>NC_046319.1:41257201-42457201 GCF_009819535.1 Lacerta agilis | reverse complement strand
TCTGGTGGGAGGGCTTTCCGTGGGGCGGGTGCCACTATCGAGAAGGCCCTCTGCCTGGTTCCCTGTAACTTCGCTTCTCACAGTGAGGGAACCGCCAGAAGGCCCTCGGCACTGGACCTCAGTGTCCAGGTAGAACGATGGAGGTGGAGACGCTCTTTCAGGTATACTGGACCGAGGCTGTTTAGGGCTTTAAAGGTCAGCACCAACACTTTGAATTTTGCTTGGCCAATTGTGTATGGCCAATAAAACCCATAGTCTTCACCCATAAGCATACTTATTGCCCATGAATTCAAAAGAACAACTGCCCTTGGCAGAACAGTTTTGTGGAGTAGAACTTTGATCAGCCCCATCAAGTATGACCAATGGCCGTGATGGGAGACATAGTTCATAACAACTGGAAGACACCATGTTGGCTACACCTTTTGTACATTCACATTCTGAGTTTCCCTGGCCTGGCCTGGCCAACACTAATTACCTCTGGCCCCATCAGAATGATGAATGGCTCCCCCAGACCCTGAAATCTACATTACTACTTGTGCCTGACAGATTCTATCAGTGTAAGCTACTTTTTTTTTTAAAAAAAAAAAAAGCCTTGTGTCAGTCTTTGGTTGTTTGTAGCTCCAGTGTTCAGCCAGTTATCAATGTTCTCTATCTCAAGCACAAAATAATCCCAAGACATAATTTTCAATTTAATTACATCCTCTTTCACATATTTCAATGACATTTTCCAGATCACCGGAATATCCGGGCTGTGTAAAAATATGAAAAGCCAATAGTTCAGTGTGCATGATTTCTATGTTACTGAAATCAAAAGCATATGTCTTTCCTTGTGGGATGCTCTCATTTTACATTGCATGGCATGGTAGACTTACTCTCTCACACTCATATGAATGTATTTTCACCCCCTTGAGTTTTTGTTTTTAAAGCAGCTCCTGCCCTCATTTGCTCCATATGCACAAAACCCCCACTCATTTAAGAAGGGTTTCATGTCAGCAGAGAATCTCTGAGAATCAGGTTGCAGCTCACACCTAACTTAATGATCCACCTGGAAAAGAAATCCCAGATTGTCAAAGAAAAAGCTGCCAATCTAAGCAAGGAGAAACCAAGTGCTATGGCAGGGAGCTATTTGCAATCGTCATATTAACAGAAGCAGTGACCTTTACACACTCCAGAAGAATCCATATGGGCCTCAGAGCACAACAACAAATATCTCAGCAAAATATCTCAGTCGTATCTAACATGGGAGGAATATCTAATTCTGCAGTCAGCACTGGAACAAACCTGGCACAAAAATCCTGAGTTTTAGCCACCCCTTCATTACTAAAAGAGCCACCAAGATTTGTGGTATCCCAGCATTATTGTTTTCCAGGTTTCATCCTTCTTTTTTTGAACAAAATGTTCACTTAAAATGTTGGCCTATCAGTTTTTGAGGATGGAAAACAGATGGGCTGCAGTCAATTCCATCAAGAATCCAAATTAAATCCATTGGCTTGTTCTTAGTTTGAATTAATGAAAGTTGAATAATATGCATTGGCAGCCTGTGAAGCTTCTATGATTCCTGGCAGTGTAAGATCACAGTGCATTAAATCCACATATAGCCAACCTCATCCCTGGTGTAATTCCACTGACTTCAAAGAAGTAACCACAGGGATGAGTTTGGCCTGTTGAATTCCACCCACCCACTCACTTCCCTACTATTTTATTATAAGCTCAAAAGGTCCACTTGAGCCACGTAAATTGTGATATTTCACTTTGACGACACTACATTTAAACAAGGTTTTGGACTGTTTCAAACATGCACGCCCCCTTGATTTTCTTTTCCTGCATATGGTGACTTCCAGTTGAATGTGCAAAAACCATAGATGACACTGTAGACTTAATTTTTTACTGAGCATGGGTACAAGCTGTCACTACACACGCACTCAAGTGCTTGTGTGACAGAGTGTGCACCTGTTGATTTGTACACAGATGATAACTTGTTCATCATTAAATGTGAATAACTGCACAAGTGTAGAGCTCAAATATTTGTGAAAGCATTTATATAAAATGTACACCCATGGAATGTAACTTGTGAACACCTTTCTGCTTGCAATGATAGAAGAGTTCCATCTGTAACCTACCAGAACAAATTCAAGGTCTCACCATTGGTATATAACGCCATTAAATCTCGGGACCAGTTTACTTGAGGGGTCAGCTTTCCCTCTGTGTGCTTACTTGATGGATTCAGTCCCTTGAACTTGCACTCTTGCAATTATCATATGAGGTTTGCTCTACACCTGTAAAGAGTTGAGTGTGGCAGTGTCTGCACTCTGGAATGCTATTAATATTAGCCAAACACCCTCAGTGTTTAGACACTGGCTAAAAAACATTTTTGTTTTGGCAAGCCTTTCCAGACGTATAAGAAGATAGATAGATTAGATAGATAGATAGATAGATGAGAAGAAGAGTTTGGATTTGATATCCCATTTTATCACTACCCGAAGGAGTCTCAAAGCAGCTAACATTCTCCTTTCCCTTCCTCCCCCACAACAAACACTCTGTGAAGTGAGTGGGGCTGAGAGACTTCAAAGAAGTGTGACTAGCCCAAGGTCACCCAGCAGCTGCATGTGGAGGAGTGGAGACGTGAACCCGGTTTCCCAGATTACGAGTCTACTGCTTTAAACCACTACACCACACTAGATAGATGATAGATAGATAGATAGATCCTTAAAAAAATACCGATTTTATTTGTATACAGAGAATTCAAAACTGAAGCAGTATTTTTGCAAAGTCTGCAACTCCTCACCCAGAGTCAGTTTTTGCATGTTTAGACCCTTTACCTTTCCCCAAAATAAATTCACACAAGAGTCAGTTATTTGGTTTGTTTTTGGCAGAATTTAGGCCACAACTTTATTGATTACAATCAAGTGAGTGGTTGCATAGGTTCTGGTTCGACTATCTCCCTGCACCCATGCAGGCAACGCTGTCCCAGAGCCACGTTCATAGGACAGCCAAGGATGAACACCAGGGACAGCTGATGGAGGGTACACCAAACAGCCGCCCTGATGTCCCCTGGACTCGGGCAGGAGCTGAACCCCTTTTGGGGATTGCCAAACTAGTGAGTGCCTGGATTCCTTTACCGGAATACCCTTCTTTGCATAGGCGTGGCCACGTCACGTGCCACACCTATCACCTGAACCAGAGCCTATCCGCAACCTTACAAGTTGTGATGATTTGCTACGCGGCAGGCGAAACCCAAATGGCACCAGCCAATCAGCCAAGTGGGAAAAATTCCTACCATGCCCCTGCCCCAAAAGCAGGCAACACACGATGGCATAGCAAGGTCAAGCACAAGCCCTAAATATAGGGAGAGGTGGGCGGGTGTTCCGATGCAATAGTCCCAAAGAGGAAGCTCATAAGCCACACATGGGTTTAAATAGGTCCTGCGTTGCTGCTTTCCAAAGCATCCCATTGATCGAATTGCACCCCAGCAACACGGGACCCACCTATCAGGGGTTGTGACTGTTTAATGATTACCCACCCACAACACTGGGTCAGGTAGCCAGGTTGCACCGCAACACGTGCCCTCTTCAATGGAGGACCTGCTTTATTTGTCTGAGGTTATCCCAGTGTAATTTTTTTTATAAATATTTATCTCTTCTGCCTCTCTTGGTCTTACCAATCCACAGTGTCATTTTATTAAAATAATTTATGCTGGGCACATTTTTCATTATTCACTCTATTTTATTCATATCCTTCATTTGCTTTTGATGAAGGGGGGAACTTGAGTTGGCTTAAATGAGGTCTGCAGGCAATGATCCATCCAGGCACAGACCAAATCCAGAACTGGTTAGGTGCAATAAGATGGTTGCATCATGTACCTTCAGGAAATGAAAGAAATTGTGTGGCAGGTAAAAGTGGCATAGGAAGGGGACAGAGTCCTTGCAGGGCCTTCTTGGTAGTGGAGGTCCTGTGCTCCATGGGAGAAGGTGGGGAGAGAGGGGAGAGCTCCAGTTTGACTGCAGTGGCCCTCAGGTGTGCACATATCCTTTGTTTACCTGGAGCTTCCCCGATTTGGGTACTGCCTTGCTCCATCCCAGTGAGCATAGCAGTACCACAGGGAGGCTGCAAGTGCCACTCTACCTCATCCCTGCTGGTGTGGGGAGATATCAGAGGCTTTGGGGGAGGTATCTGAAAAGGTGGCCAAGGGTGTCACTCTCACGCCATTTATATTTTCACTTAAGGCAAAGCTAAGCTGCCAGTACATGAAGGCAGCATCTTACTGCCTAGAAATGTTGTCTACATCATCAGCTCTGGTCCTCCTTTTCAAGTAAACAGTGGCTGCACCCAAGCTCATAGAGTTGGAAGGCAACTCTGAGGACCATCTAGGAATATGCATCTGTCCCTTATGGGACCTTGGTGTTATCACCACCATGTTCTAACCAACTGAACTAGCAAACAAAGTGGTGCCTTAGCTTTCAAGGAAAAAAAAACAACAGAAATGGCATTGGGGTGAAGAGGGGGGGGCCCTCAATTACCTTACTGCATCTAAGCAACTAACCCCCTCATCCAAAAGTGCAATGACTTTCACCCTCTGCCAATGGCTTGACAACTTCTGGGAGGGTATTTTTGCCCCTCCACAGAAGTGCTGGATGGAGTGGGGGAACCTCAGCCATATAACTTATTCCACAGCTAGTTTAATCTCCAGTCCCTAAATATGCTTTTCGTTTGTTCTTCATGGCCAGTTAGTCTCTGACACCTTTGGAAAGGATGTTAGTGAAGATGCCAGCTTTGATTATGATTTTGGAGGAGAGTCCTTTTCGGTTCTCATAACATAAGTATCAGACATCAGGTGGCTACAGCTTTGACATATTAGTGGACTGAAATTAATAAATATTAGGAAGTTAGCTGAAGAAGCAACTGGGCTAATGCTATTTCCAGCACCCCCATTTTAATTCAAAGGTGAAGCAAACCAGCCAAACAAAAACTAATCCTTAAGAATACAAGAGCCCTGCTGGATCAGGCCAAGAGCCAGTATTGTAAACCTTCTGTTTTCATAGAGGGCAAACAAATGCCTATCAGGTGACAACAAGCAAGACATGAGTGCAACAATGGTCTCCCTTACACAAAAGGATGTCAGCTAAGTCAACAACCCATGGAAAATGTCCCCCCAAAAATGGAGTGAATAGAAATTTGGATCAACACTAGCCAGCTACAAAACCTATTCGGATAAGTCAAAAGAAAAAAATATAAAATGATTTTTTTAAAATGTAAGATGAGCATGAGCTAAATATGCACATTCTTGATTGATTACTATGTGCCTACTTTCCTGATAATTGGAATGGTGGTGCAGAGGCTGAGAAGTTGCATTTGATAGAGCAGAGGTGTGGGTGCCAAATGCAGCCCTCTAGGTCAAGGAATGTGTCCTTGAACTTCAGTAATGCCCCTGTCTTGCCTGGTGAGCTCTGGCTAGCACTAATGGTGGTGGCGGCAGCAGTAGCAACAGCTCTGCTCTGATCACTATCATGCAACTGGAAAATAAGCTCCAAAATTACCCCAGACATAGTGTTGCCAATGGGCATTGTGGGAAATCGAAATGGTGGCTCCCAAACTCCTCCACTTGGGAGCCCAGGGCAAGCATCAGTGGTGGGCTGTGCCCAGGTTGGGTGTGGTGTATTGATGCCAAATCTGAGCATTAGTTACCTACTTAGATTGAATATCATCCTTATTGGATCATCTGAGTGAGCAATCTAGTCTGGTGACCTGTATGTTAACAAGGGTGTAATAGTGTCCCAGATCTCTGATTGCAGTGGTAACTAATCGAATCAGGTTCAGCTTTTCTCTTTGGGCACCAGATTCACCTTCAGTCAGTTGTAAAAAAAGAAGAAGCAGCAGCCTGTTTTTCCCAGAACACTTTTAGGCGATCCTTCCGATAAGAGTTGACAGGCCGTCGTTCGGATGTAGTCAGCATGTATCTTAAGTGGTGAGAAAGAGCTCACAATAAATAATGTATTTGATGAATGTAGCTTCATTTTCTGCCCAGCTATGCGATATGACGTGACAAAAGAGCTAAGCACAGGAAAGGAGGATGTGGATGACACAGTGGAGATGTGTGCTAATGAAGCTCTTTCAAGCTGTAGTCAACTACAAAGAAACACATTTCGTTTTCCAACATAAGGAAGTGAATGCAAGTGATGTTACCAAAGTTGGCTTGGAATACAAATCTTCTGGTGGTCTCCTCTGCTCCTAGGTGAGCATCATGATCCCACAGAATTAGAATTGAGATTCTAATGCCCTTGCATTTGCAGTGGGATTAGAAAATGGCTCCTAATTAAGCCTGCAATTAGTCAAATATTTAGGAAACTAACTCAGCTAGCCAACCTGGGTATGGAATAATTTGTTAGTTTCCAATCCTAAATCCAGTTCCCCACATTTCTGCAGCAATTCATAATAAGAATAAATCCTAATGCAAATCCATCATTTTAGTGCCAATTTTTCCAAATACATTTTATGCTGTTCTGACTAATATACACAATTTTGCAAGCCATTTCCCACAATATAATGCATTTTATGCACACTTTCCCATAAAATATAGATTTTGCTACACATTGCATGAAAAACAGCATTGAAAAATTCAGAGAAGTGCAAGTTTTGAAGAAAAGTTGTGTTTTAGTTCTACAGTGGTACCCCGGGTTACGTACTTAATCCGTTCCGGGTTACAGTACATAACCCGAAAAGGATGTAACCCAAACAATTCGTTTTGCATGTGGATTTAAGCCAGGATCTATCCACGTCTTGTGCCCCTCTTTGTGCCCCGACTGGGCCGGCTAGAAGACTGGAACACCTTCAGCTCAATCCTGATAAGTGGACTCACAATTGTGTGATATGAGCACCTATACTAACTTCAGAGGTCTAATAAATGCTGTGGCTACATTAACTTGAAACAGTTCTTCTTTATTTCGACAAGCTACAATATATACAGATTATACAGCCTGTGTGGCTAAGTTCCTTCCACACATCTTATCTACAGCAGAGATAGAATAACACAGTCTGTCTGACCTGACATAGCACAGAGAAGTTAAATAGGGAGATCAAAGACTCAGTTCTCTCCCCCTTCTCTCAGACCACAAGTCATACGATTCTCACAAAGGGAGGGGTGAAATGCTAACACTGCATGTGCACAGAACAAAAAACCCGCCCAAAATGCTCTGCACATGTGCAAATCCTGCGTACATCGAGTTGTGCTTCCGGGTTAGCGGAGTTCGTAACCCGAAAAGTATGCAACCCAAAGCGTACGTAACCTGAGGTACGACTGTATAAATGTGAACTGGCTAGTTTCTCATTAAAATTAAAACAAAACTGAGTTTCTCCCCCATCCCAGAGACCAACTGTTTTCCCATCACTAGAAACCACTATTTGCTGTTTGACATCTGTTCTTTTTCTTTACAAAAGTCGGTTGGAACTTTTCTCCTTCTCTCTATCTCTCTATAATATTCAAGCTCAGTAGCCTTCTGGTATTTATCCATGCCCTTCACATTGTGTAGAGGAAGAAGTGGGCCTCCCTATCACCACCCAAGAATTGTGTTAGGAATTCTGGCAGCAAGGAGCCCACTCTATGGGTAGAACATCTGTTTGGCATGCAGAAGACCCCATATTAGATTCCCAGCATGTATACTTCCTGTCTGAAACTCTGGAGAGCTGCTGCCTGTCATTACAGACAATAATAGAATACACCCTGCTTACAATTAGAATTTTGGAGGAATGGAATACAGAGTACAGTGAACCAGAGTCACAGTAATGCAATGGATATGAGAAATTTTCATAGGGAAACATGTGTTCATGGAACAAGCAAAAGCCCTCAAGTGTTAAATCAAAGCAGAAAATAACTACGTCTAATTTCCAATATTTAGAAAGGCACTTAGGGTGCAACCCTAGGGCTCCTAGGGGGCAGAGGATATGACAGACCTCACTTTCTGTGGGCAGAGAGGGAGGTCTGCAGTAGTAACCCTTCAGTAATTGGTGTTGTAAACCTCAGTGGCGGAGCTTCATGCTCTGGCACCGGGGGGCGGAGAGCAGGCGGGGCGGGGCTGGTGTGTGTCCCAGGGGTGGAGTGCACCGTCCACAGGGGTGTGGTGCACCGTCTGCGAGGGCATGGTGCCCAGTGAAGGCAGGGGAGGCAGCTGCAATGGCACCACACCAGGATTGCACTGCTGGGGACGGTGCATTCCCCCCGCACTCCTCTTCCTCCGCCAGTGGGAAAGCTCAACTTCTGTGATTGCTCAGCTGGCAGTGTTCCGTGGATGATAAGGGCAAAATGTGGGGCAGATGAGGAAGGACTCAAAGCTCTCCAGACTCACTCTAGAAATGGAAGCAACTGCCCTAGCTCCAGATATTTTAACTGCTATTGGATGATGATGATGATGATGACTTAAAAAAAGAAGAGTGGTTCCCCCTACCCCACAGCACACACACACACACACACACACACACACACACTTTTCTACCTGGCTGGTGTGAGCTTGGCAGGGCTTAGGAAGTGGTAGTTCCTCTGCCCATTTGCTCCCCCCATTTGAAACGTGAGCATTTCTTACGCTGAGTACTGATGATCATTTTCTCTCTCTTCCGTATCAGAGAATAGTGTAGGTGATGTTTCTAAGAGTACAAAAATTTGCCAGCAACATGCATGATATGCTGGTCATTGTGGTGCTGTGATGTCACCATCCTGATGTGGGAGACTTAACAAGCATCCTTCATTTTGTCTAATGAAATCAGCCTTTTTCTTTGAGAGGCTTGCGAAACCAAAGCCAAACTCATTGCAATGTATTGGATAACTTCCCCACGTATGTGCGAGCCTCTTATTTCCAGCTGTGGTAAAAGCCTTATCAGCCCACAGAGCTTATTGCTATCTTGCTGCAGACGACTTCTGCTTGAATCACCATTTATTTTGGATTAATTTGCACTGATTTTCATTGTCTGTATTCTCAAGTAACAAAAGGGGCCTCTTTACAGTGCCCTGGCTAGTCAGTTGCTCCCATGCAAGTCAGGATCCATATCAAAGCTTCCTTCCTTTTTCTGATAGTTCAGGTAGGAACTGCAATGAAATGTTACAGTGTGCAATGCTCTTGTTCAGGATTCCAATCAACCAGCCATACCGTTTTCCAGCACGGTCCATTCCATTTCATCCCTCTCCCCAATGCCTGCCCTGTTTCATTCCTCCCTCATTCCATGCCCAACAAGCATATAGTCCCTATTGGAATGTTTTTGTCCCCATCTACATATTTCTTGTACATCATCAAGCCTGTAGAGCATGGGTGTCAAACACAAGGCCCGGGGGCCTAATCCGGCCCGCCAGACCTCGTCATGTGGCCCGCGCGCGCCTCCCTCCCTCCCGGCGTCCGATTTAAAGCTTGTGTCTCACATTCGGTTTCAGAAGTGGTTTAAAAGGCTTGTATAGCATCACTTATGAAAATGCCCTTCAGCTTCCCTCCTGCATGTAACAGATTGCTTTGTGCCTGGGTCTTCTCACATGGTGACTATTCAGTAGGCATGGTGCTTGTTTACTAATTAATGGGTTTGTGTA
Organism: Lacerta agilis; assembly: GCF_009819535.1. Lineage (NCBI taxonomy): Eukaryota > Metazoa > Chordata > Lepidosauria > Squamata > Lacertidae > Lacerta > Lacerta agilis. Next base: position 42,447,642 of record NC_046319.1, on the reverse strand, counting down.
TGCTAGTCCTATCAGAAGGGCCATGATTTACACCAGTGCCACCGTGCTCTCCTTTCACCCCGAGTTAAAATGATTGAAGTAGTGCACGGAGTGGACACATAGTCCTACAGATAAAACCGGCCCTTTGAGGGTGACCAAACTGCTGATGCGGCCCCCAATGAATTTGAGTTTGACACCCCTGCTGTAGAGGGTTTCCACAAGACTGCTGATCAATGGTGGCTGGTGACGACTGAATGGAAGGCAGGGGAATCAACAGTAGGTGGTACCAGAGCCAATGACAAGCATAAAAAATAACAATTCTAATTTTCATAGAATTGTAGAGTTGGAAGAGACCATGAGGGTCATCTACTCCAGCTCCCTGCAATGAAGGAATATTTTGCTCGACATGAAGCTGTAACCCACAACCCTGAGATTGGGAGTCTCATGCTCTCCTAACTGAGCTATCCCTCAGGTCTAGGTGCTGGACTATTTCACTGTCCCCATCTTACTCCTCCTTGCTAATTCTATAAGGGGAAAAGGAGACTAAGGAGGATGGCAGCCAATGGCACCCCCTGGACTGGTAAGAAGGCAGGCAGATGGGGACTGGCTGAGAAGAGACAGAAGTTGGTGGGGCAATGCCCAATTAAACCTAGTGGACCAGTCTCTATGGCAATTGCTACTTCCCTCTCATGGATATTTCTGTTTTTGGTACATAAAGGTCCACACTTGTAGAAGCAGTGGTTGACAACCTTTAGGACCCCTTGGCATATTTACAGAGGAAAGAAACCATTATGAGCCCCAAATACAGACACACACCCCAACCAAGCATGCACCACAGCCAAATCTATTAACCACATCAGAATGCTTCTTTCAACCCTAATTTCAGTTGGGTAGATGGTGGGAGGAGATCATGTAGGCATCAATAAGGGCCCATGGGTGCCACAGTAGCAATTCTTGGTATATAGAACATTTAGCAAATCTTGGAAGTAACTCTTCCCTCCCACCCCGAAAGGTCAGGAATAGCATCCAGTGTGAAACACAGGAGCAGAGGAAATGGAAGCCTTTACACAGACACAGATTGGTAGAGAAGGAACCACATGAAGTGGGCAGCCTTCATGTGGGGAAAGGAAGTCTTAGCCTTAAATTCAAACCGAAAGATAAAAAGAAACATGAATGATTCCTGCTGGTCATTGTTGAGATGACAGCATGTAGTCCACAGAACTCTGGAATGTATAATTAACAATATTATTTGTGAGTGTGTTCTAACATTTTAGCAAGTATTTCAGTGATTTTTGTAGGTTTAGGAAGACAGGAATCTTCCTTATACTGGGTCAAATCGTTGGTCTATCTAGCTCTTCTTGTCTATACTGACGGGCAGCAACTTTCTGGAGCTTCAGACATGAAAATTTCAGCTCTGACCAGAGATGCTGGGGGTTGCACTTGGCACCTACTTCATGCAAAACACTCAGCTACTGCCTTTCCCCTGGATCATAGAATCACAAATGTGCCTTTTTAAAAAGGGGGGGGGGGTTCCTACAAACAGATTTGTTTTCTGACAGCTAAATTTAAAAAAGACAAAACTAGCCGGGAAAGTAAATTTATTTCCAACCTTATAAGTGAGAAAGAGAGAGAACCACAGACAAAAGAAAAACCCCAAATATTTAAAATTATGAAAAAGTAATTGACAATACTTTTTTCTCCCTTAAAAATTAAACAGAAGCATATAGAAAAGGTGTTACATTTTTGCCTAACAATGCAGTAAAAAGTACATTATCAACTAGTGAGAATTATGATGAAGATTATTGTCATTTTGAAGATAAAAGGTGGAAATGACAACGTAACACTTTCCCTCTGTATGTTAATATAAATTGCGAGCTTTCAAAATTTTAATTCATATCACGGAAATGTGCAAATCTAGCAAAATAGTCTTTGGATTATAAAATAGGAAAATAATAAGAACAATAATCAAAGAACTCTGAACTAAACAGTGTGAAAGTATATAGAATGTGCATTCTGTTAATATGTAAGCATTGTAATAGGACACGATATAGTAGTTACATTTTTTCCCTTACACGCAAGCCTACTAGTGGGGCATCTACCAATCTTAGACCTTTAATGGCAAAAGACAACTATATTGAAGTGATTAAATTTAAACCAACATCTTTAAGTTAAAACAAAAAGTACCATAAGCAATGCAGCTCTCACCAATATTGGCATTCTCCACCGCCAGTTGAAGACAAAAGCAGCATTTATCCCCCTGTCCAATCTGCTCTGGGACATTAAAAGTGGGCTTTGCTGATGATATGGTTGTTTTCTATATTACATTTGCAGACCTCTGACCTTCCCCTACTGGCTATCTAAAATCTAGCTTGCTTACATTTGTTTCCAGATGTTAAGCAAACAGATGAACATAATCTGGTCTGTTGTCTAAACTAATCCAGAACTAATCTATAGTCCCTTTAAAAAAATTGATTAAATCAATACATTGAAAATATTAAATAAAAAAAGCTATGTATTTATTTTTCATTGTTTTATATTCTAAACCTTGACGCAGCAATACCTGCCTGGCAAACTAAAAGAAACAACTACTAAAATATCAAAGCAATAATTAATATATTTCTTAGGTAGAAGTTGGGTAGAAAATTGTTAGTGGGCATGCATCCCCAAATTGGGTCAGGCTGAGATTTAAGTCTCTTGCAGTCCGCACAAGGCTAAAATGGATAGTCAGCTCTGAGTAAATTATAAATACAGTGCATGCCTGCACATTTATAAAGCCATTTGTGAGACTGTCAAGAGGAAAGATAAATGCATATAACAGGGCAAAAATACTTAGGAAAACTGAACTGAATCCAGAGCTGACTCATTTTACATTTAAGGTGCTACTGCATTCTTGGAGCAGCTGCCAGCTTGCCAGTATTTCTCTAAAAAACAACAACTTGTAATTGATTTTAAATAATCACTTAACAAGACAACTTGAACTACAAAGGCATAATAAATAGGGCTATTAAAAGGTCAAATGGGTAGTGAGGGGAGATATACATATGTAAATGGGGCATTAGAAACAACACTTTCCCTTTAAATTTTTAATAAACAAAACAAGAAGTAAAAAAAGAATCTTTTTTTTATTTCAAAGTCTGCTTCATATATTGAAGCGCATATTAAAGCAACAGTACAATGTTCATAAAATATAAGTGTGATGTAACATTTCTTACATGTCAGAATACTGATATTTGTATGTATACTAAAAATAAGAACTTTAAAATTGTACAAATAGATACATTTAAAAATGACATAGAAATAGGGCGCCTCTCACTGCAACAAGACAGAGTTTTATATCTGGCACGTATTAGATTAAGATGAAAGTATAAGCAAAAAGATTTACAAGAGTCAGCAGAAACAAGTTGGATGCTCAAGAGACATTATAATTGTACATTGTCCTGTACATACATCATATGTGTTTAAGCTGGCTGAATATTATATATTTCAAGTTTAAAAATGCACTACATACGGAGTGTCCATAGTTTAAGGCGAAATTACAGCTCAGAACTGTTATCCTTTCTAATTTGTGGAAGCTTCTTTGACATAAAAGACTTAGTTGTTCATCATACATACAAAGATTGCCCGATTGTAGGATGATTTTTATTTTTATTTTTAAAAAAGAATTTCCCTTCACTTAAATATTTTGTATTTCACAAGTGGTTATTTTTGTCCCCCTTCTAGTGAAGTTGATAACCAACTCCTATATTTGCCTTTTGCATGAAAAGGTTCTTCACAGTATTTACCACTTTTTATTAACATCCGTTTTTAATTAAAGGACTCTCCTGAACCCCACCAAACCAAAAATGCTTTATACGAACCTTTCCTTGTTTTATTTTAAAAAAATACCTGCTTACATTTCCTCTGATTTCTTTTTCTCAGAACATTAGACACAGTTCTTAAGGCCAAATTTTAATTTTATTGTTAAGAATCGTCTTCAAAAGTGTCTTTGGAGCCATATAAGTCTGCTAGTTTCTTAAAACGAGGTCCCCAATTTTGTAGATAGTCATAGTCCAAATCGGAATCTGTCGTTGCTGATTCCAACGAGCTAAGTGAACCAGCCACTGAGCCTCTTCCTTCATAGCCATAGATCTGGATAGAGTCATAGGGAGGAGCTGTTGGGTCATTGTCCGCTTCTTGTATTCTTGTGTTGATAAAGTCATCAACATCAACACTGTTTGGAGCAGGCCGAAGCCCTGGCCGTGGCATGTACTGGTACTCCGGCTTTATGTCTTTGCGAGGAATAAATCCATTGATGCCGTCAGGATTTTGCAAAGTAGCAATGTCAAAAGCTTCAGTGTCTTCTTCCCCGCCACCTTCATCATCATAAGTAATGATATTCTCTCGAACGTCTTCTTCTTCAAAAACAATAAGAGGCTCTTTCTTCTGACGTTTAAGTGTTACAAATAACACTACAATCACTGGTGGAGGAAATGTGAAGGTTATTATTATTATTATTATTATTAAAAAGCAAGTGAAAGAAACAATCTTCCTGTGCACTGGGCAGATCTTGGAATAACAGGCAGAAATACTGGGTTGAATCCAAAGATTCCATTCCATTCACATAATGAGCTTCTGTTCTAAGAAAGTGAGTTCTGCTTATGGAAGGTCTTCTTTTGTCCTTCCATTCACAGAATTCTTCTATGCATGAAAAGCCTTTCTGTGAATAGAACAAAACCTTTGGATCTAATCCATTTTGAACAGAGATGTGCAGAGCCCACTGCAGGGCGAAATTTGTATTTTAACAGGTTAATTTCCCATATGCCTGCTGGATGTTCGGAACACAATCTGAGCTCTTTCTGGATTTGGAACACACCAGGCACTGACACCCTGATCTGGTACCTTTATGAGCCCTCTCCATCAAGGGAATGGTGGAACTCCTGAGATTATACTGGGAGATCCTGAGACTCTAGACACTAAAGGCACATGGTGCCTGCAGTGCCTGCTTGGCACTACAAAAAAAAATGGGGCTCACCAAGATGTGGCTGCTGTGCTGTGCTCAATTTGGTGTATACTGAGTTCAATATATTTTTGTAGGATCACACATCGGGAGAAGGAAGAGAAGGAAGAAAAGGGAGAGGAAAATACCGGTAAATGTTAAGATTTCCTTACCTAACAAAATGACAATACAGGCAAGGATGGCAATTAAAGCTCCAGTGCTAAGTCCGGCATTGAGGACGTAGGCTTCTGGGTTGCAAGAGATTAATATTCCATTTCCATCACAACCACATACCCGGATTGTGAGTATGTTGGTACTGCTCTGTGGCGGGCTCCCACCATCACTTATCACGATGGGCAGAGAATACAAATCCTTCGTCTGCCGGTTGAAGCTTGTGCGTTTCGCATAAACACTTGCTGTGTTATCTGTTTTAAATAAGAAAATGATTATTATAAGGCGTCTTCAAGCACCACCCCATTGTAAAAAGAATTTGCATTTGCCCTTTCGTCCAAAATAAACACAGAACTTCGGTCCTAATGGCATGACAACATTTTAACATTATGTCTTCTGCATATTTTCGTGCTCTCTTCATTTCAGTTATCTGAGAATAAAATGCAGTGGTGAAAAGAACAGAAAGCGGGTGAAGAAAAGAAAACACGTAACTTTGTTCATAATATTATGGACACACCCATTCATTTCTATTGATTACTGCACAGAGCATGTAAAATGTGAGACATGCATCCCTAAATGTCAGGGGTATGAAAGAGACACATGCCAAGAACATGGATAGGTAAATCTGTCAATTTTGGTTCCTTTCTGTTTCTATTTAATTCTAATTTTGAATTCCAGTCTCCACATTTCCACATCAATTTGTGAATTTACTGGTATCTTGCTTCGCACATTTTGAAATGCATTTTTTTCTAGTACACACACTTTTGAAAAGCAATTTTCCATAATACAAGGCATTTATGTATGTTATATTCACAAATATGTGCATTTTTGTACACATTAATTGGCATGAGAACTGTAGTGAAAAAAGAGAGAAGCAGGAATCTTGAAGGGTGGTTCTGTTCTGGTTTTCACATTGTTTGAATGTAAATCAACTTTCTGCCCCATCCCTGGTCAAAAAGCACATGTCCAATGTTAGGAAGCTTCAGTCAGTCATTTTCAGGCAGAAAATACACGCCCCTCCTTTGTAAGTCCTTTAATACACAGTTAAGGTGGGGAGTAGTATAATACTACACATGCCCTACACATGTTCACACTCTGAAAAGGGTGGATTTGCAAAGATGTGAAGCAAATCTACAGCTGCATGTAAGTAGGCTATGTTCAACCCTCAAAAAAATGCACATAGATCAGAGAAGAGGTATATTTATTTTAATCATTTATATGCTGCTTTTAAAAACAAAACTTTATTCAGGGCATCTTCCAATCAGCAGAATAAAAATCTCTTAAATCAGTATATTTAGAAACAAACAAAAGGAAAACGAACAAGCAAAAGTCATATACAATAATCCCAAATAAGCAGAATGAAACAATTTCTAATCCCAATGTGGGAGAAAATAATGTTACAATTTAAATAGACAATAATACCAGTTTAAATATCCAGCTCCTAATTTGACCAAAGGCACACTTGGGGGAAAGAATCTGGGGGTCACCACTGAAAAAGCCCTGTGAGCAGGGCATCAGTGGCTGATCTTAAACCCTGAGCAGAGTCAGGCAATCCTTCAAGGAACTAGCTCACAAATTCTTCACAGTTCTACAGGTTAAAATCATTACTTTAAACTGCACAAGGACACATCTTTCTCATTTGATCACCTTTTCACCATGTGAGCATCTATACTTTGAGCTTTTTTTAAAACCACAATATTTGATGTTAGCCACTACATGGCTTTACAAGAGATTTACAAACGATGGGCATAATGGCTAGATCCTACCCCCAGGATCAGAGGCAGTATGTCTCCATATACCAGTCATGGGAGATCAATTGTAGGAGTGGGCTTTGTCCTGTTTGTGGGCTTCCCAGGGAAGCAACTCTTTACTTTACTTTACTTTACTTTACTTTACTTTACTTTACTTTACTTTACTTTACTTTACTTTACTTTAGCAACTCTGAGAAATTAGATGCTGGACTAGGCAGGCTTTTGGTCTGATCCAGCAGGGCCTATACCTGCTGAAGCTTCTGGTCCATCTTTAAAGGCAGACTCACAAAAAGTATATTTCTGTAGACTATTCTGTATGTGATCCGCCTCCCATGTCCATTGGCTCATCCAACTATTATATCTATAGTTTGCATGTCATTTAGGAAATGTACCTCATTTCAAAACATACATTACTAGGTACTCTCTACCACATCAAATTATTTATCATCTACCCTCTAGTATTCTCTACCTTTATTGGAAGGGTCTTTTGCATCACATGCCTGATTTCTTTAACTGGAGGTGCCAGGGATTTAATTGTGGCATTCTGTGGAATAGAAGCTCCACCTCTTCCTAATACAAACAGGCATGGGGAATCTTTGGCCCTCCAAATGTTGCTGAACTACAACTCCCATCATCCACTCCTGACCTGGAGAATCTGAGGGCATTATTTTAAGGGTGCCTCATTGGTTGACAGCTCATCCCCCCATTTCAACATCATTATTTGTTGAAACATCCCTTATTTAGAGAAGCCATCCTGGTTTCTGATTTGATCCCAGAATGTCCCACTTTCCCTTAGGATGACCCAATTTTCATTGGAGAAATGTTGGAGGGTATGGAGTTATCTGACCCCCAAGCCATCTTAAGGCAATCCTGTATACAGAAGGTTTTTTTTTAAAAAAAAAAAAAAGTTTAATTTTTTGTGTTTTTATATATGTTGGAAGCCACCCAGAGAGGCTGGGGCAACCCAGTAAGATGTGTGGGGTATAAATAGTAAAATTATCATTATGGAATGGGATGTCCCTATTTTCATTGGAGGGTATGCATCAAAGTGCTTAAATTTAAGTCACCATTTCATGCATATCCCATTGAATAAATGGAACCCTTCAGGCTGCATGGCAGTCTGCAGAACTATACCCTGAATTTAAGCTATGGTGTTGTCCTTTAAGCCATAGTAGTCAAAATGAAAATGACTCATGTGTTATGGCTAAATGGAGCTAAATACCTACCTAAATTTAGCTGTCAAAATAAATATTTCCCCTCTTTATATTTTCAGTGTATTGCCTTTGGCAGACATCATAGTATTCAAGCACTTGAAAGAAATGGCATTTATTCAGACATAATGTCACTGGGCATAATTCCAATAAAGCCAGTCCTGGAACTAAATTTGGCTCAACAAAGAAGCTAATTTGTAATGCTATCATTTCCTCAGACTTTATTTACTGTTTAAAAGAAGTGGGTCCAAGCCAAATATTACTGTATTTTTTCCCCAAACAGGACATGTGATTGTAATCAGATGTGTTAAGTTTATCAGTACCAGGATAAATATCTGTGGATTCCTTATTTAAAAGAGGGCTGCTAACAGTGTGATTTCCCTTTTTCCTTTTTCAAAGGCCATGAAATCCTTATATGCATACATCGGGGGGGGGGGGGGGGTGATAGCAATTCTAAATTTCATGGTTGTGTACTGCAAAAGGCATGTGATCCACACAAACGGAGGTGTTAGATGAAGCATAAGTAACCTGCAGCTGTCCAGTCAGCAAGTACATGTATTACTCCAAGGTCTATAATAATCTTAATTCTTGCATCCTCCAGAATCATGAAGTTGCAACTACTTTTATTATCCACTCTGAATGTACTGTAGGAGAAGAGCAAGGGGGGAGGGGATCCATTCCAACCAACTTCAAACTCCATTAATGTTGTTTTTCTTTCAAAAGCACCAGCAGGTGGCTGCTATCTCCTGATCCGATCCTTCTTCATAGATTGGTTGCAGTTCTTTTATATGTTTATGGTATTTCCAGAAAGACTTATTTCCTCCTCTTTGATGCTCCTCTAGACACCTTGGGGGAAAGCCTGCAGGTTTGTTTATTCATTGAAATGCCCTTTCTTTTTCATTTTAAGCAAGTCAAAGGAAGTTTGGTATAGATTATTGAATTTTACCGCCTGCTGTGCAGCAGACCAAATATCATCGACTGTACTCCAACAACAACAACAAAATGCTTCAAAAAGAAAGCTCTCTCAGGTTCAGTAAGTTAAGTGTGTGGTTGCCTGTGCATGCATGGAAGTCCACAGCTTTGGGCTGGTAGCTTTAGCACATTCACATCTAAGGTCCACTTCAAAAATATCATTCCATGTTGCAGAAGTGGTCATTGTTGTTCACATATGTCAGGTTACTCACAGTGGTTAGATGGACATCTGGATGTGGTTGGATGCAATTGTCTGTTAACACTTCTGAAATGTCTGGTTGTAGGCTAGGCATGATGCAGTAGTGGCTTCATAACAGCAAAGCCATCATCATCTTCAGAAAGCATTCCCATAGTGTAGCTGTACTCCACACTAAAGTCATTCAATTAACATGGTGCAATTCATACTTATTCATTCTTTCCTTTTTGTTTTCTCTTCTCTTCTTTTCTAGTTTTTGTGTGAATAATCACCTTCATGCCACTAATGACTTAATAAGAGCCAAACATTGGGACGATGGTAAGACCAATAAAGCAATGACCTAGACAGGTGATTGGCTTTTCCTTGATGGAAGTCTTCAAGTAGGGGCTGAATTGGGGATCCAATGCATTAGTGATGCTCTAGCTCTGGGTTTCCAGCATTGCAACTAGAAGCCAACAAGGACTCCTCCAATTCTTCGTGTCTATGAATTTTGCCACTAAACAAATTAGGCCACATTGATAAAAGTCAAATACCATAGACAATTCATTATGATACGGTTCTCTAACCATCCTTAAAAGCCTTCCAAAGATATTCACATGCTTGGTCTGTGTATGAAATAGCATCATATAATACTCTTTGTTTTTTATATTAAAAAATCAATAATGCTTGGAAATCATTTAATAACTGTTTACTGTATATAATATATTGTGGGTTTGTGTCTGGATAGAGTACTCACTGTTCCAGGAGAACCTCAACATTGTTTGTTTGTTTTTTGTAACAGAACAGCAACCCTACATAGCTGCTAGGACCTGCTACCCAGGCAAGACTAATGTCCCAACAGACACACACACACAGAGGGGTGGGGTGGGGAAGAGAGAGTATTTTGCTCATAAGAGCATGCTGGATCAGGTCAACCATCAAAGGGGTGTCCATTCAGATGTCCACGAGAATCCAACAAGCAGAATCCAAGGGCAACAGTTATTTCCTCTTCTGCAACTCCCACAAACTGGTGTTCAGAGGCACTCTGTCTCTTACAATGCATGTAGAATATAGCCACCATGGCTTTTGTTATTCTTTCCTATTGCTAAGCACCCCCCCCCCCCAGTTTGGAATGATGTATGTCCACTCCTGAAGGGTTTGAGGGCTGAAGATGGTAATGTACACATTAGATCCCTAAAAGCTGCAAGACACTTCTGCTGCATGGCAGAGACCCATGCAAGATGACATTATTCCTTTTTGTTCCTTCTTGCAGCATTCCTGGACATACATTTAAGACACAGAGCTAAAAGCACATTTTTTTTCCTCATGTAAGCATGCTGACCATTAAAGGCTGAAGGAGCACTGCTACTGTAGTGGAATTTCTGCTACCCATTATCAGCTAGTCCAGTGCCATGTACACAAGAATATGGCCTGACCATAAAACTGGTAAGAACCAGTTAAGGAAGAACCCAAGAGCACAAGAAGGGATCTGCATCTACTACTACAACAACAACATTATGTGTGTACAAGGATTGTGTCTGGATGAGAGATGGTGAGGAAAGAAGATGGCAGAAGGTGGCTGGGAAGAGGATAAAAAAGCCAAGGTGATGCATGTTTTGGCTGTGCCCTAATGGAAAGTGCCTTGCAGACCCTGCCCTGTAGTACATTATTGAATAAAGTCTGACCGATTGGGAATTGGGTATGAGTCTGCATACTTGAACCCCAAAGGGGAATTTTTTTTGCCACAGTAGAAAGGAGTTAATTTTTGTATGAAGAATCCATTTCAACAGACTTTTAGTGCTGTGCCTCTGATCTTCCTGCAATACTGGTACATTCTGTCCCAAACTGTCATGGGAATTAAAAATGATACCAGATGTATAGAGAGAGTGTGAAGTAAGAAGATGGTTGGCTATTAATATGATACAATGTGAGTAAACACCCTGAATGAAAGCAGTGTCGTGCTTTATCACAGCATGAAATTACCCATTATCCCATGCTTTCTATAGAACCAAGCTGGGCTTGAGAAAGCCGGGAACGCCACTGACTATTAACAGGATGTAAAATGTGACTTTTTTATTATTTCAATATGTAATTACTTTTGGGAGACGAGTAGAAACTCTATTAAATGATCATTATAGGATGGTATTCACTTTAAAAGTTCTGGCAGGGGCCTAAACATAGGAGTTTTCATTAACTGGTTTTGCAGTTAATAAAGCCATTTTTCTTTTAAGGCAGTGAATTCCTTAAGAGTGTGGAGGCATGATACAAAGATTACTCTGATTTACAAATGGTGGGAGGGGAGAAGGAGAAATTTTAAGTTATTTGACTTGCAAATCGCAAGACATTCTGTCACAGGGAAAAAAAGGTTACTTGCTAGAAGCCTTTAGAATTCCTGCTATTCACTTTGACTCTCTAGCTTAACCTTTTAAAAGTACACGCACATACAAAGAATTAAATTAACTACACTGTGGGTCCCCCCTCCCGCACACACACACACACACACACACACTCATGAAAATAACATGAATATATTAAAGAATTTATCATTTAGCAGGAGAATTGGTAAAGTAAATGAAAAGCTCAGACCGCCCTCACATCCCAGATAAATTCAATTGACTTAAATTGTTGCGGAGTTTTTTTAAAAAACCAAACTGCCAGAGTGCTGTCTGCTAAAGCTACTCAGTTGAACAGATTATTAAGTATCTGTGTTAGGAATGTTATTCAATTCACTGCTTGTTTTCACTGAAAACAATGAAAAAAAGAAAACCAGCAGTGCCAGTCCAGAGAATGAATAGCAGCTTGACACAGGTTAGCTGTAGTTCAGTTAATACACGACCCAACTAATGGTCCACGCCTCCCATAAACAACCCAGACATTAAGTAATTATTTGGATGGAAGCCAGTTTTTAAAATCTATAACTTCTAATGGGATACTTGCCATTAAACATTCCAAAGGCAACGCTAATTGAAAAAGTTTGAGCAAGGTACAAGAGTTCTTAACTACACAGTTAAAGGTAGTTAAATATGGCCTCGCCCCTTATACACTCAAGAGATCATTGCGTTCTTGAGGGGGAAGGGGCTTGTGGAGATACCATCTCATCAGGAGGTTCCTTCTGTACAGTATAGGAATTGGGCCCTTAGGATGCTGGTGTTTTGTTTTGTTTTTGTGAAACAGCTTTGAGATGTTTATGGGGAATGAGTTGTAAGAGATCAAGAAAATAAAAGTCAAAAGAAGATGGGAACCTCCTAGACTCTCTGCCTATTACAGGTCCCACCAGCCTGCCTTGAGAGAAGCCATAGCTTAGCAACGTATTTAGCATTCTTGTGGCCCCATGTTAAGTCCCTTTCCCTTGTATTTCCACCAGCTGCCTCGGGAAGCAGGATTGGTGTCAACAGATCCCGAGATTCTGTGTACCCTGATGTGATGCAGTGTAATTGTACATCTGTAGGAATAGATTTATTGTTTTATAGATTTTTGTTCACATTGCTTTGATGGTTTCAGTGTTTGAAGCAGTTTAAAAAAAAATGAGGGTATTTTAACAATTAAATAAATATCTAATTGTCAGGGGATCCTCCAGAGGCAGCGGAGAGCCGGCTGAGGTGGAGGGAGGGATCCCTGACGTTGAAGGTACCCACCACTGCCGGATAACCCCAGAGACTTCCTGTGGGAGCGATAGGCAGGGAGAGATGCTGCAGGGTCCCGACACCAACTCAGCAGTTAAGGGACGGAGGGGGGATCGGTAGTTCCGTCGCCCCAACTACGTAGGGGGCTCAAACGGAAGGAGGAAAGGAGGAGACTTGGGGTGCCCAGGTTGTTTTGTTGGAGGTGCTCTCGCAAAGCGTCACTTCCGGAATCTGAGAGCGACTAAGATGGTCATGGAATTTTAGCTCTGACTTGTACATATCTGTATAATAAACTGATGTAAATATGCAGATTCTGAGTCATCGGCTTTTACTCGTGAGGAGCACCACTGGACCCTTACAGCAATATTGGGTTATAAGGGACCAGTGCTGTGACTTGGTGTTAAAGTTTTCCTATTTTCAACAAAATCAAGACGCACAGCTCTAAATTAGTGTTTATGCTTTTCTCTTCCTCTTTATCTGCTTTAACATAGTTAGTTCTTCCCTCTATTTCCCCTAACATTACAGGAGAAATGAATTGCAGGGATTTTTTCTATAAATGGCTCAGGATCTAACTACATAGAATCATAGGGTTGGAAGGGATCCCGTGAATCATCTTGTCTCAACCCCTCCTGTGCAGGAATACGCACCCATGACCTTGTGACCATGCAATTTTTTAAAATATAAAAAGTACAGGTGTGTGTGCATAGGGAGGTTGACTGTGGTTGACCCTGCAACACACGAGGAAGCTTAAACCTCCTTCCCAAACTTTGATCCTGGTAAAAAAAAAAAAAAAAAAAAAAAAATTGCTACCCATGTCCAGCAATTAGGATAAGGAAAACGAAATTTCCAACTGGTGCTAGTTTCCCAGAATTTTCCACCACACCAGTGGTAATAACAATAATAATAGTGGAAAGAATTGCATAAGAACATAAAAGAAAAGCCAAAGGCTCAAATCCGGCATTCTTTTCACATAAGGACTAACCGCATACCTTTGGTTAACCCTTAAACAAAACCTGAGCCCAACAGTGCTCTCCCCACCAGTGATACCTAACTAGTATTCAGAAGCACACTGCTTCTGACAGTGAAGGTAGAACACAGCCACCATAGCTGGCAGTCATTGATAGCCTCATCTGCCACGAATTTATCCAATTCTCTTTTAAAGCTATTCAAGTTGATGGCCATCATCGCCTCTTTTGGGAGTGAGTGCCATAGTTCTGCCCTTTATATTTTTATTTCTTTTAGAATTAATCCTCTCTCCTATTGGAAGCAATAGACCATTTCCCTACAATCTGATAGGCCCCCAGCAAATCAGAAGGGTGCCATGTGACCATTTTATTTGTGTTACCAGTCAATGGCGTAGCTAGCTGTTCGGGTGCTGGTTGTGGCCCATGCATCCTGCCCCATGGGGGCGGGACGTGCTGCATGGAGCCTCTCCTCCGCCTCCCCCTCAGGGAGAGGCGGAGGGCTATTTCAGGCAGTGTGGAGCCTGCAGGCACCTAAGCCACCACATCACTCCCAGGAGAGACTTGTGGCTCAGGCACACTGCAGGCCCCACGGTAAATGCTGGCCCCTGCAGTGTGGCACCCAGTGGAAGCCGTGTTTCATTACATTTGTTGACTGAACGAAAAAGTTTCGTGAGCCCATTTAAAAAATAAATCTTTTTTAAAAATTCGTTTTTTGCCATTTTATCACCCCCCTCAAAGATAACACCCAGGGCGGCCCACACCCACTTCCTCCGCCACTGTTACCAGCTCAGAGATGATGTGCTAGCAGATGTTCCTGAAATCGCTACATTTTAATAAAGAATAACCTACCTATTAAGCCTTCCCCCCCACTAGCACTTGCAATCCCAAGGCATTAATCTTACAGATTCTATATTACATGTATTTATTAGGATAAATGCTTTTGATGATGCACTAAAGGAATGCCACATTTCACCCCACCACCCATCCTTTTCAACAATCTCAGCCCCAGATAGGCGGGCATGGCTAACTGAAGTATTACAGTATGGCATGATAAGAATAATTAGTTTGCTCCTGTCTTCACAAACCTCGGTTATCTCGGAGAGTAAAATTAGGCTTCTGGATCATATCAGGTGGCAACCCAAAGATAAATCTTGGGCCATTAGCTGCATCATCCTTGTCCTCTGCAGTAATTGTTATTAATGGCTGTAAAAGAAAGGCTCTTGTGAGCATCCAGTGCATCTAAAAAGTCATTCCTCTCCCCACCGCACCAAATTGGCTCTTGAGTGAAAATTGTGCAATCTCATAAATATTGCCCAGAACATCTTACATCATAAGAATGTAAGCAGAGCCCTGCTGGATCAAACCAAAGTCCTTTCTTGTCTAGCAACCAGTTTTACAAAGGGCCCCACAAGCAAGGTGCATGGGCAACTTTATTCTTGCACTGTTGCTCCCCATAAATTGGTTGTACAGTGGCATTCAGCCTCTGAACCTGGATGCAAAATGCAGCCATCATTGCTTGTAGCCATTGATAGACTTTCCCTCCACAAATCTGGCTAAGCCCCTTTTAAAGGGGAAAAGGCTACAGCTCAGTGGTAGAACATCTGCTTTGCATGCAGAAGGTCCCATGTCCAATTTTTGGCATCTCCAGATAAGGCTGGGAAAAACTTTTAGTGAAACCTGGCGAGTCACTGCCAGTCAGTGTAGACAATACTGAGCTAAAAAGAGCTGTGATTTGGTATAAAACAGCTTTCTATGTTATAAAAGGGGGGATGTGTGTGCTATGATTTAACTACCTTGAAAAATATGAATAAAACTTAACCTGAAATCTTAACCTTTTTTTTTTTTTAAAAAAAAAAAAAAAGCTCTCAGTTAGACAATATTGGCTCTTCTAAGAAACTTGGCAACAACTTCTTTCCAAAAGAGATGATTTGTGAGCTTCAAGCCTGGCATTAGAATACATTAGAGATGCCCTATGTCTTGGAGATCAGGATATTAACCCCCCAGAAGCCAAACCTATTTTAAACTGAATTTTCTCTGTGACTCTGCACTTAAGAAAAATGAACACCCTCATTTAATCTCTCCCACCCACAAATGAGATGTTTGTGTGGCAGAGGTTACCTCATTGGTCTGTGGTTTCTCACAAATAACTGCTTCATAGGGAACTGCAAATTTTGGAGCATTGTCATTTACATCAAGGACCTTGATCGCTACTGGAACTTTGGCTTCCTGGTGCCGATTATCTGCAGCAGTTATTTAGAAGGAAAAAAGTCACAACATGGGATAAAAACACAAGAAACAAAGTTAGCTAACCCACCCACGTAAATCCTATATTCAACCATTGATATCAGGAGTAGAGTAGTAAATCTCTTTTCCTGCCTTTGCCTCCAAACCAAAAAGCCCTGTGGCTCCTTTAAGACTAATAAGTTTTCTTAGGCATAAGCTTACATAGACTAACATAAAAACATAATTTCTCAGGAGTCTCTCTCTCTCTCTCTCTCTCTCTCTCTCTCTCTCTCTCTCTGTGTGTGTGTGTGTGTGTATCTGGGCACTGGTGAAATAGCCATAGTGTTAGCCTGGACATTCAATTCCCTGCAGAGCCACAACCTAACCAACTTCAAAGAGCAGATTAATAATAAATTAATAATAATAATAATAATAATAATAATAATAATAATAATAATAATAATAATAATAATAATTCTACCTGGGAATCAAGGAATGCATTAATTCAGGTTGTTAGTCAAGATGTGGAGGTCACCCAACTCTCACAAGTTCAGAATGTCCCATTAGCAGGAACTGTTGATGAGGAGGGGTGGTGCTGTGCACCGGGCCACCTAGCAGCAAAGTCGCTGCCAGTTACTAGGACAGGAGCAAATTGGTGGGTGATCAGTGCTTTGTGGGCATATAAGCCCACACAGTGCTGAACTCCTCACTGACATGCCCCTCTCCTAGTAAGCAGCAGTGACTCCATTGCTGGGAGGTCAGGTGCACAGTACTGTCCCTTCTCACTGATCACTCCTGCCCTTCAGGAGACATCAATAGGCAACAAGATCTGAATGGGATTAATGGTTCTTGGGAGAAACAAAGGTTTGCCCAATTTTTCCCCTAGAGTTTCCCCTAGAAGCTTTTCTTTTTTGCACGTTTGTATACATAAAACAACTTTTCTGTTCATGTGAGACTGTATTGGAGGAGAGTAAATACAGGTAAACTGGGTTCTAATTAGAGCTATATGCAAATGGCCTCTTAATCTTCTCAAATTTATGCCCCAGTCCATGCCCAATAAGCACGGGATGCCTTTGCCCCGCAGCACTGTGGCCCAAGGTTTTGTCCAGTATCTTCTCTGTGTGATGGGCACATGGAAAAAAGCTACCCATGAGCCCTTGCTGCAGAGGGGAGGGGAAGCCTGTATAAGGCTGCTTCCGCTGGAGCTCAGAGCCATTTTGCTTTGAGAGCTTCCCACCTGCCCACCCTCAGGTTAGAGCCTTCACTGAGCAATTTTAGGTTGTTGGTTGACAGGGCCAGGTCTCTCTCAATCTACTACAGAGGTATCTCTGGTTATGAACTTAATTTGTTCCAGAGGTCCATTCTTAAACTGAAACCATTATTATCCTGAGACACGCTTTCACTAATGGGGTCTCCCGCGGCGTGCACCCCTATGGCACAATTTTCGCTCACATCCCGGGGCAAAGTTCACAACCAAGAGCGTCTATTTGAGGGTTAGTGGAGCTCGTAACCTGAAGTGTGCATAACCAGAAGTGTTCCTAACCAGAGGTACCACTTTATTGGCACTTGGTCAGGGTTCCCTTTGTTTGTATGAGGGCGGAAATGGCATTGGTTAGGATCGACATATTATGGGGGGGGGGCATAAGGTGCCTGAGGGGAGGATTGAGCATGGCAAACCCAAGAGAAGGTTCAGTATCTGCCTGGTTGGAATCTGTCCCCCTGTCCCCTAGTGAGACCTTGCTTGCTTGGCATGCACCATGGCAAGGTTCAACACTGGCCAAGATCGTACAGGTTTGGAGAGATCCAAACCCAGCGAATCCATTCTTATCAACATGAGCTTGTGGAATGATAAACTGATCCTGGGACCCAATGCCATGCCAACCCTTGCCCAGCCTGCTGCTGTCAATAAAGGTTTGGCCTGATTTGGTTCTACAGTCTACCTCTCATGGGTCACATAATGCACCTGCCTGGGCAATCATGGATAAAGAAACTGGGCAATATTTCACTGAATTTCTCTAAGGGTAAGTTATCCAGCAGTTTCTTGTGGGTTAACGCTCCCCATTAGTACATTTTCTTTCTCCCCCACTAAGATCACTCCTCCAAATTTCATTTCTTGCCATAGGCACCAACTCCTATGGGCTAAAGCAGTTTCAGCCCTCCAAATATATATTTTTAGCGGGCTGCCCCCCCATAATATTCAGAGGGCATTGCACGATGTCACACATGCAACATCAGGATGTCACACAATGTCGTGTCACATCCCAATCCTTTTGAAAAGCTGGCACGTCTGTTTCTTGTTGCGCTGGTAGACTGGCTACAATTTTGCATCCTCCACAATGCACAGACCTAAGATGACCAACATGCACACACTACAAAATGGTGAGTAGTATCAAGAAAAATCTCTGTAGGAGTTGGGGGGGGGGGTCTCAGAACTTTTCTTAGAAAAGTCTTCCAATAAATTGGCTCAAAGTTTACTTGAAATGTACCTCAAATTTTGCTCAAAATGGAGACTGTGACATTTTAAAATAATTTATATGAAAAGTATATATAACTGTTAGTTGAATACTTACGGAGTTCATATGCAAACACTGAGATATTATGCCAGGCCATATCTTCCCTATCCAGTTTCTTTGTGGTTGTAATTGAACCATCTTCTGCACTGATACTGAAATATCTGTCGAGGTCAGTGTGACGATCAATTATATAACTAAAAGGGGATGCAAATGAAGTAATTAGAAAATTATTCAATTCATTTAGTGTCTCCAAGACAGTGTACTACATTTCACTTACTTATTTACTTACTTACTTACTTACTTACTTACTTACTTATTTAAAAAAATTGTTTGGAGGCACTGTGCTTAGTAGGATAAAAAAAATTTAACCAGACTTAACTAAATCACCATCATCAAAATGTATTTCCTTTTCTAATACCTACATGAGAACCATTGTTTCATAGTAGTCTTTTAGCAGAAAGAAACACTTACAAGTGTAGAGCTATGCATTGCCAGAGATACAGGTGGCCTATTGGTGCATTCTGAATCATGTGATTACAACTGTGTGAAGCAGGAGGCATGTTACTTCAGGGATGCACCTGTTGGCTCCATATCTACCACTGAAACACATTATGGCTCCTTTGCTACCATTTCCATAGGTTGAGGGAATGCCTGAATAATGGACCCTCCTCTATGTACATACCCACCCCATATTATTTGGAATCTGTGCAATCAGGGTGCCACATTACAGTGGGAACCTACATGAATAAAGCAGATTCCCCTCTTCAAACCTTCACCCAGTATGTGGACAACATGATGATATGAACAGTGCCCCTGTTCACCCATTTCGTATGATGATGATCATGTGATTTAGAACACCCAAATAAATTTAGGATAGCAGAACTATTAGACTGGAAGCACCAAATACCTCTTCCATCCATTTGTTTGTTGTGTTCTCTACAAACCCCACATGGTGTTTAGCAACACTCAACCCCATGACATGACAAATGCTTTGGGTTCTCTTGTCACCTGCTCCACATCATTGCTTACCACTAATGGAGTTGAGGAAATCAATGATGTGATGACATAACCTCATGGAGGTGTTATTTCATGTTTTAGCACTTGGGTGAGAGCTGGACAATGGAGTGTGCAGAACTCCAACCCCAATAATTTTCAGCAGAACCCCAACCCCAATAATGTGTGTTTCCATTCCTAACTATATTGTGTGAAAAGTGAATATATTCCTCAAAGGTGGAGAGATTGGGTGGTATCCAGTACTAGTTCTACTTGCAATAGATCCATGACTAACTTAACTAACTTGAGTTTATTAATTTCAATGGGTCTACTTTGAATATAACTATTTGGATGCAATCCACCCCCCCCATTTTCAAATTTCCCATGAAGTCATTTTGAAAACAACCAGTGTCAGCTTAATTTACATCATTATATGCTTCATGGTTTGCCAGTTTACTGAAACATTGCTAGTTCATTAATTGTACATTTATCTATACAGCCTCTTTATTAGCTAAGATAACTGTGTAAAGGTCTTGGGAAACTGTATGTACTCTGACTCTGTAGTCTTGGACATTGCAGTTGGCATCTGAACAAGTTGGATATAAAAAGCATAATAAAACTGAAACTTTTATGGAATCTGGCATCTCTTTTGAAACTGTTATTATAGCATAAAACAGATGTGCCCTTTATAGTTAACATTGGTACAATGTATGTAGTGTGATGTTATCGAAGGCTGCAATTGCCTGGCTTGTTATGCCATTATGATCAGATTGCAGATCTTGGCTGCATTATGGCACTGAGCACCACACCCCCGAGTTATTTTTCAAAGCATCCCCTGGGTAGGGGGTTAACATTCCATTTGTGAGAATAAATAAAATTGGGGCACAGATTTTTCTTTTCTGGCCCAGATTCTTGTTGATTTGTGTGGGGGGGAGGGGGGAACCAGAGAAGGCAGAGAGGAGAGAAGGATGGCTTAACTCAAACAAGACAATGGAAATATATACAACATAGCTTTACAGGTGTTTAAATTGCCATTTGGGGGATTTCCATAATGGCATCACTGAAACCATCCTTCCCATTTTGCAAGCATACCTTATAAGGCTGTTTTTTGCATCAGGGTCTTTGGCATGAACCCTCCCAACTGGAGCACCAGGGCCCAAATTCTCTTCTACTTCCAGAATATAAGATGGCGCTAAAAATATTGGTGGCTCATCGGCATCCTCCACATTAATTTTCACGGTTACAGTATCCTTGAATGGTCCATTGCTGATGAACTTTGGGTCAATGTGTATATTGGCTGCCTCCACCTTCAAGCTGTAGGTCCTTTTGGTTTCATAATCAAGATGCTGAAAAAGACAGATGCATGGCATATTAGAATCAGTGCTATGGCTATTTTTACAGAAGTCAAGTGTGTGTGTGTGTGCGCGCGCGCGTACACACACACACAGTCACAAACAAAAAGATTCCTATGCATGCACAATTTTTTCAGAATTTGCAAATCAAAGCTTAAAAGAATGAAGAAGCAACAACCCATGATATTATAATATTGAATATGGATATTTGCAATAACTTATCAACATTAAAAGTTAAAATAAAAGGTAGCAAGGTTGAGGCTGATGGTTCAGGGCTGATCAAGACATTGACACCCCAGCATCTCCAGCATTCTTTAATTTGCTCTCTCTAAACAATTTCCCCTAATATAATTCATTTTAATGCTTTTTCATGAATATTTGCAGTTTTGTAGATAGTTATGCTTGGAAAAACGGCAGTGCAAAATTTCTTGAAGTGCAATTTTCAAAGGATGACTGTGTTTTGCTTTGCGTATTGTTTCGGAAAGCACAGACTAGATCAAATTTCTCCCCATTCCTAGTTCTGATATCCACTTGTTTCTGCCCAGGTTTAATCCTGCTTGGAAATCTGTTCTCACAGTGGCCAACCTGATGGCCACAAGAAGCCCACAAGCAGAAGTTGAGAGCAACAGCATGCTTCCCACCCATAAGTCTCAGCAACTGCTATTCTAGAGGCATACTGCCTCTGGCAGTGAAGATATAAGACGGCCACCATTGCTTGTAGCCACTGATAGCCATATCCTCTATGAGTTTGCCCAATCCTCTTTTAAAGCCATGTAAGTTGGTGGCCTCTTAGGATATCCTGAGAAGCAGTCAGCCCAAGTAAAATATGCTGTGAAACCAGTTAGCAGTGTTGGTTAAAAGTTTGTCATTAACAACACTGAGCATAGCTACTTTCATTTGGGATTTAGCATTATTAGATGTTCAGATTGATTTCAGCAGTGACACCAGCTGTACAATACAAGAATTCATTTTTGAATTGCAAGCAGAAACCAGATAAGTGGCTTAGGCTGGTTGAATCTCGTGATGGGAATATAATGCTGTTCAGCCTAGGCTTCCTTTCTTCCCGTCTCCCCCTTTCTTTTTCTCAGCACTGAATGCATTTGGAAGGAATATTGACAGCAGAAATTAAGTTTTCATCAGAAAAGCAGGCACAAAAAGAAATCTCTTGTAATTTTCACATTATCCGAAAATTCACACCGTACTGCCAACTTGAAAATGAATGCTTGATTATAACCAAAGCAATCCTATCATTTATTTCCAAGTTAATATGCAATATGCTTTGAAGAACGAATGGTGTTGATTTCTCAAGTGGAAGATCAGTAAAAGAAGAATGTGCTTTCTTCACTTTAAAAAGATGTTAAGAAGCTTCTATGCATCAATGCTTTCTTTTCATAATCTCTTTCCTTCCATTCTGGCTCCAGGCATTAGCAGATAACAGTAAAATGGGATGCTGGAAGTTAATCATAGCTTCATAAACAAATTATCCAAAACTGCATTTGCTGTGATTTTCTTACCATGAGCAATAATCTATGGCTATTATAGTTTCTGCAAGGCATGGGAAGAAAATGAAGTATATTATCCATTAACAGGAATGAAAGGATCGCATTGCTTACCTTCTTAAGCTTCACAACCCCTTCCTGAGTCTCGTAATCTGTTGTAATTTCAAACATCTCTATACCGTCTCCATCAATAATGTTGTAAGTTACTAAGCCATTTTCTCCAATATCTGGATCTTTGGCCTTCACTCTTCCAGCTTCCTCCCCTGGGATGGCTGCTTCTGATATTGACATCTGATAAACACCTAGGCAAATAGCACTTATTAATAAGTGATCCATTATTAGTTTCTTTATGTGCATTCTTTTCACTTGTTTAATCTATATGCGCAAAAGCCAGCACAGAAAGTGCTAAAACTCAAGAATATAATAATAATAATAATAATTTATTATTTGTACCCCGCCCATCTGGCTGGGTCTCCCCAGCCACTCTGGGCGGCTTCCATCAAACATTAAAATACATTTAAAATATCACAGTTTAAAAACTTCCCTAAACAGGGCTGCCTTTAGGAATTTTCTGAATGTCAGGTAGTTGTTTATTCCCTTGACTTCTGATGGGAGGGCGTTCCACAGGGCGGGCGCCACTACCGAGAAGGCCCTCTGCCTGGTTCCCTGTAGTTTTGCTTCTCGCAGTGAGGGAACCGACAGAAGGCCCTCGGCGCTGGATCTCAGTGTCCGGGCTGAATGATGGGGGTGGAGACGCTCCTTCAGGTATACAGGACCGAGGCCGTTTAGGGCTTTAAAGGTCAGCACCAACACTTTGAATTGTGCTCGGAAACGTACTGGGAGCCAATGTAGATCTCTCAGGACCAGTGTTATGTGGTCCCGGCGGCCCCTCCCAGTCACCAGTCTATAAGAAATCTCATAGACCAGAAGTAGTCAATGTGCTGCCCTCCAATGGACTACCATCTGTCTCAGCCAGCATGGCTTACGGTCAGGGGTGATCAGAATCCCACAGCATCTGGAAATAACTTCTGTATGTTGGGTACTTCTGTATAGACCTACTGACAGTCTACCTGCCACTACTAATTTTCCTCTGCAATGCACAGCTACATGAAAGTGTTGAGTGCACTTGAGAATGCAGTTTCAGGTCACATGGTTGGATGGTGAACTGGCAGTGCCCTCCATAACACATTCAATAATCCTCCCAAATGCATAGGAGTTATTTGGCAGATGTTCAGGGCTTTCTTGGTAGACATGTCAAAACAGATAAAATCTAGTGCAATGCAACAACAATATTATAACCCACACCAACGCCAAACAGGCAGAGCATGATGACACCAACCTTAAAAACCTTTGGTGCTTTCAAAAGGTATTGTGATTTAGAGTACCCATTGCCCACAAACCACACATTCCAACCTTCATTCTGGCCTTACGAAACTTCAAGGAGTTGGGGTGGGTACTTAGAAATGGCTGGCTTCTACATGATGGTTTACTTGTGAATCCCATTCCTGCACCTAAGGTGCGAGCGTATTTGCCGTCACCCAGCTCCCTCTAAAAGGAGGCCTGGTGACCAATAGGGAAGCGGGGGGAGACTGGCTTTATAAGCCTTCTCCTCCCACATTTTCTTGCTGCTTGTGAGTTTGCAGCACCCTCTCTTCTTCCCTCTCTCCTTATGGTGGTGATTTGTTGAAGGGACTGAATAGGGATGTTTTTGGGGGGAGGCCTTAGGATCCCTCTATTTTTATTTTTATTTTTGCCTACTCCACATTGCTGAGGCAAATTCAATTGCCTTTCTGAGAGTGGTGTGGCCTTGTAGCCTGTGGTGGGCACTGAGTTCAGAAAGATAAGGAAGTGGAAAAGAAAATTGCAGGTAAAGTGAGACATTATTGGGTTAAGGGATCTACCAGTGTTTTACACCTGACAGGGTTGGAGGGTGTCCTTTAGGCCTGGCATGTATATTTTAGGTGAATGCTCAACAGCGGAGAATCACTGGGCATGTTGGCTTTGTACCCAAGGCTCACCAAGCAAGGGTGGAATAATTGTCTCCCCAACCTTTACTGGGAGCCCCAGCATGCAGCTCAAGCATGTGCCCAGATGCCTGGATAGATGCTTCCCCACCAGAGCTGGCTAAAACCTCTTTGAATCTGGTCAGTTGGGTTAATGCTGGTTTGTAGTTCCTCCAACTCGTTGAGGAATATATATCCTTTATTCCAATGCTAGCTCATGAGTCTGTGAGTGTAGGGACAATGAAAATTTTAAATCACTCACCATAATGGCTTCATTGTCTGTGACCTGCTCACCAGTTGCTATATTTATGTGCAGTGGATTAGCAGACCAACTGGAAGGTGTTATTTTATCCTCCCCTCAGAAAATAACTTCAGTTTGATCCTTAGCACAGATTGTCAGCTGCCCCAGAGAGGAATTTAAAATGGAACCCATCTGCAGTGTGACTACCAGCCCTAATTCACATTGAAAAAACACAGTGCATTTGAGCTATGCTATGCTTTACTTGCCTTCTTTGCTATTTTTTTGCCACCATATTTTCAGACTTAAAAATGTAACACTAAGGTCCAGGGCTAATTTTTCTTAAAATTGAGATATAAAATCATTAATGTGCTTGCCATTTTATTGAGTTGCAAAGACAAGAATGTTGAGCCAAAGAGCTTACCGCCTAAATCCCTGCCCATTAATAAATACTCTCACTGCATTATTTACAATAGACAGACAACTTCACTACATTATTTTCAGCGTGTGCTAAAACCTTTTCTGTTCCAGAAAACCTACCTAAGTATGCAAGTTTGGCATGTAATCTGATTTTAGTAGGCATAAATGTTTTCAAATTACTGATTTTGTTTTATATTTCAATTTCTAATGCCCTTGAAAAGAACCCCCCCTCCCTGAGTTTTGTTTAGCCCTTATGAATATATTCAAGTCCAATGAGGTATGCCTTCCAATTTGGGATGAAGATCAAGAAGCTAGCCCTTATTAAGGTTTGTTTAGTTTGTTAAGTAAATTGTTATCCTACCCTTCAGTACAAGTTCTGTCAGCACAGCTGACACAACCAACAATATACCCTTGTCCTTGCTATCCTCATAACAACCCTGTGAGGTAAATTGGAATGAGAGAGAGAGAAAGAGAGAGATTGATTTTTCCCCAAGCTTCATAGCTGGGGGGGGGGGGGATTTGAACCAAGATCCCACTGGTTCTAGTCTGGTACACTAACCACTACAGCACACTTTATTTCTAGAATTTAGTTCCAACAATCCTGACAAGAGCCTGTAAACTACACCTCATTCACCTGTGAACCAAATATAGAAAATTACCTTCCAATTATGCATGTCTTAATCTCAGTCACGAGCACTATAAGACCATGCAGAATATATTGTGACACGAAGGCTGTAATTTATGCTGCAGGTGTTACGGCAGAAATCCAGAGAAAATTACATTAAAAACAAAATCACAGAACAACCTTCAACTCCCAGGGTGGTTTCAGAACATTTATTCACACCTTCTTTTTGTGTGCATTTCAAAGAAGGACCGGGCCCAAAAATTATGTTTGCATACTTCATTTTTGACATGCCACACTTTAAGCATAGATATTCACAATCAAAACTAACAACCTAACCCTAAAAAAAAAACTTAAGAAATCAGGGCCTCCAAAAGTCAGATAATTCACAGAAAAACAGCTGATGTAATTGTTGTGCATCACTGGGACAGAAATGAAATCTAAACAGAGATTGCTTTTAATAACAGTGTCCTTGTCAGTTTCACAGTGTGCACAAACTTATAAATATACAATCTGGGAGAAGTGAGATTCCATTTCTTTCATCCCTCTCTTGTTACAATGGATATTTCTCCCCTCTCAAGTATATTTTTATTGCTTTCATCCAGTGCAGTCTCAACTGTCTCATTTAACAGGTTTTTCCAGTGCTTTCCACAAAAGTATTTGCCACATCCCATTGATCTCAGTGGGAGTATGTTTTTAAAACATCATTGTCCGGTATGTTTTGAAAGTGAGACACAAAGCACAAAACCTCCCCCTGGGTTTTAATCTTGCCTTTGAGGGAGGAAAAAAACCACAACAATTCACTGTGAGTCACTAGGAAGTGGTTTAATCCTTTTATGAATAAGCTTGCCTCCTCCCTTTTTAAAGAGCGTGTTTTGATAATGTCTCCTAAACTCAATTTGATATAGATGTGTATACATATTTAAGGGTGAGGCAGAGGAGCTAAAGTGATACTGATAAATTCTGCCTAAACTACCAGGCCAAATTCAAAGTATTAGCACTAGCATATAAGCCCTAAACAGCTTGGTACCCAAGTGCTTAAAAGAGTGCTTTCCCACACTATCATGTATATTGGGCCCTGAGATCAGTCATGAAGGCCCAGTGGGTCTTCTCGGTGTTTGTTCCCTTGTGGAATGCCCTTCTTAATGAGGTGTGTCAGACTCACTCACCATTAACTTTTAGAACAGATGTCCTAAACCATTCTGGTTTAAAGTCATGTCCCTGGCAAACCCGAAATAATTAGTTTGAAAACAGGATTTTTTTATTTTATTTTTTAAAAAAAGTTTTAAAGTGTTTTTAGAATGCCATTTTTAAATTGGTTTTGGATTTTTTAAAATTGTATTGTTTAGTATTGACATGTTTGCCACTCTGGGCTCCTCTGGAGGATGGGAGGGATATAAATTTAATGGTAAATAATGATGCTGCTGAAATCGCAATCTTACAAACACTGAGCTGGTATTAAGCCCCATTGAATTTGCTGGCGTTAACTTCCAAACTAATGTGCATTAAGAGTGTACAATGACTGGTTGAGGGTTTAGGATTGTTGCTGTGCAGCTGATGTGTTCCCATTTGTTGATCCTTGGAGTTGTTGCTTAGGGATGAACTACACAGTAGCATACAGTGTGGAATGGCAGCAGTGCTCACCTGACCTCCTGACAGTTGAGGCACTGCTGCTTACCAGGAAGGATAGGGGGAGGGATGTTGTGGCAGGGAGGCGTGGGCAGTGCAAACACAGTGCAGGAGCACCAGATAGACCAGTGCATTTACAGCATGCCAACCTCCCTGTCTCCTCATTCCTCTCTTTCTTGGAAACAAGAGTGACACAGCTGTTGGGCGGTCAGGTGAGCACTTCCAGTTCACCATGCCATCCACTACTGGAGCTATACATTATGAGTAAGATGGAGATGCTGCTGAAAATGACAACATTAATCAATCTCAATCTATTTTCAGTAGTGACACCCACATTGTAGACTGTACTCCCTAAATAGGTTCACCAGGCTCAACCATTCTATTACTTTAGTTGTTTGGCCAAAATACAGCTATTTCAGAAGACTTTAGCTTCATTGGTCTGCAATGATCCCAGAAAATCTTACCTAAAAGTAGTCCCCATTAAAATCAATGGGATTTTACTTTTGAGTAGATGTTTATAGGACTGCACTTAGGCAGGATGGCCAAAATACCCAGCTGACATTCCATGTGTGCTATGATAGTAGATTGCTCAAAGATTTTCTGAATACATAACCCATTGCATTATTCTTAAGAAGGCTTCCAAGACCAACTTTAGAGTGTGCACTATTGAATACTGCTTGCTAACAGGCAACAGCAAGGAAAATAGATCCCTAAATGGCTATTATCCATGGTGGCTGTAAGAACCTCTTGTAGTATGCCACCAAATACTAGTGACTTATGTGTGTGTTTGTGTAGCAACAGTGGGAAAAAGGTATTGCTTATGGGTTATCCAGAATCATCTCACTGACCATGAGAAACAGAGTGATAGGCCTGGCATAGGCAAACTCCAGCCCTCCAGATGTTTGGGACTACAATTCCCATCATCCCTATCTAACAGGACCAGTGGCCAGGGATGATGGGAATTGTAGTCCCAAACATCTGGAGGGCCGGAGTTTGCCTATGCCAGGCATAGGCCTTTAGTATGATTCAGCCAAGCTCTTCTAATGTTCTTTACTTACTCTGCGGGAACTTTGGCGGGTTGTCGTTGACATCAGTAAGTGTAATTGTCACTTTGGTTGTCCCTGAGAGTCCTCCCATATGTCCTCCCATGTCCTTTGCTTGTATGACAACGTGATATTCTTCCTTTGCTTCTCTGTCCATGTTGGGAAGGGCAGTTCTAATAATACCTGCAGGTAAAAGATAGAAGGGGGGCTCAGAAAACATTCTTTAAACATCTACTCTACACCGAAAACCATACGTATTCAGATGCATCAGCACCGGTCCAGATTCCTCATAGCTAGCAACTGCCAGCAAGGGAAGAATGAGCCTAACATGGGCTGGGTAATATTCAGCTATTCAGATCCTATCCCTTGCTTCAGGAGATTTTGGTGAGAGCTTGTTACTGGTATGTCCAGTTCTATGCCAACAATTTCTCAATTCCTCAGCTATTCTGCACCAGTTAATGAGAAAATAAATTCTATCTGAAGATTACGAAAGGGGAGAGAAAAAATTCAGAGAAATTATGCTGGGTGGGCTACTATCAAGGTGGCCAAGAGGTGTATGTGACTGTCCTTTCTTTCACCCTACAAATCATCTCTCTAGAGGCCTGTACTCTCCCATGATCTAGACTTCCCTTTAAAATAAAACCAGTGACCGCACTGAACTCATGTACTCAGTAGCAAGCCTGCCTGGCTTACAGTGGTTCAAATAAAGCTCAGGGGAAGACATTATCGGGTAATTTATCCCATGGGGATTTTTTGATATCAGGAAGAATAGGCATCTAGGAAAGCTGCAGCATGCTGGAGAAATGTTTAATGGGAGCACACACACAAACATAGCGACCAGAATATGTTAAATCCAATCTAGTGCCCACAAAAAATATTTTTAAACAAATTGAGTGCCCTGAGAAAGAGGGAGAAAAAATGGAAGTTTCTTTTGCGAAGAAAGAAAACTTTT
The DNA here is from genome assembly GCF_009819535.1 of Lacerta agilis. NCBI lineage: Eukaryota > Metazoa > Chordata > Lepidosauria > Squamata > Lacertidae > Lacerta > Lacerta agilis. The sequence continues at coordinate 42,418,333 of NC_046319.1, read as the reverse complement.
GAGAAACTGGAAGACATATATAAACAGCTCTAAACATGATACTAGGGAAGAACAATGATGAAGCCAAGATATGCTGCCAGAATAATCCTGGTTAAATATAGACACACTTTCTGTTCCTGTTCTAAATTTGAGCACAGACTTCATTAGAGTACAGTTCTCCATTCAAGAAACATTAAGTACATCTTTAAAATTAGAGGAAGTCTGTTAAGAATACATATTTAAAAGTGACTTTTCATGTAGATTTTTATTTAATTTATATATTCAGTATTTTAAGAAAGCAACTCCAAAGATAAATGTGGAAATGGGATAGACAGAGGTGAAGACATGCAGAAGTGTTACGGACTAGCAAAAAGATAGGTCTGCATATCCCAAGCATTTGGCAGGCTAAAATACATTGTTAATAGACGGCTTTTGCTTGGTGAATTGCGTGTTGTACAACCATTGTCTGGAACCAGTTGTTGATATGAAATGTCAGACTGTATCTACAACTGAAAAGTAATGGTGCTGTCAAAGTTTGTAACTAGGTGGTTCAGAATATGAATTTGCCTCTCTCACAATGCTTGAATGTGTTACAAGTCAAATGACATTTCTCCTCCGAGATTCTTCTACAGCTCTATAGCAAAATCAGACTGCACATACAGTATTCAAAAATGTTTTTTTAGTTTAGATTTTTAATCTAAGTCCAGGACACTAATCACTGCTCAGTCAGAACTAAGCAATTGCTCCCAAAGGCAGATTTTAAGGCTCCTATAGACAGTAGATACATTACTAAGGTAAATCACATGGTCTTTGGTAATAGGAATAATAGCGGTTGTCAAACATCTCTCCCCCTTCCCCTCTCCCCACTTATTTTACACCGTATGTCTTAGAATTTTAGCATATACAGAGGGTTTACGTCTGTTGTCTTATTTATGCCAATAAAGGTGTTGTATTTAAGAAGTATTTTTTTCCCATTTTTGGTACTTCATCCTTTCTTCTAAAGCAGCCTTCCCCAGCCTGGTGATCACTAGATGTTTTGGATGCCCGTCACATGTAGTCAGTGGTCAATGATTATGGAATCTGTGGTTGAAAACTTCTAGGAATACAGGATACTATCTTACACTGAGTCAGGCCATTAGACCATGTAGCTCAGTCTGGAAGCAACTCTCCAGGGCTTCAGACAGAGGACATTCAAAGTCCTGTCTGGAGGTGTTGTTTGTTGTTGTTTAGTTGTTTAGTCATGTCCGACTCTTCGTGACCCCATGGACCAGAGCACACCAGGAACTCCTGTCAACCACTGCCTTCCACAGTTTGGTCAAACTCATGTTAGTAGCTTCGAGAACACTGTCCAACCATCTCGACCTCTGTTGTCCCCTTCTCCTTGTGCCTTCAATCTTTCCCAACATCAAGGTCCTTTCCATGGAGTCTTCTTTTCTCACGAGGTGGCCAAAGTATTGGAGCCTCATCTTCAGGATCTGTCCTTCCAGTGAGCACTCAGGACTGATTTCCTTAAGAATGGATAGGTTTGATCTTCTTGCAGTCCATGGGACTCTCTGGAGGTACCAGGGGTTTAATCTGGGGCTTTCTACATGCAAAGCAGATGTGCTATCACTGTTCTATGCCATTTTGTTGGTGCAGCTGTTAAAGGGTATCAGGACTTGCCACAGCAATATAAAGAATGATAGACATGTCCATTCTTTTTTTAAAAAACCCAACAAATTAGAATCTGGATTTTCATTTATGCTCAGGTCTGATCACCATATTTCCAGATTTGTAAAGATGCATTGCTCCGGTTACCCTGGGAAGTGCAGGAAGAGCCTTTCTCTTGTAGTAAAAAAAGAATTGCTCACCTGTCTGTGCTTCCACAGAAAAGTACGGCTGACCTTCAAGGATGCTGTAAACAAGTTTGGCACTATTTCCATAGGTGGGATCATCAGCATCTGAGGCAGTCACCTGAATAACAGATGTACCTGAAAACAGAAAGGTGTGGTGATACATTTAAGGATTCAAGTAAGCATGTTAAATCTATATATGTCAGATTTAAGCATTGAGAACATTTTCAAAATTCATTTTTATTTTTATTTTAAAAAATGATTCGGAGATTATGTACTAATTAAGCACTGGAAAACTCCAAATTCTCTAGATGAGATATTAGTGAACCACCACTGGTTACCCACCAGCTGTGCTAGGGATTATGGGAAATCTCTGTCCAATTAATTATTTGAATTACACTGTTCAGTAACTTACATTGAATCACCTTTTACCTCATTGACAATTGCTTAATATTACTATTTGGGGTGTTTATTAGAGGCTCCCTCTCATAAAAACAACATTTCATGTAACCTGGCAATTATATGTATAGTAATTGCTGGATTGATTTCTCTTTGACAAGAGGTGAAGAACCTAAGATTTGCAATTTCTGCTCGCACTGGTGCTTTCATCAGAATTCTCTGACATCCCTAGTCAAGACACAAGTTTACTCACGGGTATGCTAGTTGTGAAAAATAGGCATGAATGAAAATGTCATGTCCTAAGCGTAAACCATAATTGATGATCAGGTCAATAGTGATTGTCCAAGAAATTCATTTGTCAGCCTGAGAACTAACTGTTATTTCAGGTTTTCTGTTACGTACCTACATTAGACCTCTCTGGTACATTGGCATGGTAGTTTTCATGTAAAAATTCAGGGGGGTTGTCATTGATATCTTGAACTTTCACAATGAATTCTGAGGGTGGTTCCAGAGGTCGGTTGGTATTCCTGTCCACAGCTTGTGCCGTTAATGTGTACTGAGCTCTTTCTTCCCGATCCAGTGTCTTTGTTGCATGGATGTTCCCTGATTTGTCATCAATGACAAAAATGATTCCCGCTCCTTCACCTGAGAGAATGTATTTTATGTTCCCATCACCAGAATCGATGTCCGAATGAAGCTGCAAAATGCAAGATATACACACATATTGTTTTCAAAGCCAATAAAATACTAAGTATGTAAGAGCTTTGATGGATGAGGCTGAAAGCCTACCTAGTCCAGCATTCTGTTCTCAGAGTGAGCAACTAGATGCTTATGGGAAATATGCAAGCAGGACAGAAGCGCAAAAGCAGTTCCAACAACTGGTATTCATCAGCTACATGTTGCCTCTGATACTAGATATAATACTACTGCCATTGTGATCAGGAGTCACTGATAGCATTACCCTCCATGGTTCCCCCCGCCAATCCCTTTCTCGTAATCCCTGTATTGGGAAGTTTTTAATGTTTGATGTTTTGTTATGTTTTTATACATGTTGGAAGCAACCCACACAGATGAGTGTGGTATAAATAATAATTATTACTGTCATCATTGCTATTACTACTACTACTACTACTACTACTACTACTTTTAGATGCTTTTTATCAACACACTGACTTGAACATATTAATGACATTTCTGGGGTTCCCAGATTTCTTTTGCCCATACCATATATTGTAAATTTATTGGGCAGAGACCAGATATGTACTCAGAATTTATTTGTTTCCAGAAACTGATTTTCCGTAGCACGGGCAGAGAGTCTGATAACCCAATGTATCTTTGTATGGCCCCCTTAGGACTCTCCCCAGGCAACACCTTCTCCTCAGCCTCTTCCTTGTCTGGATGCAGGATAGAGGTAGGGGTGTGTGTGTGTGTGTGTGTGTGTGTGCGGTCGTGTGTGTGTGTGTGTGTGAGAGAGAGAGAGAGCGAGAGAGAGAGAGCTTACTGTACAAAGGTAAAACCTTAACCCTTAGCCCACCATTGCCTTGTGGCCTCAGAAAGGTTTGCCCAGAAGGGAATCCTAGGCTGAAAAAAGATTCTGCACTCCTGTTCTATGATGCTTCTGGGCCTCTCTGCCATGGATATAATGAGCAAGTAATTTTAAATAGCCTGAAGAAAGAATTCACAAAGTGAATTAAGGATTAGTTCAAAATGTACTTGGGACTTTTTTTAGGGGGGAGAGGGCAATATGGAAAGTAAAACCGATTATTAGTTGTTGAGATTAAGAGGCAAAAGCAGAGTATCTTTTATGAAAGGTTTTATATTCATCAGATACTTTTTAAAAACGGAATTTTTCAAAAAATGAGATATGTGAAGCATGGGGCTGCAACAAATGAACCACCCATTGGCTTCCACCTCATTTCCAATTTCTCAGCTACTTAATGCCCATTGTGATATTTTAATGAATGGCACTAAAGCAATTAAAGTATAAAATGAAATCGGAGCCCCACTTGCCTTCCTTCACTTTCATAATGCTTACAGGCATTGGCTCTGTGAATTGATATGAAAAAGTAATGTATAAGACTGGGAACCATCTTCGCTTCCTCAAATGTTCAAGCTGGCACAATAGTGAAAAATTGTCACTCAGTGTGGTTAATCCGTTCCTGCTGTTTAATGCTGGTGCAGGTCCTTTGATGTAAGCAGGGCAGCACTTTTGAAGGTACATTCTGTTATACCTTGGAAAAATAGGTTGCATTCTGGGTAAGAGCAAATGCAGGCTGCAACCCAAGTATGAACACAGTTTTCTTCTATCAAGGATGACTTTTAAAAGTCTGGTTCTACTGCTTTTGTGATAGAGAAGTCATCTGAGTGCTCTGTCATATGAGTTGCCACACAAATGTTGATCATCCATCATGCTCATACACACGAAGAACCATCCCCTGGAAAGGGGAATACAGACAAGCAGAGAAAAACTGAGGAGGGACTATCACTTAACGGTGGATTGGCTGCTTTGCATGCAGAAGGTTTTAAGTTCAACCCTGGGGTAACTTTAGAATGGGTCAATTTCAGTTAATTTCAGTTTCTCTCATTTTTTCCTCAGCTGAAATGCAGCAATGGGCATATTTAAATTTAAAAAGTCCTCACAAGGATTTGTCAGCATTTTAACACACACTTTTCCGAACAGGGGTGCCAACTTAAATAAAATATGCAGGGGGTAGGTAAATCCCGCCCCACATAATTGATCACATGACACAGTGCATGCATATGATTTGAAAGGCAATGCCCACTAACTTTGGGGGCGCCGCAGCCTCAAATATTTTATTGGGGGGGACCAAAGACCCCTCAGACCCTAGGAGTTGGCTCCTATGTTGCCAAATATGTACATTTCTGTATGTAGCTTTGCCAAATATACAACGTTTTGCAAGCAATTTTATTTGATGTGATGCACTTCTGCATGTTATTTTCACCAATATATACATTTTTGTGTACTCCTTCCTCTAATGTATACATTATTTGGTTAGAGGACTGCATTACAAAATACAAAGACGTGCACATTTCAAAGGATAGCTCTGTCTCTGGAGGATATGGTCCTTGGGAGGGCATCAGAGGGACTCTTGGATGCAAGGCTGGCCCAGCTATGAGGCAAGGTGAGGCAACCACCTCAGGCAGCGGAATATATAGGGGCAGCAGATAAAGGGAACTGACATTCAACAACATCTGGAGGACCACAGATTTATAGAACTGCAGCTTAATAGTTCCTAAAGAGGTAAAAAGCAACAACTGATAAAGAATAAAGGCTTTCTTACCCTTCCCACTAAAACAGGATCAGGTCCCGTGTACTCCTCTATTACAAAGAACTGGTTCCATACCCATCCTCTTTTTGAACGGTGGAGAACTTGCCCTTCCTTTCCTTTTTCATGATGACCATGGAGTGATGGCCTGAAACGATTCAATTTCCCAATCTCTATTGCAAGGCTGAAGCACAGCATTCCCAGGCAGATAAGGGTAGCATGTAAACAGTTGTCCACCTTCATTTTTGGTTAATGTATAGGCACCAGAATATCCACAAATCTAACAATTCTTCTCACAGGGCCACCAGAAGAGCAAAAAGGAATAATATAATCCTCTTGAAATTTCAGGTGTACTTTTCCATAAATGAGATGTAAACACTCCTTAAGTGCATCACTTTAATTCTGGATAAATTCCCAAATTATTTCCTAGAGGGAGGAAAGAGAGAAAGAGAAAGGGTGAGAAATGCAGGCTAATTTTCCCCACTGTGTCAATTATAAGTTAATTATCATTTTGAATATGTCATGTGAAGCAAGTTAGCATGGCCAATGTGTCATACATTACAATGACATTCCTCTATATGGATGGTTGCCTGGTTCAGAGCTGTTTTAAAGATAAAGAGCCTTAAGAAAGGAGAGATGGACTCTTGTAGATGCCCATCAACTTTTAGCAAACTAAGCAGACACACAAAGTAACCTGGTCATCCTCTTCCTTACTATGGTGAGATGCATTGCATATCTATTTAAATTACAGTAATTATTTCTCAGTGTGCATACATACATACATACATACATATTAAAATGCATGATTTTATGCACATCTATGCCTTCTTTTTGTTGATGTATATCCTCTCTCTTTTTCGATTGCAAGATAATAAATGAAATCACATAGAATATGAAAAGAATATTATAATAAGTCTTTAAAATTGCAGGTACACATTCTAATAATAATAAATAATTTCTTTTCCTGTACTAGATTCACCGGGTTATTAGAAACATTTACAGTTAGTTTCATGATTATTGAAGAGTTGTTTCTGTTTCTGTTTTTTTGTTTTTTCTAATAAGAGCGTAGAAAGCTCCCACAGAAAACTGTCCAATCATTGGTCCATCTAGCTCATCATTGTTTACTCTGATTGGCAGTGGTTCTCCAGGGATTCAGGCAGAAACCTTTCCCAGCCCTACCTGGACACACCAAGGATTGATCCTGGGACCTTTTGCAAGCAAGGCAGATGCTACTGTCTGTATCAAATGCGCATGACCTAATGTCAGCATTTCCTTTCACCACTTCTCAGTACCTTTTCAAAATGCAGGCATCCATGGTTAAGGCTGCAGAACCACGATATCAACTCACCAAGTAAATAAATCTCTGTGGGTTGTATTATTGTCGAGTGCATGGAAAGTCATATATATATGCACCCACCCTTTACTGAGTTGCTTTTCACTTCAGTCACACACTCAGCATGTAAAACCCAAATATCAAAGAGAAGAATGTGACTGGATGACAATACATAGCTGGTGAACGACAGTCAATTCGGTTGAGCACAAGAGCAGGCCTTCTCCTTACACGATCCACATGAGAAAAGTGACTATATTGGGGAAGGTCTGCATCAAAACTCCTCCCAAGTTTCTTCCAACCACCACAAGGGAGTATTTCAGGGCATGTGAAAGTACATACAATGGGAGGGTTTGGATGTTCTGCTTCATTATCTTCGTTTGATTGGGGAGAGATATAAGAGGAAATTAAAAGAAGACAAATGAAACGTACAAGCGAATTTTCTTCCACAGACCATTAATTTTAAATGATGCCGTCAACAAATGGGTTTAAGAAAATCATCAAATATTTCCAATAACAGCCAAGATGTAGTATAACTTTATTACTGGGATTATTATGTAATTACCAAGAAACTCTTTAGAATAATAGAAAAGATGTGTGGATATATGAAAGTGTTTACTATCAGTTGTTCAGGCATGAAGAACCAAACACAAAACATTAACCACATATCTAAGCCATTATCCTTAATTTACTAATTAGGGCTTAATGTGGTAATTGCCTGCAATCCCTTTCTTTGTAAATCTCTCTCTGTGGGGTAAGGAATGGGCCTGAATCTTTTCAAGTCCTGTTGTATGTGGCCTTGTTGACATGACAACAGTGCCCTAGGGTTTCTTTCTAGCATGCAACACAGAGGTTTTCAGTCTGGAGAAAGCGCACTAGGGTTATTTTCAGCTGACCTACAGAGAAGTGCAATTCCTGTTGGTTTACCTCACCAGCTATCTGGGCAAGAAAACACACCTTATGGGAGCCTAGAGAGTTGCCTTATTCAGAGTTTGCCCACTCATCCAGCTAGCCCAGGATATTCTATACTTAATAGCAGTATGGATGCTGAAAGAAGTTTAATTTTTGTGAATTCTAAAACTAGCTGAGCTGATCCACACCTTCCAGAATAATGGGCACATTAGAAATTAGTTATCCACTGGCTTGAACACATCTATGATGTTCTAGTGGGCTTTATCTTACTGGCAATGGCTTTCCAAACGTTTCAGACAGGTTTCCTTCCCAGCCCGACTTTGAGATGATTCTGGAACCTTCACATGCTCTATCACTGAACTGTATCCCTTTCAACAGGTTTATGTAGGAGGAGCTGGACCTGGTCCAATTATACTTAAAGACATCTAGGGACAAAAGCATGTGGATATATGTTTTCATCAAAAGACATATCCTATAGTTCGATGGAGCATGAATCAGCATTGCAATCCAGACTTCATGTGTAAAATCTGCTCTGATACATGGATCCTCCTTGCGGGATTGGCACAATGATGTTTCAGTGGGGCTATTTGCCTGTACTAGGAAAGCATTTTTCTATTGAGAGCCAGTGTGGTGTAGTGGTTAAGAGTGGTAGACTCATAATCTGGGGAACCGGGTTTGCGTCTCCGCTCCTCCACATGCAGCTGCTGGGTGACCTTGAGCTAGTCACACTTCTTTGAAGTCTCTCAGCCCCACTCACTTCACAGAGTGTTTGTTGTGGGGGAGGAAGGGAAAGGAGAATGTTAGCTGCTTTGAGACTCCTTTGGGTAGTGATAAAGCAGGATATCAAATCCAAACTCTTCTTCTTCTTCTATTGTTGTTTTTGTTTGTTACTATGTTATGTATTTTTGTGTTTTGATATTCTAAGCTACCTTGTGATCCTTGGATGAAGGGTCATATGGAAATTTAAACAACAACAAATATCAGTTAAGTGATTGGATTGTATAATAACTTAAAACTATAGATGCATAAATTATTCTAAGTTGTGGAGAGCTGGCCCAATTTTGATTGCTACTATAGAAGTAGGATCCAGCTAAAATACTGATCAAATGTGTGGTTGAAGAGCATGCAGCTAACGAGAATGAATTTTCCTTTGTTCCTAAGAGCTCAGGGTGGCTTTTTAAAACTGAACATACACAATAAATGGTAAAAGAAATATTAACTCTTTGCAAAATCTTTTCCTGTTTCCTTCCTATTCAATAAATATCTTTCTTTCCATGTTTCAAATGTCCCATCTTAAATTTCCGTAGAGGGGGTGGAAATTATAACAAATGAATCACAGACAAAAACCCAAAGAGGCAAGTGGGATTATTATTTAATGACAAGGCTAGAGTCCAGGAAATCACGTCTGACCAATGGTATTCAAGCATGTTCTCTATATAATCCCAGTAGGACAAAAAAGTTTCCAGTGACTGCCTTTATTTCAAACACCATGTGCTGAAGCTCAATAGACTAAACAATCCCTTAAATTTGTCTAACCACCACGTCCACATGATACATTAAAATAGCAGCTGTTCTGTGGGGATATGTATTTAACAAGACAGATTTCTAGAGTGTGCTATATAATGACATTATGATGGATAGCATAATTCTGAGACAGTTTGCAGAAATAAGGGAAGTGGGATTTTCTGGCAAACAGACAGAACAAATAACTGAACCTTGTATGTAGCTGGATAAATAACTGAGTGGGAAGTGGACAGAAGACGTAGAACATCTTCTTCATGCTTATTGGGTTTGTACCAGTGGAAGGTTGCCAGGCCTCCATTTAGATGTTTTGGCTGCCCATAAAATTGTTACACAGCTGGATGGCTGTTGCTTTGATAGTCAAAATGCTGGTGAGAAGCTAAGAACACCCTGTTTAATGTATTTTGCTGTGTTTGAATAAAATATCCGCTAGAGAATTGACGGGAAAACATTGCCCCTCCAGATGCTGTTGGATTACAACTACCATGATCCCCAAGCACGCTGGCTTGCCCTCATGACTGAGGGGACCGGGGCTGCATGACGTGTGCACAATGTGCGCACATGCCGCAGGGAATGCTGACATCACTTACGCACGCTGCAAGGTAGTGCTGGCGTGCCCTGCGGCATGTGTGACTGACATCAGCACACCCCATGACATGAGTGCATGGCTGCCACAGAATTTTGAGGGAACCCGATTCCTTCCTTGAAAATGGAGGGGCGAGCTTGGGCCCCTGCCCCCCATGGCACCCCTGATCATCCCTGACCACTTGTCATATGTGATGGGGCTTATGGTAATGCCAGACTTTGGGGTTTAAACTTTCAGCAGCACCCTGCACAACACCAAAATTCGGTATCCCTCCACCTCTCACCTCCCATTGTTCATCATTGTTTCCCTCTTGACTTGATACCCAGTGCAGGCAAACTTGTCATACTCCCTAAATCCACCTCTGCTGATGGGAGTTGGAGACCAATAACATCTGGAGGGAAACAGGTTCGCCACCTCTACACTAGGACTTTGGGGAAGTGGCACCTTATCTCAGGGATGGAAACAAGTTGTGTGTGTGTGTGTGTGTGAGAGAGAGAGAGAGAGAGAGAGAGAGAGAGATGGTAAAAAGTCATAAAGCAGTTTGGAAGAGGCAGAAAGTGAATGGTGAATTGGCTGAAGGAAAAAGTTACCTAGAGGATTCAGAGAGTCTAGGGATCTAACATTGGGTAGTTTACCTTCTGCTTGTAAGAACACCTGCAGTTTTCCACTACTGTTTTTCACCACACTTGTGCAGTTTGAAATGCACAGTTATTACAAAAATGTTTCCAATGTTCCCCACCAAAGAATATCAAGCCCAGTAGCGCTGCCCTTCGAGCTCCCCAACAGTGTGGGAAATGGCAAGCATGCAACAATACAACATAGTATGGGTGGGAAACTGCAGGTCTAAGGGCCAAATACAGCCTTTCAGGTCTTTCTGTCTAGTCCTCAGAACTCTTCTCTGGCCATACCCCTCTCCCCAAGCCACCCTTCTCACCAGTCCTTCACACATATGATGTTTTTGCCTGTCTGTAATGTGTCTTTAAACTATGATAATGCCTCTTGCTTGTCTGGCTAGAGGATAAAAAGTAGCCTACTGTAGAGAGGTAAAATTTACATTCATTGCTTTGCCCACTTTTGCCTCTTGCCCCATCAACCACAGGTATTCCCTTGGCCCCCACTGGAAACTTGTCCAGAAATGAATATAGCCCTTAAACAGAAAAAAGAGGGAGATGGGTTGAGGAATGGGAATGGTAGGTGATAATAGTCCAGAGAGATATAGTTTCTCTACGATTGGTTTGTAGGCCAGATTGACATGGTCCCCTGTAGCTGTCATTAATGAGCTCTTTCTAGAGCTCTCAGAGTGTGTGATTTCAAAAGCAATACATTTACTGCAGTACAATTCTGAAGTAAACCTGGCTGAGTTAAATGGAGCTTACTCCCAGGAAAATGGGTGGAGAATTGCAGCTTTACAATGTAATCCTATGAATCCCATTCATTGGGTGGCATTCCTACTCAGAACAGACACACTGAAATTAATTGATATGACTAACTTAATGTTCACTTATTTCAGTGAGTCCAATGGGTTACTTACTTCCCAGGTAAGTGTGTGCAATGTAAGTGAATTAATTAAAAAAAGATGTTACTGAATACTGAGGATCTCATCCAGATATATATTTTACATATATTCAACAGTGCCTAGATAAATGACACTATTCCACTGAAACTCACTGCACTTCAGCATAAACCGTTGTCTTTGTTCCTATCATCTGTCTCAGCGAACTGAAATATTATGGAAAGGTGTTTAAGTACGCTTACCTCCCGCTGAGAATTTTCATGAGATAAAGTAAAAACTGTGGCTTCAATCAGCTTAGCTATTACCAGATTTACATTTCCCTGCTAATTTAAGAATTATTTTACACTTCAAGCAACCTCAGCTTGCATGGAGGCTATATCTACTTAGCCAGTGAACTCAGTGTGGCATGATTCTGAGAAGACATGTAAAAAATGGTTGTGACTAAGTTGTTCAAATATGTAGTTAGCTGAAGCCAGTATGGGAAATCAGTGGCACCCCAGGTTTCATCATTCCTGGCAACTGGTCATGCTGCTGGGGCTGTTGGGAGCTAGGTGTTCAACAACTCCTGGAGGGACATAGGTTCCCCCCCTTTTTAAAAAATAAACGTTCAGTAACAGATTAAGGTCCATGGGGTCACGAAGAGTCAGACACGACTGAACCACCGAACAACAACAAACAGATTAAGGACACTTTGGGGACTCTTTCTATTCTGTTTCACATGAGAAAACATAATATGGTGTTAATGGGATTTTGTTACCTTGTTTTTGCATCAAAGCTCTCTTCTGTGGCCTAATAACCTGACGTTTCCTATCTCCAGTTTCTACAGATACTTTAAATGCAGGTTATTTGAGCTGGGAATATGTGTGCCTGTCTGTCTGTAGTGTGTGTGCATGTGTATTTGCTGATTCCTCCCACCCTGTCCACTGCAGCCCCCTCTGCCTCCCAATCTGCTGCAGAAGTGAAAACAGCATGGAGGGCTGCAGGAGAAAGGGGAAATCTGTAAAAAGCAACCTCCTACCCTTATTCATTAACAGAAATGGCTATGAGAATCATAGTGATGTTAGTAGTGATGTAAACCCATTGATTATCAGATAAGAATCATGATAACTATAGTCTGTCAAGGGAACTGTATGTCTGCAAAGGGAGAACTATAGTTGTGATTCGAGGACCCTACTCCCGCATGTCAGGAATAAAACACAATGACACATAAATTTTTGGTTAAATGGAGGTAAAAGGCCACAACTTTATTGGTTACAGCGTGTGAGTGGTATTGGCTTAGGCATTGGGTTGAACAGACTATAGTTGACTCCCCCCGCAGAGCGTGGAGTCACTCAAGGGTTAACCACCCATGAGGTGGAGCCTGTTGATGCAAGATACAACTGGAAGCTCCACCCCCTGAAGTCACCGGAGGTCGTGCCAATGGCGGAGAGGAGCTGCCGCGGCTGCCCAGGTGCAGCAAACCCCGTCCCCAAGTCAGCCCTATTGGCTGACTTCTAGGGGCGCGGCGCGGCGGGGGGAAAGGTAAGGCTGGGCGAAACGCCCCCGCCTCAATGCCGGAGCTGGCTCCCGCTCACAACCCCTCCCCTCGCTGAGGAGGAGAGGCTTTCCAGGATTCTTGAGGGAAAGTCATATGCTTTATATGTGCATTGAGTGTTTATTAAACATATGGTGTGGCTCTGAATTATACATAAAATGTTGGGGGGGGGGTTGCGGAGTGACACTGTTACATGAAAAGTAATTTCTTAACTCTGTAGCTGGGGCTTGACAAAAGACCAATTGAGCAAGATGGATTCGAGGCAGGGGGAGAATTAAGTGGGTTAGCACAAAGAAGCAAAAAGGGAATTGACTGGATGGAGTGCATGACCCAATTTTTCAGTTTATCCCATGCTACTATGGGTAGCTAGAAATCAAAGCAAACACGTCCATGAAATAACTGAAATGTGGAAAATCAAGCATTTGAGTGCCCAAGAGTCACACCCTACCTGCTGCTTAGAGCTTCTCCTAACAACAGGGTGTTCTTTGCTGCTTCAGACCACAATATAATTGTGTGAGTTTAATATGCTCTGCATAAACCTCTGTACGTAAATCTTTGAAGGGATTAGAGTCTTATTCTTTTAATACTCTCCCTTTTACCTTGGAGATCTCTTGGGGCAGCTTTAAAAATTACATTCTGTGTGAAGTTATGAATGAAATTTTTAATCCCTTGCATTTAAGAATTATCTCTCTTGGCTTGGTATTGGATAAACATTTAAATCTGGTAAACTCCAACTGTTCCTAAAAATAGCTTTTTTCATAGTTGCTTTCTCCCTGTGGCTGGTTGGATATTTTGTATATGGAACTGATAGAATAAGGGCTGATTTGAATACAGTACAGTGGTACCTCTGGTTACGAACACTTCTGGTTATGAACACTTCAGGTTACGAGCTCCGCTAACCTGGAAGTAGCTGCTCCTGGTGGCGAACTTTGCCCCAAGATGCGAATAATGGAAATCAGACACCAGAGGCGCACGCGCAGCAGGAGGCCTCATTAGTGAAAGAACGTCTCAGGATAAGAATGGTTTCAGCTTAAGAACAGACCTCCGGAACAAATTAAGTTCATAACCAGAGGTACCACTCAGTGGTTCCTCAAGTTACAAATGCCTCAGGTTACAAACACTTCAGGTTACAAACTCTGCTTACCTGGAAGAGTTACCTTGAGTTGAGAACTTTGCCCCAGGATGAGAATGGAAATTGTGTGCCGGCAGCACAGTGGCAGCAAGAGGCCCCATTAGCAAAAGCACGCCTCTAGTTAAGAACAGTTTCAGGTTAAGAACGGACCTCTGGAACGAATTAAGTTCGTAACTAGAAGTACCACTGTATCTATTTAGCTTAAATTTTCCTTCCACTAATCAACTAAACATTCGGTTGATTTGTATGCTGGTAAAACTAATTAAAGATTAGAAATTCATGGTGAAAGGTTCTGCCCAGGTTCTATCCAAGTTTCACATATGTCTTTGAAAATTCTGGAGGGTCACTGGATGGTTTCAAACTCAATGAACCAGGTTGGAGTGCAGTGCAGTGCAGTGCATTCTGAGTGTTTGAGTTCTCTCCCTCTTTCCATGCTCTTACCAGACTACAAATCCCAGTAAGGTATCTTTCTGTTGACCATAAAGGAGATGGAGAGAACTGAAGAAGCGTGGAGGGAGGGAACGGAGTGATTTCTCACTTGCAAAAGTAGCAGACCTGTGGCAGGCAAGCAAGGAAGGCTATGTGGTTGTAAGGGTTGAGTGCATGTGCATAAATCCAAAGGATACACTGTGGTTTGTGGCAGGCACCTCTGCCTGGCCCCACCTATTTACAAAAGTCTATATTTTTTGCCCAGTATTTCTACCCTAAGACAGAAGCTGTGTCTTTTGTCCTGTGTTTCAATTTAAATTGTAATATTTTACTTTCTAAATTTGCATCTACGCATATTAATAGTTTAACAGAGAAATTCTGTTTCTCTGGTTTTGGTTTCATTTTCAAGCATGCACAGTGTCTAGTGAAGGCATGATTTGAAAGTGCAGACAAAAGCCCCCAAACTGAATGATTTCAAAATAGGAAAGAGAGAGAGAGAGAGAGAGAGAGAGAGAGAGAGGGGAGAGGAGAGGAGAGAGAGAGACTAAAAGGATTGGGAAATGAAAAATGGTTGCAAACTGAATTTTACATCCTTCAACTGCCCTGGGGAGTTGCACTTGAGATAAATGTGACATTGACTGTCTATTTTTAAGCACACACTCAGCAGGAATAGGAAAACAACCAGCATAAGAAAAGGAGTCTTACTAAGGAACACAATGATTGATAGTATCATTTGACATAATGACTATGCTCTTGGAGGAGTTTACTTTAAATAATAATTGTATACTTGTGTGACTTGGAGCTAAGTGGAAAATTCATAATTTACCGTGTGCTCAAAATCCAATATCACCCTAGCCTTTGCCCATTCCCATTCCAATAGCCTATTTTCTATTATATAAGTGAGTGGTTGTAGATGGGGCCCTGAGGGAGAAATAACCTAAGTCAAGAAGCTGCCAATTATTATATGTCACATTCACATTTTAAGCCAGTTCTGAGTGCTTTTCATTTACAAGAGGGCTCGTGTGTAAGGAGGTCAAAATTAACCTTAGACCTTTTCTTTTTGTTTGCAGGTTTATGTAGAAAAAAAGTCTATACAATTTTCAAGCCCTAATAGCAGCCTAATTTCAACATGCAACAGAATTTGCATGCTTTAGATCTAAACTAGTACAGAGCAAAAGGAGGCAGATTTTGCTTTCATATTTTACACACACACACACACAAACTGTTGGGAGGCATTTCTTCATTTATTTTCATTTGGAACATTTATTTTTAATTTTGTTTCAGAATTAGAGTGAGACCAATTAGGTGGGGGGGGGGACCCAAGAAGCGATGAAGAAAAAATAAATTGTGTGTGTGCAAGCATATCAAACATATATATATCCTTTCAAATTATAGGCTTTTCAACAAAGTCTTTTAAAGGGAACTTGTTATTTTCATCCCATTCTTCATCTATATTGGATTGGAAATTGTTTTCATTAATTATATATGTATATCACTTCTAGCTGTTTCTTTGGAAATGATTCATAAACAAGAATAAACAAATAAATAATCAAATGGCACAGACACACAACTGCCACTGACCCTGGGGCTTTTTGGTGGTTCCTTTTTCGAATGAAATTTCTAACTCACTTTTGCTTTCCAATGGAGATGCTCAGAGGTGCTAACAAAGTTTAAAAAAGTCAATAATCTTATCATTAAAAACAAATGAATAGATACCACAATACAGCACAAGAGCATTAAAAATAGCATTAGCAAAGATTCAAAAGAGACAGAATTTACAAATAAATAACCTTACAGAGCAAAAGAATCTAGGGATGGGAAGAGGAACTTTTGGGTCCATGATTTAATGTTTATGCAAACAGATGAAACATATTTGTCTGTTTTTCATAGAATTAATAGCTTATTGTCTTCAGAATTAATAGCTTATTGTCTTCTTCTTTACACATGGTGATTTTTAGTAATGAAGATTGGTGACTGAAAAATGTTGATTACATATTGGTATTTATTGAGTTTATTTCATTTACATTCCTAAGAATTTGGATTGCTGCTGCTGACAACTTTATAATCTCATCAAGGGGTTAATGAACATGGAAACCCCCAACCCCAATTTCTTGAGGCCAAGAAATTGCAGTCTGCAGCTGAATCCCCTGACCTGGAACTGACTGTCTTGATCAAAAGGTGCTGAAAGTCTGTTTTAAAAAAAAACCCCAAAGATTTTGGATTCACCAAATAGTAGGCTACCAAAGGTATCCTGCAGATTTGAATTAGGAGCAGTTTCATTCACTGAATGGGCTAGAGCATCACTTTGCATAATTGGGATCTGCAAATTCTGCTTTTCAATTGCTTCTGGAGTAATTATGTAATAGGAGAGTTGCTGCCACTCTGAGTCCTGACCCCCCTTTTTTCCAAGATAACCATAAAGAAACAGCAGTTAAACTACACAGAACTAGCTTTCACAGTTTCTGCTGTGAAAATTATTCAGGGGGCAAGAGCCTTTGTGCATCTCCCATTTTCTCTGAGCTGTCCAGCAACTGTCCTTTATACTATGTAGTCCTTTGTACTACAGGAACGGGGAAAACTTTTTCAGTCCACATTCCTTTCTGGGCAACCTTCCAAGGGCTCTTGGTGGGCAAGACCAGAGCCAAAAGTAGGTGGAGCAATGGATGCAAATATTGCCTCTGTACAACAACAACAACAACAACAACAACAACAACAACAACAACAACAGAAGAGGGCAACCAAAATGGTCCAAGGCCTGGAAACAATGCCTTATGAGGAACGGCTTAGGGAGCTGGGCATGTTTAGCCTGGAGAAGAGAAGGTTAAGGGGTGATATGATAGCCATGTTCAAATATATAAAAGGATGTCATATAGAGGAGGGTGAAAGGTTGTTTTCTGCTGCTCCAGAGAAGCGGACACAGAGCAATGGATTGAAACTACAAGAAAGAAGATTCCACCTAAACATTAGGAAGAACTTCCTGACAGTGAGAGCTGTTCGGCAGTAGAATTTGCTACCAAGGAGTGTGGTGGAGTCTCCTTCTTTGGAGGTCTTTAAGCAGAGGCTTGACAGCCATCTGTCAGGAATGCTTTGATGGTGTTTCCTGCTTGGCAGGGGGTTGGACTGGATGGCCCTTGTGGTCTCTTCCAACTCTATGATTCTAACAACAACAACAACAACAACAACAACAACAACAACAACAACAACATTATTTATACCCAGCCCATCTGGCTGGGTTTTCCCAGCCACTCTGGGTGGCTCCCAACAGAATATTAATAATAATAATAAAAAGCAATTAAACACCAAACATTTAAAACTTCCCTAAATAGGGCTGCCTTCAGATGTCTTCTAAAAGTCAGATAGTTGTTTATTTCCTTGACATCTGATGGGAGGGTGTTCCACAGGGTGGCCACTACTATTGAGAATGCCCCTCTGCCTGGTTCCCTGTAACTTCGCTTCTCGCAGTGAGGGAACCGCCAGAAGGCCCTTGGTGCTGGACCTCAGTGTCGGGGCTGAGTGATGAGGCTAGATACGCTACTTCAGATATACTAGGCCGAGGCTGTTTAGGGCTTTAAAGCTCAGCACCAACATTTTGAATTGTGCTCGGAAACATTTCAAGTTTCTACACACACTCATACACCTCTCTCTAGCCTTCATCCTAATAAGCAAGCGGCATTATCAGAGCTGAATGACACATTCCAGCCAAACAAAACAAAACATTCAAGAAGGATCTGAAGTAGTGCCAGAGAGTTGTATGATCGACAGAGAGGATGTGTGGCATGCGGGGAGTTTCAAGGATCATTTAAAGAGGCCTCACACATGGGCAAGGTGGCAACAAAGACTGAAAAGGAATGCTACACACCATGGACACAATTTAGTTAGCATGAAGCACTTTTAAATCACTTTGATCACCATGAGGGGGGATTAATCACATGCCTAAATCTCCCATTAACCATACCCCATGGATTTAGATATGAAACAGCTAGATACTGGCAATGTCATGCTATAAAGAAAAAAACCCACATTCATCATTTTCATATGTGTGAAGATGTGCCAAGATTGCTAAAGTAAACGCATGCAGAATGTTTACCTATTAAGTGCAGATTAATTAAACTCTGTGAGAATTAATTGGTTCTCCACAGTCAGGTTAGGCAACCTTTTAAAGATCACACAGCTTGCACATTTTGGATTTTGAAAAATGCAGCTCTCCTCATCAGCCAAAGCAAAGATTCGATTATCATGATCACCTTCTTTGGAGGAAGCTAATTCTATAGGAGGGGAGCGTATGTTTGCAAAGGTTACAAACAAAAGTGAGCAACTGAAGGGGTCCAGTGATTTTATAACTGCTTGACTGTTTTGTTTTGTTTTGTTTTGTTTTGTTTTGTTTTGTTTCTAGACATCTGCTGAAGAAGAGTGCTGTTTGATCGATGGGTCTTTCTTTTGACAATCAGAAGGTGTCATCCAAAATATACTGGTAATGCTGTTATACAAAACTATGGTGTGACCACATTTGGAAAACTACAGTATATACAGATCTGGTTGCCATACCCCAGAAAAGATATCGTAGAGTTGGAAAAGGTTCAGTAAAGGGCAACCAAAATGATTGAGGTGGTGGAGCAACCCCCTTGTAAGAAAGGTTGCCATGTTTGGGACTTGTTGGTTTAGAAAAAAGCTGAGTAAGAGACAGCATTGTAAAAGTTTATAAAGTATGCATAGCATGGAGAAAGAGGATAGAGTTGTTTTTTTGCCCCTCATTCTCATTACACTAGAATTCATGGACATTTAATGAAGCTGAATTTTGGAAGATTCAAGATAGATAAAAGAAAGTACTTCTTCATGCAGTGCATAGTAAAACTATGAAACTTAAATCCACAGGGGGCAATGATGGCCACCAACTTAGATGGCTTTAGAATTGGTCAAATGGATGCAGGAGAAAGCTAACAATGGCAACTAGCTATAATGGCTATGCTTTGCCTCCATAGTTGGGGGAAGTATTGTATTGAATAGCAGTTGCTGAAGAGTACAGAAGGAAAGAGTGCTCTTTTTCTCAGATGCTGCTTGGAAGTTCCCCACAGGCATCTACAGTGGCCACTGTGAGAACTAGATGCTGGACTAGTTGGCACTTTCCTTATGTTTTTATGAAATATATTTGATTATTCCCTTTGTACCCCCACCTTTCCCCTAAGGACCTCAGGGAAGCATTATTTTTATTTAGATATAAAGTGCACTTTAATAAAGAATATTGCAAGGTGGCATACAACTTAAAAAACACACAAATACAAAAAAAAAACCACAAAATGTAAAAGCTAGTTGGCAAAGAATCTCAAGTTTCAAAGGCTTGTCTGAATAATGCACCTTGCAGAAGACATCTAAAAGCAAGTGGATATGACTCCTGTTGAACCTCTATTGGCAAGAAGTTCCACAAGGCATGGCTCTTCCCACTAAAAGCTTGGTTCTTGGTGAAGGCCAGCCAAACCTCAGGAGAAGGGGGATCACCAAAAGTGCCCCACCCAAAGATCTCAGCAGTTGAGGTGGATCATAAGAAATCAGATGGCATTTACAGTGCTTTGAGACCAAGTAATTCAGGGCTTTGTGAATTAGCACAAGAACCTTGAGCCTGGCCTGACTGCAATTTGGTACTCTCAGCAAAGGAGTAACATGTAGCCAGTAGCCTGTTCTTTTGAGAAGTATGGTCACTTCATTCTGAATTAGCTGCAGCTTTTGCGCCAGATACTGTTTTACTGTTATCAAGCATTGAGGTTACCTATGTATGGACCACTGTGGTCAGGCTATCCAAGTCCAGGAATAAGAACAGCTGGCATACCATCTGAAGCTGGTGGAAGTTGGCCATAGAAGTCATTGGGCTCTCCTCCTACCCATTTTATCCTCACAATAACCATTTGAGGTAGATTAGGCTAGGAGATAGTGACTGGCCCAAGGTGACCCATGATTTGAACCCTGGTCTCATGGGTCCTAGATTGACATTCTAACAACTGCACCACACTGTATGAGTAAATCATGTTCCCCCCCCCACTCTCTTATGCCCAGGGGGTGGGGAGAGCTACGGCAATCCCCCCATATTTGTACAAGCAAATTTTTTTTAAAAAAATACCACATGTAACTGTATTTAAAGACACCTTTGTTAATCCTTCACTGATGATTAATTTCTTTATAGGGGATTCAGAAGATGAAATGAGTTGAGTGTCAACAATTCTTGGCAAGCTCTGGAGATCTTTAATCAGTTCATTTCCATCCCAGGATAAGTGGTCATATAATTAATATAGCTGGGATGTAGCATAATACAGGATGCAAGAATCACAACTAAGCAATCCTTGAAAGTTAACCATCCAACCTTCTCAAAAAACATCAACAACTTCCAATGAAGGAGAGTCCACCACCTTCTGACATGGTCCTCTTCAACTACTCTCTCTGTCAGCAAGTTCATCCTAATGTTTTCTCTGAATCTCCTTTTTGTCATCTTAATCCATTAGTTTGGTTTCTTCTCTCTGGAGCAGCAGAAAACAACCATACTCCACCTGTGACAGCCCTTCAGCTATGTGAAGACAGCTACCACAGCACCTCTAAGTCTTCTCTTCTTCAGGCTAAACATACTAACTTCCTCAACTGTTCCTCATAAAACTTGCTTTCCAGACCCTTTATCACCCTGGTTGCTCTCATCTGCACATGTTCCAGCCTTCTTAAACTGTGGTGCCCACAGAACTGGACACAGAACTCAGAACTGATGCCTTTCATTGTACTGAATTTGCAATTATGGAAACAATTATTCAGAAATTGGCTTATAACTAGACCAAAATATGTCAACCCAGAACAGAAATACTGTTTTTCTGGGCCCAGTGCAAACCTATAACACAGCTCTTCTCTTAAAAACATCCAATAACCTCATTGTTGCTTTGAAAAACTGCATAATTGCTTGGCTTCCTTTTTGCTTTATTGAATGCGCATTGTTGAAGTGCCTGGCTAGAAAGGCCATACTACATATTTTGCTCAATGCACAGTGTGCTGTTACATCTCATTTTTATTTTTCATTAAATTTGTATAATTCCAAAGGGTCTCATTTTTCTTCTTCATTATTTCAGAGATATTTGTGTGTGTTTTTTTAAAGAATTTATTGGTATTTCCATACAAAACAACAAATAAAAACATACAAACTACAAAAAATACAAATACAAATATAAATACAATACAAAATACAAAGAGATATTTGATGTGGCCAAGCCAGATGTTGTGGACAACAAATCCCATTGGCCACCAGCTAACTGTCAGCAGCCAAGGGTTATGGGTGTGGGAGTCTACAACATTTGGAGGGTGTCACATTGACTGCCTCTGCCTTAAGTACAAATGTGGAAGGGCAGTTGTTATAGAGACTCCAGTGTATAGTGACATGAGACTTGCCCCTTATCTCCTGTCCTGTGACATGCCAACAATCTTGGAGGAACGTTTTTACTAACCCTGGTAGCCGTGATGGTGGCCATTTGGTGGTGACGGCTGTGTGGCTGTAAAAGAGAAATGATAAACCTGATGCACTGCTGTCATGATAGGTAACAATCCCTCCACCCACTTGTTCTTTAGTAAGGAAGAAAGAAAGAAAGAAAGGGAGAAATAGCTGTACGGTACGCATTAAGCATAAGTGTGAAGTTTGACCTTGATTTTCTATCCACAGCCAAACATAGCCAAGATTACTGCTGCTTTAGATAGTCAACACAAGTGCTTTGTTTGTTTTTGTCCTTTTGAAATTCAAAACAGTGTTCTGAAACATCAAGTTGACATATTCAAAGCGACATATTTCCATACCTAGAGATAGAAGGAAGGAAACTGGATTAATATATCACTTAAAGGCAAACCTACCTACCTCCAGCCAAGTAATGTACACCAAAATGATGAACCATGCATGAAAATGCATATATTAGCAAAAATAACAAACAGATGCATTGTATTATTCCAAGAGACTTTTGAGCGCTGACTGGTTTTAGGGAAAGGGCTGATGCTGTGTTATTTTTATTGTAATTATATGTATGTTTTAATACAGATAATTACAATAAACACACATACAAGTTTTAATTCATTCTTTCTTTTTTAAGATATCTCTTCCTCCCCCCCCCCCATGTTTTTAGCTGTTCCCATTTTATCTGTAAGCCACCTTGATTCCCTGTGAGGGGAAAAGGCAGGAAATAATAATAATAATAATAATAATAATAATAATAATAATAATAATAATAGCAGCAGAATACTAAGGAGAATGGTTTTGCAAAAGTGTGCATAGTAGGCAAATTTGCACATAAAATTTGCATATTGGGATAAATGCTGGTGAATTTTCCTGAAGACTTAAAAAATTGAAACTCATGTAGAAAGGTGGAGAAGTGAACTTTAAATTGGAAAAAGGGTGGGGAGGGGGGTGGAGAGAGAGAAATGGAAAGAAACTGAAATTGACACATTCATCCATGCTAGATGTGGCTCACTGTTCAGAATACTGCATTTTCTGTTGCAGCACTTCTTGACTGGCTTCTGCTTCTGCCTGGTTGTAACAAACTTCACTAGATTTTACATGCCCTGGATATCCCATATAGATGCACTGACAGAAGTATACCCTCAATTCTGCCACATAACCCTTTCCCCGAACTCAGTACTGGCCTTATACCCTGGACCAAGATGCTTGAGTCTAGATAATGTACCCATTTCTCACCCACCCACCATTGCTTGAGGTCTGACCCAAGCCCATCAAAGACATCAACATGCTGATTCTTACAGTCGCCAGGGACCTGGGACCCAAGAGTGCAACATTTCTTTGTAGCAAGTGCATTTTATTGATGAAATATAGCCATATATCCTTTGCGGGGGCAGGGGAGACAATGGCTTAGTACAAGGTCACAAACAATCAGGGAAGGAGTGTGATACTCAACAGGCAAACGTCTTGAACTGGCTTCTGTTGGATCGTTTTGTTTATGCTGCAAGAAAGCAGCAGTTGTGGTTGGCTGTGCTGCGCTACAGCATAACAGAATCTTTGTTTGGCTCTGCTTGGTGCCATTTAAACCAGTGTTTTTCAACCACTGTTCCGCGGCACACTAGTGTGCCGCGAGATGTTGCCTGGTGTGCCGTGGGAAAAAATGTGTTTATTTGATTCCTATTCAAGAGAATTACTTTATATATAGTCAATATAGGAACAGAGTTAAATTTTTTAACATTTTCTAATGGTGGTGTGCCTCGTGATTTTTTTCATAAAACAAGTGTGCCCTTGCCCAAAAAAGGTTGAAAAACACTGATTTAAACATTGTGATTCATTGAATGGAAGGCTGCTTCCTGTAAGGGTCGCTTTTCTCCTGTGTTTACAGGCTAGTGGGGGCAGGCAGTGGGGAAAGAGAGAAAAACAGCCCCACTGAAAAATAAAAATGGGGGGGGGGACAGAGGAAAGGAAGATTATTAAAGATTAATACAACTTCTGGAAGTTGAAAAAGGCCACTGAACCAATCCATGTCTCTTCCCTGTGCAAAACAATAGCAGCGGGCAAAAAATAAGACAGAAATTAGATTTTAATTGATGAAAATCTTGTGTGCATCCACTGTTGCAGTTGGGGAATATACTCTTGTGATGTGCAATTAAACAAAGCAACTGAATATACTCTCAGAGTGCTGGGATGGTGTTCCAGTTAGCTTCAGCTCTGCCTTATCGCAGGGCTACCATTTTGGATGGCAGTGGTTGAGATTGGTGGTGGAGTGGGAAAGCATAGCAATATTTCAGTATGAACATAGGGACATGGGAGAAGTTTGATTCAGTTTGCATTTAAAAATGAATCTTTCTGCTTTTCATTGTATTTGTTTATTTATTAGGTGTAACATTATTTTTCCATCTATAAGACACCCCCATGTATAAGACGCCCCCTATTTTTTGACATTATTTTTAGGGGAGGAACCTAGTCTTATACATGGCAAAAGACTGTATTTAATATGCCTTCCTCTAGAAAAAAAAATCTGGGGTTGCCCATGCATCTACACACATAGCCTGGTCAGCAGACTGAGCAGGCACACAGGTCACCTGGTCACCCCATAATGGTGAAATGTTTTGCCTTAAATTATTTCTCAGTTTGCAAACTCAGTTTCATTTTATATACGAATCCGTGTGCTTTTGTCTTCATTTTTGGATAGGCAATTTCCTCTTCCATAATCAGCCATCCTACTAGGCAAGCTACCCACTGGGCAGTCCCATAGAGGCAGGTGGCAGAAATGGGCATTTTATTGAGCACTTGAGAGGCCACCAAGCACAGCTGGCTGGCAGCTTGGTGGATCCCAGATTATGCAGGCTTGCTTTTGTCCTGTTAACAAAGATTTTCTCCTTATGCTCATAGCAAGCATTTGAAACCTGGTCTCTGCCAAATTTGTTGGAAACAGCTCTTCATTAGCAGGCAGAGAGAGAAAAAGAGAGAGATCGTTTTTATTCAGGTATGTGAAAGGCAGAAGGTTGCTACATGCTACAGGGTAGTCATAATATGTTACTGTTTCCCTCCAACTTTGTGCTATTATTTTTTCTTTCTTTTTAATGAACTGTCCAGTCTAGTTTAGCAATGGGAACAATGATGGAGCTGCAGTATAAATGGCTTATTCAGTGCATTTGTTTTCATTGGTATTATTATTATTGTTGTTGTTGCTATTATTTTTTTTATTTTACAAACCTCCCCCACCCACCCAGCACCAGAGTATAATTGAACAGCATGGAGAGTTGTTGCAAAGGCAAGTTGTCAGGGGTGAAGCAGATCCTATACCAGAAATGCATTCTTGACACCACCACACCCAGTTATAAATTCTCCTTCATATTTGCATTGTATGAAGGCAAACCATGTGGGGGAAAGGATTCAGGGCCATGTATTTTTGACTCCATAGACCAGATCATTATCGAAATTAGCCTTGTGGGTCAAATTCACAGGAGGGCAAGGTGACCCACTAGTAAATCCCATGGCACCACATTGACGTCAGGTGCAAGGTGCTTTGCAGCTTCAAAAGGCTGCCTTTATCCATATAATGTTGTTAGAGAACTGTCTTTTCTAAAAACACGTGAGAGGGCCTTTTCTGCAGTCATCCCCCACTCCCACCCCAGTAAATTCCCCCCAGAGCTTGGGTCAGAGGGTAGTCAAACATTTCTATTCATTCAAGCTTCCGTGCCCTAGTTATTTGGACTGCTGTGAATTTTACAGTTTTCTATAGTTAGTTCATATTTTATGCTGTTTTACTGTGCCACACTGATCTCCTGAGGGCCAAAGAGCAAGATATAAATAATTTTAAATAAATGAATAAATAAAACATTCTTTCTAAGTAACATGGTATCTACACTATTTCCTTGCATACCCAAATCTAATGAACTCAGAAAATTGGCATGTGCTGCCTTCTTTTGATCTCAATTTATGATACTTACGTATATTATTATATTTTTCCCTCTGTGATGCAAGCTGCTAAAACCCTTATTTATATGCAAAGAGGCACATACTTTAGAAATTGCTACCACATTCTGGGATTGCTAATACTTCTGATTAGCAATTCATCTATGCAACCCTGAAAAATTGTCTAAATAATTAGTAAATTAATAGAGGCATAATAAGGCTCATCTAGGGAAATCAGCAAAGCTGTTCTCTGGGCTTGTGCACACTTTACCCTAAAATATGGTTGCTCTCTGTCCTCACATTGCAGCAGAGGTATGCTGCATCTATGCCCACCACCACCCTGGTAGAGTTTCAATTGCCTATAAATTTTAGGTAAACACATAAAACCCCAGGCCTGGGGACAGAAGGCAGCCCTCTGTGTCCTACACCTGCCAAGACTACACCCCTTCAATGAGCTCTCTTTTGCCTGGATGAGTATTTTCCCTGGTCTGGAACATGTCATGGAACTATGATCATGCTTCTTGCTTGCCTGGATGGAGAGAGAAACGTGTGCATATTGAACTCTCTCTGTATTATCGAGAGAAAGATAGGAGCCATACCTCCCCACATTTTCCTCTGGCTCCTCTCACCACTGGATTGTGACCTTGAGATGAGTCCTCATAAGAGACTAGGCCTCACGATTAAATAAAATAAAAAATGAAATCCCCTCCTCTAATCCAAAGGAACATACTGCAGTTACATTTTTCTACAATGTATAATGGATCCCAAACACACGTTCATTTAGAACATAAAAAGATCACTGCTGGATCAGACCAATGGCCTGCCTATTCCAGCATCCTGTTCTCACCAGTTTCCAGTGGGAAGCTCACAAGCACACCAAACCTGCTGTACCTGGAACTGGAAGTGAGAGTGCAGCTGACTCCAGAATGGATGTGGGCAGCCTGAAGAAGCACTATCTACATTGGTGCCTGCCCATAAAATGCAAGCCTAGAATGAAAGACTAGGGTGATGCCTGCCGTTTCCAGGGACCTTCTTTGTGATTTCTTTTTTTAATGTAAGAGTTTTGTGTTTGCTTTGGCTGAGAGCCGGGGGGGGGGGGGGGATGGGTGGAGACCATTGATTATTGCTTTCATTTTATGGATCAATGGTCTCGTTAGTAAAATTCATGTAAAATTGCTGTTTTATGGGTTGTTTTTAAAAGTCTGGAGTGGGTTAATCCATTTTGCATTACTTTCTATGGGAAAGCTGCCTTGGTTTTAGAACGCTTTGGTTTTGGAACAGACTTCCATAACGGATTAAGTTTGGGAACCAAGGTACCATTGTACACATATACACACACTTACATTTTTATATTTTAAATAGTATGAATAAATAAAGCAGGACCTGAGCGCAACAGCACTCTCTCCTACGGCTTCCACAAACTGATACATGTGATGGCTTGATTAAATTAGCATCTTCTGAATGAACCATCACAAATTAAACACTGCAAATAGAGCATGCTCATGTGGGAACAAAAGTGTGGAGTGCTGCTGCTCAAGATGTCAGCCACTATATTCCAGCCCACTCTACTGTCCCCCTTGCAACTGTCACACATCATTCAATGTCCATTGAGAATATACATCTCCATAGGTCTGTTTTTTGGAGGGAGGGGTTTCTTCCCACCCACTTAGGGTGGTTGTTGTTGGTTGGTTGTTTTTACATGCCTAAATATTTTGGACCTTCAAACCATAGGGTTTCCCAAAGTCATAGAATTGTAGAGTTGGAAGCGACCCTGAGGATCATCTAGTCCAACCCCCTGCAATGCAGGGATATGCAGCTGTTCCATATACCTGCTTCTTGTACTATTTTGCCACATAAAGCAATATCACTCCTAACTAAGCATTGGAAACACAATGAGTTATATCAGGCATAGGCAAACTCAGCCCTCCAGATGTTTTGGGACTACCACTCCCATCATCCCTAGCTAACAGGACCAATGGTCAGGAATGATGGGAGTTGTAGTCCCAAAACATCTGGAGGGCCGAGTTTGCCTATGCCTGAATTATATTGTCTCTAACACTACATTTTTATGCAGTCTGCTCAGACATTCAGCATTACACATTAAAAAATAATAAGTAGCAATGTGATGAAAAATCGAGACATACATCTCTATAGGAAATGACCCAAAGTGCAATGGCAGCCAAAAGTTAAATGATATCCTCTAATCTACCACTTAGTAGATTCCAATTTCCTTCTACCAAATTGTCTCTATGGGCTGATTCATTAAATGAGACCTGCACTTACTTAAAATATGAATCAGAAAGTAATTACTGTGATTTATAAAACAATCTTCATATATACAAGCAGGTCATCCCATTGCTGACCATGGAAGCCACATACACATACATCTGAACTGTAGCCTACAGCCAGAATTCCAAGATTGAGTATTCACAATAGAGATTTGTATCCTCAGTCAAGGATTCTTCCATAGTATTTCCAGCAACAGCCACCTACTAGGCTAAACTGTCCTCAAGACCAACCTAGAGTGTGGAATTTGGGGAAGGAAGAGTGCAACAAAGTTGAAACAATTAAATAAGGCCAAGCTGAGCCTCACTATAGTCACCAGTTGATGGAACATTTCTATATGCTATTTTTCATTTTTGCCTCAACAGTCATAATCATTTTTGTATATTTCACCTTTGACTGCCCGTTGAAGATTTAGATACCGAAGCAGGAAATTTACATTCTTGAGTGAGCACAGCAGGAATGAAATCATTTCAGGGGAGAACAAAATATGAAGTGAAACAGAGAATGTAAATGCCATATGGACACCCAGGTTTACATGACAATCAACAGAAGTGGTGCTTGTTTGTTCTTCTTTGCAGGAAGACAATTGAAATTCTTAATAGAGTGGACACCTAAAATCAACCAGCAGAGAGTCTTCTCTCAGAAATTATTATAAGCATGACAGCTTCCTCTGTATATCAAATTCAAAGATGCTGCAAAAATCAATGGGACACTTCTCAGAACTGGATGCTGCTTGACTCAGACTCCCCACCCCACCCCCCTGTTCTTCACACTTCACACTTTATCTCACTTCCTTTAAGAAATTGGATCAGGCCAAAGGGCCATCTAGTCTGTACAACAGGAGACTCTTAATCCCACGGTCATGGGTTTGAGCCCCACGTTTGGCAAAAAAATATACTGCCCTCCATCCATAGATCATGAGGCAGTTCACACCAGGGAAACCCAGATGCCTTTGAGAAGCTGAAAAGGAAGACCTTAATGCAGCAGCACTCTTTTCCGCTTGTGATTCCTAGCAACTGGTCTTCAAAGACATACTGCTTCCAACAGTGGAGACAGAACATAAGCATTGGGACTGGATGACAGCCTTATCATCCATGAATTTCTCTAATCTTATTTTAAAGCCACCCAAGGTGTTTGACATCATCATGAAGTCTTGTGGGAGCAAATTCCATAGTTTAATGATGTCTGGGTGAATAAGTATTCTGAATTTTACAACATTCAACTTCATTGGGTGGCCCCTGGTTCTAGTGAGAAAGGGATAAAAAAGCAACTATGCAGATTATCTACACCATGCATGATCCTGCACACCTCTACCATGTTTCCCCTTACTTGCTCCCCCCCCCAAACTATAATGCTCCAATGTCATAACCATTGCCTCCTTGACCATTTACCAGTTCTGTAATATCCTTTTTGAGATGCTGCACCCTGGACTATACACAGTATTCCACATATTGCTGCACTATAGATTTTTAGAACTGGATTATGATATTGGCAGCTATATTTCAATCCCTTTCCTAACAATCCCTAACATGGATTTTGCCTTTTTCGCAGCTGCCACACACTGGGTCAATGTCTTTACTGGGTTACTCACCAAACTCCCAAAGACTTAGTCTTGCTCTGTCAACTCAAATCCAATTAGCATATATTTGAAATTAGGATTTTTGAAAAAGTAACTGTTCTTTAAAAAAAAACTTTAAAAATTGTAGCTGTTCCTGATAAAAAACCTATTGCCTTGCCGTGGCTCTTGGATGTTGTCTCCATAATTTCACCACAATTTCATGATGAATGTCCATGTACCTATAGAAACCTGATAATCTCCTGCTGTTCCTCACGTATTGACATTTCAAGGTTGTGATCATGCTTCATGAGCTCCCCTGCTGACTAAAATAGATTCTCAACAAGGCCACAAAGGCAAAAGAAAAGAGAAAAATGAATTTGTAGATACAGTTTTGAGTGATGGAGGCACAAAACTTACAATTATCCTTCTATTTTTCCATTGTAACTTCAGGAAATGGAACTTTTTTTTTTTTTACCAAATTAGTAAGAGCTCCTCTTATGCCACACTTCCAAAATTAGGATTTCTAGAAGCTCATTCCGCAGCCTCTTTTCCTCAGTTGAGACAGGTCGAGGAAAAGTATGGGGTGGAGGTAGTTAAAACAAAAACAAAACTAAAAACTAAAACCCACAGGCCTAAGCACACATATGTGGAGACTGACACAGTATCGCTCCTGCACACATATACATATACACACATTAGCAAAAGGGAAACATTCTCCAGCTTTCACAGCTTTGAGTTTGCCATTAAATGTGTTCAACAGCCCCATGATTGTTTTAAAAAAGGGATAGGGATTCTCTTCCAGGGCAAGGGCCACATTCCCTCCTCAATAGCCTTCTGGGGGGGCCACATGCCAGTGGTAGGTGTGGCTAGAGGCAAAAGTTGGCAAAGCAGCACTGTGAATTTGTACAGCAGCCCTTTGCACATTAGGCCAATTTCTACACATACATAAAGCTCATCTCTCTACCCACCATCCAGGCAGAGTTCAAGAACTGCTTCCAGCCAGGCAAAAATACTGAAGCGGGATACAAAGGAGGCCTGGTGAGGGATGTAACCTAGGTAAAGTCCCATGGACCACACAGAGAGACTTGAAGTGCTGTATTTTCCCCTTAGATGACATATAGATGTCGTTGCCAAATTAAATTGATCATTGTCTGTTTAAGCATCAAATCAATGTTACTAACTCTCGAGACTAATTGCTACAGTCTGCCTTAACTGGCAAATGAACTGGCTCTCCTGTATTGAGGGTTTTTCTTTTTCTTTTTTTAAAGAGATGTCACAGCGCACAGGGCATTTAGCTGCCAGAAATAAGATTATCAACACTCAAGGACATTTTGAGCAGAAATGAAGCAGCTGTCAAGCAGAACATTGCTACCCTGCCTGTAAAACAATATGAATGAGTCAGCTAAGCACCGAGCTGTAATGTCATAGGCCTAAACACTGTATTATGAGCATTGTAATTCAGTTGGGAACTTAACATCAGATGCAGCTAAGAAGGCTGTTACTGGCATGATATCTATTGCAGCCAAGGCAGAAAAAAAGTTCGGGGCAAGTTAAAATGTGAAAATTCTTATGTTTCAACAGCATGCATATTCAATGACAGATAAAAAGAAAACATGAATCTACAGAGTCTCAGATGGTAAATAAAAATAAATAACCAACACAAGCGAACAGAGAATAGCTGCAAAAAGTGAGAACAGTAGGGATGTGAAATTCCTTATTATCCTAATTGCTTCACACTCCAGCACTGCTCTACAGATTTTAGGCTGGAATAGTGAGGAAAATAAACACATTGACTGATCACGTGTAGCGATGTACAAATCTATCAATTGCAGTTTTGCTTGGTTTTCAAATCTTAAGTTCCCTTCCCCACATTAGTTTAAGAATGCTAGTCCTCATGAAAATTCATCAGCATTTTAGGGCAATTTTCTCCTAATATACACATTTTTGTATGCAATTTCCCCTAATTTTCAAATTTTTGTGAAGCAATTTCCTTAAAATAATGCATTTTAAATGACATTTTCACTAATATACAGTATGTATTTCCATGCACAATATACCAGAGTGTTTCTATTTCTGTACCCATTACTTAGCTGGAAGACTGCATTGCAAAATTTGAAGAACTCCATATTTCAAAGGATGCCTGTGTTCATGTATTAACTTTACCCCTCCCCCCGTTATCTTCACTTATTATTTTGGGAAATGCAGATTGGTTTGCCTTTAAATGTGAATTGAATCTAATTCCTCCTCTATCCACAGTCACACGTGAACAGCAGAGCTATTACAGTTTTGAAATGAGTGGCACAACATGAAGTAGTTAATGATGAGCTGATGAAATAATGAGATGAAAATAAGCTCAAAAGATAAGCCTTATAGTCAGGAAACTGGGAAATATTTGGGTCAAACACAAGAACCATCACTATGGATTAAAACCACAACTGGTTATCAACAAACTCAAAATGTAGTAACTGCACATCAAGTATGAAACATATGCAAAGATTGACAAGCTATCTCAAGTCAATGGTCCATTCTAGCTCAGAGCCGGAGAACCTTTTTCCCTCCAAGGTTTGCACTTCCTTCTGGGCAACCCTTTGGAGGCCACATGCCAGTGATGGGACCAGAGGCAAAAGTGGGCAGATCAATGAATACAAACTGTACCTTTACCTAGGAGGCTAGTTTGTATATATACTCACACACCACTCTCTATCCTCCATCCAGGCAAGCAAGAGACATTAATTGGTGTTTAAGGATGTATTCCACCTAGGCAAAAATAGTCAAGGGTGGTGCAAAGTGGTGCCAGTGAGGAACGTGGCTGGGGAAGGACCCAAGGGTAGCCCTAGCACCTAAGTGTGAGGTGCCTCACCCCTGGTCTAGCTCAGCACTATTTCTAACAACAATAGCAACCAGAAACCTCAAAGAGATTAAAATAATAAATACAAAAGAAAAGAAACCTCAAGGAGATTCATGGTTCACCACCGATGGAGGTACTCCCCCCCCCCTTTTTTTAGGGAGTGCTGGCATAGCTTGCACCTTTTTTGTGCTTTGAGTGAGGTGACCGTAGTTCTGACTATTCCTCTGCAACCACTTTCCTACAACCCTTCTTCTTTGACAACCACTCACAACTTTGTAGCACCTTGACAGCTCCTTAACCACTTCCTTGTGGCACCAAAGGCACCATACTTTAATGCAGAAATACTGTAGGTCACAGTGAAAGCAAGACCAGCGGTGCACAATTTTAAAGGCATATTGGCCCTAACTGGGAAAGCTTCATTGGTATTGGCCAGCATTCTTTCCAATTAGTAGAAAGCTATTGCAGTCACATTCCAGCAGGATATACCACAGAGCAGGGAAGGCTGCAGAACACACTCTGAGTGGGATGCTGCTGCGCTGAGATTGGTGTGCGCTATTTTGATTCGCAGCTGTGCCTATCTGATAAATAATAATAATAATAATAATAATAATAATAATAATAATAAATCTTTAGATGAGGGTGCCAGTCATGCCATGTTCAGGCACTCTTCCTCTCATGTGATTCCAACAACAGTAAACCAAAGTTATTTATCCGGTCATACAGCCAGTAATAAAACATGTATACATCAATACCGTACATTTTCTAGCATACGCTAAACTGCAATATGTTGTGCTCATATAAAATAAGGACAGAAACAAACCAAGTTACAATTTATCCACCAAAATGTTTTGCAGCAATGAAAAAAAGAAATCTAGCAACTATTTCCATTACTACCTGTAATTTCTTTGTGTCAGTAGGCCAAAGTTATTCAAATGCATACAAATTAACATGTATTAATATTCTGTGATTACCATCATGTAAGGGAAGCACACAGGTGCTCTTAATAGGGAAGTCATCAGAATCATGAAGGACTCCATATGAGGAATAAATGGAAACCACCTCTCTCTCTCTCTCTCTCTCTCTCTCTCTCTCTCTCTCTCTCTCTCTCTCAAAATAGGATTCCATCCTTGCTTGAAGCGCAAGCTGTTGTGATCAGGAATCTTACCTTCACCCACTGGAAACCCATTGCCAATTGAAGTAGCATATTCCACCCATTTCAGCAAGTCGGCAGTCCCAGTGAAGAGTCAAGTTCTGTGAAGCCACGTATCCAGTATCCCAATTCTTTCTGGAAAAGAAAAGAGGGGTGGAGTTCAGCTGAAATTCAGAATGGCAATATAGGCTGAATAAAAGCATAAATAAAGTCTTTAAAGCATTCCCCCTTTCCTGGGACCCTGGGGAATTTTGAAGGAGGGAAGAGCCTCTCAACGTCGATATTTAAAAGTAACAAATACAGACATATTATTGGAGGGGGGGATGTTCCCATAATTAAACTGCTGGAGGCCATGTCAATATCCCACATGTTGTTTTCTTTCCCTTCGAGACAAAACAGAGTATCATGAAAGAGAATGGGCTCTGGAATCATTACCATGTGTAAGAGACACTGTTGCAAAAGTAACAGCTAGAGTCTTGTTGCAGCAGCCAATTAGAAGATTCTGCTGGCTCAGGCCTTTCGAAGCACTGTGAGGCAAATTAGAAAGGGAAGAGAGAGAGAAACAGGCTTGCTCTTCAGTGTGTGGACTAGAGACCCATATATATGCTTGAGAGTGAATGTTGTGTCGTAGTTAGAATTCGGAACTTAGTTCCATGGAGATGTGGGCTCAAACCCCAATTTAGGATGAGATTAAACCCCTAGCCAGGTGTTCTTTGCTAATTGGCATCATGGAGAGGGAATGCAGAAGTGCAACTTCAGGACATGTTTTCTTTCTTTCTGAGTGATGATGTCATGTTCCAAACTGCCCTGCTAACTGACCCATCCTCCTTACTCCAGCAAGTGCATGAGATGAGAATGAAACTTCCAGTTTGGTTCATGGCAGTTCAGCATAGTAGAAGTCAGAGAAGAAGAAAACCAAGGAGAGGTTGGATACCTTCTTCCAGTGGTTTTCTTCCTTCCTTCCTGGGGGTACTCGATGGAATAAGATATGGCAGGGGTAGCTACTGTGGAACCCTTTAAATGTCGTTGGACTCCTGCTCCCATCACCCTCAGTCAGAATGGTCCATGGTCAGGGATTATGAGAACTGTGGTTGGATATTATCTGAAGAGCTATCTCTGGGACAGGGAGTTCCATAGCCTGGGCACTACAGCTGAGGAGGTCATGTCCCATATACCCACCAATCACACTTCTGATGGTGGTAGAATGTAGAGGAGGAAAGCATGGAGGAAAGTTTATTCAGCCCTAAATAACAACAACAACAGCAGCAGCAACTATTATCATTATTAGGATCCTATTACTGTATAGAATTGTAAAGATAGAAGGGACATCATCTAATCCAACCCTATGCAATGCAGGAATCCTGACCACAGACATTCCTGGGTGGGCTCGAACCACCAACCTTCTGGTTAACAGCGAGACACACTGACCCATTCTCCCACAGGCTATATGCAAGATTTCAGATGACTTACTTTCCCACTGGCTCACAAGTAGATAGATAGCTTCTCAGCAAGGGATAGATGGATAGATAGATAGATAGATAGATAGATAGATAGATAGATAGATAGATAGATAGACAGATAGATAAAGATGCATATATTTGCATTTGCATTGGAGTTTCTGAATTCTGACATACCTACTATAATGTGTCGTGGGGTTTATATCTGCCTTGGACCTTTGTAACTTGTACATTACAGAAAATAATCAATTATGATTCCCCTACAAAGGAAAGGTAAACCCAGGTGGTAAACATGGGAAACTTAAACTAAAAGCTGTATTTTCCTCTCCCAGGGTATTAAAATGGATGCATAATGCATTTTGTCAGTTATAGACAGAAATGCCGACTAGCTGATACTTCTTAAGGTATATTTCTTAGGAATAACTCATTAAGAAGAATTATACATATCTTTTATAACATGTTATGGATTAGCATATTTGTCATAAGACAGAACCACGGGCATTGATTATGATTTCCAAGCAACAGATGGAAAATCCATAACAGCCATTTTTGGATTTATTTTTTGACAGCCCAGCTTATTTATTCCAATTTCAGGTTGCAGTGTTCAAAGTCAAAATGCAACGATCAAGGGGGTGGTGGTGGTGGAAAGCATCATCAATAACTCATCACCAATAAACATGTAATTTGAATGGAATTGATATAGTGGTACTTTTAGCCCAACTCATAACAAGATTATTGTTTTTTTCTCTTTTTAAGTAAGGCATTTCTTGAGGAGTTGGTTTATACTGAGTGGCAACCTTAGGGATTTGGAAACTGTTGGTACTTTGGATGCAAAGAAACGGGGTGCCCAAAAAACCAGCCCATTGTCCCTGTAGTAATTACTTCACAGTGCCTGATGCTAAATGGACAGTCCTGGGTCCCAAGAACCAGCTGAATCCTGTATTGTCCTTGCATGATAAAAAGATTAGAGGCTGAAAAGCAGAGGAACTGAATCTCACAGCTTCTTAGACTGCACAGTGAAAAGACCATTGTAACATCCTCATAAATCCTCAGCTCCCTGGGCTCTTGACAACTAAAGCAATGGACAATAGAATTCTTGTGTTCAACAAAACAATCATTGTCTGCCAAAGGGCTTAT
This sequence comes from Lacerta agilis, assembly GCF_009819535.1. Lineage (NCBI taxonomy): Eukaryota > Metazoa > Chordata > Lepidosauria > Squamata > Lacertidae > Lacerta > Lacerta agilis. The sequence goes on along the minus strand of NC_046319.1, from coordinate 42,382,063 downwards.
CTGCTTAATTTACAAATGTCTTTCATTGTCCCCAAATAATTTCCTATTAGAAAAAAAACCCCTATGACGAAGAGAACTAAATAAATATTTGCAGATTTGTAGTATGTTTGCCACCATGACTGCATCAATAGTAACAATAAGGACTATAACAAAATATGAGACCATTGCAGTTTTCCTTTTCTCAGGCCCACATTTATCATTACTGTATATGCCAGAATGTATATGCATTAACATGGCACATCACTCTCAGTTTTAGGGTGCTTTTAGATGGGTATTGGTTGTGAGACTGACGGTCCTGATGTGTGCTTTTTTCCTTTTTTGCTGCATCCCCAAATGCCATTGGCAATAAAATGCCTACTGGCATTTTCCCCCTCATTTAATCCAGATGTACCCTTTCCAGGGAAAATCAAGTAAGTAAAAAAAAGGGGGGGCTAGTAAATAGGTAAGTTTTTAAAAGCAAGTTTTCACATCGTGTGATACCTTAAGCAAGAGAAGCCTTGCAAATTCTTAAATGCCTTGACACACAACTGAATCCACAATTTTACCAATTTCCCCCTTCCTTTTTAAAATCTGCCCCCTGCAATTTATAAAATATTCAGGGCCATGTTCTTGCTTTAGTTTTGCAAATCTCAACAAAACCATTGGGCTGCTTCCAAGCTTGGTGGCAGCAAACTAATTACTTCCAGACGGGCTTGGCTGAGTTGAACAGACCCAGGGCTCAATGAATATTCCCCCAGACTGTCGATTACAATGGTCAAGGCTGACCTATGTCAATTCTGGGTCAGACAAAATGCATTGTAATTGAGGCCCTGACGCATTTTGACCTGACCATAACAGATCAGCCAAGGAACTCCCTGGGCAAATACGACAGAAGACATTTTTCTAAATCAGGGCTAAGAAACCTGTGGCAAACAGAAGGGGAAAGCTTTGACCCACTGGTGGCAAGTTTAATCCCAAAGGGATTAGTGGTATGATACTGGTTTCAATGCATAGTGCAGAAGAGGCCTAGGGGGGGAAATGTATTTGACACTTCTAGTTACTAGACATTCCTCAATCCACATAAGCTTCATTCAGCAGAATAAAAATTTCTGGCACCTCACAGTTCTCAGATTCTTCAAACATTATTTCAGCCATTGTCAAATATATGTCTCAGCCCATCTTTCAATGTGCATATTTATCTATAGTAAAACAACAACAACATACAAATCCATGTCCACATTGCATTTTAGAATTCTCCTTTAACTTTCTGCACATTTTAATGCTTCAATCCTTTCAGAGAGGAAAGAATGTTGGCTTTTGACATACAGCAATATCAGTCAGGGGATGGTGTTTTTTTTCTGTAAACAATTTGCTCTTTGCCATGGCAGAACTGTTTCTATAAAGAAGGAATATGAAAACATTGACTCAACCATTTTCCATTCTGTCTCCAGTACCTCTTTAAGATGGTAGTTTAGGAGCTGCGCCCTTGTTCACACTGCTCACCAACCCCCCACCATTCCCCTCAAACAAAACAGCCAGTTTTAACACGGGGAAAATAGCAAAGATGTGTACAACACAGAAGCTGACACCAGAAACCTAACACAGCAGAGCCTTTCCCAACTCCTTTCTTGCTATACTCAAACCTTAATTCAAACTGCCACTTCCCCCCTCCACTGTCTGCCTCTGCTCACTCTACTCAAACCACTGACATTGTTTAAAATCACCACTTTCCATATTTCAGTTTTTCTCCAAATTCTCCTTCATTCAAACTTCTGCTGTTGTGTAAAACCAACATTTTCCACTCAGTGTTTCCCTATCCATGGTCATTGGCCATGCTAGTGGGGCAAGTGGAGTTCGAGTCCAACAGCATTTGGAGGACCACAAGTTCCTTATCGCTGTTTTAGATTAGTCCTGAAGACCTTCCTCCAGCCACCTTTTAAAATGGAATTTAAAAAATGGCTGTTGGCTGCGAGTTTATTGTTGTGCTGCCTTAACTGTTCCCATTTATGATGTTTTATTCTGCATTATTTAGTGGTCTTGGTTGATGTGTTTTCAATTCGTTTTCCTAGATCTATTTTATTTGTTTTTCATTTGATGTATTTAATTTTTCACTTTGTAAGCCTGTGTGTGTGTGTGTGTGTGTGTGTAGAAAAGCAATAGAGAAATAATGAATTGACTAATCCCCTCACCCCTGTGCATGCACACGCCATTTACAAACAGTCAGGGATCTCCTGGGACATGGAGTTGTATCCAATTAAGTTGTACTTGGAATAGTAATGGATCTAAGTTAGTCATGCCCATTATTTTCAGCAGGTCAACTCTGTATAGAAGTCTGCATTGGATACAACCCGTTGACCCTGGCTTATTTCACAGTCAACTGCCTCATAGGTGTAGATCAGGGCAGCCACTTAAGCACCATCAAAAGAGGACAAAAGACAATTTGCATTAAAATTGCACACACACAAACACAAACACAAACACTATATATATATATATATATATATATATATATATATATATATATATATATATATATATAAATATATCTCACCATACTTGGGGGAAACTGTGACAAGGTGATTTGTGTGCAGTGATGCTGTCGGGGCTGAACTTTGGGCTATAAGCCGCTTGTTCCTCTCAAAAGAATGAACAAGAGCCCAACAAATTCACCAGAGCTATCTTAGAACATTCTGAAGTTTGTAAAGTATATGGAGGAGTGAATCTGTCTTTGATCTTTCTCTGTTTCTCAGTTTCTCATTTTTCAAATCCAAAAATTCAGTTATTGACATTTCTATACCTGTTTGCCGTGTTTTTTAAAGTCCTCATGAAAGGACTTTATAATCTGCAGTTTTGCTTAATATACACATTTCCGCAAAGCCATTTGCCCTATATGCTATTCTTACTAATATATTCATTTTTATGCACACTTTACCTTAGTGAATGCATTCTTCTACACTTTACTTGACTGCAGAACTGCATCATAAAATCTAGAGAAGCGTAAATTTTGAAAGGTAGCTAAGTTCCTGTTCCTGTTTTGTTTTGGAATATGTGAAGCAGGTGGGCTCGCCTTTAATTATGAGCTGGGGGTGGGATTCTTTCCCATCCCCAGTGAAGTAAACACATCTAAAGAGTTTTCTTGCCACCATAAGACATTTAAATCCAGAGTCTAAAATCACCGATTGGTACTGCTGTGTGGCTGCTTGGTCTGCTGTCCAGACAACCTCACCCCTCCTTTTTAAAAAACAGGATTGTGTTTGTGTATATATTGTAAGTCACTTTGAATTACTTTGGTAAAAGAGTGACCAATAAATGTAATATTACAACAACAATAATAGTAATAATTTAGCACAACAGCCTTGGTGACTTAGACAACTCACCCAGCTTCTCTACCTTTTGGGATGTCTTTGGGTGGGGAAGAGGTTTTGCTCCCTCTGCTTTTAGCCTATCTTCAAGGGAAGGAGGGAGGGGAAACATTCTCAAGCCACAAGGGACTCCTAAGCACTATTTGTTTGTTTGTTTGTTTTACATTTCTTCAGAGTTCTGCTTATGAAGCTTGCAGTGTCAAGACATTTGGTAATTTTTCAGCAGCAGGAGCATGAAGGTCACTTCAACAAGAACTAGAATTTAATGGGAGGGAAAGCACTGAGCTACCCTGAATGCTGGGCATAAATCCAGACATTTCAGGGTGGTGAGGCTTTGTGGTGGTAGGGGTAAAAGTAGCAAAAAGAAAACCACCCCTATTTTTGAAAATCCACAATATTATTGCAATTTAAGCTGACACAGAGAAATTGTTGTTGTTGTTTTTTTTAAAACAGCATTCTTCGCTGAGCAAGCCGCCAAGTCCCCTAGAGCCCTTGCCTGGTGAGTCACTGCCAGCTCAGTCCCTGAAACAAATCATATTGGCCTTACGTTGAACCTACTGCCTGGTGTTTTTTAACTGGACATGCCAGGGATTGAACTTGGGATGTTCTGAATGCAAAGGATGTGCTGTATCTTCCTTGTCTGGAATTGCCAGGATTGGACCTGGGACCCTCTTTGCATAAAGCATGTACTCTGCCATTTAGCTACAGACCATTTCCCTTAACGTGCAGTGATGAAATGCTGAGAAATCAAGTGGTGTTGACATGAGTGAACCAGGCTCACCCAGATAGGCAGGCTTTCCTCATAGCAACCATGCGAATCAGCCCCCAGATATACAAATGCCAAGTGACTTGATGACCCTTAAATGGAAGAGCTCCTTGGTGGAGTATCCTAATATTGGCTGAATGTTTCTTGCCTTTCTTTCCATCCAACATTCCTCTTTAACAGACTGTTTCCTCTCTCCTTCTCTGGTTCTCTCTCCTCCTTCCAGGGTTGTGTCACACTTCCACAGCCATTAAGTGGTTGTTAAAATGAGCTGCAGAGGATGTACATATCTGCCTTTCTGTTATATTTAATTATGTGGCCAATGCAAGCCATCCAATTGCCTTCCTTATGCAAAAGTATTCGGTAGGACTCGTTAGTTTGATTAATGTGAGGCCTTTGTTAAATGGAGATTGCTTTGCAGTCCTTCTAGATATTTATTCCTATGCTCTCTTCTTGAATGCTGATGCCTTTTGACAGGAGAAGATATTCATGGGAGCAAATTCCTGGCAGGCTGAAGAGGCAAAGGGATGTGGTATGCAAGCAACTGGTCCCAGCAATCAGTTATGGTAGATACCTCATCAAGAGCTAATCTAAAGATTCAGGGTATTTTTGATAGGATTTGAAGCATGCTGTAGAATTTTGAATTGAGGCTGCCTTTAAAGTGTGCCTCTCGGGGATGCTAGAGAAAAGAAGATTTATACTAGTTAATCCTGATAGAAATTTAAAAAAAGAGGAACAATAAGCATTTCCAAATTGGTTTGGGATAACAATATGCCCAAGCCAAAATTGATTCTAAGATGATCATTTCTGTTGATACATTTGTAATGAATCCATATTAGAGCAGTGTGTCTCGGAAAACAAACAAAAGCTGCAAATAATAGAGAAACTAAAAAGATTATGCATGTTTACCAGGCTGAACTGAGTAAACAAAAAGTTTCAAAGGGATCTTTGCTGTAGCAGAGAAATGAGAAGCCGATTTCCCCAGACCTCATCTGTACAAAGCTCTAAAGACTTTTTCACAATAAAGCAATACTTTGTGCCATGCAGATATTGTTGTTGAATGCCAACTCCCATAAGGCCCAACCAGCAGTGCCAATTGTCAGGGATGCTGATGCTGAGAGTTGTAGTCCATTAACGTCAGGAAGACCACAGGATCCCCCAGTCCTTCCATAAGTTCATATAAAGATGGTTAAAACATGATTTTGTTTGTCAAGGGCATGCTGGTGGTAGATAACCCAAGGACTGAAAGTAAAAGCCTGCTCTAGCTCTAGGATTTGGGGTTGGGGATTGAGCAAGCTGCTTCCTCCCTTAATAGACCCCACTGTACCCAGTGCCATTGCTGCTAACTGCTCAACCAGTGGTGGAGTTTCATGCTCCGGCACCGGGGGCGGAGAGCAGGCAGGGGCATGGCATGTGTCCCAGGGGCGTGGTGCGCCGCCCGCAGGGGCATGACGCACATCCTGGAGGAGTGACATGCTGCTTGTGGGGGCATGGCGCCCGGCGCAGGGGGTCAGCCACAATGGCACCCCGCCAGGATCGTGGTGCAGGGGGCGATGCACTCCCTCCATGCCCCTCTTCCTCTGCCAGTGTGCTCAACAACACCAATAAAAGGCTGTTGAGGGTGCGACAGCAGCTACTGCTCCTTTGCTGCCATCACAGCTCACTCAGACCAGAAAAATGAGTAAACCAGTAGGTGGCAAATGTGGAAGGGAGTAGCAGCAAGACCAAGGGAGGTCACCACTGGAACGGCTGCCAAGGTATGGACCTCAGCAGGTGTCCAAACATGTTGACTTCAGATGCTGGCTTTTTCCAAAGTAAGTCCACCATGCTTGGTGTTCCCAGGCTGCTCAACAATATTGTATTTGCAGGATATGGCATCTTGATGGTAATGAATCTGTGTCTGCAAGATGGGCGCCTATGTTGATCAAGGAGGCTAATGTGCTTGGTTTGGATTCATTATTATTGTTTGGGGTGGGAGTTGTTTGAAGGTGAAATATGCAAGCAGAATCTGACAGATAAGAATGACTTAAATTTTAAACATGTAGCTGCAACATCAACATCTGTTGTCAACTCTATCAAGACCTTCCAAAAGGATTGCTAAATTGTCCCAACAGTCAATCAGGCAGAAGCTGGCCAGTGAGCCAGAGGTGCATCTGAACAACACTTAAACAACAAGGCTGGAGAGATCTAGCCAATTGTAACCGCTGTAATTTCCATCAAACAATGTCTGTTGCCCACCACGACTGTGAAGCTAACTATGCTTGCAATACACAACAGCAGCACCGATCATTACTTGGTAGATTATAAATAAAAACTTGTTTACTGAAATTTAGCTGGTTTTCTCCCACAATGTGTTGGGTGTGCTGTTGTTCCGTCAGAATGATTCAGCACTCAAAATAGCAAAACCCAAAATTCCCTCTTCCTGCTATTAATGCTAGTTCACAGAATAAAATGATGCATACTGTAAATAGCAGTTACTGCATTGCCTACATTTTTACAAGGCATAGCTAAATGGAAGGGAAGCTGTAAGGTTGGGTTCCCACCCTGTGGCTTCAAGACATGTTCCCCTATTGCCTCACTCAGACCTCATCTGTACTAGCAGCTGAAAGAGGTGGCAGTGGTGAAGCTCAATCGTATATTATCTGCTTTGCACGCAGAAAGTCCCAGATTCAATCATTGACTCCTCCAGGTAAGGTTGAGAAAAACCCCTGCTTTGAAAACCTTGAGAGCCACTGCATGTCACCAGATTGTAGTGGCAGTGAGGGGAATGATTTTTAAATGCTCTCCCATGTACTAAACCTCCTGCAAATTCACCAGGGGGTCAAGGCTGATTCCTATTCACTCCCTGCTAAACCAGCTTATAAACTACTAAGTGTCTTATTTTAATGCAGGGGAGTTTTAAATGAAGCAGTCTATTATACTACCTCGGAATTCACCTGCCTCATTACTCTCTCATTCTATTGTATTTATGGAGCAGTTCTTCAGTAACACTCTCCCTCTAGTATCACAGTCTCTATCTGCAGAATTCTGGGTCCGAGTCTAGACATACAGCAGAATGAGAAAAGGATGAAACTGAGGGGTGGACTATACCTCTTCAGGTGATAAGAGGGGAGGGGGGTTCCAATTTTGAATAGTTCCTGATATCTCTGGAAGTAGAAAACATGCATACATAGGATCAAAGGTTCTAGGACCTCCCCCTGTTATACTAGTTTTCTATCTCACAGGAATCTCTAACATAAGGGAGTACTTAAAATGGCTATCTTATTATACCAGTACATTTCCAGCACAATTTAAGGCATTGGCGATTACCTATACAGTCATTAATGGTTTAGGACCAAGGTAGCTGAAGAGATTACCTGTCCACATACAAACTGGCTGCCCATTTGTATCTGGATGCTCTGCTCCCAGCTGATGGCAATAAGATGTTCATTACAATCAGTACTCCAGTTGGCCTTCTCTGGAGTGATGCGCTGTTTGTTAAGCTGCCTCCCCTAGGAAATGTGATTGGTTCCCTCATTACTGACATTGAGAAGGACTGTTAAGACCTATCAGTTCACTTCCAACCTCAGTTTAGTCCCCAAGCACCACCTTGTTTCAACTCTGTTCTATTTTGTGAAGTTTGGCTATTTTTACTGGTCATTGTATGTCGCAGGGGGAGGTTTTTAAGTTCATGCCATGAAGTGCCCTGCTGATGCCAGTCCTGCACTATGTGCAAGACTGTTATGCCCTACTTATTTCATTGAATGAAACTGAAGCAGTAGCAGTATGCATGGAGGCTGGAGTGGCCACAACATCCTCCCAGCGCTTCTGGCACTGCCACTAGCCGGAAGAGGGCTGGGCTGGGGTGGGATGAGGTGAAGTGAGGTGGCCCAAAGGCAGGGGACATTCAGTTTGGTGGAGTTGACTGTCCCACCGATGTGTACATACATGTGGGGCTACCATCACAATCCTAGCCCCTTTGCCTGGCAAATGATGTACCACCACAGGGAATTCCACCCCCTTTGTCTGTCACTGCTGGATCTAAGCACACCCTTATCTTCCCTATTGACATCAATGGATCATAACATTTATTTGGATGGCTCATGCAGCTGTATAGCTGTTGCCAATAATTCGGAAGCAGCAGCTGAGAACTAATAATATGGCCCAGCAGAGTGCTTTGCCTAAATCTAACGTTGATAGATATGGAAAACAAGCCATATTATTAACTGATAACGATGCTGCAGGAGCAGCAAAAAATAACATGCACAGAATAAAATAACTTGCTGAAGCTTCAGTAGGGAAACAGCAGTAAAGAACTGAAGTCAGCAGATGATAAGGCTCCACTCTAAAGTGGATAAAGCAGTCCGGTTGCTAGCAAATTAAAAATAACCCTTAAATTCTCAAAGAATTCCATGAGGGATGTTAGTCACACACTTCTCATTGATTTTAATTTAAGTTCCCGAGAAGTTCAGTAAAGCTGGTGTCTCCAGTGATCCTTTGTAGAACAAACAATTGGCAGTTTAATAAGTCATGATTTCTAAATCACATGCCTACGCAGGCTGTCTCTAATGAAGACTTAGGAGCAAAGCGAGGTAGAACTGGAAAGGGGGGGGGGGGGGCCGGGAGAAAAGGATTAAAAAAGTGCCAACATATTGACCATGATCAAAGTTAATAGTTATGACTCAACATTCATTTCATTATCACAGGTACATTTTATTTAACCTTTTATTATTTTCATCATTATTTAGGAAGCAAAATGATAATAATAGTAAAAATGAAATTTCTGGTGCCACTGAAGTCTGAGGTGAGGGAGTGGACTTTCAGAGAGAGGGCTTTCTTAGTGGTAGGAACCCAGGTGTGGAACACTCTCCTCATGGAAGGTTCCCTGAAATACACCTTCATTGTGCTTTCGAAGCTAGGCAATGACTTTTCACTCCCTCCCCCAGCTTTTAAGATACAATTTTGGGTGGCTTTCCATAATAGATGGCTACTCCAGGAGGCAGTAATGGTTCTCAATATCAGCTGCTAGAAACCATAAGAGGGGGAAAGAGTTATTGTACTTGAATCCTGCTTGCAGGTTTCCCAGATGCATCTGGTTGGCCACTGCAAGAACAGGATAGTGGTTATAGCAGGTGGTACCAGAGCCAGTGACAAGCAGAGCCAACTTATTTTGGCATTGCCCACATCCTCCTGCTGAGTTCTACAAAGGCAATGCTGAGACTGAGGAGGAGGGGGGAGCTGATTATCAGTGCAACCTCTGGACTACTTGTAAGTAAAAATGCAGGCAGGTGGAGGCTGGCTGAGTGCAGGGAGATGTTGGTTGGGCAATGCCAAATTCACCCAGCCTCCACTGGGTGCAGGGAAATGAGTGCATTTTGGATCTGGATGATCTAAGCCTGTGGAATGTCCAGTTTGCACCACCACAACTGGTGGAACACCACCAATAAGATATTCTTTCCACCACTAATCCAAGGGTGGTTATATGTTTTTACTTGCCAGTAGTTCTCCCTCTTCAAAGGCACTTAAGCTGTTTCCTGAGGCTCCTTCCATTTTTCTAAAACATTCTCATTCTCTTCACCTTGAGGCAGTAAAAAAGGGCAGTGACTAAAAACAGCTTTAGTGAAATCTCTTATCTCACAGTTGTAATCCTGGGGCATAGAAATCCAAGTAAAACCCATTGGAACGTTCATTCTGGAAAAAAAAAACACTAGGATGTCATTGTCTCGTTCCTTGCTGGGAACGTAGAAAGTAAAACCTGACACAGCAGTGAGGCTTTCTAGCCAGGTTAAGTATGGGCTTGCTCCCTCAAAACATAATTGTCATGAAGAGAACAAACAAAAGGGCTGCAGACAACATTTATATTTTGAGTATTAAATGTATACCACTTAATTTGGGGGCAAATTTATGTTTTTGTTATTTCATTTCATTGGTATCTGAAGAAGTGTGCATGCACACGATAGCTCATACCAAGAACAAACTTAGTTGGTCTCTAAGGTGCTACTGGAAGGTTTTTGTTTTTTTTTTTACTACAGCAGATGAACACGGCTACCTACCTGTAACTAGTGGTTAGAGTGTCAGACTAGGACCTGGGAGACCAAGGTTTAAATCCCCACTCAGCTGTGAAGTTGACTGGGTGACCTTGGGCTAGTCACTGCCTCTCAGTCTAACTTACTTCATCACAGGTTTGTTGTGGGGATAAAATGAGGATGAGGAAAACTATGTATGCCACCTTGAGCTTCTTAGAGGAAGGGAGAGAAATAAAGTACATGTGCCACCAACATGTGAATATCGTTGGTGGAGTGCATATAAGCATGCCACACTCTGTTACACCTCACCCCCATTATACCCTCGTCCTTCCCTCTTCTGGGTCCAGAAGGACCTACACATTGGCGATCATGTGTTATTTGGATGTACCTAATATTAAAATAAAGTAAGTGGACATGTCTAACTTAGGTTTCAATAGCAATACTCTGAGCAAAAGTTATTTGAACACAATCTCCTCTGAATGTAACATGCTCTCCATATTTCCTAAACCACAGTGAAGGAGCGTGCCTTCCTAAGTATTTTATCTTCCCGCCTTACTTGTATATTCATTCAGAATGGGGCAATTTCAAACAAACAATTTGGAAATAAGCTACAGGCAGTAATATTTTTTTTGCAACAAATCCCCTCATAAAGATGTTGCTTCATTTGAAAAGTTATGGGCATCAATAAACATAATAGCTGACTTCAAATATTTTGTAGAGATTAAACTGGTAAATAATGTTCACAGGGATGTGGATAGAAGCATCTATTACTACACATTTCCCAAAAGAAATAAAAAACTCATTTTCTTTCCAGAGAATAAGGGGTTCATAATTTCATAACAATAAGCTATTTGTGTTGCTTTGCACAGAGGTATTACCAGTCCTTATCATTTTTGTCTCCATATTGAAAAACATAACTTAAAGGGTAATCACTAGTATTAAATAATCATAATATTCAGTTTCGTTTATTGCAGCATCTTAAATGTGTTTTATTAACTAGTTATCACTTTGACTGAAGTATATGCCCTTGATAATAAAATGTGTTCTTATTTATTTACCATATTTGTGTCTCATTGCTCTCCCAAGGATTTAAGAGGAGCCGAGGGTGTTTCCTATATGTAGAATCACAGAGTTGGAAGGTACCTCAAGAATCACCCATTGCAACTTCTTACTGATGCAGGAGATTTACTTTTCCTTTATTCTTGGTAGGTGCTTATCCAACCCCAAATTCTCTAATAAAGGAGAGTCCACCCTCCCCACCCCACCCCCAGGCTGTCTGTTCCATACTCCAATAACTCATAGAGACCTACAAAGGAATCCCCTTTGTAGGTCTCTATAATATGACCGCTTAATACCATATGCTATCATATCTTCTCCAAGTCAAAAATACCCAGATCCATCAACATTTCCTCATAGGATATGGTTTCCAGGATACTCACCATCTTTGGCCTTTTCTGCACTACACATTTAAAGCAGCATTGTGCCCCTTTAAATAGCCATGACTCCCATCAAAGAATCCTGAGAACTTTAGTTTGTTAGGGGCTCACAGCATGGTTAAGAGACTCCCTTACAGAGCTGGGAGTTCCTGGGAAGAGGGATTGACTGTTTAACCACTCTTGGAACCTTAGGGGAACAGGGTTTTTTCACAACTCTCAACACCTTTAATGAGCTGAAACTCCCAGGATTCTTTGGGGGAAAGGCATGGATGTTTCAAGTGGCATTGTACTGCTTTAAATGTATCGTGCAGATGGGGCTTTTGTTGTCCTCCTCTGGATAACAAGCCTTTGAGGAGGGTTCGGCTGAGAGACAGGAATTGGACCAAGGTCACCCATAGTATATTTGATGGCTGAACAGAAATTAGTTGCGTATCAAGGACCTCAAGCCACCCCCCAATGAATTGATACAGGAGACATAAATTTTGTTTGGGTTTTTGGCAATAATTTAGGCACAACTTTATTTAAATACAAATTCAGTGAGTGGTTGCATAGGCATTGGTTCAGACTACTGTCCTATCGGGACAGAGGCTGGCATACAGCCAGCGGTGGGAAAGTGCAACTGAGGAGAGTTAAGGAGCTGGGGTCAAAGCTACCCTCTCCCCAGAGGTCCCGGGGGCTCGGCTACAGCCCTAACCCCTACCGGTGGTTCGGACAAAGCATAAGAGCCGCCGGATTCCTTTAACGGAATTCCCTGTATCATCATGATTCTGGATATGGGCACTGCCCATCCAGCAATCCACACAGGAACCAATGCCTAACCGCCAACCTTACAAGTTGTGACAAGTTGCTACTGCAGTAGGCGAAAACCAAATGGCAACAGCCAATCAGCCAGATGGAAAAATTCCTACTGGGCCTCTGCCCAAAAGCAGACGACCCCATGACAGGCAGTTGCAAGGTCAAGCGCAGAGGCCTAAGAAAAAGAGGGGGGGCGGGATGGGTGACCAGAAGCTTGCAGCCAAGAGAGAGATCATCCTGCGTGCAGAGGAATATAAAGGACGCTGGGCTGTCCATCACAAATTGCTACATCTAGCTTTGCCCAGCAACACCTCTTGACCCTATTGCAGCTAAGGCTGGTTGCCGGCCCCACCCCCATAGGACAGGGAAGTGTCTTGCCAGGTCCCGACCGCAACATGTGCTCTTACTCAAGGTAGAACCCGATAATCCAGTCTTCCTAGCCTCAAACCAATATTTATCATATAATGGCTCTTACACAAACAAAAAATATGTGAGTGAATAATTCACCTGATTCAGTTCAAGTTGAACATATTTACATCACACTAATTTTTTCAGTGATGGTGATTTACAATCCCTGCTCACCTACTGCAAACAATGGGACACGGAAACCTTGATTAACTTTGATGAGATCACACACATATTAAAGAATGACACAGATATTTGGAAGGAAAACAACAAAGTCTGATTCATATTTACAAACAAAACCCTAAAATCATTTACTTTTAACTCAGCTAACAGGCATCTTTCTCTTGTTGTTCATTATCTCTTACCGCTCTGAAATGGGATGCTTTGATCTCCAACAAGATAATGAATCAATACAAACTACAGGTGTTCTTTTTTCTTGCTTTGATAACTCTATTTCATATAATTATTGAAATGTAACTGCTTCCACAGTATGTTCAAAATTCGAAGATCAAACTCAGGTTTTGAGCAAGATTTTATTCATACCCACTAATCATAAAACGTATTTGTGCTTGTTTGAAGAGTAGTGCTGAAGAGCAATCTGTATGATAAGGCATCACTGAGCTCTTTCGGTGGTGGGCACATCTGGAATTTGGAGGAAGTGTTGTGGGTGCCTTTCACAAAATTGCTGGGTGTTGTGGTTTTTTTGGAGGGGGGAGGGTGGCATAAAAGAAAATGCCCGCTGTCATGGTGTGGCATAACAAAAAATGGCTGCCACATCTAAAAGAGTGGAAAAAGAGACTACATAATGATGCAGGCATGCAGTCCTCATGGGGGGGCAAGTGTCTACATCAGCCATGCTGATGCTTGCTCACAGAGAAGCTTTTTGCCCCTCCGCTCTGCTCAGAAAAGGGAAGATGAATGTCCAGTCCTAGCACTGAATGAAAGGTGGGCATGTTTAAGGAGGTGTGTTCAGTGTAGGAGAGGCTGAGCCAGTGCAAACAGGAACTGAACAGGAAAAGCAAATGGTTTCTTGTGCATAGTGGATTTCAGGGGGAATATTTTCTGACATTGCCTACGACACCCATAGGAGGTACAGGTGGACTTATTGATCAGTGCTACATTAGCGGGTGGCACTGTGGTCTAAACCACAGAGCCTAGGGCTTGCCGATCAGAAGGTTGGTGGTTCGAATCCCCACGAGGGGGTGAGCTCCTGTTGCTCGGTCCCAGCTCCTGCCCACCTAGCAGTTCGAAAGCACATCAAGAGCAAGTAGATAAATAGATACTGCTCCAGCGGGAAGGTAAATGGTGTTTCCGTGCACTGCTCTGGTTTGCCAGAAGCGGCTTAGTCATGCTGGCCACATGACCCGGAAGCTGTCTGCAGACAAAACCCAGCTCCCTCAGCCTATAGAGCGAGATGAGCGCCGCAACCCCAGAGTCGTTCACGACTGGACCTAATGGTCAGGGGTACCATTACCTTTACACAGGGGCATAGCAAAGGGGCGGAGGGGGTGGGGGGCCCCGGGCAGCACCCCTGCTGAGGGTGACACTTTGGGGGCGGCCCCGCCCCCTGGGCTTTAAAAAAAATAGGCTACTTTCGGCACTGCCAAAAGGTGTCACCCCCCTCGCTGGCCCACCCCTTGCCTCTATGCTGAGCTCCGCTGCTGGCTGGCATTCGGAGCCGGGGCATGGAGAGGGGCGGGCCAGTGAGGAGGGACACCCCTTCTCGCTGGCCTGTCCCTCTCCCTTCCCCGACTTGCACTCCGCCAAGGGAGCCTGGGCAGCGGATTCGGGAGTCTTTGCAGCCCGCAGATACTCCCGAATCCGTCTCCCAGCACTCCTTCATACAGCGGCTGCTCACACAGGCACGAGCAGCCGCAGCACGAAGGGGTGCCGCCGCCCCCGCCGCCCCTGGGGGTGGGGCGTCGCATGCGTCATGACGCACGCACGCACCGCGATGCCCCGCCCCCAGGGGTGCCTCTTGGCTTCCCACCCCGGGCAACCAAGGGGCTAAGAACGCCCCTGCCTTTACATTGGCAAACCCTATGCTTTTGTAGAATTAAAGTGCCAGCCGCCAAAGCAAGCAGTGTTCACATAATGAACACTATGGTTTTCTTTCTAACTTTTTTGTGTATATATTCTTACTATTTTGCCAAATTCAATTTCAGCTCATTTGAAAAATGTCCATTTGAAAAGCGGTAGCAGCTTGGAAGTTTTCTTCTTAATTACCGTTGGGCTCAGACGCTCTCCCAAGTGAAGGACAAGAAAAGCTCAAAACTAGAACTTAATTTAAAGCTCAATCTACACTACTTAAACAAATAAAAGTAAAAGTAAAACAAAGTTAAAACCTAAGCAGCAGATAAAAGCAGTATAAATCATAAAACAGACCAGTAAGATACGGAGGTCAGAAGGGAGGATGTTAATAGTCCGCCATCTTTCTCAAAAAAAAATATGTCCATTTAATTATCATAATCATCTGCCTTAATCATGAGAAAGTTAATTCAAAGCACTACTTAAAACAAAACAAAAAAACCCTGGAACTAAAATAAATTTCTCAGTCCTCACTATTTTTTTTTAAAAAAAGAATGAAACTTCAAGAAAATAGCCACCATTTCAGCTGTTTTAGCACATTTCTGCTTGCTGCAATCCAGCTACACACATGGCTAGATTTAGCAGAAATTAGCCACAGTTAAATCCCACTGAAATCAATGGGACTTTAACTGGTTGCAACTAAGCTGTGTGCCCCAATGATTTAGTTTAATTAAAGCCAATAATAATAAAAAGACAGAAACATCTCACAAATCATTTCTTAGCAATCATAAACCCAGCTATTATCCACTCCACTCAGTTAAGTCAATTTAATTTGCCCATTCTCCAATGCAAAACAAACCACATTCACTCAAAATATCCAAATATGTACAACCCACAAAGCAGAAAGTTTTGGAGGAAAAATAAAGTAATGTCACAATGCAATCAATTTCCACAGTGATTCACATCTGTCATGTTTCAGCTAACCAACATGAGAAAAGTTACCTCAAATGCATACTGCAATTCCAAACCTGTTTACTCAGAAGTAAGCCACATTCCGTTCACATTCAGTTGTTGGTGGGCATGGTGGGGGAGGAGTAAAGTTGGAGATTGTAACCATCTAACCATCACATGGCACCAGCATCCATTATCCCCCCTATCCCCCCCCCATTCTTTCCTTAATATACAAGTGGGAGAAGGATTGGGGTTAACCTGGATAGTGTAGTAGCAAGTAAGTAAGTAAGTAAGTAAGTAAGTAATAGTACCCCACCCATCTGACTGGGCTGCCCCAGTCACTCTGGGTGGCTTCCAACATATATAAAAACCATAACAAAACATGACATATTAAAATAAATAATAATAATAATAATTTTATTTATACCCCGCCCTTCCCAGCCAGAAAACCGGGCTCAGGGCGGCTAACATCAATTAAAATCACAGCAAGAAACATAAAAACGATCAATTTAAAATAACAGATTAAAATACAAATTTAAAAATTCAATTAAAACTGCAGGTCTCAATTTCAAAAATTACCCACCAATAAAAGATGAAGCATAAATATTAAACAGAAACCAACCCAAAGGCCAGGTGGAACATGCATGATCCCTATACAGGACTGCCTTCAAATGTCTTCTAAAGATTCACAAATCTAATTCCCTCCTATAGATTGGCATAGCTTCCTACATTATTAACTACTACTACTACTACTACTACTACTACTGTAAGACAGGCTTTCCAGCATAAGCTGTGCAAAGCTATATGTTGCCTATCCACTGTAGTATATTTCAAAGGCACCCAAACCACTCACCCTCCATCTCTCTCTCTCTCTCTCTCTCTCTCTCTCTCTCACACACACACACACACACAACATGGTTGTGAAAGTATTTGGCATTCATATGGTTAATTCTCAGGTAGATGAGCCCCCCCCCCCGCCCCGGTTAGTTAACATCATTGCTGAAGTAGCTACATCACCTATTCAGTTCCTCTATTCTGTCCTATATAGCTGGGTGGTGCAGAGGAAAATGAAGAAGCCCAGACTTCAGGGCAGGAAATAACAGTCAGCCTGTTGCCAGGTGTCATAGCATTTTTTGAGGGCATAGAAATATTTCCCCCAAAATGTTTTGTTCAGTGCCTTTGTCTCCCCCACTTGCTTGCTGCTTCAGCACCAGTCCTTGTCTTCTCAACCCCCCCCCCCCCACTTCCTGCCCTCTCCCTCTTCCTGGCTAACTCAACTGATGATGCAGGAGAATGGCAGTGAGCACCACCAATGTGGGATTGATCTGGAGTAATTGATCGGGCGTAATAAAGCATGTTCAAACGCAACAGAAAAGTGCAAGAGAGCCAGCTGTAATGTCTGTTTTTTGGGTGGCAAGAAGAGACTGAGATATGATTGCCTGAAATCTCTTGTTTGTGCGTCCTAAATATTGGCAGATCAGAGGAGCTAACATACAATCAAGTTGCTCTCCACTCTCTGAACACAGGGCTGCCCTTAAAGTGCATTCGAAAACTGCAGCTGGTGCAAAACACAGCAGCCAGAATGTTTTTCTGGTGTGCACATTTCAGGCCGTGCTATGCCAGCCTTTCATCAATTGCACTTGCTTCCAATTAGTTTCTGAGCTCAGCTCAAGGTGTTGATCCTTGCCTATAAGCCCTGTATCAGGGGAACCTGTGGTCCTCTGGATGTTATTCAGCTCCACTTCCATAAGCTCTATCCAGCATAGGCACAGGGCAGGAATGATGGGAAGTGGAATCCAGCAACACCCCTTGTCCTATACAGTTTAGGGTCAGGATAGTTCTTTCCTTTATGAACTGGCCTAATAAGTTACAATTGGAGGCCCTGACCTCTGTCCCACCACCAAACAGGATGATGAAATGATGAAAATGTTACAGAAATTGCCCGAAGGAAGATATTGGAAAGGAATTACACAGAGTCTCTTTTTACTTCTAGACTGTTTCTTACTCAAACTTGACAATGATACTCAATGGTCCAGACTGAAGACTTCCTGCACCCAAAAATATTGGAAGGAATGTTGATCTGGCTGTTCAAATATAGACACCAATGCAAATATTTAGGTTCATGTTGTAAATAAGTTGTCCTGCCTTGATCAAGAAGTTAGTCCATGTGTCCCATATCAAACTTTAGAGGACAAGATCACTACTACTTCAGCCCTTTGGCGAATTTACTTTGAAGATACAGCACACCCTTATGCCTTGCTAACAGTTTAGGCTTCAAAAGTCCCCCAGTATATGAACTAAATAAAAATAAAATGAAATAAATGTGCCTGAGGATCAGCTTAGGTTTTAGTAATTATGCGGCACATAATGGAAAATGTTGGAAAGGCTTTATCTTGATCATTCAGCAATAGGCATTCTTCTGACATCTCCTCGGGTTTAATACCTCTTTAATATTCGTGCATAAATAATTCAGATCTTCTTCATTAACCTTCCTGGCAGCTGCCACAGTCAAGATCCCCAAGAGGCTATGAGAGCTTCCCTTCTTCAGAAGATGACAGCATTAGATCTAAGCTTGTTGCGTTTTTTTATTTATTTTTATATTTTTATTTTTATTTATTTATTTATTTATGGCATTGTTTGCAAATGGAAATGCAGAAGGACACTTCTTAAAAATCAAAACCAGGAGCACTTAGTTTACTGCTGGGGAACCTGTGGCTCTCCAGATGTTGATGGACTCCAACTCTCCTTAATCCCAACCCACACAGAGCAGTCAAGATGTTGGTAGCTGTAGTACAATGTCTGGAGGGTCACAGCTTCCTCACCCTTGAGCTAATTGCACATGAATGGAAAGCAAAGTCTTTGGGGAGTGTTATGTGCAGGTCCACCTCATGAGAAGAGAAGACTCCCTGGAAAAGACCCTGATGTTGGGAAAGATGGAGGGCACAAGGAGAAGGGGACGACAGAGGATGAGATGGTTGGACAGTGTCCTCGAAGCTACTAACATGAGTTTGGCCAAACTGCGAGAGGCAGTGAAGGATAGGCGTGCCTGGCGTGCTCTGGTCCATGGGGCCACAAAGAGTCGGACACGACTGAACGACTGAACAATGTGCAGGTTACAGTTTGTGCCAAAGTTACAGTTTGTGATGAGCAGTCAAGAGCAGAAGACAACAGGGCTAGGCAGTTGGTCATTTATCAAACAGTAACCCATTACAATACGAGAATAGTAATTTGGCAAATATGCTATATATATTATGAGATAAGAATTTTATCTCTCTACTGCTGTGGCTTTCCAAGGTTTCAGGCAGGGGGCATCCTCAGCACTATCTGAAGATGCCTGGGATTGAACCCTGTTCTTTCTGCTTGTAAAGCAGACATTCTACGTGAAAAGCTCCGCCTCCCCCGTCACAGATAGGTTCATTAGAAGAGAGGTTTGGTGGGAACCTCAGAGGGTTGTGATGTGGGGAGGCGGACCAGGAATTCTGCCGTCGTCTCAGAGATCAGGGTGCTGCGCACGGCCATGCAAAGGGTGCCCTCTAGTTGATGGGAGAGCGGTCATTCTATCACCAAACTATGCCCTAACAAGTTATGTAGGTTCTTGCACACACAATTGGGAAGCCTCTTGTTTTAAATCAGCCACCTGGTTCAGGATATCATGATACAAATAAGATATGGTAAGTCAGTTGATAGTTTCCTTTAGGATTAACTTTCAATTCCAAAGGAAATATGCAGGCTAGCAGGCCCGAACAGACTCCTGATGTTAGCATTGATTCTGCCTTTATCCTGTTTCAATTCAGGAAACATACCAATCTTCAGCATTTAATAGCTTTTCAGGGAGCTGTTGGTTTTAAATCAGAGGAGGATCAAGGATATGGCTTGCAATGCTTATTCTGGAGGAACACAGAGAAATGAAATGTCATGTAACTAAACGAAGCGCTGCAGATCTTTGTAGGACAATTCATATACAGTCTTCGCAGCACACAATTAGATTTCATATAAATGGCTACGGGCAAACAAGGGATGCTCTGTCTTCTCAATCTAGTGACACAGACGGAAGAGTTGTTTTGTGTTCTCCGATCAAGCAACACCAGCAAGAAGCACCAGCAGCAGCTAACAACAGCTTTGGCATTTGTGGGGTATCTTTTTTTATTTTAATGGTGCTGTCTCTGGACTCACAAGCTCGCTTAGATTTGCTGTGCTTCAGTGAATGCAGGTCAGGCAGCCATGTGAAATTTGCTCCCAATCTGTTCGTGACAACAGTACATTTCAAAAACAAAGGCGGTGAGGAGGGATCCAAGAACATCTTGCACAGTCAGTAAGACTCAGCTCAGGGAACCAAATTTTACAGCTGCATTTTGTGGCCATGGTTTGTTTTCATCATCAGAGCATAAGAGGAGCTTTCTAGAGCAGGCCAGTGGCCCATCTAGTGCAGCATCCTGTTCTCACAGTGGCCAACCAGATGCCTGTGTGAAACCTGCAAGCAGAATTTAGGCACAAGAGCGATCTCCCCTTCTGTGGTTTCCAGCAACAGGTATTCAGAAGCACTGCTGCTTCCAATTGTGGAGGCAGATCATAGCCATCATGGCTAGTAGTCTGTTCCATGAATGTGTCTAATTCTCTTTTTAAGGTAGGCAGGGTCAGAGGTAGGGGGCATTCCAGCCATGCAAAAATCTGAGGTGTTTGCATCTGTACACACACAGAGGCAGAGATAGATCTCCTTCATCCATGCAGGCAATAGACATAACCACAGTTTAAAGACAAAGTCTATCTAGGGAAAAGCATCCAAGGGAGGCATGGAGCAGGCCCCCAGACCCAAGGTTCCCTGCCTTGCTATATCTGTTCCATATGGGCAGCTGGTTGTGTGGTGGCACTGCCAGCTACATTGTTAAGAGACCCTCCTGTTTTCTTCCAGTTGCAGACATATTGGAATTTGGGGCTTAATTGTGTGACCAGTGGTTATGGAATGCCATATCCCTATAAGATATGACTGTCAGTTGCACAACTTTAAGCAGCTACCACACGGCTGAGGTTTTTTTTTTTTTTTTTTTTTTTTTGAGAACATCCATACTTCAGGAATAAATAGATCAGCTCCAGGCTAACAGTGTAATACCATAAAGAGTGGCTATGCTACAAAATAAACAGCCTGTGGAAAATAGATTTTTCTAACATCCTTCAGTTATATTAATCAATAGCAACAGTAAGTACACCATTTTCAGATATAATCATTTTCAAGATGACAGCATCCCTTTAAGTCAGCAGCACTTGCTTAAAGAAAAGAGCTGTGTATGTTTGAATGCAAGAGCACATTTGCACATACTGCAGCTCTAAAATATTTAAATGACCATCGCTCGATCTCTGCAATTAGTTCCTGTTATCTGTCACATTACAGGATGCAGCCTGTTAAGTCATTCCGCTTCTCAATTAAACCCTTAGATTAAACTCTTGGTCTTCTTACCCGCAGACATTTAGCAACTAGAGAGGCAAAAAAGGGGGGGCTGGTTATTTCTAATTGGGATAGGAGGTACTACATCTGGGCACTCCCCTGATCTCTGCCCAGAGCAGCATCTAATGGGCTTATGTTGGAGAAGGTTGGATTTTGGTTGAATGTTAGGAAATTTCTAGATAAGGACACCACAAGCTGCCTTACACTAACTCAAACCATTGGTCCATCTAGCTCAATACTGCCTACACTGACTAGCAGCAGCTCTCCATACAACATCACACATACATGTCTGCATGCAATGTCACATGCACTATGTGCAGGCATGTATGGATGTTGCAAGTCCATGTTACGGTGGCTGGTGGTAGCTGCTCCTCTTCTTCCTCCTCTCAACAGCCAGCAAGGCACCCCTTTCTGTGGGGAGAGGCTTGGTCTTGGAGGCAGAGAGGCTCTACCTCCATGTCTGAGCCCCCCTCCCCGAAAAGGGTGCCTTGCTGGCAGTGGCAGAGCTTCATGCTCCGGCACCAGGGACAGATAGCAGACGGGGGCGTGCTGCATGTCCGGGAGGCATGGTACGCTGCCCGCATGGTACGCTGCCCGCAGGGGTGTGGCGCAAGTCCCGGGGCCATGGTTCACTGCCCACAGGGTCATGGCGCGATGCCAAATAACAACAGCAACAACCCTCCCTAAAAAAATATCCCAGCCCAACAGTCTGTTCTGCAACTTCAGCTTTTGTAGCTGGAGTCAGTCATCGCCCCTCCCTCCCAGCCCAGGTGGGAAAAGGCCTGCAAGGAAGGGAGCAGGTACCCCAGGACTCACAGCCAAGATTGTCTCCATCTTTTCAGTTTGACAACTGACCCAATTATTTAGAAGGGTTGTGGTGGGTATGACTACAGGTCTTCAACCAGGGACTCACTTGGGGATGCTTTAGGTCTGGCTTTACTACATCAAGCAGTTGGATTAGATAGTCTACTCTACAAGGATCCCTCTGACTGATTTTATGATCCTCAACTTAAGGACTCTTGTTTTCTGTCTATGCACACTCACGTTCCTCTCCTTTACTCTGTTCCTCCTGCACCCATTTATCCAGTGCACCTGACTTAGAACACTCAGTGTGTTTTATTTCCTTTTTGACCATCACTGTATCTTACCTCTCCTTCCATAGGATATTGTGTGTCTGAGCTAATTCTATGGGGATAAGCCATAACCTAGCTGTGGAGTTCAGGATTTGCATGCAGAAGATCCCATATTCAATTCCCAGCAGCTCCAATTGTAGAGAGGAGCTGGTGTGTCTTCCCATTGGCATTCATCCAATAGTGGTGCATGTGCTGAGCTGGAGCTGTCTTCCATCCCAACACAAGTATCCTTGCTGCTTTTCTGAACAGGTCTGGGCTGGAGCAGTGGCAACAAAGGCATGAACAACACTGCTAAGCCAGAGCTCCTGATGTTGCAACCACAGGTCCCAAACCATATTGCTGCCCTACCCCAGCCCTGTCCAGGCAATCATCAGCA
This sequence comes from Lacerta agilis, assembly GCF_009819535.1. NCBI lineage: Eukaryota > Metazoa > Chordata > Lepidosauria > Squamata > Lacertidae > Lacerta > Lacerta agilis. The sequence goes on along the minus strand of NC_046319.1, from coordinate 42,359,390 downwards.
ACACCAGTGTTGGGAAAGTGGCTCTGCCCAACCTCATGTGCCACTACTGCTGCTATTCTTTTCTCTATTCCAGTAAAACAAGTTAGCAATGCCAAAACCATCATCTAGAGAAGGAACCATAGCTCAGCTGTTGAACATCTGCTTTTCATAAAAATGGTCCTAGTTTCAGTCCCTGGCTTCTCCTATTTTAAAATGATTTAGTAATAGTTGGTGACGCTCTGACTAGAATGCTTCTGCTGCCCAGAGTAGGCACCATTGCGCTAGATCAGTTTTCCCCAAACTTGTTCCCTCTAGATGTGTTGGACCATGACTCCCATGACCATTAGCAATGCTGCATGTAGCAGATGGGGGTTGTATTTCAAAAGATCTGGAGGACACCAGGTTGAAAAAACATGGGCTGGGTGGGTGGCCAAATTGTCTAGCATAGTATAAACAAATCTCCTTCCAGAATCCCAGCAGTTTATCCAATGCTAGTCAGAGCCTGTCTCACCCCTCTCTGGCATTGGGGAAGATCAGGCAATCACCCCAGGTGCTTCACCACCAGCAGAAGCAAATTGGTGCATTCTCAATGGAAATAAATGCAATGTAGTATCTATTGAAGCAATAGTGTAGACTTTATTAAAAAAAAAAAAAGGTGGAGAAATTAAGTTTCCTTCCATTTTATATAGGTAGACACACTTTGGAATTCAAGAGGTAATTCCATATCCTTATTGTTAGTTTTAAATTAGAAATGACCAGACATTTCATTCTCCTTTGGATCCACTTGCAATGCAATTATGGTGCTATTTTCAAACCAAGGAAATGGAAGAACATTCTTGGGTCACCATTTTATTTATGAAATGTAATAGCAGGAGACGGTAAAAACAACATAATTCTCTTGGAAAGCTCAGTTCAGTAAAGCTTGTTTCACCTTAAGGCTTAGTTCATAAAAGCTTGTTCAGAGCTCAGTTTGGAGGAGCTGAAATCACGCCAAGCCTTTCAGGCTTGCTTAGAAATGCAGGCTCTATAAACTCAAACCTCCTGGTTAGATTTAGTAGATATCATCTGCCTCAAAGCCCCTGTATTCTGCATTTCTTCCTGCCACATTATTTCTAAACTATGGCATTGCTGGAAAGATCCCAGAAGCTTTTTCAAAAGGAGTGGGCTTGCCTGGGAGTGGGACAAATGAGAGAGAGCACAGAGAGGTTGCTAGATAATTTGAAAGGCTTGCAGCCTTCTAGAAGGGGAGGAAACTGTAATGGAAAAAGGGCATATCTATTTTCATTGGTAAAGATTATAACTAAATGTGGACAGAGAACTAGGCTGCTGCACTGCCTTATCCAGCATTCCTTTTCTTAGCTCTGAACTTTATGGCAGACAATAGTCTCATGATCAATACTCTTTCAGGGCCATTGGTTATTCCAACCCTTTGGACTGTCTGTCACTCACCATATGCCTCTGTGGGTGCTAAAGGAAGCCATTTTGAAGTGTTCAGTCTTGGCAGAAAGACCAAGGATGAATCTGAGTGTGTAAGAAAGAAAGGCTGAATTTAAAATCTACCATCTTTGTGGTTGCATAATCTTTATTCAATGCATGAAGTGTTATTCTAAGTGGGTAGGTATGCTAGAGTATTTAATACCCCAAGTAAAGAAAGGAGAAAGGAGGTAAATATTTGTGCTTTGTTTTGTTTTACAAAGAGAGGTCAAACCAATGTGTATGAGTGAAGTGGAAGGGGGAGGAGAAGCAAAAAAAAAAAAAAAAAAAAAGATTCAGCCAATAATATTTTGAGAGTATTAACTGCTTCCCATCTATCTATATGGGAAGAATGGCAACAGAGGGGGAATAATCACCTGTTGGATTGCATTGCTTAAATGGCATCTCTGAACACAGCTTTGAGCTGGCTGGTTTGAAGAAACAGCTAGGAGCTGTAAAGTTTGCTGTTGTTTCAAGACTAAAGACTAGTATTTCAGTACTGCTGATTCCAACCCTCCAGCATTTTGCAATTGAAAATAGGGACATGCATGTAAGACTCTGATTCTGAGCCCAAAGATTACTACATGAAACCCTCTCCCTTCCAAACACACACACTATTACACATTGCACTATTTATCTATTGCTGGAAGGTCTGCATTGTTTATCTATTAGATTTCTTTTGTGTGCAACACACTACAATCATTTAAAAGCCAAGAGAATGCTTTTTTTGGGGTGCTAAAGATATACCTGAGGTGGGAACACACACACAATTGTCCTATAATCAGGGATGGAGGAAGGGGGTGCAGTAGGGGCGGTACACCCTGGGTGTCACCACTGAAGAGGGTGGCAAAATGCTGGGTGGCACTCACCGTGAGGCCTGCAGCACGCCCGAGCCACACGTCTCTCCTGGGAGAGATGCAGTGGCTTGGGAGCGCACAGGCTCTAGGCTCCCAAATGGTCTGCCCACCACCTCCCCCTCAGCTGTAGGGCGGCTGAGTGGGAGGAGGCAGGCAGACTCCTTGGAGGCCCTGCGGAGCATCCTGCCCCAGCTCGCCCTGCCCCTGGGCACAGGGCACACACGCCACCCCAGGTGCTCAATCAGCTTGCTCCACCACTGCCTATATTACGATATCAATGCTTCTAAATATACCTCAACAGCTGCAAGTCATGGAATGGCAGGTTAGTGCTTTGCACAGTGCCCTAGTGCTCATGTGATCAGGAGGGGCAATTTAACCCTATTATCTCTGCTGTGGTGCTGATTGCAAAGTGCCCCAAATAAAGCCAATAGGGAATTACCACCTGGTGCAAACATCACCTTCAGAGGAACATTTTTTTGTTAGAAGAAGAGCAGGAGAAGAATGGTATAACTATTAGAAAAATACTGGTCTTCAAAAATATGTCAGGGAGCAGTGCATCATATGTAAAACCACAATACAAAACAAGAAGCCAAATATTATAAAACAATAAATGAAAAATTAACAAGAATTGGCATAATGCAGGGGTAAGGCAATACAATGTTTGTTGTATTAGCTGAGGCTGATGGGAGTTGGAGTCCAACAGAATCTAGGGCAGCACATTGGTGACTCCTGCCCTGATACATCTTAAAATGCCACAAAAACTCCAGTTGCAGCAGATACAATAAAACATTCAAATAAGAGCCATGGGAACCAAATAAGGTTTAAAACCCTCCTTTAAATACTGAACTGGTTAGAGACAGCCATAGAGAAGCAGCCATCACTGAGGATCCACATCTGCTGTGATCCCAGTATTTGTCATACCCCCCATGTGTTATTTGCATTTAAAAAACAACACTAATCTTCATATCAAATGCGAATTTGAGTTTAACACAATATCTACTTTGGTTTTTACCCTAAAATCCAGACTGTACCTGGCAAATTAGGACAGTTTGAGAGAATGCTGCATGGGAGACAGACCCCTCAACTTGCCAAGTTATTATTATTATTATTATTATTATTATTATTATTATTATTATTATTATTAAAAAAACAGCTATAAGAGAAACCAGAACTTTCTCATCACAACAAAACTAATAGTGCAATCTTAAGCATGTCTACTCAGAACTAAGCCCTATTAAATTTAATGGGGCTTACTCCCAGGAAAGTGGAGTTAGGATTGCAACCTAAGCCTGTAAAACGGTGTTCTCAGTCTTCTTCTAGTTTGGAGGGAAAGGAAGCATAAAATAGTTTTGGGTGTCCCCCTCCCCTGTTTCTTCTTAATCACACCCTTTTCCACTCCAAGGAGCACACCCCATCCAAGTACTCTCATCCATATAAATCAAAGAGGGTGGAAAACAAACAACCACAAAAAGGTGCATACACAACAAAACAAATCTTGTTCTTACCCACTAAATTATATTTGAAAAACTGACTGCAGTCCTCCTCCATTTCTTTCATACACCATTACGTTGTCAAGAATCATAAATGCCCACTTCTAAGTGCACCGTACATTTGTGACAGCAAGATGCCTAGAAGGGATTTCAATTATTTCAACCAAAAGAAGGATGACTGAACAAAATGTACAAATCTTGTGAGTGCCACATCGGGAAACTATTTGAGCATGGGTAAAACTGCAGATCCCAAACACACATACCTTTCTTCGGAGCTGTCTACTGAGTGTGTGAATAAGAACATAAGTAGAACACTGTTGGATCAAGCTAAAGGCCTGTCTACTCCAGCATTGTATTTTCTCGGTGGCCACCTAAGTGCCTATCTGAAACCCACAAGGAGGAGATGAGTGGACTGGATTGTTGCTGGACTAGATTGGGTGGAGCTCCCTGCTTGGCCAGGAAATAGATTAGGTAACCAGGGGCCATTTATTTCCTCACTCTCAGCTAAAGCTACTGTACTTCACAGTTACAGGATTCTTGTGAGGGTTAAAGGGGATAAATCATGTACACCTCAGAGACAGGATGCACAATAAATGCATGAATCTCTCTCTATAGATTAAAATTTATTATATGCTTATATTCTGTTTTTTATTTCATGATGAACTTCAAAGCAATATACATGTAATTATCTCATCCAGGACATAGCCTGATTTGGACCTGCTTAGCTTCAGCAAATTGCCAATCAACCAAATGTTTGTTGCCATCGACAAACCATTAAACCAAAGTTAAAATACGAAGCAATACAAAATAACAATCTCAGCAGAAGCAATTCTTAATAACTCAGGGTGACAAGTTAGAAACAATCATACACAGTCTGAGAGAAACTGCAACATTCAGATACATTGTACCTATGGAGTAATATATTTATTTGACCTATTCTGTGCTACGTCAAATGCCTTTAGAGCAGACAGGGAGAACCTGTGACTCTCCAGATGTTGTTGGACTTCCATCAGCCCCAACCAGCATGGCCAATGGTCAAGGATGATAAGAGCTGGAGGTCAAAAGGAACAGGAGACTCCACTGGTTCCCTATCACTGCAGTAGACCGGGCACCAGGAATTTTCCCATGTGTGCTTGGAACATAATATACTGTTCTTTGGCTGGCAATTTGAAAGACACAGCAGGCAGTTTTTCAATTTCTCTAAAAAGCAGTGTGTGTGAGAGAGAAGGCTAACTAAAGTTCAGTGTTCTTATGTATATCTTCACTAATACACAAATGCAAAAACCAAATCTTGGACTCTTGCTGGATTTGTGATTATCTGCAGACTTTGGGCACCCAGGCCCATGGATGGATTATGCAGATCTGTACATGTAGCACTTTCATCCAGGACAGATATTATCAAGATTTTGCATTTTACTTAACTGCAGTGGAAAAGTCTGCCTAAAGTCTTGTTAAGCGCTTGTTATCTTTTAAAAAAGAGAGTTTGGGCTTCCGGCGGCGGACGCCATTGCGGGTGGTCGTGGGTTGCTTCGGCTGCGAAGCACCCAGTCCATCCCGGGGGTTAGGAGCCCTGCTACCGCAAAGCGGGGCTCCGGTTGGGGTGCGGGAAGAGCGTCCCGCACTCTGGGCTCCCCGGCTGTGCCCGTTGTGGCTCCGAACCCTTCCCCCGCTCCCCCTGTAAAGGGGGAGTGGGGGTGAAGGGACGACGGAGCCGGGCTTCAGGGGAAATGCCCCAACCGGGATGTAAATGCGGCGACAAAGCCTGTGATGAGCGTCTAAGTTCTACCTGTCATTAAGGAGCTGTTAAGAACCCAGAGGCTGTAAGTAATTGATTGACTCTTTGTTTTCCTGGAACGATCTGGGGGAAAGAAGAAAGGCAGCCCGCCTCCCTCCCTTCGGGGGGTGAAAGAAATTAACTCTTTAAGTGACTGCTGCTACAACAAGCATTGAAAGCATTTGGAATTTGAAAACTGAGTCTGTTGAGATCTCCCTTTGGGGGTTAACTGAGGAAAAAATATCTCCATTTGAAGTTTTGGTCTTTATACTCCGGCGTAGGAGAAATGGCGGAGACTTGGACTTTCGTGGGAAAAAATTGAAACAAAGGAAAGAAGAGACAGGAACTGAAACTTGATACCCATCCTCCCCCCCAAGATGCTGGATTTTGCGCTCGTGTTGGCACTGAATGATTGGGAGGATGAGGAAAAGCTTACTGTCTTTCAACTGGAACTGCTTGATCGAAAACTAAAAGCCTTGAGTGGAATTATAAATGGAAAGAACTTATTATCCACAGAAGAGGCTTTTCAAAAGTTTTACACAATGGAAACAGACTTTTGCAAAGAGCTGGGAGAGGTGTTGGAAGGATGGTCTGAGACGGCTGGGCAACTCCGAATGGAAGGGGGGCCGGTTTCTGGGGGTGGCAGCCCTGGAACGGGAAGATTTTTAATATCCAGACCCCGAGGTGGCAGCTCGGGGGCAAGGGACATAGAATTAAGATTTCTACAAGAAGAAGTAGCATGGCACAAAGAAACGGAGAAACCCAGAATGGAGGGGATGAATATCCTGAAGCTCGATGCAAGGTTTGTTGTGAATGCAGCCTGGATCTGTGGACATCCAGAAGAAGATAATTGGAGAACCGGTTCTGATGAAAGGCAGAAAAAAACAATGGACAGAGGGGGAGTGGGTTGAAATATTAAATGTATAATCTGAACGGTCTGCCACGGTATCCGAAATCGGAGTGTGAAGTCTGTTAATTATAAGTTTATTTTAAATAAGTAAGGAGATATTGAATTTTAAGTTAAAAGCAGCATGATAAACGATAGAAGAAATAAGTTTAGCTATAAGAATACTTGGTTAAGATTTAGGTCATAATGCAAAGATTAAGACAATTGTGTCTTTTCTTTTTAAGTAAAGTTAAATTTTTTACAGAGAAAAGTTGTTAAGGAAATAGTTTACTGTTTCAAAACCGAAGGTGTATAGGCGGGGGAAGTCAAACGTCAAGATTCAGAACTAGAATTTTTTTTTTTTTTTGGTAAGGTATATAGATAAGAAGAAGAATCCTGACATTATGTGTATCTGTATTTGTTTTAGTATTTGTAGGTGTGGGGTTGGGTTTGTGTTATTTTGTGAAAATGTCAATAAATTCTGTTTTAAAAAAAATAAAAAAATAAAATAAAAAAGAGAGTTTGACCCTAGTATGAAAAGATAGACAAGGGAATTTATATATGTGGTCTTTTGGTTTTATTCTTACTTGTATAAAAATGGGAAATGAAGGGAATTGACAGGTGAGCGGAGTACAGTTTCCTGAAATATGGGCACATCTCTACCAGACATCCAAAGCATTATTCTACCACTTTAACAGTCATGGCTTCTCTTGCCCTCCCCCCCCAAAAAAGAATACTAGGAACTGTGGTTTGTTAAAAGTGCTAAGGTGTTAGCAGACCCTTTTCCCATCACAGAGCTGCAATTCTCAGAGTTCCCTGGAAAGAGGAATCTTATTTTTAAACCACTCTGGAAATTGTCATTCTGTCAGGGCAATAAGGGCTTCCTAACCATGCTGGCCACATGACCTGGAAGCTATACGCCGGCTCCCTCGACCAATAAAGTGAGATGAGCGCCGCAGCCCCAGAGTCGTCCGCGACTGGACCTAATGGTCAGGGGACCCTTTACCTTTACCTTTAACCATTCTTAACACTCTGAACAATCAACAGTACTCAAAATTCTTTTGGGGGAAGCTATGACTATTAAAAATGGCATGATAGTGCTTTAAATGTGTAGTGCAAATGGGGCCCAAGATCCACAAGCCTGGATAATGAGGAATTGTGTTTGCCTCATGCCCAAATGAAGACCATGCTGTCACCAGGAAGATTTCTGTGGGGAAGTCTTCCATAACTGGGGAGGCACCTTGAACAGGCTCATTCTCAATGGTGCCACTTTCAGTCTGATCCACCAGAACTCTTACTATGTTCTGACAAAAAAAGGGGGGGTTGATGTTCTGCACTTGCTCGGTTTCCACATTTTATTTTTTATTAGCAACTTATTTGTTCATAGCATTAACAGATGCCAATCACGCTAGACCCTGAGGTTTGGAGAAAGCATCTACCTTTCATATGATAAGGTGAGGTAGGCAGAACAGAAGAGGAAAGACTCGTCTCATTGGGCCCCACAGGGTAAATTTAGCACCACATATAATAAATGTAAACCTTGCACTCTTTAACACTTTGATTATAGTCTACGCACACAATGTATTTTTTAAAAAGCCACTCTGCTGCTTTTTAAAAAATTAAAGGGGAAATTATGCAAATGTTAACACATTAGATTGATTAGGTTGAGATGAAACCTTTTCTACTTTATTTTATTTTTTTTAAGAGAAGAGTCACAATTACAATGATTGGGAAAGTGGGATGTTAATGAAGCATGCTATTGCTAATCAATGCCTCCCCCTCGGGTGCTGGTGGGGGCTCATCCCAGTTACCCTCAAGGCTAACCATTCAACCCACTGCACATCTATTGATACAGTGTATTTAGGAATCCCTAAATACTCTTATAATAATAATAATTTCTGATTAAGTCAGCTGTAGTTGACAAATTGAAACTAGGGCTGAAGAAAGGCCTCCCAGAATTCTTCATGGGCAGTGAAATTGGAGCTAAGGGGATCTTTCTGGATATTCTTGGGAGGTAATATTCTCCAACAGCCTTTCTCTGGAAGGTGCCTTCTCAGGAATTCTTCTCATTTAATGCTGGTAACGGATGGTACAGAAATTCAAATCAGTTCATATTTAAAGGTGAATCTACCTAATTCACACTTTCCAAAACAATATGCAAACTGAACACAACCACCCTTTGAAATTCACCCTTCTCTTTTTGCTCCCCAGCGATATAGATATATATATATATATATATTTAAAGAAAGTAACATACAAAAATGCATTCTACTAAAGGAACATTGCTTTGCAAAAAGTTCTTATATTAATCAAAATTCTGTACAAACTTCATTGGATCAGAAGAAATTTGCACTAAAATCCTGATGAATTTTCATGAAGACTTAAAGACAACAACACCTGATGTGGAAATCTGGAGAACTGAACTTACGGCTGAAAAAGCAAAAAACTGTTAAAGTACTAAAAAAAATGATGGAATCATCCATCCATAATGCTGATAACAGTTAATACATTTTCTTGTGCAAGAAAGGGGTGTTGAAATAAGCAATGAGCTAAGAGAGGAGGACTAGAAGGAGAAGGAAGAAGGCAAGCCCATTGCTTCTTTCAAAGAAATTAAAGTAATATTAAACAATATTAAAAGTGGATTCACAGTTGCACCCAACATTTCATGGAAGGCAAAAACAAACAAACAAACCTGGGAGACTGAAATTTTTCAGCAGTTCAGAAGGAGCTCAAATTTTCAAAATTTGTTAGAAAACGTCTTTCTGGCTCAGCTGTGATAGAAACCCCATTACATATTACAGCAAGGTATCAAGTCTGGGAGAACCCCAAGGTTTGAATAATGCTTAGTGGCCACAGAATACTGATGGTTTGGTGGTAGCTGGAAGAGGAAGGGGAATGGAATGCAGTAGCCTCTGAAAGGGTATGGCTGGCTAGAAGCACTCAACACTGCAATGTTTACATCACATTTACATAGCACTCTACAAAACCTTATGCCTGTTATTTTATCACCAACACAGTGATAAAGCCATAAGTTCGCTACTTCCTTGATTCCTTCATGCCTTTCCAAAGTCCCATCTTTTTGCCATAAAGAATTCCTCAAACCCCCATTCCCATTTTACTTCTTCTGAATTCCATAACAAATAACAGTTTGAATCATGGTAATTCTACTATTTCTCTCTCTCTCTCCCTCACACAAAATTATTTTAGCTGAAGCCTTCTTAATAACAGAAATCTGGCCCATTGGTCTCAGTTTAGAGATAAATGAGTGCAGGTGGAGAAAGCCTAATGAGTTCATTTATGCTGAGTGTGTTCTGACTTTGTTTTCATTTCCAGAGAGTCATTTTTTACTGCACATAGTAACATTTATATTCTATGACTAATGGCTTACCTCCTGCAACTTCCAATGTCTAGCCCATGCTGAGATAGGTAAACACAAGATCCCAGGTGTCCTCTGTAAAGCAGCCCCACTAAGTCCACTTGTTTGTTTGTGTGTGTGTGTGCTTGACAGGCATGAATGGGGGGGGTACCTTTCCTCATTCCAAGAAACAACACCTCAGTTTCATATAAGTTACATGGCATTAGGAAGGGAGGGGTGAAATGGGAGAAAACTGGGGGGGGGGGAGAGGACTGGGATTTTACCTGGACAAATAGCTTCCTCCAACCAAACTATCCCCCCCCCAAAAAAAAATCATCTTCCTACATATAAAAGCACACAGAGTGATATCCAATTCAGTCAGTCTGAGAGCCACAGCCCTTTCCAGACAACTTTCCTGGGGCCACATGACACTGGTAGGCAGGACCAGAGGGGAAAGTGGGAGTAGGAACTAATGTACATTTTACTTTTGTACAGAAGACAAGTTTGCCTTCACACACCCCTATATATTTCATCCTGACAAGCAAGAGGTATTGTTAGAGTTCAAGGTGATATCAGAGTCCAGGGACACATTCCAACCAGGCAAAACCACTCCAGAATGCAAAGCAAGATCGGTGAATGGGGTGGTCTTAGGAGGGTTTCAAGGGCCAGACAGAGATCTGAAGGGCCACACACGGTCCCTGGGCCTGAGGTTCCTCACCCATTCATTAAGTCATTCTCATAAAAGATACATTATTACTTCAGATCATTGATCTCAGTGGGTCTACTATGAGCATTACTAACGTTTGATGTCACCTATAAGAAATATGGGTTGGGGCCAAGCTGTTGCAGGTGTTTGAAATACAAGATGGCCTGAAAACCTCCATGGAATGAACAACTACAGGTTTCCTTCTCAACCTCCAGCAAAGCAGCTTTCAAAGTTCTGGTAATAGTCAAAGGCCTCTGTCTCATCTTTTTGTAAGTATCCTTACTCACATTTCTACTATCTAGTTGATTATTTCCAGCAAGCCTCATTTCTGATCCAATTTGATCGGAAAATTAAACTTCTATTAGTGCAATTTCTCATATATGCAAGCGTGCAGAATGCATGTTTAATACAGTCTATTTCAAAAATCTATTTTGGTGTAAAACGTAGCCCTATACATGAAGGGGGAGGTAGGGCAGTGATATTATTTGACCTCAACCCAGCTTTCTAATGTTCAGTCAGATTTGCCTGTACCTTGGTGCAGCTATTAAATTAACTAGACATTCTAGAGAGGTAGTCATGTTCTTAACTAGAATAAATATGATTAAATTAAGTAGAATAATTCTAATTATGATTAGAATATGGAAGAATTCAGTATCATTTTTGCTTTTCTTTAAAAAAATGCCTTATTTCTGAAATACACTGCTTCATCTCTTTAAGGTTCTCTTCTCCTGTGCTTAATGGCAGGGGAGAACTATTATATCTATATAATTGGACTTTCCAGGCATGCAGGTATATACAATACATTAAGCTGCCAAGGTGGCAGAGTAGAATTACTTGCAAAACGCATAAAGGCTTTGAGCTGTGGGGCTGACTATACATATTTGAAACTTGAAGCCGATCTCCCTAGCCCTTTTATAACTGGCATTATTTTTTCTTGTTTTTATTTTTAATCCTATATTTCAGAACTATTCCAGGTACCATCTCTTTCCTCTACCCTTGGATTTTAAAACTAGGTAGCAAACTTGCTGTGGGAAACATAGAGAAGCCGGTAGGAAATCTCAGGCATGGTGGCCCAATCTGGTCCTTGGGACTGTCCCTGAACATGCCCTCTCTCCAGGTCACACCACTCACTGGCCCTGTTCTGTGTCCTCCTCGAGTATTTCTTCCACCTGGTATGTGTCCTTGAGCTCTGAAAACACCTATTGCTTGCCTTATTGGAGTGGTGGGTTTATAGACAACTTCTGTGCAGCCAGGGAGAACCCCATCCATCATTTCAACCACTTTCCCCTTAGGTTCTGCCCACAATGGGAATGTGGCCCTCTGTCTGAAAAAAATTCCCCACCACTGGTGGAGTGGCTGCCTTATAAGAGAGGGCCTCAAGTCAGGGGCTCTGGGTGCTGAACTGCAATTCTTGCAGCCCAAGGAATAGACTCCACCTAGCCTAGAAAACTGGCCCTTTGTCTGTAATCAGACCTAGGGTTACTTTACAAGGGGCAGCCTCTGTTGGAACGGCTGTGCAGCTGAATTCCAATCTAAAGATAAAGGCTTCTAAGAAGGGATAGTAGGAACTATGAAATTTCCTATCAAAAGTTTGCAGCTGACCAGGAGACTATGGTGAGCTATATTGATTCCCCATCCCCCATTACAGTTATTTGTGAATATCTATACAGGGCTTCCCCCCCCCCCCAGCCCGATCTCACAGAAACTAAGTTCTGGCATCTCTCTTGCGCAGTGCTTTTTTTTTTTTAGGGATGCAGTGGAATGCATACCCTAAACATTTTGTGAATCTTTGTACTTTTGTCCATTTACTGTATTTTCCCCGATTTGAATTATAAAATGGTGATTTTCTTGAGTCAAAACAAGAGTACCCCTAAACATTTTTTTTATGAAAAAAGCACTGCTCTTGTGGGCACCATTGTCATTATAAGAGAACAAGGGAGGTGAGACATTCATGATTAGTTCAGGCACTTATTTCCCCCCCCCCCAAAAAAAATATAGCACAGTCTATCAATCTTGTTAGCATATGCACATTTGATGCAAAATATCTTCTTGACAATGAGCAAGAGGTCATCCTACACAGATCACAGAGCCTCCTTCAATCACAAAATGGAATAAAGTTCTAGAACATTAGCCCACATATAGGTAGGTAGCCGTGTTGGTCTGCCATTGTCAAAACAAAATAAAATAAAAAATTCATTCCAGTAGCACCTTAGAGACCAACTAAGTTTGTTCTTGGTATGAGCTTTTGTGTGCATGCACACTTCTTCCGTTTCAGTGTATCTGAAGAAGTGTGCATGCACACGACAGCTCATACCAAGAACAAACTTAGTTGGTCTCTAAGGTGCTACTGGAAGGAATTTTTTATTTTATTTTGATTAGCCCACATGTTTGCCAGGCAACTTATTTATAATAATTCATTTTTTCTCATTTAATTTTTCTCACTGCCATCTTGACAAAGCCAGCCCTCTGGTCCACTAAAGCTTCTGCCACAATGAATGCATTTGGATCTGCAAAACTATCTCTATCCTGCCATACATCTGTTCATATTTCAGGCATGGTGACTTGTGGCCCAGTGTGCAAATGGACTCCCAACACTGTGCATTTTGTGTCTATAGACCGCAATAAAGCTGTGTGCGTGACTCCCAACATAAAGCACTGCCTTTGAGTTGATGTTGGGTGACCTGGAAGCTGTGCTTGTGGTGTTTGATCTGTGACACAGTTAAAACACACACCTCACCAGTTGAGGTTGCATTGAGCCATTAAATATACATAATCAATAAGTCAGCATGTCAGGCAGCCCAGCCTAAGGAAGTGTGGCCAGTGAAAGACTTTAGCCTGCTTCTGAACTGCAGTGTTGTACCAAGAAGAAGAAAACAGGGGTCCCTCACAGAGATACTTCATCATAGACCTGAGCTCACTGTGTCGTCCACCCCACCCCCACCCTCATTTTTTTACAGGGCCCACTCTCTACATTTGCAACAAATTGGGAGGAGGGCTCATAGCTCAGTGGTAGAGCACCTGCTCTGCATGTAGGAAGTCCCAGCTTTTCCACTAGATTACTTAACCCTTCCTGCTAAAATCCATACAAACAGAGATTTTTTTTGTTATTGAAGCCCAGGATCCCTCCCAGAACAATTAAGTATTTAGATAAACCCTTTTGCAGAAGTTGAAAGAAGCTGCATTTCACTCCTTGGAGAATGAGAGGTGACTAAATCAGCATTTACTTAAGTTGCATTCCCTTCCCCCAGCTAAATCCTGTTGATTGCATCCCATACAGTTCTTTATCATGGGGCAGCCACCATCAGAGAGTATGTTTTATTGCTGGTTCAACCCACACACCGAATTCTTCCAGCTTACTTGAGATGCTGAATTTCTTAATTAGAAGTGTGCATGTGTTGTGGAGAGATTGCTCGGAGTTTCTTTACTCCAAGATGGTGGGACCCAAATCATATGTAAGTCCCATTGTCTATACATGTCAAAACATATCAAAAGTTGTGGGCTGACTAGGTCACAGACTGAGTTCCATAAACTTCTGCAGTTCTACCACTGAGCTACTGCCATTATTCATTACCTGGTTGAAAGATACTCGGAGTCCAGTGTGACTTTCATGCTCTTTATTCAGCTCATAGTAGTGAGGAATGCAGTTCCCCCAAAACGTTTGCTTTATATACACTATTTACACAATGGGCCCCACATGATTGGCTAATTCTGGGATACTCCTGTATGCCAATCGGAATGCGGATTCACTTCCACCTGGAGCTGGATTGGGTGGCTCCTGCGGACCAGTCAGACTGCTGCAATCTCAATCCTATTGTTCTAGGACCAATCAGACTGGTGCATTTTGGATCCTATTCAACTCAGTACATAACACTGGTCCTTTTAAAAACTGGAAATGTCAGGGTCTGAACCCTCTGACCATCTTGCAGGCAAAGCATGGGCTCTGCCACTGAGCTATTGTCCCTCCTCTAGGCAATTTCTCCCTGGCCAATTAAACCTGACCTCAGTTATATCACTAATGCAGGGACTCTGGCCTGGGCTGCAGCATGGAGGATAACCTCACAGCTAGCCACACTTGGGGAGATGCTTTCTCTGCAGGAGAGAAAACGATTGAATATATCAGTGGGGCTGATGCATACTTCTTCATTCTTCAGAGAATCCGGGGTGACAGAATTCCAGAAGTCTGCAGAGAACTGGTAGTATGCGGCTGAAGGTAACACTAGAAAGACCGACTAGAAAGATGTTAATCCTGACAAACTGCCTGAGCATTAGCCTGAACCACAGAGAGATTGAATTCAGTCTCCCCTGAGAGGGCAAGCAATGCCGGTGGTAACAAAACAGCTTTTCACAGTGGCCTAAAAAGCAGATGGGCCACAAACAAGGACATACAGAAGAGCACCAGCGCCCTCTAGTGCACACAAGGCCCGGCTCTTAGGGAAACAAATTGCTAAATATAGACAGGACTACAGATTCCCTGCTAATACCGCCTGAAGGCATGGAGGGTCTAGGTCTAGCAATACCTTCCAAAAACACAAGGCCCTTTCTTAAAAGCAACTACGGCGGGATTCATAAACGAAGCAGGCACAGTAAAAAATAGATTTAAAAGAGCTTTTAACCCTTGGTGTACATGGAAGTAAAACGTGTGAGGTGTTTTTGTTTTTGCTATGCTTTCTGGATATTTGCTTTCAAGGGACAATATCCCTGATGAAATCTTGAGGACCCTGTCACTCTCACAGTGCAATCTTATACATGCCTGCTCAGAAACTAGTCCCATAGACAGAACTCCCAGTGTACATAGGATTGCAGCTTCTGACAATTTTTAGGCTTCTGTATTTCCTTTGTCATTTACAGCCTGACCCTATGCACGTTTGTTTGTTTGAATGAACTAGATGATACCCTTTGCACAAGCCCACAGGACAGTTTACAACAAAATCAAATCACATAAAACAAATCATAGAAGTTTACCCAGAAGTTAGTTCCACTGAGTTTGGTGGGACTTAACTTTCCAGAACATTACTTAGGATTGTAGCCTTAATAGAGTTTGATGTTTAAATTTGGGATATTTTGCCCCACCAATAGACACACTCCTCCATTTCATTTTAATTTGGCTATGGCACTCCAGTATTGATCAACTAATCCATAGTATTATTGCAGACTAAAAATCCTATGGGGGTTTGTCTCACTCAGGAATCCATGGGCATCCAAAAGAATTGTTCACTGAGGCTGGAAATGAAAAGTAAAAGAAGATCAAATAATGGGATTTTTAAAGCTCAGTGGCATAAACACCAGAGAGGTCGTGTGAAGTGTGAATTAACAGCAGTACATAGGCATCTGATTTGACACCAAACTGGCTGTTGTTGTTTTTTCTTAAATGACCAAAGAACCAATGACATTTGTTTAGGTGAAAACATGATTTTCTTTGTCAAAAGCTCTTTGTCAAATGCCCCACATACATACAATTCATTTAATGGTTTTGAAAATAGAATACATTGGGTTTTTGTTTCTTTAAAAAAACAAACACCTGAATTCTTAGCATTTCCAGAAACTAAAATTCATTTCATTGTCTTTTGTTTTGTTTTTATTTAAATGCGGTTTTTTAAAAAATAAAAAATATAAATAAATAAAAGAAACCTGCACATCCTTTGCAATTTCACAAAATCTTGTTGCTGAGTTACAAAGTTCCTCTTTCTGAAAGATCCATATTCAACAATGAGTGGAACTGTTTTACAAGAAGGAGGGGGGAATCCTCTCGATTTAATTTATCTTATTTGGTCAAATTGCATTTGTTTGTAAGAGTGCAGTCCTGTGTATATTTGATCAGAAGTAATCCCCGTTGGATTCAATGGGCCTTATTTCTCAGGGAACTGTGTATAAAAATGCAGCCTAAGTTGCCTGTAATCTAAACACGATTCATTAGTGAGGAAGTAGCCCCTCCTATTAGGCTGATGTTAATCACGCTTCGTCAGACAAATGGGGGGAAATACATGATATTATCAGGTGAAGAAAAAAATCCCAAGAACCACTACCCTCTGTCACCATTCTATGCATCCCATCTTCCATATATAATTCCACAACATAAATCATTGCACTTTGTCAGATTATCTGTCCACTGACCTCACCCCACCCACCAATGAGAGATCAACTATCGTCACTGCAAAGGGAATTTCTTTGCCTCGCTCTTGACAGAGCTTATTGTAATAGTTCCTATGCTAATGAACTCACCCAAATGTGCAAACTTTGGGCATTTCTTTTCTGCAAAGTCAGAACTGACGAGAAGCCTATAAATAGCACACCCCTATCACCCTTTTCCTCTGGTTGCATTATCAGAGGATTGGGTTTAAAATATAAATTATATAAAGCAGAACTGCGACAAGGAAACATCCATCATACAGGTGTTTTCTTGGGGGCATAGAGGTCTCTGTTTGATTTTTTTTTTTAAGCTTGCAGAGTTCCTTCTCTAACTTTATTTGTTCTCAAGAAGCAGCAAGGCAAAATGTTTTCAAACTGCGGTCAATTTTACATTTCCTGGGGTGCAGCACCTTTTAAAATGTGCTGAAACAGCCTTCTGGGGTTGGAAACAAAAGAAGAACTCTTCCAGGCATTAAGGTCTACTTTACTGCCTTACCATGAAATGTGTGCTGATGCAATGCTACAGGACCGTGGCGTGCAAAGCAAACAGCTTTTATCACCATCACCATCACCATCATATTCTGGAGCTTGAAATAATCATAAAAGTGACATAACTTGCCCCTGAAATCCCAAAAGGTGGCAGTCACCAAGGCAAACTTCAGCTTAATTGTTGCAGAGAACTTGCTTTGTTGACAAATCTTAACTGAATCTGAGAGGAGGCCAAGTGTTTCAGATCTACCTCCTAATGAGCACTGCATGTTTTCCAAACTCTGACGAAACAGCTTCTAAACCAGAGAAGTGGATACATGAAGCGGGGAAAATACGTACACAAAAAGCCTAGGAAGAAATCCTTCCCCTGCTCATAGCTCAGCCTACCTGAGTAGGTCTACTGCAGCCTTATTACTTTGCAGTTTCATTATTAGGCCATTAAAATTATTTGATTCCTTAACAGTGGGTCAATGGCCCGTGAAATTCTTATTGTGTCATCAAAATGAATCAACAGGAATCATGTCTTTCCTAGCTGAGCAATGAGCCACGGGGATGTGGAAGAGAAAGAAGAAAAACATCACTTAGTTCTCCTTCCCCAAATTAAAGGTTGCTGTTTTGCCTGAACTACTGACCTGCATTTTGCTAAAGGGATTCCTTTGTCCTCACGGAGCAAATAATTCAGTCACATCACTGAGACCTGCCCTTTCTATTTTATTTTGCAAAATAGGATATCCCGCCATTCCTTACTGTGTGCCAACTTGGCACCTCTCTGCTTGGGTACTGGCCCAATAAATATTTAAAGGCACTGATGATAAATGGGCATCGCTCCAGAAAGGTAAAGTTGCTTGCCTGGTGATGTCAGATTGTAAGATGGGCTCTGGGGAGGATTCCACAGGAAGAGGGTTTTTATTCAAAAAGTGACCGTTATGTAGATGGACTGGCAGCCTCAAAGCCTGATTTATTTCACCTTCCCTGGGGCTGAGATTACCTATACATCAGCCAAAGAGCATAACGGTTTTCCAGCCAAGCCACTCTCTCGCTCCCTCTCCGCGGGTACCTTGTGAATGCTGCTGCAAGATGCGAGGGGTTGGCCAAACAAACAACGACAAAAACTCTCTCTGGTAACAACCGTGCATCTTCTGAAAGGGAATCTCTGGGATAATGTTTTGAAAGGGGGCTCCTTCCCCACAATTCTTCTACACACACACACACACACACACCCGACTGCTTTCCGCCGCCGCCGCCTCCCGCCCGCCCCCAACAAAAAACACCGCCGAAGGCTCCAGAAGTAACCCAGAGTTAATCACAGTTCCTATCGACCCACTTTATTCCACCCCCCCTCAAAAAAGAACCTTTTTTTCCAATGCATGCGATAGAGCGATATTTGTAAAGAATATCTAGTAACAGACATGAGAGACGTTTGCACAAAACATAACGAGAGAGATAAAACCTCAAAGATTTGAGGTTGGGGTGCTGTCTAGATTTGAGGGGGAGGAGAACCCGTGAGACTCCCGTAGCCGTTTCTTGTGCAATGTACCCCTGCCCGCAGAGCCACGATTTGTACTGATCTGATTGCCTCAAATTGATGCTCAGCAAGCCAGCTATAGCATTTTGCTCTGGGGTAGCCAGCTGCGCTGCTGGGCTGCTCCGGAGGTTCTGCTTGGGGGGGAAACAACAGCACCCATATGACTCTATCTCCACGCACTTTCACAACCAGCTAGAGATAAGAGGAGACCAAACAACCCAGAGATCTTGCCTGTCTAGGTGTCTGATCTGCGTGCATAATTTCTCCCCCCCCCCCCCGCCAGCTACAATCCAACGATCAGCCCTCCAAGCTTCGCCTTTGGCTTCAGGTCAGTTTCCAGCCACCCCCGGGCTTCCAAATCCTTCCCTTGCCCCCCCTCCCCGCGCCGCCCCTGCAATCTCAGATGCCTCGATGGCAGAGGAAACTCTGCGCCCCCATCAAACCCCCTCTTTCCAGCAGCTTCCACTTTGCAGATCTTCACCCTATCCACCCTCAGCCCTTTCCCGATAACCTCCCCCCCACCCCAAAAAATCTCCATGGATGCAGCAAAGAGCATCGCTCCAATTTAAGAATATAAGAAGTCCCCCCCACACACACTAAAAAAAATAATCTAGGACAGGCGGAGGCAGGCGGAGAGTCAGCTCTTACCTGCGAGTCCGGCTGCCTGCTTCTCCCTGGGTCACCTCTGGCAAGAGGAAAGCGAGCCGAGGCAAGTCCCATTCACAACTAGAAGCGCAGGAGGAGCAGCGGCGGCAGCATCCCCAGCCAATTCCACTCCACTGGCAACAGCGGCTGAATGAGGCTTCGAGCTAGTGGAAGGAATTAGAAACAGGAGAGAGTGAGTGAGTGAGAGAGACGGGGAGGAGGGAGGCAAAGGGGGAGGGAGGGGAGAGATCAGGGAGGGGGAAGGAGGGAGGGTGGAGGCAAGCAGGATGAAGAAGAGGAAAAGCTAGAGGCTCTGACTTGTCCTCTTTTGGCAGAAAGGGACAGCAAGGCCTCAGATCTCTCCCTTTCCATGGAGCTTCCCTGAAAAGGCAGTGCAGGCTCTGGAAAAAGGTGTTCTTTGCATTTGGGGAAATGCTCACTCTTTAGGAACATGGGATGTTTTATGTACCCAGTCAGAGCGCTGCTGCATCTGGTTGAGGAATGGTCTCTGTACTGACAGCGGCTCTCTGGGGTTACTAGCAGGGGAGCTTCTCAGCCTTACCTACAGACACTGGGGATTGGACATGAGACCTTCTGCTTGCTGAGCAGATGCTCTGCCACAGAGCAACAGAGAAGAAGCAGGAGTGGATCAGGATATCTTCGTCCACACAACAAAGCGGGATCAGAGGCCCTGCTCATTTTTCCTTTCTTCTCCTTTTTGGGAAACCTCCTTTTTTCTATCCTAAGCCCAGATGCGCAAAGGATGGAGGTGGTGTTTCCATTGGGTAAGGCATGTGCAGAAGGAACTCCCACTCTAGCCACCTTCACAATGCATGAGATGGACCATTTAATTCAGTGATAGTGTGCATGCATGGTAGGCAGAAGATTCAAGGCTCAATGTCTCAGATCTCAAAAGCAGGGGTGAAAAAGACCCCCAACTGAAACTCTATAAAGTCGCTTCCAGTCCATGCAGACCAGGAATGAGAACCTATGGCCTACCAAATACTGTTGGGGTAACAAAACTCCCATCATCCCTCACCATTGGTCTGACCATTGACCATTGGCTACGGCTTTTGGTGTCCCACAACACCTGAAGAACTGAGGGTTTCTTATCCCTCATGTAGACAAACCTTGAGTTACAACAAATGGTCTGACTTGGCTGGCATTATCTTTGTTTCTAGTATCCTGCTTCCTTGGAAATGGGACAGGATGGTCTCTCCAAATCATGCACATGAATCTTCAGTGGGGTGATGGCTAGCATGAAGGAGTCACCTCTTCCAGAATATTAAGTATGGGAACCATTGCATGTTCTATGACACTGTTGCTATGACTCCCCACCCCCCACCCCCCCAAAAAAGAACACATCCGTATGTTAAATGTCGACTAGCAGTTTAGCAACCATCCTCCATCTTCACATGGGATGAAGTAGAAATTTAAAAAAAGGAAAAACCAGGATAGTGCAGTGTTTTCTTTTCCAGAAGGCTGCGTGCACAATATTGCTTACTCCAGCTCCAGTGTGGTCCTACCACTAGTGTTCGATGCTGAGTATACATGATGCTGCTCACTGGAAAGACAGATCCTGAAGCTGAGGCTCCAATACTTTGGCCACCTCATGAGAAGAGAAGACTCCCCAGAAAAGACCCTGATATTGGGAAAGATTGAGGGCACAAGGAGAAGGGGATGACAGAGGACGAGATGGTTGGACAGTGTCCTCGAAGCTACCAACATGAGTCTGACCAAACTGCGGGAGGCAGTGGGAGACAGGAGTGCCTGGCGTGCTCTGGTCCATGGGGTCACGAAGAGTCAGACACAACTAAACGACTAAACAACAGCAATACATGATGCTAGCCACAGACTGTAGTATTTTTTGAGAAATGTTACTGTTTGATGCACTTTCTCTCAAACCAGCTCCCATTTTCTGATTAGGAAACAGAAGCTGCAGTTAAGCCGAGGTGTGTACATTTCAGGCAGCCATTGCACATGCACTGATGACAATGTATGTGCTGATGACAACTTAAATAAATCTGGTAACTGGGTGAAGACATCTTTGTACCCTCTCTGGTATGAATAGCACCATTTAAAAAATTTCTTGAAACATGGCAGTGGTGTGGGAGGGGGCACAACTTAATGTATTTCAAGCCACTAATGTGTACATAACTTTCTTTTTCTGATAAGTTTTTTCTTTCGTAAGTGACACACAGGCATCACTTTTAAAGTGTTGAGAACTAAGAGACTGATATCTTCAGACAGACTGTTTTAACACGAAGAAGCATTCACCCATACGATTCATCTTCCTGAAACCATAGAACCCAGCAACAGAGCAGATATGCCACCAGGCACTGCTGATCATGTAGTTGGGTTCTAAGTTATCTGCATATAATGTCTGAGAATATCCTTGTCAGAACACAGACGACCGGGGGTGTGATATAGACACACTGGGGGTGGGGTGGGGATGTTGCAGGTTGTTGACTCTGCTAAAACAATTCATTGTATTCTCCCTTTACCACACCATTCAAAAAATAATAATCTCCTGTTCACATATATGATCAGTCACTCTTATCACAAAATGTCCCTTCTGATTTAGATAACAAGCCAAATCAAGGAAAATGCAAAGATGCTAAGGAATTTTAGGATCTACGGCCTCTAGCAACAGCCCCTTGTTCCAAACTAATGGGAGGGGGAGTCCTGGAACAGCAGGGCAGCTGAGTAAGTTGAACCAGTGGGATAAGGCATCCTGAGCTGATAAACGATGTGTTGTTAGCAACATTTCAAGTAAACTGATTTTCTGGTGGCACAATCTCTACCCCTGTCATTCAGAAGTACACAACAATCAAGTTCAACAGGGCTTACTCCCAGGAAAATGGCTAATAGAATTGTTGCTGGAGTTTGTACTTCAGGATTTCTTCCCAGAGTTTGGAGTGAACAAGAGAACAAAGAATGGAATACTGTGGCAGAACACTACAAACAATACAGCAAGGGAAAAAGAAAGAGGGAGAATTTACTGAAGCACAGCAGTGCATCCAAAAATAAACAAACCTGGATGAACCCTCACATACAATCATCCTAAGACTGCTTCTTTTGCAGAGCTTTATCAGTGTGTCTGTGGCCATGTCAGCAGGGAAGAGAAGATACACATAGAATTAAAGGCACTCAAAAGTTCTGCAAGCACAATTTAATTCTGGAATTATTTTTAATCTCTCTTAGTTAACTCAAAATTCTGTTGACCGGACTGCCTTGGAAGGAGAGAAACACTCCTTTGTTAGAGGCTTTAAAGCAGAAAATGGTTTGCCATCTGTTAGGGATGCTATAGATATCTTGTATCAGGAGTGGGTTGGACTAGGTGACCTGTGAGGTGCCCTCCAACTTCTATGATTCTTTGAAATTAGAATTCAGGAAGGGTGGAGTGCAGGGCAGAGTGTCAACACACAGTGGGATGTTCGACTGGTTCTCCTGTACAAATCTGCTCAAGCCTTGTGATCAGCTGTGGAGGCCCTGTTTATAGTTCCACCTGTAAGATCAGCAAGATTGGTGAGGGCATGAGAGACCAATGGTGCCTTCAGTATCTGTGGAATTCCCTCCCCAGTTATTTGTGCAGGAACAGACTTTATAATGGGTCTTTAAAAAACACTGGTGTCAGGTTGCACTTTTTTGTTAAGGATTTATAGTGTTGCTGGTCTGAAACTATTTTAAGTTATTTTAGTACACTGTAATGATGTGTTGCTGACCTCTGATTTTTTCAGAGTGCAGTTTTTTTAAAAAAACAAAAATAAAAAATGAACGATGACATTGTATTCTATAGTGTTTTTTATGTAATCTGCTTTGTGAGGGCTTTGTCCTAACAGATGGCCTAGAAAAACTTAAATAAATAGAACAAGGAGACTCTAATGATCACTATGCATTTTGCATCAGTGAGTTCAGCAGAAATCTCCCATGTGCTTTCACAGCTTCTTCCATTGCCTTAAGGACTAGAAACTTCACCAGCTTAGGGTGGGGGGGGGAGCAATGGATTTAGAAATTCTATATGTAGTGAGTGAGCTCCCAGGTTCTGCATGAACAATAAGCCAGTTGTAATTTGGAACTCTAGATGTCCTGGATTCAGTGTCTTTTGGCTGTGATGGTAATATTAGGATATAATGAGAGAGGGGGAGAAGAACAGAACATACCCAAGTACATTATAGATATACCGTATATACTCGAGTATAAGTCGACCCAAATATAAGCCGAGGCACCTAATTTCCCTACAAAAATGTGGGAAAGCTTATTGACTCAAGTATAAGCCGGTTCACCTTTGCCACTGTGGTAGAGGAGGAACGAGCAGCCCAAAGCAGCCCTTTGGGCTGCTCCTTCCTCTTCCTCCTTTGCTGATGTGGAGCTCACCCCGTCGCAGGGTTTCGAACCGGCATTCTTCTGATCAGCAAGCCCTAGGGCTCTGTGGTTTAACCCACAGCACAATGTTCCCTTGTGTTATACAGAGAAGGCTGGGATCTTGTCCTGTTTAAGCAGGAGCCAGGGAAAGTGAGCACCTGTGGGGTTTTAATACTTCCTTAACTGATAGGGTTTCTGCCTTCTGGGGTCTAAAGTTTGCATTTATGTGAGCAGTTCAGGAATGGAACAAGCTGCCTGGGGAGAGTAAAGAACCACCGTTCTTGTACACTTCTTAAGGAATGGTTGACTTGAGTATAAGCCGAGGGCAGCTTTTAAAGCACAAAAAGTGTGCTGAAAAACTAGGCTTATACTCAAGTATATACAGTAAACAGATATGGGAGGTCCAGATGGTTATTCTTTAAATGAGAGGAATGTGCTTAGGGGAGTTTGCTGGGAAATAAAGGAATGTGCCTGTAAAGCAGTTTTTATGAATGTGAAGAGGGAAGATGGAAGAACTTTACTTTAATCGGAGTTGGTCAGTTAAAGCTTTGGAATATGTGTCCAGGCTCTGAAATGGCTCCTAAAAAAACAAGATTATTCACAAGGCTGCTTGAATATTTCTGCCTTATTGAAAGCAGATAGTGTCTGATGCTTTTCAATCTGATGCCACTGAAATCCAAATGAGTTCTCCCATAACCTCAGTACATACTAGATTACACACACACACACACACACACACACACACACACCTTAGGCAAAGCCCCTTTCCTCAGTACCAAAAATGAAATAAAATAAACATTCCAAAGTAGTCAGAGGATGGAATAAATTATTCAAATCAAAGACATTTGCATGCATACACCCAATCTGCATGCCATATTCTGATTTGAGGATTTTGTCCTCAGGATGAAGGGCTGTGCAAGGGAGACAGGAGCAGCGTTGGAGAAGTGAGTGAAACATGGGGAAAGAGAACAAAAAGCTGTGTTCCTATCATGCCCCTCTGGTAACTGGGGAAGGGCAGTGACTTAGTGGTAAGGGCTGGGAGAGATTCCATTGTCTGAAATCTTAGAGAGCTGTTGCCCATTAGCGTGGACAGTACTGAGGCAAATAGACCAATGGACTGACTCAATATAAGGCAGCTTCCTTTGTCCCTTATTTTCAAATAAGGCATTGCTTCGAGATGAATGCACAGCTTATGGCAGCAGTTGGTTGAAGAAGCTCCTTGTAACATTCAAAGGAGAAGTCTTTGTGTGTCCATTATGGTAGAAGTGCAAACTTCCAAACGGACAGGGTACACAGAAAACAGTAAAGGAATTGTGCAATCTCAGATATTGCTCCTGCCCCCAAAGCACCATCAGGCAACTGTAGAAACAACTTGGCCGATGAAGCTTTGTAGTACATTTTGAAGCTGCTCTGAATGCTGAGCATTTAGGTGGCATTGCCATTTAAAAGGGGGGGGATTTCCCCTTCCGTTAACCACAAGAAGTAGCTACTTAGAAACCTGTGTTTCTCATGATATATGAGAACTTCAAAATGCCTCATTCTAGCAAACTTCAGTGTGCAACACAAATATCCACTTTACAGAAGTTTTTTGCCGTCATTGACATCAGCCAAGGGTGCTTTCTTAACTGTTATTGATTGATTGCATTTATATTTCTGACAAGGCACCCAAGGTGCTTTTCAATATTAGAATAAATTTTACAATAAATAAAAAGCAGACAAAGTATTCTCAGGACAGCTTCCGGAATGAGCTTTTGGACCTAGTCTTCCTCACTTCCTGCTTTCTCTCGGAGCACACACAAATTTTAAAGTACCCCCAGTGTGTTTGTGGGGGTTCTCTCAGACCACCAATGGCCTTTTCAGGAACTGGTAACTAATTGGGTCTCCCACTGGTATAACCCATGTGCCAAGTTTGTACCACTATGGCATGAAGAGAGGGTTTTTTTTTAATGGATTTCCCTAAGCTATGGACATCCCTTTCCTTGGAGACTCACCAAAATTAGAGCCTATAGGTTGTAGCCAACAGAGTTCAACTCAAAGTAGACCTATTGAAGTCAATGAATCACAGTTAGTCATACTCATTAACTTCAATAGGCCTTTTTGTTTGCAGCCTCCTTCCCCTGTTATCATCATGTGTTCTGCATTTAGAGCAAACACATTTAACAAAATATGGGACTGTCTTGTTTAAACTGTTATGACTCCCAGTCCCATACAGGTTGGTGCCTCAAACCAAGTGGGCCATTTATAGGAAGAATCTTGATGACACAAAGCTAATTCCATTGTCTCCCAGACCTACTTAATATTGCTTCCAGTGAGTTTCAATGCTGAGTGGAACTAATGAGAGATCAGCAGAAACAGAACCCAGGGACTACAGTAGTGGAAGGGGCACCATTCCAGTGCTAGAGCCTTTTATGCAAATAGACCCAGATTTAACTCCAACTGTTTGGATGCTGACGGAGCTACATGGTTTCCTTAAAAATGCTTCTCCACTCCATTATTCTAAGAGCAAACACATTCTCTAAGTGTTGATTGTCATATAGTCAAAAGAACATGATTCAGATGTATGCTTAGAATTCACTTTAGGCCTTGCCATTGAATGCAGGAAAATCTGTAGTGGAACTAGTTAGGGAGGCATTGGCGGCAGGCCTTGTGTGCAGTCCCCTGCTCTCTACCCCATTTTAATCCAACACACATTCATCCTAAATGCATTAATAGGACTAGCATGTATCCACATTAGGGAAGTATGCAAGCACGATTTTCAGTTCCCCACTGTATACCTTGCATGCCACATCGTTTCCATTTCCAGGAAATAGTTCATCTTCCATCAGAAACTACGTATGTTATTTGTCTCACTGTCCAATGTAGCTAAATTACATAAGGTACAGTGGTACCTCGGGTTACAAACACTTCAGGTTACAGAACCTTCAGGTTACAGACTCCACTAACTCAGAAAGAGTACCTCGGGTTAATAACTTTGCTTCAGGATAAGAACAGAAATTGTGCTCTGGTAGCACAGCGGCAGTGGGAGGCCCCATTAGCTAAAGTGGTACCTCAGGTTAAGAACAGTTTCAGGTTAAGAACGGACCTCCGGAGCGAATTAAGTTCTTAACCCGAGGTACCACTGTACATAATTTATGTAATTATTATGGAACTTACGTAAGTCAAATAGTTATTGTTTCTTTCCACGTGATCTCTGCGTCGCATGGGGTGGGACTTCATGAGCCTTGGGGTCTCTTGCAACTCTCCAATTGTATGATTCCACTCCATACATTTCAGCCCAAAGGAAACAATGCAAATGGGGGAGGGGTAGCACAATCAATCACGTACTGCCTGTTAACTAAAAGCAACAAGAGCAGCAAATACTGATCTTATTCACTGGATTGATTTCCATTCTGGATATGGGCCATGTTATGTACTGAGTTGAATAGGATTCTGAATGCAGCAGTCTGATTGGTCCGCAGGAGCCACCCAATCCAGCTCCAGGTGGAGGTGAATCCGCAACCCGATTGGCATACAGGAGCATCCCGGAATTAGCCAATCACTTGGGGCCCATTTTGTAAATAGTGTATATAAAGCAGACGTTTTGGGGAAATGCATTCCTCGCTACAATGAGCTGAATAAAGAGAATGAATCCACACTTGCCTCCGAGTATATTTCAGGCCAGATAAAGAGATACTAGCAATTTCCCCTCCCATTTCTGTTTTCTTTAAAGTTCTCTACCATCCCCAATCCACTGTACCCTATTTCCCACTGGGTATGAATGCAGGTATGTATATGAACACACATAGCCATTCAGATTTCAGCTCAACTAGCCACATGTAACAAACATAATAAGAGATGGGATGGGGAGACAGAAGAAGTGCCAAAGCTAACCCAATAGAATTGCACAAAGTACAGAAAGCAGCACCTGCTTAATATGCTTAAGTCAAAACCCATTTATTGATGAATTAATGAAACCTTTCATTATACATTTCTAAAGGCATGTTAACAAATGAATACAATAACATTTGATGGAGCGCTAGTGATTGGCCAGAGTTTGCTTCAGCTTCCTAGGCTGGAATCTCAAAGGCAGAATCTAATCAGGTATCTTCCCTATTACATTTGTCTTGTCATCTCCACTTTCTAAAGGAGTTATAAGTTTGAGGATACAACCCAGGAGATGATACTCAAGCAAAATTTCATTTCAAAATCAATAGACTCTGCTTGAAGAGATGCTTCATGTATGTCCAGCTGAATCAACAGTATTCACAAAAACTAAAATGCAAACTGACCCGTATTTTGGAACTTGAAAAGCACCAATGCTGATAAAATGTTTTGGCACAATAGAGGTAATACAATGGGCCTTTCCATGAATGCTATCAAAGCCCTTACAAGAAAGCAACAAATTAAAAAATGCTATTTCAGGAGATGTATTATGAAATAGCCAATTGTATTAGCATTACAAACTGCACATAGGTTCATAGCTAGAAACTGATCTGCCATTATTATTATTTTATTTTATTTTATTATTTGTACCCTGCCCATCTGGCTGGGTCCCCCCAGCCACTCTGGGTGTCTTCCAACAAATATTAAATACATTAAACAAGCTCAACAAGCTGGTGTGCCCAGGCCAAGGAGCATGTCCCATCATCTCCTGATAACCATTAATGGTCTGAGAGAACTACCTGAGCAGATACTCCCCTACATTCCCTGGGGCAATGCCCTGTGTGACTTGAGGGAAGACAGAAGTAAGGGAGCCCAGGCCAGAAAGCACATGTGCCATTGGCTCCCAATGAAACCCTCTATAGCAGCCTTTCTCAACATTTGGCCCCCATATGTTCTTGAACTACAACTCCCATCATCCCTAGCTACCAGGACCAGTGGTCAGGGGTGATGGGGGTTGTAGTCCAACAACATCTGGTGACCCAAGTTTGAGAAAGGCTGCTGTACAGGCTGAGATGACTTTCAGAGTAGCCCTTCCTCCACCTGTCACAACCCCAGAATCAGATTCCTATTCTTTGAGATGAAGATAAGGCCTCAGAAAGAGGAAAGACTTGCAGAACCTGCTCCAGAAGCACTTCCACCAAGCAAGCCTTTGGTGCTAGTGCCCCTTCAGCCTGAGGATGTAATGTTGCTGCCCTCAGACTCAGAGGACTTTGTTGCAGAGGTCCCAGTGAGACTGATGGAGAAGGCAGGGGTCCTTTAATTGAAAAGGACCAATTCCAGTGGGGGGGGGGTGGCAAGCAAATGGCTCATATAAGACTCAGGCTCAGTTTATTGCAATATCAGAACACTGCTATCCAACAGGGCAGCCTGAATTTGGCCTCCCCTGCTTTGCACCCAGCCTGAGTCTTGTCTTGCCTGATATCACAGCACCTTCACTGGGGCTGCTTATGAAAGATCTGCATAATCTAACGGATAGCAGAAGTGAGGAAACCCAGGCCTGGATCATGCATATCTCCAGTTCCCCTGGCAGAACCACCACCAACCTGATGTCCTGAACAGCAAGTCAGTATGCCATGTCCAAAGTTCAAGTCCGAGGGTCAATTCACACAAGCAAAGTCCAAAAGGTCAGGAAACAAGGTTGAGGGCCAATCCAAGTAGCCAAGTCCAAAGTCCAGTAAAATCAGGATACAGTCCAGAGTCAAACCCGAAGCAGAGTCCTGTGAAGGTCCAGGAGTATCCAAGTCAAGATCCATCAATATGGGCAGTTAAGCAGACACAGCACCTCAGCTCTGCTGCCCTTTTATACTTTGCCTGGTGATTGCAGCATCTGGGCTTGCTGAGGCATGTGACCCTCTCCTGTTCCAAGCCTACTCCACACACCTCCTCCCAGAGCTAGTGAGCTCCACCTGGCCAGCTAAGGAGCTGGGCTGTGGGCTCTTGCCTGCCTCAGCCTCTTGAATCACTCTGCCCACTGCTTCCTGTGCTTCAGATCCCGCCATGTTTGTGGAGACAGGGGCCCCTATGGCACTGGTGCTGGACCCTGTGGCTCAGTTACTATGCACTGACTCCCGTCCCCTCCTCCTCCTACGTCACCCCAACCTCTCCTTCCCCATCCCCAGTTTGTCCCAGTATATCCCAGTCCTGGCTACACCCTTCACTGGGATCCTCCTCCTCCTCCTCCCCATTTTCCTGCCAGTTCATGACACCAGCATTTTTGTGTGAATTTTTCCTGTCCACATCTCCATATGCCATTTTACCTTAACACACATTTTTGCAAAGGAGTCTTTCCTAATGCATTTTTATACATTCTTTTCACTAATATGTGCATTGTTACACTTTAACCTAGTATATTCATTTATTTGTTGAATTTACAACCTGCCTTTCCTCCAAGGATCTCAAAGTGGCATGCATAGTCCTCCTGCCCCCCAATTTATTGCCACAACACCTCTGTGAGGTGTGTTAAGCTTAATATAAAGTGACTGTTCCAATGTCACCCAGTGAGTTGCATGGCCATGTGGGGATTTGAACCTTGGTCCAGCATTCTAATTACTATCCCACACTGGCTCTCATATGTATATATTGCTGCACATTGGCTGGAAAACTTCATCCCAAAATCTGAAGAAGCACAAATTTTGAAGGATGGCTATATTCACTTCACACCTTATTTCAGAAAGTGGTATTCAGATTTGCCTTTAAATGTGAACTGAACTGAATTTCTTCCCCATCCCTACAAGGCCTATCTTTTTAATGTGAATCTTTTCACATTACATTTCCTCTCTTAATGGTTCTATTCTTCCATCACTGCCCTAAGCATAACTAAGGAATAGCTTGCAGTAATTTAGGATCTCCTACGTTTAAGTACCATATATACTTGAGTATAAGCCTAGTTTTTCAGCACATTTTTTGTGCTGAAAAAGCTGCCCTCGGCTTATACTCGAGTGAGGCGGGTGTTCAGGGTGGTGGGGGTGGCGAGAAAGAAGCCCTTTCTCTCCGCTCGTGCCGCCACCCGCTCTCCCCAGTCAACCATTCCTTAAGAAGTGTACAAGAACGGCGGTTCTTTACTCTCCCTAGGCAGCTTGTTCCATTCCTGAACTGCTCACATAAATGCAAACTTGGCAAAGGAAGAAGAGGAAGGAGCAGCCCAAAGGGTTGCTTTCGGGCTGCTCGTTCCTCCTCCTCCTCCACAGCGGCAAAGGTGAACCGGCTTATACTCGAGTCAATAAGCTTTCCCAGGTTTTTGTAGGAAAATTAGGTGCCTCGGTTTATATTCGGGTCGGCTTATACTCGGGTATATACGGTAACGCCTGCAACCTATATCTAGTTCAGTGTACCCCTAGCAAAGGAGAGGAAGGAAAACCTACATTGCCCTCCAGCAATTTTTTAATTTTATTTTTTGCCCAGATGCCCCAGATTCTCTCATGCACTGTTGGAGTGACATACGTTTCAGACATAAACACAGGAAGTTTATACATAGTTTCGACATTATGCAACCATATCTGTCTATATGCTTAAAGTTAGGAACATCTGTGATAACAGATTTGCAAGACTTAAAGAGAGAAGAGGTTGCCAGTTCTGTGCTTTGACATTTGCTCATTTCAGAGATTATTTGAAAGATCCACTGCTTGCTTCCCAAGTTAACACAGTTTATCTATATATATTTAAAATGAAATAAAACCAACAAACCAACATCTGACTGTGTTCTAACAGATGAAAGCCTCAAGGTAGCTGATTTTCCGTTTTTTAATCACTGTTCTGTGATACATGTAATTTTCCTTGTATTTTTGTAGCTGATTTTTATGTGTAATGTTTACTTTGATGCTAAAGAGGATGTGATATTTGTGTTTTCTAGAATGTAGATGGTCTCTTGCTGCTGCTGCTGTTGTTTAGTTGTGGTTTATTTAAGATATTTCAGCAACAACAACATATTCATTCATTTAATTTCACTGGGGGGAAATAAATATTTCTATATCTATGTTTTATATAAGTGTATATTTATTGTTTACCTCTGTATAAAGCAGGGCTGGGGAAGCTGGGGGCTTCCAGATGTTGAACTGCAAATCCCATCAGTCTCAGCCAGAATGGCCAATGATCAGGGATAATGGAAGTTGTAATCCAACTTCTTAAAGAAGCCCACAGGTTCCCCAGTGGTTCCCAAAATGCTTCACAGTTTTCATTGTTCACTTTCCTCAGCAACAGCAGTTACAATTCCCTACTTTCACACATAGGAGAAGTGAGGCTGAGAAGTGAGACAGTGACTTTTCCAAGGCCACGGGATAATTCTAATGAGCCCATGAAAGAAGCAGAATGTGACTGCAGACAGAAGTTTTGCTGCCTGAGGCAAATATGGGTTCCCACTCCATGTACAGAAAAAGCCATCTGGACTGGTCACTGAATCCTACTTCAACTTCTACTTCCAATACACCTGAGGGTAACAGGGTAGCATAGGGAAAGCCACATGGCACATGCAGTTCTGTCCTCCAACCTCTTGCTACTGCTACCCATCCCCTTTATTCACCACCTGAGGTAGTAATCTACCTCTACCTGATGATAGGGCTGGCTCTGACTTTGAATAGTCCTGGCAGACCACGTGAGTGCAGAGGTTGGTGCACTGTGATGGCCAGAGAAAATGAGATGCCATTAGACTGCCTGATGTGTTTACCCAAATACAGCTGCAGGAGCCTCCAAACTTGATCAGAATGGTAGTGAAGGAAAGGGTGAGCGCTTTCCTGTGCCATTTCCAAATTTAAATCCACTCCTTCCCTCCCTCCCTCTTGAAAGCTGCTATTAGATCCAGGGGCATAGGGAGCCGCTCTGCCACCGGGGGTGGCAAACTTCAAGGCACCCCCCCCCCCGAGAGGCGGTGCACCACTCCCCAGCGTGCAGCCACCTGGGTGGACTGCGCATGTGTGGACATGTGCACTCCACCCAAGATGGCGGGCGCGATCAGCCGGCACCCCTTCCGTGCGGTGCGGCAACCTTTAAGGCTGCAGCGCGTGAACAGCAGCATAGACGTTGTGCTGCTGTTCGTGCGTTGCAGCCTTTTAAAAGTTGCCGCACCGACGGTGTCGATCGCGGGGGTGGGGCCTGCCCCCAGAGTGTCACCCTCCCCAGGGTGGTACCCGGGGTGGACTGCCCGTCCCCCGCCCCCTTGCTCCGCCCCTGACTAGATCCACAGCAGAACAAAAGAGGCACAGCATAGGCACCCCAGTTCTACTACCACCATGGGTCTAATAATAACAGGGGAGGAGAGTTTAATCAGTTGCATCTTAGTGAGCCATGGAGTAGAAAGCTGCCTGAAGTGCTTTTTCTTATGATTCCACAAGTGCAAGGGCTAAAGTAAAACTAAACATTCAGGGAGAGGCATGAAATATCCCTGAGGGGGTTGGGGCCCTACACAGCCTTCCTTGTCCACTGCTGCACCTCTGCACCTTTGGGTGGTGAAATATTTCCTTTATATTTTCCTTCTTTAAAACTGCTTCTAAATTCTTGTGTTTGCATGTGATGTGTAGCTAACCATCCAGAAAAAAGTGCTTTAATGGTAGGAAGCACTATTAGGCCCAGCTGCTATGAAATCACAAAGACAAATAATGGATTCCCCCCCCTTTTTTTAAAGGGAAGTGTATTTGGAAGGATAAAATTTATTCCTTGGCATTAAACATCACAACATGTGACCTTGGTTTCAGAGAACAATCTGTAGGTGGGGGTAAGGATGGAACAGAAAAAAGAGGCAGGGGGCAACGTAGGAGGGTCCTTTTTAAAGGAGTGTTAGATGTGCGGGGGGCAGGGGGTGACAATGTGGTAATGCAAAATATTTCTCAACTAACAAACCTCATCACACAAGCATCACTTTTTTCTCCTTCTGGTTTTACTCTAAAGACCTTTAGATTTGAAACAAAATGAAGTGAGTGATGGCCACATGGGGAGAGGGGAAATGTTTGGGTGAGTCACTGATCTGTATCATGTCCGGCACACCAGCTCTTCCCCAAGCTAGCCCAAGGGCAAATGGTAGGCATGTGGCCTCACTCCAATACAACAGACAGTATGTAGTCCATTTTCATGCTAAGATACTCCGTATTTGTCTTGAATAAACAGCGTGCTTAGACTAAAGCAAGGAAGCAAGGAAATGAAAGAGGATGCTGTGGGAATTCACTGAACAAAGAATTCTAGGGTGCACATAGTGGATCATAGCATTTTGAACTGGATGAAGGATGCCAGAATAACTACTAACCGCGGATCCACTATTCACATTCTCTAAGGGCAAAACTAGACACGATGTTATTTAAGTAGATACAACGTGATTAGTGGCCAAGGGGAGGCAAGGGGCCTTAGGATCACAAGGAATGGAAACATAAGTAGCTGCTTTAAACTGAGTCAGGCCATTGGTCCATTTAGTTCAGTATTATCTACACCGACTGGCAGCAGCTCTGCAGGATTCCAGCCATACCTGGAGATGTCGGGGTTTGAACCTGGGATGGCCTGCATGAAAAACAGCTGTTGTGCCACTGAGCTATAGCTCTTCTACCTCCACAACAGGAAAAGAGAGCTTAAATAGCCCATCACACAAACACACACTAATACCATGGTCCCAGCAAAAAATCTCGCCCCCTCCCAAGCATGCTGTTTGCATCAACAGTAAAGCATTCTTTGGGTCCAACTGAAGTTTTGCTCCCAATACAAACTGCAGTCTCAGGAGGACAATTTTCATCAGGAGTATGGCACATGGAAAGGATAAAGTCTCCCATTCTATGTTATGCCCTGTGCTCCTGTGCCATCGTCACTAGTAGCCCTTGGTAGGCATACAGAATATAAGAGCCATGCTGGATCAGGCCATGGGGTCCAGTGTCCTATTCTTACATTGTCCAACCAGATGCCTGAAAGCAGGAATTGAGTGCAGTATCTCTCTCACACCTTGTTTATCAGCAGCTGGTATTCACGGTACACTCTGGAACTAACTGCAGGGATAGAATGAAAATATCATTTTGTTCTTATGACAAGAAAATTAGTCATTTACTGAAATTGCATTGTTTCTCTGATATGATAATTAAACTAAATAAATAGTTTTAAAAAGAGGAACCAGTTCACTTGCAAACCTCACTGGAGCTCTCTGTAGTGCTGAAACAACTGCCCTGCGTCGCTGTGCCTCATCAGCTTCAACTTGGGACCAGAACAGGTCACCATGAGTGGAAGAAATGTAACCTTCTTCCACACTTCACCCATTCAGATTGTGAGCCAACTAAGTCCATATTTGCACCATATACTGAAAGCACCATGATACCACTTTTACAAACGTGGTTTCACCCAAAGCATCTTGGGAACTCTATTCAGGGTGCTGAGAGTTGTTAGGAGACTCCTATTCCCACAACAGAGCAAGAAATTTCCAGAGTTACCTGGGAAAAGGGATTGCATATTAAACAACTCTCAGATTTGTAGCTCTATTGAGGGGAAAGGGGCATCTCCTAACAACTCTCGGCACCATTAACAAACTACAGGTCCAAGGATTATTCGGGGGGGGGGGACCATGATCATGTAAGTGGTATAATAGTGATTTAAATGAAAAGTGAGGTTGTGGCCTAAGTCAATGTTGTGATTCCTTCTGTTTTACCTGAGATCAGGAAAGGAAAAAACAGAGACGAAAGTACATTTTTTTCAGATAGTGCCTGTTATCAGAAAACCAAACTGGTGAAGGTCCAAGTTTTAGATGGCATGGCTGATTTGTAGCAATATCTTTCTTATATTGATAACCTAGTATATATATATATATATTTTAAAAAACACATAACTGCTGAAGGATTAAAAACAAAACCTGAAGTGGTATGTTGTATGGTGGACCTCATAAACTTTTAAATGCATCACTGCTCTTGATAATGGGCTTTTAGAGACATGGGTCATAAAGCTAGATTTCCTATTTAGATAAGGTATTATTTAGTGTTAGAAACTTGAGCTTCATTCGTTCCTGACATTGCACTTTTTTAAAAATAGAGATATTAAGAACCACAAAAACCAAGGCATTTTATTTCCATAGGCAATGGGATATATATACAGTGGTGCCCCGCTAGACGAAAATAATTCGTCCCGCGAAAATTTTCGTCTAGCGGGGTTTTCGTCTTGCGGAGCGGCAATGGGAGCCGCGCTCCGCAAAAACGAAAAAAAAAGACGAAATTTTTTCGTCTTGCGAGGCAGCCCCATAGACTTTTTCGTCTAGCGGGGCAGCCTCCCGCTAGACGAATGCTTTCGTCTAGCGAGTTTTTCGTCTAGCGAAGCATTCGTCTAGCGGGGTACCACTGTATGTTTCTTAACCGAATGTTGCACATCAGGTGTGACCTTAACACTTTGTTTCATTTTAATCCTTGGGGAATTTATTTAGTTATTTTTTTTAAAAAAAAAACCAACAACACTAAAAAGTAGCAGTTTGCCATGTGGCACATAGTTAAAACTATGGGACTTGCTATTGCAAGATGTAGTGATGGCTACTAATCTGAATGGTTTTGAAGGGAGTACAACAAAGTCAAGGAGATATCATTGACTAATAGTCATGACAGCTACATTGAACCTCCACTGCCTCTGAATACCAATTGCCAGAGATTTCAAATGAGGGAGTTCTATTTGGCTCATGTCCTGTTTATGAGCTTTCCACAGGCATCTGGTTGGCCATTTGGGGAAGAGAGTGCTGGACTAGGAAGGCTTTTGGTCTGGTCCCACGGGGCTATTGTTATGTTCTTATTTTGAATATACATATGCCACTCTGCAACCAAGTTTTCAGGTCTGCTTGCAAGAAGACTAAAAACAAATTACTGATCTGTTCAATATTTGAAATAAAACAGATCAAGGTTCACTGTGGAGTAGTGATTGGACCTGGGATTAGACCTGGATTAGGACCTGGAAGACCAGGGTACAAATCCACACTCAGCCATGAAGTTCACTGGGTGACCCTGGGCCAGTCACCGTCTTTCAGAGTAACCTAATTCAGAGGAATGGGATAAATGGAAAGGGAGAGAACAATGTAGTGCCTGGGGAAAAGGTGGGAGAAAAATGTAATCATAATAATCATAGTCATATAAAAACGGGTGAGAGAATAATGTCAAATATAAGGTAAAAAAGTAAAGGGCCTGATCAGAGCTATAGATATTTCCATGGCTTGTCATATATCCCCTAACAAGGCTGCTGCCCTCAGGTGCACTGGGCGGGGGGGGGGGGGGTTGCTATCCTGTTGCCTACATGGAAGTCAAAAAAGGTAAATGTAAAGGACCCCTGGATGGTTAAGTCCAGTCAAAGGCGACTATGGGGTGTGGCGCTCATCTTGCTTTTCAGGCCGAGGCAGCCGCCGTTTGTCCACAGACAGTTTTCTGGGTCATGTGGCCAGCATGACTAAACTGCTACTAGCACATGGAAACGCCATTTACCTTCCCGCCACAGCAGTACCTATTTATCTAGTTACACTGGTGTGGTTTTGAACTGCTAGGTTGGCAGAAGCTGGGACAGAGCAACAGGAGCTCACCCCATAGTCGGGATTCGAACCGCTGACCTTCTGATCGGCAACCCCAGGAGGCTCAGTGTTTAGACCACAGCACCAACCATGTCCCTTTTTGTCAAACGTAAACAAGAGATACCATCCTTCTCTGCAAGTGAGATCAGCTGGATTTACCTGGTGGTAGAGGGCAGCCAAGCCCCAAGGGCAAGGATGGTCATCAACAGTTGGATCTGCCTATAGAGGCACCAGCAGCTGCCCAAGGATGCCAGGTGCTGGCATCAACCCTGAAGAAGGTATTGTGGGGGTGAATTGCTGCTCACCTAGCTCTCAAATAATCTTGACAAGCTACTGGGTATTTTACACAGGGTAACTTTTTATAAGGGAAGTGTGGTGTCGCTGGAATCCCCTGTTATGGAAACTCTGGATCTAATTTCTCTCTAATCCAAATGTCACTTCTATTGTACAGCCTGTGCTATATAATTAATAGCTTTGCTTATTCGAGCACATAACAAAGGGATGTTTAAAAACCTCCCCGTTTCTTCTTAGCTCCATTCTGTGTGGGCTTTTCTCTTTTTTTGGGGGGGGGGCAGCCTCTACTTTTCCCCAGAAGCAGATTCCAGCCACATTTTCTGCTGCCTTTGCGTTACATCTGATTTCAGGTTGCAAAGGGCCCCAAAACGTGTGCAAAATAGATTTATGAGAGAAGGATGCTGCTGCTAACCCTTTTGTACTGATGAACACCAGGCAGTCACGCTTATCTGGCACAAAGATCTTTCTTCATTTAATGCCCACAGCTTGAGACAGTCAATCATGCCCAGCATGCACCTGAAGCGTTTCAGGTTCGGT
This sequence comes from Lacerta agilis, assembly GCF_009819535.1. Classification (NCBI taxonomy): domain Eukaryota; kingdom Metazoa; phylum Chordata; class Lepidosauria; order Squamata; family Lacertidae; genus Lacerta; species Lacerta agilis. The sequence goes on along the minus strand of NC_046319.1, from coordinate 42,321,484 downwards.
TTTTATTATTATTTGTGATTTTTGTGTGTGCAGCCTTCATGCCATTGGCCACCACTATGAGTCAATAGCTACTTATCTGCCCATCCAAGGCCATAATCAGAGGCACTGTTATTGTTGCTGTATGAATAGCCATTTTGCACCAATCCCAGAGGTCACACACTGTCCCAATTGTAGCCCTCTGCCTGTCAGGAAACAATTATAAATGGAACTGCTCCTCTGCAAAGCAAAATAATAATGATAAAAAGCCGAAGCCTTTAACTGTGCATTTTCATTTGAATTTACAAAGGACGGAAATAATGTTTTATGATATGCTAATGTACAGTAGCAATATTTCACATGCTGTGCAGCCCCCCACAAATTTACTAATAATAGTGCATCCATTGTTGGTGAATGAGGCTGACTCCCAGGTAAGCAGGGTGATAGGACTACAGCCTAAATTCTGACAAATCCAATGGGAATTATTCTCTAGGGAGTGGCTTTAGGAGCACAGATTAAGCATACCCTTCAACATGACTCATGAAAATCAGGAGATTTGTGAAACTGACTGGCTTGAACAAACAAATGGATTCCACAAGCTCTCTCTCTCTCTCTCCCCCCCCCCCCCCATGTGACCCCTTGCAAACTCTGCATGACCCACTCCACCTTCAGCTTCCTTCTGGTTTTGTAGCTAGGGCCGCCATTGCTGGGAGAGAGAAACGTGCCACTTCCCCGAGAATGGAGCAAGGCCATGAAGTGGCTCGTTGGGGAAGAGTCCTGCCCACAAACTTTGGTGTTGGACAGGCTTGCAGCGAAGGGGCTGTGACCTGCCTTTCTCAGTGCTCTCCCTTCCCACTTTTTCTCCCTGAGTACTCATAGTGCTTTGTAAGAGGCGATGTAGTCCCGTCCCCGCAAGCTTACGTTGGAGGGTAAAGTTGACAACCTGCAGGAGAAAGTTTTATTGTTTTGCGTTCTTTTCACTCAATCTCCTTCTTGTCGGCTGCTGAAAAGCATCAAGCTCTGAGGGAATGGAATTCAAAACAAACAAACAAACAAACAAATCCAAGACCCCCCCGGCTTCAGTCCTCCTCACCCTGGTTATTCCACTGTTTTATCTACTTATTCTCCCCCCCCCCCCCAATTACAAATGCATCTTGTGAGTTGCTGTTGTACACAAATATTGAAAAGGTTGGGTGAGTGAACACAACCTCTCACTGGTGGAAAGGGAAAGTTTTTTAAAGTTTGTTTTGTTAGTTTTTAAAATTGGAAAAAGTTGGTAGTTTCTCTCTCTCCCTCCCCCCCAATAAACTTTGTTTATTTTTCCAAACATGCATGGCACATCAGTATAGAGCAATTCATAAAATAAAATAAAACACTTAGTTTATTTAGTAATTAATTTATTATATGAACTAAGCGTTGCTAAAATATAGGGAAACAAAGTACACACACACTGAAAAGGGAATCATGTAAACTGCAAAACTTAACGCCAAAAAATTGAAATGCAAGAAGTATAGCCTGTGACTTTTGTCTGTAAAGCTCCAAATATTTACAAGAAATGCAGCAACCAAATGATAGCAAGCAGCAACTGACAATCAGCCAATCTTCATAGGTTGGCTCTGCGAATTTAACACCCACAGCAGGATAGAAAACCTTGGCTCTGATTGGGCCCTAAACAAATAAATAAAGTTATGCCTCAAAGTGGTTCTTTTCTTGTTCCAGAATGTGAGGATATTTCTATCGTGATGCAAAGCACATTTTCTTGATGCTGGGAAGGGACAGTATCTGTGACTAATAAACCACTGATGTGATGGGCCAGCATGGAAAGTCTGCCTCAGTGCCAATACTGGCAAACAAAATGTTTGGGGATTTGTTAAGTACTGTGTGCTGCTGAGCAATTGTTGTGGTGGCATCTAATTTCTAAGTAAAAACAAAATGATGAATCAGAGAGCTGATGGATTCAGCCTCTCTTATCATGTTTTCATTACTAAATGAAATCTCAGAGTTTGCACACATAGACAGCACTTGAATTTTTTTCATGGAGGTACTGAGCATTTCATGACAAGTTCATTAATTACCCAGACATTCTTCTTTAATTCTTAGTATTGTGTTGCTTCTTGTATCACCACCACCACCATTAACAGCAGTTAATAAGAAGTAACTATATCATATAAATATCTGCTAAGTCACCTAATGAGCTGGTAGCTGAGGCTGGTATGATTTTGTTTTCCCATTTCTTTGAAATTCAGGACAAACCATTGTTTTCACTTATCAGACAATATCAAGATAAGTCAAAAGTGGAAAGCTTACGGGTGTTAGCAAATGGTACAACACCTAAGAACACAGTGTTCTAAACTGCTTGCTTCTTTCCTTCTTTCTTTCAGATGAATAATAACAATATTTATACCAGTTGAGTGTTAATGCAGGTACAAAATCACAGTTCAGAACAAAATGCAGTAATAATATATTCAGTCTGCCTAATTGTAATACCTTTGTAGCTATAGTAGCTGTCAGAATGCTTCACAGAGATTGTTTTAGCCAAAAAGAGGGTAAAGGTATAGCTATTTGTGGATTCCCCATTAAAGAGAAAGGAGTAAAATTAAGACATTTGTTTTCCCCATAGTGGCTCTGAACTCAAAGCACAGACTGAAGGCAAAAGAGCACAAGGCAATTCAAAAACAAATAAGGTTTTTTGGGTTGTTGTTTTTTTAAGTGCACAGATATAGACACAAGGTGAATTTTGGGGGCTATGCACATCTGTAATCTATACATACACACACACTACATGTATGCGCATATTCCTTCTTGTTGTAAAGCAAATATTGAAGGATAAAAAAAGTTAATTTACATATTCCACCTTATTTAAAAGGTCAATTAAATCTTTTTAAATTTATTTTCTTATATATATGTAAATTAGAAATTGGCTTGTGAATATTTCATGCTGACATGAGTTGGTTACTCTGAGTTTCCATGGATATTAATAAGCAAAGATCAGGATCTCAGACAGCAAGAGGATATTAGAACAAGGTTAAACATGATCTTCAACAGAGTCATCCCTCGAGATCCATGGTTTTTCAATTTGCAAGATTTTACAACTGTGGGAGAGTTGGATGCATTTCAAGTGCTGTTGCTGTTGGTTGAAAAAAAAAAAGGAAAAGCATTTACAGCTGCCAAAAGGACCTGTTTTAGGGATCTGAAAAGTTGGCAGGCAAACATCAGAGTGCAACGGAATGAATACACCAGTGAGATAAAAGGTAATCTGTTCCAAATGTAAGGAATGCTGAAAAGATATGAGAAACTTCGCTTTGTTCTCCAGTGTGTATGTTTCATTGACACTTACTTATTAGATACGTTTATGGCAGCTTGTCTTTTAAGTCCTGGTTCCACAAAAACACTTAAGCATATGCTTCTCTGTAAAGTGTAAAACCAGAAATAAGCATTTCTGTGTGATTCCCAAGTGAAGTTCCCAGGTGATTATTAAGGGGAAGGTGGCTCGTGGAACCAAATGGCTGACCTGGAATCAGACTAGGTAGTTGGATGAATGGTTGACGGAGCTGGATGTGCTTAGTCTGGAGAAGACATGGTGGGGGTGGGTGGGGGTGGAAGACACAATAGACCTCTTCAAATATCCTGAAGGGCTCTCACATACAATATAGGAAAAGAGGAAGAAGCTGCCTTATACTGAATCAGACCATCAGTTCATCTAGCTCAGTATTTCCTTTGCATGGACGGGAGGTGGCTCTCCACAGTTTCAATCATGGAGCATTCCTGGCCCTACCTAAACATTCTGGAGACAGAACCTTTTGCATGCTGTTCCAGAGGACAAGGCTACTAATACAGTAATGGGTGGGAATTGCAAAGAATCATATTTCAGTGAAACATCTGAAGAAACTTCCTGCTGGTTATAACTGTTTGAAAGTGGAAGAGACTTCTTCAGGAAGTGGTGAGTTCTCTTTCATTGACACAGGCTGGGCAAACTTCTGTCTGGTTACTGTAGTTGCAAGATTCCTGCACAGCAAACAGGAGGTTGGACTAGGTGACCCCCAAACTCCCCCAATACTAAAATTCTATGATATCTGTGATGTCTAGGACCTAGTTCTTTATGGGAAGAGCCATAGCTCAGTGGTAGAGCATCTACTTTGTATGCAGAAACTCCCAGGTACAACCCCTAGCATCCTTAGAAACTTGCCTGTGGAAGCAAGTCTTCAATTATTGGTTAACATTGTGGCACAGATTACCAAGCCACTACCTTGTCCAATGCTTATGGCGAGATGAATTCTCTAGCCTTTGGACTAGTAGAATTCATGCTAAACTCCTGAGTTATGGAATCTCTCCTTCAGATTCCCTAAAATTAGATCAAATTACTGCTCAAAGACTGATCCGCCAAAGACTGGATGACATCAATCTACAGCGAAATTATATGCTGGGGGGAGGTGTTTGTTCGCCCCAGAACATCGGTATCACCTTAACTTACTGCGTTCCATCATACCTCTCCTCCCTTTCGACTGTTGTCCATAGACTGGCCTTCACCAAAGCGAGGTTCAATGTTTTTCCCTCCAACGTCCTGAGACATAGATTCTCAAAGGGCCAAGCCTCCGCCATGTGCGAATGTGATAAGGAGACACTGGAGTCTCTCCAGCACATTATGTTCGCTTGCCCCTTGTTCAACGTGCCACGGGCAAATTTGCTGGGATCAATCATACAGAAACTAGAGGGCACCCCACCAGAATTCCACCTCGCCCAAATCTTGCAGGATAAGGATACTCATACGACCCTGAAAGTGGCAAGGTTCCTGGTCGCTGTTCTTACCCAAAAGCGATGCCAAGGAGCACTACAAGCTAGCTAAGGCTTAGTATGCCATTCTATTTTATTGTATTTTAGTGTTACTGTGGTGTTTTAGCAACTGTTGTTCCCACTGACACAAGTTGTTATCTATGTGTTTTTTTACTTGTATGGGCCTATGGCCGTAAATAAAATAAAAAAATTAAAAAACCCTAGTATCTCCTGGTAGGCTGGAAGTGGCTCTCCAGGGTTTCAGGTGGAGTTATACCCCAGACAGTGTAGACAATACTGTTGGGTAGATGGGTCAAAGGCCTAATTCAGCATAAGGCAGCTTCCTAAACTCCTACTTTGAGATACTTCCATCCTTCTCTTCAGCAGCCAAGGCTCTCAGATCAGCTTACCTCAAACTAATAAAATTAATGCCAGCAATAAACCTATAAGAATCCATTTTCAAAAGCCAATGAAGTAAGCACAATAAATATGCAGCATAATAAAAAAGCCTTGTTTTCAGTAATCCAAAGTATTGATCAACCTGGGCATATAAAAAATACCAAAAAGGAAATAGGACCAGGTACATGGTCTGGCAGTACTCCTTGATCCATCTCTGTCATATGACACTCAAGTAACCTCTGGGGCCAGGAATGCTTTTTAGCAGCTCTGGCTGGTACACCAGCTTTAACCATTCTTGACTGTGATAATCTGGCCACAGTGGTCTATGCACTGGTAACCTCAAGACTTACTGCAATGAGATCTATGTGGGGCTGCCCTCCGCTCTGGTCTGGAAGAATGCAGTGGCCAGATGCTCACAGGAACAGCTTCATGGTACTTGTGTTAAATCACAAAACCCTAAACAACTTGGCCCTAAAGTACCTTAAGGACCATCTGGTCCCATATGCCCCACCTTGATCGTGGTAATCCTCTGATGTGGCACTTTTGGTGGTTCCTAATGCCCCTGAGGTTTGGAAGGCCTCTACTAGGGACTGAACCTTTGCTGTGGCAAGAACTCCCTACTTGTAGAGACCTGGCAGGAACCATCCCTGTCTTTTTTTCACATGTCTTCTAGAAATTGCACTGTTTAACCAGGGCTTAACAATATGATTTTCTCTTTTTAACCAACCTGTTTCTACAAAAATGTTAATATTTTTGGTGTACACTCGAAATACCACAGATGTACACTTTTAAAAAACAATTATTATTATTATTTTTACCAGCCCTAGTAACATGTGGAGCATGAAGCAGACAGTCCTTTGATAACATAAGCCAAACATGGACAATGGTACAATCAAATCTAAGAGCAAATTTCAACTTCTTCATCATGCAGTGCCAACCATGTGTGGAGATTGATGAGAACGGTTAAGGGAAGTTCTATTAGAGGCAGAATGATGTTGGAGATAACAAGGTTACCACACCATTATGCATTTTCCGCATGAAAGGCCATATAAGCCTCATTGACCATCAAAATACTGTGTCTGTAATCAAAGTCCTTGAAAGCAAATAGTAGTGCTGGGGGATACAGTGTTTCTTAAATGAGAAAGGCAACACTGGCTAGAAAATGATATATAATCAGAATACAGGGGTGTCAAACCTTTTCTTATTCCTGGCAACTGTGGCATTCCTTAATATATATATTGGGGTGGGGGGCACAAAACATGAGGTTGGAATGTAAAACAGGAGAAATCAGAACTAAAAATGGGGAAGGGTCCCAGCTCAGCAGTAGAGCATCTGTGTGGGTGCAGAAGATCCCAGGTTCAATCCTCAGCATCTTCATGTAGAGCTGGAAAAGACTTTTATCTAAAATCCTGGATAATTGTTGAGTCAATCTGTGTAGACAATATTGAGCTAGATGGACTCAGTATAAGGCAGCTTCCTAAGTACCCCTTCCTTTTTATACCTTCCTTTTTTGTCTCCCCCTCCCCCTCATTCTCTGTCACTACCTTTCCCAGGTTTTTATTCCCACCCCAATTAAATTAGCCTATGGTCCACATGCTGCCCAAGGGCCACAGGTTCCTGCAGGAAAGTCATGAGCATGTAAAACAGGAGACGTGTGGGGTTTGTGTGGGAGAGGAATGCTTAATAGCTCAGATAAGAAGGCATGGCGAAACCTGCCCGATTCAGCATGCCAACTGAAAGAGTAGCATTAAAAGTGTTCTGAAGGCTTTGCATACTCAATGAACTATACCCTCAGAAATGAAACACACTTAATCCAAATGTCAAATGCATGTTTGCATGGAATAGAATGGGGAAAAGCCATTATCTAAAGAGCACAAAATAGGAGGGGGGAGGCTTTTAAAACCTCTGATTTTTTTAAAAAAATTAATAAACTATTCAGATCATAGACACCATGTCCTGCACTATACCCATTTGCAATCTCTTGGATCAATAGGTTGGCGTCCAGGGGGTGCCCAAGAATTTGGGCATGTTGAGTTGGGTTTCTGATACTCCTTCTCCAACTTTGGACTGCAAATTCCCAAGGCTAGGCAGAACCTGCTTTTCAAAGTTTCCAAGCCTCTCTAGCTGGCCCTCAGAACTCTCTCCATGCCACATCCTCTGTGCAGCCACACTCAGTCTCTGTTCCTGCTTTGTATCCTCCTTGAGTGATTGTGCATGGCTGGAATGTACCTTTGAATGCTGATATTGCCTCTTGCATGCCTGGATGGAGGATACAGAGAAGGTATGTTTGTGTGTGGACACTAGCTGACTGTAGAAAGGTAAAAATTTACATTAATTGCTCCACCTACTTCTGCCTCTGGCCTCAGCCACCACTGGCATGTGGCCTATGGCAGTAGAAAATGAGACCCTAGGGATATCCACACCCTGAACTACTGCATCTAGATTTGGATTTATTTATTTTACCATGTTTGGGTTTCTTCCTCTCTAATCTATGTCTCCTGGCAACCTTTTCCTCTTAAGAACATAATACAAGCCTGCTGGAACAAGGCGATGCCGCATCTAGCCAGCTTCCTGTTCTCATAGTGTCTGACCAGATGCCTTTGGAAAGCCTGCAAGCTATGCATGAGTACAACAGCACTCTACCCACCTGCCATTCCCAGGTATTCAGAGGCACTATGCCTCTGACAGCAAGGTTTGAACATAGCCTTTGTGACTAGTAGCCATTTATAGCCTCATTGTCCATGAATTTGTCTAATCATCTTTTAAAGCTGTATTTGCCCATTTCCCGTGTTCATCTACCTTCACTCATTCTTTCTCTTTCTTTCTTTCTTTCTTTCTTTCTTTCTTTCTTTCTTTCTTTTTCTTTCTTTCTTTGATACATATTTTCAAGTTGCGTTTTAGCGCACCCAGTATCTACCTCCACGCAACGGCTTACAACATTGTCAATATAATAACAATACACTAGAGCCAAATTATTGAAATCACAATAAAGGAACGAAACAACAGCATGAAAAATGACAGCAGCAAGTTAAAAATAGCTCTTAAATATAGAAGCCATAAAATGCAGACCAGAATAAAACGTGTTTAGGGCTTCCTGAAAAGCCAACAGAGAGAGGGATATACCTAGCACTTTGGATAAGGTTTTCTAGATATATGGTGCCAGCAAATATCTCTGATATTTGCCAACCTAACATTCTCATGTGGTGAAGCATATGTCAGTCTTAGAGCTCAAGCCGATTCATGGCAGTCCTTCAGGGAACCTGGGCCCAGACAATCTGGGGCTTTAAAGATTCATGCCAGCACCTTAAATGAAATTTTGGAAATGAATAGGTGGCTAATCTAAGTGGCACAGGGTCAGTGAAATATGGTCTGGCTACCTAGCTCATACAGGAATTCTGGATGCCATATTCTGCACCAATTGAAGATTCTGGGGCATCATTAAGTGCCGCCCTAAATAGAGTGCATTACAGTAATCCTGCCTATATGTAATCAATGCATGTGCTAGTGAGGTGAAATATGCCTTCTTGTTTTTATATACCTTATCTCTCTCTCTCTCTCTCTCTCTCTACCTAAACAAAAAACAAAAAAACCATACTGATTACAAAGTGTCTTTTTTATAATACAGTGGTAACTCGGTTTAAGAACAGTCCAGTTTAAGAACGATTTGGTTTACATACTCTGCAAAACCAGAAATAGTGTATTGGTTTGAGAACTTTACCTCGGTCTAAGAATGGAATCCGAATGGTGGAAGGGCACCAGTGGCGGGAGGCCTCATTAGGGAAAGCGCGCCTCGGTTTCAGAACGGTTTTGGTTTAAGAACGGACTTCCAGAACGGATTAAATCCGTAAACCAAGGTATCACTATATACTAAGATAAAGCAGCTACCTAGTCGAAAAAAGAAGAAAGACAAGAGAATGAGACACGAGAGTGAGAGAGAGAGAGAGAGAGAGAGAGGACAGAGAGCCAGAAGTCGTTTTAATCTCTCTATCTTTCTTTAGTTTTTTTCTTTCTTTCCCCTTTCTCTCGAAATAAGCCTTCTCTAGACAAGGCCACAGTTGGCAAAACAACCAAAGCTGAGGGAAATATTCTTGAAAATCCTAAAGAACCAGACTGAAGCCAGAGAGGCAGCCTATTCTTAGGCCTTGGCCTTTCAAGACCAGTGTATTAGATCTTCTAAGAATGCCATCTTGACTTTTTAAAATGGAACATGTCCTTACAGCAAGACATGTAGAAAAATTCTTCAGTGGTTGTCCACAGGAATTCCCTTCCTGATGTCAGCATACCAAGAAGTTTCAGCAGAAGTTGCAGGCATGACCTTTTTTATTATCAGGTACTGTATAAAAAGAAACATTTGCACGTTCTTTGCAAGGATACATGAATATTGTACCTATATTGAGCGCACAGCATCTTTTTATGATCAAGAAACTTCCTCATTTACAGTTTACAGTGGTACCTCGGGTTACATATGCTTCAGGTTACATACTCCGCTAACCCAGAAATAACGCTTCAGGTTAAGAACTTTGCTTCAGGATAAGAACAGAAATCGTGCTCTGGTGGCACGGCGGCAGCGGGAGGCCCCATTAGCTAAAGTGGTGCTTCAGGTTAAGAACAGTCTCAGGTTAAGAATGGACCTCCAGAACGAATTAAGTTCTTAACCTGCAGTACCACTGTACAGGGGTCAGCAAACTTTTTCAGCAGGGGGCCAGTCCACTGTCCCTCAGGCATTGAGGGAGGGACGGACTATATTTTGAAAAAAAAAATAGTGAATGAATTCCTATGCCCCACAAATAACCCAGAGATGCATTTTAATTAAAAGCGCACATTATACTCATGTAAAAACACGCTGATTCCCGGACCGTCTGTGGACCGGATTTAGAAGGCGATTGGGCCAGATCCAGCCCCCAGGCCTTAGTTTCCTACCCATGGTTTGGTTTACACAATACACTGAAACACTGAAGGAAGATGCAAAAGCACTGGTCTATCTTCTTATTACCACTTCTTAGTAACATAAGAACTCACTTTGAGGTTTTGATGAGTCTCCGGGGAGTTTCTTAGTGGTGAGAGAGACTCTGTTGGTGCTTCCTGTTAACGTGCAAACCCGCCTCAGGCCTGTCGCTTGTCTGTTTGATGTGGTATAGCACTTAAGAGGTGACTTTTTCTAATCATTCCAGCTTTTGCATGCCAAATATTTCATTTGCATTCACTATCTTTTGGGGCACTACAGGGGCAAGGATTGGTGGAAGGTAAAAAAAGGAGGTGAAGAAACCAGCTTTTGCAGAGTATATGCAAGAAAGCAGGAGCTATAGCTGAAGGAAGAATTGAGTGGAAAATAGCAGGAGGGAAATATAGATACAACTGTTGATGGGACAGTAATTTGATCCAGTCTACATTTTAATGCAAGGCTTACATAATTTACATGTTCCAGAACAAAACATAAAGTTATTCTTTCAAATTGCACTTCTCCAAATTTTGTTCTCCATCCAAAAAATGGGTACAAAATCTGCATATTTGCATATAACAGCATGCACAAAAAAGACTTATAATGTATTTTTGTACATCATTTTCACTAATATATTAGGTAAAATTGCTTGGAAAATGTGTATATTAGGCAAAATTGCATGCATGAAGCCACCAACATTTAATGGAACACTGCTGATGCTGCCTACTGCAGCCACTGTCACCCAGGTAAGCTTCCCAAGGTAGCCTCTGTAGGATACTTTGGCAAGGACCCCCTGAAACCTGGTATCTGAAGAAGTGTGCATGCACACGAAAGAACAAACTTAGTTGGTCTCTAAGGTGCTACTGGAAGGATTTTTTATTTTTTTATTTTATTTATGGCAGACCAACACGGCTACCTACCTGTAACTGAAACCTGGAGGCAGCCCTGATGGAAGCACATACAGACCTGAAAAGGGTGGTACAAGAGAGAAAAGAGTGGAGGGTGGTATAGCATCTGGTTTACATGCCGAAGGTCCCAGGTTTAATCATCAATATCTCTAAGTAGAGCTGGGAGAGATTCCTGTTCTGAAATCCTGGGGAAGCACTGCCAGTCAGTGTAGACAGTACTCAGCTAGATAGAGCAATCGTCTGACTCAGTAGATGGCAGCTTCCTCTGTTCTTATGGATTGTTATAAACGGGAGACGTCCTTTCTCATAATGACAGCCAGTATAACTACCACCAGGGCTTACTCAGCTGCTGAACATACACACTGAGAAAGGAGATTGGGATCGTGAAAGAGGGAATGAACTGAGTATCTCTAAATCAAAAGATTGCACATGCTGGGCGGCGGCGGAGTGATACTGAAGAAGCTAAAATGTGTGTTGGTTTGTCAATCACCCCCCATTATCCCGCAGAACATCAGGAGGCACAAACTGTAGCGAGTTTAATTGAGCAATCAGACCCATAGCACCACATTGACTGATTGCCAGGTTCACAGCCCTCCTGCTGTTGCTAGATCAGCCACCGAGCTCGCAACAGATACCATGAGACAGATCCACTTGCACGAAGGCACCGATTCATATAACATGATAACAAATAGCAATGCACTATATACAGCATCTTTCCCCTCACTATTTTGAGTGTTGCACAGAATATATATATAAAAAAAGCTCAGCTGAGAAAGTGATTATTTAATTGACTCAACCTGCATAAACTTACAGATGAAAAGCAATGGCCTACAAACACATGCCTGGATCCAACTAAATCAGATTCAGAGTAGACCCACTGAAATCAATTTTAGAATTTGGGCTGCAATCCTAAACCCGCTTGCTAACATCAGGAAACCCATTGAATTCAATGGGACATGCTTCTGACCAGACATGGCTAGGATTGCAAGTCAATTAACATCAGGTATTAGTCATGTCCATTAGTTTCAATGAGCCTATTGTGAGAATGAATTATGTATTTATTGGATTTATATACTGCCTTCCTGCCAAGGTGGTTTATAATTTAAACACTCAAACAAATACATTACACAAAACAAAGTCCCCCTCATGCTAACTGGGAGTTGTTATGTGTGCTTCCTGGCCTGGAGACAACCCATACACTGGGTGATATCCATTTTTAATCATACTCAGAGTAAGCCTATTTAAATCAATAACTTCAGTTCATTGTTTTCAGTAGGTCTACTCAGATTATTAGTTGGCTATTACCCTTTGTTTTTAGATGACACAGGTAAGTGCTGCACTAGGTATTGAATTACAAAAGGCATGCACAGATGCTGAAAATCGCTTCTGCAAAGACGTAGACGTCGGAAACCGTGTGCGCGCTCACTCACACACATGCACAATCCAGCCCACGGAGGGATCTCCACTGCAGTGAACCAGCCCGGGCAAACTAAACCTTGCCAACCCCTGCTTTAGAGGATCCCAGGTTAAAATCTCCCACAGAGCCTCTTAAAACAGGGTGTGGGGGGGATCAGCCCCAGAGCTCCATTCCTTTCTGATCAACCTATCAGGAGCCACATGCTAGAAGTAGGTGGGACCAGAGAGGAAACAGGGAGGAGCAATGAATGTGCATTTTTACCTTGGTACGGAAGGCCAGTTTCTATGCAGCCAGACCTCTCTCCATCTAAACAAGCATGGCACATTATCAGGGTTCAAGGACACTTTGCACTCAGGTGAACACATTCACAAAGGGTGCAAAACATGGCTGATGGGGGACATGGTTTGGGAGGGTGTGTGGCCTAGGGTGAGTCCCCAAGGGCCAGTTACAAAGGCCTGCATTTAGCCCCTTGGCCTGAGATCTGGCATCCCTTAGAAATGATCTTAATTAGTGGGACTGCAAATAGTTGCTGCCAGTCAAAGTGTTCTGAGCTAGTAGGACAATGATCTGGCTATGTATGAGATAATTTCATATGTGGGCTGAGTGGAGAATTCAACATGGTGACCAGTGTGTTGGCAGTTCCTCACATGCTAACCTGGGATGCATCAAGAGTGTGATTTCTCACAGAATTCAGCCTGAAGCAACATATTTTACAAATGGGCAATGAAGTTATAGGGACCCTGGGAGTAAGTTCCATTCAACACAAAAAGGACCTACTTCTGGGCAGCCCTGTCTATAGCTAATTTTCTATTCAGACACACTACCACTACCAATCTGTGTGTGTGTCTTAAAAGAAATGAATAAAATGCCCTAATTTAATTTTCCTCCTCCTCACCCCTCAAATAATTAAATGTTGAGAGAAGCTCAAATGCCTGACTAGGGAATACATTTGAAAAGAAGTAAAAGGCGAAAGATTTATACGATCTGAGGTGAAACCAGAGTATTCTGTAAAAAGAGAATGTGTGTGTGTGTGTGTGTGTGTGTGTGTAGATGTGCATGTGATATGGCAAGTAATGCATGTATTTTTAATTGTTGTTTCGTACAAAGCCTGAATTGATTTAAAGAACCCAAATTATGACACGGAAGTGACCTACAAAATAATAAACACTCCATATCCAAATCAGAAGATGAGAGAAACTGAGGTAAAATTGGAGATGGGAAGATTCATAGAGAAGGGAGAAGGGTTTTTTTTTTTGTTTTTTTTTTAAGGGTCTGGCTATCCACATCTACTCAACAGAGAAACCAAAGAAAAGGGTTTAACGTTAAAAGTCTAAGTGAGTTGGAGAGGTTTTATCCCGGAGTCTCCCTGCAGATTTCAAAGGAGGAACAGGAAAGTCAAACTTTCTAAATTAAAAGAAAGTAAAATTAATGTGAAATGGCAAAGTTCTCAGCTTGATTTAGGGCTTCCTGTGCTGATCATTAATTCTAATCCACTTGCTCTTTGGGAGGATATTTGTTCTATAAACACCAGGTTACGAAAGAATCCATGACATTCACTCAGTAACCTCAGAAAAATCCATGCCTATGGCAGGTGAACACTGGCTTCATTTTATTTCTACCTCCATTTTACCAAAGGAGGATTACAACACAGGAGTTAAATTAATAGCATGCATGAAAACAGCAACATGGGATAAAATTATATGGACCAGCAATAAAAAAAATAACATAAGGGGCTGAGTGGAGTTATTGGGAAAGAGAATTCCACATGAGTGGTGCCACCACAGAAAAGACCCTGTCCCTAGTACTTCCCAACCTGATTGACTTTAGTGGTGTGCTCAGGGCCTCTGAAGCTAAGTGGTGGGTCCAGGAAGGCTCATATAGGTATAGGTTGCCATTCAGGTTTTTTTTTTTTAAAAAAAGTAGATCAACCTACATATTATACTCCAGTGGTAAAGTATGAATCTTATCAAAGATCTTTTCTTCCTTCAAAATTCCTACTTGGATGGGACAAGTAGTGGCATGCAAATTTTGGGTGGCAACCCTTCATTTATTCTACTGGGTGCTGCCACAGTCATGGATTCAAAGCAAATAAGTTCTATGATTAGTGGAAGATGTGAAGAAAAGATTATGTGTCTAGAAGTGCTCTAAAAATTTGAGACCAGTTGGTCCACTGAGTCCAGCATCCTGCTCTCACAGTGGCCAGCCAGATGCCTTTGGGAAGTATGCAGGCAGGACCTGGGCACAACAGCTCTCTCTCCACTTGTGACTCCCAACAACTTTCAGGGGCAGGGGCGTAGCAAGGGGGCGGGGCGGTTCGCCCCATGTTACATAATGGAGGGGGTGACAAATTATCAAGGAACAATTTTCCCCCCTGAAAAATAATTTGAATTATTTCTTTTGAAAATGCCTGCTCTGAAGGTCTTATCTTACTATACTAGGGATTATACAGCTATATATGAAATTTCATGTGTATAACTTAATATCTTGACCCTCCTCCACCAAAATAGCTGTTTACTTGGCTGTTTTCCTATGTCGTGAAGGTTGAAATTTCAGTTCAGTGGAGCACTTACTGTTCCCAACCCTAACCCTGTGGAAAGCCATCTAATTAGACTTTAATTTCATTTTGAGATGTTTTTAGGAGGTAATTTAATTATTGCTTGATTTTATACCAATGTTATGTATCTGATGTTAGCCACCCTGAGCCTGACCGGCCGGGGGGGGGGGGAGGGATATAAATAAAAGTTTTTTTATTATTATTACTTGTTATTATTCCTTTGTAAGAAAATATGAAATAACGTAAAACCATTTTTGCGGGGGGGGCAATCAATGGGGTGGGGGTGGGGGGTTTGACAAGAAATTTTCTGCACCGGGTACCACTTGAGCTTCCCATGCCTCGGGGGGGGGGGGTGACAAAAATTTTTTTGCCCCTGGGTACCAATTTACCTTGCTACGCCCCTGTTCAGGGGCACATGGCTTCTGACAGTGGAAGTAGATCATAGCTATTGTGGCTAGTAGCCACTGATGGCCTTCTCTTCCATGGTTTTGCCTCATCCCCATTCAAAGCTGTGCCAGCTGATGGCCATCACTACTCAGTCAAAGGTGAAGGTGAGCAGGAGATTTCACGTCAAGCAGAATACATTTTTAAAAAATGAGAATGTACACTTCTTTTTAGCCTGATTTCTTCTTCAGGAAAGAAAGAAAAAGAAAAAAAATTGATCCAGATAGTTAATCATTGGCAAGAGCACACAGATGACCCAAAGATATCCCTGAAGCTAGCAGAAACATGACTATGTATAATTCAAACAAATGAGGATGAAGGGTAAGTTTAAGTAAACTGAAAATTGGCAAGACACTGTTAATTCTATCTACATTTCTACCTCTTCCTTGCTCTCCCTTCCCCACCTTTTTCTCTTTCTGCTTTTTGCTATTGCTCTCATTTAACCTTCAGATACTCAGCAGTATTAAATATGTTAAGTCAACAGCTTGGTACATAATCCGTTTTTCTCCCCTCTTTTGTTTTACCCTCAGTGCTTCTTTCACATCCTAGAAATGATGGTCTTTATGCTTCTAGCATATTAAGAATCAACTCATTGTTTGTAGCGGTTATTGTTACTGCACCTGCACTAATTAATTTTATTAATTGGATGTGGGGGTTTTTTTTGGCGGGGGGTGTGTGTGTTAAAGGAATGGCTCTAGACATCAATTCCAGCTTCATTTATTGGCCCTCCTCAGGATTCAATTGTTCATTGCTCAACTGGAGCAATGCTTTGTGTTCCTCATTTCACATTAAGTGAAGGAAGCCACACAATCCCCTGACCTTAAAAGAAGGTGTATAGAAGCCCACAAGACCATGCGATCTCAGTAGAGGCTGGTCCCTCTGGATTAATGGGGCATTGCCCCAACAAACTCCTGTCTGCCCTCAGTAAGATCACACCTGCCTGCCTGCCTTCTTACACACAACTAGTCCAGAGGGCGGCATTGCCTGTCAGCTGCCTCCACCATAGTCTCCAGAGGAGGAGGAGGAGGAGGACAGGGGATTAAACTAGAATTAATTGGTTTTGCCTGGGTTGACTCTACTGTTGGTCTCCTTGCTCTTTGCCCTACCTACCTTAAAGGGCACCAGGCACCATTCTGCAATCTATTTGCACTCACTGCCATCTCACAGGCTAATCTGAACCACTGTTGTCTTGCTCCTCTCAAGCTCACATGTTCAATGGATGTCAGGAGTTTTACACATGTGTAGGATGTACATGTGTAGAGCTCCTCCATGAGAGGGAGAACTAACCAAGCCCCCTTCATGTGGAGGAGCTGTACCCACAGCAGTGTGTCACAGTTTTGGGCAGGGCTATCCAGGTAGTAGTAGTAATAATAATAATAATAATAATAATAATAATAATAATAATAATAATTTATTATTTGTACCCTGCCCATCTGGCTGGGTCTCCCCAGCCACTCTGGGCGGCTTCCACCAAACATTAAAATACATTTAAAATATCACAGTTTAAAAACTTCCCTAAACAGGGCTGCCTTCAGGATACACATACAGGGAAGTCCCTGAGGAGGTATTTTCATGCTAACCTCCATGAAGTTGCATTGACTGGAAGGATTCAGTGCAGAAGCCCTTTTGCAGTCTTGCAAGGCTTCACACAATTAGTGTATACATGGGGGGAAGAAAGCCCTACACAAATCCAGAGTGGAGTCCCTAAGCTGGTGGATGGAGCTTTGTACGTCTCCTTCCAGCAACTCCTGCAGCCAAGCTGGTGACAAACATATTGCTCTCATTTCCCTTGGACCACATCAGTGATGCCAAGAGAGGAGTCTTGTCATCTGGACAGCCCAGGACCTCTACATACGCGACCCAGGCTTGTGCCCCAGGTTGGTCACTTCAGTGCTGCTAATGCAGTGGCTTGACTTCATCCCTGAAGGTTCATGCCATTGTCTCTCAAGACAGATGGTTGCGTGTCAAGTCCACCCCCCCCCCGGGTAATAAAGACACAATGACACATGAATTAAGTTTAAATGTTAAGGGGCAAATTTTGGCCACAACTTTATTGAATACAGAATGTGAGTGATATTGGCTTAGGCACTGGAATCCAAAACTATAACTGACTCCTGCCCGCCTTGCAGAGAGTCTGGTAAGGGTAACCACCCAAAGAGGGAGGCAAGATAGGCGAAAACCCCCGCAACGAGAAAGATGGAAAGATGGCTGAGAATGGAAAGAGAAGGAGAAGAAGGGCAAGAATGGAATGAGAAGGCAAAGAAGGGTGGTAGGAATCGATGGAACAGGCAAACCAGGCTGAAGCGAGAGGCAACAAAGATGAAGCCAGCAAAACTCTGTGCTCCGTGTTCAAGGCCAAGAAGCCTCCCAGCGTCGGGCTGTGGTTTAAATTGGCCCCATGGCCATGCCCCCACACTCCCATTGGAGCACCTCCCTGGGGTGACCGTGCATGCTAAAGAAGGGGTGTCCTGTTCCCCGCGTGCAACCTGGTCCCTCAATTAAGAGGATCTGATATGTCAACAACCAACCAGAGGGGAAGAACAGGGAGGTACTTTTTGGCCCTGTCTCCTCAGTTCAGTCCACCATTGCATTGGAGAAATGGACAGAAGTGGAGAACACACTCAATGCATGTAAGCTCTTTACCTTGACTGAGCAGGACTGTAAATTGCATGTGGAGACTTTCAGGATGGAGCAGCCCCCCACCCCCAACCTTCTCTATCATTATTGTGGAGTGTGGGGGGTGGAGCCCAGAGAATCCACACTTCAGTTAGGTCAGGGCAAGAGGTGGGTCCCTACAGCACTTTTCTGCCTACTTTGTGATTGACACATGAAGGAGACTAGAGTCCTTAATTCTTCTGTGACCCAGTTTCACTATCTCTTAAGTAAGCATTGTGTTTGTTTTCAATGCAGCATTGTTATGGAACAGTTCTTCGGTTTTAAGGGCTTGAAGAATATCAGGAATTCTTTCCCCTAAAGTCAAGTGGGATAGTAACAGCATTGCACCAGCACAGTTACAGCCCATTAGAAACACTTAACATTTTGCTTAACATTTTGTATATTTGAAAATTGCTGTCCCTGACTCATAATGAAGTGGTGGCGGGGGAGGGATAGCAAGAGACTCTTTTCTTCTTTTTTTAATCAACTACAGGATTGCAATAACATGTTTCTGAGAACATACTCCAGAAGAAAAGACGATTATTTCCAGCCATGTATAAATGTAGCCATTTCCCTAAGAAAATTAAATAAAACTGTCTAGAAAATCCTTTTGTATAGTCCAAGGTGTCTTTTTCACGATCCAGCAGGGTAGAAAAATGAGCTGTCAGGGTGGGCCAAGATATAAGGTGTAGGCAGCAGGACTGAAGGAAGAAGCTTTCAGCTTTGCCGCAAACTCAGTGGAGGATAGTCCATTTGGATGAATGGGTGGTTGTCCCCCCCAACCTCAATCTGCCCTCAGTCAGCTCTCACCTGCCAGCCTTCTTACCTACATCCACCTATCATCACTTCTTTCGTCAACTCATCTTTAGTATACCATTCTAACAGCAAATCATACATTTTTGTCAAAAATTTGCCTTTACCTTCTAATAGCTCAGTTTGTAATCTAGATTTTTTCTCCTCAAAACCATTTTTTTTATCTTCTAACAACAAATTATTCACCTGGTGATATTGTATCCATCCTGTAAAAGTATCTTCAATCTGGTGATATGGCTTTAACTTCCAACCTCTTTCCGTTCTCATTAACAAATCCCCATATGTGGACCTTTTACCTTCCATATTAACTTTCTTTAATGTAAGTACATCAATCGGTGAGATCCACCATGGGGTTTTTCTCTCCAAAAGTCTCTTATTCCTGTCCCAAACTTCAAAGATGGCCCTCCTTATCACATGGTGCAGGAAACCTTTATGAACTTTTACTTTGTCATACCAAAGATAGGAGTGCCATCCAAATCTATTATCATGTCCTTCTAGGTCTAAGAGATCAGTATTCTGTAATGTCATCCATTCTTTTAACCAACACAGACAGGACTAGCCTTCTTACCTACATCCAGTCCAGGGCATGGCAGCACTGCCTGTCGACTTCCTCCATTTTTGTCTCAGTGTTGCCACCGTAGACCTCAGCAGTGGGGAGAATGGAAACAAAACTAGAATTTGATGCCCTTGTCTCCACAACTGTTGGACTCTCTGCCTTCTGCCTTACCAGTCCCAATGGGCCCAAGTCACTGCTGTTCACAACTATGCACTGAAAATGCCATGACACCATTTTCCCTTCTTCTTGTCAGCGAGTACTGTGCATGTTGCTTTAAAGAGTACAAGAGAACAGTGTAACTGAGAAGCTCATTTCAGCTGGAACTCTGTATGCGCCCTGAGATTATGTGTTCATTTAGCCTTTGCTATGAGAAGAAGAAGAAGAAGAAGAAGAAGAAGAAGAAGAAGAAGAAGAAGAAGAAGAAGAAGAAGAAGAAGAGTTTGGATTTGATATCCCGCTTTTCACTACCCGAAGGAGTCTCAAAGCGGCTAACATTCTCCTTTCCCTTCCTCCCCCACAACAAACACTCTGTGAGGTGAGTGGGGCTGAGAGACTTCAGAGAAGTGTGACTAGCCCAAGGTCACCCAGCAGCTGCATGTGGAGGAGTGGAGACACAAACCCGGTTCCCCAGATTACGAGTCTACCGCTCTTAACCACTACACCACACTGGCTCTCAGTGAGCAGTGGGTATGGTGCTATTGCGAAGAATCAGAGAGAGCTATGCTACTTCAAGCACACTCCACCCATCAAAGGGAGCAATAGTAGTCTCTGTCTTATAGTGTCTCCTTAGTAACTGCTATGCAGGGGAATTTCCTCAGAATAACAGATGTGCATGATGAGACTCTGCATTATGTCAGTGAAAAAACATTTATTAAGCCTCCCATCCCCCCAAACCTCACCCTGTTTAATACAAGGAAATGCCCTCATTATCAAGAACTCTAGGAAAGTCACAATAAGGTAATATTGGTAGTATTATTTATTTTATTTAGTATTGGTAGTGTTATTTATTACATTTGTAAACTGCCCTTCATTCTTAGAGCATTTCACAACATTAAAAAACAAGATTAAAAAACAAACAAAATACATACTAAAAATAAGAACCTCCCTCTCCCAAAACCAATAACCTCTCCCCACTTCCCACTCCCTCCCACAAACAGATTTAAAAGGTCATAGGATGTAAATTAGCCAAGGACCTGGTTGAAGAGAAACAGTTTCACCTGGCACCTAAAGGGGTCTAAAGAAGGTACCAGGTGAATCTCCCTGGGGAGAGCATTCCACAAATAGGGAGCCACTGCAGAAAAGGCCCTTTTTGTGTTTTCACCCTCCAGACCATTCATGAAGGAGGCACATGAAGAAGGGCCTCAAATGATGATCACAGGGTCCAGGTAGGTTCATGTGGAGAGAAGCGAACCATGAGGTATTGTGGTCCTGAGCCATTTAAATTTTTATAGGTCAAAATCAGCACTTCCAGTTGGGTCAAACGGGCAGCCAGTGCACTCAGGCCAGAATTGGCATTATATCCTCAAACCATCTTGCCCTGATGAGTTACCTGGCTACCGAATTCTGCACCAGCTGCAGTTTCTGAACCGTCTTCAGAGACAGCCCTCTGAGGGATGATGGAGTCCAGCAAAATGGAGACAGCGTGTGAGCAACTTATTCCCCAGCTCAGCAAGAGAGGAAAGAAGCAGCCTTCCTCTTCAGACTTCCATCGTTTTACTTCACATTGTTTTGCTGCTTTTTGTGTTCCTAGCTAGCTATTACGTGCACAAATATATTCAGAAACTGAGATGTGTATGCAATCTGCATATTATGTTTAATACAGGAAGGATCAGTACAATTCTTTTTGCTTTCAAGACTTTGTTGTTGTTGTTGTTGCTTTATCTTTTTCATACAACGGCTGTCCACTACAAAAACCAATGCAAATTAAATCAGAAAAGAAGCTGCTTCTTCCAGCCTTCTGGCAAAAAATAAATAAATATCAGTAAATAATAAAAAATGTGAACATATACTATTTTATCCCTATCTTAATGCAACATCAAAGCCTAGATTCTCTGCCATCGGCTTAAAGAAAGAAGAAATCTATCTTCCTGGAGTCTTGTGTTTTTCCTGAGATGTTAGCCCAGTCTTAATCAGTAAAACAGATGCATTGGACATGTGGACACCAGCAGAGCAGCTTTCAACTAACCACATAAAAGCACTTCATTTTTCTGCTTGTCCAGTGTTATATTTTATAATTTCGTTGAAGGGAAAAAGAAATATGAATGCTGATAAGAGCATACCAAAAATACGAGGCTTCTTTTTATCATCTGGTTGACCACTGTGGAAACAGGATGCAAGACTGGATAGGCCTGATCCAGCAGGTCTGTTTAATTACTTTGATTTTCCCACATTCTTCTTATCCCTCACATATCCAGCTCATTATCTGATCATCCCTAATAGTTGTTGGGTGTAAGCAGAGGGTCATTAAATTTTGTTCATGGACAGAAGCAGGAGGACAAATCAATCAGATTTTTGAAGAAAGAGAATGCTCCCCCTCACTCTGTGCTGCGTTTGCTAGCTGTATATTGCTGAAATCTTATTCATGTCTAACTCAGAAGTAACCCCTATTAAGTCAATGGGACTTATTCCAGGTGAGCTGATCTAGCAGCCACTGCAATCTGGTAGCTCTAGATGATATCATTGGTCATGCTGGCTGGGACTGATGGGAGTTGTAGTCAAAAATGTCTAGAGGGCATCAGTTTGAGGAAAGCTGCTATATAGGACTACATCTTAATAGAGACCACTACATCTTAATAGAGACCACTACATCTTAATAGAGACCTCTACATCTTAAAAATGTTTCTTCTGGATTATTGGGTATATATAAATATTTCATGCATTTCATGCATTTATTTCAAAATTATGCTGCATTAAAAAAATGCTAAAATAAACTTATGCATTACAGTGCTTAAAATACTCAAACGCATTTACAAAAGCAGAAAATATCCCAGTATAAAGCATGTAAACGCATTTACAAAGCAGAAAATATCCCAGTATAAAGCCAAGCCAAAATAAGATAGCTGGAGTCAAAAATCCTTTGAAAAATAATAATATTGGCTTGTGTGAGTGAGAACACTACAAAGGGGTGGAAATGTGTTATTGCAGGACGTCATGTAGTTCAGCAATTTCAAACTCTGGACTTATAGAGTGACAGGGATGGGCAGAAATTTACCGGGAGATCTCCATGTGACTTTCAGTAGATGACAAGGATTCTGACACCCAATCACTGAACAGTAGCAACTGCAAAATATTTATGTTTCCCCCTTGTAAACTAGGCTGCTGAGATGAAGAAAGGTGGAAGGAGCCAAGGGTAGATTTTGGAGTGAAGGAACTGGGAGTTCAGTTCTGATTCTGAGCATGTGCTCAGATGCCCCCCAGTTCCTTCATTCTATGTTACATACTCTATGTTACTACAACTCCCATTAGCCCCAACCACTACAGCTGGACAGATGCTTTACAGGCAATCAGATGCAAGCCCCACTGAATTCAATGGCACCCATATATCTATATACATAGATATATAGTAATACAATCCTAGTCCACAATGTATAGCATTACCTAATAACTTGGGCATTGTACTATGCAGTACTGCTGCTATTTGTGGGTCAACACAGCTGTCTCCATTTCTGGACACTCTGTGTGTGTCATTATGAGAACTTGCTTAAAAATCTGCCACTACACCACTGGCACCAGAATCATCATAGCTCGAGCACCAGGCTGAACAGACAGAAGCTTTATTTCCAAGCTCTCTTTCCAATACAGAGAGATCCGTAAATTGTGGTTCCCTTTTAGGCTTAAAAAAGAGAAAAGATTGCTATCATCAAATAACAAAGCCAAAACCCATCAGTACACACCCATGGAAGAGATTAGATATGTTTTTAGGTCGCAAGCCTGCTAATGCTCTCGGCATTCCTTGTCTAGGAATGTTTGTTAATTTGAACTCCCTTCCCTCGCTGCCTTCCTTTAATCTCCCAACCAGCTGTCTCCCATAAAAAGATATTTCTGTTTTTAGTTACAAATCTGTTTAGAGATAAAAAAAAAAACTCAGCCATAAATACACAACCACATGCATAGAATTTTTTTTTTTGGTTGTTGTGTTTTTTTGTTTTGCTGACAATTGAAAATCAAGTCCAGATGAAAAATATTAAAAGTTTGTTTGGGAATATAAAATGCAGTTTGCATAGCCCAGAGAGAGAAGAGCACAGTTTTCTCAACAGCCAGCATTTTCAGTATGGTGCCAGCTTTTTTAGATCTATCTCTTATCAGAAAGGCTTCAGTTTGAGAGTTCATGGCAATCATATACAAGAGTTTTCCTACCTAAAGTGGTACATATTGCTTGCTAAGCAAAATGTTTGAATGAGCAAAAGAAACTAAATTTGCCATTAAAAAAAAAAAATCTGTATAGAATCCAATTTGAAATGAAGTTTATGGAAAGTTTCCTTTGGAGGTGTCCACCCAGGGTTATAAGAACTTTGGAAGCTGTCTTCTGCCCTCTTAGTCTCTAGGGTAGTTGCTGTCTTATCTCTAGTCTTCTCTGGCCACCTCAGGTTTCCTTGCTAGAAGCAAAGTCCTCATCTGTACTTCTCTCTCCATCTTCAGCTATATGTACCTGCCTGGTTGGGTTTGGCCTCTGCACGTGACTTTGGTTTGTACATAAGAAAAGTTGTGCTGGAGCACACCAAAGGCCCATCTCACCCAGCACCCTCTTCTCACAGTGGCCAGACAGATGCCTCATTTGGGAGGCCCACAAGTAGGACCTGAGAGCAACAGCACATGTCCAACTTGTGATTCCCAGCATCAGGTACCTCCAACACTGGAGGTAGAACATAGTCAATATGACTAGTAGCCACTGACAGCCCTATCCTCCGTGAGGCGGCAGTGGGCTAAATATGGACCAATAAATTGAATCTTTAAAAGACAGGGCTGTTATGTGTCCTAGGTTCTTACATTTGGGTGTTTGGGAGGCTGCCCTGAAGTGGGTTGCACTCCCCTGGAAAGGAGTAGGTCAGTATTGTCCGTATTGACTGGCAGCAGATCACCTGAATTTCAGAGAGGGGAAATTTCTAGCCGCACTTGAACTTGGGACCTTCGGCATGCAAAGCAGATGCTCTACCACTGAATATTGAAATCTATTCAAATTTAAGCAGTAAAGTTTGGCTGTAATCCACTGAACAACAAACTCTACCATGTTCTTCATGCTGCAAGTACCCTGAGCTACACACCGTTCGCCCAAATATTTGGCTGTAAATCATCTGAGTTCATTCTAGCAAAGAAATGTTTACTTCAGTGTGTCTGACAATAGGGGAAAAAACCCAGTGAACTTACTTGTTATAGAAAGCATATAATCATGCTATGAAACCAGCTTTCTGGTATTCAGTTTCTTGGAGAAGGAGTCCAAAACCATATTGCACCCATCCGATGCTAACATTTGCCAGAGAATCTGATTTTATTTATCCATAGCCTGTCCAAGACGTTTACCTGCCTGAAGCAAAGGACAAGATGGCACCCTTCAAGCATTATAAAGAGTCAACTGGATTTGGATTAGCCAATTCCTTCAATACTGGCAACAGGGCAGTGTTTAGTTGGTGGTGGTGAGCTCACTTAGGGGACACAGAGTAAGCTGCATGGCTCCCCTGCAACACTTGCTGCTGCTGCTGCTACTCCCCATCACCCAGCATCTGGTGCCTGAGGCAGCTGCCTTACTCTGCTTAATGATAGGACTGACCCTGCATTAATCTATCACAATTATATTCACCTCTCAGGGAGCAACTTACATAGAAATTTCAGAAATCCCCCCAAATCCTCATAAAGTCCCTTTAGAAGCAAGTCCCCCTGTGCTCAATAGCACTTACTCCCTTGTAAGTGCACTTTAGTCCAAGCAGGGACATGGTTTTCTAACTGAGCTGCATTCCCATAAAGGGAAACCGTGAGGAATTAAGTTATTCTGTCTTGAATGTTCCTGCCATTTAGACACCTAAGCGATAGGTGCCACAGAGATAAAGAAGGAGACACAGTCAGTAGGGAAGGATGAAAGGATAATGTTGAGGGTCAGGAGCAATTTCCTTCCTCTCCATTTTACTGCTTGGGGAATTCTCCCCTGAGGTGAAAGAATTTGCCCTTTGCTTCCCAGTCTGCTTCGTCACCCTGTATATCGATATTTCCCGACAGAAGCACTGTTGTTTGTTGGTGTGTCTGGGGAGAAAGAGGCCAGAGAAATCAAAGCAAAATAAATAAATAAATAAAACCACAAGTCCCTGTTGTGTAATGTTTCAGCCTTTAGGAAGAGGTACAATTAAGTGAACATGAAAGATTCCAGGCAGCGACAATCTCCTCCATCTCTCCCCCTTTCAGACTGGATGACTTAAGGTAGGTTTGGCAACCCACATCTGTCAGAAAAGTGATGTCATGGGTCTATCTGTGACAGGCACCATGGGTCTGTTACACTCTTAAGATTGCTTAACCACTAAACACCTCACCAGAGAACAAGGCAGAAGCATCAGTCAAAGTGAAAAAGTAATGCAGAGGATTTTCTGGACACCGAGGGGCCACTTGCAAGGAGCAAGCAGAAGGAAGGCTAAAACACAGAGAGTATAAGATGTTGGATTTCCACTACCAAACCCACTGGGCATGCTGGGTGGAGCTGATGGGGGTTTATTAATTTATTTTGAACAGCTGCACCCCACACTCCCAGAGTGGCTGGCATAGAATGAATTAAAACAATATAAACAACATAACAGAAAAGGGCAATCACATCTGTAAGTACCCCATTCCTGTCTTGATGTCACTTCAGGGCTTTTTTGGGTGTATGCACAAAAGCACTTGAAATTAACAATAATACTTCACATTTATATATTACTTACTTATTTAGAGCATTTCCCTTCAGCTGAAAAATCATTCCAAAAGCAGGTAACACGTAGATCATACACCCACCAATCCCTGCCTTCAGGCATATAATCTAAAGATAACATGGCAAGGGAAAAGGGACACACAGAGAGAAGGAAAATATAAAACTCTGGCACCAACTCTAATAATTACCAGCTGCTGTTGAAACACTTCAGTCTCTTCCACTTCATGGTCCTAGTCACTGTGCCACCCCAACTGTTAGTGCGCACACAAGCATTTCATGTGCAGCAGCTTGCCAAGTGACTTGTGTGATTTTCTCCATGACTTTCTTTCTCTTAACTGTTTGCGCTGGTGTGGGGAAAACATTGCCTGACCTGCTGGGTTGGCATCAGGGGGCATTACAGCCTGGCCTTCAGGAGGACCACTGCAAAACCCCAGAGCCCTAGAGCATGGGGAACTGCTTTACACTGAATCAAACCACTAGTCCATCTGGCTCAGTACCATCTATACTGACTGGCAACCGCTTTCCTGGGTTTCAGACAGGAATTTCTTTTTCAGTCCTAGGTGCAGATGTCAGGAATTGAACCTTGAACCTTCTGCATGCATGGTAGATGCTATGCCACATCCCTCCCCCAAGGTTTTATAACATTAAGAAAAAAGAAAGGACGTTGAAGCTGGATATAAAATAGCATCTTAATATGCCTAGGATGCTTCCTTATACTATGTCAGATGACTGGTCCATCTGGCTCAGTATTGTCTGCACACTCTACACTGACTGACAGCAGCTGTCCAGGATTTCAGGCAATGAGGTCTCTTCCAGGCTGATCTGGAGATGCTGGGGATTGAACCTGGTACCTTCTGAGAGCAAAGGAAATGCTCTTACCACTGAGCTATGGCCCTTCCCCTATTGAGTTATGACCTTTTGTACAGTGTGCCTCCTTCTCCTCCTTGCTGCTGCTGCCTGTTCATCTGCCTGCATTGAGTCTACAAGCAGCAACAAGAAAGAGGAGAAGCAGCCTTGCCCTCTCCTTCAGAGCAGCTACCAGTACGAGGAGGCAACTGAATGAGTAGCAGTGAAGAGGGTCAGTCCTACTATTTGCGTGTTCAGAACTTTTAACCTCACCCCCAAATAAATTCAGACAAGACTCAAATTTTGGTTTGGTTTTTGGCAGAATTTAGGCCACAACATTATTGATTACAGCAAGTGATTGGTTGCATAGACTCTGGTTCGACTAGCTCCCTGCTCCGCAGGTAGCGCTGACCCAGGGTTCCAGCATAGGTCAGCCAAGGGTGAACACCTGGATAAGTGGAAAGCCAGGGACCTGCTCTATCTGCCACCCAAATGTCCCCCCGGACTCAGGCATGGGCACAACCCCCTCTCAGGGGTTGACCAAACCATCAAGTCCCTGGATTCCTTTAACGAAATACCCTTCACATAGGGGTGGCGAGAGTGTTTTCCCATCCCTATCACCTGAACCAGAGCCTATCTTCAATCTCACAAGTTGTGACGCTTTGCTACACGGCAGGCGAAACCCAAATGGCAACAGTCAATCAGCGAAGTGGGGAAAATTCCTGTGTGCCCCTGTCCCAACAACAGATGACACACAACAGCATAGCAAGGTCAAGTGCACAAGCCCTAAAAGTAGGGAGAGGTGGGCGGGTGTTCCGATGCACGAACCGAAAGAGAAAGCTCTGGGTCACGTGCATGGGTATTTATAGGTCCCTCGATCCGTTTAGCTTGGATCCCATTGGCCTGATTGAACCCTGCATCAAGGGACCTACCGATTGGGTGTTGTGGCTCACCCACAACACCCAATCAAACCCACCCACAACACAGAGTTTGGTTGCCATGTCTCACTGCAATACGTGCCCTCTTTAAGGGAGGACCCAATTTGGCAAAAGCACCTCATTTTGACAGGGACAGCATTCCATCTCAGCCTTTCCTCCTGGGCCTGATATATGGGTATAGATATTTCCAAGGCTTTTCATACACCCCCTAACAAGGCCGCTGCCCTCAGGTGCACTGGGCAGGGGGGTGCTATCCTGTTGCCTACATGGAAGTAAGAGACGGTAAAGGTAAAGGACCCCTGGATGGTTAAGTCCAGTCATAGTCCATGTGACTATGGGGTGCAGTACTCATCTTGCTTCAGGCTGAGGGAGCAGGCATTTTCCCACTGACAGCTTTCCAGGTCATGTGGCCAGCATGACTAAACCACTTCTGGTGCAACACGACACCGTGACAACTGTCAGAGTGCATGGAAACACTGTTTATATTTCCACCATAGTGGTACCTATTTATCTACTTGTGCTGATATGTTTTCAAACTGCTAGGTTGGTAGAAGCTGGAACAGAGCAACGGGAGCTCACTCCATTGCACAGATTCGAACCACCAACCCAAGAGGCTCTGTGGTTTAGACATGGAAGTAAGAGACATCTGTGAATCCAATCACTTTCTGGACTGGAACTGGGTGAGGGGATATTTTGCCCATCCGAATCTTAGAGCCTGCAAAACCCACAGTGGCCTATTTGCATCTGGCCTGGAAGGAGATGGCCCTGATCAGAGGTGGATAGTGCCGTTGAGACTGCTGGGGCAGAACACAGGAAGTCTATCAGTATGTGGAACCGGTGCCAAGGATAAAACCAGCCACAGTGGAACCAACTAATTCTAGTTTTGTCCTCATCTTCCTCCACTCTGCTGAGTTCTGAGGAAGCTGATTGAACCAATTCCAGCTACAAAAACTGCTGCCAGAGACCATCTTACCTGTGAATATTGCAAGCCATTCTGCTTAGGATGTCTAGAGACTATTGGAATGGAGTATTTAGGAGATTTGTTGGGGTCAAGATTTAATATTGAATATCCTGTATTTCTCCTGTTATCAGTATTATGCAGGGTTTATTGTATTTTTATTGCTATTTATGATGGGGATTGTTTAATTTAATTTAATTTTTCTTGAGATGTTTTCATCTATTGTTCACCCTGACAAGTTATATATATTTTTGTTATTGTTAGAATGAATATATATATATATATATATATATATATATATATATATATATATATATATTCTTTTTTGACTTGTTAGCTTTCTTGAGCATGGTTTGACAATGGAAAGGTGGCATACAAATAAATGATGGCGGTGATGAAAATGTCTTGGGCTAAGCCTGATGGTAAAGTGGGACAGTTGCAGGGCAGCATCTTGCCTAAGCAAACCCCCCCCCTCAAAAAAAACCCTCCTGCAGCTGCACTCCATTGCAAGGGGTTGTGCATAGCACCTCATCATTTGACTGTTTGTGGGGCCTGGTAGCACATGCAGCAACTGAAATCAGCCAACAATTGTGCACTCTCTCTGCAATGCAACAGCCTTTGGGAAGTCAGATGAGCAATCAGAGTGATAGGAAAAGCAATAATACAGAATGGTCAGGCGTCTGCAAACTGAATTGAATATCCGCAAATGTTTTTCACAGCATGCCAGCAGTTACGAGATCAGACACCTGGCTAGTAAATTACCGGACTCTGATTTTGTCAAAGACCTATTTGTGTGCACTTGACAAATTAAGAGAACAATCCATAAATTCCTCTATAAAGGGACTTGCTCCTCAAATCTTTCTTTTTTTACTGTAGCTATGTCATTGGAAGTTTAGAAAGGAGAGGGGAAAGATTTTTGAAGGGCAGCTTGCTAGACAGAGCTTGCATTAGAAGAACTGGATGCTTTCTATCAGCTGTTGACAGAGAGAAACTTTCTGCATTGCTGATTGTGGTTAGCATTAAATTAAGAGTGTTTCCCATACTGCAGTGGTTGTCCATTACAGTAACCCTAACAAAGACCACAGATAGCTTCCCTAAAATCACACACCCCATGACACGGTAATAGCTATCAAGTGAGAAGGTGAGGTTTGTTCTAGCTAAATGTGTTCTTTCAGTGGGTTCTGATAGCTAGAATGCATTTATTCAATAAGCCATGAGGTTTTTTGTTGCTAATAACTACTAGAAAGATGTCAGCCCAGGGAAAGAATTGTGTTCTGACAGCAGTTTAATGTGAAAGAATTGTTCCCTGCTTCAGGGGAGTGGGCTGTATTTATATTATATAAAAATACATTTTGCATGTCATTTTGTTTGGAGAGTATGGAGTTACCTTGCTAAACCTGACCTGCGTGTGGCTCAAATTGGAAGGTGTGGTAATCTGCCAGTGTCTGGCTTTTGTAGGCAGGTTCAAGATGTAAGAGTGGAGATGCTAGGCCAGTTGTAAGCCTTAGACTCTAGGAATAGTCTAGATAAGGAAAAACTGGATTGCTTTTTAAAACTTATGCTTGTTTTACTATATTTTTCCTCTGTTGATGGGATATGCTGGTTTTCCATTAATCCTTTCCCCTAGGTACTATTTCTATCATTTTAAGTTAACTTTTAATTTTAATGCATAAAACCTTGTGGTCTCTATTATTTAATATGCCATTACATGCCTAAGCCAAACACAATGCTACTTTGAGGTATTCTTGAGGAGACAAAATGAAATGGGGGAGTGCGCAACCCCAAGGTTAATTTACCTATTGATAAAACATAGTTTATTGTTACTTCCATTACCAATACATTTATTACCAAGCAAAAACATCTGAATGTCACAATGTCTCTTAGCCACGCTGTGATTGTTAGTTCTGTTTTGTTTGTCAATTTTTTGAAGGAAGAAAACTGCTTTGGTGAATGGTGTGATTTTGCATTTTATAGTCTGTAGTTTAGTTTATTAGTTGGTTGGCTGTTATGAACAAGTATCCAGTTGAGACCTATGCCTTTTTAGAGCAGCATATGAACAAAGCTATTGTATTGAAGACCACCATTCTCAGTACCGTATTTCCCAAGATCTTTGGAGATGCTCATGCTGCAATTGGTACAAGTGGTACAAGCTACAAGTGGTACAAGCTTTACAAAAACTACAAAGCACATGCAGAAGCTGCCCATGCAGCCCTTTGGACCCAGGCGAGGGAAATGGACAATGAAATGGACTTCTAGCATCATTTTTTTCTTCCTTTCCTCCAGCCCCAATTGACTCTGTACTGTGCCAGCAGCTCTTTCTTCTACTACTCACTTAGAATACAGTGCACTCCAGGCAGCACGGAAGGCACTTCTACAGGTCATTGCTATTAAAGGATGTTACCTTCCGTCATTAGCTGGAGAGTCCCCAGGTCAGCTCCTGTGTTATGAAATGTTAGTACTGCCAGGTGTTCTCATACTGCAGTCATAAATAGGTCAAGCAAAATGTCACTGATATGATTGTGTGTGTGAGAGAGATTGAGGCAGGAATAATGCTGTGAGAATGCAAGATAAAAGGTAGAAAACTACTGCTAATGACCATATCTTGTTGTTCTTTTGGAAAGCTGAAATTGAAATAAAAATGTACATGCCACTTGACCCTGCTATCCAAGTGTGTGTGTTTGTGTTTTAGAGCTGTGTGCATATGGCTTTTTAAATCCTCTACCTTATGTGTGAGAAACTGGGAGGGGGTGGCGAGACCATTTCACTAACTCTCAAAATTCTCCAACAGCTTTTCGGGGATGTCAATAACATGGCTTCTTTCTCTACTCACCCCAAGAATTGTCTCTTAATTTTGCAGAAGCAACTGTGTTGATAGCCTGGCCACCATCTTGCACCCTCCTCAGTTTCCTAGCCCCAGCATCAATTTGGTGGGGAATGGTAGCTATCACACACACACACACACACACACACACACATGACAAGGACCATTTCCACATGTGTGTGGGGTGGGATCTACAAAGTGCCCCCCTAAAACGTAAAGGTACCCCTGACCATTAGGTCCAGTTGCGGACGACTCTGGGGTTGCGGCGCTCATCTTGCTCTATAGGCAGAGGGAGCCGGCATTTGTCTGCAGACAGCTTCCGGGTCATGTGGCCAGCATATCTAAGCCGCTTCTGGCGAACCAGAGCAGTGCACAGAAACTCCGTTTCCCCCCTAGTGGATATGAAAAAGAAAGGAAAAAATCCTTCTGAGAAATTTCAGCTCAGCCGTAGTGTGTGTCTGGTCCCCACTGAGAGTTCTCAGAAGAAAAGAGTTTGCTCAGGGCCATAGGCCAATGTAAAAGGGAGTAGAAATGGGAACCCTCTCTATTTAGAAGCCTTATGCACCTCCAAAACGGTTTGATTGCTCCCTATGCATTGTATGCAAATGGTGATCTCCAACTCCCCCTCCCCCCTTTTAATTGTCACTTGAACATCAAGAGGAAAAAGGGAATAACAATTTCCTCCTCTCTTGTGATCATAGTGTGCTTTGTTACTTTCCAACACTTCTAATGGTCTAGAGGTAACTCACAATGCATGATAAATGCCCTGTACTAAAAGCTGTGTCCCATTTGTTTCAACATGATGATGGTTATGCTCTTCTTTTTAAAGAACATTTTCCATTCTACAGCTGCCAAATAGTAAGAGGAAATGACTGTCACATTATTATAGGATGAAGATCATTCTGATGGTGTCAAGGATGTGTTAGGATTTACATTACCAACACTATGCCTTAATGGCTTTCCAACTTTGGCTAGATGAATTTGCTCTTATTGGATATTCAAATAAGACTTGTTGCATACCTCATATGATCCAAATGTCACTATTTATAAAGGATACTTATTTTCTGGAACCTGTCCCTCACTCTCTGTAACTATTTGGGCAGATGCTGGTGAAACCTATGCTGAGGCCAAGATTGGCTGTGAGTCCTGGAATACCTGCTCCCTGCCTTGCAGACCTTTCCCCATCTGAGGAATACTCTGTATCCTTTGTCTTGCAGGACATATTTAGGAGAAGAAAAGGCCAATGAGTAAACCCTACACAAATCCAGAGTGGAGTTCCTAAGGCGGTTGGATGGTGCCTTGTATGCCTATTTCCAGCAACTCCCGCAGCCACTTTGGTGCCAAATGTATTGTTTTGCTTTCCTTTGCACCACATCGGCAAGGCCAAGAGAGTGGTCCTGTCGTCTACGCAGCCCAGGACCTCCATACACACTGCCCTGGTTTGTGGCCCACATAGGTCACTTCAGTGCTGCTAACACAGCAGAAAACAGACTTGGGAGATGGCAGTTCCAAGTTAAAAGCTCAACCTGATTGGCACAAGGTACAAGCACTACAAGCTGCCTTTGTTGGTGGGAGAGATCATTGTGTCTCACTAGTCAGCTACTGCCTGCCTTAAGCTGGGCAGCTGCCAGTTAGTAAAGTGCTGACCAGCTACTGTCCACCTGCTTCAATGGGTGCTTGGAGCTCAGAGGATCATTTGACAAGCCGACTAAACTATTGCACCAGGCAATAAAGAAAAGAAACAAACCCTCTTGTGCTTAGCATGCTCAAATTTCAGGAACATGTGTCCTGGCTTGTCCACTGAACTGTTGCAGGTCAACAACTCATGGAAGGTGGCCATCATTGCTAGCAGGACCAGTGGTCAGAGACAAAGGGAGTTGTAGTCCAACAGCATCTGGGAAGCTAAAGTTGAGAATAGCTGGTCTAGACAATAATTTTCTGGGTGGTAATTGGACGTATCTTATTTCTTGCACACATCATGCAAATGCATAAGCGCGTACACTGTAGCCCCTTTCACATATGACCTACCACACATTCATACCCCTGGCCAGATCCATTCCTTGTACTGTACAAAATCTGTGTTTAGTCTAAATACAGAATATTGATTTGATGTATATAAGCTCCTGCTGAAAACCAATTGTTGAAATGTTTCCATGTATTATATAGAGTGATTGTTATGACTGGATAATGTTGCGACACAGCAGTTTTTACCAGAGGTGTTTTCGGACAATAATTGAATATTTGGTGTGTCACCAATGTAATTGCTTCTGTAAAATATGTCTGTAAAAATAAAACATTTCTCATAGCATGGTTTAATGTAATCTAGGTCTTCAGCACAATAATACAATCGGATGTCAGGAATGTCTGTCTAAGGTTTAATGTAGCAAGAACAAAGAATCACTATGTAATATGTACATTTTGATCAACACAACAGCAATTAATCTTCTTTAAAGACATGTTTGCATACAGTGCATAGGGAGCACTCAAACAGTTTTGCAGGTGCCCAAGGCTTCTAAATAATCACAATGAAATATTTGATGATGGTTTGCTAGGAATCAGGAGTAGGGAAGGTGCTATTTTGCTCAGATCCTGCTTTTAGTTTCCCATATGCATCTGCTTGGCCACTGTGAGAAAAGGATGCCAGACTAGATGGACCTTTGTTCTGATCCTGTAGGGCTCTCCTTATGAGGTAATGAGTGAGAAATGCTAATGAGGTGCCTATCTCTTCACCAGCAATGCCAGATTTCCCACCTTTCTTACTTTCAGAGATCCTGTGATAAACAGGAAGTCATTTCTGCTACGAACAAGCAGCAGGCTCCTAATTGCCTCTCTTTGGAGCACCAAATGGGCAGATTTGGTGCACACCTTAGAGATCGTTCTCTGGTGTCACAAAGGTTGTGATACATCTGTGAATTCCACAAAAATGTTTCCAATGCATAGAGCAGGGGTCCCCAAACTAAGGCCCAGGGGCCGGATGCGGCCCAATCACCTTCTAAATGTGGCCCGCGGACGGTCCGGGAATCAGCGTGTTTTTACGTGAGTAGAATGTGTCCTTTTATTTAAAATGCTGGGTTATTTGTGAGGCATAGGAATTTGTTCATTCCCCCCCCCCCCCAAAAAAAATATAGTCCAGCCCCCCACAAGGTCTGAGGGACAGTGGACCGGCCCCCTGCTGAAAAAGTTTGGTGACCCCTGGCATAGCGAGTAGTGTTCTTCAGTAACATTTTACAACCAGCATCCCATCCCAAATGTTCCCTTGACATGGATGCATTATGTGTGTATTTTAAAATGCTATCATATATTGATTTAGCTGCTAATTATTTCAGTTTCTACCAACCTTTTACTATCCTTAGTTGAATCTAGTTCAACCCTATACATGTCTACTTCGAAGTCAGCACACATGATACAGATCTGGTTGACAGAGAGACTTTTTATCAGAAATGAGGAGCAGACATTGCTTCTTTATTCCAGCATCCCAGGTGTGTATCCAAGTTGACTAGATAACTGACTGGACCCAAAGAGTGCTCACTAACTGTTCCTCATCATCCTGGGAAAAAGTGACAACTGGGGTGTGGCATTTCTGGGTTAGCAGAGTATGTAACCTGAAGCGTATGTAACCTGAGGTACCATTGTACTACAAGTTGTGGGATCAAATTCCATTGTTTAACTATGGACTGTGTGAAAAAGTGCTTCTTTTTGTCTGCCTTGACTGGATTCCATATGTTTTTATTGTGCGTTCCCACTGTAAGAATATAGTGTCACAAGCAGTAGATGTGCCAGAGCAAGGAACAAATTCAACCCAAAGAAGTGAGCCAAGACACAAAGGGAATAAAACTATAGTTCCAGTGTCTCTAAAAAAAACAACCCTTGACTTGATCACAAATTCTTTCACAACCCTAAATATGACAATCAGATTCAGGCTCAGGCTGAAACCCAAGAGCAGAAACAACAAAACCCATTCAATGAGTCCTCCTAAGGGATGCGGTTTTGGACTGCAATTCCACAGCATCCATTTATTCTCTTTAGTTTGGATCGAGGCAGGTTTTGCTTTGTTTTGAAAAGCCTATTTTCTTCCAAGGGTATATTCATTCCCCTTCCTTCCTAGTGACAGATTTTTGTGCAATATTCACAAGGGAAAGCGAGCATCGGAGGCAGAGTCAATCTTTCAAAGCCATTATGTTCCCGTGAATTTAAAAATTATGCAAAGCATGTTCGCCCAGCTTCTAATTTAGACTTATGTTCCTACATGCAAATCCTCAGTAGAAATGTATGAATGTACAAGTCAGTTATTCGCATGGAGTGAGTACTTCCAACATTTGTAGCCCAGGAGTTAATTTACTTAATGTCCCACCAGGGAAGGTGTATATTCCTCCTCCTGGAACTTGTGACTTTTCCTCTTTTTTTTAAAGGAGATGCATTGCACCCTATAAAGCACCTACAAGATTAGAGTTTCCATCTGTAGTTAAAGCAGCCTAGTCTACTGGGGGGGGGGGGGGAGAGAGAGAGAGAGAGAGAGAGAGAGAGAGAGAGAGAGAGAGAGAGAGAGAGAGAAGGCTTTCTTTCTCCCCCCCCAATCTTCTGAGTCAGAAAGCTCAACACATTTCAGTTTTGAAATGACTTTTAGCTGAATGGGCATGTTTAGCAACAGCACCACATGCTTTAAAACTCAATGAAGCATAATGACTTTGTGAGTGTAGGGAAGATTTTAGGGCAGATGGTTCAGAAACCATAACCCCTTTGGGTGTTTGCCTGAATGTACAAAGGTTAAAAGTGTGTAGAGTGTCAGAGGCACACATGCCAACCTCACCCTCAGTGCTTCCCACTCCTGAAGTGTAGGCTCTTTTTAGACCTTCACACCTTGACTCTTGTGGTCTCTTCCAACTCTATGATTCTATGATTCTATATGGTGTTTCCTGCTTGGCAGGGGGTTGGACTGGATGGCCCTTGTGGTCTCTTCCAACTCTATGATTCTATGACTGTGAAGGTTTAAAGGGGCTCCTAAGTATGGGTGACTGAACATCCTTCATTGTGTACTTTCTTTGTGTATTCTAAGTGTATTTACTTGATTGCACAAAGAAGCCCAATTCAGATCTTTGCACTCAACGTCTGAAGTCCGATATGCAAACAAAAGCCATTGGGGTGGAGCTCTGCCCATTTAATCCTCATGTGCAGGCAAGTATCTTAAGATTCTTTTGTTATGAGTTTTTTTGGGGGGGCACCAGAACCCCCTGGACCCAGCAACTGTTAAAATCTATTCAAGCCTCTAATTCAGGGAAATAGCCAAACTAGCTTCCTGATGAGGTGGTGGTGGTTTAAGGGGCTCAGTGCAAGGTGACAAATGGGTGGTGGCCCCCTCCCTCAACAGAAAAAGCCAGAGTTGGGAACAGAGGTGGCAGTGATATAACCTAAAAGTAAAGCAGCAAGCTAGAGAGAGTCAGAACAAAGTTTGACAGCAATATTTGATTTCTGTTTGAATCAAAGGCTGCAGCTATGGGGGGGGGAGACCCTTTGGAGTGCTGGTGCTGTGAATCCCTCCATTGCAGGTCTAGGTTGCAAATATATGTATATAATCCATATATCATAAAGACGCCACAGTCTCCACTGTGCCTCATTTCCAAAAAGAAACATAAATGCTTGGTAAGTGCCTGGAACCCCTGGAATCTCACACTCTTCAGGGAATGGGGCAACAATCCATAACTGTTATATGTCCCTTACTTTGTGGGCAAGAACAGCAGCAGTGGTGGTTATATTAAGAGGCAAAATGAAGGCCTTTAAGGCTTTGAAAGAATGAGTCCTCCAAAATCAATCATGCACAACAGTACTCCATATAGATGGATGGATGGATGGATGGATGGATGGATGGATGCGGTAGAGACAGTGAGGTGGAGGGAGGGATGTCAATTCCCCCCCCCCCCATTCTGCTGTTGTTCTTGACAACAAGGGTATTTGGAGTCTTGAGTGAAGGGGAAGGCATTGAGGGCAATAGAGATTGGGGTTGAGTGACCATTTCTTTTTGTGGGGGAAGGAAATTGAGACAAAAAACACTCTAATCCAAGGAGCAGTTTAGAGGATTTAACAGCGCGTGCGCGCACACACACACACACACAGAGAGAGAGAGAGAGAGAGAGAGAGAGAGAGAGAGAGCTTGACAAGGAAAATATACACAGTTTTGGGAGAGCAAAGCATATTTGGAGATAACAAAGCAAGTTAGGTAATAAAAGCATACCAGAGTTTCTTTTTCAGAGCACTCCTAGATGCTAGTGGTGAGGTGGATGTTTCTCCTCTATTGATTCCCAGCCCCCCCCCCCGTGTCTACACATTGTATGCAACCCCCCCCCCCCGCCACCACCTCCACCACCCTCACCAAACCCACATTTACCTCTTCTGAGGGAAAATCTAGAAAGTTTATTTTTTAAAAAAAACTTCTTCCAATGGTCTATTGGCAACAACTGAATGACCCCCTCCCCTCAAAAAATCTGGAAGTCCTCTGCCTCTGTGACATCTGCCAAGATACCACATATGTTGAGTTCATCCATCCTCCACTACCAGAAAAATGGGATATTTAATGAAAAGATTTCTATGAGACACAAAGCCAGATTAAAGTCAACTTGTCAGAGGTAAGAAGAATTCAGGTGTGTGATAAAGCACTTTAAAACCTAGGAGCCGACCTAGTACTTTATTACAACTTACTGAGAACCATAGTATTTTATGTCTCAAAGATGTGTTCTCCTTTTCTTCTTGATCATCAAATCTCAGGTCATACTTACTTTAAAAAGTGTTAAAGTTTTTTTTGAATATAATAATAATAATAATAATAATAATAATAATAATAATAATAATAATCATGTAAGCTTTTTATTGTTTTTAATATTGTTTTTCATGCCGTAAACTGCCCTGGGTCTCAAACCCTAGGTGAGTTAGGAACTTCCACTGCATGAGAAGACAGACTCCAGCGGATTGAGAGAATGAGACCAAAAGTGGGTCTAATGGTCGAGAAAGCGGTTTCTGCGTGTGCTGTAGAGGGAAGTAAGAGACATATGGGGCTCATCAAACTAGGAAGTCAGCCCATCCAGGAGAAGGAAAACCTAAACCTCTGCTGCTTTGCGGGATATCTTCAGGAGAAGAAAAGGTGAAGGAATACATCCTATACAAATCCAGAGTGCAGTCCTTAAGATAGTTGGGTGGTGCCTTGTACACCTCCTTCTGGCAACTCCTTCATTCAAGCTGGTGCCGAATGTAAGGTAAAGGTAAAAGGACCCCTGACCCCTGTCCAGTCGCGGACAACTCTGGGGTTGCGGCGCTCATCTCGCTTTATTGGCCAAGGGAGCCGGCGTACAGCTTCTGGCTCATGTGGCCAGCATGACTAAGCCACTTCTGGTGAACCAGAATAGCGCACGGAAATGCCGTTTACCCTCCCGCTGGAGTGGTACCTATTTATCTACTTGCGCTTTGATGTGCTTTCGAACTGCTAGGTTGGCAGGTGCCAAACGTATTGCTCTACTTTCCTTTGGACCACATCAGTGAGGCTGAGAGAGAAGTCCTGTTGTCTGGGCAACCCAGAACCTCCATACAGGCTTCAACCCTGGGGAGGTCACTTCAGTGCTGCTAACATAGAGGTTTGACTTCACCCCTGGAGCCACACCCCATTGTCTCTTGAGACAAATGAATGCCAACTATCTGGTTGGTTGGAGAATTGCATCACAGAAGTGTGAATAAGTGTGGATTTTGAAGGACAGCTGTGATTTGGTTCTCATATTGTTTCAGAAAGTGCAAATTGATAAACCCAGCTTTACATGAGAACTGAATCAAATTTCTC
Source organism: Lacerta agilis (assembly GCF_009819535.1). Lineage (NCBI taxonomy): Eukaryota > Metazoa > Chordata > Lepidosauria > Squamata > Lacertidae > Lacerta > Lacerta agilis. Next base: position 42,281,788 of record NC_046319.1, on the reverse strand, counting down.
CTTCATCCTGATTTCCATCTATGGGATTCAACATTAGTCATACTCAAAATAGACTCATTGAAATTAATGGACATGTTAATTTCATTGGGTTTGCTCTGAGGAGGACCTAACTGAATTCCCACCCTAAGGGCACAGCAAGGTAACACTAAAGTTAACAACAACAACAACAACAACAACAACAACAACAACAACAACAAAACATAAAAACAAAAACAAGGCAAATCCTTGAAGCAAGAAGCCACTATTCAAATTTCCATGTAGTAGTCTATTACTAGGTATTGACCTGGAGGCATTCTTCTGTACAAGAGGAAGGCATATTGGCTTCAGTGTTAATGTAATCTCTGGTTTTCCTCAAACAGATTCTGTGATTTGCTGTGCTGCATTTTTTATATACTTCGCTGCAAAGATGAGAAATCCGGAAGAGCAACTTCTTAGCCCCTGATAGATTTTTACACTGCAATGGACCACAGATTCGATTGGAATTCCAGTCCCAGGAGTGCAAACTTGGTACTTTATTCATGTAATAGACCAGCTCTTCATTATCAATTATTCATCAGCGAGGTGAAATTGGAGGAGAGAAAGAAAGTGCATGATCCTGTATTTCAGTGCCATGTATTTAGCAGATGGACAGAAGAGTTCAATGCAAGCTCAAATGAGTAAGTGAAGTATGGTCAGCCCTCTCTCCGTAGGCCTCCTTGGACAACAGTCTAACATAATGTGGGTTCACCCTCCAAGGACTGGTTAACTGAAGAGACATTAAAAATGTATTGGTCTCTTCTCAGTACAAGGGTCTGCTTTTTGCCTACATCTGCAAAGAAACAGTAATGATAGAAAGGCACACTAATGGTACTGGTACAAGTCTCTGAGTTGCTATACTTAGAAGTTATGTTAGAAGGATGCTAGCTTGGATGGCTATATGCCCAATTTAACAGAGTAACCCTCTATTTGAATGGTTGTTTGAGGGTAGTCCTCTTTTTGAAAGCATTTTTGAAGGTTTTAGAGAGGTGAAACCACCACTGCGTGCACAGCCCTGCCACACATGATGTTGAGGTAGAAGGCGGGGGCCCAGACAGGTAGCTGTGCTGTCCTGGGGTTGGTGCAATGACCAGGCTTGGATCAAACCCAATGCTAACATATTATGGCAATGAAGACAGCTTGGGATTAAATGGATCCTGGGCCAGCTTAGATCTCCTCCACTCCCAGAACATCATGTTTCAGGGATTTTTACCAGTGGGCATCTTGCCGGTGGCACTTTTGTCCACCCATACATTTGGCAGGCAGATGGACACCTCTGCCCAATCCAACAAAAATACAAGCCCAGTGTGGTGCAAAGAGGGTTTGGATTGCGCCATTACAAAGGAAAATGCCCAGCAAAATTAAAGAATGCAGTATATAAAAAAACCTGTAAAACAGATAAAACATCAAAATCCATAAAATAGGATTCCACTCAAAAGCAATTCCACTCACTCAATACTTGCACTTATTCCACATCCACTACAGCAGGCAATTAATGGCAAATGGCAGAAAGCATCATTTCAGGAAAAGACAGAACCTACATCAGCACAAGACATCTCTGTGCACAAGGTAAGATGGACAGGTTATCTACTTTCTTCTGTTCCTAAGTAAAGATCTAGAAGATGATTATGAAAGACGAGAGAAAACCTCCGTGATGGAGGCTGGTTGGCTTTGGAAAGGGGGGGCCTATCAAAAAGAGGAAGGAAGCCATATTATAACAAAACAGAGTGAGCCCTAGTGGCAAGAACTGTAGAAATTTGGTAAGCCATAGCCTGCTTCATCAGGCATGTGAAGTGGGACTATCAACAGGCAAACCAATGATGTTGGCTATGAGAATGCTTCCAAATCACTGCCCTTCCTTCTGCACATGGAACCTTCTTAGAAGCAGAACACCAGTGCAAAGACCCCACCTCTTTCTTCAGATCCTTCTCCCATGAAATCTTGGGCTTAACCACTCCCTTCTTGTCCAACAACCAAGATTTAGTAGAGGTGGCAATGGGCCTCAAGAGTCATGATATATGTGTGTACTTTTAAGCATTCTAGTTTGCTTCTCTGTGCTATTTCTGTTTCAGTCTGTCTAACAGCTTCCGAGCCACTCTATCAAAAGAAGCTCTGCAACTCCCCATTCACTATAATGGGGAATTAACTTTTTCCAATTGTTTGGCAAAGTGGATGAAATTTTCAGGCACAGGACCCCCTCCCCAGCAGATTAAGCCTGCCAAATTGCAAAGAGATACACATAGTGGCTTAAAATTCTGGAGAATTTTAAGGGGGGGGACCCAAAAATTGAGAAGTTTTGCTGAATTCCAGGGTAGAGTGTATGTTCCACATCTTAACAGTCTTGTAACACAAGGAAGGTGGAATGTATCCTTAATATTCTGCATGAATGGAAATGATTCTCTCTGTGTTTCTCTCTGTGTTTCTGTCTCTCCTTAGTGTTTACAATCTTCCGATATCTGGAATTAGTTATTGGCCCATTCCTCTAGCATAGATGGGGGGCATTTAGCCTCTATGGATGCCCACATTGACTGAAACATCCATGCAATGTTGAGTCAATACGCTTAAAATGATGGGATACAGAAAATCACAGGATTTAGATAACCGCTAACTGCTATTGAATCGAGCCCTGGAAGATTAGGAGACATTTGCTTTTAATTACTTTCTCACAGCATTCAGGGAAACAAAAAGACAGGCAGAAACGCTGAGGCCTCTTGCATTTTCCAGCTCTCCAAATTTCCATATATTGAGTCACCATTGGAAGGGAAGGAGAAACTCAAGTTCTAGCGTTTGAGTGCAGTCGTCAGAATATTTGCGAACACCTGTCATTTGACATTTCTGTTGGTGGTGGGGAAAAATAAATATGGAAATCATGCTAATGACATGCAAATGAAATGCAGCCTCCGTGCTCAATGATATTTCCCTCCTCTAGCCCTTTCTGCCGAATAGCTTGCCCATGTACGTTTGTTGTCTTATTTCTATGGCTGTCAGATAATTTGCGTTGATTAATCTTGTCTTTCAAAGGCTGTAATTGATTAAATCAAAATTTAAATTAACCTAAATATGCTTGCTTGCTTGAAATGTGACCCAAACTGGATTAAAGATGCCTTTGAGAGGGACTGAAGAAAATGTGGGATAATTCACAACCTACTATGCAGAGGCTACCACTTCTAGCGAAAGGAAAACAACACCTTTGATGATTTGATTTTTTCTTTCCCCGTTTTGGGGAAGGGCCATAGCTCAGTGGAGAGTACACATTCTGCATTCAGAAGGTAGCCTAGGTTTAGCCCCAGGGCATGTTTGAAGTGGTTGCCAATCAGTGTAGAAAAGATTCAGGTAGGTAGCCATGTTGGTCTGACGCAGTTGAAATAATTTTTTATATTTTTTTAATGTCCAGTAGCACCTTAGAGACCAACTAAGTTTGTTCTGGGTATAAGCTTTCATGTCCATGCACACTTCTTCAGATACACTGAAACAGAAGTCACCAGACCCTTATACATAGTGAGAGGGTGGGGCAGGGTTTTTCTCAGAAGGGTAGTGGGAGATGGGTGATTGACTCAATGGGTATGGTAAACCTGTTGGTGACTGTTAAGGACTGCAATTAGTCCTACAGGAAAAAGCAAGGGATAGTATGCAGATAACCAAAAATAGCTAAACTGAAAACTATGGAGAGACCTGGCCTGAACAGAGATAGTGGGTTCTTGTCTCATTACATATGCTAAAGCTATTTATTTATTTCAACTAGATAGACTAATTAAAACATCTTCCCAAGCTCTTGTTGCTTATGAAAGTTTAGCACACCAGAACTGAAGTGCCGTAGGCTAAAAGCAGGAAGCCTTTAGTTAAAGCCCTGCACACGGCCAGAGATTGTGCCCATTCACATTCATTTAAAGCACTATTAAAGCACTTTAACAGACATGGCTCTCCACCCAGCCATGCATCCTGGGAAATGTAGTTTCTTAAGAGTGCTGAGAGTTGTTAAAGGTAAAGATAAAGGACCCATGACAGTTAAGTCCAGTCGCAGACGACTCTGGGGTTGCGGCGCTCATCTCGCTTTACATGCCGCGGGAGCTGCCGTTTGTCCACAGACAGTTTTTTTCCGGGTCATGTGGCCAGCATGGCTAAGCTGCTTCTGGCACAACAGAACACCAAAACCAGAGCAGCACACAGAAACGCCTTTTACCTTCCCACCAGAGCGGTACCTATTTATCTACGTGCACTTTTGGGTGTGCTTTTGAACTGTTAGGTTGGCAGGAGCTGGAACCGAGCAACGGGAGCTCACCCCGTCGCAGGGATTCGAACCGCCGACCTTCTGATCAGCAAGTCCAAGAGGCTCAGTGGTTTAGACCACAGCGCCACCCGCGAGTTGTTAGGAGGCCTTCATTCCCCTCACAGATCTACAAATTGCAGAGTTCCTGGGAAAGAAGAATTGTTCAACCACTCAGGAATTGTAGCTCTGTGATAGCTCTCTTAACAATGCTCAGCATCCTCAGCATGACTCTTTGGGGAACCAATGACTGTTTAAAGTGACCTTATACTGCTTTAAATGTATAGTGCGGAGGTGGCAACGCGAGAAGTCCAAGTGAGTCAGAGTCATTCAAATGTGTGAGGTTGTGGTATGGTGTGTGTGTGTGTGTGTGTGTGTGTGTGTGTGTTTTGGGGGGATGTGTGGGAAGAAAAATGTTGCAAACCTCAGAACAGAACATTACAAATTATTGCCTGGGGTTAAAATACATTTCAGTGTAATTCCATCCAAAGTGTTTCACACTGTCAGATGCATTTTACATCCACAATATCTCACTAGTTAAGCTTAATAATTTTAATGTGTCAGGCTGGGCTTGAACAAAAGGGCAGCTGGGCTCACGTTTGGCTAGCACAGGAAGAAGAGGACTATTATTCATTATTAAATAACTGCAAGGCTGACATGATATTTTGCTTCCTCATGAGGATGGTTGGTGGTCCATGTTTTCATAATGACCTTGCTCTAACTTAAATTGCTTGGCAAAAGCACACTTAATTCAATTATATGGAGCTTAGAACAGCCTTAAACATTATTTTGGCTCACTGTGCAAGTGACACAGAGTCTTTGGAGAATAAGGATAACAGGATGAATTTTAGCACTTTACCTCTACAACTGTCAAGGGACTGATTGTGGTGACCTTTGAACTATTTTTTTTGTCCTTACATTCTTGGGAGCAGTCAAAGAAAATGCAAAGCCTTTATCATTCTTGAGCCAAACCTGTGGCAAACACTGTAGCTCAGTCATAAAACACAAGCCACAGATTCCAAGTTCAATCCTGGAATTTCCGGTAGGATTTGGAAGTAGTCCCGATTGTTATCCTGAAAAAAACACTTCTGCCAGTAATTGTTGTCCAGCCCCTTTCCTGGCCTGGTTCTCTCCAGAAATGCATCTCCTATTATTCATTATCTGTCAGGGGTGGCTCAGATGCAGGTCAGCACTCAAGCACAGAAACGAGCAGGAAGTTTAATACTTTATTCAAGAAAACAGAATCTTCAAGGCAGGACCAGCTTGCATAGCACAGTTGCCAGGACTGACTGTTCCCGCTTCCTACTTCCCCTTAAGACCTCTCTTCCTCTGGAGTTTGCCCACGTAGACATAAACTATGGCAGGAGGGAACTCTTGCTTGTTGTTCAGCCACAATGCCAGCTCTTTGTCTCCCTGGAGATAAGTGGGGAGAGGAACCTAACACAACAGAACAGGCAAGTTCCTGGGAAGCTTCATGTGCAGAAAACAGTTCAGACTCAGCACCTGTCCTCAGTTTCTCAACACCATTCCCTGTCCTCTGAACCTTCCTTCTCTGAGGCTTCCCTAGGGGGTTCACTAGCTGGTGCCTCCCACCATTCCTTGTCATTCAGCCAGTCCCTGACATCTTTAGCAATCCTAGCATGGGTTGGTGGGTGTTGCAGTCCAAAACTTCTGGATGGCACTGGGTTGGAGAAGACTGCTCTTGTAGACCATGCTAAGCTAGGTGGTTCAATTGTCTGGCTCAGTATAAGGCAGTTCCCTATGTGGTTATTGATGTTTGCTTGTTCCTAATCTGGACCAGTGCCTTTCTGTGTCTGAAATTCACAAGGGGAAGGAAGCTCCAGAGTTTTCTTTCATAGATCCCCCCACCCCCACCCCATTTCTCTCTCTCTCTCTCTCTCTCTCTTTCTCTTGTCTACATCCACATTCAGGAATTGTACCAGAAATCTTTATTAATGAAGAAAACAAAAGAAAATCCTGCCCCTGGTGTGTGAAAGCGCTTGATACATCAGATTATACAGATATAGATATAAATATACAGATATAGATTAGGAACTCATCATGATGTTTGGATTTCTGGTGGGGAAGTTGATGGCAGTTCTGCTGTTAAACACAACAGAGATTCAGCGGCACAGAAGCTATGGATAAATAATGTAATGCCTATTCCATATGTACGAGCATGTGTATGTTTGAACCAGCCCATCTGCTCCCTTGCAAGCAGAAGTGAAACAACATAAAGTGTAGCTGCCAATCCATTTCTTCTTCCTTTTACCAAGGCCATGACCTTTAAATAAAGAAAGGAAGCAGAAGATAGATGGAGAAATACTTTTTAAACTGCCGTACTATCCCCTGGAACTTTGTCTGGAAAGGAAGGGAAACCAGAAATTACATCTGCAGATCCACAGCAATATATTTGTAAAGCATAAGTCAGGCTGTCAAATTCTGCTTATTTGTAGCCAATGATCATTAGAATATAAATCCAAAAATAACAAACAAGATAATCCAAAAGGAAGTTTTCATAACTACAAGTGATTCACATTTAAAATTGTCAAGTTCCCCATATAATTGAGGTATTTTTTTTAAAAAAATTCCTGTGGAGTCAACACTATTTTGGGGTTGTTGTTTTGTTTAAGTAGCACATAACTTTCTGCTAGTGCATATAAATCTGGTTGTGGCAATTGTAAAATGTAAAATTGTTTATAAGGGAAGAAAAAAGGTAAATTCAGGAAGATGAGATGGGTTTCCATCTTGCTGTTACCATAACTCATTCTCTGGCTGACATGATAAAATTTAATCCTTTTCATTTTCATAAGTCACCTTTGCCATTGTGTCTATCATCCTGGCTCTTTAAAACTATAGTCTTACTATGGCTTTGGAAAAATAGCTTTGAATACAACTTTAATGCTCTCCTGTGGCTCCCCAAATGCTATTAAGACTCCAAGTCTTACCAGTCCTAGCAGGTTGGGGATGGTGGGAGGTATAGGGCAGGTTCTCATCATCCATTCAACACACATCCAATGCATATTTACAGCACATGTCTTCCCCCAAAGAATCCTGGTAACTATAGTTTCCCACTCACAGAGCTACAGTTCCCAGTACCCTTAACCAGCTAGCATCTTTGAAGGAAATCTTTGAAGGAAATATTTTAAATGTATGGCATGGATCTGCCCATAGTCCAGGAACGCCTGGAGGGCACAAGTCCCCCACTCCTCATTTGGTGGAATGGCTGGCATGCTACTGTACTTAGGCTGTGAATACATTGTCCCGTTACAGCACATTTGGAGCACATTTTTCCCTTCGATGAATTCTGAGCACTGTAGTTTGTTAAGGGTGCTGGAACTCTCATTCTGTGAAGCAAAAACTACATTGCCCATAAATCTCTGGGAGACAAAATGTGCTTTGAGTGTATATGCAGCCATATTTTCAGCCTCCTGTGTTGCACATCACATGCTTTTCTTCAAAACAAAATCGAAAATTCTTTCTAGTAGCACCTTAGAGACCAACTGAGTTTGTTCCTGGTATGAGCTTTCGTGTGCATGCACACTTCTTCAGATACCCAGATATGCTTTTCTTCCAGAATGTATGCATGTGGATGCATTGAAGCCTATTTGCAACTCTCCATAAGCTCCAGGAAGGTTAAGGGGTGATATGATAGCCATGTTCAAATATATAAAAGGATGTCATATAGAGGAGGGAGAAAGGTTGTTTTCTGCTGCTCCAGAGAAGTGGACACGGGGCAATGGATTCAAACTACAAGAAAGAAGATTCCACCTAAACATTAGGAAGAACTTCCTGACAGTAAGAACTGTTTGACAGTGGAATTTGCTGCCAAGGAGTGTGGTGGAGTCTCCTTCTTTGGAGGTCTTTAAGCGGAGGCTTGACAGCCATCTGTCAGGAATACTTTGATGGTGTTTCCTGCTTGGCAGGGGGTTGGCCCTTGTGGTCTCTTTCAACTCTATGATTCTATGATTCTATAAGTGTGACCTTGCCTAGTAGGACAGTTCTGTTCTCTTGTTTGACTTCTTAACTAGGCATAGGAAATACTAACCAGAAATCACCCAGATCCAATTCAAAACAAAAGGAGCTGACCAACTACATGTTTATAGCTCTGCCTCACCCACTCTTTACTAGCAATAGTATAATGTTTTCCAACCAGATAGCTACATCCTTTGAGAAACCCACTTAACCTCATAAGAGCACAGGTGCTTAATATTTTCATGTCATGCCTCCTAACGTTTGTCCTCTCGCAGATCTGGAGGCAGCCTTCCCGTTATCTAAGGCTTCTTGCAAGTCCCCCTCTTTCCCCCGTTGCCGCCCTGGTGTTCTAAGCAGTGTTTGGAGGCTGGGTCTCATATCCACTATTTAATATTTTCTGCCTTGTGCTCAATAGAGAATTTCTGGGAAATTGAAATGGGGTTTTCAATACACAGCTGTCTGGCAATTTTTGGATCTCATCTGCTCCCTGCTGTTGCCATTAGTGCCAGATAAGACCCTCAGAGGAAGGCCACTGATGGTGGAGGGAACCCATCAGAGTGTGCTGTACTTAGCTGACCTTGCCCTTCCTTCTACAGAACTGAGAAGTCCTGAAGTCTTCATTATAATGGCCAGTGGCCAGAATATTCTGGTTCCTTGGTGATTTTTTCATACATACAGTATTAAAGAAGGGGAATTCATGTCAACTGATGCAGAGGAAAGGCCAGTATCCATCAGTTTTAGCACTTTCCATAGACATCTGTTGTAGACAGCTCCCTCATTAACTTAAGTCCTCTTTTCAACATACTTGAATAGAGTCTTGCATTTTATTTTTGTGGTTGTGAACTGGAAAATATGTAAGAGCAAGTCACTTCTACAGTACAATGAATCACTGTCTCAGGGTATGATCTGAATGCATGTGAGGGTTACCAATAGGTCTGTGCACATACTCCTCTGACCTGCAGACAGTGTGCTGGGGAAGCAGTTTCCTGCAGCCTGCAGGACTGAATCCTCCACTCACCAGCAGAGGGTTCAGACCTGCTCAGTTTGACTGTGTTTGCGTTTTCTTTTTGTTCGGAACAGGGACACACAGTCAAACCTCATTCATTCTGCCTGAAGACCCACCCCCTGACAACCTTGGATCACCATAAGAGATCTGACCTGAACTGGGGCAATTCAGGGCTGTCTCAACAAACTGGATCAAAGCCCAGACCCCCCTGAATCAAACAAATTTGGGGTGGGATTTGCCACTTTGTGTGAAGCTAATGATGTTTGGGTCTGGATGGACACTGCCTGGACACCACACGTGTGCCTCCTTTGGGTTCTATGATAGAAGAAAAGTGGGATGTAATGGTAAGAAAATACATTTTAAAACACAGCTCACCTATTCCTATTGATCCTAAGGAGAGAACAAACATTTCAGAGCACTGGATTGAGAAGGCAGTTCTTTTTTTCATTATTAGACATTATAAATGTATAGTTAATTGTAATTATACGTCAAAAGCACAAACAAATAAAAAACTGCTTATATGCAATGAGTGAAATAAATTATAAATCAAATTAAATACATCATTGATCAAACATTCCAGTAATTATGTAGCAGTCAATTCAGGTTTTAATATATTAAACGGTTCATTCATTGTAAGGCTAACATAAAAAAGATAGTCTAATTAAATCTGGATGCCTGTATAGTGTCTGTTTCTTTATATAAATTCTAGCATCTATGATCTTAAATTGCAATTATTATTATTATTATTATTATTATTATTATTATTATTATTGCTTCTGGTATTGCAAAAAAACTCTCCCACTATCCTAATGTCCCTCCCAAAACAATTTTAAAATGTAAGATATTAAACATCAACATTCTTTGCCAGATGTTGTTTTTCCATTCTTTAGGTAAAGTACTTTTCCATTATCTGGTCACTAAGATCCCAGCTGGAACCAGCTTATTGGCAATAAGTAGTTTCTTTTACTTTTGTTTGCAAGCAGACTTCCCATCTTCCCTGATCTTTGGGCCCAGCTGTAATTTAGATTCCAGAGGAAGGTGATCTGTAGTGCTTCTTAGAGTTTCCTGTAGTGACTCCTTTTTGACATTGCCCTCTTAAAAGGCTTATGGCTTTACTGGGCCAAGTTCAAGGTTTTTACTGTTACCACATAAAGCCATTAACAACTTGTGGTTCACTTGAGGGATCACCTTATTGCTCCTTGCATGCCCACTTGACCACTTCAATCTGTGGACCTGGCACTGTGGCAGGTGCCACATAATAAGAGTTCTGCATTCATCTTTTAACGTGAAATTGATCTTTCAGTGTAGTGGTACCCACACTTTGGAAGTCCCTGACTTTTGACACCAGGCAGGCACCTCTTTTCCAGTGTCTGCTAAAAACATTTCTGTTCAGGCAAGCCTATCCAGACATGTAGAAGTCAACACATTAATTAATAATTTTTAGCTTATTATATATTTGAATAAGCAGCAGAAAGTGACAGGATCCTGACCCACAGCTCTGTCTGGATAACTATGAACATTAACTTAAAATGTGAGGATGCTAGGACACTTAGAAGTAAAATAATGACAGGGGATTTAGGAATTCTGATTAGCAATTAGATGGGCTGAAGGAAGTCAGGAGGCCAAATCTTTAATTAGGATAAGAGAAAATGTTTGATTGCTTTGTCAATGCAATTTTTATAATGCTACTCTTAGGTAAATGTTAATCTGTGTTTTCTAAGTTGTTATATTTCTGTATTTCATTTTCATTTATGTTGCTATGTTTTGCCCCCCCCCAACTCTATAATACAATAAATTGTTTTATTTTGTTCAACTATAATCACAAGTTTCTGTGGTACAGTAGTACCTTGACTCACAAGCAACTCGACTTCCGCATTTTTCGACTTCCGAATGACTTCCGGAAGCGAAAAATGGCCGCTGCTTCCGAAATTTTCGACTTCCGAAGGGAAAGCGGCGGCACGATACCTCGACTTACGAAAATTTGAATGCGGTTTTTTAGACTACCGATTTTTTTTCCCCATTCCGAGATGGCGGCTTCAACATGCGAAGATTTCGACTTACGAGCGCGCCTTCAGAACAGATTACTATTGTAAGTTGAGGTACCACTGTATTATGGTTTATGCATTATTCCCTGACCTCATTTGCTAATGAGCAAATTCAAACTTTTTGTAGATCACCAAATTAACACCAGCCAGCAAGGCCAATAGACAGGCATTTTGATAGTTGTAGTCCAATGGCCTCTGCAAGCCCTCAGATCCGCCGACCACGACCTACATTTCATGTGGGATGCAGGTGGCGCTGTGTTCTAAACTATTGAGCCTCTTGGGCTTGCCGATCAGAAGGAAAGTGGTTTGAATCCCTGTGACAGGGTGAGCTTCCATTGCTCTGTCCCAGCTCCTGTTCAAAAGCACGCCAGTGCAAGTAATCAAATAGATACTGCTGTGGTGGGATGGTAAACAGTGTTTCTCTGCGCTCTGGCTTCTGTCACGGTGTTTCGTTGTACCAGAAGTGGTTTAGTCATGCTGGCCACATGACCAGGACAGCTGTCTATGGACAAACACCGGCTCCCTCAGCCTGAAAATGAGATGAGCGCCGCAACCCCATAGTCACCTTTGCCTGGACTTAACCATCCAGGGGTCCTTTACCTTTACCTTTACCTTTTTTTTTTTTTTTTTTTTTACATTTCATGTACACCTATCCAAGGAACACACATAATGGTGGTCTGTAAGGAGTAGCTTTCATGAATGAATGAGATATAAATGGAATGTACGCTCCCCAAAAAGATCCATAGGAAAAAAAAAAGGCTGAAACAGTTACCATACGTTTGACAAGCAAGCGGTTGCTACGGATAGGGGTGAAAACTGAGTCAGTTCACTTTTAGAGATGAACACACCTACCAGTAATTCACACTTTCCACAACAATACACAAAGCAAAGCAAAGCCATTCTTCAACATTTTCCACATGTCCAAATATTCCAATACAGTTCTCCAGCCATGTAACGTGTGCAAATCTGCATATACTCAGGAACAGTGTGCATGAAAATGCAAATATTAGTAAAAACCACATAAAAATGTGTCATAATGCAGTGCTTTGGGTGCAGTTCAGGGATGGGCTTGGCAAGGGATACAAAAAACGAGGAATTCCATGCATCAAGGAGAGATTGGTTTAAGCATCTACATTAGGGTAGGTGAATGCCATTAAGAGTCACACCTGTTGCTCTGCCCATTTCCCCTCTGACTATGCCCATATTTGGCTCTGGCCCCATCCACTGCTGGCATGTGGCCATTGGAAAAGGGAATGTGGCCGTCAGACTGAAAAGAATTTCCTACCCTAGCTTCACAGCATAGCTGCTTAAGAAAACAGCGAGGCTTGTTCTCATGCAAAACTGCCTCATGCTGCAGGGGTGGGGAACCTATAGTCTTCCAGATGTTGGCTGCCAACTTCCATCATTCCAGACCATTTGCCATACTAGCTGGGACTGTTATGGCAACCCTGTTATACTGAGTTAGGTCATTGGTCTCTCATTGGCTCAGAACTATATACACTGACTGGTAGTGTTTCTCCAGGATTTCAGGCAGGGGTCTTTCCCAGCCAGACACAATTCAGGACCTTTGGCATGCAACAGATGTGCTCTACCCCTGAGCTTCTGCCCTTTCCTATTTCCAGGGTGAGCTTCCCAGCAACATTTAATCAAAACATGATAACTTTGGAGCTGTCCACTGTGAGAAAAATACAAGCTGTTTCATGGGACATATCTTAACTAGAGGACAGAGAAAGACCATGGAAATAAAACAGATACCAGAATTTAAACCTGGGATGCTGTGCAAGCAAGGCATGTGCTCTGACACTGTACTACAGCCACCTCCCTATTGGGTCCTTTAAGGCCCCAGTTTGGGATATCGTAGTGCCACAATGAGATTTTAAAAATGCAATTCCAGTGGACATCTACTATGTCCCACTGAGTTTGATTGAATTACTCCTTAGGTAAGTACTGGTATGTGTAGGATTGCAGCCTATGATCTCTTAGTCTTGATTCAATTTTAATGTAATGTTACCATGGGTTTATGTTATGAGAATGAGCCACGCCATGCCTTGGCCTTTTGTGTTCTCTTCTCTCACCTGATTGTTCATGCTCACAGGGAGGAGATCAAAAGCTTCTGCTCTTCAGCAAACCAGTCTCCCATGACAGCTGATCCAAGGGAATTGTGGTTTGTTTACACTATGGTTTGAGAACAAATCTGCATCTGAAATCACAACTTGATCCTGGCTTGTTCCCAGTAACCATAGTGTCTCAAGTTTGGACATCATGAAGAATGTGGTTAGCTGGGCTGGGCTCAGACCCTGTGATCCACGCAGGGCAATCTGGGGGCCACCTCCCTCACTCCAGAACCAGCCCTAAAACAATGTGGGTGGGTGTGCTAATGTCTAAACAGTGTTTCTTAAGCCCCAATTAAACATACAGTCAAGAGTGTGGTGGAGAAAGGAGATGAGACGTTTCCTTCTCCCACTTCTAACTGAGAGCAGGAGGGTTTGACCCTGCTGGGTGCTGCTCCTTCACAAGGAGCCTCTCATGAAGGAGCAGCAACTGGTAAACATAGGATTCTAACATCCATCCGGCAGCAAGCTGGGGCTGTTTCAATCTAATTCGTTTGATGTCCAGATCCTCCACCCCCCAGGATTAGGCCAATTTGGTTCAAGACAAATCCAGTGCACCTAGCAGTTAGTTTAAAAGCAGAAGCAGATGCTTCTAATAACCTTCTGTGGCATGTAAAAACAAAACAAAACCAAACAAACAAGCATAATTTACTGTTGCATCTGAACTGAGCCTTGCAGAAAACCCCCAGAACTCTCGTAACACTGAAATTCTAAGCATTTTTCTGGAAGAGGCTCTGTAGGTGCTAATGGAAGTAACTCCCACCTAAAGTTCTGGCCAACGATATTAAGGAATGTTTATTTTTTGAAATCCATATTCATTCATGGGCGTATTTCCAGTGGACTTACTACCAATTGGAGCCTTTCATAAACCCCCATGCAGAGCTCTTGATTCTAGGAATGTACCAGCTAACATTGTTACACTACAGTTAAGGAGGACGTGAACCATGTAGCCTGGGGTTAAATCCAAATGCATGATTGTAAAACAGTGCAGTCTTGAATTTAATTCCTGTCTTTCCCCACAGGAGCCTATTGCGCTGCTTTCAGAAGTCAGGGAGGAAATAATTATCCAAATTTTTAAGTTGAGCTGTTTTCATTTGACTCTCTATTTTACTGCTCAAACTCTAAACAGAATTTTGATGACAAAGCTGCCCGAGACCACGAGACTGGAGCTCTTTGAAATATCAATTATTTTACTTGTAGTTGGGTTGGAGTTCTTTGTACGGCCTTGGCTGTGAAATTGTGCCCTAGAGCTCTCTGTGGCAATTCCCCCTGGGTCTAAGTGCTGTTCAGAAGCCTGACAATTGAGGAATAAATTACCTCAAAGGGCATCATTAATCAAAGTTTTTTTTTTTTCCAGTCATACAATTAGCTCTCGCCCGTTTCAAATAAACTCCTGTTGTTCGTGAAGTTTGTTTTTTTAAGCACACACGCTCTGGACAATAACTGGGGGCACTTTGCAAAAGCCATTCCAACTCAATCCAGCAATGGCAAATAAAGGCACTTGTGGAATTTCGCTCATATAATGATGCAAATGTGCACAGCAGTGATAAGAAGGTTGGAGAGTTAAGTGAAGGGGAGCAGGGTAGTGGTGGAATCAAATATCTTGTTTCTGTGAAGTCGGCAGCGCCAATCTCCTGAATTATGGTGGAAGTATTAAAAGGTGTGTGATTTTCCCTCTTGGGGAGTCTTTATATACATTAAGTGGGTGGCACATAAACAACTTGAAATAATATTATAGATGCATTTTGTCAGGTTTTGTTCCTATACTGGCAGAGAAGCACTACCAGTAAAGTGCATGGCCTGTTCATACATCCCAAGGTTGTGCATCCAAACTCCAAGAGGTGTGAGATTCCAGGGGTTCCAGGCACTTTGTGTTTCCTTTGGAAATGAGGCACAGCAGAGACTGTGGTGTCTTTGTGATATATGGTTTATTTACACATACCTACAACCTGAGCCTTTGATGTTGGATTCCAGAATTACCCTCCAAGGGATTCTTGCTTCTCCCTATGCAGATGCCTAGGATTCAACCCCTGCTTGTTGTATGGCACAGCCTATACCTTTTTAATGGCCTTGTTAATGGCTATGCTTCCCATCTTTATTAAGCTCGATTATTCTTCCCCAGGTGATCTCCTGAATGGGAAAATTGGTCTCACACTGCTAAATTCAGTTTCTGGCACTGAGAAATTAGGGGGCAGGGCAGGAATGAATATAAAGTGGTGCCCCGCTAGACGAATGCCCCGCAAGATGAAAAAGTCTATGGGGCTGCCTCGCAAGATGAATTTTTTTCATTTTTTTTCGTCTAGCGAAAACCGCGGTTTACATTGCCGCTTCGCTAGACGAAAAAACCGCTAGACGAAAATTTTCGCAGAATGAATTATTTTCATCTAGTGGGGCACCACTGTACACACTTTTGCAAAGCACTGTTCTCTAATATAATACAATTTTGTATGTTACTTTCATGAACATATGCATTTTTATGCACACTTTACACTAGTACGTGCATTTTTGTACATATTACTTACTGGAGAGCTGCACTGCAAAATTTGGACAAGTGCAAATTTACACATTACTTTCCTTCATGGATGAGCCTGTGGTCCTTGATATGCTGTTGGACTCCAATTCCCATCAACCCCAGCTAGCTTGGCCAGTGGGCATTGGCCAGGAATGATGGGAGCAGCAGTCCAGCAACATCACAGATTTCCCATTCCCACTTCAGCTTACTTTGTACGGAATAGTTATATAGAAAAGGGGGAGGAGGCTCATTTAGAGTTAACAAATGCAGCTTGTACCTTGACAAAAACAACCGTCTCATTTCTGAAAAACTAGAATTGGAGCCACATAATTAGCTAAAAATACCCAGTTCTCAGCACTCCCGACTAACTAAGGAGATTTTTTCTATTTAATAACATTACTGAGAATATGGAAACTGTACTCTAATTACTTGCTGGCTAGTATACAAACAAGACAGAGAACATATTTTTGCCATATCTATCACAATTCTCAGAGAGGCTCCCCAGCTCCCAATAAATTGTCTTCCTTGACATCTTTTTATCTTTCATCATGGAAATATACTCCAATTATATTATACTGCATGAAGATTGAATTCCCCTTCAGCAGTACCAGTAAATTTTCGGCACACGGTGGAAGTTGTGAGCTCTCCAGAAGTACCTAGTAATTTACAAAAAGAATTTGGCACCATATAACTTCCAAGTGTCTTTGTCGCCTTTTATTGACAATGAAATCCATTCCATGATGTGAACTTTGGGATACTGTAGGGGAAAAAACCCTGATTGTTCACTCATCAAATGCCTGGGTAAACAACAATTTCTTTTTTAAATGTTCCTTTTGAAAATTAGTAATGAGGTAGACAGACACACCAAATTAGGAAGGGCATTCCACAGGCTGGGAACCACCACAGAGGAAGCCTTGTAATAGGTCAATGCCAAGTGGGCAGCACCCAGCAATGGCAACACCAGCAGTGCCTCTCTTGCTAATCAGAAGAAGAAGAAGAAGAAGAAGAAGAAGAAGAAGAAGAAGAAGAAGAAGAAGAAGAAGAAGAAGAGTTTGGATTTGATATCCCGCTTTATCACTACCCTGAGGAGTCTCAAAGCGGCCCACAATCTCCTTTTCCTTCCTCCCCCACAACAAACACTCTGTGAGGTGAGTGGAGATGAGAGACTTCAAAGAAGTGTGACTAGCCCAAGGTCACCCAGCAGCTGCATGTGGAGGAGCAGAGACACGAACCCAGTTCACCAGATTACGAGTCCACCGCTCTTAACCACTACACCACACTGGCTCTCAGGGTTCCCAAGATGGTTGATTCTATCACACTCGACCTGTTCTATTCCAAAGTGACCATTGAGCCCAAGGAGAGAAAGACTACCACATTCCTCTGGTCGTAGACCAAGAACAGCAAGCCTTATTTGCATTTTACCATAAACATACCATATTGGCCCAAATATAAGCCGCACCCGAATATAAGCTGCACCTTTAAAATTGGAGGGGTGGAGAAAAAGAAAAAAATACCCTAATATAAGCCTCTCCCTTCCTCGCTGCTCCTGGCTGCATACTGGGCAGGGCGGGGGGAGCCGCGCTGCATTGCCGGCGGCCTTTCCCCTTCTTCACTCTCTCCCTTCCTGGCCTTGGGGGAGGGGACGGGGAACTACACACTCCTGGTGCTGTTTGCCCTGCGCTCCTGGTTGCCTACCATAAGGTCATGAATATAAGCTGCACTTTAACTTTTCACCGTCAGAATTTTTTTTTGGGGGGGAAGTGTGGCTTATATTCAGGTCAATACGGTACATGCATCAGCACCTCAGAACATATCCACTTCATCTGCTCTCAGCCACCCCTAGCCTGTTCCAAGGTGGTCTGTGAACTACAGTCACTTTGTGGTTCAAGGTCCCATTTAAAATTATCTCATGCTTCTGAGGTGGTGTTGTACTTTACAGTGACTTTCATGCTATGTTCCAGGTAACTTGGAACTCCTCAGTGGTTTATCAGGTGTTCCTCGGTGACAGGGTCAGGAATGGCAACTTTATTTTCTTGTATGTTAGGTTGCCCACTATCAACAATATTCTGCCATCATGTGATGGACGTGTACGGTAGCGCAGGGGCAGGCAGACTTCAGGATCTCAGGATCTAATTGGATGTGCACTGGAGCTAAATGCAAACATATTGCGAGTCCATAAATTATAGTTTAACACCAGAACTGAGCTCACAGTCCAGTTGCACAGAATCCATTCCTAGTGTCCCACCCACATCCCAAGTTTTCACAACTCAGCAACTTAATTTAGAAGAGGGGAAAATATTGACTCAAACAGTATCCCCTGTAAGTTTCCAAAAAGTAGCTAGTGGGATTATAACAAAAGGTAACCAGGTGCCAGCCCTTCTCTGGCTCCCCTGTGAGTCAAACACGGCTCAGTCGCAATACCAGCACTGTAGCCAAGATTTGTGATTTTTGAGCCGCTCACTTGACAGCCTCTGGACATTTCTGCTTCTTCATTTTGCATTTGACTCCCTTTCTTAATTAGGACTTGCAATGAAGTATGAATGAATGCTCTGGCTGTCTGGCAACAAAGGTATGCTGGCACTTACTTCCCTGCTGTTACAAACACCTGTGCTAGAAGCATGTCGACATGACACAGAACTGCAAAGTGAAAAATGGTTAAAAGTGAGAATATGTTAGAGGGAGAAAACATCATTTTCATCATCACATTTCACATCTACAATGCACTTAATTCTCAGAAGGCTCCTCATGATAATTAGCTGTGGCTGTGGGTTATTGACACAACTTTTTCCTCATCTTCCCTTGCTCGAAAAAAGAAGACAATGTGCCAGTTTGACTGTAGAGCAATTGGAAAAGAAGATAGCAAAACACCTCCTCATATATTCATCCATCTTTCTGTCATCTACAGGACTGCCCCTGTCCCAGGAGTCCATTCCCAACCGCTTCCTGCCAACTACTTTGAAATGTCTTCAAGTGACAAGGCTTCTACCATCCGCAAGAGCATTTTGCAGTCCCCAAAGTCTGATGTCTGGTTTGATTAAAGATTTGCTAACCATCAGCCGCACTGACGCTGGGTAGTTTAATGGTGAGAACATTGGACTTGGTCCTGAATTCTAATCTGTCTGCTTGCACTGGTTTTTTTTCCTTTCCAGGACTCTTTTGCACATATAATTCAATTCCTGTGTGGAAGATATGACATCTGTGTGCTGTGCTTTTCGGAGACTGGGAGGTGATATGATAAACCCATCAATGCTCCCATTGTTTGTGTTCTGTTCTGCTCACTTGTCAGAAGTGTTTTTAAAGCATTACAGATGTAGGATGTTGTGTGAATCACAGCATGTGTTTCTGACATGTATGCACATATGTCTATTATGTCTACAAGCTGGGTGAAGAATGTCAGTGGGGGGAATCACTCTGGAATGATGCTATTTCATGATGTACCATTATTCCATCTGAACCATGGTGGGAGACATGCTGTCAGAGGCAGTATACCTCTGGGTAAAGTTGCTGGGAAACTCATGGGGATATTGCTGCTGTGTTCATGTATTCATTGTGGGCTGGTTTTGGAAGAGGACACCCCTCATTTAGTATGAAAGGCCTGAGAATGTTTTGCATTTAGCATTCAAAGAAGGCGAGATAGATAAGCCCTCTGCTGATGTATGGAGTGAATAATAATAATAATAATAATAATAATAATAATAATAATAATAATTTATTTCTACCCTGCCTATCTGGCTGGGTTTCCGCAGCCACTCTGGGCAGCTTTCAACAGAACATTAAAAACAGAATAAACTTCAAACATTAAAAACTTCCCTAAACAGGGCTGCCTTCAGATGTCTTCTAAAAGTCAGATTGTTGTTTATTTCCTTGACATCTGACGGAAGGGCATTCCACAGGGTGGGCACCACTACCGAGAAGGCCCTCTGCCTGGTCCCCTGTAACAATAATAATAATTTATTATTTCTATAATAAATAATCAACACCAAGAAGGAAATGGACTAACCACCATCCTTACTCCCAACCTCCATACATTCATCCACAGGTCTGAATAGAATTATGCATATATGAGTTGTACTTTGATGTGCTCTCTACATACAATGAAAGATTATTATAGTGAGGTGCCTCTGCCTCTGATAAGGATAAAGTTTGTTGTTTGGGGGGACTTCCAGTGGGACTTCTACAACCCCAGCTATGGCTTGGAGAGCCCTTTTTTCTAGCTGTGACTAATTTAGCATCTCACCGCTGAAACAGAGAAGCATAGTCATTGTCATTCATGCTTTGGCAACATCTTTATCAGATGGCTGTTATGTGCTCTGTATGTGTCCTTGAAGACTGTTTAGAAACTTCAATGAGTTCAGAAGATGCTGTCCATCTTTTGACTGAGAGAAGCCAGCAAGCACCCTTGTTTTCCAACAACTGTATTGGTTGTGTGTTGAGACCCTGTCTCCACCCCATTTCCTGAGGATTAAATAACGAGACAGTACACAGTATATTGGTTTTATGGGATCAAAAAAGGCCACACCCTTATTGGTTACAGATGTGAAGGATATAGCCATAGGTATTGGGATAAGCAGCCATGACGCGGGTGGCGCTGTGGCTTAAATCACAGAGCCTAGGGCTTGCTGATCAGAAGGTCGGCGGTTCGAATCCCCACGATGGGGTGAGCTCCCATTGCTCGGTCCCATCTCCTGCCCACCTAGCAGTTCAAAAGCACGTCAAAGTGCAAGTAGATAAATAGGTATCGCTCCGGCGGGAAGGTAAACGGCATTTCCGTACACTGCTCTGGTTCACCAGAAGTGGCTTAGTCATGCTGGCCACATGACCCGGAAGCTGTACACTGGCTCCCTCGGCCAGTAACATGAGATGAGCACCGCAACCCCAGAGTTGGACACGACTGGACCTAATGGTCAGGGGTCCCTTTACCTTTACCTTTTATACCACTCTATCCCATCTGCTGGCAGTGTCTCTAAGGGTAAAGCCAAGTGGTTCCAGTTGGAAGAGTGGTATGGCCCTAGCCCCTGTCTGGGCGCTGGACAGGAGCCACTCCTTCCAGATACTTTTAACAGGATACCCTTACCTATGGAGGGGCAGACGGAGGCTACAACCTCTTCTCCAACCATGAACTGGGCACGGGGCCAAGTGCCACCATTGGGCAGTTGGTCCTGCATGCAGGGAAACACTCTCGAAGTCCTGTTGCCATTGGCAGCAGGTGGACGATCTGGACTACCATTAGCCAGTTCACAAAGGAGCCAGGGCCCTGGCCACAAAGCCACACACCGCAAAAGGCAAATGGACCTTCCAGTAGACTTGAAAGTCAAGGTACTGGTTTTAAGCTACATATGAAGCCCTGAACTGCCAGGGTGCAGAATCAAAGTATTTCATGGAATATACCATCCCATACCCCAATGAAATGCTTTCCAAGGGATGTGTATTCAGCCCACCCTTGACTGTTTTCTAAGAAAAACATATTTGATTTAACTGGATATTGAGACCAGTTGATAATCATCTGCTGTCCAGCTCTCCTCAACTATGCTTTTTCAGTCATATTGTGTGGGTTTCAGCATTTTATTATCTGTTCTTTGTTCTAAACTTCTTTGTAAAGCATTGTATAAATATTGTAAATGAATAAATAAGTAGGACTTACTAAACCTGATGCTTCGAGTGACATTCTGTGGGAGAAAATTTGCTTTCTAAGGACAAAGAGCTCTAAAGTTTAAGGGGTAGCTGGTAGTGGACTGTGCTGAGGGGGGAGCCAGGTTCAAATCCTACTCAGCTACTGGTGACCTTGGACTAGTTGCACTCTCTTATCCTAACCTACCTGATGGGGTTGTTGTGATGATAAAATTGGTAGCAGGGAGTCAATGCTTTGGGTCCTTGGAAGAAGGCTAAAGTAAACATAATAAGTAAATAAAACGGGAAATGAAAGTTTCCATATATAGTGCCTCCCCCAAACACACGCACTCTCCATTATTAATTTGGCAATGCAGCTTTGTATATTATGTTCACTTTCAAATCACCTGTTTATTGAGCACTCAACCTGATTTGTTTGCAAAAGTTTGTAGGGAGGTTATATGACACCCCCTGTTTATTTAGCATTCATTCTGAATTTGCAAGGAGATTATACAATATCGCATCAACCCATTGTTATGTCTTACTTTCCAGTGCTTTTCCTTTTAATTTTCTTCACTACAAGAAGTCTGATTTTTTTTTTGGGGGGGAGCAGGTATTTTAGCACAAGATTCACTTTAAAATAAATAAATAAAATAAATAAATTGCACAGCCTGAATTCACTGATATGCAGTTGAATTCCACTTGCAGGAAGGCACCTAAGATGATGCTAGTGCTGACACCTCTGGATTTTATGGTGCTGACATACACACTATAAACATTAGGTGCATGACCTCCATACACCATATATAAAGACAAGAAATGCACCATTGAAATGGCACTAAGGCAGCAAGGGAGCTGTTTTTCTGTGGTCTGGATGGCATGGGGAGAAATCTCCATTCTGCAGAGATGGGTGATTGACAGCCCGGGTCAAACTGCACTGCGTAGGAAAGGACACTGGTCCGGAGAGTGGTGGGAGATTTGCACCACTTGATTGTGAGCAGCCCTACATGAATGTGGACCAACTTTGCAAAGTCAAGGGAGGCCAGAAAAACTGAGTGACATTTTCAGCAATTGAAATACCTCTCTCGCGCCCCTCCTCCGGCTTTGTTATCCTGTCCCTGTTCTCCGAATGCCATTGAGTCAGCACTGGAGTTTGAGATTAAAGGTAGCAGCTACATCCAGCTTTAGCACAAGGTCACAGTTCAAGGCTCTGGAAAAGAGGAAAAGGTATTTTAAGCAGAAAAGTCTGACAAAAGAGACCCAACAGAAGAAATAATAGGTGTGCTGGGGATTCTAATAGTCTATTACCCTGTGCGATCTATCCGATAAGTAGGATTTGACTCTCGGGCACCAAGTTATGATCCTATCTCCGTCCTGGTGTTGGAGAAGTGAATGCCACTCCTTCTCAGTTCCCTGGGTATAGAATGGGATCAGCTAACATCTTCGTGTTAATTAAGGTGTGAATGCAGGAATGAATATGGCCTATAGTCATACATAGTTGGAGTGAGAAAAAGTGGCTCACAGGGTAGAACCACTACAATAGCTTCCTGGCAGGTGGGCTTAGGGGGAGGAGGGAGGTCAGTAAAGTGCTGGTGCTGGAAGGGCTGCAACAAAATGGTGGGAAGGGACTACTCTCATCCCCAGTGCTGAAATACTATTCCAATCCTGCTTAGGAAATTATTCAGTGGGTTTGTGTGAGGATGAATCAGGTGCTATCCACCCTTACCCCATTTCTTTCTCCAAAATGCACCCACTAGTGACTTTAGGTCCCTTGCTCCATGGAACCTAAACACTGAATAGCAATATCCATGGTTCATGAAATCCTGGAACATAAGGGTGGTGCCTGATATTCCTATTAATCACTCAGGCATCCTAGAAAACAACATGTCTCAGGGTCCTTGGTGCATGGATATTGTCATTCTGGTCGTTTTTGGTACCAATTTTGAACAACGGAGGCTCCACAAAGAGATTCCCCGCAACTGTGCCACTGAGATGTATGTTATGTAGGAAAGGAGATGAGAGGGAGACAAAGTTTAGAACAGGGATAGCTGTTGTGATGACCATCATTTGGTGAAGTTGTTCAATTCACTGTATGTTTTTTTTTTTTTTTTTACCATAAGTAACACAGGAAGCTGCTTTATGGTGATGAGTCAGACCATTGGTCCATCCAGCTCAGTATTGTCTACACTTTCAGACACTCACTTTCCAGGGTTTCAGTTCTACCTTGAGATGCCAGGGATTGAGCTTGGACTTTCTGCATGCAAAGCAGATGCTCCTCTGCTGAGTTGCAACCTTTCCCCATTGGCCATGCTGGCTGGGCCTGATGTGGGCTGTAATCCAACTACATTGACTATCCCTGGCTTAGAAGCTCACAGCGGGAGGCAGTGAGACTCTATCACAGTCCCTATGAGGTCACAAGGAGCTGTATATTTTCAGGTGGGGATAAGGGGGGATGCTTCCTTTAGCCAAGCCAAATTGAGATGGTGGGGTTTCATCCGTTACTAACTTAGGCACACAAATGAGACAATCCTAAATTGTGTTGTGGGGGCAGGGGAAACTGAAAGGTTTTGTTGAGGCAGAAGAGCACTTTAAATATCTTCAGAAGAACCAAAACAAGATAAAAAGGATCCCATCAGTTTTATGATGTACTTTTGCTCTTAATGTGGAAAGAATATATCTTCCAGTCCTTTTGTTCATTATTCTGACAGGCACAATGCTCTTTTTTTTTAATCAAATGAAAGGAGGATGGAAATGAAAGTCAACATTAAAATAAAAATAAACTAGAGGCAGACATCAGCCTGCGAGCAGAGAGTTCTGGTAGGCGGAAGTGGGGTGGGCAAGGAGGTCAAATTTAAGCAGAATAGCAAGACAAGCCTTTTTCTGGGGGGGGGGGGGAATACAAAGGATTCTATAACTAGGGAGCGTTCAGGTCTGCACTAAATAACAGGAAGATTACAGGGCTGTATGAAATAAAGCCACCACATCAGATAAACTCATTCTATGTAGAGAAGCCAGTTGTTTGCTCCTCACTCTTTTTTTCACACTCCAGCATGACCCAGAAAAAGTGCTCAGTGTCAGGGCATGAGGACCAGCCATGTGAGTATTTTGTATATTTATATATGCCCATCTTGTTTTCCAAGGAAACTCAAGGCAGATAACAAATAACATTACAAACTGTGCCCAATATGATAAAGCACAAATTTTAAAACCCCTTAAAAAAACCAACAACCCATTATTTTATCAGCCTTTTAAGAGTGGGTTTTCACCAAGCACCTGAAAGAATACAATGAAAGAGAGTGGTGTTTCTGGCTTGGCAGAGCAAACTGCAGGGTGGGGCCATCCAGTCCAACCCCCTGCCAAGCAGGAAACACCACCAAAGCATTCCTGACAGATGGCTGTCAAGCCTCTGCTTAAAGACCTCCAAAGAAGGAGACTCCACCACACTCCTTGGTAGCAAATTCCACTGCCCAACAGCTCTCACTGTCAGGAAGTTCTTCCTAACAGAAAAACACCTAATCTTGGTTGCGACTGGTAGGGATGGAGGATGACTCTAATTAAAAGGGATATATACATGGAATTTTTGTGGTTTCAACAAGCTCAAGCTTTGCCCACATGACACCACCTCTTTCATCAAGTGACCATTCATATCCAAATTGCTTATGTATTGTTTGTTTAAAACCCTACTAAGTAAAACCTAATTTATTTATTTTAAAAAGCCCCAGCTAATTACATGCAGAAAACACACACACACAGAGAGAGAGAGAGAGAGAGAGAGAGAGAGAGAGAGGGAGGGAGTCTGGGAATTAGGTATGCATCCTGTTCTGCGAGGGGTTGCACTCCCCCTGAAGGACCAGGTTCATTGTTTGGGAGCAGTCCTTGATTGCAACTTGCCACTGGGGCCTCAAATGGCTTCAGTGTTGTAGGAGAGCTTATGCCCATCTTAGGCTGGTTCTCCAGCTAGAGCCATTGCTGGATCTATGGTACAGTCTGGCCTTCACACTCTGGTGACCTCTAGCTTGGATTACTGTAGGAAACCTGGAGAGCATATGCAAATAATAATGCACATAAGATGAAAGAATTGCATGCCTTTTTAGTGAAACTGGTTTTTTTTTTTTAATGCACTTGCCAAGATCAAGTAGTGAGATGGAAATTGGGAAAACAAAATCTGTGCAGATATGCTTGACATGGAGATTAAAAATATAAATAAATCTACCCCTAGACACCAGCCCCACCTCACCAGCTCACAGGATCTGGAGCAGAGTCTCAGATAATATGGGAAGGTGCAAACAGAAAAAAGGCAGTCCTGAAAATATCCATGTTCCATGGATGGAAAGTATCCATGTCCCAAGGGCTTTCAACAGTAATGTAGTACCAGCACCTTCAATTGCACCTTGAAACTAATTGGCTGTCATTGCAAATAACAAAGGACTAGTGTGATGGAGTCAAATTGCTGGGCATTGATCAGCACCATTCAGCATTTTTAAAGATGATCTGCCTTTTGAATTATCCACAAATACTTCAGTGTTGCATGTGTTTTATGTTGCTAAGTAATCCAGAATGCAAGTGAGGTGGCCAGACCTAGCAGCTGACTTGAGTATGATGGCTGCCTCAGCATCAAGTGATAATCTGCAGGAGTGATGAACCTATCCTAGATCAAGTCCAGCAGGTAAATCTTTTCAAGCCACCTGAAAATAAAGTACTGTTCATTGGAGGCAGCTTATGGACCCAATATCCTTGGACGAGTAAATCAGCCCAAATAAGTCTCAGTAGCCTCCATCTACACTACAGACTTTGCAACACACCTCACTTTGTAAAGTTGACCAATAAGACTGAAAGTTTAATTAAAACCTGTCAAGGTTGATCTTCTTAATTAAATAAAATAGTCTATTTGTGTACTAAATGCTTGCAAAGTCAGCTCATTGATGGGACATCCATATCTGATTCCTCAAGCTATGTGTGTGTTTCTGTCTTGAATACATAAATAGTTAGCAGTCCTGTACAACACTTCTATGCACTGCAGCCAGATTAATTGGGAAAGGTGTGATTTGTACTAATTGAATATGACCATGGCTAAATAGTAATATCAATAGCTCAGTTTCTGCCCCTAATCAATCACAGCCCAGAGCATCATATGGAAGTGGTTCAGCTAAGGATGAACAAAACTAGGTATGGACAAATCAGTTTAATTCTGATTTGTGTAATTTTCAAATGGGATTGCAAATAAGTCCATTTGCTTCCATTTCCATACTAATTTGTGGTTTTATTTTATTTTTTAAATCTCCGTGGTTGATGAAGTGAAAGTGGAAGGAACCTTGGGGAAGCATGACACTAATGCCATTATGGTATTTATAGGAATAAAGAATATACCTTCTACTGAGTCAGACCAGAGGCTTATCTACATTGACTGGCAGCTGCTCCCCGTGGTTTTAGACTGGGGATTACGTTGCAGATTGAACCTGGGACCTTTTGCATGCAAGGCAGGTGTTTTATCACTGAGCAAAGACCCTTCCTGGATACACAAAGGGCAAAAGTGTGTTGAGGTGCACAGTAGTGTAGGCAGAAGGCAATGGCAATGCATGTGCCCCCATCCCCCTGCACACTTTTGCAATTGAAAGTTCAAGCTGAATGCATGAAAGGAATTCAAGTCATCTTGGATACTGTGATAGCAAAGGATGTGAAAACTGTACATAGTCAAGATGTTTTATTTGGGACTTTAGGAAAACCGATTTCATACAGCTCAGATTAAAATTGCGTAGGATCCATAGCTATAAATTCTGAAAGAATTCAAGAGAAATGGGAGATCCAAAAAAATGAAACACAACAGGGATTGGGTACCTCTATCATAAGGGCCAAAAATGGCCCCCAGACCTCTCTACGTGACCCATATACCCTTCCAAAGCCACACCTACTCTCCCCAGGTCACACTAGCCCTACTGTGTGCTCTCCTCGAGTCCTTTTGTCTGACTGGAATATTTCCATGCGTAGAAAACATCAGATTTTTGTATGACTTTGTATGACTGTACAAAAAAACAACTGTTGCTTCACTCACTATTGTCTCTGCCCCCCCCCCACCAATGGTATTTGCCCCCTTCAAGGTTGCCCAAGAGGAGAAAATTGCCCTTAGTCTGAAACAGGTCCCTCTTCTGTGTACTAACAGCATGATCCCAAACTATCACAAGAAGGAAATATGGGAGAGAACTAACTCTAACTCGGACCTTTTAAAACAAACAAACTTGGCAAAAACATTTGTAGGGATGTTGTTATTTTTTCTTTCTCAAACTACAAGTCAATGAGTTTACTATGGTGCACAGCATAGTAAAATATTCCAAAATCAAACCAAGGATGTGGTGCCAAGAAATCTGCTTCCTTGTATAGGTTTTTATTTGAGAAAACCATTGGGGGGTTATTCTAAAATGTTAACTTTGGCTTGGAGAACTAAGCTCCCCAGTTGAAGAGAGGGAAACCCCAAAAGATTTGGGGGGAGGTGTTGTGTCCCCAATTCTTTATTGTTTTCAAAAAGAAAACTCTGGTCAAGCACTTAAACTTACCGGTACCTCACTGGATCAGTTTACACTGGTGTGGGGTGTATTACTGTAAGATGTTACATTGAGTAGACCAAAAAACAAACAAAAAACTACCTCCACATGTAATGTTTCATTGAGATACAGTTGATGTTCTCAGAAGTGGGAGGCTGCTTGCTTGAATGTTTTGCCATGAACAAATGTTCCCTGTATAAAGAAAATGAGAACTGCAGGATTTGTTGGCCCACTGCTCAATGGCATATTAATTTTCCATGAGTACATAGGCCTTTGTTCCATAGGAGAGCACTGACTATCAGTTGATATTGTGTGATGTCTCAACTGGTCCATAGTTTCCCAGATTTCTCACCCCACCATCCATTCCAGGTGCACAGTTAACTCTGTCACTAGATGAAAATCAAGCAGCTGTTCAACCAAATGTGCTTCCCTGCTCATGCTGTGAAGCTCCATAGATGGGGATTGTGTTTTGTTTGAAAGCAGTTAGATGTTGTTAATATGCAAAATGTTGCTGGCACATGTTTCTTTTCTTGCAAAATATGTATTCCATGGGGATTTCCAACCATTCGTTCTTAAGACACCTAAAGTGTGCACAGAAAGGGGCAATAGAGGTCAACAAAGTTACAAATGTGACATAGTGGTGGGAGTGAGGGTATGAATCAGGGGGTGTATTAGGCATGGATGTGCCCCAGATTCAGCCAAAGCCCAAAGCCTAAACTAAATGAGGACAATTTGGAGGACTCTGGATTCAATCAAGTCTGGTGGAGATAGCCCCAAATCACCATGTCAGGCCACCTGGAGCGATCTAGGGCTTTCAGGATGTTGGATGTTGGCAGCCACCCCAGTGCATTCTACCACAGGGAGCACATTGTTGAAGCAAACCTCAGCAGCAATGATCCTCCACTCAGGATTCAGTATTGTGGGAGGCAGGGTGCTCCTTCACAAGAGCCGTTCCCCAAGGGAAGGTGCTTGCAAAGAAGCACCCCACAGAATCATGAGTTTGGTTAGAGTAGGGGGCTGTGCACAGCCCTAGTGTCAGGGCAAATGGGCATGGCTGTCCCTATAGGGTTTCTGGTGAGGTTGGCAACACAAAGATCACTTGCTATCTTCAACACAGCGGTGGCAGTGGAAGTCCATCCGGGCTGGTAGAGCTGGGTGCGGGGGCAAACATGGCTTGCTGTGCTAGACCCTATGGGTAGATTCTGGGATACTACGTAGGTTTTTTTTGGGGGGGAGGGAGGTAGGGTTGTTGCTGTTATTGATTTTGTGTGTGTGTGTGTGTGTGTGTCTTTATTTTGTATATTGATTCATGTGTAAATGGTTCAATTTGGTTATGTGTTTTATCTATTGCTTATGACTACTTTTGATTTGTGTAACTTTTTCATGTTGTAAGCTGCCTCGAGCATAGTTTTAACTGTGGAAAGAAAGCATACAATGAAATGATGTGTGTGTGTAAGCTTCCCTGCTCAGTCTCCATTCTGTTGGTGGATACGGTTTCTTTCTTTCTTTCTTTCTTTCTTTCTTTCTTTCTTTCTTTCTTTCTTTCTTTCTTTCTTTCTTTCTCTCTCTCTCTCTCTCTCTCTCTCTCTCTCTCTCTCTCTCTCTTTCTTTCTCTCTCTCTCTCTCTCTCTCTCTCTCTCTTTCTTTCTTTCTTTCTTTCTTTCTTTCTACTTTTTTTGCCTTCCTACTTATGCTAATTAGGAGCAGGCATGCTCTAATGACTACACTTATGATTAAAAACAAATGTCAGAGCAAGATTCTTTCTATCACGTCATGCATGAATTCTTTCCCCCTGCCGTCACCAGATGCTTCAGGAGGTAGTAGGTAAGGGCAGCATAACAAAAGTCCCATACCCCAACACAAGGCTCCACCCTGCCAACACTACTATGGCCTCTGACTATATTGGTTTCATTACATTTCACAGGAGGGGGGAATCACTTCCTGATAAGGAATCTGACCCCCCAAGAGACCTGCTCAGTTGTTGTTGTTTTTTTTAAAAAAGGTTTGATTATCGTCACCTACTCTTTCCAGCAGCTTTTATCTTTATTTATTGCCTAGAAACATTTGGACCAACTTATCTGGTGTTTATACTAAATGTTTCACCATTCCTAACCTTTCTTAGCACTTTCCCTAGCCCCACAACAAGGGTTGCCCTCCTGTATTCATTCCATCAATTCATTATTGACCAAGGTTGGGAGGAAAGACTAGATATAAAATGGTGTTTGTTTGTTTGTTTGTTTAAAGGACTTTCTCTTTGCTATCCCAAAAATCAATCAATATGTCATATGATATCTTCCATGCAGCTATTTGCGTGTCAAGGCCCTGTGGCCACTCCGTTCCCTAAGGATTAAATAACTAGACAGCACACAGAATATTGGTTTTGAAGATCAAATAAGACCACAACTTTATTGGTTACAGATGTGAAGGATTTGGCCATAGGCATTGGGATAAGCAACTGTGTATATCACTCCAGCCTGTCTGCTGGCAGTGCCACTAAGGGTAAGCCAACTGGAAGGGACGCCCAATGACCTATGTCAAATCAGAGCATGTCCCAAGTGGTCTCCATTGGAGGAGTGGTATGGCCCTAGTGGTATGATCTGGGCATTGGACAGGAGCCACACCTCCCAAATCTTACCCATGGAGAAGCAGGCAGAGGCTACAACCTCCCCTCCAACCAAGATCTAAACTTACACAATGCCTATCCAGCTTACAAAGTTATGACGACTGCTATGAGGTAGACGAAAACCAAATGGCTGGTGCCAATTTGCCAGATGGGGAAATTCCTGCCTGGCTCTGAATACGGTGACCAAAATTGTCCACATCAAGGTTGTACCATCCACAAACAACCCTAAATTGAGGGAGGATGGGTGGGAGAACTGGCACAGAGAAAGAGAGGCCAAAAGGCAAGGTTGGTCTGAATATATCGTGGCCCTGGGTGCACGACCAAGTGCCGCCATTGTGTAGTTGGTCCCACGCCCAGGGGAATGCCCTCAAATTCCTGCCATCATTGGCCAATTTGGCGGCAGGCAGATGATCCAACCTGCCATTCACAGGGAGGCCCAGGGCCCACCTGCAAAGCTGCCTGCCTGAGAAGGGAAAATTGACTTAACAGAGACATAGTTGTCATGTTTTTTCTTATTATTTTTTTCCAGAGAGTTAAAGACTACTCCTGGGATTGTTGCCAAGATGGAATGGCAGTCACAGAAAAGTGACTTCCTTGCAATTCGGTCCCCTGTTGCTTTATTCATCATATGTAAGTGTTTTCTAGAAAGTAGATCCCATTGAACTCAGTAGGTCTATTTCTTTGATTGTCTCCACTACCCATTCATAAAGAACTCTTGTGTTTTGCACATGTCTGTCTTCCTCTGAAACAGAGATCATATTGATGTGGTGGCAGGGAGGCATGTCTCATAATTTGTGAAGCAAAGAGTGGGTGCTTATTTTGGCATGAGTACACAGGTCAGCAGACCAATGCATACAATGGCATCTTGACTCATGTATTGCAGCAAAATAAACACTCATGTCACTCAGAAGTGACACAATTTCCTGTGTAGAAATAATGGATTGTATCCAACTAACTACTTTCCAAAATAGACCTATTGAAATTAATTGATCTAAGTTAGTCATGTCCATTTTTTTTAACGGATCTACTCTGAAGATAAGCACCCAAAGTTTTGTGTGAAGTGGCTCCAATAAATTAAGCATAATTTAAATGATTTCATACTGTTACCCTAACCAAGAATAGGGCCATTTTTCATACATCTCTGTCTATCGCTCACCTCTAGGGATGGGGAAGTAATTTGGTTCTTTTCATACATGGATGCCAAGCTATCTAACTCACAGTTCTCAAAACCGTACACAAATTGAAACAAACCTATCCTTTGAAATTTGCATTTCTCTGAATTTTGTGATGCAGTTCTCTGACCCCCAAATATGTATAAATATGTGCAGTGTTTTTTCTGGGGGATACACAGTGGTACACATACACCTAAACATTTTGTGAATCTTCGTATTTTTGTCCATTTACTGTATTTATTTCCCCCGATTTGAACTATAAA
Source organism: Lacerta agilis (assembly GCF_009819535.1). Taxonomy (NCBI): domain Eukaryota; kingdom Metazoa; phylum Chordata; class Lepidosauria; order Squamata; family Lacertidae; genus Lacerta; species Lacerta agilis. Next base: position 42,249,659 of record NC_046319.1, on the reverse strand, counting down.
ATGGTGATTTTCTTGAGTAAAAATGAGAGTACCCCTAAACATTATTTTAGTAAAAAGGCACTGAATATGTTTATAATAGGAAACATGTAAAAAAGGCATATATTAGTGAAAATAACAGACCAAAATGCATGTCATTGTTTGCAAATGAAAACAATAGGCAAAACTGCTTGCAAAAAAATGAAGATATTGTATTAGGAAATGTACACTAAAAATCTGTTGTTGTTTTTTAATTGCAAACTTCTGCAGAAATCTGGCAAACTGAATTTAAGATGGGGGGACGATAAAGTGAGAGAAACTGAAACTGACAGACTTGTGTATTCTGACTCACAACACAACATGCACAATCCTAAGCAGCTAATTATAGCATGCCTTTGGGGCTGAAGAAAACATTACAGATGATGATGATGCAGTTACAATCACTTCCACAGCTGACAAGACAGTTAGCAGAACAGGCCTGGATCAACTCTGCAGACATCCCTTCCCTTCCAGTAAACAACTTTAATAATCTAACAGGCAAGATCACCAACTGGCCATCTGTGTTAGTTAAAAGTGGAGATTCCCCAGTCAACTTTTTTTTTATCACATGCTAGTTCCGTCCCTTTGATGGAGATGAAGGTCCTCTGGACAAATGTTTTCAGACTGCAAGAGATAATGTAACATAAACAACCTGGGCTAGTTCAGCCTCAAAGCATCTCAAAACACCCCTTAAGGAAGCCATTGGTTTCTGATATGGCTTTGTTATCCACCAGCTGCAGAATAGGTATTCTAATATTAGGGTAAGTGATACTGGTTTGAACTATTGGCTGGCTCACTACAGAAAACAATTGTTGCTCATTAGGAATTAATGTACGGTATTCATCTTGCTTTCCTAATTCATTTCCAGTTTTCACTCTTTTGGTAGATCTTGTTTCTGTTGCATAGCCTTCTGGCCTCTCTTTGTAGTAGCTGCAGCAAAATGTAAAGAGCTCCTTCCATGGAGTAAGCCAACTAGCTACACCCTTTTGTAAGTCACTCCATTCTACCCACCTCCCTGGGTTTCCATTTCTCAACAACCAGCCCCATTGCACACCCAATGAGAAGGTCCAGTTTTTATAGGACTGTTTTTCATAAAAATAAATGAAAAACAGCTTTTAGGATTTAAAAAAATAATCCCCCCCCCTTGTTTCCTTTTAGAAACCAAAGGGTTCCCCCAGCCTTATCTCAATCATTGGAGGTTTTTAAGCAGAGGTTGAATAGCCATTTTGCAGGGGATTCTTTAACTTGTGATTCCTGTATCACAGGGTGTTCCAACTCTACAATTGATTCTATCAATTCCATGGTTCATGCCATTTTGGCTCCAAGATAAACTATGGGAGAACGAGCTAGGGTTAGTATCTAGGATATCCTCCCTGCTCCTTTGGTCAACACACACACACACACACACACACACACACACACACACACACACACACACCATCTGAGATTAATACCCATTTATCTTATGAATTGAGCTCCTGCCCATTAAAGCTCATGCTACAATAAGACTTCATTGTTTTTGCTACTCTCTTAATAGTTCTGCATGTACAGTGGATTGTGCTGGCTGGGGCTGATGGGAGTTGTAGCTCAAAAGATCAACCCCCCAAAAATTCTAGTCCAAAATATTAATGGACCATTGCTATCAGAATTGAAACCCATAAGGAGAGGAGTCTTATCCCTTCCCTCTCCAGCTGTGGCTCCACACTACACCTTAAACAGAATATGTTGCTTGACTATGGGGGCTGCCATGTTGAAACTGGAATAGTGCCAAAAGTCCATCTAACATTGGATCCCTACCTAGAATTTGAGATTATGTTGATGAGGAAGTTTGTGTTATTTGTTGTTGTTGTATCCTAACTTCTACTCAGAGTAGACACATAGAAATTAATGGGCCTCAGTCATGCACATTAACTTCAATGGGTCTGCTTTGAGGAGAACCAGCAATAGATAAGACGGGTTGTTGTTCTCAGCAAATATCAACTTCACAAGTATCAACAATATAAGAGCCTAACCATTCCCTTAACAAAATGGCTGCATTTTCTCAACTTAAATACTTTTAAATAAATAAATGAAGCAATTCAGTATTTCCTCGTCTGTTTTAAAATCCATTTTGTTGACTTTTTATAGAAATTAAAATGAGTGTAACCAACAGAAAGTGGCATTTGTTCATACTGTGGGAATAGAGATATACTATTTGTCCAGAAGACAACCTGAAAGCTTTTCATGTGTGCCTCATTTCCATGTACTTGGTGAGCATGAAAGTGAGGGATTATCAGTGCCAACCAGAGGCAGGTGCAGTGAAGGCAGACAGCGGGAGTGAGTTTTACCATATAACCGTGACAATAAGGTATGATCTTGGCCTGTAATTCTTTGCTTGCTGTAAAGTGGTTGGTATATGGGTTTTTATTTATTTTTTGCCAGGGAACACTGGACTAATGTTTACCAGGGCCTTGAAAGTCAGCTACAGATTTATTTTCACTTTGGACTTTCCCACCCCAAGTGACTTTCGTTCTTTCACTGTAAACCACAAATCAGTAACTAAAAATGGCCTTCCCTCTAATTTCAGAAATAGGAACATAATTTGACATCCCCTAGCTGTTCCTGAGGGATCCTCAAGCAGCAGGAATGGTGTGATTCCTGAGAGATTCTTGAGAGGACATGACATAATTCTTAAGAGAATCACAGCTAACAACACTGATCAAACGAGATCTTCAAGGACCCTGGATGAGAATTTCAATATGGAGTGTTTTACTCTCCCTGTCAACCAAGGAAGGGGTGGGGGGTAATGTTTGTGTAGAAAGCAACGTAAACCCCAAGGCAGGAAGATTAAGGATCAAACTGAAGGTGAAACTACACATTATGTTTAATAAGTGGCATTAATATGTGGCCACACCGCTTTCACCCCTTAAATTACTCACAGCTTTTCTCTCTCCCCTCCCTCAGTTGTTTTCAGAACCAAAAACCCATAAGGAGAGGTTTATCCTTTTCCTCTTCAGCTGTGACCCCCCCCCAAAAAAAAAAACCCCTCATGAGGCAATAACACCTGATAAATAAAGTCCCAATTATGCCAGTTTTTAAAAACTTATTCTCATGGCTGAATGAGTGGGAAATATTCGAGCTGGGGGGTTGCAGCAGAGGAGCGAAAGGAAAATACATGCTGTGTATTTGAAAAGAATCACTCCACCCAGCAGCTGCATTTAATTTAAGAAAAATAAGATGCATAACTGAATGCTACACATTAAGCATAACCTGTCATTTGACCTTGGTGGCTGCCATGTTTGACAGTTGTTGAAACTGTAATAGTCTTGAGAGTCCATCCAACACTGGATCCCAACCTATGATTTGAGATTGGGTTGACCAGCAAGTTTATGTTATTTTTGTTGTTAGTAAAAGCTCCAAAACAGCAGTAATCTACATTTAGGGATAATAAACACCCACATCCAATTTAAATGGGTGGGGAGAAATGTGGTTCCATATGATAAGACTGAACATTGATTAAAGATTGGGGGCTAACATTTCTATTATTGTGGGGCGGGTGGGTTCCCATTTGGTTAAAGCTAAGTGCACTTCCAGACCACTGCTATATTTAAACAGGATTCCATCACACATTGGTAAATTCAACTTGAACAACCGAAAGCTGATTTGGTGCTTTTGTGCAAAAATCCTGCTTCTACCACCCCACCCCCCCAAAAAATAATAATAATCAGGCAATTTGTTTTAAGAAAAGAAATGGGAAAATGCACTGGGGAAAATGCTGAATAACATTTGCTTGATGCAACATCATTTACCCCTCCCTCAAACAGAGCCAAATGATTTATCAATGAATAGCTGGCATCCTCTAAGTTCCTTACAAACTTTATTCAGACACGTCAAGATCAATGCTCAATAAAAAGGTCACAAGGAAGCAGCCACCATCATTGTCAATATATAACTGACATGGTGTTCTTTGTCGTATCAATTCAATTTTTAAAATGCATAGATTGAGATTTTAGTAAGGCGTAAATGTATTTGCATTCATCAACTATAATCCTTTAGGTGCTGATAGCCCTACTTCTTTTTAAGAAAAGAATCCACATACTTCATACTGTTGTGGGCTGTATATTCTATTAGTTTATGTATTTCTTGTTTCACGAGACCTTTCTATATACACTCCCCTTCCTACACCACACACACACACACACACACACACCCATTCTAATATCTTCATGGATTTATCTGTAATAGCCTTTCTATCCTTGTCTTGCCATTATGCTGCAGAGCTGCTCCGTTTATATATATATGCTCTTTACTTTGGTTCATTGCCTACACATTGATTATTTCACATTTGTCTACATTAGATGCTAAACAGTATTTTCCACTTACTGAGTTTGCCACCTGAAAGAATGAAATCCATTTGAATTTGGCTGGCTTCCACTCCCACCTCCCCCCTGCCCAATTTTGTTATTTCTTATATATTTAATTTGGTTGATGTTAACAATCCATCATCTGAACCATCTGTATGCTTTGTTTAGTTTTTTTGCCATTTGTCATCACGGAGATCGGCCTCGTCATTTTCTGAGACTGCCATTATGCAATGTTTTTTCAGCCTTTGTTGTGCAAAATCTTGCAGACATCCTGCTTTAGAAGGAGACTAGAACCAGACCTTGCATACAACCACAGTCCAAATCCCTCTCTTCCTCCAGGAAGAACGGTTTCTGATTCCAATATGGAGAGGGGAATTCATTATGGTACTACACAGGGATAGGGAATCTGAGGCCCTTCGGATGTTGCTGGGGCCTACAGCTCCCTCATCTCTAACCATCACTCAAACTGACTGGGGATGATGGAAATTGGGAGTCCAACAACATCTGGCGGACTGTGAAAGTTCATGGAAATGCTGGAACATGATTGCACAAGAGCAGTGAAATTTAAGAGCACCTTTTATCATTTGTAACACATACAGCCATGGTGTACATGCCAGCTGATACTAGCTTGATACAGTTAATGCAGCAGTTGAATGTGGAAGGATCCCATAGGATAGGGATGGGGGACTTACGTCACCCCAGATGTTGTTAAGATTCTAGCTCCCATCATCCCCAGCCAGTGTGGCCAATGGTCAAGGGATGATGGGCACCAAATTATTAGCTTGATCATTTCAGTTGCAAAACTAGATTTTTAACCTAGCCAGCACTCCATTGTACTAGAAAGTAAAAGCAAAACATAATGCTCTATAGAGGCCGCATTCTCATCAGCCTTTAGTTCTCAGTTCTCCATTTTTATGGGCCAATTACCCCCTTTTTATCACCAGTAAAATGAAAGAGTGTATCAACTAACTTTATGTTATGTGGCAAAAAGAACTGCGGCTTTAATGAATCTGAAATTTTACTTGGGAATAAGAATTTGAGTAAATAGAGTACCATGCTATTTAAAGAAATCATAAAATACAGACTGAAAAGATGCAAATCTCTTAGGCAGCAAGTCCACAACCCTGTGCAGTAGTGCGATTTAAGAGAAGTCTATGACCCAAATCCAGAGAAAGCCTCACTTAAGTTTCCTTGAAATTTGTGCAATCTATGTGAGTCATGCTTAACTTGTCCAGTTGATTCCCGTGTGACTTAAGCACATCTAACTTGCTCTGGTCTGGGGACAATGGGATTTAAGCAATCAAAACTGTGTGTGGCATTGCAGACTTAATATTAATCTGCTGTTAATAATCCTGTTAATCTGCTTATTCTGAAGTTCTCATCTGAATTTTTTCTCCTTAAAAATGTGTTATGGGAGGGTCCAAAGCTATTTGCAGGTGAGAAGTCCCAGGTAAAAGCATTGGCCTCTCCAGTGGAATTATGTCTGATGCTCCTGAGCATAAGATTCATTTGCTCACTTCCCAAGGTAAGTGTGTATAAGATTATTTGGGAGTTGATTCCACCACTGCCTCCCATTGAAACTTTGAAATGTGTTATATATGCAGCCATTGTGGGTCAGGCCCATGCTGTATGCATGCCATGCAGGCCTAGGCTATGAAGCACCTGGAGCTCAGGGATTTACTAATAAACTAATAAATAAGTTTTGCATGTTGTTTAGACTAATCACTTGCAAATAATTTCCCCTAATATATCCTTGATATAGTATAATTCTGCATGCTGTGTTCACTAAAGTATGTGCTTGTATACACATTTTCTCCTAATATGTGCATGTTGGTACATATTGTTCGGTTGGAGAACAGCATCACAAAACTCAGAGTAGTGCAAATTTAGAAGGACAGCTGTGTTTCAGTTCACATATTGTTCCCCCATCCAATTTGAAATTGCCATACCTGACTCTGCTTAGCTTTGCAGAGATGCTAGCAGTTTTATTGCTGCACAACTAGGAGGTAACTTGTAGTTCAGTTTCCTTCCAGGGCTGTCTCAAAACATGTTGCTGCCCAAGGTGGCCAAAGACAATATGTCCCTCTCCTACTCCATATTCAACAGCTGACCATGCTGACCACTGAATCTTAGTTCAACATTGCTTTGCATGTTGGTTTTTTTTTATTAGTGATGGGCAATTTCCCTTTCAGTCTTGCAAAACTAAATGTACTTCCCACCTTCCACTCCCCACAAACTCAGGAAATAGCTTGGTTAATTCCAAACACTATTCTGAGAAAACGCCATGACCTAAGAATGCCAGACGTATACAGTATATAGCTTTCAGTACTAGAGTGACCCAACACAGTGGAATTCTTTCTAGAAAATGCAGTGGGTTTGAAACAGGTGCATAATGAGAAAATCCACTCTCCTGTGATTTACTGAAGCCATGAACAATGTTTCAAAGAGTTCGAGGGAGCAATGTTAGCCACTTTATCCATATAGTAGTCTCTCTCTCTCTCTCTCTCTCTCTCTCTCTCTCTCTCTCTCTCTCTCTCTCTCTCTATATATATATATATATATATATATATATATATATATCACCTGATATATTTCTGTAGAGTTTATTTCTAACTTATTGCACAATACTCCTGTATCATATTTTTCCCTGGATAGCAGACACAGAAAATGGTCTGTGTTTTCAGAACAGTGTTTGGCCTTCAGCAAGATGTTTCATTTTGCTGCAGAAGAGGCCATTCTAATTTTTCAGGAAGAGAGACTGATGGTGACTCAGAGACTTTCCCATTTCTTTAGGTTTTGTTAACTGCCTTCTCCAAATATATGAACATAAGAAGAGGCCTTGATGGATCATGCAAAATGCTCAGCTAGACCAATATCCTGTTTTCAGAGTGGGCGACCAGTGGGAAGCCTTCATGCAGGACCTGAATGCAACAGCACTCTCCCCACTTGTGCATTGTAAGGAATGATTGTATCTCACATGCATCCAGCCTCTAACTTTGGATGTGATGGGGGGCAGGGTGTCACAACAATATAGCAAATGTACACTTATTATTCACTCGAGGTTAACAGAAATAAATAAGTTCACTGCAGAGTTTTTAAGAAGAGCCCACTGAAGAATTTGAGAGTTATTTGATTATAATTAAACCCTTAGCAGTTTTTTTTTTAAAAAAGTATAGGGAGAGGTCCCGTCCCCTCGCCTCATAATTCTAGAATTTGGGGGAATCCAATGAAGCTGAATTTTGGAAGATGCAAGAAAGGGAAAAGAAAGTATGTCTTCAAACAGTGCATAGTTAAACCATGAAATTCATGGTCATAAGATGTGGTGATAGCCACTAACTTGGATAGCTTTAAAGAGAGACTTAGACAAGTCATGGAAGATAGGACTGCCAATAATTACTATAGTGGTACCTCGGGTTAAGAACTTAATTTGTTCTGGAGGTCCGTTCTTAACCTGAAACTGTTCTTAACCTGAAGCACCACTTTAGCTAATGGGGTCTCCCACTGCTGCTGCGCCGCCAGAGCACAATTTCTGTTCTTATCCTGAAGCAAAGTTCTTAACCCGAGGTACTATTTCTGGGTTAGCGGAGTCTGTAACCTGAAGCGTCTGTAACCTGAAGCATCTGTAACCTGAGGTACCACTGTAATCCTGATGGCTGCCTATGTTTGGAATCATAAGTGGAGAGAGTTCTGCTGCATTCATGTCCTACTTCCCAGAGGCATCTGTTCTGGCCACTGTGAGAACTGGATGCTGGACTAGATGGGATTTTGTTCTGTGCAGCAGGGCTTGTCTTGTGTTCTCTGGTACATATGCAAGGAGCCCAAGAGAACATACACACACCTGAAAAAAGACTTGTTCAGTTCAAGTGATACAGATTTACACAAATTATTATTTTTTCTCTTATCAAGCAAGTGGATATAAATATGTGTGGACTAGCAGATACTAGATACAGTCCAGAGCAAATAATATAACATTATTTCCTGTTAAAATTTTCGTAATTGTGAAAACTGGACTATGGCTAACTAAAACCGTGTGTGTGTGTGTGTGTGTGTGTGTGTGTTCCTCTAAAAGAAAGACGATATCCAGAGAAGCCTGTAACTGCTGATATGGTGAAAAAGATGTATTGCATGAACTGGCCGTGAGATCACTTATATTCCAACAAAAAGAAGCTCTTGACAGCAAGTGCATAGAATAATTTGCAGATGTCATCAGCTCCCCGGTTGCCAAGTCTTTTTCGGAAGGGGAATATGAATTGACTGAGAAATTCTGTTTTTCAATGCAAAAGCTAAGTGTGTATTAGCTTAAATTTTCTTTGCTGTATTTCTCTGACACTTACATTTATATCACTGTGTAATAAATAAAGCAAGCACAAAGCAAGGTTGAGGTGAATATATCAAAGCTTGTCAGAGAAATTACTTTCTTTCTCCCCACTCACATTTATACTTATTTGAACAGCCTACGAGCATTATACTGAAAAGAATAATATATCCATTCACTCCTTAGCACAGAGGGTATCAGAACACTTCCGGCATTATTTCCACATTGGACATTTTTCATCATTTTGAAAACTAATGACTAAATTTCGTAAAGGATATGTTGCATTTGACTCCATGGACACCAGACATTTGACAACAGTATCTAGAGAGGGTTGCTTCTTCTTCTTCTTCTCCTTCTTCTTCTTCTTCTTCTTCTTCTTCTTCTTCTTCTTCTTCTTCTTCTTCAGCAGAGATAAGGTGTACCAGGCACAAATTGGGAATTACTTCACAACAGGAATGTGCAGGCTTCCCAGAGGCATCTGGTTGGCCACTACTGTGAGAAGAGGATGCTGGCTTAGTTATACTTTTGCTGTGATCGTGCACAAATACTAATAATATGTGGTGCTCAAAGATGGCAGGGAATGATGCCAATGTGTTAAATGACAAAGCTGTGCATGCTATCTGCCCTGTGCTCTGTGTGAGGGGGGTCACTGTTTTTTTCTCAGAGTAGAGGCATTGAATTTAATGGACCTTAAATAAGTTATGTTCATTAATTTCAATGGGTTTATACTGAGTAAAATTAGCATTAGACACAGCCCTCTGTTTTATTAAATGCAGTTGTTTGTGTGTGTCACAAATATCTGCACAAAAAGGTAATATTTAAATAATATTTTAAACCACTATTTAAACCACCATTTACTATAAGGTCCCAGGTTGGGTTTCAACACTATGATAATTAATTTTTTTCAGAACAATATACAATCGGAAGAACAGGGTGGGTCCTAAAGCATATTTCTTAGGGAAAGGAATGTGTCTTCAGCACAAACACACACACACACACACACACACACACACACAAATATACACCAGACAAACATGTCTTCTCCTGCTCCCCTCCCCCCTCCAAAAAATATACTTTGGTTTAGGTGCAGAGCAGGTCAGTTCAATATTGGAGTTCACACAGACCACATTCCTAAACATTCCTTTGACAAAGAGGCCATTAGCATTACCATGATGGCCAAACCATCATGTGCAGCAGCTTCTAATAAGAACGAAAGGCAAATCAACTCTTCAGCTTCCCACAACCACAATTGAGGGGGGGGGGAATAGCTTGCTATTCAGACAACTGACATGTGGGATGCATCAAGAGTAAAATACTTCCCTTCCCTTCCTACTTTGCTCTACATAAGGACAAGCCATTACTTGAAAGATTGGCTGAGTGTATATGCACTTAGTCTGCCTCCAAACATTTCCGTTCAAGCATGCCAGAGAATAAAGTTTTAATGGTTCTTATATGAAAGGACTTTAATTATTATTTTTTATAAGAGGGTGTCCCTCCAGGGATGCGTAAACAATTCTGTTTAGTATAACTGCTCCACATTCCACAGGTACCAGATTCAGTGGCTCAGCTAAGTCATTAAACTTTAGAAATGTGCTTCCCCACCTCCACTGCCCAGTACTTAAACATCCATGAAATTCAAAACAGTGAAGGGTGATCTTGGTTCTATCTAGAGGTACAGGAGAATGTAGTTGAGTCTGCATTTATTTTTAGTGAAGCAACTTGATTCACATTCCCAAATATGTAGATTGGGATTCAGAGAGCTGTCAAATTGTGCATTCTTAGAATTTTGGGGTGCAGTTCTTGGTTCAACCAAAGATGTATAAAAATGCACATTTTGGAAATGAATGCAAAATGCATATTTTAGAAGTAAATGTGTACATTTTTAGAGTGATTTTTTGGTGTGTGTTTTTGGTCCAGAAAACAGGATGGGACTGACTTAAGAGTGAACATGTGTAAGACTTATTGGAATATGATAGATCTAACCAACCCTTGTTACAGCTGTTCGTGAAATGATGGAAGGGAAAGAGAAAAATAATATGAATGGGAAATCCCCACTCCTTCCCCCTTCTTCTTGCTGAATGTAGCTTAACAAAGTGCTACTGTGTAAGGAAAGAAAACTGTGAGTTTAAAATATTTTCTTGCCAAGGAAATTGCACCTTAGATAAAAAAAAATGTAGGAGGGATGCATAGAAATATGAGAAAGAATCGGCTTGCTTGGTGTAGATTTTCAGGTACTTCACATTGGTGTAAAAGATAATCTGCAGTTGTAGCTGTACAACTAACACAGTTGTGGTTCACTTTGAACTGTCAGTTCTCTATGGCAACTGATGTGCTGGATAAAGATGCTGCTTCTCCTTACAGATGTGGAAGTCATGTATTGAAACAGACCTCTTTCTGCTGAGTGCAACTTGGTAGAATTTGCATGCTTTTGTATTTATTTCAAAGAACCTGGTGCAGTTCCTTAGCACGGGATACAAGAATTTGAAAGGGACTGAGGAACGTTGGAATGGCTTGTCAATGCCAGGGTGTGTCAACATGGTGACCTCCAGTTGTTGTTGCAGGTGGGAAGAGCCAGAGGGAAATTGGGTAGACTAATGAATATGAATGTTACCTTTGTGCAATAGGCTAGTTTTTATGCACGCACACACAACCCACACACTTCTCTATCCTCCAAGGAAGCAAGAGGCATTGTCAGAGTTCAAGGACATATTCCAGCCAGGTATAAACCCTCAAGGAGGATACAAAGCAAGGCCAGTGACAGGTGTGGCTTGGGGGGACAGGTGTGGTTGAGCCAGGAGTATGGCCTGAGAAGAGTCCTTTGGCCCAGATAAGGAGTTCTGGGGGCTGCACAGTTCTCCATCCCTACCTTAGGCAGTTGATGGCACTGGACTTAGTTGTATCTGTGGAAGACTAGCAGCCAAACCTCAGTTAGCATGAGAAGGGGCTATGCCAATAGAGCTGTATTGCTGATACAGTCAAACCATGGTTGTTGAACGTAATCCATTCCAGAAGCCCGTTTGGCTTCCGAAATGTTTGACAACCAAGGCACAGCTTCTGAGTGGTTGCAAGAGCTTCCTGCACTCTAGTGGAAGCCGCATCAGATGTTCGGCTTCTGAAAAACGTTCAAAAACCGGAACACTTACTTTCGGGAGCCGAAACGTGCCAAAACGGAGGCATTTGGGAACCAAGGTTTGACTGTAAGCAGAATCTCAGACCACAAAAATAAAATTGGTAGAGAGGGCTCTCTGTGGGATGTCATTTTCTCTACTCTCCTTGACTTGAAGGAGTATATAGTACTTCCTGTTCCTCTCTCTCTTCCTTGGACCAGCCATGAGGGCAGTTCATGCACATGCCTGAAGGTGGCTATACTGTATATAGAAGTAATTTGACTTCATAGTTTTTGCTTCTGACATTGCTGCGAACCAATGGAAGACTATAAGTAAGTAAATTATATTTTTAAACTTACTTCCCAGGTTGTTGGCTGATTCTTTATTAAGTGGCGTAAGAAAGGGGAGCCAACTAACTTCACAGCTGGTGTTGCTCAAAACAAGGCTTCACAGCTTAATTCCCATGCTTTTAATTTTGCTGCCAAGGGTGGGATTTTGAAACTGTTCAACCCACACACGTGGGCACCTGGAGGGATAAATTGCAATTAATATGTCTTCTTCTACCCATTAAAAACTATCCCAGAGTATATGGGTGGAATCAGGTGTTTCCTTTTCACATTCCTGTTCTTATTTAAGACAAACAAACTTAATGTAAGGATTGCAGATTTCTGTGACACTGGGTATGTCAGCTTCCCCCCCCCCCAGTATCGCCATCACATCTCCAGCCTCAGGCACACCTGGTATTTAGCTGAAAACCCCAGGCATCAGTACCCCACTCCCAGTCCTCATGTATCTCAGAGTGAGAGTGCTTAGAGGACTTCATGTCTGATTCCACCTCACACGTCCCTTTTAAAAGATTTTTTTTTAACTGCTCTTTTAGCTATTGCAAATAACAACTTGGCAGAAAGCAGGCACACATTCTTTCATAAAAAGACAAACAAGAATTCCTAGAGGGAAAGTTAACCATGTCTGTAGCTCAGGTTGCGAGAACAAGTCGTTTAGACTCGGCAGGTTTTCTACTACATCAAGTGAAACGACACTGGAAAGCCATGTAGCCACCTACGAAACATCTGTTATTCTTTCTGTCGAGCATCACGGGAGTCCTTTTTTGCAATGAAGGAACATCCAAGGGAGCACTGCAGTGTGTCACTTCTGCCTGCCAACCTGAGAAAATAACTCATTCCGTGGAGCAGGACCAAAGGGTGCCTGGAGCTTCCTTTTGCACTTGGTGAAGTGATAAATAAATCAGAAGCACTTTTGCAGGGAGCAGAACCACCAACTGTATATTCAGCATGTTGCCTTCCATGTCTCTCCTGCTACGAGTGTCAGAAACACACAAGATAATATAATAGACACTTTATCCCATGGAGAAACTAAGTTAATGAAATCTCAAAATGTCATCATGCCACCCCTGTTGAGGAATTCTAGGGCTGCATCACAATCCTGGGTTTGCATTAAGTCGGTGGGTTGGGGAGCAAAAGCAAAGCGAGGTTGCACAACTGCCATGACCATGGCATGGAAGCTACAGGGGAGGAACACTGTGGGGGTGGGGTGGGGTGTTATGTTATGTTATAAAACAATGGGAGAAGGTTGAATGAAGTTTTAAATGGCAACAGTTTGAGTAACTACCTTTATACACATGAATATTTTAGGGTATCACATTCTTTACCTTTCTCACATGAGGCAGCTGAGGAATGGAAGAGAGTGGTGTTTAAGCACAGCAAGAAGGAAGGAACAATTAAAGCAGGAAAGTGGCAGTTTTAAACAACAGCAGAAGTGTGGTGAAGAGACATTGGGAGGGAAAATAGTGGCGATTTTAAGAAACGGACACAAGTTTGAGTAGAGCGAGTGGGGTGTGGCATGTTGGGGAGTGGAAGTTTAAAACAAGTTTTGAGTACAGTGAGAAGGCTGTTTGGAAAGGCTTTGTTGTGTTAGATTTCTAGTGTTGGATTCTGTGTTGTAATCGTCTCTGCTGTTTCTCCTTGTTTAAATTAATAATTTTTTTAAAAAGAAAACTTCATTGTCCTTTCATCCCTGCTTTACTTAAATATCTACTGTTGTTTAACACCACAATTTTTCTCCAGTATTCCTCTGGCTTAGTTAGGTCCATTCATTCCAATAGGTCTGGTCTGAGTAAATTTAGCTAAATGATGCACCCCCCCCCACACACACAATGCAATGAGTTGTTTCCAGTGCTAGGCCATTGAAAGGAAAGGACCCATTAAAATTAATGGGCATGACTAACTCGGGCCCATTCATTTCAATGGGTCTACTCTGTTTATGACTTAATTGGCTACAACCGTCTATAGATACTAAGATATATTTATAAATTGCCCAGATTGACATTGAAAACAAATGCTTTCCTCAAAAACTCTCATACCATATAAACTTAAGTAATTAAAACAATGTTAACTAATAATTGGCAGTATCCCAGCTCTTCTGCTATAGTTAATAAAATTTTGCCAGTTTATCAAGAATTTATTTTATCTTTGCCTGATTTCTTTTAATCTAAGAAAGTGTGTCAGTTTAGCTAGAGCTAAATATAATAGACACATTTTTTACACTTTGAGTGATTGGTGTTTTTGTTCCCACACACCCTGCCTCCCCACTGTTGTCTAGAAATGGATAAAGCAGTCTATTTCTAGTCTGGGCTACTTTCACACATGTTCAATCTATATTGATACTGTCCCATTTTGATTTTTTTTAAGTCTGCATGAAAATTTGCATATTTTAAAGGGGGCTGGGGAACATCTGGCACACAGGCTAAACACAGCCCTCCAGGTCTCTCTATTGGACATCAGGACTGTCCCCAAGCCAGACTCCTCAGTGGGCCTCTTCCACACCTTCCTTGAATGCATTTGCCTTACTGGAATGTCACTGAGCTGTAACCAGACATCTTGTGGGGTGGGGTGTAGAAACCTCTGCCTTTTGTGTGACCTGTCAGCTGTACAGTAAGTCACACCTTTTGCCCCAATCACTTTGCTTTTGACCCTTCTCACCACTACCTCTTGCCCCACCCACCAGTGGCATTCAGACCCTCCTCCCCCACCATGGAAGGTTGTCCATTCAGGAAAGAAACCTTCATGCTGAAAAGGGTTCCCTGCTCCTGGTTTAAAACAAATTTACAGGTGCATTTTCTAAATAAATAAATAATTTTTTAAAAAAAAATCTCAATGTGTTTTGAGCTGAGAATTGTGCTGGACCATTCAGGAAGTGCAAAAGCTGGTCAAAAACCAGGTTTGGAACTCTACCTTAGTCGAGGGGGTGCAGATCATGTTAGTTCATATCAGAAGACTGGATTCTTCAGGCATTGACACTGCTTAGGGTGACAATGCCTGGCCACTGGAAGGGAATGTTGTTGTGTCGTGGGGGTTCGTGGAGCAATTAATCCAGAGACACTTCTTCGTGAACAGCTCTTTATTGTATGGATAGGACAAGACTGGGGAATAGGGGGCAGGGGAAGCTCTATTTATAGACACACTGGTACAGAGAGGAAAGATACATTTAAGCGGGAACCAATAATATTCAAACTTTCCGGCGGGAACCAATCAGGCTGTGGATTGTGCTTGTACTCTTTAAATTGACCAATGACATTACTCCACCCGGCTGACAGAATATCTTAATTAATACACAACAAATGTAATGAAAGATGTTTCAGAAAGGGGTGGGTCAAACACTCCACCCAGCTGAAGATTGGTGTTGTTGAGGTGTTTGGGGTGGAAGAACTCTGAAATGTAGATACATTGAAAAAGGTCCATAGCTCAGTGGCAGAGCATAGGTTGTGCATACAGAAGGTTCCATGTTCAATCCAAGGCATCACCAGGTTAGCTTTGGAAGGCCCTCTTTCAGAAATCATGAAAAGTCCTTGCCAGTCAGAGTGTAGACAATGCTGAGTCAGGAGGGGGTGGACGTTCAGGAGGGACATTTCACTAGAGCAGAAGTGGCAGAACAGCCAGTATGAAGCTGACCAACGAGGTGACTGTATCATGTGTTCTGATACCTCTTTTCCAGTGGCCCCTTTCAGAAAATGCTACCAGATATGTTGTGTGCAGATATTATATGGTCTAGTCACCAGGTGGCACTGAGCTTAGGTGCATCTGGGTGGAATCAGTAGTTTCCCATTTCTGGTCTATTCTTGTTTAAGAAAACCTTTAGAAAAAAACAAAAAAGTATTTCTCTAGCTTCCGGGCTGATTCGTCCTTCCATGAGAAGCTGTAAAAGACATCCAAGCAGTGATCACATTAAAAAAGATACCAGGAGCCTCATGCCCAAATTCTAGTTTTAGAAGGTTCAAGAGAAATATGCATAAATCTGGAAGGATGGGACTTGATTTTATTTAGGGTCCCAATGTGGTGTGATAGTCAGAGTGACCGACTAAGATTATGGAAACAGGTTCAGCCATGAATTTTTCATGGGCTTGAGCCAGTCACAGGGTGTTATGATGATCTTTCAGTGGTGGCAGGAAAACAGTGTATGAAGCTGCCTTAAGGCAGAGTATAACTATAATAAAAGAATGAATGTGTCAGTCACCATATAAAATGAAGTAACAATTAAATGTTTATGGAAAATAGAAGGCTTGTGCAAGTAGAAAATTGGTCTAGGCAAATTCTCCTCCTTCTTCAAAGAAGCCTGTTATTTCCTTTAATTCGTCAGCATTTATCACACATGCAAAAAGCATCTTTGGTGCCAGTTACGCTCTATAGATTTGATGTTTGATTATATAGCTGTGACTTGGAGGGGATGAAATCTATCTGCCTGTCTGCCTGTCCATCCATCCATCCATCCATCCATCCATCCATCCATCCATAATTTCTGAACAATAAGCAGGTACTGCAGGCTGTGGAAGTGAACACAGAGCCCTGAGAATTCTTTCTTAAATATCTCAAAAAGATCTATCATTCTCCCCACACTTTATTTTAGTCAGAAATCCTTTCCCAATTTGTTTAAATATGCACAGAGAAACTCATATACAAAAGAGAAGGCTCTTCTCAGACTACTCTTTTTAACATGAATTCACTATTAAATCTCTGCACCAGAAATATTGCTGTCCCTACCACCACCACCACCACCACAAAGCCAAGGAAATTTTGGTAGTCTTATCCAAACTCCTTATGTGCCCTTCATAGTAGGTGTCATGATAAACCATGCTTTATTAGTACAGGAATGAGCAAACCATTTCCTTTGGCTTTCATGCTTCCCCTTGCTGCCCTCCCTTTCTGAACAAAATTAAAAAAAAATAAAAAATTCCTTCCAGTAGAACCCTAGAGACCAACAAAGCTTGTTCTTGGAATGAGCTTTCGTGTGCATGCGCACTTCTTCAGATCCATTCTTCAGAATTCAGATGCATTCTTCAGATGCATGCACATGAAAGCTCATACCAAGAACAAGCTTTGTTGGTCTCTAGGGTTCTACTGGAAGGAAATTTTTTATTTTTTTATTTTGTTTTGACTATGGCAGACCAACACGGCTACCTACCTGTAACTCCCTTTCTGAGTTAGCTGTAAGGAGGAGTTCAGAAACTTTCATTTCCGTTTTTGATTAAGCACAATGTCATGTTGCCCATGGGTTGTTTGAGACAAATCAATGACAAACCATGATGATAAGAACTGAGAAAACCAGGTGACTGTCTTTAAATCAGGTAACTCTTGAATGTCAACCAAATGCTCTCAAGGTAGGAACTGATGTTCCTAGCTGCTGCAGAATCTCTTGGCGACGCTCTGTTGCATAGATTGCCTAATCTACAGCATGTAGAGATTTTTTTAAAATAAAATAAAATAAATGGGTTATAAATTCTTTAAATAAATAACTTGTTTGTGTCAATACACTATGGTTAAAATAAACCACAGTTTAGGGTTTGGGCATAAAGCTTACCTGTGGTGAATTGTAATCTGAAGCCAAAGCTTCCAACCTCCTATTTGTGTCCATGGTGATTAGTTGAAGAAGGGCAGATGAGCACAGAGGGAGGCTGTTGATCATGAGACCCAAACACTCAAATGCAGCCAGTTTCTTTGATATCCTGCTCCCCACTCAGTGCATTCAGTGAATGCTCACATGGATTGAGACTCAAAAGGAGTATGGTCAAATGACCTGGGACCAGGTTAACCAAAAAACCACCCTCTTCTCTCTGAAAGTCCCCAGGCCCATTCCTCTGTCCTGTCAACATTTGAGACACATTTGGTAGGAATTCCAGAGATACCATACTCAATGCCTGCTCTCACACTCAAAAACTCCATGTCATATAGCTCACTTTCCGGCACCCTTCTGTAGACAGATAGGCATGTTTCTATTTAGACAGAATAGGAGGTAGTTCTATTCCATAAGCAGAGGTCTGTTCCACTTGTGGAACAACAGTGATGGATACAACTCTCTGACTTCAATGTTTCATGCTGGCTTGATCCTTCTAATTTGGGGTGGAAAACCTCATGGAGGGGTCTTCATGCTGCATCCTTCACTGGCTCTGCTTATTATTGAAATAATAAGCATCCTTCACTGGTTCTGCTTATTATTGAAATAATGTTATATTTTGTAACTCAGGGTAGTATCCAAATAAGTCCTACTCAGAGCAAATCCACTGGGTCTATTCTGACTAGGACTAGTATCCACTGGGTCTATTCTGACTAGGACTAGTATTAAAATGGGTCTATTCTGACTAGGACTAGTATTGAATTCACACACAGACAGAGACACCCCGCTCAATGTTGTGAGCCACCTTCAACACCATTTACTCTGGAAAGGCGGCACACAAATAAATGATTGATAATGCTGATTATGCTTAGAACCCTGTAATGCATCCCTTGAACTGTAATAAAGCTACTTGTTTGCCTACATGGAGGACAGAGAGGGGTGTGTGAATAAACACGACCCTACTGCACAACAGTAAATTTTACCTTGGTTATTCACCCACTTTTGCTGGCCCCCACTCATCCTTGGCATCTGGCCCTCAGAAGGTTGGTCCTCTGGCTGAAAAAGGTTCTCCACCACTGTTCTAGCTGGAGATTGAACTTAGACCTTCCGAATGAAAAGTATGTGCTGTACAACAGGTCTCACATGTCCTCTGCTAGATTTGATGTGGCAGCACAAGGTCACCCCGTTGGCTCTGTGCTTGTTTAATTGTCATGTGTGAAAATATATTTGCATAGCATTCCATGAAAAGAACATTGTCCTCTGGCTTTTGTGATGAATGTGTTGGTGCTAAAGATTGGCATGAAGGATAGTACTATAAATAAGCTTCTAATAAGGTTAGACTATAATTGTTTTATTGACACAGGGCTGATGGATATGACTCGAAGGTGTAAACAAATCTAGAAATTATTAGGCATGATTGCCCCACAGATGAGAAATTAATTCTTTCTAAATGAGCTGTTGTGATATGAAAGAGATGTGAAGTCATGCAGCTGGCGGGGTGGGGGGTGGGGAATGAATCAGTACACATGCGTGGTCTTCATGCTGTATTGATTGAATGGAGATTGGTTTAGGTATTTTTTGTTGTAATAGAAATAAATAAATAAATAAATGCACCATTAGCTAGTGAAGGTGAAAATTAAGGAGTTCAATTCTACCAAGTAAAAAAACTAAACACAATGTGCAGCTGGAGCATCTAGAAAGATGAAGAATTAATAGGCCGCTTAAGAAATGCTCACCACCACTACATGTGGGGATTTGATGCTTTTGGTACCTTGCCAACAAACATGCCCACCCAATAGGGTGTGTTTGTTTGTTTGTTTGTTTGTTTGTGTGGGTGGGTGGGTGGGTGGGTGCGTGTGCACATATTTGCTGCTCTGCAACAATATCTGACTCTCTTAGGCCTCCTCAATATAAAAGGTAAAAGACCCCTGGATGGTTAAGTCCAGTCAAAGGCGACTATGGGGTTGTGGCACTCATCTTGCTTTCAGGCCGAGGGAGCCAGCATTTGTCCATAGAAAGCTTTCTGGATCATGTGGCCACCATGACTAAACCACTTCTGGCACAATGGAACACCGTGACAGAAACCAGAGCGCACGAAAACACCGTTTACCTTCCTGCCACAGCAGTACCTATTTACCTACTTGCACTGGCGTGCTTTCGAACTGCTAGGTTGGCAGGAGCTGGGACGGAGTGGTCATATTTGCATGTCATACTATGCCAAACTATGGCTTGGTGGCACAGACTGGAGAAAGAGAGGTGCAGCTGGAGGATGAGAGGTGTGCAGGGGCCAAAGAAAGAACTGTGGGTGGAGAGGTGTCCTATTTGCCATCCTTTGGATACTCCCCAAAGTAAATGCAAAGTAAATGCACTGCAGCTTTTGGAACTGGGTGTGTGCAGCAATGCTGAAGGGGATACAGCTAAGGGCAGCCTGAGGAAACTCCATCAACCTTGGCAAACATCCATACAATTGAGCCTGGAGTAAGGGATGAGGGTGGTACTAGCAGATTCCAATAATTCAATTCATTATGAGATTCTTGTGGGTGATTCATGAATTTGAGCCTTGGGTGAGAGCTAGGAGGCTGAGAGGTGGCGGTCTGGTGGCTGAACTGCTGTGCAGTGAAGTTCCAGTTACAACAACCACCATCATTCCCCCAAAATGCCTCAAGACCCCACATTGGTGGTCCCACATCTGGCCAATCTAGTTTTTAAAGAGAAAACCTTTAAAAAAAAAGTTTGTTATGCCAACATAGTATCTGCCTGCTTTAAACAAGCATCTCAAGTAGGGATGAAAGGGAAGTTCAGTTCCATGTGCATTTTAATGTGAACCTACCTGATATGCAGTTTCTGAAACAAGGTGCAAACTGAAATCCAGCCAAAAGAATTACAAAAAATGTGTATATTACAGGAAAGAAGTAATAATAATAATAATAATAATAATAATAATAATAATAATAATAATAATTCTTATACCCTACCCATCTGACTGGGTTGCCCTAGCCACTCAGGGCAGCTTTCAACGAAAACACAGGAAGAATAACAACCACAATTTAAAACTTACCGAAACAGGGCTGTCTTCAGATGTCTATGAAAAATTATACAGTTGTTTAACTTTTTGACATCTGCCGGAGGGCATTCCACAGGATGGGTGTGAATACCAAAAAGGCCTTCTGTCTGGTTCCCTGGAGTTTCAATTCTCTCAGTGAGGGAAGGCCCTTGGAGCTGGACCTCAGTGCCCAGGCTGAATGATGAGGTTGGAGACGCTACTTCAGGTATATATAACTGGGGGGGGGGGATTACATTAAAGAAGAAAATGTTTGCAAAACTGTCCATTAGGAGAAATGCACAAAAATGTGGATGTTTTTGTGATGGCTGTGTGTGTGTGTATTTTTTTTAATGCAAACAGATACAGAGCTATGGAGAACTGAACTGTTATGTACTGAGTTGAATAGGATCCAAAATGCAGCAGTCTGATTGGTCCTAGAACAATAGGATTGAGATTGCAGCAGTCTGATTGGTCCCAGAACAATAGGATTGAGCAGTCTGAGTGGTCCCAGAACAATAGGATTGAGATGGCAGCAGTCTGATTGGTCCGCAGGAGCCACCCAATCCAGCTCCAGGTGGAAGTGAATCCACACTCCGATTGGCATACAGGAGTATCCCGGAATTAGCCAATCACGTGGGGCCCATTGTGTAAATAGTGTATATAAAGCAAACGTTTTGGGGAAACTGCATTCCTCACTACTATGAGCTGAATAAAGAGCATGAAATTCACACTTGACTCCGAGTATATTTCATGAACAAAAGAGTAGGGGGAAATGAGAAACACAGAAACCAAAATTGACCAATTCAGCCTGCTACAATAAAATCTAGGTATAAAAGGATATCACAAAATGCTACCATGAATTTGTTTGTACATAGCATACTTGCTTTGCCACTGAGCTGATGTTGCCATTTCACTGAAAAAAGTAAAATTGTTTTGTGTCGCCCCACCCCCACCCCTTGCACACCCATGAGCATTAGGACTAAATCGAGGACAGTTTACTTGAAATCCTTTCTGATGAACTTGTTATGTGCTCCAGCTTTTATATGGTGTTTCCAAGTGTCCAGATTGCATTATATTGTAGTAACCCTTATGACGACCCTATAATATAGGTCAGTGCTATTATCACCATATTGCAGATGGAGTGACTGAGGCTGAGAGAGAGTGGCTTGCTGGTCAAAAACTAGGAATTTCCTGGCTCACACATTAATTGCTCAGCCATTATGCTGTACCAGCTGCCAAATGTACAACTGTGACAAATATATATATGTTAAGCAGATTGGAAGCTGCATTTACAAATAGTGTTAAAATAGCAGCATTCGTTAGCAACAGCTGCAGCCCCCCTACCCTGACCAACTGCTTTTTTTGTCAGCTAACTACAGAGCTAGCTACAAACCATCTCAGAGTCTTGATAGCCAAGGCAAAAAAGTTGTTCTTTCTGGGTTCCTTGTGGGCATCCAGTGGGAGATGCAAGGGGACACAGTTCTCCTTTAAATGATGAGACATAATCCAGATTCTCAGCTTATCTTTCTAGCATTTGTAGAACCTGAAATATGAAGCAAAAACTGCAAACGCTTTACTCATTCATGCATAGTTTTATTTGTATGCTGCTTTCCCACACACACAAATCATGCTCAAAGTGCCTTACAAACAAGTAAATAAGAAGGCATTTCAAAATCAAACAATACAAAAACAATTTCAAAATAAAAGAACAACACAGTAGGAAACATAACGTAACAAAAAGCAACATTTCAGCACTATAAATACAACATGATTACACTAACAACACCCATCAGCAAAAATAATAAGGGCCTTGACAGGTTTACCTTGGTCCTGCAAACAGTCCCTCTCCTGCAGCAGCTTCTTAATAGGCTTGTAAAGGTGAGGGGTGGGGCAGCTGGGAACACCTCTTCCATGATGTTACTGATTTGTTTCTTGAGAAACTACTCACATTCAATTTTTTGGCCAATGAATGTGGTCATAGCAATATCCAGCATTCAGGAAACCAGAATCTAGCCAACTTGACAAAGGCTAGAGTGAAATACCCATAATCTATTTGGTTTCTAAGCCTTCCCATTGTGCCTGCAAGCTCCTTTTGGGCCCAGTCATGTCTCATCTTGTCCTGCACCTGGTGCCTGGTGTTGGACAGGTGGTTGTGGTGGCTCAGCCAAGGCAGCCCTGCAGCCATCCAGGCTCGAATAGGCCCATGAACTAGAGCAGGCATTCCCAACCTTCATCCCTCCAGATGTTTTGGACTACAATTCCCATCATTCCCAACCACTGGTCCTGTTAGCTAGGGATCATGGGAGTTGTAGGCTAAAACATCTGGAGGGCTGCAGGTTGGGGATGCCTGGACTAGAGATTCCCCACCACTGGTGTATCTGGAACTGTTTTGGTGGCTTAAAAGAAAATGAAATGCAATTGGGAGGGGATCAGCAAAATTAATTATAGAAGCAGTGGGGTTAATGAAGGATTGGAGAAGATGAAGGGAGCCAGGGAAAGAAATGAGAATTTCAACAGTGAGTGGGATTATGTTGCATGGATAGCAGGTCCATCTGTAGTTTGGCAACAATACAGTAGTGGATTGAGAACCAATGGAGGAGTAGACCTAGAACAGATGTTTCTTGCAGGCCAGGTCTACCCAGGCCTTACCTCTGCTTAGTCACCAGATCGACCAGAAATTGTTGACCAATTCTCTGGTGCTAGTTATGCATGTGTGATTTATTTAGAGTATCTGCTTTATCCTCCTGAAAAATTACTTTGAATGCCTATGAAGTGTCTGTTCCTCCCGGCCAGAGTTGCTCAGAATGCAGCTGTCAAAAAGCAACTGGTGGTCTTCTGTGGAATAAAATGTGGTTGGGGGCATGTTGCCTGCCCAAAATTCAGTTCCCTCCCTTGTGCCAAGACTGCTTCTTCAAGACACTGGTGTCAGTCCCTGTGCCGGCACAGAGGTGTGGACTTGAATGCTAGATGACTTTCATTTCCTATCAATTAGCCACTAAGCTGGACAGACAATGGCTCATCATAACAATATGTTATTATGAATGTTTGGTGTAATACATTGAGGAATTAAGGCTAAAAATAGGAGCAATACTAAAGGATAATGATGGAAGAGCTGAATTTGCATGGTGGTTGAGAGAAGCGAAGTCTTATGTCTGCTATCGTGTATGGATGTCAGCCCCAAGAAAAGATGTCTCAAAGCAGAAATGGTAGCAAAGGCTTAAGACTCCTCAATGTGTCCACTGGAGTTACAAACCATTTCAAGCATTATTTAAACATTGTTATTTTGGCAAACATGCCAGCCTGTGATAAGCTTCTGTGCTGTACCACATCAAAATGCAGATTGGTGCTGAATGCATAAGAGGGGCTTCATAGAGGTAACAGTTCATTAAGCCTCAGAGGAATTTAAATTGCAAACCCTTAAAAAAAAAGAGGAAGGAGGATTTGTAATGTGTTCTCCCTTTAATCATGTGATTTGCATAACATAGGGGCAGTTATAGTTTCGTGAGGGTGTCTGAGAACCATCAGGATATTATTCTGTAGCTGCTTCATTTAATCTAATTGTTTCCATTTAGATAATTTTCATGTGTTTTAATCTGTTTAATGATCACCTCTGTGTTGATTTACTGTGGCTGAATCTATAGTGTACATGATTTGCACTACTGGAGGCTCAAGCTCAATGTTGTAAGTGATAAAAGGTGGAGGAACTCCAGTCCATATAACACAGTTTCATAGTTTCAGAACCTATAAATCATACTTTTTTATTGGTGTAGTAATGTTAGGACTTGTCAAATTGAGAGGAGGGGTGTCAATAAGGCTCAGGTCATGGAAAGCTTAGAGGACATATCAGTAAGGAAGCTAGAAAATTTTTTATTGTCCCTCTCCAACAAGAAAAGAATAGCAAGACAAAATGAAATCAAATGCCACCAAAGTCTTTTCTGTATGTTATTCATTTTTTTATTTTATTAATTTAAAAGCATTCATAAACCACTTAGTATTTTAAAAATATCTAAGTGGCATGCAATATAAAAAAGCAAACATCATTAAGACAAAAGTACAACATAAAACCTGTTTAAAAACACATAAAAGATACACTTTTATGTGTTTTTTATACTGATATATATATAGAGGCAGGGTCGGGTGGGGGCACAAATACATGAAAACAGAATCCAATCTTTTTTGGTCAGGTCAGGAAAACCCTAGGGGAAAATATCACTCTTTATAAGATATCTGAAGCTACTAACAGTTGGTGTTTCACATATGGGAGAGGGAAGGGCATTCCATAGGGTTAACAACATAAAATACCCAGTTTGGGGTGACCACCCCAAGATATTCTGTGCCATGCCACAAATAGAATTTCCCCAGATCATATAATCGTAGAGTTGGAAGGGACTCATAAGGTCATCTAGTCCAACCCCTGCAGTGCAGGAATCTCCGCTAAAGCATCCATGACAAACAGCCAAGTAAGATATAAGTGATCTTACTGGTATGTACAGGGGCAGATGGTCTTCCAGGTAACCTGGTCCCAAGTTGTTCAGGGCTTAATATATTAACAGGAAGATCTTGAATTTGGCCTGGAAAGGTGCATCAAAGTAGGCTAGTCATGAGGTCACTAACAGAAGAATCACAGTGGCTAAGGGGCATAAAAGGGCAAGACAGATACTCAGACCACTGGACCACCGAACATCTCCAGGGCAGAGGCCCTTTTCAGAACTGCCACCAAATGTACCATTGTTTGCATTTATTTTATTATTATTTGTATTTATAACCCGCCCTTAAGAACATAGAAAGTTGTCTTATCAGACCATTAGTCCATCAAGTTGTTTAGTGGTCCTCCAGGGTTTCAGACAGGGCTGGCTCCTGGCCCTACATAGAGATGCCAGAGATTGAACCTGGGACTTTCTGTGTATAAGCAGTACCCCTGAGCTAGGGCTTTCAACAAATGGTGCCAGAACAGGTTTGCTGCAGATACTTCCAGGGATTGAACCTGTTTCTCTCTATTCTGAAAGCACATGCTATAGTCTCTCTTGCATATTATTCATTACATTCTAGATAACATTATCATCTGAAATGTGTGTGGGTGTCAGAACCAACCCCCATCTACCATGGCAAAATTCAGATCTGAATCTGGAGAAAACGTCTGCACTCTCTCTCCCACCCCCCACCCCCACCCCGCCTCCCGATGATTGTGTACTTTCCCACGTCAGAAGGGGAATGAGGAAGAGGAGGAGGAGGAAAGCTGAGTCTCTGAAGGATTTGGAAACCTTTGGATAGAATTATGGGCAGGTGATAGGGAGCAATCAGCAAATATATTCGGAATGAGCCAGAGAGACTTAGCTATTAGCAGATAATGAGATCACGGAGTTCAGGCTATAAAACGTAAGATAATGAGACTGGAAAATAAATATACTGGAGGTATTAGAACCTCCAGCCTGAGTAACACGAACATAAAGGCAGTTCCGGAATTGCACCATGAACATAACATTATAATGAAAATATGCAACCATATTTTGTTATGCAACCATGTAACAAATAGTTCCATAGACTAGACGAAAAAACTATTAGCTGTTTACTATAGATGGAGGCAACTAAAGGCTTTTCCCACCAAGCTGCCCTGTGTGATGATTCCGTCAGCATCCATTATTTATTTGTTTCCTTGTTTTCCCATGAAAGAATCTTGCAGTTGCAGCAGCAATAAAGCAATTTTTATTATAGGGTTATAGAAAAACCCAACAACAACAATCCATGAAGCATTAAGACACAAATGACTCACAACAGAGAAGAATAAAACCCATTCCAAAGATCTGGTCAGTTAGTTCATTTACTTAATTCCTGCAAAGCGGAAGTCCTTTGGAGAGGTAGGGAGTAGAGATGTGCAAATCTGTCAATTTAGTTTCTCATAGTTTCTCATTTGTACACATTACTTGGCTGGAGAACTACATTGCAAAATTCAATGAAGTGTGAATTTTGAATGATGGCCGTGTTTTGTTTTGCATATTGTTTCGAAAAAGTGTAAAGTATGTAGGTTTGCCTTTAAATATGAATCAACCCAGACAGAGATAAAATTTCCAGCCCCATATTTATACGACATAAGGCATGGGGCAGTTGGGTGTGGCTTGCAAGGCTCATGGGCCAAATCAATCTGGGCTTTAACTGGCCTGCAGACCAGAGGTTTCTCCTGCATATGTGCTACATGCTCCAACACCTTCTCCAGTTGGATATTTCACATTTGAGGCAATAAGCAGTATTTTAAAAATAAGGAAGAAAGGAGAAGCCCTCATTACCAGCATATGGGTTACACCGTAATCACATAAATCTCAGTTCCTCTCATGGCAGATTCATAAGAGGAAGACGTAATGATAGCTACTACAGAAGAGAGCTAAGTTAGGATGGATAGGAGGGAAGCTAGCAGAAAAATGTCCTTCCTGATGGGCAATGAGCAATTTACTTGGCAACCTACTGAGATATTGAGAGTGTGTGGGGAAACCAGTCTTAACTACTGAAGTCTAGCTTATACATTCATTGATAGGAGGTCATACAAAAGTATTAGAAGGTTTTATTTAATTATTTTTTTGCATCAGATAGGGAGGCAGAAGATCACCAGTATAATAAATTTGTATTAATGGCATTTAAGATCAGTAAATTAAATGTTTCAGTTCCAGGGTCTTCAAGTGTCATGACACTCCCCAACCTGGGGCCTTCTAGATATTTGGGACTCCCATCAGTCTAGTTGTAGTCCAAAAAGTTTAGAAGGCATCATTTTGGGTAAGGTTGCCTTAATGCTTTTCCATTGCTTGGAAATTTGTTGAGATGATTTTACCTTTCCAGTTTGTAAGATTATTTTAATTCTTATATTTATGTAGTTGAATATTGTTGTGAAACATCTCATGGACATGTCATTTTTATCTATTCATCATTTTTGATGGACAACCCTGCGAGGTAGGTTACCTGAAATTTCTGTTCCCAATTTAGAAAGTTGCCCTTCCTCGCAGCTTTGTTTCACAGACTAAGCTGGTCTCATGAGAGTTGGAGTTACTTCTCTTTCTGCCTTACTCTTCTTCCTGTCGCACCCATGCCCACTCATAGAATCGTAAAGTTGGAAGGGATCCGGAGGATCATCAATCCAACCCCCTGCAATGCAGGAAATACAACCAAGAGCATTCTGCAAAACCATTATGTTGTGTATAGTTATGGAGGTGGTTGTCAGCACAATTATGTTTGCCCTAACATGTGGGTGGCGGTGGGCATGGCTAACCTGCAGAGCCCTGCAAACTCCTCATGTGCTTTCTCAAATTGCAGATGTGGAGTGGTGGTTATGCAAATATTATTCCTGAAGAGATAGGACTACGCCTCACCCTGAGACACATTTGACTAGTTTATATGTTTATAGAATGTGACCTTTAATTGAGAATAGATTTATAAGCAATTATGTGTCATAATAACTCAATGGACCTCTGTGCATACATACTTTGGAATCCCAGCTACTGGGGATAGCCCCAATGAGATAGCCATTTATTGCTCATAAGTTTCCAGAGAGGAAAGGGTCTTTGGGGAAGGGCTGTAGATCAGCGGTAGAGCATCTGTTTTGGAGACAATTCCAGGTTCAGTCCCTGGAATCTCCAGGTAGGACAGGGAGAGTCTATAGCCTGAGTGTCACTGCTAGTCAATGTAGACTATACTGAGCTAGATGGAGTAATGGTCTGACTCAACAGAAGGCAGGTTCCTATGTTCTTCCTAGAAGGATCTGATGTTCATTGTAAAGTTACAGCTGTAGGAAACTGCATGGATGCCAGTAGGGCTGGCCCAATACATTTTGCAGCCTGGGATGAAGGTCAAGGTGTCCTGCTGCTCATCTGCCCCCTTTCCATTCCACATAAAGAAGTCAACTAGACTAGCAGTGCAATAGTATCCTCTACTGCATGTGAGGCAGCAGGGCAGTTAAGGGAGGACAGGACTGGCTGTGAAGCATGCACAGGTCTGTTCTCCAACAGAAGAAAATGGCTGGAAGGCTTAGGAGGGGCAACCAAAGGATTGCTGCTGTTTCCCCAACATCTGCTGCCTGAAGTGACTGCCTCATTTTGCCTAATAGTAGGGCAGGCCATGGATGCCATTGGGGTTTAATGGATTGAATGGCACTGCACAGCTGCAGTATTATGCCTGCTTCCTCTGTAGTAGGTTGCAATGAACTCAGTGCTGTTTACTTCCAAGGAAACATGCACAGTATTCATCTGATTGATTGCAACACAATTTGGCCCGCCAGTTTAAAATAAGTTTTTGTATGAGTATATGTTTGTGTAATAAACACCCAGCTCTTAAAATTGTTCATTTCCCCACTATTCAGTTCTGCAGAACCTAATCAGCAATAAGAGGTCAATTTTAAAACTTTGCTTGTCAGCAAAAGGGATTTGTTTTGCATTTATGAATGGGTAATAAGCCTGCATCTCACAATGATTAATGGTTATTAACCTTCCAAAGCTTATTCGGGTACCTGAGCATCCCCTTGTCTGTTAGTTTCTATGAGTGAGTTCAAGTGCTTTATTGCGCAAAGGTCTTCCATCCGTCTCTCAACTGCTTGCCATGAAGACACAATAATTAAAACTTTGGAATAATTAAAAATAAATAAATTATATAGCTGCATATGAACGATGTAGGAATTGGTTAAGAAAAAGGAACTGCTAAAAATAATACTTCCACTATGGGTAATGATATGAAACAATCTCAAATGCCAAGTGCTGATCGACAGACACAGGACCCTGTGTGGGTATCTTAACAAAAAAGACAAAGACATTCTGAGGTTAAAACCACTTAAGCAGACATTCTTCCACTCAATTCAGTCAAGAGAGGTTCACATGTCAATGTTATTCACATGATAAGGGCCTTTATTGTTAGATTGTATATGTAGCTATGAATAAGTGTATCATTTACAAAAGGAACTTTAAACACTTAATGGTTTTATTGTGGCATATGTTGTGGCATGCAGCCTACAACCAAATACATAGATGTTTAATATAAAAGCCTGCCCTATATTGCACCAGGCCACAGATCCATTTAGACCAGGGGTGTCCAACTTCCAAGAGACTGCGACCTACTCCAACTATAAATAAACTGGCAGTGATCTACCCATTGGATTGACCAGAGTTGTTGAGCTTTTTTGGGGGGGGGGTGGATGAGCCACCCAGGGACACCCGGCATTCCACCGGTAGATGGCAATCAACCTGTTGGACAACCCTGATTTAGTCAGTTATTTAATTGTATAGTTATACAATTGTAGAATTATATACATTTTAGCTTTACAGTGGTACCTTGGTTCTAAAACACTGTGGTACTCAAACAATTTGGAACCCAAACACTGCAAACCCAGAAATATGTGTTCCGGTCTGCGAACTTTTTTGGGAAGCTGAACATGCTCCGTTTTGAGTGTTGCACTTATGTTTTGAGTGCCACATTTCTGTTTTGAGTGTTACACTGAGGTCTGTCTGTTTTTGCTATTTATTTTGCATTTTTGTGTTTGTGGCTTTTTTGTTTCGTTTTTGTGACTGTGTGGAACCCAGTTCAGCTACTGATTGATTGATTGTGTGACTGCAGTACATTGTTGCTGTCATTTTATGGATCAATGGTCTTGTTAGATTGTAAAATTCATGTTAAATTGCTGTTTTAGGGGTTGTTTTTTAAAAGTCTGGAACCGATTTATCCATTTTGCATTACTGTCTATGGGAAAGCATGCCTTGGTTTTGGAATGGACTTCCAGAACAGATTAAGTTTGAGAACCAAGGTACCACTGTACACAGAAATGCCATGGAATGTACTTCTGTGTTTTGCTGGTCTTATGTATCTGCCAACTGATGTTTAGGGAAGCCTGGTCCTAAAGCCCATGTTTTGTACATAGAACATCTCGGGTACAATTCTCAGTTGAATTAATTTAAGGTAACAGAGCTGAAAATACTCTGAAGCCACCATATTATCAACAGTAGCAGATAATATCAGTCTAGACCAAGCTTCTCCAACTGCTGCCTTCTAGACAGCACAGGAAGGGAAAGTATGCTGGGTTCTGGTCCTGCCTGGATGCTTCCAATAGTCATCAGGCTGGCCACTGCGAGAACAGGATGCTGGACTAGGAATCTCTTTTTGAGCATTCATCCTAAATTCTTTGCAGGGAGATTAGACCACCCTGGCTATTTAATGAACTTACACTGTTGCTGGAGATGCTATATTTAGTGGAGTAGGATTGAGTTGGATACACTCTTTTACATATATTATTGGTGCATTTTAGGTTGTTTTTACTCTAGTTTTTAATGTTCAGTTTTGTAAGTCACTTTGGCTTCACTTTTCTAAAAAAGGGAAGAAATAATAATAATAATAATAATAATAATAATAATAATAATACACTCCCACCTTTACCCTCTCTCGAATTACCTAGGGTTTTTTGACACCTATCCTGGTAGTGTTTGTTCACTTCTCACACTATCAGGCAACCTCTAAAAAATTACCTTGTACAAAGGGAAAACTTTTGGCTCAAACATGATTCAAAAGTCAAGGGTTAAGTACCACTGAAGAAGCCAGAAATTTATAGGAGTGCATCCTCCTATATGAATAGGATTCCAGGTGAATGGAAATCAGTGCTCAAAAGGCTTTCAGTTTAACATAGTGCAAATATAGGGTAGAAGAAGGAAGAAAACCACAAGAGTGTGCGGTGATCTTCCAGTCTTGTAAATCCATGCATTAGAGAAGCATATTTTCAAAACCTGGAATGGATAGTTCAAGGCTAAAGTTTGAATCAACTCCCGTTAATTAGCATGCATTGCAGGATCGGGGTAGCTCTGTGCAATGTCAGCATCTCCCATAAAAGAAAACGGCAGGGTCACATTCTCCAATTCTTCTCTTCTCCTCTGAAAATTCTCAGCATGAGAAAAGCTGCCTTAACCTGAACTTTATTAATGAGACATCCATTTAGTTCTTGTCAATGCTAAGGTCATATGTGTTCTACGTGTGAGAGTCAGGCATGCTAATGGGACAAGCACTTGCGTCATGTCCAACTAGACACTTCCCTATTAATGAACTAATTACATAGTATTGTCAATACTCTCCCTCCTTTCTCCCCCACCACTTTCATTCTTTTTTTTTAATTATTATTTGAAATGCAGACAGCCCCAAACATCTGCTAATTTCTGCCTGTTCATTATCAGGAGGGGGGTGAGCAGGTATAGCAGACACTCGAAATCACTGCTGTTATGTTAACCAGCCACATATTATTCAGTAGCCAATGCAAAGAAACCCTGCTAGCATTTTTCTCCAGAGTGGTACATCAAATCCTATGCTCAGGTTATATTTTTAAATGAGCAAGCCATTCATGCAAGCATATTGCTGCTTCTAATAGAGAATTAGGATGATTGATCGCCTAACGGGCCTTTCAGCACTGGTTGCTGTTCGAGCCAACATTTTCAACAGTAAATTTGTAGCTGATTATTATCTGCACATTTGATCATGTGATGCTGTTATTAGAGAACTGGTGTAGGGTTTCCCTTTTCACGCTAATGGTGGGTTGTGCCCAAATTGAGAAAATTTCATGGCTGTAGTCACACCCATTATATACAGTGGTACCTTGGTTCTCAAACTTAATCTGTTCCGGAAGTCCGTTCCAAAACCAAAGCATTCCAAAACCAAGGCGTGCTTTCCCATAGAAAATAATGCAAAATGGATTAATCCATTCCAGACTTTTAAAAACAACCCCTAAAACAGCAAATTAACATGAATTTTAGTGTCTAACGAGACCATTGATCCATAAAATGAAAGCAATAATAAATAATCAATCAGTAGCTGAACTGGGTTCCACGCAGTCACAAAAACAAAAAAGAGGCACAAAAAAACAAAAACTCAAAATAAATAGCAAAAGCAGTGTAACACTCAAGTCGTCAGCGTAACACTCAAAACGGAAGTGTGGCACTCAAATTGGAAACATAACACTCAGATTGGAAGCGTAACACTCAAAATGGAGCACGTTCGGCTTCCCAAAAAAAGTTCACAAACCGGAACACATACTTCCAGGTTGGCAGTATTTGGGTTCCAAGTTGTTTGAGTACCAAGGCATTTGAGAGCCAGGGTACCACTGTACCTTCTCATTCCTCCAGCTGGTAAATGTTGGTGTCTCTGAGTGTCTGCATATATCCCACTTTTCCTCCAGGGAGCTCAAGGTGGTCTTCCCTTCCTCTCCATTTTATTTTCACAACAACCCTTTGAGTTACATTAGGCTGAGAGTGAGTGAGTAAGGTCACCCAGTGAGTTTCACAGCTGAGTGGGAATTTGAATCCTGGTCTCCTAGGTCCTAGTTTGATGCTATAACCACTATACCACACTGGCCCTCATTGTGTAGTATTCCAGAATTCTTATCCTGTCGGAGTGCAGGAGATAAGGAAATATGTGTCTACCTGAGGCATGACAGATCTGGTTATTGTGATGACATCTTGTCTGTAGCTAATGACTGCTCTCTTTGACTCAGCACCATCTCTTTCTGCCATATCTCTTCTTTGAACTGAGCTCATGAAGCGAAAGATCACAATGGTCAAAGAGAAGTGGCAGCAAACAGATATCACCCAAGCACACCCACCAGCCTAACCTCCTCTGCACAGAAACTGGAATGATGCTTATACGTATGCCAAACAAATGAAAATTAGAGGATCCATTCCAGATCTCTCACAAAATCAGAATTTTTGCAGTAGAAAAAGAAGGTTTTTTTTCTCTGGTGTACATCTGGCAACATGCCAAAAAAATCCAAACAAACAGTGGGGAGTGCAGAAAAGTTCTCAGTCTGGAAATAAAACAGGTCCATCCAAAAATATTCTATTGGTTTCTATATATTTGCGGAATCCCTGTGTACACAGGAAAGGTTTGGATCCACAATGATGGCCAGTCTGGTTCGACCAGTCATGGAAGGGGGTCTTCAGACTACATTTCTCACAGGTTCTTTCTAACCTTGGGTGGAAGTGTGACCCAAGAGTTCAAAGGCAAAGTTTTATATAGGCAGACAGTCTCACACTTTAGATCAAGCAGCATGAAGCCAAATGAGCTAGGCACATCAGAGGGGAATACTCCTTTGGATCTGGCATAAACGCACAAAAGAACCCTAGCAGCAAATTTTAATAGTTTCTAAAGAAAGTTTAAGAGAGCACAAGCAAAAAGGCAGAAAGGTGCAAGACAGGAGTGCCTGGCATGTTCTGGTCTATGAGGTGACAAAGAGTCAAACACAACTAAATGACTAAACAAGAAGAAGAAGAAGAAGAAGAAGAAGAAGAAGAAGAAGAAGAAGAAGAAGAAGAAGAAGAAGAAAAGAGTTTTTAGAAAACTAGCTAAGCCAGTGTAGAGTGCACTGGCACAAAAGTTTATGCTCACAAGCAACTCTGCATCTTTGATGGGGAGAGGGAACACTCCATTTTTTGAAGCATTCAAACTTGTAAGGACTCTTGAGCCAGGTGAGCACTGATCAGCCTGTTACAGAAGTTGCACATAGCCCAGACAATGGCCACAGCACATTTTGGCTAGAGGAGGAAACGAACAAGGTAGCAACATCAAGAAGATGGAGGCAATCAAAGTGTTAGCTTCTGTTGGAGTCCCTCAACTCTCTTGCCAGGTGAGAAGCTTGTGTACAGGAGGGGAAACATGCCCTCTTCACTTATACATTAGAGAAACTTGGTAATCTTAAAGGAGCAGACTGGGGTAGGGCAGAAGTGCACACATAAGAAGTATATATGTTTGTATATTGTTTCACATTGTATATAGCTTCACATTGAAATTAATGGAACAGAATAACATAATGGCAACATAATTTTGTTCAATTAATGTAATTAATTATGTAAGTTTTGTTATTTGCCACAGTGGACAGCGAGACAATTAACACAGTTTCTGACAGAAGACAAACTGCAGTGGAACTGGAAACAGTGCTTTATGCGACGAATACAGGGCAGAATAGAAAATGATGCCTTCTTATGTCCCTACTGCTCACTTAGAACCAGAAGGTTAAGCTCATTTTCTGCTTTACAGATAAATCCTCCCAAGAAAGCCACTGACTCACTGACTTCAGACAAGGGGCATGAAGGGGTGCTCACCTACCAGTGTTGCTCTGGCCCCTTCTTTAATAATTTTCTAGCAAACTGTAAAAACATGTTTATTTCCATTTCACCAAGCCTTTGGGCTGACTTAAATTTATTGTTTTCACCTATGAGTGCTGTTTGCTGCTGGCTTTGTAAGAAAGAAGATGTAGCTCTCTGTTTGTATTGTTGTGTGTGTGTGTGTGTGTGTGTGTGTGTGTGTACACCCATACAGAGAGAGAAGTGTCTTACAAAATAGGAAAAAGACATGTAATAAACAAAGCAAAGTGTCTGCTGAATCTGCTAGTTAGGCACTAACTGTTGATGGACAACTTCAAAGGACAATGCTCTCTCTTCTTAAGCTCTTTTTATCTTTAAACTGGACTTTGACTAGACACCTTTTCAAATTGAGGATTCTTTCAGATGGAGGCTGTCCTCTGTAAGGGAGGATACATGTCCATCCTGACAAGTACCTGAAACCAATGGGGAGAAACACCCAGAGTAGTGGGTACCATTTGCATCACTGGAATTTAGATGAGGCCTATGTCAGGCTTACATCATGCTGGAAGATATTTTTGCCATTAATCCTGCTGTTAGTTTGACAAGGCAATTTCATCTTTCCCTTACCAATCCTCCTATATGACACCTGCACAGAGACAGGTTGCTTGGAGTTCTCAGGATTTCTGCATAATTGGCTAATGAAACCATCTGTAATTCAGCACTTGTTAAGTGAAATTCATTCCTGCTTGACTCCCCAAATAAGCCTTATGATTGTAGAGACACGAGCAGAACAGCTGCGAGGGAGGAGGGAGGAGAGCTTTCCAAGACATCATGCTGTTGATTCTGAACATGGCTATGCCAAGTCTTGGGCGTGTTCAGGTGAAATCTATGGGACTTATTTCCAGGTAAACATAGTCAGGACAGGGCTGTCAATGTGTTGCTGGTATTTAATTAAGGAGCACATTTTTTTGTCTATTAGCACATTGATTTTTACCAAGTACCGGTAACTATAATAAGTAAATATTAAGAGATTTTAAAACT
This sequence comes from Lacerta agilis, assembly GCF_009819535.1. Taxonomy (NCBI): domain Eukaryota; kingdom Metazoa; phylum Chordata; class Lepidosauria; order Squamata; family Lacertidae; genus Lacerta; species Lacerta agilis. The sequence goes on along the minus strand of NC_046319.1, from coordinate 42,213,816 downwards.
CTGATTACGATGTTTCATCTAATATGTTCTGGTTCTGTTTAAAGAGTTAAAAACAAACAAATAAACACAGAATCTTCCCTGCAGGCTTACAACCCAACAGAAATAATACAAAGGAAAAAGGAATGGGAAAGAAAAATACAGAAAAAATAAGCAGTCTCAGGCACCTAATCTTCAAGCAGAGGTGGGGATCTATAGCCCTCCAAATGTTGTTGGACTCCAGCCCCATCATGCCTGACTGTTTTTTGTATTTGCTGGAGCTAGTGATGGACAATTTTTTTTTCAATTTTGGTGTCTATCAGTTTCTTATTTTTCCAATCTCAAATTCATTTTGCCCCACATCTGCAAAGCCCACATGAAAACATGCATTTGTGTGCATGCTTCTAAAAATACACATTTTGTTCATGATTTTGACTAGTATACACATTTTTGCAAGCAATTTTCCTGGATATAACACATGCATGTATGTACCCCCCCCAATATATACTGTTACATGCCACCCCAATCTCTGAGCTGTGTGAGATTACAGGAGTTCCAGGCGCTTACCCAGGGTTAGTGTTTCCTTCAGAATGAGGCATAGCAGAGACTGTGTCATTTTTATGGCATATTGTTTATTTACCCATGCATACAACCTGAGCCTACGATGGAGGGGTTCATAGCATTAGCACCCCAAAAGGGTTGTGCTTCTCCCATAGCTGCTGCCTTGGATTTAAAGAGGAATCAAGCTTTGGTCTGGATCAAGGTTGTGTCATCAACAACCTCAGATGACACAACCTTGATGGCAGAAAGTGAGGAGGAATTAAAGAACCTTTTAATGAGGGTGAAAGTGGAGAGCGCAAAATATGGGCTGAAGCTCAACATAAAAAAAAACTAAGATCATGGCCACTGGTCCCATCACCTCCTGGCAAATAGAAGGGGGAAAATTAAGTAAATAATTACTTAATTGTTAAATTTCTATCCTGTTCTTACGCCCAAAGGAGCCCAAGGTGACAAACAGCAATTTGCTGAAATAACACAATTAAATATTTTTATTATTTAAATAAAAACAATGTGCATCTAAAAACATGTAAAACTGTCACATATAGTCACATAATTTCAAGGTTACCAAATTACTGTAATAATGAGGCAGGCAGACACAGCTCACCAGGGAGAGCATTCTACAAACTTGGAACCACCACCAAGGATGTTCTGTCACATGTTAAAGGACAGCGCTTAGTGGCAGAATCACCCATAGAGCCTCACCTTCTGACTGTAGGGCCTGATATGGTAGTTGATTTTGGGAGAACTTGAGCAACATTTTGAGGTTCACAGGTCCTCACCTCTGGCCTAAGAAATACTCAGATCTGAAACCAGACCTTTTTCTGAAAGCAGCTTGGAAGCTGAGATAGAGACTCTGGAACAGATATCCAAGACAATAGTTTTATGAAATGGAAGATATAGTATACAGAGCAGAGGAACAAACTCTACTGCAACAATAATTGTAGTTTTCCCCATGGCCTTTCTGGCAGGTTTAATTGCACTCTCTTAGCTGTATGACATGTTGCTATTTATTCTGCATTAAAAAAAAAAATCCTTTCCGGAGGGATTTCTTCTGATAGGTATGCTTTAAAAGGCACCATTCAGTGTGCCAGCTGTGCAGGAATTTCTCAGGTGGGAATGACTAGAGGAGGTTTTCCCATGCAATCTGTCCACACTACTTCTGCAGACAGGATAAACCGTGCAGAAATTAATGGAGGATATCCCACACCATTTGTATATATAAACACTGAATGGGGAAATGTGTTGCAACAACACTGTCAGACTTGTGTTGGTAAATCTCAGGTCAACAGGGAATCTAGTAGACCTGTGGTCCAATTGTTGTAGTCTATTTGCAAGAGCAGCCTCACTCAGTATTTCAAGGGTTGCTCTTAAGCGTGCACTAGAATAAAAGAACATTGCTGTATGTCCCCAGATCTTTCTGTGAAATTGCCTCTACCAGGACACAACATGCATTCATAATACACATCTGGTCTAGGTAAGCCGCAACCCAGTTCAAAGGATACCTTTTATAGGATATGCAAATATGGAATATAAAGCACTCGGTGGAGTGTGCTTACTTGAATGTCAATTACCACATGCTGCTATCGCAGAGAAATATTCATAAACATGGAATCTGTAGAGGGATGCAGCACATATAAACTATTGTTTAATAATAACTATGGTTAAATAATAACTACTACCTTTTTTAAACTACTATGAAAACCACAAATTACCAAACAGAAAAAGGATGTTCCCCAATTGAGTGCTCTTTCAGTCATAATTGCAATATGCAACAAAATGGACCCATTTCTGGAACAGTCCATCACAATTTCTGCTGTATCAATCTAGTTAATTTGTCCATTTCAGCAAGTGAAAATACTGCCCTCAACCACTCCACACTGTGGGCAGTGGACCATTAGATGTCCAGTGTTTTGCAGCAACAATCTTAGCAGCCACTAACAGATTTTCAATAACAACCTGACGATCCTGTGCATGTCTTTTAAAAAATAATAATGAATGAATCATAACAGAATCCAATCTTGACTTTAAACTCTTTAACCAAGGACACACTCATCATAAAATTTAGAAGGGGCCTTTGACGTCATTTCCTGTTCTCCCAGGGGCCAACTAGATGACCTAGGTGGAATCAACACACATATAAAAATTGTTCTGAAAATGCTTTTTTAAAAAGAGTTTTAAAAAATACATTGAATTTTCCATAAGGCTCACCATCACCATCTAGTGTCACATTGTATATTGCACTCGAAACACACTTAAAACGTTTTCTTTGACCCTTTGTGTATGGCTGTGCCAAGTCCTATCAGGAACACTTACATTTGTCGTTTGATCAAAGGCAATACATTTCAACAGTATGCATCCCAAACTTGGTTCCCATCATATGTTTTGGACCATGACTGCTATCTTTGCCTAGTATTGGCCATGCTAGGGCTGATGCGATTTGTAGTCCAAAACATCTAGAAGGCACCAATTTGGGGAAGTCTGGTATAGACACTTCCATTGGAAATGTGCATTTGATCCTCACCAATTCCCATGCTTTATTGTAGTCTCTGATCTACCCTCAGATCCAACCTTGTACCCCGACTGGGGAATGTGAATGCAAGGCACTGATGGAGGAGTCATCTAGCAGAAACACAAAGTGGCAGCACTCAATCAGCTGACTTCAAGGCCTGGTCTGCTTCCATCAAGACTTACCTAATACCAAACTTTGGTCCTAAAGCCAGTTCATTGGAGAGTACCCAGCCCTTGTAACCTCCTGCTTCCTCGGTTTGTGTTACTTGCTGCAGATAACTTTGGTCTGTGGTTCCAGTGCATGGAACTTGACCCTTGCTTAACACTTGATTGACACCCTTTGCTTCTGGCACCACTAAACTGTTACCTTCTTCTCCCACCAAAGATTATATTTAGCTGTGCAAATGTGTGTGTGTGTGTGTGTGTGTGTGTGTGTTGGGCAAGGGGGGGGTCTTGTTAGAAGATTTCTGGATCAGACCAATAGCCCATCTAGGCCAGTGTCCTGTTCCTGCAGTGGCTAACAGATGTCATTTGGGGGGCCTGAAAAAAGGAGTGCAACCTCACCTGTGATTCCCAGCAACTGGAATTTTGAGGCACATTGCCTCCAACAGTGGAGGTAGAACAGCCAATGGGGCTAGCAGCCATTGATAGCCTTATTGCCTAGTCCTCTTCTAAAGCCATGCTAATTCCTGGCTATCACTAATACTTGTGGGAGCTTGTAGTGTGATTGCATCCCCAGAACAATTAACGGCTGGGAAGGTAGGTCTGGAAAATAATACAGGGATAGTAGGTTTAGCATTCCTTCTTTCTGTGTCACTATCCCAGTTGCTTTTGCGTCTTTTTAAAAGAACATCTGGAGATCTTGTCACAAATCTCTCACATCACATCTGTTTCCTTGGCACTTAAATTCCTTTTTGCTCAACATGGTTGGACAACCAGGTTTGCCTCCCTCTGCAACTCATTCCTGAAACAAGGAGCTTATCATTGGGATTCCATTCATGCAAAGCCAATTTATTTCTAAATATAAATCAACAGCAAGGTGGTTCATCAGCCCCTTAAGTTTCATTAAGCTACCATCCTTATTAACTTGTAATTTAGTGTATGTTAAATTACATCTCTCTTCCTCCCTACCTCTTGCTATTTTGAAGTTGGTTTTGTTTAGGGTACTCCCACCTCCAGAGAATAATACTTCATAGAGGTAATAAAAGCATCTCGTGCCTGTTGATTTTGGGTTTCCATGACAGAGGATGTTATTAGATAATGTCTTAGTCCTAGAGGTTGGTGCAATCTAATTTCATTATCCTAAATTATGCATGTATTTTCAGCTAAATGTTCTCTTCCAAAGGAACTGCTTAATCTATAGTGTTTGGCTTGTTTTAATACTATTCTGTAGGCGACATTTCTTGCTGAAATATTGTGAACGTAAAGAGGCCTTTAACTTTGTGAAGTTTTTTTTTGGCAAATATCTGTGTGCTAGCACTAATTTTCTTCCTCTCAGAGATAAAGTGGTTTCCTGCAACCTCTTAATGTATAATGTATCTTGGGTAAACTCAGGGAACCAGTCTTCAGAATTAAATAAAAAGGGCAGAAACTACTTGAAGGTAATCTCTCTTTTTTGTTTTTGTTTTTTTAATATAGCCCATGAGAGAGGTAGTAAAATATGAAAGCCTACTATGATCTCCATTATCCACATCCCATGCTTCTTTTTTTGTTTTGTTTTCAGGCTACAGTAGCTCATGCTTTCTCATTTTATAGATTAAAAAAACCAACCCCTCGCTTTTGCTAAATGATTTGGATTCATTTTTACCTTCTTCCAGCAAAGGAATGTTTCATTTTATGGATCCTGATTTAGCACAATGTTACAGCACAAGATTATTCGTAAACTGGAAGGTCTTAATCTAGGAGGAATGGTCCATTAGTGCAATTGGAACACTACTTCACTAGCCCCAGTCTTTCCCCAGAGAGCCCTCACCTACTTGCCTTCTTAATTACATCTAGCCCAGTGGATGGTACTAGCTTGTAAAATTTATTGGAGAGGACACACAGCGAAGAGGGCCTTCAGATGTTTGATGTCAGGGTTTGAGCAGTTTTATATGGTGGTCCTTAAATTGGTGGGGTATTTATAGTTCAAAGCTGGGCTCAAAAACAGATGGGCAGCATACCTGCTACTTTATGGGAGATGTAAATCCACGTAGAACAAGTTTCACTTTACCCATTGGGATTGAGGAACCATCTTCTAATGAGGATCTCCATTTTACCTGGATTGAACTTCAGTTTGCTGGCCCACATTCAGACACCAGGTCTGCACATCAATCACCACATCTGCCTATGATGTAAAGGAGAATCAGACCTGTGTATCATCAACTTGCAGGTGGCAAGGCATTCCATATTTTTTTTAAAAAAAATATTTTTTATTAGTTTTTCATTAATAACAATCAAATGGAGGCCACATTAATACAATACCAAATTGTGCCAAATCACAATACAATCGAAAAAGCCAATTAATCAGTTTTGAATTCAATGTTTTTGGATGACTTCCCATGTTCTGGTTATCTGGAGTTGATGTTAATCCTTGGTCCTGCTCCAATTCTCTTAATTAGTCCAAATTCCACAATTCTGATCTTAATCCTTTGTTTTAGCAGCCACTGGTGTGATGACTTTTGTTCGTATTTAATAAATCCATATCCATTAACTTGCAGAGGGAAATTATATCCTGTAGTTTCTGTGTGAAATATTTGTTTACCTTCTTCTTTTCCTTCATGTTGTAATCAATCAATTTTCTTCAACATTGCCCCTCCTTCAAAAACTCATTTCTAAGTACGCCACAACTCCATTTTGCCTCTCCAAAACCGAAAGCACTCCAGCTTCCGGCCGCAACTCCTGGCTTACTTCTAGCACATATCTCCTTTATTCCTTTCCAACCTTCTAATGAACTGATGTCTCGCCAAAACCATAATAAATCAAATTTAGAGTTCTCTTTAGTAGGCAATGTCACAAATCATCACAGTATTTCACACAGTCTATTCTTTCAAGTACTCCGTAAAGAAAATTATAGGTTCTTGCTGAATGCCTCTTGCATTTCATATATAGTTGTAGTCCATTCAGTGAAGGCTTGCTGAATCATAGCACAGCAAATATAATGTAAATATAATGTAAAAAGAGAACAAAGGCTCCCCTTCACTTATGTAGTGTTCCAATTACGATAGTGAGAGTCCTCTCCAGATCAAAACATTGACACTCAGTGGCTGATTCATTTAGGTTATCTTTCTCGTTCATCCGGAACACATCTGTTTCTTAAGTCCAAATTCAGATCCCTCTTAAAAGATACAGAAGTACCTCTGCTCAAAGTGACCGCATTGGGGACTTCCCAATAAGTACAGTGCTATGCACTCTGTGTCCCTGCCCTCACATTCCACCAGAGCGAGAGGCAGTTATTGGATGATCCACAAGTGAAAGCTGTCCCCCCAGCTCTTTTGGGGGGCTTGCAAGGATAATTACTCCCAGATTATCCTTAATTAACTGCACAGCAGGCGCCCACTATCGTGGGATCTGCTGTTCGCCATGGTGGGAGCACCAGAAGTCCTGATGACAAGGCATTCCAAAACTCTGGATGACCCCATTCAGCAGTTTTATGAAGATGCAACAACACAGGGGAGGGGAGAGGAGAACAAATTCTATGGAATACCACACTGAAAATTACACTAGGATGAATAATACTACCACCAGAAGCTTGCAATCCACGTGGAACAGAAACACTGCAAAAGAGTACCCCCAACTCAACCACATTTTATGGCTGCAGGCCAAATATGCCCCCCTTTTGAGGAAGGTTATATTATTCAATAACATGAAATATATCTGTGTTATCAACCAGTGATGCTGGTGAAGATCTTCTGAACCAGGTTTGGAAAAGAACTTTGGGAACTTATAGAAACCCACCACAAAAGGGAGGGAAAACCTTAAATTCTCCTGCTCTGAATGAAATCTCAGCATGAGGAAAAACTGCTTGCTGATAAATGCTTTGCAAAGTCTGAGCAGGAGTTGTTGTTGTTGTTGTTGTTGTTGTTGTTGTTGTCATGGTCTGCACCAATACTGACTGAATACGTAGGCTGGATAAATGTGGATGCAGGTATAGCATTTTAGTCACTCATAATGCTGAGAAATTAACAAATACATATACTATCAAATAAAGTTGAGTACCAACTAATAGTTTTCAGCTTAGCAGTCCAAATATTTCATGGTTTGCTAAATGTTTGTATCCAGCTTTACACTGCATGTTATTTCCTTTTCCATCTCTGTTGGTAGTAATTATTATAAAATCATTTCAGAAAAGATAGATTTCCATTGGGCTTTGTTAAATGGCATTACATTAGAAACATTTGCAGCCTTAAAAGCCCCCCATTGGATTTCCAGCAGTGGAATGTAGGTATAACATAGATAAAGGTTACATATTTGAATGCTATTCAAAAATTCAATTCTTCTGTCTCCTCTCTTTCTCTATGCACTTTTGGTGGATATGATGTGTCCACTGGGAAGTACTGTAGTAATATGAGATAATTGAAGTCACCTATAGATGTATCTATACTGACTTGTTTGTTTTTGTTTTTTGGGAGTATTTGCACCCAGGATGAATCATGATCATTAAAATTCAAGACACAGGAAAAATGGGGCTAGGCCAAATATTCAGGGACAAACATATTTAGCATGTAAGAATGCAGCTGTTTACTATCACAGAGCCAAGCTGATTTGGTTGTGTGGAGACTTCATAGTCAAATGCTGAGACTTTAAACGAAGTCAAGTTTAAGAGGCTCCATATCTTTATAAAACAATAAATAAAAGTTTCTATTATTCTATCAGAAAGGATACGTTGTTCTTTCTCTTATCTGATCAAAATGAGCTGACAACAACAAACGTTGCTAGATTTATTGAGGGCACAATGAGATTAAGGGCCACTATTTGAACGACAATCATAATCATTTGATCGATCTTTTTATCCACTGTTGTTTTTAACTGTACATTGTGTATCTTTTGTTGCAATGGCTGCTGGCTATGCGAATAAAGTTTATTATTATTATTATTATTATTATTATTATTATTAATCATCATCATCAGAAAGGACAATCAAGGAATCAAAACAATAAACTTAAATATTTGCAATCCAGCAACCTGAAAACTAACACTCTCAGTAAAACCTAATCATGCTATGGTTTTCCCAGTAGTGATGTATGTAAGTGAGAGCTGGACCATAAAGAAGGCTGATCGCCGAAGAATTGGTGCTTTTGAATTATGGTGCTGGAGGAGACTCTTGAGAATCCCATGGACTGCAAGAAGATCAAACCTATCCATTCTGAAGGAAATCAGTCCTGAGTGCTCCCTGGAAGGACAGATCCTGAAGCTGAGGCTCCAATACCTTGGCCATCTCATGAGAAGAGAAGACTCCCTGGGAAAGACCCTGATGTTGGGAAAGATTGAGGGCGCAAGGAGAAGGGGATGACAGAGGACGAGATGGTTGGACAGTGTTCTTGAAGCTACCAACATGAATCTGATCAAACTGCAGGAGGCAGGAGTGCCTGGTGTGCTCTGGTCCATGGGGTCACAATGACTCAGACACGACTAAACAAAAACAACAAAAAGAATCATGCAAAACTTGACTTTAGTAATGACAAAAAAATGTATTTAAAGGCCCCTCATAAACTGAGGTCCTAAACTGTAGTTTCTTTAGCTTATGGATAAATCCAGCACTGCTTCACTATGCTGTATGTTTAACTTGCGTGTCTTCTGCTACATAGCTCCCTTTGCCAGGACTATGCCCTCCAACTTTGCTTTCTTAAACCACCCACTTTTATTGCTTTCAAATCACTCTTCAAAACCTACTTCTGCTACAAAGGAAACCCCTGAGGGAGATTCCCATTAGCCTTTCATGTACTCCCCTGCTCTGGCTCCAGCCCTCTCTGTAAAAGCTGTCTCGTACAACTAACCCTGTAGTTTTGGAGGGAAAACAATTTTACTTCTCCTCAGTGATTTGTGTGACAGGCCAAACGCCTACACAGAGGCAGGGCCCAAGAGGCAGCTCTCATAGATTTTCTTCATGAAATTTCCCTCTGTGCACATAAGAATGTTCCCTTTCTGAAACAGAATTTCCCTCCAGACATATTAGGGTTATCAGAGCAAATTTTATGTATTAGAACCAGCAAAGTAAGTTTTCAATATAAGGCAAGAGGCATCAAGTCATGCACGTAAAGAGTAGTTTTCTTTCTTGATGTATGTTAGAGGCACTATGCAGGTACTAGATTTTAGGAAGAAGAGCTATCTCAAAGCCAGCAAGACTAGGCAGCTACTTTCTTCCTATTGAACATCATTCCCTTACACCATGAACACTCTTGACAGCAGGGTCGACAAGTGTGGGGTTGTTGTTTTTAAGAGGATGAAAGGAAGGGGGTTATTAATTTGTTTCACAAAAATGTGTATATTAGGCAAAATTACATACAAAAATGTGTACGTCAAAATAAAATTTGCATGAAAATGATGCTAAATTTTCATGAGTACTTGTTTATTAACAAATTAGCACACTGTGGAAATGTGAAGAACAGAACTTAAGAGTGTAGGGTGGAGGAATGAAAAACCAAGAGAAATCTAAATTGACAAATTTGCCAAATCGTAGCTGGTCATTAACTTTCCTGTGTAAATTGTGTACAAGGAAGGCTCAAAGTAGTCTCTGAGATGCAGTTGGGTGTTCAGGCATCAATGACTGTTTATTGTATTGCACGTGATTCCCTTCTGGTTGTTGCATCATGCAAAAAATCAACATCTAATAGAATTGGAGAGATGCCAGGTCATTAGATGGAGATTCTGAGTAGGAGACACTGGACTACTAAGCAAACATCATGTGTTTTTATTACAGCTGATCAGACAGTTCTGCAATAACGTATTTTTCTACATGGTAAAAAGCACAGCCAGGCAGGCCATCTGAGTCGTCTGAGCTTTTAATTCATAGCGGTCCAGCAGGGAATGAATGTTTTGACATATAATGGGTTATTATCAGATCCAACTCCCCTCCTTTCTCTTTTGATCCTCCCTACAATCTGTAACTTCAGAGCAGAATCAGTTATGCTATAAGCAAACAACACACTGGGAGCATTTCAGAAATTCCTCTTTCTAATGAAAATATTTCAATCTCAATCTAAATGAAATCATGAACCCAAGAGTCTTGAGCAGAGAACAGCAAGTGCCTTTCTCCTTGAGGAATGGTAGCATGAAATGTAGAAATGAAAGATTATGCATGCATTGGTTTGCTTCTGATAAGAAGCAACATTATGCTGTTGTTTCAGCATCAACATTGTCATCTCTACATTGTCATTGTACTTGGTCCAGTGAAGAGAACGACTTGTTTTTAAGTCCAGAAGAGCTGAGGACCAGCTTCCTATGACCCATCATGGTTTTTCTGGTCAGCTGAGGGGGGGGGGAATCTAGTTATTGCATTCCACATAGGCAGTACATCAGATTGTTCTGAAAGCCGAGCCTGATCAGGGAAATCCAGGCTTAGCTCAAAGATTATCTCAGGTTGAATTGGGCTGCCCAGAGTAATCTGATGTTGTCAGGGTGTCAGGTGGGAAGGATGCAGGAATCTGCTTCATTAGTGTGTTTCTTGCAGTGAACATACTGAGGAACTTAATCCTCTACTTACTAACTGGTCAGTAAAGGATTTAGTCCCATAAGTTGCAGGTAGCTCCTTCGCAAGTGCCTTCCCCATTGCATTGCACTCTCCTGGGTCAGCCGGGGTGATGGTCAGGGAGGGGGCTATGCTGTAGTGCACAGATCAGCCATCTGACTTTGGGCTATGTCACATAGGAGTGGGAAGGGGGACCTTTGGCACCATTGGGCAAAAGATGGTATAGAGGGGAAGATTTGCTGGAATTCCTGGAGGCTACAAATAGTGAGTGATGTTGACAGGCTCACTTATATTGTCCTCAGAATGTGGTGCAGCTATGGACAATATGGGGAACGCTACAAGATGGTCCACCTCTTCTCAGTACAACTTAACCTTAACAAGTGTCAGTGAACTTAGTAAGAGATTTTACTCTGAGTAAGCATGCAGACATTTGGGAAACATAAGGCCTCACTTGCCTTCCTATCAACTACATTCACTACTGCACATGTACAAAGTTGCTTGTAAATATTATCTTTTGTGAGTTGCTGGGAACAGAGTAAGCCAAGCTAATAAATACGTTTTATAGCCAAGTCAGTAGAAACATTTATTTCTATTTTGATTCAGCTTTGGTGCATGATGATATGCATATTACATGTGTATTAGCATACACAGCTAGGGGAGTTCCCTCTGCACACGCATTTCTGCCCAGCTGTCATAATCATAGGCTCCTTTTTAATTAAAAAAAATGCTGCTTTGATCTCTACTGTTCATGCTGTTCCTAGGGAGCACAACCTATCCAAGAGTGTTTCCCACCTGCTCTGTATAGGAGACAAACTGAATTGAACCCATACAGGTGGCATGGATACATCCAAGGGGAGCTTTGAACTGTTCACTGTGCTAGAAATAACACATGCAGGAATAAAGAGTTATAAATAGCAACATGGGGAGTCATAAAATGCTGGGCATCATACTTTAGAGGCTTCATCAAATCTGTTTTTAAAAGAACAGGATTCCAACTGGGTTTGACAGATGTTGGGTCAAGACTGTGACATCCTTCAAATTCCACAACTATGTCTCAAGGTTGGGCTAGATGTCTGTGGTGTGCTGCCTTTCTTTGCACAAATTGAGCAGAAATGAGGAACATGTGGCCTTCTAGATATCATTGGACTCCCAACTCCCATTACCTCCAGTCTGCTTGTTTGATGGTCAAGGATCATGAGAGTTGGAGTTCAACAGCTCTCCTCAATGTCCCACTACCAATCTCCTGGCTCTGGGCCCCCTTCCTCTGAGATTTCCCTGGGGGGTGTCCCCCAGCTGGTGCCTGCCACCACGCTTCATCATCCAGCCAGTCTCTAACTGTACATGGCTTTCACAGCTCCACCCCCTCCCTACAGCAGCTCCCCATTCTGCCTCATTGTAGGGTCACTTATGGCTATTATTCACCCTTCAGCCAAAGGTTCCAGGGTTGGTCACAGCAATTTAAAATACAACCCAAGTGGTTTAAAACAAGTCACAGGAAAAGGGTGAATCCTGAAAATATATCTCTCATGTGTCAGAGGCCAGGCTAAAGAGGCGTGCCATGGAATCCATATGATGCACACGTGTTTGTGGGGGAAATCCACAACTGAGGGGCTAACACAGAGGATGCCTTCGCCCAGGCCACCACTCCATGAGCTTCTGGGGGTGGTGAAGCTACTTAGGGAGGTTCCTTCTGCTGATCTTAAGGTGAGAGAGAAAGAAGGAGGCATCTTTTCAGTTATCTGTGGCCTAGGTTTTTTAGGACTTTAAACACTTGCATAAGCACCTTGAGTTGGGCCCAGAAACAAACATGGTGTTGGACTAGGGGAGACAGCAGTGTGAGCAGGGCCCGTTCCAAGTTTGAGGGACCCTCAGTAAAGCACCACATCAACTGCAGTCATTTAGGAGCTGCCTATAAAATTCCCTGCAGAGTTGCGTCACTCTCTGGCAATCTAGGGAATTTAAATGGCAGCTCACAGACTCAGCTGTCTATTGCTGATCGTAGCCAGGAATAATTTAAATGGGGCACAGGGCAGGTGTTGTGTGGTGATGTCAGGCCCAACCCTAGGTGTGCCCTTGAGCCCACTTGTGTTATTTCCCCAGTTTAGCTGTAAAGCATCAACTAAAGATGGGTTGTCATTACTACAAAGCTCTTCTGTGTACTAGAAAATGCACTAGAAATGAAATATTTCTCCTGAGGATGCATTAGATGATTCAGACTTTGTAGAAAAGTTGAAATTTATTCTTCCCTGCCTAAACCCTTTCAAATATGCATGCCACCAATATGTTCCAAATTCGATGAGTGGGTTTAATTCTTAATTAAGTTGGATCTTTCCATTTGTTCTAGAGATTTTGACAAAAGAATACTCAGATTTATTTTATTTTATTTTATTATTTTGTGCAGTGCTGCGCAGATGGAAACCCAGATGCAAGCTGTGTACTGTGATCTAAATCTTTATCAGATGGCCTAATCTGGCTAGATAATTTGCATAGACTTTACTTTAAAAAGCAGAGACAGACCCACTTCTTTAGTGCATCTACAATGACGGGGCAGCCTTCCAATTCTGAGTCTGCAGAGCTCATGTTTAAAGCTCATCTCACTTTTTGCAGATTAAAACTGCGGCAGCCTCAAAAGCGACTCAAAGTGACTGAAGTGCAAGACATGGGGAGAGGAAGACAAAATTTCAATGTTTGGTAAATCACTGGAAAAAGCACAGCTATATCTGTGACTTGGTCATTGAACTAGTTCAATGAATAGCACTGCAGTTTTTCTGCTTCATTGCAACCACAACAGTTTCTGACAAATCCTTTTATATCTTGAATTGGAAAAGAGAAAGAGGGAGGGTGGGGGCAGAGTACTTGTGTTCATGGAAGGATTTTGACATAGTTTCTTAAAATTCCATCAAAGCCACAGTATACTTTGCTTTCCTTCTAATTCAAAATAGCTATTAGTAAATTATAAATCTACTCCACTCATTAAAATTAAAATAAAAATCCAGTCCTGATTTAAAGGGGTTATAAATCTACAAATGAGTATAGTGGGCATGGAGTATTATCTTTATTCATCCTTGCCTATTAGTAAAAATAGGCCTGATAGCCGAAGGCTTCCAAGAACGTGTATTTCATAAATATATATAGTGGATTATTAATGCAAGCATTAGTAATGAACACACACAACATATATTTGAAAACAGAAACATTCCTCAAGGTTTCTTAGCATTCCACAAAGCAGAGCTTTTCAAGTTCTGACTTAGAGGGCCTAGATTCTCTCACACTTTGGCAATTTGGAGGATACTATACGCCTTCTGGTCTGAAGCTCAACATCAAAAAAACTAAGATCATGGCCACTGGTCCCATCACCTCCTGGCAAATAGAAGGGGAAGAAATGGAGGCAGTGAGAGATTTCACTTTCTTGGGTTCCATGATCACTGCAGATGGTGACAGCAGTCACGAAATTAGAAGACGCCTGCTTCTTGGGAGAAAAGCAATGACAAACCTAGACAACATCTTAAAAAGCAAAGACATCACCTTGCCGACAAAGGTCCGTATAGTTAAAGCTATGGTTTTCCCAGTAGTAATGTATGGAAGTGAGAGCTGGACCATAAAGAAGGCTGATCGCCGAAGAATTGATGCTTTTGAATTATGGTGCTGGAGGAGACTCTTGAGAGTCCCATGGACTGCAAGAAGATCAAACCTATCCATTCTCAAAGAAATCAGCCCTGAGTGCTCACTAGAAGGACAGATCCTGAAGTTGAGGCTCCAGTACTTTGGCCACCTCATGAGAAGAGAAGACTCCCTAGAAAAGACCCTGATGTTGGGAAAGATGGAGGGCACAAGGAGAAGGGGACGACAGAGGATGAGATGGTTGGACAGTGTTCTCGAAGCTACTAACATGAGTTTGGCCAAACTGCGGGAGGCAGTGAAGGATAGGCGTGCCTGGTGTGCTCTGGTCCATGGGGTCACGAAGAGTCGGACACGACTGAACGACTGAACAACAACAACAATACGCCTTATGTTTTTCCAGCGTGGCATAATCTCTGTGGAGTGGGGAAACACAAACACATACATGCATGCAATCATATACAGTGGTACCTCTGGTTAAGTACTTAATTCGTACCGGAGGTCCGTTCTTAACCTGAAACTGTTCTTAACCTGAAGCACCACTTTAGCTAATGGGACCTCCCACTGCCGCCACACCGCCAGAGCACAATTTCTGTTCTTATCCTGAAGCAAAGTTCTTAACCTGAAGCATTATTTCTGGGTTAGCGGAGTCTGTAACTTGAAGCGTATGTAACCTGAAGCATATGTAACCCGAGGTACCACTGTACACACTTACACAAGTATATACCCCAAATAGGAATGTGCACAATTTCCATGCAAAATGACACATGGGGGAAATGGGCAAATAGTTGTTTTAACTTACATAGAATCTCTCTGGAAAAGAATAATGTTGCATGTTAAATGGCCTCTCTATGGATCCATGAGCATCCTTTCATTTGCCCTAAAAAAGACTCCATCTGCATTCCAGCCATCATGGACAAAGGGGCAATGTTTTGTGTGATCCAAGTGAGCATACACAAAATGCTCACTGAGACTCAAAATGCATGCAGCTGCCTCTACTGAAACCAGCATCTTTCCCAGCCCACTTCAGGGTCCTTTACCTGGGACAGACTTACCTGGGGCAGAAAAAGGGACGGCAACAGAAGCAGAGATGGTGGCAAGGATGTTTGGAGTATCCATTTCTGTCATGTCCCAGCATCCACTCAATGGGAAGTAGATATGGGGAAGAAATTCAGCTCAGTTCACTTTTAAAGACAAATACACATTTTTTGAAACCAGAACAAAAACACAACCATCCTTCAAAATTCATGCTTTCCCAAAATTTGTAATGCAGTTCTCCAGCCAAGAAATGTGTTACATAAATGCACATACTGTAAGTAAGCATAAAAATGCATATATCACTGAAAATAGCATATACAATTGTGTGTTAGAGGAAATCGCCTTGCAAAAACATGTACACTGGGATAAATTGCAGACAAAAATGTGTATATGGAAAGGTGTATTGTGGAAATTTGCACTAAAATAGAGCTGTCATACGTCCGGGATCTCCCAGACAATACTAGAATTTCAGAGGTGAAAGTGACATCCAGGACTGCAGAGTAGAAGAGAGGAAGGGCTTTGGGAATGGGATTGGGAAGGTGAAAGGTGATCTTACTAGCTGCAAGGTGTGGGAAGCTTTAGGATTTTAATTAATGTGGTGGGGAGTGGTAGGGCGGTTGGTGAGCAAAGTGAATAGGGGCACAGTCCCTATCATCCAGCAATTTTTTGCTAGACTCTTCAGCCATAGCTCTCAAAAGGCTTCCTTTATGAAAGGAATGGCAGCTGATTCAGCTATGCATTTTTTGTGACTCACAACTGGATGAGGAGCTTGGTATGTATGGAATTCTTAAGCTTAGGAATTTTGGCCACCCAAAATAAAACCCAAAAAGAACTCAATGTTTTCTTATCTGGGAAGATAATATTAGCATGGCATTTGAAGGCAATGTGAATCATACACAAGCTATGAGACATCTACATTTTCTAATTAAATTTCAGCCAGAGAGTCTGAAGGCTAAAAATGAAAAAAAAAAGTTTGTGTGCGACAGTCTTTAAATAACTGCCATGTCTGTTGTCATTTTGGGTTGAGCCTGACACAGGAGTGTGTCTCAGAGACTTGCAAGTTTTCATGATGTCTGACAGTGAGTGATTCTGGCTAAAGAAGACAAATTCCAGACACTGGTGAGTGTTGTATTCTGTGGCATCTTGTGTTATCAGCCCATCTGCCAAAAAGGGTCTTCAGTTTCCTAATTATCTTAAGAATGTGCCAGTGATCCTGCTGAACCCTTTAAGGTTCTGGAATGCCAGAATGTCACAAAATCATTTAAGGTGGCCCCTAAATGATGGGAGTTGTGTTTGGATACTTGGGATTTATGGGTGGAGAGAGTCATGGGTGGCATTGGAAAGAAAATGGGTTATTATTGTCATCTGGCCTTCACCATGAGGCCCCAGTGTGGGTTAGACCTATTTGAAAAATGCAAGATTGATATCAGTGAAAGCAAATTTTAGAACTTGGTCCCCATCTAAAACAGTTTTGTAGAACAGTTTTGTACACTCTCCGGTACAAGGGCAGGCAGGCAGCTCTCTCTCTCTCTCTCTCTCTCTCTCTCTCTCTCTCTCTCTCTCTCTCCACCTTTTCTCTAAGGAGCTCAAGGTGGTCTCATGGTTCCAAGCTCAGAATTGTTAAGTTCACCTTTAAATGAGAACGGAATCAAATTTATCCCCAATCCCTATGTAGAAAATTGTCAGGTAGGTAGGTAGGAAAGTAAGTAAGTACCGGTAAGTAAGTAAATATTTGTTGTATGAACATCCCCCTTCCTTGAGTGAAATTTCACTAGCTATGTTCTTACTTATTAGATTTCCTTCAGCCGTCTTCTCATGTTTTGCCTTAAAACAACACTCCCAGATTTGCTTCCATTTTCTCTTTTGGTGAGAAAGTGATGAGCCTGACAAACTTTGGCAGTCAACTCTTTTTGGCTTCCGCGAAAGTCTTCAAGTGGTACTCCTGAGGAGGAACCTTGACATTTACTTTGAATTTCACTTTAGGCAAGATTTTGGTATTGATTCTGCTTTTTCATTAATTTTTTAAAACATCATTTGGATAAATTTAAATACTCCTTCATAAAAAAACAAACCTCTAAGCAGAGATTTTTTTATTACTTCACCCCCCCCCCCAAATCCACTTGCAACCTAGCTAACCTCCAAAATTGTGGGACAAAATTTGAGGAGGTATTCTGGCATATAATTCTTTCCTGCTGTTTAAAATTTAGCATATTGATCTAAAAGCCACAGTTCCATAACACAACATGTAATGCAGTGTGAAAGGCTTCTTAGAATTGATACAGAAGGGCTAGCATGATAACCAGGAAAACAAACGCAACAATCCTCACCTCTGAATGCACCCCATAATCAACAAACAGCAAAATCATCATAATCCATCAAATTCCTGGAAGAAGAGAGAAGTTCTTACCTGGAACCGAATGGATAGTAATGATGGTGCCAGACAAACATTACTGTCGATGGCATTTCACATGGAGCAATCAACAAATGAAAAGGCCATCTCCCATGTCACTACCCTCTGAACCTCTGTCAGAGTCGTCACTATCTATTCTATACAATAAGGATCTGTACAGTTCTTCAGCTTTCATTGGTTTCTGTTTGACAAAGACCACACCATCTACATTGCTGGCTTAAACAGAAACCCATCCGAGGGAAGCAAAGGTATTAAAATTTCATCCCGGGAGCTGGAGTGTTATTCCCTCTGCAGTTAGATGACGCCCCTTGTCCTTTGTGATCTAGTGATGGAGCCTTGCAAGGCAGCTCATCTTATGACTGCATAATAAATCTGTGATGGTGTTCTCAGTTATCACACTTCCGCTATGTAAGAAGTCCATGGAAGTGACTAACACCACATGCTTGTCCTAATCAGGTGTTCAAGCGAAGATACAAGGGCTTAAACTGGGAAAGGAAGGAGGGTTGTGGATGAGTTGGTTTTACCATGGTGGTAGCAGCAGTCCTCTTTGTTTTGATTTCAAAGAAAAAAAAGTTTAGCTAATAAATAAAGCTCCTAACATTGAAGTCAAGGTCTGGTCATCCCTAACTTCCTCATTTTTCAGTGCTCTTAAAATAGTTCCTAGGACGCTGAACATTTTGTAAACTATTGGATCTTGCCAACATACTGAAGGGCATGGTTGGTAGATCTCAGATTAGTAGAATTTAGCTTGAGTGAACCAGCCAACGCCCTCACCTTAATGGATGAACATATTCCATTACCAAGCACAAGAGACAGAAAGCTTAAGAGAGCTGACAATGTAGAGCCCTGAGATAATATGGCTCTGGGCCAAGAAAAGGAATTCAGCTTCATCAGAGAATTTATGGTGAGCTTTCTTAACACATAATGAAGATTTTTGTGTGTGTGCCCATTAGACTATTTTAAGCATTAACTTCAAATTTGTTCATGCTTAAGGGATTTTGCCTGTGCGTGAATTAAGAGAGGACATTAAAAAAAATATTATTGAACTGCACTACCAGAAGGGGAAGAATTTCTGCTAAAAACTGAAAAGCAGATAACATGGACATTTCCTGGGTTTTTAAATCAAATCAACTTGTGTGGCACTACACAAAACCACACAGACCATGATTTGCCCTCATTTATTTTAGTGGAGTGTTGAGTAGGAGAAGCCTTTGGTGTAATTGATGGTTTGGAGCACAACATACTAATCTCACCATGTGATACAACCTCTTCCATTATTTCCTATCTTCACAGCTACAAGGAATAGGGAAATGCCTCCAAAAATAACTGAGACATTTACATATGGTTTAATCTGGCATGAGATGTCGATGGGCATGGCAAATCCAATTGAGACAATTGGTTCAGCAAGGGAAGTTTGAGAAATTCAATAATTGTGAATTCCAATACAAACTGACTTAATCTGCACCTCCTGCAGCTTTGACTGTTCCTGAATGTCCTGGTACAGTTCTCAAAGACAAAATATGTTCAAAAAAAGTTTTTTTTTGGGGGGGGGAATAAATTTGGAAATGTTTATATTGAAAGAAAATAAAAATAGTCTTAAATCTATTTAAATGCAAATTTTCATACAGCTCTTAAAAAGAAATAAATGTATTAATGCAGAAATAGGATGGAATGTATTTATCCGCAAACACATGTGGAAGTGGAAAAGACTTTGCCTATTGCAAACTTAAATTGGTGGCAGGGATTCTAGGTAAGACACTGCAAACTGTTACTATTCACCATGACAACTTCCTATTGGTTAATCACTGACTCTGTTTCACACACACACATTCTTATTTTTAAACCTGGTTTATTATTATTGACATATTTTGATGTAAAGACATGTTTTTGTTGATGCTGTTGCTCAATATTGTATATTTGTTGGAAAAACACACACAATAAACTAGCAAACTAGCAATATAGAGATGGAGTAGAACCTTCAACAATGCAAAAAAAGGCAGGGGAAAACAAATGATTCTTCCTGTGAAAATAGGAGTGTTGCAGGAATATTATCATCTGTGAAATATTGGAGGATATAAAATCCCACCAATCTGGATATATATCCACCAGCTATGTGAAGTTGCAACAATAGTTGCATTAAATCCCTTAACACTGTACTCCACTGAAGTAGCATTGCTACCATTTATTTATACCCAGCCTTTCCACTATAAAAGCCCTCAAGGTAACTAACAAATGCAACTAAAAGCAACATCAAAGATGTCTCATATCAATGCCAAAGAGACTATTTTTTTATATAAAAAAGAGCAATCAAACCAGCATAGAAGAGCAGCAGAGAACAGAAGTTGTTAATATAAGAGTGGGAAACAGATGATGCTGGGCTGCAGCTCCCATCACCCCTAACCATTGGCCAGCAGAGGTGGGGCTTATAGGAGTTGGTATCTTAACAACAACTGAAAGGCCACCGGTTCCCCACTTCTGCATTGGAGCCATGCTCAGACAAAAAGGATGAACTTTGCCTGACATCCAAGAAAGAGCATTGAGAGGAGTTCTCATTGCTCTGTGGTGCACTATCACAGAAGAGGCTTCCTAACTGGCAGCCACACACTTGGCTTCTGAAGATGGGAGTATCTAGAGCAGAGCCTCAGCAGAAGACACAGTGCAAGACTCTGTGGGGATGAGGGACAAAGTGGAATTACAAGAGAGAGGAAAGCTGGAGGACACAAGGCCTGTTGTCTTTACTCCATCAACAGTAATTAAATTCAAGTACGTACAAATTATTTCCAAGGAGCCTTGGCAACTGCAATCCACAAAGGGAACAAACCCTAATTGGCTGGGATAACTCCACAAAGCAGAAGCGCTTCAAGAACATCTCTATAGCAGCAGTAGAACTGCTAAAGGTTAACTGAAGGAATTCCCCCTCCCCACATTGTTTCCTACAGATGTAGGAATAGAAAAACATCTTTGGGAGCCTTAATGTAATTAAGCTGTTTTCATTTGTTAAGCAACAGGTGAAGTGTGCAATTGTTTGTTCTCACAGTGTTTTTATTTTAGTTTATTTTCAGATATTTTAAAATGCACTTTTGCATCCACTGGACATCTTATAAAATCTCCAAAAGAACATTTTGGCTTTTATTATGCTTAGTTGTAAAGGTAAAGGGACCCCTGACCATTAGGTCCAGTTGTGTCCGACTCTGGGGTTGCGGCGCTCAACTCGTGCTACTGGCCGAGGGAGCCGGCGTACAGCTTCCGGGTCATATGGCCAGCATGACTAAGCCGCTTCTGGCGAACCAGAGCAGCGCATGGAAACACTGTTTACCTTCCCACCGGAGCGGTACCTATTTATCTACTTGCACTTTGACGTGCTTTCAAACTGCTAGGTGGGCAGCAGATCCTTAGTTATACCTTTCTGTTAATTCTAAAATATTTGATTCTGAATGTCACGTGGTCACTTTCAGCAGGTTATGAGACTATGATCTCAGGTCATTTTTGCAAAAATAAGACAAACTACTGGGTTAATGCTAATAACTGCCTTTAATTCATAGTTATTCTACTTTCATGTCCATGCACGGTTTAATATCAATACCCTTTGACCCACCAATAAATTGTTATCTAACTGCATTCTCATAATTTGGAGATAAAGCACACAGACTTGTAAGTGGAGAGAGAGACTGAAGCTGAACACTTTGATTTAAAACCTAGCAACTCAGATACAAAGCAGAAATTACAGGACTTTTTTTGTTAAGAGAGAAATGAAAGTTAAGATGAAGCAGTGAAGACATATAACATAGCAATGCATATGGAAATTATTCATTGCACTATTATGGAAAACGTTCCCCCACCCTGTAAAAAATGACTGCATACAATATGGTTCTTAAAGTGTATAGATGACAAACTGGGGTGTTGCCCCCCCCATTCACTTGCATTTTCTGATTATAATGGATTTTCTAGCAGTGTGTTCTGTGATTTAGCACAGATTTACAGTGAGGCAATTTTGCTTCAGTTATATCTATGAAGGAGATACAATTTAGCCATCTAAAGGAGAACTTCAATAGAAGAAGGAAGAAAGCCAAATACGAGTCATCAAAGCAGAGGGGCTTTAAGGAGCTGGCTTTTTCTCCTGTAAGGGGGCATGCACAAATCCCACATTCTCCTATGTCACATTTGTAGTTTTTGTCAGGTGCCATCCAGGTCTCTTAGGCCCCACCCAGACTGGTTTCTGTTGCCTGCCTCTCCAAGTCTCTGTTGCCCCAGCGAACCTAGAGATGCACAATGCTAGGAAAGAGCTGAGAGCTGGACCATAAAGAAAACTGATCACCGAAGAATTGATGCTTTTGAATTATGGTGCTGGAGAAGACTCTTGAGACTGCAAAAAGATCAAACTTATCCATCCTTAAAGACCCTGAAGTTGGGAAAGATGGAGGGCACAAGGAGAAGGGGATGACAGAGGATGAGATGGTTGGACAGTGTTCTCAAAGCGACTAGCATGAGTTTGGCCAAACTGCGGGAGGCAATGAAAGATAGGTGTGCCTGGCGTGCTCTGGTCCATGGGGTCACGAAGAGTCGGACAAGACTGAACGACTGAACAACAAGGAAAGAACAATGGCAACAGACAGAAGTAGGGCATAAGAAGAAACTGAGTGCAACAGCACACTCCCTGCCTGAGATTCCCAACAACCGGTGTTTAGGAGCAGACTGCCTTTGCCAGTGGAGGCAGAACATAGCATGAAAGATTCGTGAAGAACACAGTTTGAGAAGACTATAGCCCAAGATAATAGAAAAAATGAATATTACTAAAGTCACAAAGAGCTTTTTGTTAATTCCATTCAGCATATTGTTCAACTGAAAAGATTCTTAGCTTGGTCCTCCCACACAGTAACTATCACCACTGAAGCTGGATCTGGTCTGTGCATCCATGTTGAGGGTTTGCATGACACTTCCAGAAGTGGGCCTACACTGAGTTAATAGTTCTGTAGTTCAGTGGTAGAGTACATGCTTTGCTGCAATGGAGAAGGGCTGTAGCTCAGTCATAGAACTTATGTGTTGCATGCAGAAGGTCCAAGGTTCAATCCCTGGATTCTCCAGGTAGGGCTGAGAAAGTCCCTTATCCAAAATCCTGGAAAGCCACTGCCATACAGGATGTCAGGGACTGGTCTGGACAGGAGAGATGGGAAGGGTCCCCTCAATCTGCTCAGCTCCTCTCAAAACAAGAGGCGGAGTGGAAAGTTTTGCCCTCTCTGTCTCCAGCAGTTTCAGAAGGAGAAGGAGACAGGGCTGCTTCACAGCTGCATGAATAAATGCCTAGCTACAAGATAGTGGAGGAGAAGCAGAGAGTTAGAGAGCAGCCAGCAGAGACCTTCCTGAAGAGTCTGGAAGATCCTCCTTCACCAAGGGCCCGTAGGTCCCTACACATTCAAGAACAAAGGATGCAAAGGAGTATGACTCCTGGGACTTCCGGTAGATTTTCAGGATGTTGTTGGGAATGGAAGAGGAGGGGCTACTGCCAACGTCTCCTATGCGTGGAGATGTGGATTTCTTGTCTTGCAACCAGATGGCTGAATAAAAAGCCATCAAATACAAACTGTTTGTTCTTCTTGCCTCTCAGGCTAATGGGGGAGGAGAGGACACTCCATGCCTAAAACAATGTAGACAATATTGAGGTAGATGGACCAGTGGTCTGACTTAGCATATGACAGCATCCTTTGCTGCAATGTAGAAGGTGCCAGCAAGTTATTCTTACAGCTGCTGTGCAGCATATACTTTAGTCTTTAAAACTTTGCTTTTCTCTGAGTTTTCCAGACATCAAAACCAATTTCACATTGACTAAGTTCACAAAGGAAACGAACAAGAAAGCTTTGGGATTGTTTGTGTCATTTGAAAGTGAAGACCCCTGTGACTAAAATTAACAAGACAGAGCCTCCTTTGCCATCATAAAGCATTTAGATTTGCTTAGCTTCCATTTTGATTAAAATGCCTCATGGCAGCTTTATAGTATTAATTTCCAATTCACATACTCTACTTTTAAATGTTTTCTTTGCAATATAAATCACATTTACTCGCAGTGCACCAGCCAAATACACAAAGGCACAGATAGATGGTTCGAATGGATGCTAAATCGCAAACATACTGTAACTGATCATGATTACCCATTGATTATTCATGGTGATGGAAGGGACCGTTCTGAATCCAGCATGGTGTTAGAAAAATGAACCAATAAAGGTAAATGACATTTAATTAAATGCTTTCTAAAGACAGTTTCCCCATTAGCCATAGAAAAGCCTAATGAGATACTATGTGTGGTAACAATAATATTAATCTCATTAATCAGCTCCAGTAATCTTTTCATGTCAGCACTTGTTCAACACATGTTGTTCATCTTTTAATGTAGGCTGGCCAAGCTGTGGCCCTCCACATGTTGCTGTATCATCCCATACCATCATCCCTGACCACTGGCCACACTGGCAGGAGTTGTAGTTCAGCTGTCTCTGGAGAGACCACCCCTGCTTTAATGCCTTCAGCATGAAGTAGTAATTCACATGTGTAAAATCAGACACCACAGATAACACTGCCATATCACCCTGTTTCAGTCCTCAGCCTGTCAAGTCACATAATTTAGCTGTAAGTTGTCAAGGGATAAGTGATCACATGATGTGCATGCATGTATGTGAGGGAGCATTTTAGAAATCTAGGGATGTAGATTTCATTTAAAAAAAAAAGCTAAAATACAAGTAATTAAATAACAACCCTATTAAAATAATAGCACTGGAAACACTTGAAACTATTTAAAAGTACACATACAGAAAAGCATAGTGACCACTGTTAGGCACCATCATATGTGGGCAAGTCATGGTGGCCATATCTGGCAGGAGGCGTGGGCAGCAGGAGCACTCTAATAAGTTCTGGGAGGCTGGGAGCCACTTTCCCTCACGGCCAGCAAGGTAGCATTGTAATTCTCAGATCCAGCCACCTGTTACAGATTTTTCTCAGACTTTTTTTTAAAGAACTGCAATGTTTCAAAAAGGCTCATTTTCTCCCTACAACATCATGAATACTGGGCTTTTAGGTTTTTCCAATTACTTTCTCAGACAACAAGACATAACTCTGGGGGGAAAAACCTTTTTACTTTCTCTGGAAGTGATTAGAATTTAGGCACATCCTCCTCTATAAGTCAGGTGTAAGTCTGTAAGTCAGAATGAACTAGTTATTATATGATTCCAATTCCTTTTCGGCATTACGCTGGGTTGGGTGGCTGAAATTCAGACCAGCTTGTCACTTGCTGTGATGTTCGGACAGAGAGGGGCGGAATGAAATGAAATTGGGAACCTTGGTCTGGTCTGCAGAGCATGGATTTGGTTATCATTAGCGGAGCAGGATGGGGTGGAGCAAAACCTAATGTGTCTCTCCCAAAAAGGAAATGAATTTTGTGTGAGAAAGAGATCCACTGAAGGGTACTTTTTTCACTCTTAAAACAGGGGTGGGGAAGGTGTTTTTTTAAACCATTCTGGACAATCTTCCTAGGGCCACTTGCCAGCGGTGGGCATAGTAAAAGACAAAGCAACAAACATGCATGTTAGGTTTGCACAGTAGCCACACTTCTACATACACATGGGTGCCAACACATTTTTGCTGTGGGTGCCTGGCCTCCGCCCCGCCCCCCAGCTGCAGCACGCCATGCACCACTGACTGACCGCCCTGTAAAAAGCAGTGGAAAAAAAGAAAACCTATTTTTCAGAGAGCAAAAACTTTCCTGAAAATGAGGTCTAGGGTTTGGCTCAGGAACAGCTGTGACTTTCAACGACCTGATAAGAAGGGTTGCTAACTATGACCTTTCTAATATTCTTGGACCATCAGTCTTGACCATTGGTCATGCTGGCTGGGAATGACGGCAGAGGTGTTGGAGCACGACAAGAAGTGGAAGAAGACTACAGGTTAACCAACCCTGCCTTCTAACATTTTCTTGCAAGGAGTTGTGGTTCTATAACCCTCCGTTCCAGTCCTCGCCTCCCTTAAAGAAGCTTGGTTTCAGATGTTTCCTCCAGCAATGAAATAAAATTTGTTTTGTAAAATAATAATGATGATCAAATTATGAATTAAAGAATTTCATTACATCTCAAGAAGCTGCTCTTTCAGATCAGACCTGAAATGATAATGTGTGTTTACTTGTCATGGCGCTCTACTGAACTGAAACTTTTATTTAATATTTCTTCTGTTGGAAATTAGCATCATAACTGCAGGATTTAAATTCGCAAAACAGGAACTAAATTTTAATAATCAAGGTATGAATATATACCTTGAGTTGAAGGTGCCTTACTTGTAACAGGGCAATATTGGCTTTGAAAGCAAAGGTCCCTGAACTAATATGTTGATATATCAACAGAAGTCGCATAAATGCATCCCTTGCTGATGGCACATTATGCTGTCTTGACTGTCATAGCTATTCTTTAGTGCTAGTTTCTTTGTTCTGCATTTGCCACTCTCCCAAATCCTTAACAAAAAGTAAGAGACTTTCATTATCCTGATGATAGAAAACTGATGAGAAATAATTTAGTGAAGAGTTTCAATTTGGGAGTGGGGGTAGTCCTTATGTCTAAAGACTTTGGGGGAAATCTCCAGCTGTTCCTAAGACACAGATCCCTATTTACATATAAATAGAAATGTACAGACCCATACAGCCATGTGCACATGCACCCCAAATTGATCCTCACAAAATGAAATGTGCAGGCTTAAAGGTAAAGGGTAAAGGGACCCCTGACCATTAGGTCCAGTCGTGTCCGACTCTGGGGTTACGGTGCTCATCTCGTGTTACTGGCCGAGGGAGCCGGCGTACAGCTTCCGAGTCATGTGGCCAGCATGACAAAACCGCATCTGGCGAACCAGAGCAGCGCACGGAAATGCCATTTACCTTCCTGCCGGAGTGGTACCTATTTATCTACTTGCACTTTGACGTGCTTTCGAACTGCTAGGTTGGCAGGAACTGGGACCAAGCAATGGGAGCTCACCCCATTACAGGGATTTGAACCGCCGACCTTCTGATCAGCAAGCCCCAGGCTCTGTGGTTTAACCCACAGCGCCACTCACAAAATGAAATGTGCAGGCTTAGATCCCCATTAATCATTCTAATTGATTCTGCTGCTATTTACACAGTTCTGTCGTTGGTAACTTTCTTGCAGTCGTGTGTATTTGCTAAAGATAAAAAAAAAAAAAAAAAATCTGACAGAAGAAGGTAGTGACAAGGAATAGTGAAATCCAGGCTTTGAAAAACCAGCTGGGAAAGGTGACTTTCTTCCTGTTGTCAAATGTCAAACCAATTCTCCCCACTTTCTTTAATGTAAGTAGTTATGGGCATATATTCACTTGGGAACATAATTCCAGCCATCTGATGCTCAGTAGTAAAATACTGCAATACAGCAACATTTACAGAATTTTCAGCTGGTAGTATTTATTAATTGAAAATAATAACACTTATGCAAAGCCCCCGGGATGGAAATACATAAACTTCAAAACCAAACTTAAGAATAAAAACTACAAACAGTAGAAAACAAACAAACTTATGAATGAAACTATAAACAGAGCCGTCTCATTCATAGGGGCAGGTGGCGCGGTGCACCAGGGCGCCAGGCCCCCCAGGGGCGCCCCCGCGAGCCCGCCGGCATACCGGGCGCCCCCTCCCCAACCTGCCCCCGCCCTGAGGGGCCTGGCACTGCAAGCCAGCCACCCTCCGGAGCCCCAGCTGGAGCGCTGGGAAGGGTGCGCAAAGCCCCGCGCTGCTCCAGCGCCACGTCCATCATCCCCCGAGGGGCGGCCAGCGCGGGAGGGAGGTGGGCGAGTGGGGGATGAGGGGCGTGGCGCTGCAAGCCGGCCACTCTCCGGAGCCCCAGCTGGAGTGCTGGGAAGGGCGCGCAAAGCTCCGCGCCGCTCCAGCGCCACGCCCCTCATCCCCCGCTCGCCCGCCTCCCTCCCGCACTGGCCGCCCCTGGGGGATGATGGACGTGGCGCTGGAGCAGCGCGGGGCTTTGCGCGCCCTTCCCAGCGCTCCAGCTGGGGCTCCGGAGGGTGGCCGGCATGCAGCGCCACGCCCCTCATCCCCCGCTCGCCCACCTCCCTCCCGCGCTGGCCGCCCCTCGGGGGATGATGGACGTGGCGCTGGAGCAGCGCGGGGCTTTGCGCGCCCTTCCCAGCGCTCCAGCTGGGGCTCCGGAGGGTGGCCGGCATGCAGCGCCACGCCCCTCATCCCCCGCTCGCCCACCTCCCTCCCGCGCTGGCCGCCCCTCGGGGGATGATGGACGTGGCGCTGGAGCAGCGCGGGGCTTTGCGCGCCCTTCCCAGCGCTCCAGCTGGGGCGCCGGAGGGTGGCCGGCTTGCAGCGCCACGCCCCCATCCCCCGCTCGCCCACCCCCCCTCCCGAGGGGCGGCCAGCGCGGGAGGGAGGTGGGCGGAGAGGCGGCCCACCGGGGGCGCCGAGGGATCGTCGCGCCAGGGCGCACGATCCCTTAGAGACGGCCCTGACTATAAACAGTAGAGAACAAACAAACTTATGAATGAAAGCGTGGAGTTATACCAATGTGCAGGTGTTCATGCATCCATTTATAAAATACTGCACAAAAAGAATCTTGATGCAGTCAAACACAGGCCAGTTTCAAGATGGCTATTTTGTAGTGTTTTCACAATGCATACATAGGGGGAAAGGGAGATGTGAAGACAATGAAATATGCTCCAGTACTACAATTTCTTATAAAATATATAGTTAAACTAGAATTCAGGAGAAGTGGAATACATAATTATAAAGGAATAAAGGTGACGTGACCTTGACTCTCATGGAACCAATGCTCTTTCCTTCATTTGCTATGTTGGTAGATCAAGCTATATGGGAGAGAAGGACCTTGGAATCAGTGTACTTATGGTAGGGTAGACCTAATACATTTTGGCACCTGAAGTGGACCCCAAAATGGCACCCCTCCCTGCCAGAGAAGAAGGGGTAACAGAAGATACCAGTGTTATTAACCACTTGGGCTACTGCTGTCTAACGGCTTATGTAGAGGTCTTTCTCATGTGGCGCTGAAAGTGTCTCCTGCTTTTGAAATAAAACAAAATGACATTTTTCATCATGTGTTGAGAAAATAAATTGCATTTGAAATCTATCAAAGAGGAGAGAAATTTCAAAGAAATTTTCATGGGTGTGGTGCAAGGTTTTCGTAACGTTTACTTTGTTTTTAAGGGACCCAGGTGGCACTGTGCGTTAAACCACAGAGTCTAGGGCTTGCCGATCAGAAGGTCGGTGGTTCGAATCCCTGCAATGGGGTGAGATCCCGTTGCTCAGTCCCAGCTCCTGCCCACCTAGCAGTTCAAAAGCACGTCAAAGTGCAAGTAGATAAATAGGGACCGCTCCGGCGGGAAGGTAAATGGTGTTTCCGTGTGCTGCTCTGGTTCGCCAGAAGCAGCTTTGTCATGCTGGCCACATGACCCAGAAGCTGTCTGCGGACAAACGGCGGCTCCCTTGGCCTATCGAGCGAGATGAGCGCCGCAACCCCAGAGTCGGGGTCCCTTTACCTTTACCTTTACTTTGTTTTTAAGGTAGGCTGCAAAGTGCTGGAGAAATGTTTTCTGGAAAGAAAGAAACACTGCTCCATTTGTACACCAGAATACACACTCACAGCCACATCACGATAAAGGAAGCTTAGCCCAATATTCTGAAGAAATTTGAAAGAAATTCCAAAGCTCCCTGAGAATGAAGAAGACAAATGGAAGTCACTTTTACTGGGGAAGATTTTTATTTTTTTTAGAAATTGGAGGACAGGTTTTGGCACAGCATTGGTCTGTTCCAGCCTACATTCCTTTTTACCAGACTGCCAAAGAACTGAATCAGGGACCTTGAGCATGCAAAACATGTGTTTTGCCACTGAGCTATGATCCTCACTCATAATTCCACATGGATGCATGCAATTAATGGTCTGTTGTCACCAAAGATGGAAAAAAGGGCTCTGGATTTTAGAGAAACTTGAAGAATAATGAATGAATGTGTGTGTGTGTGTGTGTGTGTGTGTGTGTAGCCATTGCCAGTCACTGTTGACTATACTGAGCTACATAGACCAATGTTCTGATTTGGTATATGGAAGATTGCTATGTTCCCATGCATTTGGTTTAAGTATTGTTATTATTGATTTCAATTAGGGATCAGTTCCCTTGAGGCATCCCAAAGTGATTTACAGTACAATAAAATATATAAAACAGTTTCATGTATAAATGCACTTAAAAGAATTGCATATGGAAAAAGTACTTTACTAAACAATATGAAAATATGGTATGATTGCAAGGTCGAATCCTGGAATTCTGCCTATCACATTGAAGCAATGTTTTCAACACTTAAGATAGCTGAAGCACAGACTCCCCCCAGAATTAAAACTGGGAAAACAATTCAATATTACACCCCAAAAGATTTACTTTACATAGTACCCATACTCACAGCTGAATTCAAAGGATGGGAGATTTTCCTGTGTGTTTTGTGTTATTGGGTGGTGGTGAGGGGGAGTAAAAACAATGAATTTCAGAGATCGAGGATGTCCAACCGCCAGTCAACTGGTGAACTATTTTTTCCATACTTCGAATGTCCTGGAATGACACTATCTCATTACATTAGTGGTCATTTTGAAGCACTTTCCAATGGGAAAATGGCAGCTGTCAGTTTGGCCACTGAGCTACCATTCTGCCTACCTCAAGGTATGTTCTGCAGCTCTTGTGGGGGCAGGAGAAAGAAAAGCAGGATAAGTTAAAGCAGAGGCAGGGGAGACCTCTATTCTACTCACCAAAATTTGAATGTGGCTGCACCCCTGTGGAAGCAGCCCATATAAATTTTTGCAACAACCCTGTTTGGGACTGCTGTTCAGAATGTCTAGCATTGTGACTATCACAGGCACCTCTCACATGTATTTTGCAGTGTGATTAGTTAGGAGTGACACGGCTTCAGCCTCACCAACATGCCTGCTCCATTATTTGAAAGTTGCTTTGGGTTAGTGTAGAATCTCCTGCTTCCTTCTGTAATGCCCCTGTCATGGTGTCACATTTAATTTTGCTATACAAGTGGGATCTGCCCTTCAGCTATGCATTGCGTTGGTGTATAGGCACCAGCTATACAGTGGATTTGCATATACACCTAATTATCTCCTCATCAATGTATCTGTTATGTATAATTAAAGCTGTATATTTTAAAAGTGTTTTTCCAAGACTGATGTTAATTATATTTGGTTACATTTTTCACAATTACTGTTAGTTACATTATATCTGAAGATAAATACATGCCAATATTTGGCAAGCTCTCATCCAGGTAAATGACATATTGTGCAATTATATATTGTGGGAAGTTTACTCAGCTCTGATTATTACCTGCTAATATTATTTAGGTTTGCTGTATTTACCTGTAGGATGCCTTTGGGAGTTTATAAAAGAGAGAGGGTGATCACCTGTGGTTTGTGACCTGAGGGCTGAATAAAGTGTCTGGCACAAAGGCTGAGTTGAACTGGGGCCATTTTGTTTAAGCTTAAGCCAATAAAAAAACAACAACCTGCAGATGGCAACAACTGTGGCAGATCATTTTCACCTGAGGCAAACTGCAGCCACTATGGTGACCAAAAACTCCTAGGTGCAGGAAATAGAGGCATGGCTGTACTGCCTATCCTTTCCCCAGACTATAGCATGAAAGAAAATGGGTGTTGCTGAATCACCCTGCACAGGGCCTATAGCTCCAGGCAGATTTGGTAGGTTGCCCTCAAAAGTATCTCCCCCCCCATCCTGACTCAGGGTTGCATAGCTCACGGGGCAAGTCTTAAGACCAGCTCATCACCCTGAATGCTTCCTAGGGGGGCAGGGGGTCACCTGGCTGAAACTTTACTTCTCCCCTTCCTTCACCTGATTTCAAAAAGTGATCAAATTAATATATGTAGCTCTTCACTCAATCCTTCTTCCTAGGTTGGTAGGAAAGCGCCATTTTGTGGTCCATCAGGTGCCAAATGTCTTGGGCTGGCCCTGGCTGTACCACTAAATGCCAGGTGTAATTTGTGTGGGCTTCCAAGAGGTGATTGGCCAGGTTCTGTGGGAATCAAATTATGTTTATTAGTCTTTCCTGCTCCAAAAAGATTAACTTATTAGCTATTATAAGTCTTTCCTCCCCAAAAAAAGAATGCTTGCAAAACAAGCATTAAGAACAGCCAAATGCCGCAAATTTGTATGCTTCTTTATTTGCATCTGAAAAGAACTGTGATTTTCTTGAAAACATGCTTTTAAAATGGAATGTTTGCAAATGGGATGTTTGCTTAAGAGGGCGTGGATGACAATTTTGCACAGCCCCCCCCCCCCAAAAAATATTTCCCTTTGGGTAACTGGAGACATTAATGTATATTTCATTCCAGTTTGTTACTGTATGTGAAATCAACAGGAACAAAGTTCTCCTGTATTCAGTACTTTATGTAATCTGCAGTTATCATAGATGTGGTAGTCAAGGAAAGCCAGTATACATTAACACATACATATTCAGGCGAGAGCTATGGAAATACTTATTTTAGGGACAAACATGTGCTCATAATGTTAATAGGAATGTATTAGGACTGAGCAAAACACTGAATAAACTCAAGGTCTTTGTATATCAGCACAGGGCTTTTGTTTGTACTTAAGCTCTTCTCTGTAGTGTTAAGTGTTTTCTTTTGAGAGGAAGAAAGAGAAGGAGAGCTTGAATGTTCCTTTCTCAGAACACAAATGTCACATTGAACTTTTGAGGGACACTTACAGTGATGAGAGGGGAGGTAATCTATACTTATGTTCTCCAAATCTATGAAGACCCTAGAAGGGGTCCATAGAACACACCATGTGTTTTAAGAACACAGGCTAGTACCACCCTACCAACTTGTAGGGATTGGGGAGAAAAATACTTTGATTCACATTGAACCTCTTCCCACCACACACCTCTCACAGCCCTATTTCACACTCACATTCAGAGTTGTTCCTCCTGGTAAGAATGTGTCCTTGAACTCTGTTAATGCCCAAATGGAGTATAGTAGAATGGAGTATGGGTAGAAACTAGCCCATTGTACAAAGGTAACATTCACATGGATTGCTTGGTCACCTTTGTCTCTGGCTCTGCCCACCACTACCATGTGGTCCCCAGAATGTTGCCCAGAAGAGAGAATGTGGCCTTCTAGCTTAAAAACATTCCCTGCCCCTGGTCTACACAGATGCTCAGATCTAAGATAGTTTTTAATTTAGCTTTGCTGAATTTAATTAACCAAATCCTTTCCTTTCAATATCTAAAACATAAATACCATATACTAGGAGACTTTGGAGAAATCTAAATTATTTTCTTGGCTGATATTTTCTTGGCTTCTTTATGAAGTACACACACTAGATATCCGTTGCAAATTCACCCTACTAGGAGATGGTCAATACCAAAATAACACATCTTTTGTTCGAAAGATGGGTGGGGACCATTTATGTATTGCTGTGGTTACCTATTTCCTTCACCCCAGATTTTTGGGAAGCAGTATTGGGTACTCCATTGATTTTAAATAAAGCTGTAACACCAGATTGTTATCCCCTGCCTGCAGCTGAGATGATAGTGGGTATATGAGATTATATGCTATCAAGTAACATGGATAAAAATAAAATAAAATAAAGGGATTTCTTTTTATTCTCAGTGATCCCAGCAATTCAGAAGAACCTTAAATACTTCCATTACAAGTTGAGGGTTACTATTTATTTCCAACATATACATTTTTGCACTGCTATCCATATGGTTCTATTTTCAGAACTGTGAGATTCCAACTAAACATCAGGAAGAACTTTCTGAAAGTAAGAGCTGTGTGACAGTGGAACAGACTCCCACAAGAGGTGGTGGACTCCCTTTCCTTGGCTTAAGCAGAGGTTGGGTGGCCATCTGTCATGGATGCTCTAGCTGAGATTTCTGCATTGCAGGGAGTTGGACAAGATGATTCTTGGTACCCTTCCAATTCTACAATTCTATGATAATTTACCATAATCATGTATCTTTGCCTGACATTCTTTCTCTTTCTAGTGTCAGCGAGAGAAGATAAACTTAACCAGTACAACAGAGGTAAAAAACCTGTGGACTTCCAGATGTTGCTAGACTCATTTCTAATTCCTTTTATTCTTGAGTGTATGGGAGTGTCACAGGTTGCCAAACCTTGGTTCTACATCAGGAACAGGAAAAATCTGGCCTTCCAGATATTGTTGGACTCCAGCTTCCATCATCCTTAACAACTGGCCATGCATTCGGTGTAGGAGAAGCTGTGTCAGTACAAACAGAGTAGGATTTCTTAGGTGATATTGAGGATTTATGTGGGTGCCAGAGGAGGTACTACCAGGTACACTGGAGCCTGTGGGCAAGGCATTGGGACCCTAGATCTATACTGGCTAGCAGCAGTCTTCTAGGGTCACAAGCAGAGGTTATTTCCATTGCCACCTTCTTACTCATTTTACTGGAGATGCTAGGTTTTGAACCTGAGGCATTCTGCATGCAAAGCATGTACTCTACCACTGAGTTATGGTCCCTCCTCACAGATATGGTCCTACTGGGAGGTGAAGACTTCAAAGCAGAGCTGGGGTTGATCAGAGAACAAAGCGTATCTGCCCTACCAACTGCAGTTCTATTTCTCCTTAGATGTCCTTGACTCATGCTTTTTGAGTACAATAGTTACATGGAAGATAATAGCAATACATATGTGAATGTTGCTGTTCATGTGGCTGCCTCTCTGGAGAGTGGATGCATTAGCAAGCAGTTCGCCCTCACCTTGTGAAAGAACAGGAAGAAACTCCGTTTGCTGATTATACCTTAGAGTCCTAAGCAAACTCTTGTATTTTCCAGCCTCATGTTGAGTGCAATTCTTGCTCACAGGGTCACTCTTATCACTCTTTCAAGGGCAGTTCTGCTGTTTTCTGCAGGGCACAGTAACATAATGAAAGCGAAGACAGATGTTACCAGAGATGTGAGGTTGTGTGGTTCTAACATAAAATAGTAACAACCTCAGCATGATAGCACTGCCTGAAATGATAAACTCATTTCCCTTGGTGTGGTGTTGTCCTAAGAGGCAGTGCACTGGAAGAGATATGCAAGTCTCCTTCTAGTTCATTTGGCTGATTGTTGCCTTTGCTTCTTTGATCTATACATTGCTTACCATGCAGTAAGTGCATGGAACAAACAAAAGGCTCTTCTATCAATGCCTATTGTGCAGTCAGGGGTAGGATGGTGACCATGGCCTTATTGCAAGGGTGGGGGACTTCAGGCCTGGAGGCTAAATGCAGCCTCCTTCCCGACCTCTTTGTCTGGCCCTCAGAACTCTCTCTGTTCCTGCTTTGTACCCTGTGTTGAACTCTGATCATGCTTGATAGAAAAGGATGCATGAGTGTGCAGAAACTAGCCTACAGTAAAAAGGTAAAATTCACACCCGCATTCTGCCCACATACAACTGTGGCATGTCTTAAGTGCATTGGAAGAAAGGTGGGGAATTCAATCAGTTGAGAAATAGGTTTTATAGATAATGCTATAATGATCTTTGTTTACATGGGCAATAAACTTGTGGTTGTTTGAAGCTTTTCCTCACTATTTGTCTCAGGGCCAGTTCGTACCAATTATATTTGACATGATTGCCATGATGCAGTTTGAACACTTACCTTTCATCTGCACTTTCCAGGCAGAGACCACGCTTTAAAGCTTCATGCCCAAGCACTCTTTGGGGTTTTTTTTGTTTTTGTTTTTTTTGCTCTGGTGCTTTCCTCACTCAAGCCTGCTCTTTGCTGGTGATTTGAAACAAATGGCAATCCACTTGAAACTTGAATTGCCATTTGTTGTGCTTCAGCTTTAAAGATTGGGTTTTTGTGGGGAAAGTTCTGGGGTGAAAATAGAGCACTCGGACACAGGGCAAAAGGTAAGTGCTACTTAGTTATTTTACAAAACAGATCCATGCACAAACTAAATTGGTAATTCTGGATGTGCAACGATGAAAAAGAGATTAAATTAAGAGCCCCAGTTCAATCTGGGACTCTTGCTATCCATCCGTTTGAGTCTCTAACGTGGGATTCATACAGAGTCAGAGATTATTCAAGGAGTTGTGAGCCTGGGGAAAGTGATCATGGTCACTCCCCCCCCCCCCACACACTTTTTATGTAGTATGTAAGAATAGAATCATAATGGTGTTTTTATAGTGTAATTCTATACATGTCTTCTCAGAAGGAAGTACTGTAAGGCAAAATGGTATCTATTTCCAGATAAATATGTATAGGGTGCAGCCTTATTTGTGTGTGTGTGTGTATTTTAAAACTAGGCAACTTTTATTATGAACAGTTTTATTAAAATGATCATGGCCTATTAAATATTTTAAAGCGTTTTATTTTTTTAAAAAAACCTATATTTTATTCATCATCACCATTATGAACATAGATATTGAACTCACATAGCAGCATGCTGAGTTATTTTTTATACAGCTACCTAACTGTGGCTGGTATATCACCATGTCTTGTGTTAAAATATTTAAATATCCATTTAATTATTTTCTGCATTTAGAAAGAAGGGGAAAGGGAAGAAAATGTACCCTCCATGCTTTTAATGAAGACTTATTCATGTATTCACAAGGACAGCAGTACTTACACATACACATAGTATATTTTATGTATGTGGATATAAATAAGAGAAGGATGCACTTTTAAAAATAAATAAATAAATAAATAAATAAAGTATATCGGTTCAGTAGGCTCCATTATTTCCTTTCTAAAACCACTTTGTCTCAGTGCTGCAGGAGTCACCAATGTTTTGGGGCCAGTGAACACATTTGGAATTTTGAGAAAGAGCTGTGGGCACCAATCACAAAATGGCAGCTGAAGGGGTGTGGCATGACACAAAATGGATGCCACGTCTAAAGAGCACTAAAAGAGACAAAGGCACAATGTGGTGCAAGCATGTCCTCTCCGCCCACCATCCATCCATCCATGGGGGTGGGGGTGGGGAAATCTGCATCAACTACTTTCACACTTGTTCACAGACATAAACGTTTTGCATCTCTTTTCTCTTCATAACAGATGGGAGTCTGTGTATCTCATCCTGGCACTCAGTGAAATGTGGGCATGTTTAAAGGTTGCATCCAATGTAGGAGAGGCTGAGCTAGTGCAAACAGGAACTGACAAGGAAGAGCAGTTCTTGTTCATTCTAGATCTGTTTTCTCTGATGGCAGCAGAGTTCTAAAATTTCATGCAGAAGCTTTTCTTCTTTTTTCTGCCCTCCCTCCCCCAAGCCTGCCTAGTAGAGATACTTTGGAAATTCTTTTAACTATACTAGGTACTTTCTGTGTGAGAAGCAAGTGTTCTGCTGTGGCGCTTCTGCATGAGTTTAAACGCACTCAGTTCCTTCCATTTTGTTGTTTCCTGTTTTTACATGGGCTTATGTTAACTCAGGACAGGAATCATATAAAATCAGCCAGAAGCCTATCTGGGATTCAGTTGAACTCTTTCATGAACCAAGAAAACAGAATTCTCCTGGTTATCCTGTCCATGTGCTATGTTTGACTCAATAAACGTTCACATACTCCATGTTGCACACGCTGCAAATTATTGTATGGCTTCTATTATCAAATCTTATAGTTAAGCATACAGGCTTCAGAGGCCCCATAGGCAAGATGACCAAAGGAAACCATGCATGGCGACTGAATGGTGCTGCTCTTAACTGAACATTCTGGTAGCTGCTTGCATGCTCAGAGATGGTAAGTGAACAGGCAGTGATAGCCAGGAAGGAGCAGCATCAGGTTCCAGAGATTAACAATGCCCCCATCCCTGCAAGGGCCTGGGCCTTGACAATAGCCCATCAGTGCCAACCCCAGCTGCCAGCCTCCAACACAAAGATTCAGAGATGCATTTACTTCTGATGCCACACATTTAAATTAATGTATACAATGGAGTTCAGAAGGTCACCCTCATGGCAGAGTGTGCATGTTCAAAGTGGCTCCCAGAAGTCTCAGTTTATTTATGACACTCGCACGCTGAGCTCTTTTTCATCTTCAGCATCCAGGCTCCTTCCCCTGCCTTGTCTATTAATTTTGCCCTCTGGCTTCAATCTACAAACTAGTCTTGTCTGTTGTTTGCAAAGCTGGCATTTCATCCCCTAGGCAACTGGGTCAACACAACAGAATTCCAGATAGAAAAGAAGGGACAATATAAGTGGTGTTTCTTATGGTTGGGTTGTGTGTGTGTGTGTGTGTGTGTGTGTGTTTGAAATATCATGCACACACTGTTTGGGTTTCAGGTGGATTAATTCATTCAGTGTCTTCTAAAACTTGACCAAAGAAGCACTCAAGCCAAGTCACTTAAGTGAACAAAAGTGCTGGCCATTTTCAAAGGCTGTCTTGCTCAAGGTAAGTAGCCAATCCAAACAATTTACAAGAATTTCTTTTTGTGTCCACAAGACTGTCTTTGGACTTGCTATAAAATAGCCTCATTTCCATCCACATTCCTATTGTTGAAACAAAATAGGAAATTCTTTCCAGTAGCACCTTAGAGACCAACTGAGTTTGTTCTTGGTATGAGCTTTCGTGTGCATGCACCCTTCTTCAGATTTTGTTTCAACTATTCCTATTGTTGTGATGGAAGTTTCTATATTCCCCCAGGTCTAAAGTCTTAGCAACCATCTTTATTTCTGCCTAGACCCTCCAAGTGTCCCTGATTTAGAGAAGCAGTCCTGGTTTCTGATTGGAGCCCTCAATGTCCTGCTTTTCCTTAGGACATCCCTATTTTCAACGGAGAAATGTTGGGTAGCTCCATTTTGTTGTATGAGACAAAACAGGTCCCCTGTTATTTACGCCCCTAGACTAGTAATAGTGTAGTGAATTAAGGAATTCAGAACACTAGAGATGAGGGAGAAAATGGATCCAGTTTGCCTTTAAAGGTCAGGTAATGTGGACAAAAATGCAAATGCCGGGTTTAGGTATGCATAAAAATGCATATATTGGCAAAAACAAGGCACAGAAATGCATTATATTTGGAAAATATACTTCTAAAAATGTGTATATGCAGAGAAATTTGCATTAAAATGCTGATATAGTTCAGTGAGGACTTTAAAAAGGGATTGGCAAGCTAAGGTGGAGCACTGAACTTAAGACTGAAAAAATGAGAAACTGAGAGAAACTAAAACTGACAGTTTTTTCATCCCTCCTTATGATTACTCCTCATTCCCTTCCTTTTCACCCTCCCCATTTCATTGTACCGGTATGTGATTAAAATCACATGAACTATGTAAGACCTGCCCACCCTTTGGTTGAAATTGAAAGCATGTATTTAATTTTCTCTCCAACTTCACATGACTCTCCTTTCTTTTAAATTCCAAAAGAGGACTTGGAAGCCACTTCCTGTCTCTAGGGTTTCTGACAAAAATCCTTTCCTCTGCAATATGAAAGCAATGCAAGAGGCTTGTGGTGTGCTTTGCTGAGGGACCCTTCTTTCTTTGTTTCTTTTCTGTTTACCTTGGTAGACAATTATGAGCTGCAGAGCAGCCTCATTCCCTCCCCATTCTACAGGGACCACTTCTATGCTGGGAAACTTTGGAGAAGCCACAGAAAGAGCTTTGTGGGCCAGAAGAGCAAAGAGGTCATAAGTCAGCCTGAAAACTGAAAACAAACCGCAGAAGTGTCATTGAATTGAATTGGCAGTTGCCACCATGGTTGAAAGTTATTGTAACAGAAGTCACCTCTGCATAGCAGGAAAAAATAGAGTGGTAGCTTTTCAATACATACACATATAGGGCCCTGCTCAGTTATTTATACTGAACTGGTGTATACCAAATGTCTGAGCAGACTTCTGAGAATGGACCAGGAGGACTATGGGCATGTTGGTCATACATGATGTACAACATACATCTACAATTGCATGCTGGTCTCCTTTAGACTGATTCAATTAACTCTCTTAGACCCATTGACAAAAAAAAAACCTTTTAGTTTCACCAGTTACATCAAGGTTCCCCATATATACTCAAGATCCAAAATGCCCAGAAATTGCAGCTGTTAGGGGCCATGTCCTTATTAGACACATCAGAGATTCTTTAGTTGTGTTTCCTGCATTGCAATGGGTCAGACTAGATGACCCTTGTGGTCCCACTGTGGTTAGGCAGTGGTGCTCCTTATATCTGAGTCACTACTGCTTACTGGGAGGGAGAGAGGGAGGCAGGGAGGTCAGCATGGGGCAAAGGTGGCAGCAGAGCTACTGGTCCCAGACTATCTAGAACTGAGCCCAGGCCAGCAGCTTACTGATCAGAATATTTCCCTCTCAGAACATTCTACTCTCATACTGCTTCTGATTGGTTCTAGCAAATCTAAGAAGAATTTATGGCACATCCCATAGAGATGCAACACAATAAAGATTTATTGCTCATAGCTGTGAGCCATTGAAACTATTACACATGAAATGTCTCTTGACACAAACATGCAGCATGAACAAATATGCTTCCTGTTTAAGATGAGAACAATCCACAGAGTTGTAGTGAACTAATTTTGCATAAATATCCACAAACAGATTACCCTCATTTTTTATCATGGTAATAGGCTGGCCCAAGACGCTTTGCTGCCTGAGGCAAATGACAAGGTAGCACCCTCCCCTTTCCATGTACAGATTGGATGGAGAGCTGAATCGCCTTTCTGAAAAGGTGTCAAGACAAGCTCCAATGAACCCAAGGGCTCCAATGCACCCAAGGGCAGCAGGCTACCTGAAGGCTTGCAGGGTTTGTGGTGCACACAACTCTCTCCCAAACCCCCCACTGCTATTGCCAGCCCCTCAAAATTTGCTCCCTGAGGCAGCTATCTCTCATTGCCTAATGGTAAGGCCAGCTGTGGAGCTGGAACGTATTTTTGTTCTCTTGTAACACCTCTTACATCCCTGGATGGGAGACAGATAAGAGCTTGTGAGAGCATGAAGGAACTAGCTTCCCATGCAAAGGTAAACTTAACGTTCAGTTCTCCACCACCTCTGGCCCCTCCCACCTCCGGCAAGTGGCCACCAGATGACTGCTGAGATGGGAATGTGGCCTTTGAGTTGAAAAAAGATTTCCCCACCCCTAACTATACAATAAATTAATTGAATCTAGAAAAGCCCATTCCCATTAATTGCCACTGCTCTCTCCTCAGTTATGTCTAAATAAGCCTATATTGTGCATAACCACCCCGACCATGACACACGAGAGAAATTGTCTACCGAGGAGAATCGCAGTCAGTGGATGCTGTTTGATAAGAGGCCAAGAACTGCTTGCCCCTGCCCAGCCATCTCACTCCTGACATACAAATGTGTTTCCTTTACCTCCTTGAAAACAATACTTCGGGCAAATGGGAAGTATGCATGTTTATTATGCCTTGATAATATACTTGTATGATTTAAAGGCTTATGATCCTGAACTCAAGCTGAAACAGAATGCAATATCCACTTCACCCTCTGGCTTTTCTTTCCTTTCTGTGGGGGGGGGGCATTGCATTTCTTCAGTGCAAATTACTGCACTTGTTTCTGTCTCCATTTCAGAAGCACAGCTCCGACTTTGTTTAAATATTAATGTGCACTTCTTTGGGATATCAACACAATGGTGTTGAAAGAGCCCAGACAATTAGGATTAAGCTACCTAAGGGTACTGTCATTGTCACATGGTGCTTTGGCATGCATTTAATTATGCTCATTTCACTGCTTCTGAGTGCCAGATTATTGTGCTCCAGCAGTTCCTGTTTTCTGTTACAAGCTCTGAGTAGTCATAGAATGTCATGGACTGGGTGGATGCAGAGGAATGGTGGGAGGCACCAGCTGGGGAACTTCCAAGGGAAGAAAGCTCAGAGCCTAGGAATTGGTGAGGGAACAATGTTGGCTGCTCAAATGGAGAAGAGGGGGCAGACTGGGAGGAAGAGGTGTCAGAAGCTGAAGAGGTAACAGGGTTTAGTGAGCAGGAAGAGTCTGTGGCAGAGAGCAGCACAGAAGAAGAGGCAGAAGCAGAAACTGGAAAGGAGAGGGTCAAGAGGCTGAGATGAGTCAGGCTGGTGAAGAATCCAGGTTGTCTCCCCCTCCTGCTGAGATTTATTGCTGACTTTCTCCTGACACAAAACCACTGTAGAGTTGGAAGGTTCCACAATGATCACTTAGCTCAACCCCCTGCAATGCAGGAATCACTGCTGAATACAGTTGGCCATCCAGCTTCTGCTTAAAAACCTGGTAGCTCTTACAGTCAAAGTTCTTCCCAATGTTAAGTCCAAGTCAATCAATCATTTTTTATTGTATATAGCCAAAGGCCTTTACAATGGACAACAAAGAATAAAAGGAAACTTTCATCTAAAATCATACACATGACCTGTAGCAGTTTACAATATGAAAATAAGTTTACAACATTAAGACTTAAGATTAGAACCGAGCTTCTTGGCTGCCAGTGCAAATTTGGCTATCTGGTGTGTAATATATAGATGGTTATCTGCTAGGAGTTCCAACTGTCACTTCCTGTGCAGATCAACCTGGGAGCTAATTAAGAATTGGCAATATAAATTTTCCTCTGGGCATTGTATGCAGGGGGCAAGTCAACAGGTAGTCTGTGATGTCCTCTTCCTGATTGCATCCATGTACATTGTATACTGTACATTTATGATCCATATGGGGAATTCCCAGGATCTCCCCTCTAAATATGCTGAGGGCATCTGTTGAAATCTTAGTTATACAAAGGTCCTGCATAGTTGTGGGAAGGTCAGAGTCTCAAGGAAATGGGGACTTGAGTGATTGATCTTAATTTGGGGGTACCAAGCAGAGTAGCAGGCACCAATGATGGCTTCTCTGTCTTGGTTGACATCCTGATCAAATACCCAATTTCTAAGGTCACATAGGCTAAGGGCTAAGTAGCTCTCCATTTGGAGATTATAAGCACTAAGC
Organism: Lacerta agilis; assembly: GCF_009819535.1. Classification (NCBI taxonomy): domain Eukaryota; kingdom Metazoa; phylum Chordata; class Lepidosauria; order Squamata; family Lacertidae; genus Lacerta; species Lacerta agilis. Next base: position 42,171,127 of record NC_046319.1, on the reverse strand, counting down.
TTAATGTGGCACTTTTGTTCTCAGCCCCCTGTCTTTAGTTGCTCTAACCAGCAGAGCTTAATAAGAGTATGATCCTCAAAGGCATTTTGCCTGTGCCAGTATCCCAGATAGGCTAGATCAATTCTGCCTGCTAGCAAGGGAAGGCCCAACTTGGCTCTGAGGTGGGCTGCCGGTGTCCTGCAGGAAAGCCTCATATTTTGTAGGACCTCAATTTCAGATTTGACACCAATTCCCCATATCTCAGTCCCATAGAGCATTTGGGTGATGATTTTCAAGACAAAGATCTTAATAGCTGGGTTGAGTAACTGTCTGCCCTTTGAATGGAAGAATCTATATAGCTGCCCAGCTTGCTCCTTCTTCAATGTGACAGCCCCTTAGATATTTAAAGATGACTATCATATCACTTCTCAGTCACACAGTCTTCACTCAGTCATCATCAATTTATCTATATAACACATTTTCCCACAAGCTTTGAAATGATGCTTTCTGGGTGCAGAGCTAAGCTGGCCCAGGGTGCATTGGATCCCAATCTAGCCCCACTGCCATCACATGATGGCAACAGGTGTGATCCAGGACCACCTGATGCACCAAATCCAGGCAGGAACAACCATCTGCCTATACCACCTCCAGCCACTGTCACAGTAAGACTGAGGATGCAGTGGTGGCCCCATCCATTCATAAAACTTCACTGGGCTTGAGGCAATTGTGTTCTATAGTATACACCTGTAGGATTGCAGCAAGTGTCCATTATTCAAAAAGTTTTATGGCAAACTCCAACTTTACACTTCCTGACAATGCGGCACATCAGTATCCTTTTCATATTTTGTACTTTTTTTGTTTTTGTTTTTTGTTCCTCAAACGCTGTGGCAAACACAACCCTATAAATATGTGACATGACTAAATGATGAAACAGCAGCTTCCTGCTGAAATTTTAAAGCGAGACAGGCATTGTTTTAGCTGAGGAAGCCATTTACAGACCAGCTGTTCCCGCTGAAAAGAGGTGGCAACAATCAGCAGAAAAGGAGAAATGCTTTCTCGGTACATATTGAAATTAGTTTTATTTCCCTCTCCCTCACTCGGCTTGGATGACGGAGACAAAAGCTTTTACTCCTAAGTAATAATGAGGAATGTAATAACAGCAAAAAGCCTCACTTTAATGAAAGGCATCAATGTATCCTTATCCAATCTATGCACTTAGGTGGGGGGGGGGGAGTTGCCAGGTTGGTTACACAGAGGAGTCTGGTTCTTTATATAGGATCATAATGCTCACACAAAAGCCTCAGTTCCCACCTACAAAAGATATACAAAGTTATTAACTGCAAGGGGGGCGTAGAGTAAGAAGTCCACATGATTCTTTCCTCCTTCCCCAAACACTTAGAAGTATGTTTCAAAATGTCATATAGCCTTTAGATTAGATTACTACAATGCTACTTGGGGCTGCCTTTGAAGACAGCTTGAAACTGCAGCGAGTGCAAAATTTGGTGGCCAGTTTCTTGACCTGGTACCAGGAGGTCTAAGCATATCACACAGATTCTGGACTAGGTGTCAGTTGGTTTCTGGGCTCACTTCAATGGTGCTGCTTCTGACCTATAAAGCCTTATGAAGCTCGGGACCTCAATACCAGAAGAAGAAGAAGAAGAAGAAGAAGAAGAAGAAGAAGAAGAAGAAGAAGAAGAAGAAGAAGAAGAAGAAGAAGTAGTAGTTTGGATTTGATATCCTACTTTATCACTACCCGAAGGAGTCTCAAAGCAGCTAACATTCTCCTTTCCCTTCCTCCCCCACAACAAATACTCTGTGAGGTGAGTGGGGCTGAGAGACTTCGAAGAAGTGTGACTAGCCAAAGGTCACCCAGCAGCTGCACATGTGGAGGAGCGGAGACGCGAACCTGGTTCCCCAGATTATGAGTCTACCGCTCTTAACCACTACACCACTCTGGCTCTACATATCACACTCCCTCTATCTGCATGCACCTGCCCGGACCTAATTATTATAATCTGAAGCTCATATCCATGTGCTTCTGCCATGGGGCGGAGCCAGGGAAGGAGCAAAAGGTCCAAACCACATAAAGGACTATAACAGGCATTTTCAGTGGTGGTTTCTTGACTGTGGAATGCTTCCTCTAAGGAAATGCCAACATTGTCAATTTCTGGCTCCAAGCAAAGGGATTCCTGTATGCCCAGGCATTTGGATCTTAATTTAGATGGTATTTCAGTATGACTTATGCCCTGTTTCCAGTGCTTATCTGGGATAAGATTTGCCCTTCATACTCTTGTTGGATGAGTGCCCTTAGTAATTTGTATGTATTATTTATTCTTTGTTTCTGGTTTCTAAATGTTTGGTTTGTCTACAGTATTTTGGTAAATCTACAATGTTTTGAAACACTTTGGTAAAAAGAAATGATGATGGTAATGATGGTAATGATGATAATGATGATGATGGATAGTAGTAGCAGCAGTAGTAGTAGACAATATACTGGGCCTCAGCAGTTTGACCTCTGAGTACTTCCAGATGGCTCCCTAGGGAATATCCCAGACTCCTCCCTGAATTTTCACTTTTCATGAATAAATGCCTATTCAAACCCTCTTACTTGTGAAGGTAATGAAATATATAAAGGTGAAAGTTTACCCAATTGCTCACTGTGAATTAAATCTCCACCTCCCAAAATTCTGGCCAATTAGTAGAAAGGCACTAGGACATGACAACCACTAGACCAGGGATTGGGAATGTTTAGCCCTTCAGTTGTTCATGAACTATAAAGCCCACTATCTCTGACCATTGAATATGCTGACTGATGAGAGTTGGAGCCACACAACATCTTGGGGGCCACAAGTTCCCAACCCCTACTGAAGGACCTTCTGTGAAAATGTTAGACTTTTAACATTTTAGTAGCGTGCAATGACTTTAAATACAGCAGACTCCTGAGTTTATATCCAGACTAATCTGCAATGTGTCTCTCACCAAAAACCATTTACCTTAGATGTCTTACATGCGTATACGGAATAGGAAAGAGTCAATTCCAGTAACAGAATGTTGAGAAACTGGAGGTGGATAACAGATAGGGTTCTGCCCTCATGATTATTCAAAACACTTTAGAATATTAAAACATCATAATTGCAATAACCAATTTAGCACTACTAATTTGCACTGTTCATTCTTGTATACATTAAGCATAATAATGATTCTGATAGCATATTTGTCATATTTTGCATACCAAAAAATAAAATAAAAAGTCAGACACATGAACTAGACATAACTAATATCTGTCCTTAGGGAAGGGTATAAAATGCATGTTGCCATATTAACAATGTTGGTTCCATTGCCCCAGGCAATCAATTCAGAATTATTTGATTAAAAAAGCATTGCATTAGCATTGCATTCTCAAGCTGCCTCCTATTATCATTTTCATGTTGCTTACTATAATGGCAATCAGTATCAACTCTCATTATTCCAAGCAAAGAGTATAGTCATTTTCATCTTAATGATTGAAGTGATACACCTCTATGGGGACCAATTTTGCTCTACTCGTTTAAGTTATAATGTTTTCATTGTTAATACTTGATAAAGTGCTCCTGTAGCCTTCAAGGTTTCCTTGACTCTCCTTGAAAATATATTGGATCTCCTTTTGCTTTTTTAAATAAAGTATCAGTGCTCCACTGCTTCATAACTATCCTGTTCTTAACAGTACCTAGACATTGCATGCAAACTTGCTGGAAAACATCACAGCTGGAAGCTGCATACAAACCTACTGGAAAATATCACAAGTGTCACCTGTCATGGAAAGGCTAAAATAGAGCTGGGAAATTCCTTTATTAACAAAGTTATCACAATGTTTTATTGACAAATAATAATAATTTTATCATTTATATCCCGCCCATCATTTATTTTCAAGACAAGTTACAACCATTTGTTTCCTTTTCAGCATTAATAGCTAAGGATATATGTATATTATCTGTACTGTTATATTTTCTGTAATGTGTGTGTGGTTTAATATTGAAGCCAAGTTGGCCAACATTCATATTTTTAATCTGAAGTGCAGTTGGCAAGAGAACCTGAAACCACATTTAAATTAATACAGTGAATCAAGAACCATCTTTAAAAAACAGGGGAAGCAGATTAAAAAGCACCAACTGTCACATATTTAAAGCAGACTGGTAGTCTCCCGGAACATAAACATATTCTAACAATGCTAGTATAACAGCAAGGAAAAGATACAGAAAGTACCAGGAGAGGACTAATCCCCAAAGCACCACCAACTCCACAAAGCTGCAAAGATCACCACCTTATTTTGCACAGCTATCAACAACAAATTCAGATTTCACCCAGATGTTAGCTTCAAATACTCCTTCTAATTGTCTAGTTAGCCATCTGTAATCAATAGGCACATCAGGAATAGAATCATGGTTGAACTGCAGAGTTAGAAGTAGTGTCATTTTTATTGTGCCTCTAGTGAGATTCTAATGTGATTTTAATAAAAATCTAATTGAAGGTAATGCCATGTGAATTGATTGTTCAGGGGATGCATTGCACAGTTTATCACGTCTATAAGAATGCTTTGCAATTAACTCAAAACTGCAGAGCAATAATGTAATTCTGTTCTTTAGCAACTCTTAAAGCTCTTCAAATATGTTTAAACAGTTCATTTAAATTACAATAACATATAAAACGCCTTTAATGTTAAATACTAATGAAAAGCTAATCAATATTTGTTAAGTATTCCAATTAATTGAGCAATCTAATTTCTGCTACCTATGAAGCTATTTCATTACCCAGATGCATACTTAATAATACTTAATAATCAATTATATATTACTTTAATTCATTAGGAATATATGTATTAGGGCAAGTGTATTTAGACCAGGTTTTACCAGTGAATGACCTATGACATCTCTCTTAAATTATAAATTAAGCTCAGCACATAAAATCAGATTGAAAGCAAATGATTTTTTTTTTTTAAATAACAAATGTTTTTCACCCTCGCCTCTCTTTTTTCTTCCTCCTGGGGAGATCTAGTATTGCAGGAAATAGCAAGTTTTACAGCTTGAAAAGATTGACAAGGTGATACACCTCCGTGCATAGGCTTCTGTATGAAAGAAGCTTGTCCAGTATTTATTATCTAAGCAGCAGCTGATCTCGATCTAGGACTGCATCTTTTGCAGTGATCATCCAGCTTTAGTTTCTGCTGGCTCTTGCAGATCCTGAAAGTGACAGCTACAAATAGTTTGGTGATATAAGGCTGTTTTCAATTAAGTTCTCCTCAGTGTAGACCCTTTGAAATTAATAACCTTAAATTAGTTCTACCCTTTAATTGTGAAATGGGTCTACTCTTGCATATGACTATCATGGGATTCAACCTATATTCTCCCTTTAAAAAATCATTTATGAATTGCTTCCAATGAAACACTGTGAAGCTATCAACAATTAAAATGTAAACACTTTCAGTTATTTAGTTAAAGCATATAAAATGTGATAAAAATCTTCACTCAAAAGATCTCATGGGAGGGTGAAGTCTTCAAGAGGCCAATTCTTTATGAAATTGAATGCATGTTTGTACTTAATTTTGCAGACCTTTTGCAATTGTAATTCTGTAGACCTTTCATCACCTCCTTGTTTGACGCATAGTTATCCTTGGAGAAAGCAAGAAAACCCTTGGAGAAAGCAAGAAAATTATTTGTGCAGTGAAGATACAGTTTGGTGGGTTTAAGGGCACAGCAGCTACAGTGAAGTTTGGTCATCATTCACCATTTTTACAGCAGTACACATGGTGTTGTAAAACAACAACAGCAATATAATACAACACAGTGTAAGATATGGCATAAACATGGCAGCCAGAGAGCCAATAGAAAGAACAAAACAGAAGCACATGAAATAAAGCCTGCTTGAAGGTGTGCAGTGAAGGGGCCAGGTGTTCCTGTCTTGGGAGGCCATCCCTAATCCTGGATCCACAGTGACAAAGGCTCATTCTTTGTTACCTAGCCATCTTATTTATAACAGAAGCAACACTTGAAGAATGTACTCAGTTTTGCAACAAAGTTCCTGGGACATTTTATATTGTAGCTCATTTGGACCCCAGTGCCTTAATTTGAGACTGGAAGCAAACAGCTAACCAGTGAAGGCACTGGAAAATTAGTGTCATGTTATCTAAATGGGCATGATCAGAACCCTTGCAACTGCATTCCAGATCAGTTGACACTTCCAGGCTGTCTTGAAGCGAAGCCCCACATTAAGTGCATTGTTTTAATCTAATCTGGAGGTGAAGAAAAAATATGGCATGGAAAGAGGTAGCTGTGGTCAAAAGCTAAAGAGGAAGGCCTAAGCATGATATATATGCCACCTGCTGAAACAATTTTGAATTATTTCAAAGGTTACAAATATCAGGAGCCAGCAACAATTGGGATTCTCTGCAATGGTGGACCAATATTAGCTTCTATTAGCTTTTTAAAGCTGGTTGAAGTTTGTGTTCCAGATCAAAGGAATTTCAGTTCTAGTCTTGTGGAGAGCAAACATAGCAACACAAGTTGTAAAAGGTATTAAATCGAATACATTTTCTAATCTAATGCTATCTAAATCTAGACAGTAAAAGTGAAGACCAGTTGCTTCCTTGACCCATGCCTTCAAAATTAACATGTTAGGAATGGCAATTTTGAATATTTGGTGATGTTGCAAATCTGGCCGCCTACCACATTAAATTTAGTTTGTCATATTCTGTGGGTTAAATGACTAATGATGGGAGCATGTTCTTATTCACGAAAGCGGCTGCTGGGAAGTGTGTTGTCCTAAGATATACCTTCCTGTCGGTGGAACTGACAGCCATGAAATGATGGAATCAGGTTCTTGTCCTTCAGTGTTGCTTACAGTTAAAGCTGTCACACACTTTTGAAAACAGGCTGTCAAAGAAAGAGCCCTCATTCTGACACAATGTGGAAAGCAAGTACTTGGAAATGTCTTAGACTGTCGGCACTGTTAAATGTTGCTGCAATTGGGTGCATTTAGGTGGGGGGGGGATCTCACTTCCAGATTTATTTCCCTACCTTTCAAGATTTATTTTTAAAGCTTGTGGGACATTTCATGCAACGTTTGCTTGCCCTCCCCCAAATCAATAGGCCTAGCTATTATAGTGGCCTTTCCCTGTCCTAGTGCCCTCCAAACAATGTAGACGGAAATTCCTATCAGCACCCAACAATGTGAGCCATTGCCAGGGGTTGCACCAGGATGGGAGAAAGCCGTCTTAGAAGAATGAGTGTAATATCGGCTTCCCCCTGGACTACACTTCAGGAATTGAACCATGCAGCTTAAACACAAGCTGAAAGTGTGAAAGTTTGGGAGGCTGTGGCTTCCCACCACCCTCCAAACTTTATTCACAACAGTGATGTAATATTGCAAAAATGTATCCTATTGCCACATGGTTCCATAAGTTACATTTTTTACACTACTGTTTAGTGTTTCCCAAACTTGGGTCTCCAGCTGTTTTTGGACTGCAACTCCCATCATTCCTATGTGGCAAGACCAGTGGTCAGGGATGATGGGAACTGTAGCCCAAAAACAGCTGGAGACCCACGTTTGAGAAACCTTGCTGTAGATGAAATATTTAGATGATTCAGTGGCCAGAAGAACATTCGATACCAGGTTTAGATGACAATATGGAGGATGGTGGTAGGATAACTATGGTTGAGAAAGTAACGCCCAACTATGTTAGAACTGTTCTGTGATGACCAAACATACAACAGGCTTGTTAAGCTGGTTCCCATTACTCAGCAGATGCCTGCTAAGATACAACAGGATGGCTGTTGGGAACAGCAAAGGTAAAGGTAAAGGTACCCCTGACCACTGGGTCCAGTCGTGGATGACTCTGGGGTTGCAGCACTAATCTCGCTCTATAGGCCAAGGGAGCCGGTGTTTGTCCGCAGACAGCTTCTGGGTCATGTGGCCAGCATGACTAAGCCACTTCTGGTGAACCAGAGGAGTGCATGGAAACGCTGTTTACCTTCCTGCCGGAACGGTACCTATTTATCTACTTGCACTTGATGTGCTTTCGAACTGCTAGGTGGGCAGGAGCAGGGACCGAACAATGGGAGCTCACCCTGTCGTGGGGATTCAAGCTGCCGACCTTCTGATCGGCAAACCCTAGGCTCAGTGTTTTAGACCACAGCGCCACCCATGTCCCAATAAGGGAATCATGCACAGCAGTTACTTGGCTTCTCAGCATTGGATAGCTTGCAGCCAAATGTGTGAACTGATTGCAGTTAAACGCATTGGGTACAACATGATGTGAAAACTCTGTTTTATTTCATATGGAACACTGATTTACAACCATATCAGATTATGTAGCAGTCTTTGAGGGTTGACCACACATGTTCTGAATTCATCACACGGGGGGGAGGGGGATACAGAATGTTAACTACAGACTCAGTGTAGAGCAGAAAGCATTAAGTTTGATTTACCAGCAGAATTCAAAGACACTCTTAGAACAAAAGCAAATTTACTGCTACAACATCCTTGATAAGTGATCATTCAGCTTCTGTTTTTTTATATATAAAAAAAAATCAAATGAAGGGATGTAGCTCAGTAGTAGAGTATCTGCTTTGTATGCAGTATCCCAGATTCAATCACCAGAATCTTCAGGTATGATTGGGAATGTCCTCAGTCTGAAAACCTGGTGTGCTACTGCAAGCTCAATACTAAGTGAGATGAACAAATCATCTGATAAAGCAGCTCCCAAAACGCAGCTATCCTTCAAAATTTGCACTTTTCTGAATTTTGCAATGCAGTTCTCCAGCAAAGTAATTGTTATAAAAATGCATATACCGGTATAAAGTGTGCATAAAGATGTATCTATTAGTGAAAATGAGATAGGGAAAAATGCATTACATTCAAGAAAATTGGTTTGCAAAAAAACTGCATAGAAAAAAATGTGTCTATTAAGAGAATTTTGCACTAGAATGCTGATGAATTTTCATGAGGACTCATTAAAAAAAAAAAGCAAGCTGACTTGGAAAACTTCTTTTATGAGTGAAAAAATGAGACGCTGAAAATTACACAGATGCCCATTGCTACCTGTACCAGCCAACCCATGTTTTCAGATCTGCAGGGGAGGCCAACTTTGTGATGCCTTCAGTGAATGTGGCCTAGAGGGGTCACCACACAAGATGGGTGTCTTGCCTATGGAATGTCTTCCCTGTTGAGATCAGACCACTCCCCATGTTATATGCCTATAGGTGACAACTCAAGGCCTACTTGTCTGACATATTTTTGGCACATAATTAAAGTGGCATCACTTGTTGTCTTGTTTGCTATAGTCTATACTGTTAATTTATTTTAAATGCTGTACCTTGTTAGCCACCCAGGACCCAGGAAGGCTAGAACATAAGAAATAAAACAACAGCAAAAACAAACAACATTTTTTTTAAAAAAACTGCTGCCAGTTTTCATCCGCTGTTTTATGCCTGTTGTTCATTTACTTACTTCAGTTTTACTTGAGGAACAGAAGGATTTCCTTGACCACAAGGGAAAGGAAAGGAGAGTGAAGGAAAGGATCAGACCAGACCAGAACATATAGTAGAAGCACAGGGACATAAGAAGCTGCCTTGTACTGGATCAGGCCATTTGTCCATCTAGCTCAGTAAAGTTTGCACCATCAGCTGTTCCTCAGGGAATCTTTCCAGCCCTAGCTAGAGGTATCACATGTTGAATCTGGAAATGTTGGCATGCAAAGCATGTTATCTACCACTGAGTTACAGACTTCCAAGGGAAGGAAGGAGGGTACAATAACACGTCTTAGTTCATGACAATCTCATCTACACTGACCTCCAACAGCAGGGTCTCCTTTAGTTCACTGTCTCATTTTAGCACTTGCATAGGAGTTATAGGATTCTCTAGTGGCTTCATGAAATGCATTTTTTTTTTCTTAGAAGGTCACCCTCTGATGGGAGAAAGGTGTCCTGTCAATGCTCAATCACTGTCAGAGTTCCCTCACTTGATTCACAATCCTTAGCGCCTGTCAGTCAGCTCTATTACACCAAACAGAAAAGTGTCCCACAGAATCTGCTCAGCAATAGTGCAGCCTTTGACGAAGCCCATACTAATCCAATCAATTCTGGTGCATTATTTGTTGCAAAACTGCATTACTATTCTGATTTCCCTTCTTCTCATTATTGGAATTTCTATCCCACTCTTCCTCCCAAAGGAGTCCAAGGTGGCAAACAACAAAGTACTAGAACAGCACAATTAAAAATAAAGTTGGTAAAAAAAAAACATTTAAAAGCAATCACATATCCTCATTATCACCGGCATGCTATTTTTTATTGCTATATTATTTATTCATGACGTAGAAGTGAAGCCGGTTTCCCTTTTCTAAAAGCAAGGCTTCATAAATCCATTATTCTGTACTTTAAAAACAAAAACAAAAAACCAACTCCTCCTAATGCCAAACCAACATTTATCAAAAGTGTGGTTTTTTAGATCTGCAGAAGAGAGAAAGCTGGGCAGAATCTTGTAACTGTTTGAGAACACTTTGGAATATGGTTACTATTGAAATCAGGCAGACACCCATAATTCTGATGTTTCACTGCCTGTGGAAGAACTTTCTGTTTCGGCTAGCGTTTTTAGAGAATTAATTTGATTCATACTTACTTTTTTGTTCTGCATTCTATCATTTTATTATGTTCTAATGATTTTATTGTACACTGCCATGATGTTTTTTGAATGAAGATACCTCCTTTTCTCAGTTGGCAGGTAGAAGGAGATACAGAAGCCCTAATTAAACATTAACCCTGACCACAAACTAATTTGGGAGAAGATCTGGGATGAGTGGTCCCCAGATTGATCCAAAGTGGGTCAGCCTAATTGTGACCTGTTTCAGGGCTATGGGACAATGGGAGGGGGGCATGTCAAAGACCTAGTGAATACCAACCATATTTGTTACTTTGTTTTACATTTCAGCTCAGACAAGCTATACATGATTTTATTATATATGATAAACATTCATTCACAAGCAGCTGGGCAACAAATTCATGGTTGTGGCCATCAGATGTTACAAGAACAGAACAATCTATTTTTAGATCATCCTGAAGGATGTAGAGCTGACCTTCAGCTTCAAGGAGTTGTCCATGCATCCAGGTGCTAAACTGGTTAAACACTTGGTATGTAAGAGAAGCTAAAAATCAATACAACATTTAACCAGAAACCAGCGTAGCATAGCAAACACAGGAACAATGTGCTGACGGGCAAGCATCTCCACACCACTGGAAGTCAATTTAGAACAGTCATGGGTAAACAAGGGGGGGGGGAAGAAATAGAGAATTGCAGTCATCAATCCCAGAATAGAAAAAGGCTTGAATCGGAACCTCAGCATCAGCAGGAGACAGCAAATACTGCAACCAGGAAGCTGTGCTTCTTAGATGGTAATGAGAAACCTCTGAGACTTTAGTTATGTGAAACCTGAAAGCAGAGTCTAATATGAGCTCAAGCTTGCTATTAGCTGACCTCCATGTAAACTGCAGCCCATCAAAGTCCACTGGTGAAGGGGACGGAGGGGGAAATGGGCCCTTCAGAGAATGGAATAGTGCTGAGATCAAATTATCATGACCTTTGTCTCACTAAAAAGGCGCTCTGCAAGCAATTGTGATGCACTGAGTTCTCTCTGTTCCAGAAACAAAAGATGCAAACACAGAGACACTAAACGTTTAAAAGTTTGTACTAGGTCAGACCCACACAGAGCTTGTCTGAAGCCCATCACAGGAGTCTTGTTAGAATAAAGTTATAAAGATTTTTTTTAATGCAGCCTGTCCCTGGCAGGGCCCCCCAAGGGACTTAGCCCTCCAAGGCCCAGGGCAAGTGTACCCAGCTGCCCCTACACCTGCACAGACCTGCTAAAAGTTACTCAGAAGTGTGATAGGCAGGGGCAACATTAATGCACTGGCTCAGAAAAAAAAATGTAGCAGTCAAAAATGTCCCCCAGCCTCCACTCCTAGACTTGGAAGACAAAGACAGTGTTGATGTATTTTTTATAAATAAATAAATAAATAAATAAATAAATAAATAAATAAATAAATAAATAAAACATCTGCAGCCTAAAAAGTCAAATTAAGATGGTTTGGGCAAGTGAGAATCTGTATAAATCTAGTAGGAAATTGCTCCTCTACTGGGCATGTTTACAGCCAGTCTGTAAGAAATGGAAGCATTTTTTCCTTTCCTTGCTAGGTGAGCCTTGCGTATGTGAAACCAGCAGAAAACTCTGCAAATGCACAAGGGTTTGTACAAAAGCCCAGTTCTTAGATAACTCAGGCACAGTGGAATCCTAGTCATGTCTCCTCAAAATTAAGTCTCATGGAACTCAATGGAGCTTACCCCTTGGAAAACTTGTACAGGGTTGCAACCTAAATCTCACAGAGGAAGAAGAAGAAGAAGAAGAAGAAGAAGAAGAAGAAGAAGAAGAAGAAGAAGAAGAAGAAGAGGAGGAGGAGGAGGAGGAGGAGGAGGAGGAGGAGGAGGAGGAGGAGGAGGAGAGGAGGAGTTTGGATTTGATATCCTGCTTTATCACTACCCGAAGGAGTCTCAAAGCGGCTAGCATTCTCCTTTCCCTTCCTCCTGCACCACAAACACTCTGTGAGGTAAGTGGGGCTGAGAGACTTCAAAGAAGTGTGACTAGCCCAAGGTCACCCAACAGCTGCATGTGGAGGAGTGGAGATGCAAACCCGGTTCACCAGATTACGAGAATACCGCTCTTAACCATTACACCACACTGGCTCTCAGGAAGAGATGTTCAGCCCTGTTCCCACATTTTTCATTTTTTTTTCTTGGTCAAATAAACAGTGTAGGAGAACACACAAAATTTGGCCCCCAGACCGGAGTTATGTAGGCATTTAAAGCCAGATCCTTTGGAGGACTGTTCTCTGAGCCAGAGGAGTCAGGCCAGGCCATATTATCTGGCCTGAATGGTCAGTGAGTGTGGTATGCCTCCTCTTCCTCTTAAATCTCTCTCTGAGTCTGATGGAGGAACCTGGGACATTTTGCATGAAAACATATGCTGTTCCACTGAGTTATGGAAAGAAGAATATATACCTATCTGCATGATATATCAGTGGAATTATAAGAGGTATTTATATATTTCAACAATCCACACACAGCTTAATGCTGTGATCACTAGGCAGTGCACAAAACGTTGAAAAAGATAGACAAAACTAATTAAAAAAGCAAAAAATAAATAAATATTTTATATATATATAAAAAGCTTACTTAAAATGCCTGCTGGAAGTCCAAATAAGAGGAAGCTTGTATGATCTCAGTCTGGAAAGAGTTCCACAGAATTGGGTCCATGATAATGGATGTATGGCTTCTGGTGGATATGAGTTCTGCAACCCATGAGGCACCACTGACAGTGATTCCCCTAAAGATCTCAGTAATAAGGCAAGGTTGAAAAGAATATAGGAAACTGTTTTATACCAGCTCAGATTGTTACCAAGTTTACACTGATTGGCATGGCTCTACAGGGTTTCAGATAAAGGAGTCTCTCCCAGCTCTCTCAGGAGATGCAGCAGATTGAACCTGGGATCTTCTGCATGCAAAGCAAATACTCTGCCACTGAGCTGTGGCCATTTTCCTAAGGAATCAGGCAGTTCTTATAGTACCCTGGACCCAAATTATTAAGCACCCTGTTAATTCATGCATTGAGTCTTGAGCTTGGCCCAGTAGCATATGGGCAGCCAGTTTAACCCCCAGAGTTATGTTCTGGCAGTCAGTAGTCTGCCCCCACCAACTATCTAGCCGAAGCATTTTGCACCAGCTGAACAGGCTTCTATGACAGTGTCAAAAGAGATCTTCATTCCAGATTAGCATCTCCTTATGTAGTTACATTCTTTCTAATTTGATGTTACATTTATCAAAATTTGTCAGTGCAGACAAGCATTCCCCCCCCCAGTAAAACAATGATTTTAACAGGAGCAGGTATGATATGCTGCACCTCATATTGTGGCATGGAACAAAACGCTTGCTAAAATTCCGATCAGACTCCCAACTTTAATGGCTCCTCATAAAATACAAAGGGGACCAAGAGAAAAGGGAGGGAGGAGGGAAAGGCATCTGGAGAAATTGTCATTCCTGCGAAAGTGACATCTGGATCAGCATTTTGCGGTCTTCTATACTGCTAAATGCCTTGCTGTATTATGCGCCAGATTCATTAGTACGAATTAGGCTCTGTTTGCATTATGGTATGTAATCAATTATATTAGATAGGGAATGTCTTCTGCATAATTCTGAGTTATAATATCCTTGCTGCCTGGACTGTGGGGAAGTTCATAAATTGACATTGTTGAGTTTGCAGGCATCTGAGATGGGATCACATATTCTTGCTCCAGTCTGCCTCTCTCTTGCTCAGTACTGGATAATTAGTTCTGAAGGAAATAAGGCTGGAAGGCAGACATGGTCAGATTACTGAAGCTGGGGGCTACAATATTGTGTGATCATTTAGCAGAATCAACACTGAGGAAGGGAAGTAGGATGGTGCCCATTGGCATCCACACACTGATTATTCCCATGTACACAGAGTCTACATATGCGTAGCAGGTGAGCATGCAGTCTAGTACCTTGCATTTTGTACAATAGTAGTTCACACAGAGAGCACCTATGTGCATACAGCTTGCACAGGTCTAGGGTGTTTTGTATATGCACACACAATTAAAACAATGTACTGGGATAGATGGACAGCTGGAATTACCAAACCCCAAGGGTGTTCACCAATGATTCCTCATCATCCTGGGGGAAAAGTGACAAGTGGGGTGCCCAAATAATCATGGGAACTTTAGTTTGCCCTCACAGGGCTACAATTCCCAACACCCTTAGCAAACTTCCATTCCCTAGAGTCTTGGGAGTAGGCATGGAAAGTGCTTCAGATCCATGGTGTGCATGAAGCATACATGTTTTCTAAAGCTGTCAAATTTGCCAATGGCTTTGACAGCAACAGCAGAACACTAGGCTGTTCCTTCTTTCCCAGAGACATTATGAGGACACTAATTGGATTCTGAACAGTGGTATCCCTCCCAGGTGTACTCCAGCAAGGAAGAATGGAGAATGTCAGCTCTTTACTGCCATTGCCAGACTGACAGGGACACTAGCAAAGCCAGCATCTTTGAAAACAGATGTTTAAAAGGACAAACATCTGCCCCACTCCCAGAATCATGACTTCCAAACTGGAACTCAGTTGGTTGCTCCTAATGGGTTCCATTTCACCCCATCCATAGTATCACTCCTTTGTGATGATTAACAGAGAGACAAAGAGAGAGAGAGATTGCTACCATTTTTGTGTAATTTTTAGCAATTTCATGAACTGAGCATTGTCTGGGGGAAAGCACCTCGGCCCCCTACCCCAAAGGAAAATTCTTTTATTTAGAAGTCTCTCAAGAGGATCTACCAAAGATCTTCCACAGTCTGCTATCTTTTCAGTGACCCATACCTAATGAGCAACATGGCACCACTTAGAAAGAACACACGCTGAAAGCATCATTTTTGCAAATTAGAACATCCTTGTTGGCAACCTCAGGGAAGAAGCCGATGGAGTCGGAAGGCAAATACTCTTTCCACTCCTAACTGCTTCTCAACATTTCTTTGTAGGGAAAAGAGTGTGAGAAGAACCATAGGTAGCTTGTCAGGTGAGACTTTTGCATACACCTCTGTGATATTGCACAAGCACCTGAATTTAGTGATCAGATTTATACATTCTCTGCCCCCTCCCTGCCTTCCACTCTTTGATTCTGGTTTAACTGAGATAATTTTCCCAGCTAATTCCAGCATTTCGGCCATTTGCAGTATGCTACATCTTCTAGCTCCTTTAGCTCTTTTGCATCCAGTTTGTTCCCCATCAACAATCCTGATGTGTGGAAATAAACATTAATTTAAAAAAAATGGATGAGACTATATGTGTGATTGCCATTTTTAAAATTGATTACGCACGGACTCTTGCACATTGGTGATGCACACACACATTAGGAAAGGAATTGAAAGTAGTACCTCCATTGTGTGGTTGCATTTGGAAGCCTGTGTACAATTCAGGTTGTTTCACCTCAAAAGGTATATTGTAGAGTTGAAAAAAAGTTCAGAAAAAGGAAATTAAAATGATCAAGGAGATGGAGTCAGGGCTTTTATTCAGCCGGAACTCACCGGAACTCAGTTCTGGCACCTTCCAGGTAGGCACAATTACCATTAAAAGAGAACAAGGGAGGCTTTCATGGTGAGTTCTGGCACCTCTTTTTCTGGAAAAAATAGCACTTCATGTAGTCATTCCCCAGTGAGGAAGATTGCATTATTTAGTTTAGAGAAAAGACACTTAAGAGGCAATGTGATTGAAGTGTATATGCATGGCATGGAAAAGGGAGATAAAGGAAAGGTCTTCCTTCCTCTCTCATCATAATGCTAGAACTCTTGGACATCCACAAGTGACTCTGGAGAGCTACTGAAATAATGAGATAAGTTTTGATTTTAAAATCACTTGTCTGGGTCCCTAAATCTCTATTATCATGATCAGAGTGGGTCTCCAAAAGCAAGCATAAGGTGACATACATTCTGGTGGCCAACCCTTCAGATGTTGCTGGATTCCAGTTTCTATGAGCCCCAGCCAGCTTGGTCAGTGATGATGGGAGTTGTAGTTCTGGAGGATCACTGCATCATAAAAATGCAGACATGAAGATGAAGGTGACTTATATTGAATCACATTAATGGTCCATCTAGGTCAGTAATTGTCTACACTGACAATAGCTGTCCAGGATTTCAGATGGCACTCTTTCTCAGTGCTACCTAGAGATGCCAGGAAATGAACCTGGGGCCGTCTGCATGCAAAGTGTGTGTTCTTATCACTGAGCTATGGACTCCTCCTGTGCTCACCTGTCTGAATAAATCTGTTTTTTAGGAAACCTCTTGTGATTTTCCATGGCTTGAGTGAAAGTTGTTATTTGGGGAATATGGAACAAAACGATAGGGCTTTTCTCAGAACACTGGAGTTTCTTAGGATTACTGGACCGTGGTGTGATGTGACAAGTATCTGCCACGTATGATTCACTTTCTTCCCTACACTTGCTCTGGAGAGGGAATTGTGTATGCAACATGGTGATTTGTTTTGCCTTACATTGACGGTATCATTTAAATAGGCTCATGTGGCAATACAGAAGGCACCGTCTTCCAAAAAAAGGAAAGAAAAAGAAAAGCATATATGTCACAGAAGAAATGTCAACCCATAGTTTCCAGGTCAGATTTTAAATGAATTAATGATTTTAGTGATTTTAGTGATTTTTGTCTACCTGGGTTCCACCATAACCAGCAACCTCTCCATCGATGGTGGGCAAGGCAGGTACAGCAATGGGTCAGCTCTCCAAAAGGGTATGGGAGAATGTGATGCTAAAGTCCAATACCAAGAGGGAGATCTACCAGGCTTGTGTGTTGAGCATGCTGCTTTATGGAAGTGAGTCATGGGCAACTTACCATCTTTAGGAGCAACACCTCCTAATGCCTTTCACATGCACTGCATCAGGAAGATTTTGGGTACCACATGGCAGGACAGAGTTTCAAAGGTGTACTCTCCCAAGCCTGCATTCCCAGCATGTTTGCACTCCTGTCTCCATGACATCTACGCTGGCTTGGTCATGTTCACAGAATGGAAGATGGCAATATCTGCAAGGACATGCTGTATGGGGAGCTGATTTCAAGCACCAGGCCCATTGGCAAACCATCTCTGCATTATAAAGATGTCTGCAAACATGACATGAAGGCTGGAAACATCAACCCAGCTGTGTGGCAATACCTTGCTAATGGCTGCGGTGCCTGGAGACAGATAGTCAGGTTGTGGATAGCAGTGACCAGAGAGGGAATGACTGGTGGAAGGAGCACAGAGAGAAGAAACATAATGGAACATCTGCAGCAGCACAACTGGATGCCTTCATCTGCCGTAGCTGCAACCAAACATGTCTCTCCCATATTGGTCCCTACAGTCACATCAGGTGCTGCAACCTTCCAACAGTTTGACTTCACTCCAAAGACTTCACTCCTCCATTGTCTCCCAAGACAGACAGATGCCATAATACCAGCAACACCATAATAATAATAATAATAATAATAATAATAATAATAATCTCATGAAAGTTCATAATCATTTTAGTGTGCATTTCTCTTAATGCCCACATTTTTGCAAGCAGTTTTTACTTACTATAATACATTTTTAATGCTATATATTTTGTATGCAATTTCATACACACTGTCTCCCAATATAGTGCACATAATCTGGTTGGGAAACGGCATGGAAGAATTCCAAGAAGCACAGCTTTTGAAGAACAGCTTCATTTCAATTTACATGTAGTTTTGGGAACTAGACTGGGTAGACTTGGGTGTGTGTTTGCTGGAAGGGAAGCGTAGCGCTAATGTGCTCCAGGTGATTGCCATCACTGCAATCATCTGCTTTTCCACCAGGTACATAGGTGAAGAGCTGCCTAAGGCAGCTCCTTGGCAATGTGCCAAGTGTGATGCTATTTAACACTGCACTTGGAGTTGACTCAGAGTCTCAGAGCCTCTCTGCTAGCTCTGCCAGCAGCAAGTTGCTTAGTGCATACCCAGGCCATTGAGACAGAGCTCCTGCAACCACCTCCCACTATAAACCACCATTGGCAGCAACAGCAGCAGATGTTCTGTTTCAGATAATATTTTATCCTCTGCCAAATTATGCTGTTTCAAATGTGTATTCTATATTTGGGCACCTTCAGTAATGTCTTATTTTGAAATCTTTAAGATAATATTTTAGTTTCCTGTTAACTGTGTTACTTTTAATGCACACTTTATGCTTTATGTTTGCTTTTTTCCTGTAATGGCTTATTTTGGATTGTTTTGTTTGGTGTTTTAAGGTAGGCTGTAAACCTCTGAGATTCCCCCCCCATCAAAATATAAAGCAGCGTAGGAATAATAAATAATATGTGTACATTCATTAGGTAGGTTCTTATTAAAATGTGAACTGAACCAATTTTCTCCCCCTTCTCTTATGTTTCTCAACTCAGGACCAAGTTTTGGTAGACGGTAAGTTTGTTTGTCCACAGTCACTGAAGAGTGTCGGAAGATGCAGTGAAAATTTGCCAATTCGCTCATGATTTGAAAGAACAACATCATAATATTGGATAACAGAGGGGATACTGCTGTTAATTAAACAGATGACAGGTATTTAAATGAGGCAGCCACATGGGCAGCCTGCATTCCTGCAGTCTGAACAACGAAACTTTTTCTCAAAAAAAGAAAAGAAAAACATTGTAACTGCTGCCAGTCAGACAAGACAACTTGCAGACATCGTCTGGAATACGAATGGCACTGCACAATAGGCAGAAGCTTTGTAGAAAGTACATTTTCCTCGCCTCCTCTTGCAATGTCATCTCCGTTAACAGATGGCAAAATGCCATTAGAACAGGGAGATGTCAAGAAACAATAGTGTCAGCAGCTGTATTAACAGCTAAGCGATGATCAAGACTTTGCTTTGGAAGTTGACGAGGGAATCTCAAAATAATCCCAGCCAGTCAAGAAGAGCCGCAGATAAATAAAGTTGCTGCCCACAGACACTTTTGTCCAGTCTGCCTGTTACTTTTCTGAAATGATCCAGGCCTATTTTCCAGCTGGAGGAGTGGAAGGCAGAATCAGACACTGATTTCAGCACCTATTAGCTCTGTCTTTCTGTCACTCACTTGAAATCAGGGGTGGAAAATGTTGGTTCAAGGGTTAAAAAATAAAAATAAAAAGACATAGAAAGGAAAATTCCTGAATGCCAAGATCCAAGTTTGGGGCAAGTACTCTTGGTGAAAGAACCTCAGCACAGATTTAAAATCACAAAACAAGGAGGCTAGGAACTCTGAGTTGGGCAGGCTGTTGTACCTGGAGGTCAAATTGATATTTTGCTGCCTTCAGCAACCAGTGCTTTGTATGAGAAAGTATACAGGTGATTTCACTCACTTTATCACCCATTTTATAATGAGATATCCTCAAAGTTGTTGCTTTGAGGCATCAAATACAGGTTATGGTCTGAGGTGGTAATCTGTAATCCTAACTAGAATATTCATGAATTGTGAAATGTCATTCTTGTCCCCATGGGCTGTAGAAAACTACTCCGTTAAAAACAATCATAATATTGAGCAGAGTTTGCCCCATACTAAATGGGAACCAGGCAAATTACAGAAAGGAATACAGAGGTCTCTTATTTCATTACCCCATCAAGTTTGACAATTGACAGTGCAATCCGCTACAGCAGTGGTGTGGGGTCTTCTTAAACTTTAGGACCACATTCGCTTCCAGGTGACCTCTGTGTAGTAGAAAATGCGCAAGAAAAATCAAGGAGGTGTAGGTTTGGCCTTAAGCAGCCAACCCTTCCTGTGAGTCCTCGCAAGAGCACTCCTGCCCTTGGGGGCAGCCCAGCTGGGGCTTGATTGCCCAGATTAGGAGCCCTAATCGGCACAGGTGGCAGCTGTGGAGACATTCAGCCCCACCTGGTTAAGGCAGGTACAACTGGTGCAGGGCAACGTAGTCAAGTAGGGTGAAGATGATAGACCAAATGCTGCTAAGGCTTCCTATCTGGATCTGGTGCTGTATGTGAGTGAAGGTCTGCTGAGGGAATTGTGTCTTTGGACTTGTTCCTTTGGGGTTATTTCTCGGTGTAAGAGCAGTTCAAATCCCCGTGACGGGGTGAGCTCTCATTGCTCGGTCCCAGCTCCAGCCAACCTAGCAGTTCAAAAGCACGTCAAAGTGCAAGTAGATAAATAGGTACTGTTCAGGCAGGAAGGTAAATGGTGTTTCCGTGCACTGCTCTGGTTTTAACCAGAAGCAGCTTAGTCATGCTGGCCACATGACCCGGAAGCTGTCTGCGGACAAACGCCGGCTCCCTCGGCCAGTAAAGCGAGATGAGCGTCGCAACCCCAGAGCCGTCCATGACTGGACTTAACAGTCAGGGGTCCCTTTACCTTTACCTTTAAAGTGGTTTACTGTTTGAAGGGTTTTTCTGTTGCTGTTTGAGGAGGTTTTCCTATTCTGTTCAAATAAAATATATTTTCCCTCATATACTGACTACCAAAGATGCTTTAAGGAGCCTGCAGTGTTAACTAGCAAAACACTCCGGGAGGTTGGGTACATGCTAGTGGTGGGTGGGGCCAGAACAGCAGTATTAAAAACTGTTTCCTTAAAAACAGTCAGTTCCTCAAAAGCCTGTCAGAATAAAACGATACTCACCTGCTGGCAAAAAGAAACAAGGAAGGAACCAGTCTAGCTTCTCTAGAAAAGGAAATCTGGAAGCAGCCACTGAGAAGGCCCTCTTCTGCATCCTCACCAAATGTACCAGTGAGGGTGATAGGACTGAGGGAAGGGCCTCCCCTGAAGTTCTCAGGGCCCAGGCAGGTTCATGTGGGAGAATATGGTCCTTCAGATAGCCTGGACCTAAGCCTATCTCCCATTCCTTTCCCTCTCTGTGTTGTGTGTCTTAGATATTAAGTTGGTACTTAAAACTACACTGATTGCAGTAAGCAACACACACAGAGACACTGGGTTGCACTTAATTTAATGGGTTGAAATTATGGTCCAAAATTGCCAGTAGCAATATACCATAAATTCTTACCTGTTCAGGGGATGACTTGTAGTTCAGTGGTACAGGATGAGATTTACATGTATTATGTCCCCAGGTCAATTCCTAGTATCTCCAGTTAAAAGACCATGTGGACCATCAGTATGAAACCTTTTTCAGCAGTACAGACCAGGAGCAGCCAATGTGATGCTCTTCAGATATTGTTGGACTACAGCTTTGCATCATTCAATGTGGCTGGAGCTAATGGGAGTTGCAGTCTAACAGCATATGGAGGGTACCACCTTGGCTAGCTATGATGCAGGCCTTACTGAACTGGTTAGGCAAATACTTCTACCATTGCCAAGACTCTTAAGCAGCATCATAGATTCATAATCAGTGATTATTATTACCAATTTCTGTAGATCCAATGGCATTGCATTGCTGGGGTGTGCTGGAAAACCTCTGCTGGCATTATTATAAATCAAGGCCTGAAAAAATATTTCTTTCTTTTTAAAAATAAAACAAAAGGGAAAGTCAATTTCCCCCTTCTCTAATCTGTTACAGTTTTTACGAGTCAAGTCAATAAATCTTGGAATTCAGCAGAGCATATTTCTGTGTTTTGTTATTATTACCTCATCTGGTCACCTAGGGTGAATGTCATCCTTTCGATTGCAATATTTCTATCGATTGCTTTCCTGTCCTCTGCTTAATGGTCACACATCTGTGACTTGTTTCTTGGTTCTTTAAAGTCATGACATACCTCAGTACTAATCGATCCTGACAAGCAAGAGAAGCAAACTAATAATGTGACCTCCAAGTTTAAAAATCTCTCTCTTACATTAAAGTTTCAGCTGTGTTCAAGGCAGTAGGAGAAACAATATTAATGCAGCCTAATGAAAGTGGGTGTGAGCCAAGCCCAGCTTTGCTATACATAATGGTGGAAAGGGTTTGACACACCAGCAAATATGTGCTTACAAGGAAATATTTCACTGTTACGGATCCAGATGTTGTTTTATTCTAAGCAACCTAACCAACTCAGTCCAGTGAAACCTGGAGGCCACAGTCTTCCTGCCCTTGAACTGTACCAGTACTGGTACCAGATGTGGTAGTCCTCCAGATGTTGTACTTATAATGCCCATCATCCCTGACTATTGGCTGTGCTGGCTGAGGTTGAGAACAGCAATAGTCCAATATCAGGAGGGTGCCACGTTTACTTCCTGTGTGATGGTTCATCACATTATCATGGAACGAAACAGTATGGCAGCATTCCAGGGGTAGTTTACCCTGTTTTTAAGGTGGATTAACATCTGACTTGATAAAAGGCAGGCTCCTATGTACTCTCATCAGAAGATGATGACATAGCTGTCAACTTTGCCCTTTTTTTAAGGGAAATTCCCTTATTCCGAATAGGATTCCTCGCAAGAAAAGGGAGAAATTGACAGCTATGGATGATGACTGTATATGACATATTTGCAATGATTTATATACAAAGCTCATTGGTTCTGCCAAGAAAGAACAGAGTCATGTTTCATATCCACAAGGGAAAGCTTATAACTTGTAACATCCTTGCCCACCTTCTTGCAGATCATCCCCAATAGCAATCTCCAGAATTGTGTTTTTAATCTGTTGCCTCTCACCTCTGTTCTTAGCATTTAAAAAATATATATTTCCCAGGAGGGAGGCTGATAGAAAATCACTAATATGTTGCTTGCTGAATCCCCCTGCCCTTTCTAGGAACACCGCCAATAGTAAGTAGTGAAACACACTTAGAAACTTACAGATAATGGTATTGATCATATTTCCGTGTGGCTCTGTGTATATCACCCTGCCTCTTAAGTAACAATATTTCACCACAGAAGCATTTAAGCTCTCCTGCTCCTTCAAATTCTTGTGAATTGACTCAATAGCAGTTGAATAGCTAATGGGGGAAATTGACTGAAAAGATTATTTCTGCAAAACTATCAGGACCATTTCCACCCTCCATTTCCATGTGAAAATAAATAGAATGTGATGAATGTTCCATAGTTTTTATTTTTATTTTTTAAAAAGTACACACATAATCAAAGCCAGCATTGGAGTACATCTTAGCAGTAATCATGGGAGAATAAGCCTTAGCAGAGACTGAAACAGCTCTTAAATATCTGTAACATAAACAACTTTACTTTCTTAGAAAGTTCCCATTAACAATGCTAACGTTTCTGTTAATTATCAGTCACATAGCTAGTAATAGCATGTTGTAAGAGAACAACACTTCCAATTTGAGTATATATGCTTCTGTTATGCATCCTGGGGGTGGAATTAGGGGGCCTTAGTTACAATACCTACTTAAGCATCACCCCAAAAGTGGAAAAAGAGGGGCATGGATTTGCATAATATTTGACTATATTAATATTTATATTTCTTACCCATCCTTCACCAGGAGGTCCCAGGGCAGATTATAACAATTTTAAAATACAATATTAAAAGCAGATAAAAATACATTGCAGGAGGGGGAACAGAGACTAGGGTGGGTCCTAAACTATTTACCTTACGTGGCAAATTCCAGGATAAAGGGGTACATACATAATGAACATGCGAAATCCAGCTCTGTGGGGAGGGATTTCCATGGCTTAGGGGATGCTACAGTGAATGCCTTCTTCTGAACCACCACGTCAAACTTCTGAGAGCAATGTAACTACCTTCTGAAGATCTTAACACCCAAAAGGGACTGTAGGGAAGGAGTTGGTCTTTCCATGTTGAAGCAAGGGGTGGAAGGGGCATATGCCCCGAGGGGCAGCAGAATTACCAACCAGCTGGAAAGCAGTATGGATACAGAGTAGTGAGCCACATCATAGGTGGTGTAGCTGGTCTGGCCACCATTCTGCATCATCCCCAATGCTCTGGACGTAGCTGTCTGAGGTTTGGTGGGTAAGACATGGACTTCTCTGTTGTGGCATCCTCACTGAATAATGATGTCTCTGCAGGAGCCTGTCAGACCCTATCACTGCTCAGTTTTCAATGCTTGGAGGCTTTTTGTGTGTGAAGACTTTGGTGAGTGTATAAAATTAAATGGTACTTTTGACCTTTTGCTGTAGGGCTAGGTGGAGACATTGTCTGTTGTTTCTTTTTTTCACCCATCAAATACCCACAAGCCAACTATTGTATTGTAGCATTTTTTATATAAATGTCATAAAATTCATATGCAACAACTGGGTTTTGTTTTATAATTGCTCCTTTTATATAAGTTATTTTTTCATTTAAAAAAATACGTCAAGAAATGTTGATATGCCACTACAACTACTAAGTACTGGCTCCAATGGCTTTATTGGGTGGAGAAGGTTCATGGACAGCATGCTTTCAGTGTGTGTCCCTCTCCCTCTGAGTGAGCTCCATCATCACTACCGTCACTGCCTCCCGTTCACTTTTCACACAACCAGCCACAGGGAGAGTAGGTTGCATGCGTCTCCGCTTTCCTGCTCAGGGAGGGCAGGTTGTCCCCCTCCCTATCCGGAACAAGAAACCCACCCTCCCTGCCCTACGCAATGTTCTGACTAGCAATAGAAGCTTATCTTAGAAAAGCTCTGAAATTATATCAAGGAAGCCTATAATGCAGAGCCATCTGTCTTGAGTGAAGGCCAGTGCTGGATGAAATTGATGGATCTATAACCAATAATATTTCACTCAGTTGGGCTCCTGCTGCCGGTGCTATGGTGATAATCTCCTCCCCTTATGTCAGCTGCAGGAATGTGTGGTATTTAATGAAGTATGGCTCAATCACAAGCACATCAACTGCAGGGAAAGGGTGGCTGGGCTGTCAGCATTTGCTGCTGCTCAACAATGTGGAAAGTGAGTGGGGGGATGAAGAGGGACTCTCTTATATATGTTGCAGGCCAGAGCATGTTTGATGTGACCTCACCCATTATTCCAATGACCCGGTTAATCAACATGAAGCCCTGGAATGTTTAAGAAATGTGCATCATTATGATATATTCTTGAGCAAATGTGTCTTCAGACCATTTAATTCTATGACAATATCAAGGAGTCAAGGCTAAAGCAAGCTGCAAGCATAGGTTGGTGGGGATAGGGATGGTGTAGGGGGAACAGCCCCTGAAGGGGCTGTTGAGTCACATCAGCTCGTGACAATGACATGAGGCTTATTTCAGCAGTTCAGGATTCACTGCCAGTCCACCACTTAGAAAGTGACTGATTATCCTGATGGGTGCAATTAATGCACCTTTCCTGCTTGTATGAGCAAGTACTGCTGAGTCATAAGTGAATTAACCTTAGCTGTCACTGAGTGCATAAATAAGACCCTCCCATGTGCAAAGGCTCCCCTAAGCAATGTGAACCTTTTGTGCACTCACATGAACATCTGGGATCCTGCTTGTGTCCAGCCACTGTTGGAGATACAGAAGGTGAGACTACAAGGCACAGGTTTCTTGGTGATGGTGCTATAATCTTGGAACAATCTCCCCTAAGTGGCATGTTAGGCTGTCAGTTCCCCTTAACAAGAATTCAACAAGACCTTGGGCTTAATTCTGGGTGATTTTGTGATTTAACTATTTATTTGGGGGAGGTAGTTATACTTGTTTTTTTTTGCAAGTTTGTCAGGGGAGGAAGGTGGTGGTTTTGGCTTCCTTGAGTGTTAATGATTGTGTTTTCTAAGGACTAGGGATGGAAAGATCTGTCAATTCTGGTACTCTCAGTTTCTCATTTATCCAATTTTAAAATGTTCTCCACATTCTGCAGCAATTTGATTTAAAATATCTTCATGAAAATTCACCAGAATTTTATTGCAAATCGTGTGAATTAATGAATATACAATAAGTAAATTACTATGGATTACTGTTTTACTATATGACCACAGCAGAGAGACTCCTGTGGGAATAAAGATGTTTGTTTCTCAACATGGAGGAATGATTGCTGAAGTTTTTGGAAGTAAAGTTGTTGTGCTGGACTAGAGGAAGTCTATCATGGGCATTTTGGAGAGCCCCTTTGAGACTTTTTTGTGTGGAAGGGAAATGAATGAACCTTTACATTCACCTTTAAATATGAACTGAATCTAATTTCTCCCCCATTCTTGCTAAGGACCAAGCCTTTCATGTGGCAAGTCCTGACCTGTGCAGCTCCCTCCCAGCAGCTTCTAAGCAGGAATCGCCCTAGCCCACTTTTTAACATCTCCTGAAATCTGCTATTCAAACAGACCTTTGAAATATGAATCCTTTCCCCCAACCTTTTTTACTGGTGTGTTTCTGGATCTTACAGTAATTTTGTATGTTGTATATCACCTCATGGTATATTTTATGGAAAGCGTGGTCTATAGATATTTAAAGAAATAAATAATGAAATCTACTCAACAATAACAACAGCAAAATGAGCATTGAGGTATTTTTAATAAATAAAAATATGGTGTTTTGGTTTTCTTAAAGTCCAATCATTTTAGCAGTCAATCAAGGTTGTTGTTGTTGTTGTTGTTGTTTTAAAAACCCCACTAACTCTCCTTTCAGATTGTAAAGAGTATCAGTGGGAGAAGGACCCCTTCTGCTGATTAATTTAAAGCACTTGTTCATTAACTGTCTGACAGTTCTGACAATTAACGGTTTGGGTTGCACTGTCCTCATGTAGCAATATTCCCAGTTGGACTGTCCTGCTGTTTACAATGGGCACTACAATTGGAAGAAGCCCCAGGCAAAGTTATAATTTTCTAGCCAGCAATAAAACTGTGAGATTAACAATGGTTCTGCATAATTACTATTTCCCAACAGACCCTTGATTTTTTTTTTATTAAAAAAAATGTCTTTAGCACACTCAAAAGAGTACCCTATAGCAGCCATTTCATTACTTCTTATCTTGGCAGACCAATATTAGGTCCATATTAAATTCACATACGTTAATTGCCCTAAAAGGGCATCAAGGAAGAAAAATACACAAACCAATTCCAGCCTGCCTTCAACATATAATTTCATATGTCCTTTTATGATCAAACAATGCTCTATGAAACAAATATTTAAAACTTATCTTTCAAACAGAACTGCCCTGATAAGAATGATTTGTAAACCTTTAATGAATTCACCTCAATTAGCCTTTAATTAAGTAGCTCATTAAAATCTTATTTGAATACTGCTCCAAAACCGAGGGGCAACCAACCTTACTTTGCTGTTATAACAGAACAGGCAGCCAAGTAAAGTTAAAATTAAACAGTTTCTGAACAGGATAGAACAAGATAGAAGTCTGATGGTTAGTCCAATAACATTTAGAGTCTCAAGTTTGAAGAACAATGATCTAGGGCACAGATGTCATATAGCATACTGTTCCAGCCTGTTTGACCATACCCAAGCAGGGGAAGGGTCATGGCTCAGTGGTAAATCATGTCCTAAATTCAACCCCCAGCATCTCCAGGTATGGCTGGGGCACATTCATAAAACTATGGAGAGCTGTTGCCTGCCAGTGCTGGACTACGTGGACTAATGGTCTTACTTGGTATAAGGCAGCTTCCTATGTCCTGCTTTCCTGCAGTTTTAAATAGCAAGAAAAGTTCTGCAATGGTGTTCGAAATATTTTAGCAAAAATTGTCTACCACTTACCATAACCATCATTACAGATGATGATGAAGATTTCTTATGTCCCTGTTCACTCTGTCTGCATTCAACTTTCTTTCACCATACATGGAGTGGTTGCCTGAGATGACTAGAAAAGAAACTTGGCAAGGAAACTTTTCTGCACTGGAAAATAATTATTTATTTCCTTTCAGCCAATCAGTGTGTCAAAGAGCTATTCATGGGTAAGTAGACTAGAACTAGAATCAGCTGCCTAGGAACTACATATATGCCCTATATGTCTACACAGATATAGGGATAGGAGGATCTGTCAATTTCAGTTCTCTCACATTCAGATTTTGTAATTATTTGCAATACTTTTTGGGGTGGGGTGGGGGGTGGGGCTCATGAAAATTTATCAGCATTTTAGTTCATTCCCCCCCCCCGAGAAACACATTTTATATGAAGTTTTGACTAATGTACACATTTTTGTAAACCATTTCCCCTGACATGCATTCCTGTATGTTATTTTAAACAATATATTAATTTTTATGGACGCTTCTCACTACTACAGTGCTACTTCGAGTTATAAACGCCTCAGGTTACATTCGCTTCATGTTACAAACTCTGCTAACCTGGAAGAGTTACCTTGAGTTGAGAACTTTGCCCCAGGATGAGAACGGGAATTGTGTGCTTGCGGTGCAGCAGCAGCAAGAGGCCCCATTAGCAAAAACACACCTCAGGTTAAGAACGGACCTCCAGAACAAATTTAGTTTGTAACAAGATGTACCACAGTATATGGATGTATGTAAGCTTTGGTTTACTGGAGAACTACAGTGGTACCTCAGGTTACAGACGCTTCAGGTTACAGATGCTTCAGGTTACAGATTCTGCTAACCTAGAAATAGTACCTTGGGTTAAGGACTTTGCTTCAGGATGAGAACAGAAATCACGCGGTGATGGCGTGGTGGCAGCGGGAGGCCCCATTAGCTAAAGTGGTACCTCAGGTTAAGAACAGACCTCCAGATCGAATTAAATTCTTAACCTGAGGTACCACTGTACATCGAAAATTCAGATAAGTGCAAATTTCAAACAACAGCTATATTTCATTTCACATATTGCTTTGGAAAGTGCAAATTTCATAGATTCAACTGTGTTTCTACCAAAAAAAATATATGATAGATTCCCATCTGTTTCTACTAAAAAAAATTGCTCATGGTGAAATGAATTTCTTCTCCATCCCTACTCAGAGAGAAACATGCACAGAGAGTAAGTTCAGGACTGCAGCACAAGTAGATTTAACTTCCCAACTCCTTTTTGCCATCTTATAATGAGAAATAATAATAAAACAGTCACAAAATGGCATTTCTCCAGGTTTGCATTCTAAAATGACACATTGCTGCCTGTGTGGCTGAATTCCATTTCCAGAAGGGAATTACACAGAAAACAACATTTCCTCGTTTCCTCAGATCATTCAAAAGCAAATGTGTATATAATGAATCTGGTTTTCTTATGAGTATAAATGTGTAGTTGAAACCTGTGCATGTTTACCTGAAATGAGGTCCCACTGTGGCCTTACTACACTGCAATCTTCTGCTTAGATTTGGGAGCAAGCCCTCTTGAATTAAGCAAAATTCACCCCTGAGTAAAGATACTCAGTATATTGGGCTTTAAGTTTTTAAAACAATGTTTCAATACAACAGGAAAGAGAATCAATATAGATCTGGCACTACCTGCACAATGCTGCTCCAAATACCTGTGGGGGGGTATGACAGAAGAGGGGGAGATTGTGGCAAAAAAACCATTATGAATTTTAGCTCAGCCACTCATCATATCAGAGCATTCTTTCATAGGCTGAATCCCAGATATATCAGGAAGAGAAACATGGACACTGAAATGCACATTTTTATGCAACTTTGCCCATTATAGACATTTTTTTGCTAAGAAATTTTACCCAATACAATGTATTTTTATAATTTATTTCTGCCAGTGGGTGTGTTTTTATGCACACTCTGCCATACCCTAGCACATGCATTTTTGTACAGGTTACTCAGCTGGAGAACTGCATTGCAAAATTTGGAGAAGTGTGAATTTCGAAGGAAGGCTGTGCTTTCATTCCTGCATTTTTCCAGAAAGTGCACATTTAGTAGGTTAACCTTTCAATGCATGATTATTGAATTTCTCCCCCATCCTTACTTGGAAGTCTCATCATATGGGAGCTCTTCAAGGAATATGTGAGGATTAAGAAAGATTGTTGTCATTGGTCCCCCATACTTATGTGGCTCCTGGTCATGTCTCTTGCAGCAGAATGGATATACAGTGTAAGCAGAGATATTCCCCACAATGTATTTTCTGTGGGTGGTGTCCAATCGAGTTCTACTCACAGTGGAAAGTAATGGACCTAAGTTAGCCATGTTCATTAATTTCATTGGGTCTACTGTGTGTAGAACAAACATTTGATGCATCCTCATGTGACTATTTGCAGGGCGGAGTGGAAGCATGAAACCTATGGCAATCTATGTATTATCACTTCTATGTGACTCCTACATCACAGGGGTTCGAGTAGATGACCCTTGGGGTCCCTCCCAACTCTACACTTCTGTGATTCTATCAACATCATTACTTTTAATTTGTATACCATATTTCTATCTTACAACACTCAAGGTGGTTTACAAGCTGAAGAAACAAAGAATGTACACCTTATAACAATCTAATGCAATACAAAAATGTGATATAGCTTTAAAATAAACAAACTACATCAAATAAAGTAACATTCAACAATCATTAGAATAGTATAGAATAATGATATCAGCATATAAAAATTAAGCAGAAATTCCCTCTTAACAATTGCAATAAATAATTTCTAAACTACAATCAATAAAACAACGGCAAGCCACAGTGCATAAAATAATACAATACAAATTGAGAAGTAGGGACTGGAGGGTGGGGAAAGGCAGGTGGAAAGGAGGCCTTGCCTGATGAGGTCTCTCCTCTCACAGTTCTTCCTCCAGGCACAGCTTCCTTATGAGGAGACCCAGGGCCCGGGGGGGGGGCAAGGCAGGTGGAAGAAGGCCTTTCCTGATGGAGTCTTACCCCCTCACAGTTCTTCCTCCAGGACCAGCTTCCTTATGAGGAGGATAATTTCAGAAGCATCCTGAAACCAAAAGGAAGCTATATTCATTCCAACGCCAGTGCAACAATGCTTTCTCCACTCCAGTCATGCACAGGAACATGGTAGAGTTGCAAACCTCAGTTTTAAGTAGTGAGAGAAAGATCAGCCCTCAGTACATTGGTTTGTTGCTAATGCCTCATTTGAAATCACCCTAGCCTAAAATTGATTTGTAAAGGATCAACATCTCATTTAAAATAGGCTAATATGTATCATTCGGTCATTGCAATGTGACCTTAAACTCCATTTAAGGCCCCAGTGCACTGCCAGATTTATGCAAAGAAGACCTAAGTGCAAATGAGGCTAGAATACACACACACATACATGTTGATTCCATAAGCTGTCAGAATCTGCTAGCAATTACTGATGTACAGCATTATTTCTTTCAGCGAGGTGTAAATTATTGCATATTTGGTGCTAATCTGATTTATGCAGCTCTGCTTCCTAATTCTAAAACTTATTTGGCACCTCATCAATGGACATTGCCATTTGAGGTTTATTCAGTGAGCTGAAGCTGTGTTGTTTATTAATGAGGTTCCTTGCATCTGCAAAAAGTTCAAAATGTCTGTCACCTGACATTGTAGATGTGACCTTGAAAATGCCTTTACACCAAAGAATTTTCATAGCCAACAATATGACTTGATAACCAACACTCAGACTCAATTTAAAACTCCGAAGTTCATGTATCATTAGCACCAGTGAAATTGCATTATGTAAACAAGAGTCTGGAGGGGCTGTGAAGCCAGCGTAGCATTTCCCAGCCTGATGCCCTTTAGATGTCTCAGACTATAATTCCCATCAGAATGGTGTGGTATGGGAGTTGTTGTCCAAAACATTTGGGGGACCGGTTGGCAAAGGATGGACTTTGGGGATGTTGATGTGATCACTGGTGTCGCCAGTTTCTGGAGATTAAGTATTGGGATCATATAGGAAAAATAACACAGAAAGAGTTTTCAAAATATTCTTTAGCTTTATTGCATAGAAAATTGACATCACTCCCCTTGGCTGTGGCTAGGGTGGAGAACTGTAGGGGCTGGAAAACATCTGATGGATATTCACTGCAGGCAGTGCTATTTTTCTAGAAAAAGAGGTGCCAGAACTCACCATAAAGGCCTCTCTTGTTTGATAGTAATGGCACCCACCTGAGAGGTGCCAAAACAGAGTTCCTGCTGAAAAAATGCCCTGACTGCAGGGATGGTATACAAGGATTTGGAGCATACATAATATATTATCGTGAGGATTACAGCACCTAGTATCTTATTTAGATATTTATAGCCTATGTAAATGTTGGTATAAAGAGCCATGTAAGACCTTTAGGAGGGATGTTTTGGTATAAGTAAGATCCATGGTGCATTAGAAAGTCATGAATGAACTATACTGTATAATATTGTCTTGCATAATCACTTAAACTGTGTAAAAATCCTGAATGACGAGAATAGCCATGTTGAGGTTGTATGACTGTTTTAGGTTCAGAACTTGGGTATTATGTTAATGTGCTTTCATCTTTAAGGCAGTTAGTCCTTTTGGGAGGTATTGTATGGGATAATTTCTTCCTGGTTCTAGTCTAGGTACAATGTGGCCCAGGGGAATATAGTGTACCACAGGCAGAGAACACAACATGCCATACAGATAAGGTTCAGGAATCTTCAAATTCTGGAAGATTTGCCTTTGCATTGCCCTTCTTGGAATATACTTTGGGAAGGACTGTAGCTCAGTGATTAAGCTTATGCCCTACAAGCAGAAGGTTCTATGTTCAACCCCCAGCATCTCAAGGTGGGAAAGACCTGTCTGAACCCCTGATCTGACTTGGTATAAAGCAACTTCCTACGTTCTGTGGCTTGGAGAAATATGTGTGCTGTATATCAAAACTAATAACTCACTTCTTTGACTAAAGAACTATGAAGTAGAGATGTAAGCCCTGAACGGACACTCATGCCCATACCTATTATGGTGGAGGGTTAGGATGGTACCCACATTCCCTGCTTCCAGCCTCTATACGTATATCTGAATCCAAGCTGAAGTTGTATATTTATAGGTTCTGGATGGATATAGAATCAAATCACCCACAGAAGTCTCTACATACAGTATATAGGCTCTATTCAGATCTTATCTGAACACATGGAGGTTTGGAGCAGACATACCAGGTGTATTACTGATTTCAATTCTGTACAAAGGCAATTTCTTCTCTGCACACATGCAACCCCCCTCCTACACAGCCATATTCACAAAAAATATGCTATTCAGGGCTATAGAGAAAACATTCAAGACCTCATGCAGTTTAGAGCTTTTTAATCCAGTTATATTTAGGCTGCATACACATGGCATTTTATTCTACACTCAACAGAGACAGTGTTTATTGTTTTCTACTTAGTCCACACACAATCTAGATCTATTGCATATTTCTTTTTTCTTTTTCTTTTTGCAGCTGAAAAGCACCTCTTGAGAAACTGGTTTCATTTCAAAAATAAAAGTTCATTGTGTATTGATCCTGCATTACTCTGCAGCGTGTCCATTTTAAGACAGATGTAGGCAATGTGGGGATGTATTCATACTTGTCAGATTATGTTGGGGGTGGGCATATATTGAGATGACAATCACTACTTCCTTCTTCATTCACCTGGGCCATGTGTGATGAGGAAATGGCATGGATCACTTAATAAAGGGGAGGATTTTCAAATGGGAATCCAAACTTGCTCTTGTGGGTAGCAGGATCTAGAATCAATCGAGATTGAAAGCAGCATGTTGACAACAAGCATAAATGATTTTAGATTGAAAAGAAGTACATTTTTGTACTACAAACAGGTTGGTGTGTATGCAGCTTCTAATTATCATTCTAATCAAATTATGGGTTTTTCCTAGTGAAACAGACCCACAGTAATGCCTAATAAATTTATGAAATTTTATCTAGACTGATGGGTGGCCAATTTGCTGACGGGTCACAAAACAGCATTCCCATCAAGTTATATTTGTGTAGCTCTGACTTATATGCTCTCACACAAGATTATTAAACAATGTGAATTTATCCTGCACAATTTAATGCATTGCAGTGATATGTTCTGTTAATGGCTCCCTCTTCCTGCACTCTAACACAACTGGGAGACTGAGGTGCTCCCTCTCATGCATTAAAACAGCCTTTCTGAACCTTGGGTCCCCAGATGTTTTTGGCCTACAACTCCCATGATCCCAAGGTAGCAGGACCAGTGGTCAGGGATGATAGGAGTTGTAGGCCGAAAACATCTGGGGACCAAAGGTTGAGAAAGGCTGCATTAAAAGCACATGCGAAGGGATCGTGGGGACATGGGGACTAGTCATAGAATCATAGAATTCTAGAGTTGGAAGTTCAACCCCCTGCAATGCAGGAATCCCAACTAAAGAATCCATGACAGATGACTATCCAACCTCTGCTTAAAAACCTCCAATGAAGATGACCACCTTTCGAGGGAGTCTGAAATTCATTTTGCTAGTTTTGGTCAAGTTCTCCAATCTGCTAAGGTCATCTTGAATCCTGATTCTGTCTTCTGTGGCATTAGCTACTCTTCCCAGTTTGGTGTCATCTGTAAATTTGATGATAATTCCCTTGATTCATTCATGCTAATTATTTATAAATACATTGAACAACAATGGGCCCAGGACAGTCCCTGCATTCTATCAGTGCTGTACCCCTTGTACAACTTCCATAGTCCTAGGCATCAAATAGGACTTTAGGGGGCAGGTCAAACACTTATATAATATTGGTAGGTCTGTTTTTGAGATCTACGTGAGAACCAATGCTTATATTGACTTCTTCTATCTACAAGAGTCTTTCCACTCCACTGTGCATAGTCTGGCATTGAAGAGTATTGAAGAGAAAGAAAAAACTTGCAGAAGCCTTAACATGTTAGAACTGGGGCTTCACCTGCCCTGCACATTAAAAGCAGAATCATAAAACTTTCAATAGTCCTGGCTTGCCACACCTCCAAGAATTATGGTAACTGTAGTTTGTTAAGTGTGCTGGGAGTAATTCGGGGCCCCACTAATCCCTAAACAGAGCTACAGTTCCCGGAATTCCCTGGGAAGAATTATTGATTGTTAAACCACTCTGAAAATTTCAACTCCCATCAGTCCCAGCCAGCATTGACAGTGCTCAATGCCTTACACTGGTTATACCTGCAGTAGAACATTTAATCTGGATTTGTTTTTTCTGAGGAAAATCTGATCGGCAACTGTTTTGTTTGTTTGTTTTTTTACTTAGGTCCCATCTCAACGATCCATTTATATTATTAAAACTGCAGTTCTAATCCGAACCACCTGAGAGTAAACCCTATTGAATTCAATAGGACTTATTTCTTATTAGGCACGATTAGGATTGTACCATAACCTCCATATGTAAGCACCCAAAGAGATGTCACAATCAACTGTATTACAAAAGGGAAGCTTCCTAAAAGAGGGGTGCTATTTTTGTGACTGATATCACAAATAAAACAGAACAGAATTGTCTGTGACAGGAAACACAGTTTTGGGGGCAATGATAATTCTTAAAGTCTTTATGGTGATTCAGAAGAAAATAACTACAATAGATCTCTTGCAGTGTGTCAGTTTTGATGCATGCAAACATTAAGCCCCTTAATTTTAAACATCTTATCAGGCCTGTATCAAATGGATTTAATAATGCCTCCTTGAGATATACTCCTAATTTCTCTTGCATATTAATGCACCTCTTGATATTTACAATTTTATCTGTCTGCCTCAAGGAGTGGAACATTATTCTCTCTCCCCACCCCCACCCCCACCCCCCGCTTCAAAACTGAAGTCATTTGGTCCATTAACAGCATATCCGACACCCCAAATGAAAGCATTGCTGCCATCCCACATTCCTTCTAGGGGCTTTATGCCACCGGGGGAGCCTAAGCAGTGCTTCCATCCCACCACACCCGGAATTCATGGGATCAGAATTGACACATAAAGGTTACTGGATGCTGGATTACAGGAGAATGTGTGGGTTGCTCTTCAGGCAAAACCTCTAAGAAATGTTGAGGGCATGTCAAAAGAGCTTCAGTAAGAGCAGTGAAATTTCAGAGGATGGTTCAACACATCCCTCCAGGAGTGTTATGTTCTTCTAGCTATACACTGCACAGCAGAAATAATATAACTGACACCCTTGTACAGTGCAAAGTACATCTTTTAAATACCATCAATTTAGTAAGATCTCATAACAAGCAACATCATAAGGGAAGTGTTTTAAATTTTAATAAAAATGTGGGTTTCCGACAAACAGGAATATTGTTTATTTACTTACATTTATATCCCACTTTTCTGCCATCATGGGATCTAAGGCAACATGCATGTGTTTGCAGATGGACACCCATCCAGGCACTGACCAGACACATGCCTGCTAAGCTTTAGCAAGGTGGTAATCTGATGTGCCTTTTAGACCATACCATGGGACATTTCCCTGCATTTATTTATTACTTCTCTTCCAGAACTAGCAAAGCTAACAGTTTATTGTGCTTTATTGTACGTGACATGGAGTCAGTCACAGGGTCATTTTCCATCTATCTCCAGGTTTCTCTTGGTCCATGAGATTTTGTAAGAAGGGTAGCTGTCCCAAGTGTTGCCTGCAGCACACTGAAGAGCTCTGGGTCGTGTTATCAAATCACAAGAATTTGTGGTTTAGAGTTAACTCATTGGAATCAAAGCACCCCAGAAAGGCGTCCTATATGCCATTGTGAACTGAATTGTTGTTGTTGTTTAGTCGTTTAGTCGTGTCTGACTCTTTGTGACCCCATGGACCAGAGCACGCCAGGCACTCCTGTCTTCCACTGCCTCCCTCAGTTTGGTCAGACTCATGTTGCAAACTGAAAGGAACAACTAAAGTGAATACCATTTGTATTCACTGGGTTGGTTTCTGTTCTAGACATGGGACGAATAAGCAAACATTGGCAATTTCTGGTCCCATTTCCATCCGAATTCTCCAGCATCCCTATGGCGTAAGAGGTTTAGAAAGGCAGCCTCAATGATGTGGACTCTCATTTGCTGTTGTTGCTGTTTAAAACAGTTTCAGCTTAAATTCCTATTTCACAATAGGGCTATTTTGGGCCTAACGATTCTTGGAAGTTGGGCTCAGGGTGCATTTTTGCATGGGTGTTTTCAATTTTTAACCTCTCCCACCCTTCCCCCTTCTGCTCTGTGGTATATCTGTGGTATATATCCGTCTCCTGCGGTATCCTTGTGCTTTCCCTTGTAAACCAAGGCAACCAAAATTGAACCTGCCATGTACTAATGAAGATAAGAATGTATGGCTGAGGAGACTAAATAGTTTTCCTCCACAAGGAGATTTTCATCACATTTTTCATTTCGGAACAGCCCACCTAAAATCTGAAAAATAATTAAATGTGCACCTAAGCCTTTTTTTAAAAGAAAGAATCTCATGGAATCCTTATTAATAACACTTTCTTGGGTTTGTTTATGAGATTAATGAGGTTCAATCATTTTATTGATCAGGAGGGAGTGGAAAAAACACCACTGCAGAGAAAATCATATAGATAGAGATTTGTCTGGGGAGCAGTTCAGGCATTATTAAGCCTGAACTCTCTTCCTGACTTGTTTGTATTTATGTACTGTGTTTTTCACAAATCAGACAATTCCAGATTTTCCACACAATGTTGGTGCAAGATATGGAAGCCCACCTAATTCACAGAGTGAATATTTGGTGGCTCTTGGCCCCATTTTCAAGAGCTGCCTGCAAAGAAGCAGTTCAGACATCTGGCAAAAGCTACCAGTATCTCTCCTTTTCTAGGTAGCCTGTTCAGCATGAAGGAAGTGGGGTGTTTGTGCAAAAGAGAAGCGTGATGAGCAGCAAGGGAAGGGAATGACTTCTACTTTTGTCTCTGTCACCATCAGCTGCTAACTTAGGCCCTGCCACTGGAAATGTCAGATGAGTCCAAGAAGGAGGAAGGTGGTGAGCAGTGGTTGTAAGTAAGAAGCAAGCAGGTGGGGCTGGTTGAGGGCATATGGAGGCAGGTGGGCCAATGCCCCATTCACCCTAATGGAGCAACTTCCATTGGGTGTTTGACATGAAAATAACCAAGGCGCAGAGAGCCAGCATGGTGTAGTGGTTAAGATTGGTAGACTCGTAATGTGGTGAATTGGGTTTGCTTCCCTGCTCCTCCACATGCAGCTGCTGGGTTACCTTCTCTGAAGTCTCTCAGCCTCACTCACCTCACAGAGTGTTGTGGGGGATGAAGGGAAAGGAGATTGTTAGCTGCTTTGAGACTCTTTAAGGGGAGTGAAAGTCGGGATATCAAGTCCAAACTCCTCCTCCTCTTCCTCTTCCTCTTTTTCTTCTTCTTCTTTTTCGCCATAGCACTGGTACAAAACAGGTAACCCTATGCAGTGTGAAACTGGCACTGTTAGAAGTGCCACATTAGACTTGGATTTAGAAATATATCTCTTTATTTGTGGCCGCACCCACAATTTGGAACAATTTGTAGAATCTTGGTGCAGATTTTCATCTGTTTTTAGCTTACTGCTGATTTTAATTTTGAAATGTTTGGATTCCATTCAGCCAAGTGTTACTCAGGGTAGACCCACTGAAATTAATGGTCTCAAGTTATTTATATATAGGACTTTCAGTAGGTCTCCTCTGATTAAGAATTACATTGAATATCACTCTTCATGTCTATTGGCAAAAATATTTAGCAGATTACCTGTAGTTCACATCTAAATATGAAACTAGCAAAGGTGAGTGTCTGGTTTTCCTATCGGTCAGCGAGTCCTCTCCTTTTTTGTTTTCACTTTCAGAATTTAACAATAACCTGAAATACCATAGGAAAATATGCTTTGGTGGAGGGATTTTTTAAATTATTAAATATTATTTGTGAGTTACTGTTATATATATTCCATTATTTTATTCTCAGCCACACTTTCTTCCTGGAGTTTGTCTGTGGCAAGATAGTTTTACAAATTGTGCAGCCCAGCAGTCGTTTCACACTTTCATATGTTTGCTAATGATTACTTGAAGGATTAGGTTTTCATCCAGTGCTGCATCTGTCTTCATTTGGAAGAGGCTCTTTGATTGCTTCAATTTCTATGATTTGAATGCAGATTTCTTAAGGTCCCTTTGCTTATTCAGGAGGAGTGCTAATCAAGTTGGAAAGCAAGACAGCTTTTCTCGACTTCAGGAAAAAAACTCCTCAGCCACAATAGCAAGCCATGGCTTCCTGCTATATGATGAGATTTGGAGTCATGTATTTTAGGGGTAGCAAATGTTTTTTTTTCAGCAGGAAGGCCCCATTCACTTCTAGAGGCAGCCTTTTGAGGGTCAGTGGTGGGTGGGGCTAGAGGCAAATATAGGAGGAGCAACAAATGTAAACGTTAACTTTATACAGTAGACTAGTTTCTGCACACACTCAAATACAAGCAAGAGACGTTATCAGAGTTTAAGGACACATACCATCCAGGCAAAAACACTTGGGATGTAAAGCGGGGCCAGTGAGGACTTGGGACAATTCTGAGGGTCAGACAAGGAGCTTGGAGGGCCATATTTGACCCCTGGGCCTGAGGTTTCCACTCCTATTTTTCCCGGCATGTTTCATACTCATGACAATAGGATAGGAAAATTAGTTTCAAGGTCCATAGCTCTATCATAGGGAATCTGCTTTGTATGCAGAAGGTCCCAGATTCAATTCCTTGAATCTCCAGTTAGGGTTGGGAGAGTACCCTGGAGAGTTGCTGCTAGTCAGTGCATAAAATGATGAGCTAGATGAACCAATGGTCTAACTCGGTATAAGGCAGTTTCCTATTTTCCTAAGGTCCTAGTCTCACTTTTTAAAAATTGAGATGCATCAAGCTGCTGGCAATATGATCACTCCTGCTTGCCCTCTCTAGTGATGTGGAGGCCACAGTGCTCTTTAATATTCTTGAAAGCTATGGGTGATGAAATAGGCAGGATGACAACGAGAACACAAGTGGTATAGGACTCAGCATGAAGCTAACCAACTTCACATTAAAGCACACCATTATTGATTGATTGATTGATTGATTGATTTGTGGTTCTCTCTAAGTTCCCAATACAGTATAGGAATTTATGCAGCTTAGCAGTTGCCACAGAAAATGCCCTTTCCTGGGACATCAGCTCATGAACTTGTGAGGGCAGTGGAACTATCCAGAGGGTACCCTCTGCCCATCTCAATGCTGAGAGGGTCTGCAGGCAAGATGTGAAGCAGCCACTAGTTGCCACCTCTCTGAACCATCTTCACATTTAGATCCATGTAGCACACATTACAAGAGTTCATTCTGGACATAGGTCGCTGGGACCCTGGGTACCTGAGCACCCACAAAATTCCCCATGAAAGGGCTGGGTGCCCACAAATTTCAGTGCCAGGGCCATGCACACTGCATGGCACCCATGGCCCCGGGCACCCACAGTTGTGGGGCCAAGTTGACACTCATGATTCTGGAAGTTATCAGAGCATGGATTACAGTAGCCAAGTCATCTCTGCGAGTGAGGACAGTGTGGAGGGCTTACTTGGCTGCCTCCATTACATCCTCAAGTTGCCATCCAGCAGGGCAGTTAGGGACTTGTTCACATCTGTTCCAGTGAATGAAGTGCTGGGAATGTCAGAAGCCTGCTGGGACCTTTTTGCAAAGCAAGTTGAGTGTAAAATAGTTCATCTGCACAATCTTAACACCAATCTTGCTTCAGAATCCTTCCATGTGTCTGATGTACTGCCTGGTCTTGCTTTGTGGGATTAGTTTGAGTTGTTGTGGCCTGAGGATGTGGACAAAGTGATCAAAGCATTATGGTGGGCCACATGTTCTATTCATCCTTGCCTCTCTAAGCTGATAAGAGCCAGTTGTGACCAGGTGGCTCCAGGGTGTGGTAAACACCTTGTTGTGACTTCCTGTATTACAATTAATGAATGAACCAATCTGCCCACAAACATGCCTCCACTTAGAAACATCTATTTTTTCATCTTCTAACTTTTTCCCATTAACATCATTCAGGAGTGCTATATAGTTTAAAAGCTTGCTCATACGTGACAGAATATGCTGCAATTGTTTTGTGCAGCTATTGCTGACCTTCATGTCAACTAGCATGAAGGCTGGAAGACTTTCTGAACTCACAGTGAAAGTGACAGACAAAGATGACCAGCTGCATGTGTGCAGCACTTCATATCTTCAGTTATAGCCAACCTTTTGTGACCTTAAATGTCCCAGAAGGGCAGTCCTTATGCATAGCATGAAATCTTAGTCTGTCTGTTGAATGAAGGGAGTGTTTAACCAGGTCAGTTACTTTGCCACATGAGTCAAACATCTGATAAGTGCCTCAACACTGTTATCACTCTTACAACTCCTTTTCTATTTTAGCTATCCATTTTCTCAAAGATAGGAAAGGAGAAATTGCTAGAAAGGTGAGAAACCCACACACACACACATTTTTTCACCTTTACAGTGTGTGTGTGTGTGTGTGTCACAATCAGCTATATCTCTAATCAATGCTGATTGTGAATTCAAAAGACTAGTCCAGATAAAATAATGTTTAGTTAAACACCTTTACGTAAGTGTATCTCTGTACATATGTGGGTACTGTGCAGAATATCCGATGACTTGATAGAAGTGGCAGTTGAGAACAGCAAGTGTGATTCAGGCTCATAATTTCCCCACTGTTCATTGATCATTGATGTTCCTGACAGAATAAGGCCCCACCTGCACTATACATTTAAAGCACCATTGCACCAGTTTAAATAGCCAGGGCCTTCCCCCAAAGAATCCTGAGAACTGTAGTTTGTTAATCGTGCTGAGAGTTGTTAGGAGACCACACTTCCCTCACAGAGCTACAATTCCTGGAGTGGTTTAACAGTCAATGCTACTTCTCGGGGAACTCTCTTGTGAAAACAAATGACCAACATCAAAACTATATTTTCCTTCCCTACTTTTACACCGGAACTAAAATGGACTCCAGTAACAATCCAGTCAGTGGTGCAGTTTGGTAATTTTCTTACTCTGGACTTAATGGCTTTTCTTTTTTGAGGGGTGGGTGCTTATTAGATGGTGATGTTTATTGCTTCACTTACTTCAAAAATGTACATCAGCCTACCAGTTTCAGGGCTTTCCTACTCATTCTGCTGCATCAGAGAATCCAGGTTTTTTGTGTGTTTTTTTAATTGAGTCCTACCCATTGTAATTGGACTCACCATTTAGGTCACAGCTACATCTTTCATTAAAGTAACATTGTACCACAGTAAAGTAATGGCTACCCACAAAGCATGCTCAGAATTGCAGTTCACCCCACAGAGCAAGAGTTTCATGGGAAGAGGAAATGATTGTTACACCACCCTGAGAATTGTAGCTCTGAGAGGGGTATCCTTACAACGCTTAGCTCCCTTAACAAACCACTGCACAGGATTATTTGGGGGAAGCCATGACTGTTAAAGTGGCATAGTTGTCCTTTAAATGTAAGCTGCGGATGTGGTCTCCATCAAGTAAACCTCTACCTGAATTAAAGGTAAATGGACCCCTGACCGTTAGGTCCAGTCGTGTCCGACTCTGGGGTTGCGGTGCTCATCTCACATTACTGGTCGAGGGAGCCGGCGTACAGCTTCCGGGTCATGTGGCCAGCATGACAAAGCCGCTTCTGGCGAACCAGAGCAGCACACGGAATCAATTATATACCGTTTAAAGCATGCAGCTACATTAGATACAGATGGTGTTTCTCTTGACATTCCTGTTCACAATTGGAGACAGCACTTCTCAGGGTATATAGCTCTTTTCAATTCAGAGGCTAGAATTCAGAATATACAAGGTCTGAAGTACTTTCACATTCCTCAGAGAGACGTTCAAAAGCAGGACATCACTCACATGAGACAATCCCTGAGGATGAAAAGAATAATATACAGCTGATGCTCAAATTGTCAAACCTATAAAATGGGGAAGGGGAAATATACATTTTTGAGGGTTCACCCGAGAGCAAAGCAAGTATAATTTTATGATTAACTGTAAGTTTAAATCCACAATGGAGATATATATTGTATGAAAAGAAAACACTCTGTAGCTTTTAATATTCCTGGGATATTTCCCCCCACAAGGGAACTAATGAACACCCCCTCTGCCGCCCAGCCAGTCTTGAACTCTAAGATGTTGAGTAAGTAAAAATATCTGAGACGTTTGCTAGCTTGCTTGATACAGTTTCTGAAAAGTTCCCTTTTGTCTGCTTCGTTTCCTTTCCTGAAGATTTCACCCACTGCTGCAGGGGGGGAAATGGTGTTATTTCAGCTGGATCTCATTTAAGGAGTCTTGTTGTAAATTCTGCAGGAACCTCAAACAAATATGAGAAAATGGCCAGTGGGGTTAGCCAAAGAAAAGGAGGTGAGTGGGATGCCAGGAAGAGAAAAATAGAATAATTTCAGCCACTCTGCTTTGTTTCTTGCAATAATAATAATAATAATATCATAGAATTGCTTGATTCTCCAAAGCCACAATAAACCCTGAGTAAATAACAACCCACCACCGTTATTTTTTAATATAAAGGATTAATTACATTCTGCCCAAAATGCCAGAAGTCTGGTTTTGATCCAGCTCAAAATATGTATGGCCTTCTGAGCCACTGAAATGGAGGAAATCTGCCCAGATTAGCTCTTTAAAAAAAAAAAAATTGCTAATTTATACAGAAGAAAGGTCACTGGTTTAAGTTGCCCAGATGCAGAGTTGCAATGGAGCCAAGAAGCTGTATGTAATATTGGGGAATGGAAAATGCATAGAGAGCCACAATTCTCCTAATAAAAATTGTTGTTCTTCCATTCAGAGAATCCTTTCCTGTAATCTAAAACGCTGACAGTTGAGTGCCAATGGGATTGTAGCCAAAATGGGCCCACTGAAAAAAGAAGAACATGTTGGGGGGGGAGGCACCTCAAGGTTTGCAGAAGAACAAAAAGAATGGGGAAAAAACAAAAGGGTGAAAAGCAAACAAACCCAAAAACAGTGCAATGAGAACTGAGAATGCTCAGTAGAGTGTTGATTGCCAGTTTGGAAAAGCAGAACAACAAACACACACAAATTAAAAACATTTATAAACAATCAAATGTCCCCACAGCTAGATAAGTTCAAGGTTACCAAGAACAATGTATTTCAGTCATCAAATACTCGGGTGAACAGGAATGCTTTTGGATTTCACCTTTGTTTTAATAATGATGGAGGGAGACAGACAGCAGCCCAGAGGGCATTCCATAATAACGTTGAACAATGGCCACCCTACACTAACATTGAGATCACCAACAACCTTGTTTTAGTTTTTAGAAACTGAAAAGACTGAGAAATAATTGTTGAAAATGGAACCCCACCGAGTATTCAGAGAATGTGGTTGTCCCCCCAGATATTGTTGGACTGCAACATGCATTGGCAATAATGAGCATGACCAATGGTCAGGGATGATGGGAATGGTGGTCCAGAAGCATCTAGAGGGCACCAGGTTTGCTACCTCTGCTCTACACATATCCCACAGTTATGCTGAAAAGCTCTTGAGCCACAGACGACACCCATCCTGTTCTTCTGAGCACCGCTGTCCCCAGTGGCCTCCAGTAACATGGATGGATGCAAATAAAAATACACAAAGCATAATTTTATTTTACTTGGTTTCTTTTTCCAGACAAATATTGTCTCCTAAAGCAGCAGACATCAATTAAACAAA
Organism: Lacerta agilis; assembly: GCF_009819535.1. Lineage (NCBI taxonomy): Eukaryota > Metazoa > Chordata > Lepidosauria > Squamata > Lacertidae > Lacerta > Lacerta agilis. Next base: position 42,126,230 of record NC_046319.1, on the reverse strand, counting down.
GTTAGGTGATGTGCTCTGCCTTGGGGGATGTCAAAGGATTCCATTAGAAATGGAAACAGGAACAGAAATCACCACAATTTGCTTGTTCATCCAAGGTCAAGAACAGTAATCATGCAAGCAAATATGTGTGGTATTGGATATCCTTTTTGTTTGTCTGTAAGCATTATGTAAATATTATGTTATTTTGGCATTGTTTTTGATGTCTCCCTTCCACTGAAATGCATTGAATTTATTTCCATAATTAATTATTTTTAGTTTCGGACATAGTAGATAGCAAGATGAACAACACAGGTTTTAGTGAAAGCCAAACTGCAGTCTAGTACAATGGAAACAATGGTAACTGCTATGAACACAAAATGGGATAAAAATCACTCCCTCCTTACATCCTTATATGATTGCTAATTCCCAGAGCAGTTAAACCATTAATCCATCTTCCCAGGGAATTCTGGGAATTGTAGCTCTTTGAAGAGAATAGGGAATGCCTAACAACTCTCAGCATCCTTAACACAGTTCCCACTTTGGAGAAAGCCAGGACTGTTTAAGAATGGTATACTAGTGCTTCAAATGTATAGTACATACAGTGCCTCAGCTCCATGGAATTCAGAAACACATCGGTGCCATTGCCCCCACCAGAGGCGTAGGAAGGTCAGGTGGTACCCGGTGTGGAAAATTTCTTGTCATCCCCCCCCCCCACACACACATTGATTTTTTTGTTGTTAGTTTTTTGCCTGCAAAAAATGGTTTTACGTTATTTCATATTTTCTTACAAAGGAATGTGGATTCTGGGCCTCTGATAACAAGTAGGCTACTATGGACAGATACTTAAATATACAGGATGGATTGTGTTTTGGCTTGTGTTATTTTATTTATATTTATTGTGTATTTATTTAATAAAAATTATTTTTAAAAACCTGCAAAGTGGTTTACCAAAACAAAAAACAAAAAAAAACACCACAGCAGTAAAATCAAGAAAAATTGGCTGCGTGCAGGGGGAGGGGTGAAGGCAAGGCAAAGCCTAATCTACTCGCCTAGTCTCATTTTCTTCACATAGGCCATCTTTCCTGGACCGGGAAGCCCAACGGAGGGTAGGGCAGTAGGGTGGTTCATTAAAAAAACAAAACATTTAAAAAAAAAATGTCTGCTCCAAAGGTCTTACCTTACTAAACTAGGGATTATATAGCTATATCTGGAATTTCATGCATATTAGTTAATATCTTGACCCTGCTCTACTGAATTGAAATTTCAACCTTCACGACAGGAAAACGGCCAAGTGAACAGCTATTTTGGTGGAGGAGGGTCTAGATATTAACTGATATGCATGAAATTTCATATATAGCTATATAATCCCATGTGTAGTAAGATAAGACCTTCGGAGCAGGCATTTTCAAAAGAAAAATTTAAGAACTGCCCCAGTAGGGCAGTAATTGTTCCTTGAAAATTTGTCAGCCCCCCTCCATGATGGCACATGGGGTGGCCCGCCCCCGCCCCCCTTTCCTACGCCCCTGGTCCCCACATCCCATTCTACTCTGGACCTCTTTATTCCACCTTCGGAGCAGCATTGCTCTGTCTCCACTGAGATGTTTCTCATTTAATTAACAGATGTTTCACAACTGTTAATAAAAATGCCCAACCCTCTTTTTGAACATCTGTTTTCTTTGTGTTTCCTAAATATGACATAGTAGACATAACATGCTACACACGTCACAAAAAACCTCCAAATGTCATCTCTTTGTGTTCCAGGATACTGTGGTGGTCTCTCCTTTCATTTTGGAGGACAATTAAGAGTCCAAGCCTTTAGCAAAAGGCAATCTGACAAGGGGGCAGGAATTATTTCCATTCTGCCCCTGCCCCCTAGCATCATCTGAATTTTATTGTAGATCTTACAAAAGTCCTATGTGGCCTTTTAAATGGCTCAGAGGAGAGGGCATGGGTGTTCACACTGGCTGACCCTCTGACCTATTCCCATCAGGATTTGTAGCCTTGATCATGCAGTGTTCTAAACAGCATTGTGTACCTAAACCGCATTTACAGCAGGCTCCACCCTGCTGCAGACCTTCTCCTTCTTCCAAATTTTGTGCACACCAATGTGCAATGGGAGTTTGCCATTGATTTGCATTCCTTCTGTTCAGTGAGTGTGAAGAGCGGAGACAATGTGCTAGGATCATTAAAAGAACCCAAGTGGATCAGGCCAAAGGCTCACCTTGTTATCATGGAGGCCAACCAGATGCTTCTGGGAAGCCTGAAAGCAGGACATGCGAGGAACAAGTCACTTTCCATTTTTGATTCCCAGCATACTACTACTGACAGAGAGCCATCCATATAGTCTTCCACAAGTTGGGGATCCTCCTTTAATCATGGAGGTGTTCTGGGTTCTGAACTGAGTTAAGAACATTCATGAATATGAGAAGTCTCCCTGCTTCAGAGGTTCACCCTCCAACTCATGCAAGTTGATGATTAATGGGGATAGGGTGTCCATGCTTGTTTGCATGTGTGCCTGTGCCAAGATTCTTCCTGTGAATGACATCAATAAAACACTGTACAAAATGAGCTGTGATGCAATCATATGCAAAAATCACATTGATGCCTTTTTGCAGTGTGTAATCAGTATACACATATGCAATGAACTGACAGGACTGAAAGATGCAAAGTATATAAAAAAACAAGGGAATGCAAAGGGAGAAATCCATTCATCTCTAGTCACACTGTGTTGTATGATTGACCAGCCTATTAATTTCAGCAACTGAAAAAGATAAATAATCCTCCACACATGGTTGCAGTTGGAGGGGGGGCTGTGTGTGATTCGAACAAGAAAGCAGCACATCAGCTAATATATCTTAACTGCAGATAATGTTCTGCTTTAACTGAAACAGGATGACTCTTAGATTTCAAAAGACAGGATTTTGGAAAAGTTATTCTTCCACTTTTTTAATAAATAAAGATTAAAGAGCAGCCTTGAAGCTGAAAAGAATGACGGGTTCCTTCCCTTAGCAGTCTGGATAAAAAGTATTTGTATATTTTGGCTTCTAGTAGTCGAACTAGAATTGCTGTATAAACGTCAGCTGGAACTGAGAGAGCCAACAGCTTGGCCTCCCCTTCCCTACATCTAAATTGTTATTATTGCCAGACCAAACTACCCCACCCCCTTTCTGAATGCAACTTTTAAGAATGGCTTCATTGTAAAAAAAAAAAGGGGGGGGGGAGAAATTAACTCAGTTTTCCAATGGGAAAGCTATAATCTGGCAACAGCTGTTTATAGTTAACTGCAACCCATAGTTAAAGCTTTTAAAGTCTGCTTCTTGTTTAGCTGGCTTGCAAATGGTGTGTGTGCATGTGTGTGAGTGAGAGAGAAGTGGGTGGCAGTTTGAGAGGCAGGTTAACCCCTTATTGGATCTTAACAACACAAGGCCATTTAAACAAGGACAGGGGGGTGGGAAATCCTCCATGGCTGACGTGGCAAAGAATTCTAGCCAGCATCTGTGAATGAGAAGTCTCTCCCCTTTGTTTTCCTGGCTGGAAAGTTAGAGACTAATGAGTGGTGAACATTTCTTGAAGCAAATCAGCAGAAACATTGCCAGAACCATTTATATAAGCCCACATACACAGCATGCACCTCCTACGCTCTTGGGTTAAAATATGAACAAAAGAAGAAATTTCTGGGTAGCTCTCTCCTTCTATCCAGCTATTTGGGGGAGGAGAATGTTTGCTTCAAAGTATTATTTGCTTGCACTTGGAATTTCTTTGTTTTCCCCAGGTTCTCCTTTTGTAGAATGAGGTGGGAGGATAGTGAGGAGATCTTTTGACAGTAGTTGAGTGTTAGCGATCATCTTTTATGCTTGACAACTCCACAATGGCAAGACAAATGACTAGTCCAATCTGCTACATACCCTTGGGCTGCATTTCAAGGGTCCATTTAAAAAAGAAGTTGAGATGAAGAGAGAATGAAGCTATTGCTGTAAATAGAAAGTTTGGCTAATGTGAGACAGCAAAGCGACTCAAAAAAGGCGAGGGGGGAAGGTTTTATGTGCAAACTAATTATTCTACTGGGTCAGCCAAGCCTCCAGGAAATAGTTTGCAGTACAGCTGGCCACAGTTGTCCAGGGAACACATACTTAGCTAATCTATCAGCAAGCATGCCATTTGTATTTTTGTTTATTTGTTTTTAAATGATGTGTAAGCGTATTTTGGAAGTGTTTTAATTCATACCAAGTGGAAAATATTACTTGAGCTAGAGGAGGTACATATTCACTTGCATTTTTGTGTTTCAGAGAAGACTTAATATTTCAGGGAAATATTCATAACTGAAATACTGTAAACTGGGGAAAACAACAACAACAACAACAACAAGAAGAAGAAGCAATGATATCAGTGGTGGCTGCCCAATAGCACTGGTAGGACAGAAGGCAGGAAGCCCAAACAGTATGTGGAGCCTGAGTCAGGGACAGGCAGAGCAAACTCATTCCAGTTTTGTCCCTATCTTCCTCTCTGCAACGGTAAAGCTGAAACTGTGGAGGAGGAAGCTGAAAGCCAGTCAGCTGGCATAGAACATGGCAGCTAGGTTGCTAAGTTGCTTGTGATGGCAAAACACCACCAACATACAGCACCCTGCTTGTGGGATTTGCACTGGCTAGTAACCTGCTACTGGGTCAAGTTCAAGGGGTTGGTACTAATATGCAAGGCCCTATACAGTTCAGAACCTGGCTACCTGAGGGACTGGTTTATCCCAGTCGAGAGGGGAAGACTCGAGAACAACAGAAGCAGACCCCAGAACACTCCAAGCAGCCTTTGAATGGCACAGCCCTGATACTTCCCAGAGGAGGAAGAGACAAGTGGTAGTGATAGGTGGCTCCCTACTGAGGGGAACAGAGGCAGTAGTGTATGGAGGAAACAGAATGTCATGGGAGGTGTGCTATCTTCCAGGTGCAAAGATTCACAATATAATGGAGAAGTCGCCAAGTCTTATAAAGCCCACTGACCACTACCCCTTCTTTCTGATCCATGTGGGTACAAATAATACTGCCACACATAGCCTGCAACACATAGCAAGGGACTATGAGACACAGGGAAGGTAGGTGAAGAGACATGGGACACTCCTTTTACCACTCCTTCCTGTTAAAGGTCATGGCCCAAGAAGAGAGAGGAAAATACTTGAGATAAACCACTGGCTAGGCAGGTGGTGTTGTCAGAAAGGATTTGGCTTCTTGGATCATGGTCTCTGCTTCCTTGAGGTAGCACTTCTGGCGAGAAATGGGCTGCACCTCACAGCACTTGGGAAGAACATGTTTGCCAAGAGTCTTGAGAATTCGATTAGGATAGCTTTAAACTAGATCTTGAAGGGGAGGGAGAAAATAATATGAATGACAAAAGAGCACCTGGCACTGGGGATAGTAGCTCCATTGATGCACAGGAAACTGAGGTGGTGCTCCAGAAACCTGCTAAAGGGCAAGAAACTACAGGAAGGAAGCAGCTGCAAGGAACAACTCATGGTTTCAGTTGTCTCTACACAAATGCACAGAGTATGGGAAACAAACAAGATAAAGTGGAGCTTTTAATACAGGATGGCAAATATGGCCTGGTAGGCATTACTGAAACCTGGTGGGATGAGACTCATGACTGGAATGTAGGAATTGAGGGGTATATCCTGTTCAAAAGGAATAGACTCAACAGGAAGGGGGGAGGAGTAGCATTATATATAAAGGATATGTACACTTGTGAAGAAATCCATGACATGGAGCATGAAAAGCAGATTGAGAGTGTATGGGTAAAAATTGTAGGAGAGATAAACAACAGTGACCTTACTGTGGGTGTCTGCTATAGACCGCCAAACCAGATTGAAGACTTGGATGATGTCTTACTAGAGTAGCTTACCAAACATTCAAAAAGGAGAGAAATAGTAATCATCGGGGACTTCAACTTCCCCAATATCTGTTGGGACTCAAACTTGGCCAAGAGCTGACAAATTCCTCTATTGCCTCGCTGACAATTTCATTTCCCAGAAAGTGGCAGAACCAACAAGGGGATCAATTTATCTTGGACCTGGTCCTCACCAATAGGGAGGAACTAGTTAATGAAGTGGAAGTGCTTGGAAACTTTGGAGGAAGTGATCATGTTCTGCTGGGTTTCAGGATACAGAGGCAAAGGAAAACTGAGTGTAGTCAGACACACACTCTGGACTTTAAGAAGGCCAATTTTGAAAAGCGGAAGGAGTTACTGGGTGTGATCTCCTTATGAGGAGCACTGGAAGGAGCTTGGTATGTTCCACCTGGAAAAGAGGAGACTGAGAGGAGATATGATAGCCATCTTCAAATATCTTAAGGGCTGTCACCTGGAGGAGGAAGCATGCTTGTTTTCTTCGGCTCTGGAGGGTAGGACTCGAACCAGTAGCTTCAAGTTGCAAGAAGGGAGATTCCGACTAAACATTCGGAAAAACTTTCTGACAGTAAGAGCTGTTCAGCAGTGGAACAGACTCCCAATAGAAGTGGTGGACTCTCCTTTCTTAGAGGTTTTTAAACAGAGGTTGGATGGCCATCTGTCATGGATGCTTTAGCTGAGAGTCCTGCATTGCAGGGGGTTAGACTAGATGACCCTTAGGGACCCTTCCAACTCTAAGATTCTATGATCCCTTATATACCCAGCAAATCCTTGCAGTCTGTAAGAAAGTTTCTCCTGCAATTCTGTAGTTGTCTCAGTACATGCCAAATAGGTTGCCCCCAATGTCCCTAAGTTGACCTACAGTCCTACACTAACTTATGTACCATTTCAAGCATTACATTTATCCTTTGGTGGTGGTGGGGACGTATTGTACTGTAACCAAGTTCAGCTCCAGCATTTTCCCCAACAACATAGCAATTGTGTTTAATGAGCAGCACTCCATTGTCTTGCTTCACATGCACAAATCTAAACTCAATTCAGCTGGCTAAGTCTTCAATGAAGCATTGCATTTATGGGAGGAGACAGCCTATAAAAAGGCAACTGATTGCAGCAATTAGAATATCTTGATGACACCATCAGCTGAAAGAAAACAACAGCAACTCCATTTACCCCAGCTAGGGGGTTCCGGGTTGTTCTTTGGAACTCGTGTCAAGCCTAACATACAAATTAAGGGGTTGAAAGGCATGCTCAGTTACCATGGTTACATGTAGGAAAATGTCAGCTGGAGTACTGGAGTAAATGTACGAATGAAAACTCCTGACATGTGTACAGACAAGAATTATTCCAGCCCATGGATTCCAGAAAATGAAAATCATCTGGAGAAATTAAATAGTTATCATGTTCACTTAGCAGCACCCCCTTCTCAGTTTAGGTGTAAGATTGCCCCGTTAATCGGTGACAGCGGGGTGCATGAAGCTGAAGAACAGAAAGTTGTGTCACAGGAACACAGGAAGCTGTCTTATGGTGAGGTGAGTGAGGCCATTGGTCCATCTAACTCAGTATCATCTACACTGACTTGCAGCGGCTCTAGCAGGGAGTACCGACTGCCTGTAACCTGGACCGTGACAGGCCTGCCTGTGCAGGGAGGGGGCAGCCAGGTACACTTGCCTTGAAGGGCTAAGTTGGCCAGGACCACCCAACAGGGATCAATTGCTTTTTTTGTTTGAGTTTATAACCTTATTCTATCAATACTCCTGGCCTCAGATAAGCTCTGCACGGGCCTTCCTGGCCTACAATTCCATATTCTGAGTGACAGTGGTTGGTGCCCCTGCCTCTGTGACTCCCCAAAGTGTCAACTCAAAGTGGCAAGCACTTTGGCATTGGCCCCTTTGGGGATGGCCCTGCCAGAGTTGACCCCACTGCTTGCAGCAGAGCCTATTCTCATAGCAAGGCAGGCTCTGGATCCCATCCACAGCCAGCTGTGTTCACTCAGCCTGGAATCAAACAGGACCCCACATTGCAATCAGCGCAAGTGCTTTCTTACCCACAGGCAGATATTTCATAGGACAAACTGATGTAGACAAAAAAGCACACCTACTCTTGCTGCTTAGGAGAGCAGACCAAGCAGGGGCCAGGAAGGTGCCAACCAACCCCTTGCTTAGTCTTTGCTAGGTTTGCTCCCAGTGTACTCTGTTGTCTTTTGAAAAGTATCCCCCAGCACAAGCTGATGGATGCCTAATACAGATGAACTAAATTGCCCTAAATAAATATTGAAACAGTGTGGTCGCCTCCATCCTTGTGCTCCCAGTTTCTCATCACCCGTCCCACCTAGTTTTTGGAGGATTTTGTGCCCAAGTGCCTTCCCAAACCAGGAGTTGGTCCTGTGTGTGTCTGTTAGGACACACACAGAGCTTCCTTTGCAAGTTTAATTGTGAGATAATATCCTTCTCCCTGTTGCCTTTAACTATGTCTGGAGTAAATCCAAAATAATAATACAAAAAGATTGATTCCATGACTTATGCCAGCGTAGCAGAGGAATGAGTTAGGCCCCAGTTGCTCTTGATTAATGTATAAATGTGCAAGAGATTAGTAATGCAATTGAAATCACAGGGTTGTGGGCTACAGGAATGCAGCTCCATCATTCTTCGCCCTACAGTCTTAAGTGACAAAAATAATTTCAAAGGCATATGAAAAATGTTAGAAAAAGTTTAAAGCAGATGCCAATTGAGAGAAGGGTAATGTGTTATATCACCTTCAAGTTCGTCCAGATTTTATACAGCAGTATTCATTTAGATGAGAGTGTATGCATTTCCAGGGCTGGCCTCTACCATTAGGCAGAGTGAGGCAACCGCCACAGGTGGCAGATGCTGGAGGGAGGGCAAGCAGCAGCCATGAAGTATTGGAGAAAAGAGCTGGGTGGGTAAGGAAGCTTGCCCTTTGTACCCTTAGTTAGCTGCCCTCAAATGTCATGGACCACACTGTTTGGTCACCAGTGTTGAGATCACATTCGACTGCAAGTCTGGTTGGCTTATCTATGAATAATGAGATGAAGTATCTTGCCCTTTGCATCAGGTAGGAAACTGTTGTGGTCTGGACCAGCCTGTTCCATCCAATTTAGCAGCACTTATGTGTATCAGTGGTTCCCAACCTTTCTCCCCCCCCCCATGGACCACTTGAAAATTGCTGAGAGTGTTGGCGGACCACTTAATGGTTTTTCTGCCTGCTGTAGCAATTGTAAAGTGCTGTGCTAGATGCTGTATGGTTTTTAATTGGATTTTACTGCTTCTTTTATTTCTTATATATTATATTGAATATAATGAAATACAGTTTGAGGAATAAAAGAAGCAATCAAAATGCAATTAAAAATCAATATGAATATTTAGTATGATGGATGTGCCACCTCCTGTCTTCAGCCACAACTCCATAGACATACCACCCCTGAATATGCTTCATGGACCACTGGTGGTCTGCAGACCACATTTTATATGGAAGCATATGCTTTTTTATTTTTATGTATATTCTGCTTTGGTGTTTGGACTGAAACAACGAGAGAGAGAGAGAGAGAGAGATCCCAGCCATATTGCCATTGGGAGGGTGTCCTTGGGAGCAGTATCCTAAGCATGTTCTGGTTTTCCCCCTCTGAGAAATCCCACCTCCCTGCCATGATGAAAAGTTTAAAAGAAAGTTTAATGTTTTATTATGTTTTTATATATGTTGGAAGCTGCCCAGAGTGGCTGGGGCAACCCAGTAAGATGTGTGGGGTATGAATAGTAAAATTATCATTATGGAATGGGATGTCTCTATTTTCATCGGAGAAATGTTGGAGGGTATGGAACTGGCATTTGTGGTTTCCTTGACATGGGGAGAAAATGGAAGAGAATCAGTTTCTACCCAGAAAGAGCAGAAGGAAAAATACTTTAGCAATATCAGAGCCTCTGCTGTTGTTTCTTCACAGCCACCTACCAGTAGGACTGCTCTCTGAAATTGTTATTGTTATTGTTAGTTTTAATACAAAATGTGCAAACAACTGACAGCAATTATTAAAAATAAAATACACAATGCAAAACAATAATGAAGCAATAAATAATAAAAGCAGATGATTTTTAAAAGCCAGCAGGCATAGAAAAAGCAGCGAACAGCCTCTAAGGGGCTAAAATCATAGGCTAAGGTTGCAGTCTGAACCCTAATTACCAAGGAACCCTAATTACCAAGGAGATAGCCCCAGTGCATTAAATAGGGTTTGCTTCTGAGCAGACATGATTAGGAGTGTGTTGTAAGGGCCAAATGACATGGGGTGGTAATCATATATATATGATTACATGGGGGTCCTTTCAGAGAGACTGGGGGTCTGATCTGGATCATGAGCCTGTGGTAGGGATGCGGGGTGGGGTGGGTTCAGCACAGATATGCTTCAGTAACATATTGGGGATGAAGGAAGAGAAAATTGAACAAAACGAAGCAAACTCTGCAGAAAATTGCCCTTGTCCCAGTGCCAGTGTTAATTTTAGAAAATCTCATTAAGCTGGAATCCAAGAGGAGAGGAACACTGGACAGACCAAACCGATGGAACAACACGGGAACGGAATGTGGGTTTCTATTCATCCCTAATTTTCTTAAACCGATCATCCTATTTTGGGCCTGTGTCACTAGCCTGATTCAATTGTTCCTTCTCTCTCCCCATCCCCGTTCTTCAATTGCCATACAACCCCCAATCCATTTCCTCCTATTTCCACATCAATGGAAATGTTTTTAGCTGTTTTTAATTGATCTTAAATATGCTTTTATTTTCATTATATTGTTTTATCATGTAAATCCTGGGCTCCTTTGGGAGAAAAGGCAGGATATAAATGTTATTGTTGTTACAGTAAGCCCACAACTTATGCACATTTAACTTGTGTGCATTCAGGTTTGTGTGTGTGACAAAATAAAAATAAAAAGGAGGTGGAATGTGGGTGGGGTTCCAGAAAAAATTACTTTGGCCATTCCACTTGCCATTGAACCCAATGTATTTTGGCTATACACAATTTTGGCTTTAGGCACAATCCCTGGAATGTAACCCCAACCTAAACTGTGGGCTTACTGCATTCTGATTATTATTATTTTTTAAATGGGGGGGTTTAGAATGTATATATTTTCTCTCAAATTTCTCTACATTTCTCAGTGTAGTTATTCACAAAATACACATGATTTAAAATGGGTTTCAATGCTGTTTCGAGCCCTACCTCAGGAACCCAAACTTACGCCAGAAAAAGTTGAAGTCATGCCAAAATCAGATTTTGGTATGCCATCTTAATACAAAATGGTGGCTAGCAGCCCAGCTTTAATGACAACCACTGCTCCAACCTCAGGAACCCTTGTGCCAAGTATGGCAATGCTATCTTGGGAGGCAACTGAACAGGCAGACAGGGAGACAAATCACTTTCCACAATATATACAGTAGATGGATTACTGGTGCAGGAGATAAGGATTAGGTCAGTTATTATTGGAATTCATGAAGAACAAATCCTCAAGCATCCCCACTGGGGACTGCCATTGCTTCAAAGGCCGGGAGCCCTCCAAGAGGGGGACCCAGATGCTCTGCTTTACACCCCTTAGATGATAAATTGTAGAATCCCATCACAGTGATGCCAGCTTAGTAAGCAATTTTAGATTCATGGATGAAAAATGGAATAGAACTATTGGCGCACAGCTGACTGCCATTCTAATAAGTGCTTATTAAGACGTGGGCAGCCTTTCAATTATTTTAACATTATTATAGTGCATTTGTATTTATGAAACTCAGTTGTGTCTGTAGTATTAAGTGACGTTTCTGCTAGCAACCCACTGAGCAGCATTACCAAAATGAAATGCCGAGTCTAATAACATTCATGGGCCTTATCATGCAATTAGCATAACTGTAGGAGATCATGCAAGTGGAATGATATTGCAGCTGACCCATTATCAAGGCAATGATATTTTACATGGAAATGAAATAAATCTGGAGCCCACAGACGGCAGGAGGGGGAGCGTAATTGTTTGTTTGCAGAGAAGGAAAAGACAGAACCCAGAAACGAAGGCATGTTTGCTGTACAAATAAGTCAATAAATGAGTTCTAGTTTTAAAAGAATGGAACAGCACCCCTTATTTGTCACTCGAATTCCAGAACTGCTCTAAAGTAGAAATGACAAAGGGTACAAACAAAATGTTTCAGGTTTATAATACAGTATCAGTGTATTGTATCAGATACTATTGCTCAAACAGATAGAAATATCACATCCTTTGATAATGAATGGTGATGGTATGGCCTAACTCAGATTCTGATTTGTAGATTATTGTCAATGAGAGATTACTGGTGTTTTCTTGATATAAACTCATGGTCCAGACTTGGCTTGCCATGGGTTCAAACTTGCCCCATGAGGCTGTTTCCCCCAATCATGACCACCTGCCCCACATACAAGCCAAAGTGTTTCCCCTCCCTTGATATAAAGGCTGAATACCCTCATAGGCAGATTTCTAGAGGCCGTTTGTCAGCGGTGAGCAAGGTCTCAAAGTTAAGAGTGGATAAAGCTTTTGTAAAAAAGAAAGAAAGAAAGAAAGAAAGAAAGAAAGAAAGAAAGAAAGAAAGAAAGAAAGAAAGCTAAATTTCCAGCCATACAAAGTCAGAGGCTAAGGCTTCTATGCCCACCCACAGGGCTGGCCCACCCATGAGGCAAGGTGAGACAATCAGGGCCGTCTTAAAGGGATTGGCCACCGTGGCGCAACAATCCCTCGGCGCCCCCCGCGTGCCGCCTCTCTGTCTGCCTCCCTCCCGCGCTGGCCGCCCCTCGGGAGGGGGGGTGAGCAGGGGATGAGGGGCGTGGTGCTCCGGAGAGTGGCTGGCTTACAGCTCGTCCGCTGGCACGCAAACGCCCGCCTGCCTGCCCGTGGGGGCAGGGGCGGGTTAGGGAGGGGGTGCCCGGTATGCCGGCGGGCTTGCAGGGTGCCCCTGGGGGGCCCGGTGCCCTGGCGCGCCACACCACCCAGCATCTATGACGAGACGGCCCTGGAGATAATCACCTCAAACAGCAGGATCCACAGGTAGTAGCAACAGCTATGGAACGCTCATTGGATGCCAGATCTGCCACCTTCATGGCAGCCCTCCCACCCCACCCCACATGTCACCTCTACAGCAGCCTCTTGGTGAAAAGGGGGAGCCACTGGTCTCCTCCTACCCTTGTTCCCAATGTACATATTTATTTATTTATTCATTCATTCATTTATTTCATAATATTTATATACTGCTTGTTTGTAGGGGGGAACCCCCACAAAGCAGTTTACAAAGAAGATAAAACAATGAATTCATTGAACATATACAACCATAATTTAAAAAAATAAAATAAAGATGGTTAAAACCACAATAAGAATAGACTCAAATAAATTGTAACCCATACAAACTTTCTAAACATTGATTCCCCTTTATTCCTGGTGTAGATCTTCACTCACACCTTGTTCCCTGGCGGGAGATGCTGTTTTGTGGTTCACCTCAGATGCCGAAATGTCTGGGGTTAGCCCAGCATACCCACATCTATTTCCATTCAGGCATGCAAGAGGCATCACCACAGTTCAAGTACACATGCCAGCTGGGCAAAAACACTCAAGAAGGAGTAGAGCAGGACTAGTGATGGGCATGGCCTGGGGTGGGGCATGACTTGGAGAGAATCCAAAGGGATGGTTCAAGAAGCTTGTCATATTTACATGATTCAGGCACCACTAGTGTAAAAGTCAGTCAGAGCTGATCAAGCAACCCCCATGGAAAACAGCAGCCAAACATCTTCACAGTCCGGGAAATGATAGTTGAGGGTCAGAGTCAGAGGACACATTCACATCGTACATTTAAAATATTATGATACCACTTTAAGCACTCCTGGCTGTAGAGAGCAGCCCTGTATATGGAAGCTGTTTAAAGGTTTATTATATTTTTATATATGTTGGGGCAACCCAGTCAGATGGGTGGGGTACAAATAATAAATTAGTAGTAGTAGTATTGTTAAGGATGCTGACAGTTGTTAGGAGACCCTCATTCCCTTCCCACAGTTACAATTCCAGAGTGGTTTCACATTCAATCCCTCTTCACCAGGAACTCCTGTTTGTCTTGGGACTCCTTGAAGCTATAGCTTGGACTGTTCTCTGTATGACACAAACAATTCCCAGTACTAGCCCTGGAGTAGCTCTTAAGAACATGGCTGCTGCTGTGCCATATTGCATCACCATTGTTAAGCCAAAGAAAACCCATGCCATGGCAGATCTCCTTGCCTGATTGGTACAAGTAATGGTAAATTGTCTCAAAGCAGCTATTGGGTGAGCTCAGACACCTGAATCCCCATATTCAAACCAGACATAGCTTTTCCTGTTGTGTCAAGCTTTTACCGCTGACCTGGGTGAAGAGAAACAGTTAACGCCAGACACCAAGCTCTTGCTTTTCAGTAAATAATCCAGATACATATTTTAACTCACAAGTCAGACACATAATTTTAACTTTAGGTTGTTGTTCTTTAAAGCAAAGAAAAATGCAACATATTTCATTCCAATCACATTTACCGGAAATTATATATTAATTAGGGATTTCAATTTTGATAAGATGTCTGGTTACTTCCTATCCAAATATGCTTTTTTAAAATGACAATTCTTTATATTTGCTCTATCCCAATTATTTTAGTTATTTAATATATTTATATATTGCTTAATACAAAGACAGTTTCTAAGCAGTGTACAAATACTACTAATATTATTTTTGTCTTGAAGATAATTTTCATTGAGCTTCAATTTTGTTGTATTAATTATAAACAAACTAGAACATGAAAGAGAAGGCAATAATGATTAGGAATAAATGTTACCTTATTGTTAAAGAAGAATATAAAAGGGGGAAATTGCTGATATTAAGATGAGATTTTCTTTTTATGTATAATTCTCTGGTTGTGTGATAGCAGATCTGATAGGCCATTAAGACATTTATAGGCGATAATTGTTTCTATAAGTCATAATTATGGCATGCATTGCTATTACATATCACCAGTGTTGTGATGCTATATGATTATGAACTAATTCATTTTGTATTCTGTAACTGATTGAATAGTAAAGAAAATAACTTTTCATCATATATATGGATTTATATATATACACACACACACACACACACAGTCTGGATGTAGCCAACCACAAATGAACAATCACACCCTACACCAACCCCGACCTCTCTCTCTCACCGTCAAAGGAACACAAGCAAACAACAGAGAACCTACACAAACGACACTGACACCAAACCCTACTCATATTAAATAAAACAGAAATATCGTCACTCCACCCCACCTATCTCCCCATCCCACCCACCTCTCTCCCCCTTTTCTTCCTAATGTCTCAACAACAAAAACTGATTTGTAAAAATGTTATATGGAAAAATACGAGAGAGACATTGCACTACCTTTGTAAATCAAGAAAATCATTAATAAAAATATTTTTTAAAACATAAAATAAATAGTCTGGATGTGCCTGATTTTCAGATAAAGAGAAAACAATCATCTGAAGGAGACAGTTGGCCTAATAAATTAATACAGTTAAATAAAAGGAGGTCTATAACTTCAAAGTACAGGAGTATAAATTAGGGAATTCTTAGGCAAGGCTTAATCTGCCACCATGATCTTTTCAGGTACCTTTCTGATCTGGACTCCAGCCCCCCATCAATGCCAGCCAGCATGAATAATAGTCTGGGATGGTTGGAGGTGAGGGCACCATCTTGGGGGAAACTGGCATATGTTATTGGCAGCATATTTAATTATAGACCTGATTGTAGCATTGAAGAGCTGCAGGTGGCCTCTGATAGCAAGTAATGAACAAAGAGGGAATCAAGGAATCTCACTTCTTGGAATACTCCTACTTGAGCATTCCTGTTTGACAGAAAATAATTCCCATCCCCACCAAAATACCTAGTTGGACAATTGCAGATGTTGAGGTTTGCTGCTCCTGAAGAATCCTGACAAAATCCATAGGAAAGGCTTTGGAGGGCTGAACTGTCATACACTGGCCTTGATAAAAAGATTTGTAATGAAAAACAAATTGCAGTCAAACTTGAGAAAGTTCAACACACTTCTTCTCTGGATTGTGCATCTCCCCCACATTTCCTTTAGAAAAATTATAAGGAACTACTACCACTTCCATTTAGTAATTTTGGTCTACATATTCTTCCAAATGTTGATTTTCAACACTGCTCAAATCAATATTGACCTTCTTTCTGAAGTGCTAATAAAATGCAGTTAATGCCATTATAGTGGAGAAGATCATCAGTTCCATACAATCTAAGGGGCAAGGGGCAAACAAACATGGAAAATGAGAATCTCTCTATATGAAACCTCTTGAGATTAGGCAAGAGAAAAGAAAAGAAAACATCAAATACATCTGCATCCACAAATCACTATTTGCCTGAACTCCGCATCATCCACACAAAATATTGATATCAAGGGAGCTTTTCTTGGGAACAAGTGATGCTTTCTTCAGAGCAGTTTGCACAGCAGTGTAACAATATTGCAAGAACTGCAATTATACACCCTTCATTATTTTGTAGTTTACCCACTGAACTCAAAAAACCCTTTGTTATATATATGTGCAAATTGATGTATAAGCATCACCAACTGAGAGAAATCTTGCAATGAAAAACACATGTCTATGCAAACAAAGCCTATTGCTCCTCATTATACAGAAGCTTATATAATAGTCCAAAATGTGAAAATAACCTCATGAATTGCAATAACACCCTTGTGGGATTCCACAAGGGATGCAGTCGAATCTCAGTTCATATTTTCCGAGTTGCCCCTTTGTTCGACTCGGGTGGCCTGAGGCAAGCTAACAGCAAGGAAACTTTCCCAGGTTAGGGTGAGAAATGGAGTATGTTTGTTAATGTAAAGGTTGTTGATGAAGTAACAGACCACGTCCGGGGACTGTGTTTGGAGGGGAAGAGGGAAGAAATTGCTAGGAGTAGGGGATGCTGGGTATGGAAATGGAAGGAGCATGGAATGATAGTTTCATTGCTGGCAGGAACTTGTCCCATTGACAGTTGGACTGGGTGTCCATGGGCCCTAATTTACAGTCCTCTGTTCAAAGGATCTTATACAGCACTCCTCTATCTGATGGACTGCTTCATCAAAGTCTGGTTTGCAGATAAAGAGTCCCAGGGAAGTGTATCTGGCATCCTCCTCTCAAAGATAAGACTATAGCTTGGTTTTAATGCACATTCCCCACAAGCAGAAGGTCCCAGATTCCATGGTTGGCATCACCATTTAAAAGGATCAAGTAGCAAATGATCTACTGACTGGTGCTGGCTACAACGAGTTTTGCTCAGGGCTTCCCAAGTGTCAGCTGATTGTCAGCACTGGAGAACAATGTTAGAAACTGAGATATGAAAGCTAGGAACTAAATGGCACCTTAAACCTAGGTTATGTGTGCAACAACAGAATGTCTCGACATGCTTTTTTTGTAACAAGAATACAAAGCTGAAAATGAATGAAGTGCAGCTAAAATATTGTGTTCATTTTTCACATGGTCTCTAAACTCAATGCTTCCCCCACCCAGCCCCCTAATATTCTTAAGAGGGTCTCTTCCCCAGTCATCAGAGAGTAGTGGGGAGGCAGAAAAAGGTCTTCCTTTTCCCCCACTTTGCAGTTTTAATCTGAAATCTTAGGCACAGTACTGTGCCCAGAGCTCAGAAAGTACTTGTGCTAATGAAATTCCCTGTTGCAAAATGCACCTAGAACAATGGGCGTTTCAAACACTGCTGGAGAAACCCTAGGCCACTGCTTCACAAGTGGTAACAATCAGCTGATTGTTGGTGCTAGGAGAGCACTGCACAGATTTTTTTTACTGCACAGTTTGCTTTCAAACTGTGTAGGCAAAAGTGCTTCAATTGGCACTATCCTCCTGCCAAACTTAGCCTAAGGGTATATGTGGAGATAATTATCAGCCCTGCTGGGCAGTTCCAGTAACCCCCCACCCAGCCCACATGCCACTGTTTCTGCTTGGTTGCAGGGCATTGTGATGCTTAGAATAACTATTCTGGTTTGTAAATGTGGCCACAGAGCCCCACCTCCAGTTGTGAACCTTGTTCTCCTCCGTAACTAGGAGGTCCCACTTGAGCTTAGTGGGGCTTACTTCTGAGTAAGCATATATAAGGTCACACTTTTGGAATAATGTTTTGCTTTTGAACTTGAAACATGTCTTTTGTGAATGTTGTAAATGTGACGAGAGCTACATTTTAAAGCAAATATACCTTGCAGTCAATGTAATGTTGACTTTCACTTTACAGGTACAAAGTATGCCAAGTGATTTAAAAATTCAGAGCAAAAATTGACTGGCTAATTCATGCTTGTCTAAAGGTGTCTTATCTCTGCTTTAGGAGTTGTTACATTGCTAGTGTTCAAAAATCTGAAATTATTTTACATGGCCAACCTATTTCCTTGGATTTCAGAACTAAGAAACTGGTAATACAACAGAGCAATCAATAATATTATGCCTTGTAACTCTGCAAACTTTCTTTTGCTGTCTGTATTTACAGCGCTGCTTTACTATCACAATCCTTCCAAAGCATCCATTTTAGGGATTGAGATGTATTTGTTGGCAAAATACAAGAGCAAAAGGCTTAAGGAAGGATCTAACAGAATTAAATGTTTGGCAATTCAGCATTCAGCAGAAAGCTGAAGCAAGGTGCAACATAATCCTTTGTAGCTTACACAACATGTAATTAATCAAGAATTAGGTTTAATACTGTTCTTTGCCATTGAAGTGTTTGGCCCAGAAGCTTTAGAGGGACAGCTGTTCTCAGCTAGATTTGAATTTAGATATCCACTTTCTGCCTGTAATAGCAAAGCATGGGGTGACAATTGTGTTGTTTGTGGACTGCTGGATTCAAGCTCCACAGCGATATTGGTAAGTTTCAGACTAATTTAGAAGATTCTGTACAGCTCATTGGAAGAATATCAGTCCCACTCTTGCAGGAGGATGCATTTGCTCTCAGGGGAATGATTCTCAAGAAGGGACTGAGCGTTGGACCAGGTACAGTCTGATGTGTAAGCAAGCAGAGGGTTGGAACTTGATGCTTCCCTGAGCCCTTCCTCTTTGTAGTATTAATAAATACTACCATTTTGCTGCACCATCACTCTCTTCCTATATGCAGCACTGGCTTTTGCTAGTCACCTCTTAGAAGGGGCTGAGTGGGAATTTTTTTGGGGGAGGGGGATTCCTTGATTGGCCTTTAATTGCCCTCCTGTTGTCAGCTAGTCCAAAATGTTGTGAATAATTTGATTGGCATTCTGGGAGTGGGGGTGTCATGGATTAGTTGGTCATTGAGCACTGAGTTCAGGCAGGTGAGGTAGTTGGGGAGAAAAACTTTAGGTTTTATTGAGTTAAGGGTACCCCTTGGGAACATGTCAGTGCTTTGTGCTTGCTGGGACTTTGGGGTGGGGCGCCTTTTAGGCCTGGAATGTGCATTTTGGGTGAATTCTGGACAACAGGGCCCAGGTGCATGTGTTTGGCTTATACCCAAGGCTCATTGAGTCATCACCTTCTCATAGTCTGTGACCGTAGCACATGCCCAGGGGTCTGGAGGAATGCTTTCCTACCAGAGTTAAATAAATTCCTCACCTGTGTTTGCTATCTGATTAAGTTGCTTTTTTGTAGTTCCTCCAGGTTGTTCTATTAATAAATACTACCATCATCTCAGTGTCTGGTCTCATAAGTCTTTTTTGGTGAGTGTAGGTATCAAGGAGAAATTTTGAGTTGCACATCATGACAGCCCCCAAAGCAACACACCCTGAGGAGAGTAAAATAAAAAGGTGTCAGACACTTTTGGATTCATTATTATCACATGCATATGAGAGAGAGAGAGAGCTCACTAGTTTAGTGCAGTGGTTAGAGCACTGAAATAGGAGCTGGAGGACCAGGGTCCAAATCTCTCATTAGTGAACTTGGGTCAGTCACTGCCTCCCAGCCTAACCTAACTCATAGGGTTGTTGCGGGAATTACCGGTAACTGAGGAGGAGGAGAATCATGTACACCACTCTGAGCTCCTAGGAGGAAAACATGGGATATAAATGTTGTATTACAGTTTCCAGATGTGCCTATGGGCAAACGAACATTTGTGAGCCTTTGTCATATCACTTGAAAAGAATTTTGGGTTCTGCTCTTAAAGAGCATATCACATCCAAATTGATTAATTAAACTCCTGTCCAGAGAGGTGTCCACTACCTCCTCAAAGAGAAAACACACACACACACACACACACACAGAGAGAGAGAGAGAGCATTTCAGTTCCTATATCCTAGCACACTCAGGTAGGTTTGCACTGAAATGAAGACCAAACTGAATTTCTACCCTATCCTTATTTATAACCTTTCTCGGGCATGTACCGTACTTTCCACGTCGAGGGGGAAACATTGTTCCAGCCAGTAATTTTATAGCACAAAAGGCAAGCGGGAAACATGACCTGATGTTTTAAATTATACTCCTAGGTATAAATAGTCATTCTACTTTGTTGCGAACCAAAGTTTAATTGCTTCAGCCATCAATTATAGGGTGCGCTCTAGTTCAGGAAGTGCATGAAATACATAATAAACTTGGTTTAAGTCAATGATTTAACCCCCCCCTCGCAATGGTTCAAAATTACTGTTTTAAGTTGCCATGGGGCAATTCCAGATGGGGGCAAGGGAGGGCTTTATTTTGTAAATGGGTTGTGCAGATTTGATTTTTGTGTGTGCATGATTGGCACATTTATTTGTTATTTACTGAATATATTTCTATCTCACTTTCTCCAGCACTGGTATTCAAGGTGGTTTACAACAAAATAAAAACAATCAAGTTAAAAACAATAATTAAAACACATCCCAGCATATTTTAAACCAGCAATTAAAATATGATTTTCCTTGAAATTATAATTAATTTAGCTTCCAATGCATTCCCATCCCCCTACTTTAATATTCATTACTATTTTGCTGCTGCTATCCAAACCCATAGGCAGAGTTGGAATGTACCCTTGATGGAGGTTTCTTTAGTCCCTTCACTCGGTCCATTCTCCCCTGCCACGCACTGCCTTTTATTGATAGTGTGCATGCCTGTTGATATTACTGTATCTGTGTCACAAGGATGAGCAAATCTGACAGGCCGGGTTTCTCATATCTCCAGTTTTAAGTTGAGCTGACCACATTTCCACACCAATTGGCATTTTTTTAAAAAATGTCTTCAAGAAAATCAATTTACGTGTTCATGCGAATTCCTCCTAATATGCATTTTTGTTTGCAAAATAATCTCCCCCTAATATAATGCATTTTTGTATGCTGATTTTACTAACATGTACATTTTAGGCACACTTTCCCCCAGTATATGCATTTATGTACACATTAATTAGCTGAAGAAATGCATTTCAAAAATGAGAGAATAGTGAATTTCGAATGTTGGCTTCTGTTTTGGAAATTGTGAATTAGGTAGGCTTACCTTTAAATGTTAACTGAATTAAATTTCTGTCTCATGTCTACCTGTGTGTCTACATACCTTTAAACAAAAGGCCTGGAAATGTGGGGTCCTGACTGACTACAGCTTCCAAAGCCGAGGCTGCTTATTTTTTTACTCATTTAATTTTCCATGCTTAGGGGAAATCTGGATTGGCATTTACATTATGACTATGTCATACAGACAGAGCAAGAAAGTTGTGTGTATGTGTAGCTCTAATTCCATAATAAGCTCCTGTCTGGAAGCATCCACATTTTAAGTCAATTCACCTAGGGTGACAAAGGTTTAGAATCAATAACACAAGATTGAGTCACACATATTTGAGCAGGTGACATTCTCCCTCAGTTTTAATTCTCAGTTGTATTGGGAAGGAAGAACAAAGAATTCAACTTTCAATTTTCATTTTAACAATGAATTGAGAGGATTGTTATTACCCTACATTTTTATTATTTGGTTACCTTGACTATCTTCTCCCCTTGCAAATCCATTTGCACAATTTGGCTGTGTGCTTACTGACTTGCTCATTGCTTGCCACCTTTTTTAAAAAAAAAAGAACAAAAAACACGGGAAGCTTCCTATTCCACCTGCTGACAGAAATCCATGTTGAAATGAGCAGCTCTTGCCTACAGTGTATCAACAAAAGGAAACATACACATTGCATGGTGCCAAAAACATTACCAGACAAAAGTAGTTATTCGAGTGAGTGCATTTCATTTGCAGAGCCTACAATTTAATGTTTGCTCAACAGCTGATATTTTAATAGGAAGGATTACATGCCCATTACTCCCCTTCAAGTAGCTCCATTTCCACTGCCACAGCCATCAGATGGTGTGCAGCACACCTATGAGATGCTTCCTCAGACTTACTTTAAATTCTTCTTCATAACACACCTTTTCCATAAAGCCTTTTCCATAAAGCCTTCTCAGTCCCATGTCCTGCTCTAACTCAGCCTGTAACTAATAGACAGTGCATCTGGTGTGGGCAAATGCTGGATCTTGAACTGAATCAGGCCAATCTGAGGCAATCTAGGATTTGCTTGGAATGGGCTGAGGCAGCCCTGGTTTGCCATGGGTCAGTTCAACCCAGAGCAAGCTGGAGCTGTCAAGAAAAAAGAAGAGAATGGAGGAGGGGACACTTCAGATGAGACTCTCTGCCCATCCTCATCTCTATCTGACCCGAGGGCTGTGCAAGGTTCTCAATTTGGTTCAGGGCTTGGATCACTACAGACTCAGAGCAATCCAAATGAATCAGGACCTGGTCAAGATAACTGAATCAGGCACTGAACTGAATTAGGGGGACTGGAGAAGGAATCCATTTTAAATTGATTTGTACATTTAATTTGGTGGTTCCCACCAAATCAAGCTTTACCCGCATAGAACTGTGTCTTTCATTGCCTTATGTCCAAGCCACGTATGCACTGTCAAGTTTTGTTATTGTTTTAAAAAGCCCAAATAATTATGTGCACAAATGTGTTTGTCTGTGGCTGTGTTTTTTTTGTTTTGTGTGTGCGTGTCTGTGCGTGCATGGTGTAGCCAAGCCCAATGCAGTGCTATATTTCTGCAGCATTTTTATGAGTATTAACATACATTTATATTTGTATACATTTTTGGACATATATTTTTATGTGCTGGGTATGTTAGGAAACATAGAGTGCATATGCAAGGAATGCATTTAATAATATACTGTATATAATAAATCATGAATTGTTCCTTTTTTATAAGTGCAGGCAAATAAAACTCTCACTTTTCACCAAAATCAAGGAATAAGATGTGAACTAGAAAAAATCCATTTGGATAAGCTCAACATCAAGATTGTTAGGGGGAGGGGATATCCCTATACACAGTCTTCTATTTGTTTGCTCTGTCTTTATTTCCCCTTCCTCTGGTATTTCCCTGTGAATATTGTCTAAAGAGTGTCAATGGTTAATATGAAGAAAAACATTTTTTTCAATATGCTGCCTTGCTCATTTCACCTGATGTATTCTAGAAGGAGTTCTATATCCCTGCCTAGTTATCTTTTTTCTAAGTTGAAGTCTCCTAGCTACTTCTCCTCTGTTTATTGTTCATCTCTATGTCTTTCCCATTTCTTTTACATCCTCATTATAACAGGGAGCTGGAAACTAAACACAGCAAATTTATGCAGTGACATTGTGACATTTTCTGTCACAGTGTCACTCATCCCACTGTTAACACTCCCTAAGACTTTACTTCTTACTGCAGCGGTCAAGAATCTATGACAACTGTAAGATTGGTTTCTTGAGCAGTGAAAGTTAATTTAGAGCCCTACAACTTGGTACAGAGACCTTAGATTACTTTTCCGAATGCATCAAGCTGTGCTTATCACAACTGTCATTCATCTAACATTTGACCTATCATGAAAAAGAACATAAATAATCCCCTAATATTAAAATGATACTTCACTCTGCCCTGTTTACCTTTTGTATTATTCCATTACTCATTGATCCACCAAGTAAGCTTGCATGACATTCCAGGGCTATTTCATTTTGAACCAAGGGTCTACTTTCTGTAGATTCAACTCGCTGTGTTACCTAGATCACATTGATCCACTGTACCCAGTTCCATGAGATCTCAAGGTTTATAGAGGATATTCACTGGTGCGCATTCAGGACCTTGGAGAGCTCCCAGGCTCCTGCTGGTGCAGTTTTATGAGTCATATTCATAAACATCTTGCTCCAACTGAAGCCTTATATACATTTTCTGGACCTGGACCACAGCCTCCTTCCCAGAGGAGCTGATTGGCTGTTAAAAGATCCTTACCTTATTCATTTGAACCCACCTGGATTTTGCAATCATAATCTGATACCCTTATTCGTGTGCCCTCTCCATGGGCGGTCGGGAGGGTGGCAATATGAGAGCAGGCCTTTTCAGAGGTGGCTACTGTAATGAATCAGACCTAAGTTAGGGGATGTTCAGAAACCCACGGTGTTTTAGGAGTTAATGGGCACCCCAGTTTGAGTGGCAGATACCCTTTGGGAGGTGGGACCTTCCGCTCTTTAAAAGGAGGGAGCGGCCGTTAGTGTGGGGAGAGAGTGGTGACTGGAAGAAGGAGGGTGTGGGGCCAGGTTAGGTTTAGGTTAGGTTAGGTTAGGATCGTTGAAGATGTGTACATGTTGCTGAAAGAAAGAGTTTACACTGTTATGAAACTAAGCTTATGAACCATCACTGAAACAGTTATGTTCTGTAAGAAATAAAGACCTCTTATTGTTGAGCTAAGAAAATATCGTCGTTCATTTGGTCCAGAGAGTTATATAGGCTCTTGAGGAGGTGAACTCAGGGAAAGGACAAAACTAAACTGAAGGGTGATAGTTTGTGTCTTGGAGTTCCCTCAGGAGGGGCTAGCGGGCGGAAACCCTGGTATTGCCACAGAGTTGCTAAGAGGGCTTAGCTAACTGATATAGTGAGGGGATCTAATAAAGAGAGACCCCGAACTGTAGGCAAAGGAGAGGTTAACCCCTGAAGCCCAGAGCAGAAGATATAACCGGCCACGGCCGCTGGACAGAAAAACTCCCGTTACTAAGAAATTCCCAGATTATTAATCAAAGGGAAGTGAAATAACAGACGGACCTCAGAGGGACAGGTGGGGTGCATTGTAGTTTGACCCAGAACACCTGATTAAAAATTCACTTAGTAACGAGGGGAGAGTCTGAAGTGGAGGTTCGTCGCAGCTACCCACTTGTGGAATGCTCTCCCCAGGGATGCTCACATGTTGCCATTATTACACATTTTATGTGCCAAGAAAATCCTTTTTTTTTTTGACAGGCCTTTGGTTTTAAATTGTCCATGAGTGACTTAAAGGTTTTATCCGGTTTTTAAATATTGAATATTTATATATATTTTCTTTGTTTTCTCTTTTAATAGGTTTTAATGTTTGTGGAAATAGCATACAAAAATCTGTATATTGGGAAAAGTTGTTTGCTAAACTGTGTACATTAGTCAACACTGCAGACAAAATGTATTTATTATGATAAATCTGTACGATAATACTAAAGAATATCTGCATAAATGAGAGAACTGAAATTGACATATCCTTTCAGCCCTACTCGAGAGCAAGGTATTGTGGTGCAAGCAATCCCTGGGTTGTTGCTCCCACCACCATGTATACAAAATGGGATTTGCAACAAAATGTTGCAGCATAGTGTCGTCATGGTTCAGAATCCCAGTCACTCTATTCTCCTGCACCACGCTATCTCAATTTACATGCTGACCCCCCAATTACCAGTCAGTATCCCATTCTTACTGGACATGTTCAGACCTACTGAGACTCAGGTTTTCTCTTTTTTAAAAAAATTCCCCAACTTAGCTCACTGCTACCTTGCTTTTATGAGTGGATGATGCCATTTTGACTGCATAAGCACTCATTGTGTAAACATCAGACGTATGGTCTTCCTGGTTAAAAGGACAAATTAAATATGTAAATGCAATTATACTACCAGTATAACAAAGACATCTGGCTTGACATATAAATCTTTGTTCTGTTCCGTTCTGTTTCACTTTGCTTTGAGGGAGTTCTTATTGTCCATAAGGATAAAATGTAACATTGTTCACTTGCAAGAACCCAATAATAATAAAAAGAAATAAGGGAATAAAACTACCTTTATTCACAGATATTGTGTTCTGCTGTCATGGCTAGTAACTAAATTATGCTGAACTGAGCTAATTCTGATTTGCATTGTAAAATTCTTACATTTTAAAACACATGTGCAAAAGTACTCATTTCTGAAACAGAAAGCTAAACAACCCTCTAACCTGATTGCCAACTGTTACAAACTCTGTTGTCAGATCATCTTCAGATGCTGCCCTTGAAAGAAAGCAAAGGAAGAGAGCATAATCAGATCTGGATTAATTATTTACCCCATTAACCTCTAGTAATTTATAACAAGCTATCATTAACACTTTGAGTCAATAACTGTTGTCTGTACACTTCCAATCCCATGTTCACAGTGTCCTCGAGCTTCAGAGAGGATGTGCTGATTAATTGAGCATTCAAAGGAGTAACGATATTTATAAAACAACACCCTTGACATTCTGTTAGGTGGTCATCTTTTGTTGATTTTAGTAACTTTGGTAATGTTTAGCAAATATGCTGATTTCATTCCATAACAGAGCTAGAGCAAAAAAAGTGGGAAATATTTCCAGATCTCTCTTCCCCTACCCCATAAAGCATTTATTTGTTAGCAGCTTTTCCCATATGTATTGCCCTTTACAAAGTACAAGAGGACAGGTCCCTGGCTGAAGGAGATTCCAATGTAAAATTTGATGCAGGAGAAACTACAGAGGAAGGGGATAAAAGGGAAGGGGAGAGGGGAGAGGGAAAACCTCTGGTCCTCCAAACTTTTAACCTTGTATTTTGATACTGTTGTAAATTTGGCCCCCACCCCACAGGACCATATGATGAATTGTTGGTAAGAACTCCTAGTAGTAGTAGTAGTCATAGTAATACACACCATTTAAACAAAAAGCTAAAACTTATCATGCCATATTTTAGTGTATTGAACACCTGATGCACAATGAAAACGAGTGCTTTTAGAGGTTTGTATGAGTTCTCATCCTTTAAATGGTTTTAATAAGGTTTCTGTGGAGGGATTAGTCCTCCAGGCCCACTAACCCAAGCAGCAAAAGTCATTAATTAAAATCAACTTATTGTATATCATGTTAAATGAAGGACTGCTATGCACCAATCGGTGTCTGTGCTATAAACATCAGCACAGACCTCTAGAGCAATTTCTTGATAGATGGATTTACATATTAGTGGAGTAAATTTAGCATACACTGCTGCTCTGTGTTCCGGAGGACTTAGGTGCTAGGGGAAGAACCCCATCAATCCATCTATGTTATGAACTATATTGTCAATTGGAAAAACAAGTGGTGCATACAAATTGATGCCTGTGCAAACCTCTCTCTTTTATTCCCCTGTGATGGAAGGGAACTTCAGCATACAAGCTATTTTTTAATGAAATACAACAGCCAGCTAGTCGATTTATGTGCCAGTTAAGCTGCAGTCATTAGCCTTACTTAGGCATTCTTAAATTGCGCTCGTGGAGAGAGAGCATGTACACCAGCACCACTGCCTCCATTCCTGGATTTTCTTTGTAGAGAGTGGAAAGGTTTGAAGAGAGATTCTAGTCCCATGTGCATTTGTCTGAACATACTCACAATCCTACCTTCAACCACTAATACTGGACCAGAGGAAGCTGCCTTACATCCAGGCAGACCAATGCTCCATGTAGCTCAGTACAGTGGTTCCTCGGTTTAAGAACTATTTACGAACTATTTGGTTTACGAACTCCACAAAACTGGAAGTAGTCTCCTGGTTTGCGAACGTTACCTCGGTCTAAGAACAGAATCCAAAAGGTGGAAGGGCACCGGCAGCGGGAGGCCTCATTAGGGAAAGCATGCCTCAGTTTCAGAACGGACTTACAGAACGGATTAAGTTTGTAAACCGAGGTACCACTGTATTGTTTATTCTGACTGGCCATGCCTCTTTGTGGGTTTAGGCAGGAGGCATTCCTGGTCCAACCTGAAGATGCCAGGGATTGAACCTGGGACCTTCTGCTTACAAGGCAGATGCTCCACCACTGACCTATGGCTCTTCCCTGCTAACCTTGATTACATAGAGCTCCCAGTCAAGGGGATAATGATAATGATGTTCAGCCAAGCACACTTACCAAGTAGCCTTTAGGCTGTACCTCTCAATGCCTGTGGAAGCAGGCTAATGGCCCCTCTAGTCTTATATCCAAGGGTTTAGGGAGACCCTGGTGTATTGCTACAGGCAATACTGCCCTGATAGTGTTATACACTGCCTCTCAGTTTGCCTGTATGGTTTAGAGAATGCTTGCATTGCACATCAACATTTTCCCCCTTTCTAAAAACATCTAGATAAATAGATGTTCTTTATATAGCTTCATTGTATAGTGTTACATTGCATGGTAACCTCCACTTCCTATTAGCACTTTGCAGCAGCTTTGAAATTAACGTGACCAACAGGAATAGAACTTTTCTGACTCTTGTATTATGCCCTTGGCTTGACTGTCCTCTCTTCTATAGCATTATGTTAGGCTTTCAATCAAATCCTGCTACAATTCGGTACTTATGCCTTAATCTTCCACTGAGGAAAAACATGATAGCACAGTTTCCCCTGGCATATACCTTTGGAAAATCTTCAAATTATGGGTTCAAAATATGTTCTTAAAAAAATTCAACAATGATACATCATAATGAGTCAAATTCAGGATGTGCTTTTAAAGCTTTGCATGAATTGAATTTAGATATTTTGTATCCTTGCTCCTTTAATTAACAACATTGTATTATTATTGTTTTTATACTGAAACTCCCCAGTAATTTTTGTAACATGTCTGTACAATTTCTATTAAAAATGAATTTAATGGTTCAACAGTTCTGCCACATATATAGAATCATTGAATCACAGAATTCTAGAGTTGGAAGGGACCCTGGGGGTCATATAGCACAACCCCCAGCAATATGAGGTACACACACACACACACAATTTGAGTTGCAAACTTCAATTGGTTTCATCAAAATAATAAACCAATTAAAGCTTTATTTCAGTTATTAACTGGTGAGAAGACATATTTCCAGACTATTTGGGTACAGATGTATCACTGTGAATAGGGAATTAATATAACGAGGAATGAATCTGAGTGGGTTGTAACCAATGCTAGTCCTGCTCAGAGTAGACTCACTGAAAATGGTTACCATAACTAACTTAAGTACATTAATTTCAATGGGTTTGCTCTGAGTAGAACCTAGATAAGACCCATTGCTTTTTATTCCTCTTTGTGATAGTAACTTGTTGGTGTAAAGCAGGGGTAGGGAAGCCTGCAACACTCCTGGCACATGCCATTTCTGACATGAGACCTTTTAGCGTCTGTACTGTAATTTGAAAATCATTCAACAATTTCATGAAAGATTCAAGTTGACTTAATGCATGGCCAACTGTCAGTGATGATGGGAGATAAAAACCAGTAACATTTGGAGGGCCACAGGTTCCCCATCCCTGCAGTAGAGACTAACTTAACCTCCTCCCCAAGCCTGAGCAAATAAAATGTGTAATGAATGCATCTGAAATGTTTTGAGTATTTGTAACTGCTGAACAAATTTCATGTTATTTGTTACTGCTTTCCTGGAATTCAAAAACACTTGATTATCAGTATTAAAATGCCATCATTTCAAAAGTTGTGAAAAGGTGGGTTCAGACTTCCAATATTTTGCAATTTGTGGCCGCCTGTTCCCAGCCATTGTTGGTCTAAATATTTGCTGCTTCAATGGCATTTTTTTTGCATCTGAATTGAAAGAATATTGTGTACACCCTTTCCCCAAAACTTGTTGGTGTGAGCTGATCCACACACTGCTGCACATTAAATGGCTCTATTTTTAACCCTCTTTCTGCATGTTGCTGTGCATGAACATCTGGTTTGGAAAACTGTTACAGAATTACCGTATTTTTTAGTGTATCACACCCACACACCCAGTGTATAAGACGCCCACTATTTCTGGGCACTCAAATTTAAGAAAATTAAAGATTTTTTGGGGGGGGGGCGGCCCAGAGTTGTGGAGCTTTAATGGGGGGAATGCATATAATCACTAACCCGACTGACAAACGCTGACAATTGCTCAACAACAACAGCCAGCAATCGCACGCCCAATACCCGCAGCAGCAGCCAATCCACAGCAGCCCTTGCTGCAGCCAACCCCCCCAAACACAACCCCCCCCAAACACACACACAAATAGACATGAAAGTAATCACAAAACTTTACTGTCCAAGTTCAGTTCAGGACTAGTAAATGATCCTATAATTGCATGGTATAGCCCACTTCACCTATTCTGGGGCCAAGCCCCAGAAAACATTTGAGTTTTAGTTCATCCGAAGTCATGACTGGGAAAACATACAATGCCAAATGCTAGAGAAATACTATAATGCAGCTTAAATCAAACATTCCGACCCTGTAACCTACAGTTATCCTAATCTCCTGTGGAAAGCCCCTACATTTTAGGCTAGTCATTTTCCCCTTCTAAACAACCTCCAATTCTCTAACCACTTCAGAAAGCTATGTTTCTGTGCATCATTTATTTTTCCTCTTCCTCTTCTCAAAGAGATTATGACTACCCCACTTTAGAAGAAAAGAGGAAATTATACAGTCACATGCAGTTATTATGGCAAAATCTTTGGTTTACGGGAGCATCTATTTATGGCCCCTAGCTCAAACCAAAGTCTGACATTTCCTTCAGGGAATGATAGTTTCCTTTAATAGAAATCAACTGTAGTGGTCATAACAGGAAACTGTAATTCTCTTCTGTACTGTAATACTTGTTAGTTTTCAATGTCTCTGCATCATACGTGTTATCTATAAACTGGGTTATATATTAAAGTAAAAGTAAAATGAGAAACAGCGATATAAAATTTTTGAATTTAGGATTAGCCAGTTGCAACATGAAAGACCACCCAGAGCCTTGTGCCTGAGAATTCAAATACTGTGCTTTTCCTAAAGAAATAACAGATGTCCCATCTGCAGCATGCACCATACCACTTTAAACAGTCATGGTTTACCCACACACACACAAAGAATCGTGGGAACTGTAGTTTGTTAAGGCAACTTGGAAAGAGAGATTGACTGTTGAACTGCTCATGAAACTGTAGCTCTGTGTGGAGACCAGGGGGTCTCCTAACAATTCTTGTGGTGCTTTTCAAACATGAGGGAAGTTTCAAGCACTCTGAAAATCTTCTAATTCCCAGAGTGTTAATGCCCCTGAGGAGGGGAAGGAGATGAGAAGTTTGCTGCTCAGTAGGCAAGGTGCCTCAGAAGTGCCCCCCCATCATATTATCTCATATTCACAGTGGTGCCATTGGGGTGAGACTTTGGGGCAGAAGCCTAGGACCCTGCTCAGAAGAATGAACAGGACGACCCCCAACCCACATAGGACCATTAAGTCCAGAGACTAATGGTAACCACCCGCTTCTCTTTTGCTTTTGGTATTCACTGGTGAACAAATGAAAAATGGCTCCTCAGCTGTGAGGTTACATGAAGTTCTGCTGTGCAGCAGTGGGTGGATAATGAAATGCTAACCAGAGCTAACAAGGCACTCTGTCTGGAGAGCACTAAACTGCCCATTTGCCCCTTTTCAAGCCTAACGATGCCAGCTGTTCTTAATGAACCTAGAATCTTAAGTTGCTTTGCACTGTTTTAGTCTATTTGGAGAACAGAAAACACAAACCATCTGAATAAACATATTCCATTCAAATTAGAGGCCTATACTGTGGCCATCTTTAACTTTTTTTGAGGCGGAAGGGCAAATATGTGTTATTCTTCCTGATTCAGAGCAGCTGGTGTTAAATCTCTGCAATATAGAGTGAGCCCTTTTGATGAGATGATTATATACGGAGGGATGTAATGGGAATATGAAATCGTAAGAAGGGATGGGCAAAGCTTTCAATTTCAGCTTCTCTCCCTTTTCTTCTTTTTCAAATCTTAAATTCAGTTCTCCACATTTCCACACCAGGGTGCCTTTTTTCTAAGAAGTACTCATAAAAAAACATCAGCATATTTGTGCAAATTTGTCTTAATACACACCCTTTTAATGCAACTTTGTCCAATAAACACACTTGCAAAAAGTAATAATAATCCCCCAATAGAATACATTTTTGTATGTTATTTTCATATGTTATTGAATTATGGTGCTGGAGGAGACTCTTGAGAGTCCCATGGACTGCAAAACGATCAAACTTATCCATCCTTAAAGAAATCAGCCCTGACTGCTCACTGGAAGGGCAGATCCTGAAGTTGAGGCTCCAGTACTTTGGCCACCTCACGAGAAGAGAAGACTCCCTGGAAAAGACCCTGATGTTGGGAAAGATTGAGGGCACAAGGAGAAGGGGACGACAGAGGATGAGATGGTTTGACATGTTGTGATATTATAACATGCCGAGCTGCGAACGCTGCAGCAGCAAGGTCACAAGACTTAAGAGTCATGTTTCACACTGTGGGAAATCCAACAGCCATTCCACACATGTGATGTCATTGTAATTTACTGCTGTACTTTCCTTTCAGTCCTGCGTCAGGAGATGCTGGACGCTTTAACAGACAGCTCTGAAATAATGAGCTGCTACGCAGAGATATAATAAAGTAGGTTTTAGCCTTACTGGCTTGTGTTTGTTGTTTTCAAGCTGGGAACAATCGCATATTACCCTTGTGCCCCTGGACTCCTGAAGCCAGAGGGCACGGAAGCTTCATCTGCCTTGGGGGTCAGTCTCTCAACTTGCCCCCGCGGGAAGTTTTCATAACAGGACAGTGTTCTCGAAGCTACTAACATGAATTTGGCCAAACTGCGGGAGGCAGTGGAGGATAGGGGTGCCTGGCATGCTCTGGTCCATGGGGTCACGAAGAGTCGGACACGACTGAACGACTGAACAACAACAACAACAACAACAACAACAACAACAACATGTTATTTTCAGTAATATATACACCTGCATGCATTTTACCCTAGTGTATACATTTTTTTGCACATCATTTGGCTGGAGAAGAGCACTGCAAAATTCAGAGAATTTTGAAGGATTGCTGCATTTTAGTTGGTGTAATGCTTCAGAAAGGTAAAATTAAGTAGGTATGCTCAATCAAGCAATGTAAAAGTTCAAACATCGGGAGTGGGACCGCTTGGGAATGGGGAAGGAAGAAGGAAGCCTCAGAATTCCAGGCATGTATAATGCCATAACATTACACAGAGGAAAGCAAGTCTCTCAGGCGGCACTGTATGGGTTGTGATGGGGCAGTGGTGGCAATTATCCCAAGCTATTCCTCTTGAGCCCCCCCCAGACCACAGGACACAGCTGTGTGTGCCATATTGCCTGCCCCGAACCTTGTAGATCAGCCTGCTACTATGATTCAGCTTGCCGTCTGGCTGGCTTCTGTACATCATATGGGAGGACTGTCATAGGAGCATAAGACGAACCTGCTGGATTGTGCCTATGGCCCATCTACTCCAGTATCCTGAACCAAGTGCCTAAAGGGGGCCTGAAAGCAGGGCCTTACTGCAATAGCCCTATCCTCACTTGTGAGTCCCAGCAACTGATATTCAGAAGCGTCCTGCCTCCAACAGTGGAGGGAGAACATAGACATTGTGGCTAGTCATCTTATCCTTCACGAATTTGTCTGATTCTCTTTGAAGGCCATCAAAGTTTGTGGCCATTGCTACTTCTTGTGGGAGCAAATTCCATTGTTTAATTATGTCTTTTGTCTCAGGCAGGAAAAAAATGCCTTGGATCAGCCTCAGATCTCTCTGTCTCCTAAGCACTTTCATATATTTTGGATTAATGGTAGACACCACTAAGAGGCTGCACACATGTGTTTCATTACATGTACACAACCATGACCTTCACCCTATTGCGTGAAACATATGGATGAACAGATGTAGGCCACCACTTCAAAACATGATGATGAACACTCTTAAACCACAACACCAGGTGGTCCCTTTCCCCCCTTATAGCATCTCACGGATGGTAAAGACCATTATTTTTACCCACTGACTGTGCTCCCTATGTCCTTGTGTTTGGGGGCTCTGAGTATACAGAACATGAACCTGTGGTCCTCCAGATGCTGTTGGACTCCATCTCTGACTCTATTCTCTGAACTCCCATTATAGCCAGCCAGCATGGCCAATGGTCAGAGATTGTGGGAGTTGTAGTCTAACAATATTTGGAGGGCCACATATCCCCCAGCCCTGATATAGGGCTGAAGTATGCACACCTGAACACACATCAACTTCTGTATATGCAAAGAGATTCACATGATGAACTCCCCACCTTAGAGGTAGGTAGGTATTCTTCTTTGTCCAATTCCTGCAAAGCAAAAACAAAACTCAACCTAATGTAATATCTAAGCTGTGGATATAACTTTCAACCTGGGAACTGAATTGCTAATACTGCCAGTTCCCAGATTCATATTAGGAGCCTGTTTTGCTTCTGTGGCTGATGTCCATACTGGTCAATGGTGGACATGGTTTCAAGTTGTATAGTCAAACAGTTACTGGGGGCAATAAAAAACTGTGAGCTCTGCCTGCCCTCCTCAAAATCATCTCTACCTGCAGCCTGAACCTGTGGGCATAGCTCTAGCTGAGAGGTTAAAAGAATCAGAATTCCAGTATGTTTTACAACCTATTCTTTCGTTATTTGTTTGCCTAACTCATTAATTGCCTTATACAAGGCTGGATCTAGACACATCAAAGAAGCGTTTCAGTTTAAAGTGTTGTAAATTTAAGCAGGGAAAACAGATAGAGATAAACGGGACTCTACGTTGCCATCTGGTGGCACAATTTTATATTGCACATATAACGTATAGAAATCGCTTTTTCTTTAGCAGTCTAGCTGAGTCTCAAGACTCATGCATAAAATTTAACTGCAACAATGGATGACATTCAATGATGTGCACCTGTTTGTGCAATGGATATCCATTTATGCAATGCAACCTCTGACTAATCTTCTCCTCCAGCAGCCCCCTCTCCCATATGCATCCAAAATCAGCTTCAGAGGGTCTCCAAAACATGCAGAGCCGATGGCAGGGTGCACATGGGCTGCAAGGGGGGAAATTCCATTGCATCAGTAGACACTTCCTTGTGCTATGTTGGATCTCATAACAGCAGTCCTCTACAAAGGATCATACAAATAATTCTCAATACATTAATGAAAGTTCCACAACCTCCCAGTCACATAAACACGATCACCATAAAATCAATCAACTCACAAACCCTGCCCCCTAACAGCAGTGATGAAATCACTGCAATCAAATGCCTGTTGGATTTTGTGATCATGAGTGATAGTTGTTTGCCTATTCCTAAGTAAATCTTAGAAACTAAATAACTTACATGGCAAAAAAAGTATTTTGTGATACCTTTAGTTTCTCCCTGATAAATATGCATTCAGAACTGGTCAGAGGAAACTTTTAGAACTCCATTGCCCTTCCACAATGCCCGCAAGGCATGCTGTCAGTAATGTGATTTTACTGTACCATCTCCTTGGAATGCTGTACATTTTTCTACTTTTTAAGGTGAACACTTACTGTCACTTTAAAGATTACATATCGTGGAAGTGTTCTTATTCAGTGATTTCCCATGCACCCTGAGCATTTGCATTGCTCGAGGTGGATTCTACTTTGAAGAACTTTAAAATCACAGAGGAGCTGTCCCTTACAAAGATTTTTACATCACTGGGTAACTGCTCTCCCTTTGAGAGTTTTCATGTTATTGTGCAATTCCCCCTTTGAAGATTTACATAGTGATGAAGGGGAGCCTTTGAAGATGGAGTCATTACCAGGGTAGGAATAACCTTTTTTAAATATAAAAAAGAGGATAAACCCCCAGAAAAGTTTCCATCATTAGACTACCCATCCACGAAAAGCTCCTCTAATAATTAATTATTCAAAACAAAAATATCTCACAGCACTTTTTTGTTCTACAGAAGTGTATGTAGAATGATGCAAATCCAATGGTGTGGATCAATCCAACCACAACTTGGTGGCGCAGATTAAACCACCAGGATGTACTGAATGCTTCCAGTTAATAAGAGCAGAGGAGCACCAACTCATGGGGGTCAAGCTGTTTTGGCCCCCGCAATAGCTTTTGGGAGAGGGCTACTCCCCAATGTTGAGGGGGCAGAGGTCAAACGTGCTCCTGTCACCTCCTCCAGACAATGTGATGTTGCGTGTGTGATGTCACACACACACACACACACACATCATGCGCAACGCCAGGCCTCCTCAATCTTTGGTGCAAGTTGACACCTCTGTAAGAGTATAAGTATTGTCTTATTGGAACTGGATTGTGCCAAAGTCCAACTAATCCAGCAGACATTGGCCACATTCACACCATACATTTAATTTAAAGCTCTATGATACCACTTTAAACACTCATAAAAAAGGTAAAGGTAAAGGACCCCTGACAGTTAAATCCAGTCGCAAACAACTCTGGGGTTGCGGTGCTCATCTCGCTCTATAGGCTGAGGGAGCCAGCGTTTGTCTGCAGAAAGTTTTTTCAGGTCATTTGGCCAGCATGACTGAGCCGCTTCTGGCGAAACCAGAACAGCGCACGGAAACACCATTTTCCTTCCTGCCGGAGCGGTACTTATTTATCTACTTGCACTTTGATGTGCTGTCAAACTGCTAGGTTGGCAGGAGCTGGGACCAAGCAATGGGAGCTCACCCCGTCGCAGGGATTCGAACCGCTGACCTTCTGATCGGCAAGCTCTAGGCTCGGTGGTTTAGACCACAGCACCACCCGCGTCCCTTAAACACTCATGGATTCCCCCAAATAATTCTAGGAGCTAGCATGATAATTGTTAGGGGACCTACTGTATATTCTACCTCACACAGCTACAATTCCCAGAGTGATTTAACAACCACTCCTCCCAAGGAACTCTGGGAAATGTACCTCTGCGAGGGTCAGAGACAGTATGCTTCTGAATACCAGTTGTTGGGAATTACAAGTGGGGAGAGTGATACTGGTCCCTGCTTGTGGGCCTCTCATGTGGTTGGCAGTGTGAAAATAGGATGCTAGACTAGATAAGCCATTGCTCTGAACCAGAAGGGCTCTTCTCATGCTCTTATATTCTTAGGATAAGAGAAAGATATAGTCCCAGGAACCTTTGCATCTTTACTTAAGAATACTTACTGTGGTGTCCATAGTATGGGGAATGCATGGGACAGGAACAAGTGGCTTTGAGATTTTGAGGGAAACTATATTTAAAAAATCTGACATTTCACTTGGTTAGGCTAAGCCCTGGTTGCCCTAATCGCCCAGCAGTTGCCGTAATGGCACAGCCTCCGCTGACTTTAATTAGGAAGTAGAAGAAATGAAGAGTGGAAACAACACAGTAAATAAAAATTCCAGAATTCAATGAGGGCATTTCATCATACGAAATCACATTTCAAAGGCATCCTCTCAGTTATCTATGTAAACTAATAACTTGGGGGCCCCTCAGCCACATAGGGGTCTAGTTTTGCCCAAAGTGTGTGTACCTATAAAATCCACCACTGGGTAGAAAGGAGAAACAGAATGTCAAAAAATGAAGAAAGGGAAAAAAAGAAAGAGGAAAGAAAGACTCAGAAAAGGTAAGGAAGGAAAACGAATGTGCTAGAGTCCATTTCATGTCACAGCTACCATGGCTACATCACCACATTTGTCCATAACATTATGGTATAATGATTTGCCAGAGTAATATTTAAGTTTACATCATAGCCAATATAATTTATAGAACTTACTTTTTGCTTTCTAATGATGCTCTAATGTTAAATCCACATGGTTTTCATTCCATGTACAGAATCTGCAAGCATTTCTAAAAAGTCAAGGCCAGACATCATTTCCAGTAAAAATATATACCTTTCAATGCTGTGGAACTTGATTTTGACATTTCGCATGTGGCCGCTAATGCCTACAGTAAATTTTGATCACTGTTTCAAAAACAGAAATCTGTCATCACATCTTAAGATTTTCCAAATGC
The DNA here is from genome assembly GCF_009819535.1 of Lacerta agilis. NCBI lineage: Eukaryota > Metazoa > Chordata > Lepidosauria > Squamata > Lacertidae > Lacerta > Lacerta agilis. Next base: position 42,088,339 of record NC_046319.1, on the reverse strand, counting down.
AAAAACCAGATGTCCAGTTCTCAAAGATGTTTAGGAGGCAATCCTGTGTCTACTTACCTGGGAGTAGATCCCATTGAACTGAATGGGGCTGACACCTGGATAGACATTGTGCTGTTCATGGTTATGTAATCCACACACCTCCCCAAACCCCACTCTGTAAAAGAAATGTAGTTTAAGAAGTTATAATGACTGTTATCTTAGGCCAGTGTGTTTCCCAAACTTGGGTCTCCAGCTGTTTTTGGACTACAATTCCCATCATCCCTAGCTAGCAAGACCAGTGGTCAGGGATGGTGAGAATTGTAGTCCCAAAACAGCCAGAGACCCAAGCTTGGGAAACACTGTCTTAGGCCATACACTTCATTTCAACCTAAAACTTTTAGTTTACTGAGGGTAATGAAAGTGGGACAGGGACAGATGCCAAAGGACTCTAGAAACATTAATGCTTAATGTTTGGGGTTTTTTCTGTCAAGTCCTGGACACTACTCTTTGAACAATCAGAATTAAGGAAGCATCCTCAAATAGGTGTTTTGTTTTTGTTTGTTTGCTTGTTTAAAAAAAATATTAAAGATTTTCATGAAATACAAAAGAACAAACAATGTCTCTCTCTTTTTTGTTCAGATTATAAAGTCTTTTGGTTACGTTCAGTGCAAGACAATGTGGTATCCAGAGGTAGGGAGAGAGAGTAGAAAGGACAGGGTGGGTGATAAACTTACATGCCATTTTACCCCTCTTTCTATCCTTGCACACAGGCCATACTAATCTTCCCTACTTCATTCCAATGTTCATATATGCTCTGCCAAAGCGAGTACTCAGAAGAGGATTTCTAATACTCCAGGGGTTGATGGGAAAACATAAAGGCAGCCCTTGCTTTTAAGAAGAAGAAAAAAGTTCTGGGGGTTCTTGTGGTGGATGACCTCATTCCAAATTGTGCTGGGGAGAGTGTGTCCTTCCCTACTACCCATTCGCAGAGCATCAGAATGGTTTGTATTTTATCCTATGGCCTTTATCATTGTTTTTTTTCTGTTCTGTCTGAGAATCACACAAGGAGAAGAGATTCGTGGCTGTGAATATGGGTCATCAGCCTTCTGCACATCATTTAATCCAGCACAGCTAGCGAAAAAATGGCCGTGCATTCTCATCCTCATTTTTAGAGCCAGGTATTTTAAAACAAACCCTTCACATATTGAGAGCTGGTACTTGAAGCTAGTCAGGCCTTAGCCCTTTCCAACCCTTCTATTGAATATTCTGCCGCTAAATGTGAAAGGTGTGGAGACTTCCTTTAGAAGTAACTTTGAGTAGAAAGCAGTAAGAGTCGAACAAAAGATGTATTGACTGAGCGGAGAGCGTTTGCCCTTCTGGGTCTCAAGAGGGGTGGGGTTACAAATGAAGTGAAATACAATCTTTGTGTTAAATTCTTACAATGATTTTTCCATATCAAAGATTCCATCTGAATAAATTTAGTGCTGGGGTGTGTGTGGAATAACACTTTATGTTATTTTATTTTTAAGAAAGAGCAGCTGAAATCGTTTTAGTACTGCAACATCCCTCAGTGCCTCTAAGAATAATTTCCTGAATTTTTCCAAGTGCTTCCTATTGCAATACAAAGGGAGTGATTTGTACAGGGTGATGGGGATTCCTTTGCATTAATTATTTGCATTGATTAACAGGGAGAAGTTGAAGCTGTGGGGATGAATTGTTTTCAAGTAAGTCCTGGCAGACCTCAGCGAAACCATTTCAGCCTATCATTTCTTTTAAACATTTCTAAACTGCTCCACATCTAAATGATCACAGAATGAAGCACCATGAATAACTCCAAAAACAAGACAATATAAAAATGTAGGGTGGTATTCAACATTAGTTCTACACCAAGTAGATCCATAAATATTAATAACTATGACTAGTTTAGGTTCATTAATTTCAGTGGGCCAACTCTAAGTAGGAGTTATTTGAACGCAACCCATAATCCATTGTTAGGAAGCAGAAACTAAATGCACATACACATAAACACACACACCTAAAAACCAAAAAGCTAATCACACAAAATATAATGCATTTAAAAATGCCTGGGCAGATGAAAAAATCTTAATCTGGTGGCAAAAATGCTGTAATGTCCACATACCCAGAAAGAAGACTCAAGAAGCAATGAAGGGATAGAAAATGTTAGATTTATGAAATATAGCAAATAGAGCATCTGCAACATGATTAGCCAGTTACAGATAGGTAGCCGTGTTGGTCTGCCATAGTCAAAACAAAATTAAAAATTAAAAAAAATCCCTTCCAGTAGCACCTTAGAGACCAACTAAGTTTGTTCTTGTTATGAGCTTTCGTGTGCATGCACACTTCTTCAGATACACTGAAACAGAAGTCACCAGACCCTTATATATAGTGATATATCAGGGTCTGGTGACTTAGTTGGTCTGTAAGGTGCTACTGGAAGGATTTTTTTAAAAAAAAAATTATCTTGTTATGATTAGCCAAGTTTAGAAAGTTTGGGCAGCTGAGGGTCTATATAAATCTGGCTGGAATACATCCCTCCAGTCCCCTGGGCATGTTTATAGCCGCAGCATGTGACTGACTTCCCAGCCAAGGGGTGGCAGACCCTCCAAGAATCCCTATTTTCCAGGGACAGTCCCACATTTACAGAAGCTGTCCAAGATTCTGATTTGCAAATTGAGGCAGGAGCTACTCCAATCAGCCCAGAAGTCCTTGTGTGGGAGGGGCTTATCCTCTATATCCCTGACTCTGTGTGATTTGCTCTTCAGAGGTCCCAAAGAAAGCAGATTTCCCGAGGAAGGGTCTTGTCAGTGCACTGTGCAGAGAAACCCAGGGGCAAGCAAGAGGGCTGGCTGCTCACCACTCCTCTCCCCTCCCCTCCCCTCAGCAGCATTCCCTTTGGGTTGGCGCCCTGTGCACCTGCACCAGTCACACTGCCCCAGATCTGCCTCTGCAAGAACCACAGCTAAAGAATCCCTGACCGTTGGCCATTAAACTTCTGTTGAAAAACTATAATGGGCAGACTTCCACTTTCCAATCAATGTGTGTGTGTGTGTGTGTGTGTGTGTGTGTGTGTGTGTTTCAGCAAAGCATGTTAAGATTCTCAGGGGACTAGATCCTTTTCAAGATATCATAACTGGCTGTCATGGAATTGGGCTCAGTAAGCAGAATAGCCCTCTGATTTCCCACATTCATGTGGAAGGTGCATCATTATGACTTCCAGTGGCTGGGGAATGAAGCTTCAACTTTGCATGAGCAGCAAATGCTAAGCAAATCAGCAAACTAGATGTGAAACTCTTGGATTTGCATAATTTATACAGACACACCATTTGAATGTTTAGTGTGCAGAAGAGTGGGCTGCCTAGAAGAGACATTATTTCTGGCCTCACAGAAATGGTAGGATATACACCGACAAAACAAGGAGACCCGGCTGTCTCACTTCATGCAGAGTGCTCCAAACTGCTTTCTATTCTACTTTGCATCCTTTAACATAGCTTGTCATTATCACATAGGAAGCTGCTTTATATTGAGTCAGGCCATTGGTCCATCTAGCTCAGTACTGACTGGCAGCAACTCTCTAGAGTTTCAGACAGGGGGCAATACCAGCCCTATCTAGAGATGCTGGGTCTGGAACCTAGGACCTTCTATATGCATGCAGATGTTCTACTACCGAGCTATGACTTTTCCCCTTGTAGATTTTGGATTGCATGTGTGTAGGGTGCTTTAGCTTTAGACATGGAAGGACCAGTCTGTTTCTGGCCTCTGTAGCTTCCACCTGTTTTCATTCTGTCCTATGTCCACATTAAACTGCAAATTCTTCACCCTTCCAAAAGCTCACCTTAAAAAAAAATCTACATAAGAATTCAGCTTAAAATGCACGTTTAAACACATATTTTTGTAAGTACTGTATTTTCTCCGAAAACAAGCATTTGTAAATGTATTTTGTTACTTCTTTGCACTTCTAATGTTACTCAGTTCAATGATGGATTGCTATGTTCCAGTTTCCACAATAGTCTGGGGAAAGTGTGGATCAGGTCAGGTCTTATCAGCACTTACAAAGACTGAATTCCTCAAGCCACTCTGTTTGGCATACATGTCCCATTTCAATCAGGACACAGCACAAACCAATCATAAACATTACATTCAATCACCCTAATCAAAAACGCCAATTCTTGTTTTCATGGTTTGAGCAGCAAGCAACCAGTTCAATGGCACATGTCCACTCTCTGCAGAGACTAATGGCATATTATGCATTTTTTGCTGCTATCACTCACCCTCATCTCACAGTCAGGATGCATTGCACACTTTCCAGCCCATTATTTGTTCCCAAAGCCTGAGATAACTGATGGGACGCTTCACTGATTCTTAAAGTTATTCATAATGATACATGTATGTTTTGAAATGCAATGATACTGAAATGCTGAAGTAGGCAGCCCTTCCCCACAATATCTATCAAACTGAAAACTATCTGGCACTGCAGTCCATACATTACTGGCAATTATAGGAAATTGACTTCTTAAACGATATGGCAGCTGCAAACACGACTAAGGTTAATTTCATCTCTTAATGAGCCTATTTGCAACCCACCCCTTCAGAAGCTGCATGGCTATACTCTGTTTAGCAACAAAAAAATCCAAATTGTCACACTCTTAGAGGTTAAATACAAGTGTGTGTGTGTGTGTGTGTGTACTTATAAGCACATACAAGGGACCACCACTCAATTTTAAAAAAAGCTTAGGCTGAAAGTGTAAAGGGAGAAGGGAGAGAGAACTGAGGGCAATTGAACTGCTGGATCCACTGACCTAATGGGGCTTATAAAAGCAGAGAATCATAAAGTTGGAAGGCACCTCAAGGGTCATCCAGTCGAGCTCATGCAACACAGGAATCACAGCAGGGAATTATGCTAACAGGGGAGGGGTAAAAAAGGGGGGAGGGAAAATCACTGTGTCAACAACTGCTTCCTAGTTTGGGGGCATGTCAGGGGGCTGGAAACAGTGGCGGAGGAACCCTCTCCGGTACCAGGGGCAGGACATCGAGGGGCAGAGCGAACCGCCTGGTGGCGCACGTGTGATGTCCATATGGACTGTGCATGTGTGGCATCCCGTACGGAGTGCGCATGCACGGCAGCCTGTACAGTCGCCGTGTGAGAGGCAGCCCATATGGATGCCGCACAAGCAATGCCCATACTGACTGTGCACACCCTCGGCTGCTCTACAGCTGGGGGGAGGCCATCTTGTCACCCCCCAGAGTGGCACCTGGGGCGGACTGCCCCCTCTGCCCCCCACTTCGTACGCCCCTGGCTGGGAAGGCTATGGCCCCAGCAAGCCTTACTTTTGGTTCAACCAATGTTGAGCTCTGAAGACAATGGGGCAAGGGCCACATAGGTTTATTTGGCTTTGCCAAGGAGGCATCCAATGTCCATATCTCCTTTTTTAAGATACTCTCTCTTTTTTAAGATACTCTCTCTTCAGAGGGAGAGGGAGATCTGAAGATTCCCATGGCCCCTAGGATGACCACTCAGGAACCAACACATCCTTAAAGAAGACCCAAGATGCAGGAATGGCGAAATGGTTAGATTTATTGAACATAACAGTAGAAGATCTGCAAAGCTAAATTATAAAAGTGCAGGGTTTGAATTCATTGCTGGACAAGATGACATTTGGGGTCCCCCTTCCAACTCTACAATTCTATTATTCCCATTGAGCTCTAGTGTTCATGTGATCTCAAACTCCCTGCCCTTGGGAGAGGCCATCTCAAGTGTTCTCACTAAGGGATGGGGTGGGGGGCTAATTTGTACCTGCTGTAGAGCAGGAACTGTGTTTTAGTGGGCTAGGCTGGGTTGCTCCCCCTTAGTTTTTCCTTTTAAAAGAATGATTTTGGAAATCTTGGCATCTCCTTCTTGCTGCCATTTTGGCAAAAGAGTATCAGGCTCTCCCCTGTGAACACCAGGAACAGAATATATAAGACGATGCATGGAGGAGATAAAGAATATACCTTTTCAGAGCTATCTACACAGGTGTCGTGTTTTGTTCCTTCTGGTCTTGAATCTTTTGTGTGCTGTGCACCTCAATAGGAATAATGAATTTGGTCTGATGCTGAGCTAGTGATAGCAGCAAACTACAGGACTTCAAGTGGTGATTGTTTAGCCGATGCAGACTGCAGAGTCGGAATCATTCTGGGAAGGGAGGAATACATTCAAGCGGCTGAATTACCTCTTGCATTGAAGGGAAGGTTATCTGTGTTAGTCAGGGCTGAGGCACAGCTTAACAAACTATTACAGAATGGTATCTTTGATTCTAAATTAAATGTCAAGCATAGTTACACAATGGCAAGCTGGCCCGGTTGTCTGGCAAAAAAATGAAAAAGTGCCCTGCATTGCATAAGTAATGTAAAAGGAAAAGAATGTATTCTGGAGGAGGCATGAAATGACTGTGTTCTGACTAAAGAAGTGACAGGAGAGGAAAGCCACAAATAATGGGCAGAGATGTAAGTGGTTAAGAATGTGGGAGCGAGAGAAGGGACTCTGCATTGAAACTGCCACTCCGTAGTAAAGCTTACCAGGCCTTGGCAGGCATGATATTCCCAACATAAGTGACTTCACAGGGTTGTTGCGAGAAGAAAAAATGAGGGAGGGGGAAACCTACGGGTCAGTCCCATTTTAGGCAGACTTCACTAACGGAATTGCAACTCGGAGTGCTTGACCAAAAGAGAGAGAGAGAGAGAGAGAGAAAATAAAATAAATGAAAGTGTGGGACAACATTGCTTGCTGGGGTGTTTAGAAGAAGAAGAAGAAGAAGAAGAAGAAGAAGAAGAAGAAGAAGAAGAAGAAGAAGAAGAAGAAGAAGAAGAAGAAGAAGAAGAAGAAGAGTTTGGATTTCACTACCCAAAGGAGTCTCAAAGCAGCTAACATTCTCCTTTCCCTTCCTCCCCCACAACAAACACTCTGTGAGGTGAGTACTAGGGCTGAGAGTCTTCCAACAAGTGTGACTAGCCCAAGGTCACCCAGCAGCTGCATGTGGAGGAGCGTAGACACAAACCCGGTTCCCCAGATTACGAGTCTTCCGCTCTTAACCACTACACCACACTGGCTCCCCCCCCCCCCGAGTTTTTAAGCTCTCCAACTTGCTTTCTAGGCTCCAGGAGGCTCTTGTGAGAGACCACACAGCCACAATCACGGGACACCTTCAGCAGAGGAGGTGGTTCCTGGGGTTGTTTGGCTTTGCATCATTTTGCTTTTACGTGCAAACCCCCAGAAAGTAAGGCACATATAAGTAACCCTCAGGTGGCAGAGGCAGGGCAGGCGGTTTAGGTGGCAGTGACAGCAGCAACAGGGCAGGGCGGCCACCCCTGTCTAAATACAGAGAGCACCTAAATCCCCTCCCCCAAGTCAACAGCACACAAGATCTGTGGCTTAATGGGTTGCCTTTGTTTTTGTTTTTATTATGTATTGTGTATTTTTTATATTGCAGTTCTATGAACCTGAGATCTACAAGTATAGGGCGGTATGCAAATTTAAATAGTAGTAGTAGTAGTAATCATTATTATCATCATCCTCATTATCTTCACACACACCTGCAACTTGATCTTCATCTGCTGAAGTTATAGCTCTTTTGTTTTTGTTTTCTACTTTTTTGTTTTGTGTTTTTTGGTCTTCCAAACAAAGACAGATGGATACGGCAGTTCCCAGTCCATCTCGATGCCCTAGAGGAAAATGTCCTGCTGGTTCCTTGAGAAGTACTGCTCTGAAAAAGAACAGATTTATGGATGTGTCAGAGACGCTGTGTGTTTCTTTCCCATAATTCAGTGCTTCTGTACTAGAAATGAGCTTTTTTCTTAAAAAAATAATAATAATGAAAAGTTAAAATGACTCTCTTGTTTAACACAGTGCAAACAGAATGTCCAGGTGCCAACTTGTGAAATTTGACACATTAGTTATTTACTAGAAGGATGACTACACCCAAAAAATGGGGATATTTAACACTCATCACACTAAGTTGCACCATGATTCAGATTCTAAATTTGAGAAAGGGGTTGGGGAACCTGTAGCTCTCCAAATGTGGATGAGCTCCAATTCCCATCCGCCTCAGCCATTATGGTCAGTAGTAAGGGATGATGGGAGATGTAGTCCAGCAACAGCTGAACACCACAGTTTTCCCATCCCTGTTTTAGAATCCACAGCAGGCACCCCCAAACTCAGCCCTCCAGCTGTTTTGGGACTACAACTCCCATCATCCCTAGCTAACAGGACCAGTGGTCAGGGATGATGGGAATTGTACTCCCAAAACAGCTGGAGGGCTGAGTTTGGGGATGCCTGATCCACAGCATGGCCCAACTATATGCTCTGGGTGTTGAATTTTCAATTCAGTAAACAGGATGGAGAAAACAAGGGTAAAGTTGGCTCATTGGCTCTTGCTGTTATGAAGACTCTTTACTCTGCATGAGGACAGACTCTTTCCTTCCTGCTTTCCCTACTTATTTATTTACTGCTTAATGGATTAAAATATCTCCAAATAGTGTACAACAAACTAAAACAACAACAAATTACACAGTAAATATATTATTATATCTGCCGTGTGGAGGCAGCCAGAGCCAGCAGCCAGTACAAACCAGTTGCAAATAAGCACGCTTGTGGGGCGTGTGCGTGTTGTGTGTGTTTTCCTTTCTGCTGAGGAAAAAAGCAGCGCTGCAGAGACTCAGGCTGCCGCCACCGCCAACAGAGAGAGAAGGTGGCTGAGGCACCTCCGTCTGTCCCCATGGACCTCTGGCTGGCTGGCCCTGCAAGAAGAGAGAGGGGAGGGGATGAGTAGCAGGTGCCGCCTTTTCGAGGCAGCGAGGCGGAATGGGAAATGTTGCCGTAAAGCGGAGGCTGCTGCTGGGTGCCGAAGTCGGTGGCCTTGCTGTTCCTGGGAGGGGGAGGAGGAGGTGGCGGGGAGTCCCCTCGCCCACAGTTGTGACACCACTGCTCCCCGCCAGCCTCCCGGTAAGAAGCCTTGCTCGGCGCGGTGGTGGCTGGCTTGCTCTCTGGTTCACCTTCTCGGCTTTGCTTCTTTCTTCCGGCTGCTGGGCGGAGCCATGAAGAGCTTGTGCGCTTCTTCCTTCCTGCTGGGCTGGCTGCTGAGTGGGCGGAGCCACAAACATAATTGCTGGCCGAGAGTGTCACCCCACCTCCATAATGGGAGGGGATGGCGCTGGGGGCGGGCCGCTCTCAACACCCCCTGCTTCCTCCGCCACTGGGGGAGAGACTCCATCAGGCAAGGCCTTCTTCCACCTGCCTTGCTCCACCCTCTAGTCTTTGCTTCTCAATTTGTATTGTATTGTTTTGTGTACTGTGGCTTGCCGTTGTTTTATTGATTAGTGTAGAAATTGTTTATTGTAAATGTTGAGTGGATTTCTGCTTAACTTTTATATGTTGGTATTACTCTAATGATTGTTGAATGTTAATTTTTGATGTAGGTTGCTTATTTTAAAGTTTTGTTTTATTATCACATTTTTGTATTGCATTAGATTGTTATAAGATGTACATTTTTTGTTTCTTCTGCTTGTAAACTGCCTTGATTATTGTAAGATAGAAAGGCAGTATACAAATAAATTATTATTATTAATATTAATATTATTATTATTTCTCAGGATGCCCACAGCCATGTTCCAATCAGCACTCAAATCAGCTGTACTGCACACACCCAGTTCCAGGCTACAGCAGGTTTGGGCTGGTGGGTTCCCTGGGTGGGGGGTGGGGAGACAGTCCAATGGGTGGCAAACAGGACACCCCTCCACCCACAGTTCTTTCTCTGGCCTCTGCACACTGCACATTTATTCTTTCAGCTGCAATCTTCTAGTGACACAACTACACACAATTTTAGTTGTAAGGCAAGTAAAAGACAGATCACTCCTTCAATCATCTTAAAATAGTAGAACTGGTGGCATTGCCAATACTCAAAATTAGTTGAATCTAGCATTTTAATAATTCCCAGATGAGCCCTGACTTCAAGTCAATGAATTTTAATATTTTTGTCATTCCAAAAGAGATTGATTATGAGTTAATCAGAAGAAGCACATAAAATATAGATTACGACCAGGATGGAAGCAGCCTTTGAAAACCTTTGTATTAACTTGGCATAGCTCAGCTCAGTCTTAGAGGAAGAGGTTGGTGTAAGCTTGTATTCCCACTGAGGCCACCTACAAGCCTGTGGATTGTACCATACAGTCGTACCTCAGGTTACGTATGCTCCGTGTTGCATACTTTTCGGGTTACAAACTCCGCTAACCTGGAAGTGCAACCCAGCACATGCGTGATATGCGCATGCACAGAGTGTTTTTCGTGGTTTTTTCGGGGGTTTTGGGTTTTTTCAGTCTGCACATGTGCAGAACGAATTGTTTGGGTTACGTCCTTTTCGGGTTACGTACTGTAACCCGGAACGGATTAAGTACGTAACCCGGGGTACCACTGCACTTTGCAACCAGGGACCACAGCTGGACTCATGGGCTACTAAATAGCCATCCCACACCTCAGCTGAGGCAGATCATACATTCTCATAATGCTTCTACTGTTGACGTTATTCCATGCCTGTCTACAATGATCCTTCTGCCATAGGATGTAACAGAAAACAAGCAATGAGCAAAGCTGTTTCATTCCCCGGCATCTCCAGGTAGGGCTGGAAAAGTCTCCTCCTCTGAAACCCTGGAGAGCCTCTGACAGTTAGTATAGATAATACTGAGCTAGATGGACCAATTGTCTGGCTCAATATAGGACAGCTTCTTGTGTTCCTATGACTTAATATCCCCAGATCTCGTGGCAAAGACTGCAAAGCTGTTGGAATTTTGTAGCATATGGATTTTAAAGCCTCTATTAATTTGGATTGGTTTTTAAAATGATGAAAACATTTAACACACCTGTCATTTATCACACATTGTGCTATTAACACATTCAGCTAAATACTAATTAATTAGTAGTGGCTTTCTTCAAAAAAACAGCTGGGTTGGTTAGCCATGGACAATGGGTCCCTGAGTCTTCATTAACTATCATTGCTGTCTCTGATGGATTTGTTCTCACAATTCATAGATGACAAACCTCCTCTCACCTCCTCTCTCCTTAAGAAATAACTTCTTGTACAACAAGGATGTGCAAGCAGATGTTGATCTGTTGCTGACTCATCTGCTCGTGCTTTCTAATTGAAGCCACATAGCTGTGAATATTTTTTACAAGCCTAAGGTTGGTTATTCAGTTTCCTGGGGGGGGGGGGAATGTTAATAGCCCTACTCTTTCACCCCATTTATTCTGGACACTTGAGAAGAAGTAAAGGTTACAGTGCTAAGATTTGCCATGCATGGCTTCAGCTGTTTCCTATTTCCTCTGAGTGTTATAGAGTTCACCTTGGGGTGTACTTGAATTTGCCTAATTGGCTAAGGGCAAGTCAAACCACAGGCTTAAACTAGTTGAAGTGTCACTACTGGGGATTGTAAGAATGTGGGGAGCTCTTTGATCACTACTGCCCATATTGGCAGGGCAGCACCTACCCTGGGTTTCCAGCACGGCGTATTTCCAGCCCTACCTGAAGATACCTTTTGTATATAAAGCAGATTCTTTACCACTGAGCCCCAGCCGTTTGAGGCAACTTGGAAGATGCAGAAAAAGACCGACCAAACTAATAGCTCCAAAATTCCTTAGGGAAGCCATGATAGTCAGACATTTAAAACAGGCAGTGTAGACACGTTATTTAAGAGCATACAGCCATGCTGGATCAGGAGAAATGCCAATCTTGCCCAACATCCTGGTTCCTACAGTGCCCAATCAGATGCTTATGGAGAACCCACGGGCACAGAACGAATATAATCCCTCTCCGTCATTTGATTTAAATCATTAGGTCAAACAACTGAAGTTTTAATTACAGATAGAACTCTGCCTGCCAATCAGGGAGAATGAGATTCAAGGGCATTCCACCATGCAGATGAGCATCATGAAGCTACCTCTCTTCCCCATTACAAATTTGATCCCCTTCTTTCTGGATTCTGGACTCAAAACAAGTAGGGTTTGCTTGTTTTTTGAATTTCAGATCGCAAGCACTTTATTTATTTATTTATTTATTTAACAATCACTTAATTATCACAACCTCTGAGCGGTTTTCCACAAAACAGAAAATATGCATATGAATATTGACGGTAAAATCAGATGTCAAAAGCAGACCAGCTTAAAATTGTTCGAAATAAAATCAGCACTTTTAAGAATATACACTATAAAATAAAAAAATACATATTGAAATGTGTGCCAAATGTCCATGTCTGAGGAGTCTTGCTTAAACAGCGAAGTTTTTAGCTGGTGCAGAAAACAGCACAGCTAAGTTACCTGCCTAATATCCGTGGGCAGGGCATTCCAAAGCACAGGTGCTGCCACACTGAAAGATGGATTCCTTGCAACTGTGGAATGAACATTATATGGCATTATGATCTCCCTTCTACCAAGTAACAACCATTGGCCTTTAGTGCACAGCTGAATCAAAGTCAACAGCGCTCTTTAGGTATTAGTCTACAGTGCACATAAAAAGGGGAGAGGAGGGAGAAGCAGGCCAGCTTTTACCTGCCACTGTCCCCATCGCTCTCCATGTGATGAAGGGCTCAAGTCTGCATCCGGAAGCCCCTATATACACGGAGGCTCCCTATGTGGTGTAGAAACCTGATTTTCCAGGGATCTGCATCATGTGGGGAGCCTACACAAATATAGCAGGCGCTCCACTGCAGACAATCAGGGAACCAGCAGTAGTGCTCAGCAATGCAGCGGTGCTTACCTGACCTCACATCACCAGCGTTCCTGCCAGGAGGGGAAGGGGTGAGGTGGCAGTGAGGGTGGCACAGTAAAAATCCACCTGTAGAGCCCACCTGGTGCTCCCATTTGCAATGCACTAACCTTGTCACCACCTCAACCCTGCTCCCTAACCACCCAGCAGTGATGTTGTTGATGGAACGTCACGTAAGTGCCCCCCTGTAATGAATCAGATCTAAGTTAAGGGATGTTCAGAAACCCATGGTGTTTTAGGAGTTAATGGGCACCCCAGTTTGTGTGGCAGATACCCCTTGGGAGGCAGGACCTTCGGCTCTTTAAAAGGAGGGAGCAGCCGTTAGTGTGGGAGAGTGGTGACTGGAAGAAGGAGGGCATGGGGCCAGGATAGGTTTGGGTAGGTTAGGTTAGGTTAGGATCGTTGAAGATGTTGCTGAAAGAAAGAGTTTACACTGTTATGAAACTAAGCTTATGAACTATTACTGAAACCGTTATGTTCTGTAAGAAATAAAGACCTCTTATTGTTGAGCTAAGAAGATATCGTCGTTCATTTGGTCCAGCGAGTTATTTAGGCTTTGAGGAGGTGAACTCAGGGAAAGGACAAAACTAAACTGAAGGGTGATAGTTTGTGTCTTGGAGTTCCCTCAGGAGGGGCTAGCGGGCGGAAACCCTGGTATTGCCACAGAGTTGCTAAGAGGGCTTAGCTAACTGATATAGTGAGGGGATCTAATAAGGAGAGACCCCGAACTGTAGGCAAAGGAGAGGTTAACCCCTGAAGCCCTGAGCAGAGGATATAACTGGCCACGGCCGCTGGACAGGAAAACTCCCGTTACTAAGGGATCCCCAGATTATGAATAAAAGGGGATTGAAATAACAGACGGACCTCAGAGGGACAGGTGGGGTGCATTGTAATTTGACCCAGAACACCTGATTAAAAATTCACTTAGTAACGAGGGGAGAGTCTGAAGTGGAGGTTCGTCGCACCCCCCACGTGCTACTGAGTGGTGGGAGGAAAGCTAGCACTCCTTGAGTGTTCACTGAATACAAATGCTCAAAGAGAGCTGTAATGTTCCTTATAGCCATACCTTCCAGGATGCTGATGGGGTTTGAACTTGTTCCTGAGCTGTTTCCGATAGTTTCATTCTAATATCTCAGATGCCAAACTTGACAAAGTACAAAGCACATTGCATCTAGCTCCAAGCTATGCAGGGTAGTTATGTCCTGCTGAAGTGGTTTTGATAACATGCAAATTTATTTAGATTTAATTGGCTGATCAATTAGAAGCTAGATGGTTAATGAACTAAGAGTCTTTAGTCAATCAATAGGCCTGATTACATTGTCTCTCTTTATCCATTACCTGCCCTCACTGAATTAAGTAATATTTCAAAAGGTGCTTTGAGAAACTGAGGTCACCAGCCAAATGGTGCTTCATAAATCGAAAGCAGTATTTTATTACATCAATATCTGCCTTCGTTCTGGGGGGAAATATAATGATGTTTTTGGAACCTAATAGAGTCCAGTCTTTACAGAGGACAGACTTTATTCCCTGTTAGGTTCAGACCTTTCAGCAGTTCCCTTGGTAATAATTTCTGACATTGGAAATAGCTCCTAGGTATTTATATAGTTAATCCTGTTTCTGCCGATAGCCTTAGCTGCCGAGACGATTTTGTAAGAAAATGTTCAGCAGTTTGTTCGTAACCTTGTATGGTGGCAACATTGATACATTTTTATTCCTTCTAAAATTTTGTGACATGGCCGAACACTGATTTACGGCAGAGGAAGTGATTGTCTCAGGTGTTATAAGGATAGAGTCATTTTAGTGAAGCCCCTAGGCCTGTGCTCAACCATTTTGTTTGGGCAGAAACACTACAGGTATATCAATATCCTACTGGGATGTAGTTTTTTTATTTATATGTCTATGCAGAATCCAGCCATTCTCACCTGAGATTGAATCATATTTGTCCCCATCAGCCTACACTCAATCCCTCACCCTAACAAACAAAAACACACAACTCTGCCACATCTGTTTCATCAATCGATTCAAAGTCAGGCAACATTTACACAAGCATAATGAAGTAATAGAGTTCTAACGTGAAAGAATGGACTGTACCACTTTAGGCTGCCATTGGCAGAATGCATTCCTAAATGCTCCCCTGGGCAAACAATAACAGCAGCAACAAAAACACCTCTCACCAGGAAGAGAAGCTTAATGCTTCACCTTTCAGCTGTTTCTGACTGATGCTTTCAAGCTTGTTTTTCAGGGCTAGGGATTGAGAGAAAATTGATTCAGATCACATTTAATGGCACCTCATCACCCTTTTTGAAACAATCTGAAATGGAGCCGTCCTTCAAAATTTGCACTTCTCTGAATTTTGCAGTGCAGTGCAAAATTTTGCAGGGGTGGTGGGCAACTGCCTCTTTAGACCTAATGGACCAGTCGTTGCTGCTTTGAAGTTTGTCCCATGTTGTACTGAACACTGTTGACTTACCACAGGTATTGGAGATTTTTATTTTATTTTTAAAAATATTTAATCTGTTGATGTGTAAACCTGCCTTTAGTGATGGGATTAGACGGCTTCTTTGGGGCCCATCAAAACACGTTTCTCACTAACTACATTGTCCATAGTATCAGCAAAAGGGCAGGAAAGAGAAGGAGAGAGAGAAATCAAAGGCAAGGGAGAGAGACAAGGCTCCCCAACAGAGCATACATCCCTGTAAATAAGTGGATTTCAAAGGAGGAAAGATAAAGCCTTAGCTGTTTAAGTTGAAAGTCAAAGCTGAATATACAGTTAAGTCAAGCAAGGAAAGCTCTTTATTTTATTTTTTTCCTTGCTGAGGAACACAAACTCAGCCTGAATTAAGCTTTCGTATCAAAGCCCTTCCTGAACGCTCACAAGATTAATTTTCACATTTAATAGCTCTGCTCCTTAAATGTTGTATTTGAGATTAAAGTACACTGATGAGGCTGACACCACTAAATGGAGGCAGGCAGCTCTTCTTTTGTTGCATTTTGGGGGCTCATCATTCCTGGTTTTAGCTACCTGTCAAGTGTGTTGTACTTAAACACAGGGATGACCCAAGACGATTTGTTGCTAAAGGGCAAAGAGTTTCCTCCCCATTGTCCTGCCTCCCATCCAACATACGCAGACAAAGGCTCTATGTGCAAATAAGAAAAAGATCTTTATGCAGGCAAGTAATGGTACAGGATTGGCAGCAGACACGGGGTTCAAAGGTCATGATCCAGGAGTTCAGGAGTTCAGGCAAGATGTTCAGAATTGCACAGAAGCCATGGTGATGTCTCAACAGTTTCCACGCCCTGCCTGCCAAGCTTTTAAAGATGGGGGGTGACACACTCACTTATGAGAATTGCTTGTTTTGCAGGCTTGCAAATTCACACTCCTCCATGATTGGTGGTAGAGCTCCCATCTGCGAAGGTGCTGCCTGGTTCTAGGCAATAATATTTCACCCTCCTGTTCAGGCTACCTCATTCACTACTGTCTCCTGAATTTCCTGCCCACTTAGCTGCCCACAGCCCTCCCCAGCGTCCACTGAGACTCTCCACTGTGCCTGGAGGTTGGGAGAAGGAGCCAGCATCCCTGGAGTGCCTGTATGTGGGGCACAATGGGAAGAGCCCCCCTCATCCAACACCAGTTCATGGCAATCAGCCGCTCTTCCTCCTTCTCTTGGATCAGAGTCTGACAATCGAAGCCCAACCCTGATAGTGCTGTGAGGCTCATGACACCTGCTCCCATCATACCATCTGGTTCAAGGCTTCCTGTGGTGGCTGCCTCCAGAGCCAGCCCAACAAGGGGACAGGGTCAGGCAGCCACCTCATGCAGCACCCCAGAGAGGTGGCACCAAGGAGGAAGAGGAAGCTGGCTCCCTGATGCTGCTTTACATGGTGGGGTTGCCATAATGGCTGTGTAAAGTGGCAGCAGAAGTGGGACTGTGACTTCTCTTTCTCCCCCTCCAAGTGCCGCCCCTTTCTGGGCAGCCTTGGCAAATAGGCCTATCATGAGGCAAAGTGAGGCAGCCAGGGCCAGCTCAATACATTTTGGCACCTGAGGTGAACAAAAAAAATGTTCCCTCTTCCACCGTGCAACCTGATTAGAACATTTTCATGTTTGTACAGCACCAAACACTCCCTAGCAATACTACTACTACTACTACTACTACTAATAATAATAATAATAATAATAATTTTTGCATTTATACTGGTGTGGAACTGTGGGGAACTGAAAAGAAGTCTGGAAATATGAGAAACTGAGAGAAACCAAAACTGACATATTTGTCTATTCCTAGCTGCAGTTGTTATGAAGACCCCAGACTGAGACTGCTGCTGCCAACTGGAATAAATCATACTGTACTGGGATAGATGGCCAAGATAATCTGACTTTGTACAAGGCAGCTTCCTAACCAAGTGCCCTGAAGCCTAATGGAAACCATGTTGTTTGGGAGGTCTTCAAATACAGGAGCATCCACTGACTCCTCCTCTGCCCCCCTTGTGGGTCGAAACAGCATCATAGAATTCAATTTAGATTGCTTTCAATATCTCACAATTTCAGACCAAACCAACAATGCTTTTTTAAAAAAAGCCTGTTACAATTTGCTTTTTCACCAAGTGCCTGTGTTAAAATAGAAGAATTTTTCATCTCTCCATTGGACTGAGATTTTAAATTCACAACCATTCAGAAAAGAACATAGAACAATATATTTCAAATTCTCTTGAAAAAGTCCAACATCTGTATTAGGAGCCAGGAAACGAGAGGGGAGGAAGACAGCAGAACAGAACGGTGACATTTTCAAAGAGATCTTCCGTAGCTATATTATCTTTTCAGTTCAACATATTAAAATCATCCTGAATCTCTGACCTTGTTCGGGAGGCAGAGCTGGAAATGAATATACGGAGAGTCAAATAATCAACATTCTTTTAGAAGTCGTGCTTGCAAGTGAGACAGAATGAACAGATACGGCATGTGATTTACATAAAGCACAACCAGTTACTTTGGTCTTGAACTTTTCATAAGAGAAAGACATAATTTAAAATGTGATCATGAATGGCTTCTAATTAATGTGATATAAAGAGGTCATTGAAATTGATTAAGAGACATTTTATGAAAATGAAGATGCTGCGCTCTTTGAAAATGCTCAGAGGTTCACACAAGCGTGCAGTATTTTTAAGCTTCCTGTGCCAGTATACCACAAACACCAGAGTAATGACTGTCCCCGGGTAGTTTCCCATCCATCTGCTGAGATTATAAGTCCAGGAACAGAATAAACGCTCCTGCCATTAATGTTAGGCTTATACATTAAAAAGAAACTAGTTAGATTGCACATCAGTTTCCAGTTCTCAGAGGTGGTTTACATAAATGTAAACTGCATTAAAAATTCTTTGTTTCCCTACCTTTTTAAATAATTATTCTATTCTGCTGAATGCAAAGGATGCAAAAAAGTCAAATAAAATGATCAGGGAGTAGAAGCATTTTCCCTATAAGCACAGATGAAATCATTTGGATCTTTTTAGCTTAGAAAAAAATAAAACCTCAAAGGGATGGAAGTCTGGAGAAAGTGGAGAGAGTTTTTCTCCTTCTCCCAAGTAGACTTGGGGGGGGGGGGTCATCCAATGAAATTGATTAGCAATAGATTCACATCTGACATATATTTCCACAGAATGTGTAATTCATTTATTGGATTCATTTCCACAAGATGTGATACACACACACACACACACACACACAAAATTCATGGAGAAGAGGCATATAAATGGCTGTTACTTATTCTGGGGGAGTGTCTGACTAGCAAGTGTGGGAACCAGAATGTTGGGTAACATGAGCCTTTTGTTCTGATCCAACAAGACTCTTATTGTATGGTTCACTTCCAGATTTTTCAAAAATTCATTCATTCGTTCGTTTGTTTGTATATTTAATTTGTATGCCATGCTTCATCCGAAGATCTTAAAGCAGTTCACAGCATAAAAACAAAGAATAAAACCACAATGTACATAATAAAAACAAGAACAATACAAAACAAAACAATAACCATTCTAGAGAAATGTTGATACCTGTCAGGTCTGTGTCAGGGTTGCTCATGAGTAACCAGGCATGAGTCTCAACTGTCTTTTAACAGTTTAATGGTGCAGACTATTTACAGTGCAGAGAACGTGAAAATATGACCGTCCTAGTCACTCGCAGAATCCGGGAGTGCCGGTTTCTGGCTGTGACCCCAACATAAGAATTTCGGCACCCCAAAGCGCCGCCTCCCCTGACTCCTTTTGACCCCTCTGCGCAACTGGG
This sequence comes from Lacerta agilis, assembly GCF_009819535.1. Taxonomy (NCBI): domain Eukaryota; kingdom Metazoa; phylum Chordata; class Lepidosauria; order Squamata; family Lacertidae; genus Lacerta; species Lacerta agilis. Next base: position 42,069,283 of record NC_046319.1, on the reverse strand, counting down.
GTGACGGAAGTGGCGTGCTCCCCTCAGAGCGAAACTCATGAGGTGTGCTGGGGCTCTCAGCAGCATCTCCAAGCCCTTGTCTCGCCTGGCTGTTTCCAGCCTGCCCCTCCCCGCTGGAGGAGGTGCTGCTTTTCCCGCTTGAAGAGGCTTTACTACTGAGGAAGTGTCAGGGCTCTCGGTACATCGCCAAGACCTCCCGCCCTGCCGAGGGCAGTTCCCTGACAATACCCTTTTAGGGGTGTGCAAAAGGAAAAGAATCAAAACAGGCTACTTTGAATGGATTCAGGGTTTATCCAAGCAAAAGCGGAATATTTCTGAAGCACCCCAAAACAGTGACCTTCAAAGTACTTTGAAGTCCTTTAATATCTGGGATGTTAAAAACAAAGCAAAAACAATTTCTCCTGAAACTTGCCTTATAAGGAAGGTACAGTAGCACATATAGGGTGTGGGAAACTGGGGCAGGGAGCTAAACAAGTATTGGCAACTCCCATTTATGTTTTGAGGCACTGCATATGTCAGCAGGCCATGCATAAACCTGCCCCACTCCCTTCCATTCTGCCCCGCCCTGTTCTGCCCCTGTCCCTCCCCCTTCCGGTGCAAAAAATCGCATGCACGTCAGCGGTCACATGAGTGCCAACCACACTCAAATTGGGAGTTGCCAGTAAGCTCGCTGAGTGTTCGCTGAGTGTTGCAAGGGAGGAACAAGTGTGTGTGATTGTGGAATGGAGTGTCTTGAAGGAGGCCAGGGCATGGCTGGTTAGCTAGAACCATTGTAATCTTTGTGGGATGTAAAACTGCAGTCAAGCACAACATTACTACAGTGGACATGTTAGGGGATGTTTTGTACCACTCAGGAGAAGACTTCCTGTTTCCTCCTGAGTTGGGACAGACTTCCACTACATGTGACTTGAAGAGGGTGTGTGGTCTGTTGTACTAGCATGAAGGAGCACACAGCCCCCATGTTCTGATCCGTGTGTGTTCTCCATTTTGTTTGTTGTTGTGTTTTTGAAGAAGTGACTGCTTAGTCACAGTAGCACCTTTGAGACCAACTAAGTATGTTATTGGTATGACCTTTCGTGTGCATGCACACAAAAGCTCATACCAATAACAAACTTAGTCTCTAAGGTGCTACTGGAAGGATTTTTTTTACAGTGGTACCCCATGTTACGTACGCGATCCGTTCCAGGTCACGCCACGTAACCCGGGCATGCGTAACGCGAACGAACAAAAAACCCAAACAAACCCGGAAGTTTGCGGGTTTTGGCACTTCTGCGCATGCACAGAACGCTTCATAGAGGACTTCCAGGTCGCTGAGGTACGTAACTCGAACGTACACAACACGGAGTGTACACAATATGAGGTATTGCTGTATTTTGTTTTGACTACAGCAGGCCAACACAGCTACCTACCTGCTTAGTCACAGTCACTTGGGACTAACTTCGTTATGAAATAGTTCTAGTTGTTATGTAACCTAAGCCTGCCTTCAGGGATATGTCTGTGAACCTGAATGAATCTGTGAGTAAACTACTTTTATATTAACATTAATCAGATTCTTGATTTTATTCTTTTTAAGAGGGATTAGAAGGGATTTTACCAGGAAGGAATCTTTAATAGTAAGACTCAGATGCATCGGCAACAAGCTGATCGCTGTGCAATTTAAAAAGGGGGATGTCTGGAACTCTGCTAGAGTATGGAATTTGCTAGTGCAAGTTAGGAAGGATATCATTAAATAATATATCCTCTCCAGCCTCCCTAATCATCCCCACAAACTTTAATACACAAAAGTAATAGGTAAGTAATGGATGCACCCTTCAGTTGTCCAGCTATTTGTAGTCCCCATAGTTATTCATTGATTCATTCATTCATAAATATAGAGTTCTATGCAGTACTATGAAGAGCTCCTACCACTGTACAGCCGCCACACTTTTCACGAACTTCCGCGATGCTGGCCTTCCAATGACTCAGTGCTACATGGATCCCCCTTCAATTACTTCAAGTCCTCTCATCTGAATGTAGTGAGCTAAAGAGGTTTCATGTGATGAAGGGCAGTCTCAAAGCAGAATAAATAGATGAAAGCCTAAGCCAGACCTTCTAAAACTTGTTTAGAAATATTTGTACAGTTCAAAAGTATGAAAAGTATTGAACGTTCGTGTATTCAGCAGTAGAAAATCAGGAGGCAACACAAACGCAATCACATTAGCTGAGTGAATCTGACTCTTGTTCAACAGAGGCACTGAACATTACAACCCCAAAGCTTTAAACAGCCATATCATACTGGGATATTGCCAGAAGATATTGTTTTTGCAAAGTATCTCATGATTATCGGTACATTTTATCCCTCGGTAAGGGAAAAAACCAAACCCTTGGCAGATGTGAGGCTATATTAGGTCTCACAATTCTACTTCTCTCATGACCTGCCTTTTATTGGCTAAAGATGGTGAGTTAAGTCTGTCTCCAAGATGGCTATAAAAAATATAATGTTTCAATTTCTCATGGCTCCCATGTTCATTAAAGCCTTCTCTTTTTTTCTCTCCAGCAATCTGCCTCACTTGCAAAGGGCATTAGAAATAAAGATTGTATTTCAGCTGAAGACAGAGCGAGCACAAAAGCTCCCCTAATTACGTTACTAATTACTTGAATAGTCCTCCATTTGACAGTATAATTACACCAAAGGAGGGTGAAATGTCTCCATTACCAGGGAAAGAACTGGAATTTGTTTTCATTCCAGAATTCATAGACTATGAAGCTGGATGTATAAACTTCACATGAACTCCAAAGGGCAGACAAACTTTCTAAAAATAGCTATTTTTCAAACAAATGTCTTGTAGAAAAAATAATAATTTGTGAAACATGTGCTTTTCATTAAACCCATCAGACATCTGAGCTCCAGGACCTGTTCACCTCCAACCTCTATGCTTGATTTTCACTGCTGTTCATTACAGATATTGCCCTGCTGCGTTTCACCCATTTATAAACCGTGACTGATCCAATGGGATCCTAACATTTTCAGTACATGCATCAGACAAAAAGCATTTAATGACTTGCTAGGGATGAGGAAGAAAATGGATTTTATTTGCATGTCCATGAGAAACTACCCAATTTGTACTTCTCAAACCAATCCATGAACCAAGACACAATTATCCTTTAAAATTCTGATTTTGGTCATGTAGTTCTCCAGCCAAATAACATGTACAAAATGCATACACTGGGGAAAGCCGCACATAAAAATGTATACAACAGTGAAAATTATATACAATAAATGTTTTATGTTGGGAAAAAAATGCTTGCACAAATGTGTATATTTCTCAAAAAAAATAAAAAATTAGTCTATTTAGTGAAATTCCCACTAAAATGCTGGTGAATTTTTATGAGGATTTTTTTTAATCCTCAATGATTGCTGCAGAAATGTGGAAAGCTGAATTTAAAACTGGAAAAATAAGAAACATAAAAGACAGAAATCCATCCCTATAACTGGCACATCATTAGCATGTTCCCCCCACCAATGGTAGGGCAACTAATTCGTGATGAATTCAGCTCTAGTTCTCTTTTCTTATTGTATTTTGATATATTTTCCAAAATTAGCAACTCCTGCCTAAAACTCTGGAGAATTCCTGCCTGTCAGTTTGGGCAATACTAGAAAACTTGTGTAACTTCTTACACAGCTTCATATACCTCCTGAATAGGAAAACTGAAGCCCCGCATTAGTAAAGACCTGTTCAGCCTCTTTCTGGCTTTGGGGGTAGATAGGTGAGCTATTAATAGCATCTAGGCCAGGGGTGAGGAAGTGGAATCCAGCCAATTTGACAGCTTGGTGGAGGATACAGAGGAAAGTCTCAGAACCTTATTTGGGGAGTTTCATACTCCTGCCATCCTTGGGCAACTGCCATGGCCCCTATTGCCCGAGCAGGCAGTGGCGTAGGAAGGTGGGGGCGATGGGGGTGGTTCGCCCCGGGTTCAACCATGGGGGGCGACACTTGGCGCGCCCTGCAACACCCAAGCCGAGCCCCGCCACCCGGTAAAACCCCGAACAAGTTGCAGAATGAGGCAACCTCGCCCCACAGCCTGCTCGCAAACCTGCTTGGTGGCCTATGAGCAAGCCGCAGAGCGGAGCCGCCCCACCCCGCAGCCCATCCGGGGCCCACCTGCCAGCAGCGCATGCCGCTCCATCTGGGGTCTGCCCACCGGCGCCACTCTCCAGTGTGCATGCACAGCACCATGACGCATGCACCATGACACAAACCACGCCCCCTGGCACCGCCGGGTTCGCCGCCCCAGGCGGCCAAGCGGCTTCCTCCGCCACTGCGAGCAGGGCCTGCTTATAATGCTTGAAGTCTTTTTGACTGGGTCTAGGTGCCCAGTTTAATTTTCCAAAATGCCCCTGGTGCAGTATCACTCGAGGGCAGTATGGGAATGCAGCTAGACTTAGCCACTTGGTGCTTTTTGCAATGTTGCTCAGAGCATTGCTGCCTAATAAGCCCAAAGGGGGCACAGAAATGGAAGATGAGTCCACAAGAGGTCACTTTTATTTTTGTGCACAGACACCTGGGGGCTGGAGCCAACTACAATCCTTAGCCAAACAATGGCTTTTCCGTGCCTGCACTTGAATGCTGTATTTAAATGTGGCTTCTCAGCCTATACTACACATTGCCACATTTTCAAGCTCATTGTTGCATCTAGTTTATTTTATTTCAACGATTTCTGTATTGCTTACTTACAATAGCCTGAAGCAAAACAACAACAACAACAACAACAACAAAACAAAAGTCAGTACAAAAAAAAATCTGTTACAATTATAAAATCAGAAGTCAGTTAAATGCTGGTTGGAATAAAAAAAGCAACAGTATGCACTGGAAGTTCAACAGGGAGAGAACTCACAGGGAGTTCCATACAATCAGGTCCACAATACTGAATGTGCAGTGCCTGGTTAATCTACGAGACTTGCATCTGAGCCATGGGGGACCAGTATCAGTGACTCATGTGAAGACCCTGGTGACTGAGCAGGGATAGAATAATGTATTTTTTAAGGCAAATAGCACCAAACAACACTGCCAACTTGGGTTGCCATACATTTTTAGCAAATTCTGTCCAGATACTACTTTCGACTGCACTATTCCATATATGTCCAGAAAATTCCAGACATATGGCAACCCTAGGATAGTGGAACCTTTGGCCCTCTGTATGTTGCTGAACTACAAGTTCCACCAGTCATAGCAAGAATGGCCAATGGCCAGGGAAACTGGAGTTGTAGTTCAGCAACATCTGAAGGGCCAAAGGTCCCCACACTCGTAATAATGGACATAATCTATAAAGGCATTGGGGAATGATGCACACAATATTTAGTACTTGGTTAAATCACAGGACGTGTGGACTCTACATGGCTCTGTTCTGAAAACCCATTTCGGAAAATTTGTTAGTTCCAGGCAGCAGCATTAAGCTACATCATAAACCACTAATCAGCAACATTTGCACACACAAGAATTTTACCTATTTTTCACCAGCCAAACAGCAAAGCTGCCTCCCAAACTGCTGCAATATACCAAATTCAACGTGAATGCCCCACTGAAGCAAGACTATTATTAAGAATCTGTTTTAGATTAGTAGCAGGATCTCCAACCCACTTACATTTTTCTCCTGCTGAGCTGACAACCTCAATCAACACCAGATTGTCTGCACATCTAACATCAGGAAACACCTAACATAGCTATAATAAATTCAAGCCTTTAGACTCCATCCTGCCCAGCGGCATATAAATCAGATTCAAACTTTTGAACTGTGTTTATTTTTTCACCGGGGGAAAAGAAACCCTCCTCTTATTTGTTCAGATATGCAATGACTGACCAAATTGAAATACTAGAAAAATCCAGCCTGCTTTGAAGAGAGTCCAGCATAAGGCACTGAAACATATCTGGCTATTACTAAGAAAATGGATACACATCTCAAGAATTTGTACAAATGATTTTAAATTAAATATGATTTGCTTTCTAAGCATGGGATATAAGAGTTTATTGTTCCATTCTTGGAGGAACACAGGAGGAATATTTTTGCCACAGTGCAGCAAAAATAGGAGGCATCTAGCAAGAGTTGTTCCATAGTGTCTGCCCCTAAATAACAGAATGACAAAATGTTTAAATGAATGCTGCAGACAAGAGAGAGGAGGACATCAGACCAGTCATCAAAAATATCTGGAGGGCACCAGGAAGACAACTCCCATCGACCCCACCAGAGGCTGATGCATGTTGTAGTCCAAAGTGTCTGGAGGGCACCAGGTTGGTAAAAGCTGCAACAGACATTTCCCAACATGCACAATGTTTGAGGCTTTTTAATAGGGAAGTTTATGTTTATATCTGTCCGGTGATCAGTTGACTGAAAGCTAAACAAATTTATATCCAATTAAGGTGTACTCACAGTAAACCCATTGACAGTAATGGACATGACTAACGGGCCCATTAATTCCTGAGCAAGACTAGCATTGGCTGCCACCCAAAAGCTCAGTCAGTAGAGCACGAGACTCTTAATTTCAGGGCAGTGGGTTCGAGACCCATGTTAGGCAAAAGATTCCTGCATTGCAAGATCCTACAGTTCTCTGATTCTCTGATTCTATGGAGAATGTTCAATGCATAGCAACAGGCCATTGCAATCTTCAAATACCACCTATGGGGAGTAAAACATATGTGCCTTAAAAGGAAAGGGCCATAGTTCAGTGGTAGAGCACATGTTTTGCATGCAAATTGCCCCAGGTTCAATTCCTGGCATCTCCAGGAAGGGATAGGAGAAATTCATGTCTGGACGGAATATGCAGAACTGGATAAAATGACGGGAAGAATCCGGGAACAGCGGGACCAGAAATTCATCAAAGACTGGCTAAAGTTTACGAACTATTTAAAAGACAATTTACAATTGAATACACTAATAGGATTTCAAGAAGTTTTGTAGTTAATGTGTAGAAATATTATTGTAAGTATGGTAGTTAAAGTAAGTAGGAATTTTATGATAATGTAAGCAATGGTTGATTAAAGAAGTATAATATTAAGATACAATTTCGAAAGCCATGTGGAGGGACTGAGGGAAGTCATGGCTTTGTAAGCCAAAGTTGGAAAATGTACGAGAATGTTGGATTTATTATGTATTGTAGTAGCATAGTGTAAAAAATAATAAAAATCATATATATATATATATATATATATATATATATATATATATATATATATATATATATGGAGAAATTCATGTCTGAACCCCTGGAATGCCTCTGACACTTACTGTTGACTATACTAGGCAAGATGGACCAATGGTCTGACTCAGTAGATACTATCAAACACTTTGAATAACTACTTTGGAAACTGTACAATGAGAGGAGGGGAGAATTTAATGTGGTGTCGCAAAAGTTGAGATTTAAACATAAAACATAAGGTAACTGAAGCTGCTGTGCTTCTGAACTTAAAAAAAAAAAGTTATATGAAAAGGCACATTCAAAGATTTTCTTGCCGTTCTGAATCATTGTCTCATGTACTCTCCCGAGGATTCTGCACCGTACAAGGTGGAACCTCTTTAAAAATGGCATCAGCAATATAGCATGCGACGCCAGGTAATTTGTAATTGCAAGTGACTTAGAAAAGTCACAGGGGACTTTATCCAATTCAGTAATTATTCCTTTCTACTGAGCCCTGCTCTTTCACTGTTTCAGATCAGTAGGTGTTGGCCTTGTAGAGAATACTTTGCGGTAACTTAATTATATCAGATTCAATTCCTGATAAAGGCACTCTTATGCTTTCAAATAGGGACATTGCAAATACACAAACAATTATAAAAGAAACAAAATAGAAAATTCTTTCCAGTAGCACCTTAGAGACCAACTGAGTTTGTTCTTGGTATGAGCTTTCGTGTGCATGCACACTTCTTCACACGAAAGCTCATACTAAGAACAAACTCAGTTGGTCTCTAAGGTGCTACTGGAAAGAATTTTCTATTTTGTTTCGACTATGGCAGACCAACACGGCTACCCACCTGTAATTATAAAAGAGTTACATTATTAGATGGAAAAGTTACTGGGTTCCCACCATCTGTATTTATGTGGGAATCTTATAACTGCGTATTTTAAGTACCGGTAAGCCCCTCTGATATCAGTGGGACTTTTTGCTGCATAGGTATGTATAGCATTGCACTGTTGATCCGAGATGTGGTGAATTAGAGACTGCTCATCAAAAGATTTGCATGTGCTCTTTTGAAATCAAGCATGGGCTGTTGGTTTTAATTCCTCTCATTAAGCATTTGTTTTCATTTCATTTCAGCCAGTCTTCCTTATCAGCTGAGTCCATTACCATTTGATACCTAAACTAGAGGAGTTTTTGTTTTATTTTTAAATCTGCATTCTGTCAAGATCCAGTTGCTTCTAATTTATTGCAATGAACCCTGGGCAACAAGATCCTCAAGGTTTCCTCTCCTAATGCACACCACCTGGTTTCTGTTAGGCTTAAGGTAGACAAGGACATTAGGTCATGTCACTCTGCACGTTGTAAAAACAACCATTTTAGAAGGTGGCAGACTTGCATGTGAAGTGAAACAAAAGCTTCCACTGTGCCTTGACACCCTAGAAGTTCCACAGGGTTTCAATTAAATACAGATTGAATAAATAGGTCCCTGTGACTTGGGTTTTACCTTCTCCCTTTCTTCATCATGCCATGAAAAATTCCAGGATTGGAGAAGGGGGATAAACTCTCTTTTTTCCCTTTCCTTTTAAAGAGAGAAAATGATAAACCTTTCTGAATGGACCCAGGAGACAAGAAGCCAAAAATATAGCTGGTTAGGTCAAATCAGCATTCAATAAGTATGCCAGAGAGTTTGAAAGATCAGTAGCAAGCCTATACACACACACACACACACACACACACACACACACACACTATTACGGATGGACAGGTGTCACTCTGTTTCCTATTTATGTCCATTTTGCACATCTTTTTCATTCCATCCTCTTTCTGCATTAATCTGCTTTTTTATTATTATTTATAATTATTTTATCTCAAGGGACACATTTCCAGGCCTTCTTTACCCCGAAAAACACATTTTGTAATGCATATCTCTACATTATTTGAGCCAAGAACTCTATCGCAAATTTCAGACAAATGCAAAAATTTGAAAAGATGAGTATGTCCAGGAAGTTCTGTTCAGACTATTCCTCATTAGAATCAACAGACACTAAGGCTGTATAAAAGCTTCAGCTGGTCCAAAATGATGTGGACAGACTGCTGGCTGTAAAGAACACTTTACTCCTCTTTAAAAACAAACAAACTTCATTGCCTACTAGGCCACTTCCTAAATCCAGAGATTCCCTATGCGATCCAAGTAACTAGTGTTCCTATTTGGGTTTTCAAAGGATGGGGACTCTCTGGGTTTAGGAAGAGAAGTAGTGAAGGAGAACACCACATAAACGAGGAGGAATTAAAGGAGTCACAAGGGGTACACAACCCCCATTAAGCTTAGGTATGGGATGAGCCTTTAGTCAAGAATATTAGTGAGACACTTGGGAAGTGTCAGTTCATACTGGAATTTGCAAGCACCTCTAGTTTTAAGAGTTACTGCTTTAAGAGCTTATAAAGACCTTGTCTCAAAGTACATCCATTTTTAAATTACTGAAAGAAAACAAAATGTGCATCATTGTTATTTTTGCTATTTATCATTTGCCAGCTATGTGATGCTGACAATCCCTTTTGAATTTTAAGGATTAAGAATGCCAGAGGGCATTACATTAACATTATGTCTGGGTTCCCTCTCCGCCTACTCTTGTCAAAACAAAAAAGAAACCCTGAGAAGTCTGTCACAGAGAGATAGAAAAATTGGAGAAATCTAATTAGTGCTATATGTTTGGAAACTATTGCCAACAAAATCTGTTGGTTTAAGTCATATTATGGAACAAAGACATTTATATTGTTTAATTATGATTAGATCCTGAGTTGGGAATATTCCAGTCTGCTCCTCATATTACCAAAAACATAATTTCCACAATCTTGAGAAACATCTCTTGTTCTTGCCATGATAGACGTGAATATTATAATTCTATTATTTTTAATGTATTTTCAGATGTGTGACTGCTACAGAGGCTCAAATAAAGTATTATCCCCTGGACAATAGACGATATGCTGCAAGAGCCAAAGGAAGAAAATGAATTTCATTAGAATAATCACAATATAAAGGACTCAGCTTCATGCCCCATGACAGTCATTTTCTCTCAATGGGGAATCCTCTTCGTATTGACTTTTCTGATAAGTAAAGCCTGCTGCAACTTTTCCACGAATTGCAAAAGGATTGTAGGGAGGTTTTCTGTGAGGGGTGAATCCATTGCTGCAGGCTACACAGCCTGCAAATTTCACCCACTTCTTTCATGAAGAAGAAAAAAGTTATAGCCATTTTTTAAAATCCCAGTGGGTGAGGGAAACAAAGGAAATTCAGATGCTAAGATGCATTGTGCAGCCTCTGAATTGGTCAAAGCTGAACCAGACTGTTTTCCAAAGCACTTAATCAGATGGGGCAAAGCAAATCCTGTAGTCAGTGCATCCTATAGTCAGTGCACCCTCCTGCCACATACAATCTTCTATGTGACAATAGAAGGTGGTGCTTCTTTCCCAGTCGCCATTCTGACCGTGCCAAAGAGATTATTGAACCTTCATTTGCCATAGGGCTAAAGCAGGATGGTGTATCTGGTCTAAATAATAGTTTCCCTGTGTGATTTGGATTTGCACCTGAAATCCAGCAGGGAATAAACAGAACCCCCTGTGTCCAGTAGGGTTGAGTGATGTATCGAGAAATTGTCCAAAATTGGTTTGAAGTCCGCATCATGATAACGGGTTGATAATATTCAACGTGGCGATATATCATGAATCACAATGTTTGTGTGTCCTATGTAATAATAATAATAATAATGATGTAGGAAAAACCATGAAGCTGGTTGTCACTTCTCTCATGATTGCTGCTGCCCCTGTTGCTCTGTACTGTAGAATAACAGTTGTAACAATATGTTACAATGGAAAAAAATACAGCAAACATATTGTATTCTGTCCCAGATAACTTAAGCAATTCTCCCCATTTAACCAAAATTCAGAAAGTAAATCTGTTTGCCAGGTTGGATGGAGCTGCTATCTTCCTGGCTTTTGGGTAGCTGTTGGTTACTGGGGGTGGGTTGGAGGTGGGGGTGGATTGTCTAGATAGCGGGGAGGTTGGTACAGTACAGACACACCAGTGAAATTCATCTAATTTTAATTCCATTGTGAACTAGCCTGATCCACATCTTCCAGTCTACTATGAAGATCATAATTATTTTTCAAATTTCACTGTACCAAGATGTGTCAAAAATGCATATTTTAGGATAAACTAATTAAATAAATATAAATGTTCATGCAGGTTTTTAAAATAAAAAAATTGCAGCAGAAATAGGACAAAACAAGTGCATAAGAACATGCATGAAACAGATGCAGCTCAGGAAACAGACTGAGATGTTCGTGCCTAACTAGGGTAGGAAGACAAAATTAAAACCCAGGATGAAGTGGTAGGTTACCATAAAGGAGATTAAGTGCCATATGCAAGTCTTCTCTGTTCATTTCGGTCGAGAGTTAGCATGTCTCTAAACGAAGCTTTCTAGATGTTTATGTTGGTTTTCAAACTGTTTATGAAACCCCAGCCTTGAAGGTTTACAGATGGAACAGTAAAACTCCGCAGTGGTGTTGGCCTTTCATTTGCTTTTCTTCAACATCCATTTTCCCTCCCCCAGTTGCCTTTAAAACACCAATCTGGGCCAAGAATTGGGAAGCCATTTATTATTGTGCTTGCTGCCAAATAGTTTCAGCATGAAAATAAGCACTGTCATGGCCAAAGATAATACCAGGCCTCCTCCAGGTACAACTGGCCACACTTATTAAAACAAAGCCAGGCTTTAGCTTGGAATCTGATGAAAAAGAACACCAGGTGTCCGTTACTTAGTTTTATGGGGGGGGGGATATGAATGCCCTAACAAATAATCTGTCCTCAGCATGGGGATCAAGCTCTTGCTTCATCCTTCTCTTTCCCTTCTGTTGTGGAGACGGCTGGCCTGACCACCCACAGCTTCGCTGCGCAACTATTGGAGTGTGTGCATGTGCACACATACACTCATGCATGATGGATGCTGCCAGGTCAGCACCATGTTAAGAATGATACTGCCATTTTAACTGATTCTCAGTTTGCTTCTGACCTCAAGTCAAGGGGCTGGTTGGGACCTTTGAAGCCCTAAATGGTTTGGGACAATACCATATCAGGAACCACATTCCCTTCCCAGCACCATCATGTGAATCTGTCACGGCAACCTTGCCTTTGGTGTTGCGGTGAGATAACAACCGGCTCGTTTCTCGCCTTTGAAAGCGTTTTATTATCCTTACTAATTACAGAGCTATAATTCACGTCTGCGTCCCATTAAACAAACATCCTAACTGCTATCTTCCGTCACGCGCCTTTTCCAGCACAATAACCCCTTGGTGCTCCGGAAGTGACGCGTGAATCTCTTTTTCCCGCTTTTGCTCCCCTCCCCCTGTTTATTACTGACATCAGCACTCCCCCTTTCTTCTGGCGATACCTCTAAGTGATTGCTGTCATCATCGTCGGACATATCTGTTGAGATTAATGGGCCCGGTTCTCGATACCTCGCCCCCTCCCCCTGCCTGTCTGTTTTGCTGCTTTCCCTCACTGATCCTCCTCCCACGCTCCTCTCCCTATCCAGGCTTGTCTCCGTGACATCCACTCCCTCCTCCAAGCCCCCTTCCTCCCCGGAGTCGCTGGACTCAAGCGGATGGTGTATGATCGTGCTAACATTCTCCACTTCCCCGTTCCCATGCTGCCACTGTTCCGTGCGCGGTGGAGTGACAAACCCCAGGAAGTCTGTGTCCTCATTTTCATCCGACTCAAACACCGTCTTCCACTGTTCCGTCGTAAAGGGTGCGAATGACACTACCTCGTCCACCTCCTCCTCTGACCAGTCTGGATGGGGTTCCTCTGCCTCCTCCCCTCCTCTGGACCCTTGGTCCCCCATGCCCTCCTCCTGATGTCCCTGCCAACATTCATACCCCGGTGGGGCTGGCTTTTGTGGGTATAACGCATGGAATTCAGCCTTGAGGTATTCCTCCTGAATATTATCATGGCGCATCCATGTGTTGTTCTCGGGGTCCTCCCCTTCCCAGGCTACCAAGTATTCCACCTGCCCCTCCCTCCACCGGGAATCGAGGATCTAAGTGGCCTCATTGCCTGCCCCCACTTCCTCCACTGAAGGCCCTGTTGTCACCCCCCCTTCCCCTTGATAAGGGTGCCCTTCCCTGTATGGTGTTAACAGCGCTCTGTGAAACACGGGGTGAATTCTCATGTCCTCAGGCAACCTCAGCTTGAAGGCTACGGGATTGACCTGGCCCACTACCTCGAAGGGTCCCAAACGTCTGTGCTCTAACTTCCTGCACCTGCTTCTGGTGGGCAGCCCCCTGGAGGACAACCACACCCTGTCCCCCACCCTGATGGCCTCCCCCTCCCTCCGATGCTGATCCGAAGCCCTCTTATAGGCTTCTTTGGCCCTGTCCAGCGTGCTCTTGAGTTGCTCGTGCAGTTGGAGCATCTCCTCCGCAAAATTTTCTGCCGCTGGCACACTCGGGCCCCGGTCCTCTCCCCTCGGGAACGACTTCGGATGTCCTCCATAGTTCGCAAGAAAGGGTGTCATCCCTGTGGAAACATTAACTGAGTTATTATAGGCAAATTCCGCTAAAGCTAGGAACTTTGGCCAGTCCGTCTGTCGTCGGCTAACGTAGCAACGTAGGTACTGCTGCAGTATAGCATTGGCCCTCTCTGCCTGTCCATTCGTTTGTGGGTGCCTGGCCGTCGACAAGTTGAGTTCCACACCCAAGAGCTCCATGAGCTTGCGCCAGAACCGCGACGTAAATTGGCGGCCTCTGTCACTCACGACCCTCGATGGGACTCCATGCAGCTTGAAAACGTTGTCTACAAACAACCTGGCTGTCTCCTCTGCCGACACTGCCCTGGGACAAGCCACAAAATGGCACATCTTGGTGAGCATGTCCACTACGATTAGCACTGCCGTCTTGCCCTTCGACGCCGGCAGATCTGTCAGGAAGTCAATGGACACCATCTCCCATGGCCTCCCCGGGGTGGGCATGGGATGCAACAGTCCGGCAGGGGGTCTATTGTCACTTTTGACCCGTTGACACAAATCACAAGCTTGCACATAGCCTTTAACGTCCTCCTGCACCCCTGGCCACCAGAAATCCCTGGTGACCAACTGCAAGGTCTTTTGCTGTCCCGGGTGCCCTGCCGAAGGGCTATCGTGCAGTTGCTTGAGAACCTTAGCCCTCAAGTGATCCCCCGGAACATATAATGCTCCCTTGTAGAACAACAGTTCATCCTTGGCTACGAAGCCGTCTTCCACCCCTGTACCTTGTTGCAGGTCTTTAAATTTCTGCTGCGCAAACGCATCTTCCCTAGTTAGACGTCGTATGAGAGACTCTTGATCCCTGGCTCCAGCGCACTGCCATCGGCTGGGTGGCATCACATGTCTCTCCTCCGGCACTCCCTCGTCCTCTAGGTACTGCGGCTTGCGAGACAAGGCGTCCGCCCTCGCATTCTTGTCCCCCGGGACATAATGGATCCTGAAATCAAAGTCGGCAAAAAATTCCGCCCATCTGAGTTGTCTCTGGTTGAGCACTCTGGCTGTTCTCCAGTACTCCAGATTCTTGTGATCCGTGTAGATCTGGATCTGATGGCGGGCTCCGATAAGGAAATGCCTCCATTTTTTGAGCGCCGCTACAATGGCCAACAGCTCCTTATCCCAGATGGTGTAGTTGCGTTCCGATTTGCTGAGTTTTCTTGAGAAAAATGCACAAGGTCTCCAGTCGCCTGCTGCATCCTGTTGCAGCAGTACCGCTCCTACCGCCCTGTCCGACGCATCAGTTTCCATGCGTATGGGCCGCTCCGCGTCGAGGTGCAGCAGCTGTTCCTCCGAGGCGAATACCTTGCGTAACTGCTCAAACGCCTCCTGCGCCTCTGGAGTCCACTGAAACTTCTTCTTAGTACTCAACGTGTCGGTTATTGGGCTAGTGAGCTGCGCAAAATTCCTGATGAACTTGCGGTAGAAATTGCTGAACCCAATGAAGCGTTGTACATCTTTTCTGGTCTTGGGTGTTTTCCAATCCAACACTGCCTTTACCTTCTCCCCGTCCATTGCCAGACCTTTGTCCGACACCCTGTACCCCAGAAAGTCCACTTGCTGCACATGAAATTGGCATTTCTCCAGCTTCGCATACAGTTGATGCTGTTTCAACTTCTGCAACACCTGTCTCACATGCTGCTCATGCTGCTTCTCATTTTCCGAATAAATCAAGATATCGTCCAAAAAACATACACAGCTCCGGTACAACAAGGGACCCAGCACATGGTGCATAAAGGCTTGAAAGGTGTGTGAGCCCGCCTGGAGGCCAAAAGGCATCACTGTGTATTCGTAGGTGCCAAACGGGGTAAACATAGCTGTTTTCCACTCATCTCCTTCTCTGATCCTTATGAGGTTGTAAGCTCCTCGTAAGTCCAACTTCGTGAAAATCTTCCCTTTTCGCACTGCCGCCAACAAGTCGTCGATCCTGGGCATCGGAAAGGCGGTCGGTTTCGTTCGCGAGTTTAAGATCCTGTAGTCACAAATAAGGCGTTTTTGTGCCGTATTTTTCTTGTCCACGAAAAAAATCGGACTTCCTCCCACCGCTTTCGATTCGCGAATGAATCCCCTTTCCAAGTTCAGTGTGAGGAATTCCTTCAGCTCCTGCAACTCCTGCTCCGACATAGAATACAACTTTCCTGCAGGCAACTTTGCCCCCGGCAGCAACTCAATTTGACAATCATACGGCCTATGGGGGGGCAGTCTGTTGGCTTCCTTTTCACTGAACACTTCCTTGAAATCTTCATACTGTGGTGGAATTCCCCTGGAGTCTTCCAACCGTACCGTGGCGATCCTCCCCTCCGTCTCCGACGTTTCCACCTCCACCAGGCAATTCTCCGTGCAATGCGAAGATCCGAAGGTGAGCGACCTCTGGTGCCAGGCAACGACCGGATCGTGAAGATCTAACCAACTCATGCCCAATATGATTGGCGCTCCGGACAGGTGTGTGACATTGAAAGCAATCACTTCCTGATGCCTCGAGACGCTCATCCTCATGGGCGGTGTCTGATGCCTCACTTGGCCCCCCAGCAGCTCTCTCCCATCAATTGTGGTCACCACCAGGGGAAAATCCAAAGGCAGTAAATGGATTTGGTGGGCCTTGGCGAAGCTTTCGGACATGAAAGAGGCTGAGCTGCCCGAATCTAGTAGAGCTTCTACCTCTAGGGGGTACCCGTTTGGCAATTCCAGCCGTACCATCAGCACAATTCCCGGCCTGGGCTCCCTTGGAGTCACTACACTCTGCCGTTGTGGGGGGTTTACTTGCGTGCCGCCTGGTTGGTCTTCCCCTCTCCTTTTTCCAACCAGGCGTTGGCGTTTCCCTGCTCCTGTGCTTCCCCACTCGCCTCCTGCCCCGCAGCCGCTGCCATCCCTTGCCACACTCGCTTCTGCGAACAATTACGGGCTAGGTGTCCCGTCCTGTCACACACAAAGCATTTGCGCGTCTCCTTCTCCCCCTTGCTTAGCAGCTCCCTGCGAGGTTTCTCTTTGAGGCTTTCTCTTGTGTCCAAACGACCGATTTCCATTGGCTCTTCGGGGGGCAGATGCTGCCTGTTTCCCTGAACCGGCTGAACACCCTGGGAAGGCCTCCTGTAAGCATGGAATGTCTTACTGCCCGGTACATTTCGCCCTTCCCATTCCCTTAGTTCCTGCCGAACCCCCACTTGCAGAGCCAGTTTGATATAAGCATCCGTATCCTTGGGTTTCGGTCCCCTGCTTATTTCATCCAAAATTTCCGGGTTCAGCCCCTGCTGAAAGAGCGCTTCAGTTTGTGGGGCTAAAATCTCCCATGCCAGTTTATGACAGAGAAGGGTAAATTTAGCCACATAATCTCTCACTGTCCCTTTCCCTTGTCTGAGACTCATGAGTTCCTGCTTGGTTATCTCTTGATCAATGTCACTTGTGTAATGAGCCGCCATGGCATCCAAGAAATCCTGGAGATTCCCAAGCGCTGGGTTGTTACTTGCCAAAAGTGGGCGTACCCATTCTCTCGCTGACCCCGTCATGTGTGAAATAATAAAGGCCACCTTCTCAGCATCAGTCTCAAAGTCTTTCCCTCGCACCCTCAGGGCATAATCAACCTCAGTCCTGAACCCCAAATATCCCCTGGGGTCCCCATCAAATTTACTCACTGATGCCAGCTGTTGCCTCTGAGTCACCACTGCTGTGGCTCCTCCTCCACCGGTCTTGCGAGCCTCATCAAGCCTAATTTGAAGATCTCGTAAATCTTCCTCCAGTTTGGCAACTCGAAGCTCAGAACGCTTATTTCTCTCTTCCAAATCAGCAGCTCTGGCTTCTCCTTCCTGCCGAACTTTCAAAATTGCTTCCTTGGCTTGAATCTCCCAGCTGGCCCTCGCAGCTTTCAGCTTCTCTTCGACCCCTTCCATGTCTCCTTTCCAACAGTCCCACAGCAACGCAGTAGAGTTAGGATGTGTTGTCACGGCAACCTTGCCTTTGGTGTTGCGGTGAGATAACAACCGGCTCGTTTCTCGCCTTTGAAAGCGTTTTATTATCCTTACTAATTACAGAGCTATAATTCACGTCTGCGTCCCATTAAACAAACATCCTAACTGCTATCTTCCGTCATGCGCCTTTTCCAGCACAATAACCCCTTGGTGCTCCGGAAGTGACGCGTGAATCTCTTTTTCCCGCTTTTGCTCCCCTCCCCCTGTTTATTACTGACATCAGCACTCCCCCTTTCTTCTGGCGATACCTCTAAGTGATTGCTGTCATCATCGTCGGACGTATCTGTTGAGATTAATGGGCCCGGTTCTCGATACCTCGCCCCCTCCCCCTGCCTGTCTGTTTTGCTGCTTTCCCTCACTGATCCTCCTCCCACGCTCCTCTCCCTATCCAGGCTTGTCTCCGTGACAGAATCCTTGTTGAACTATATGAAATAGTGGGCCATCAGGAGAGGAGGCATGGCTTGGGGGTAGTTATGAGGGTCTGGAGAAGAACATTTGGCATCCGGACCTGAGGTTTCCCACCTTTATTCTAAAAGCATTGCTTTATTACGGTACATACGGCCAATCAAGGGAGCATGAATGGCAAATCCCAACCAACATGTTAGGCTTTTGAAAGGGCTCCTTGAATGACTTAAAAGTAGCTGAATTTCATGATCCTAGTATTTGGTATTTGGTATTTTGCAGGTTGTTTGCTACAAGCTTTTTAATGAAAGGGCTTTCAAAGGACAAATAAAGGGAAGGAGGAAGGCAGGGAGGGTTCGCTCCTCTAACAACCTTGCAATTGGGACAGGACTTTGGGGTAGGTCCCCAGGGCTCCATGAAGCAGAATGAGGAGAAGGGCCTCAAACACAGCAGGGCCGACTGACCACATTAGTGAGGTAGTACATCAGGGCTGTGCACCAGATTTGGCCAAAGCCTGGGCCCATGAGTAAAGTGTACCAAAATGGACAGATCTGAAAAGCAGCTGGATTGGGTTGAGACAGCTCTGGATTGCCCTGGGTTGGTTTACCTCATTTGCAGTGAACGGAGGCTGTCAAAAGGCGTGGTGGATGGGTACAGGAGGAGAAAGAAGAGCAGGTAGAAACCTTTGCAATGAAAAGCACAAAGTTGTTGTTGTTGTTGTTTTGCAAAAGGTTTTCAAACAGCCCCACATTGCAATTTGGCTATGCGTGCATGTTCCCAGCACCACTGATACCCAGCTCTCTGTTTTCTCTCTCCCCCCCCCCCTTTTCCTAAGATGCAACAAATGGGCATATTAATTTCACTCAAGCATATCTTACATTTTGTTACCTAAAAGCACCACTTATGCTTTGAAGTTGTTCTTCAACTGTTTTGCAGGCTTTTATTGCTGGTTCTCCTAAGCAGATAAAACAAGGCAACATTACGTAGGTATCTACTGTTGAAGAAAATAGGCATGAAAAGGTAAGTGTCTTGTGTGGTATTCAGTTCTTTAAAGGTGCGATTTCTTTTATTTTTAAAGGGGAAAGCTGCCATCCACTCCAAAGCAGAGGTTTGATTTGTTGCTGCTGGTGGTCATTTTAAACATGCTCCTATCTGCCACCACAACAGTAGAAGCTCCAGTGAAATTAGTGGTGGGCTCAGTATCCCATATGAAATATCAACAAGATTGATTATTTAGATAGATTATTTAATTTCTAAAAATATCTCTAAGCAGTGTACAAAAAAACTGAAGCAACAACAGACAACTTAAACAGAATATTGCAAAAAATGCAGTTACATATAAAAACAAAAAACGGAACACTTCAGTTTTTTTAAGGTCCTGCTTCAAATGCAGATGAAGTGAAAGTAAAATTGCAGATCCCTTCCCATATTTTGACTTGGGTATGAAATAAGTTACATTATCAGCTTCTACCAGAAACTCTTTTGAGGTTCTGTTCATATAGGATTTGTGTTCTGCACCGGAAGCCAGTGCAAAGGATACATATGAATGCTAATGCTATGGCTTGGTAATATGTAAAAGTGATACTTTTGCCTAGTAATGACTCTGTTAGAAGAACACAACGAATCCTGTAAAGGTAACTTAAGGATAACCAAGTCAGGAAAAAGCATCAATGTCAACTCATCTGAGAGTGTTTGGATAGAATCCAAACAATATGGTTTAAAAGGGGAGCTTATAGTAATAATAGGTATTTGTATTCTACATGCATCTCAGACTTTGGGGAACAGAAAATGTCTAGATTACTAATTGGTTTAAATAATGATTGACATCATTAAGGTGATAACAGGTCTGGAAACCAAGCCTTATGAGAAATGATTGTGGGAGTTGTGTATGTTTAGCCTGGAGAAGAGAAGACTGGGAAGTGATATGATAGCCATCGTCTAAAATCTGAAGGGCTGTCACATGGAAGATGGAGCAAGCTTGTTTTCTCATGCACCAGAGCATAGGACCCACACCAATGGATTCAAATTCCAGCCAAACATTAAGGAGATTCCAACTAAACAGTAAGAAGAACTTTTGGGCATTAATTTCTGTTTGACATTGGTATGGACTGCCTCAGAAGGTGATGAACTCTCCTTCATTTTAGGTTTTTAAACAGAAGTTGGGTGGCCATCTGTCAGGGATTCTTTAGCTGTGATTCCTGCATGGCTGTAGGTTAGACTATTTGACTCTTGGACTTCTCTTCCAACTCTACAATTCTATTATTCTATCCCAATAGAATGACGGCTCCAGAGCTGCCTACCTCTGTCCATCACATTTTATTTTTTTTATTTTTCTAAGGCTCCAGAAGAAGACTCCCAGCCAGTCAAATTCTGGATCAGCTAGTGCAGTAGGTATTCCATGTACTTTCAAAAAATAAGCCAACTTTTCCTGGCATGAAAAAAAAAATGTGGTTGCCCGATCTACTATACAATTTGGTTTGAGAGAGATTAAAAGTCATGAAATGATTAGAATGGACAGATATAGTGCTGGAGCCCTTGAACCACTTTATTTCATGTGTCCCATCCCCGCGTAGAACTGGATAATGGCTTGGGATGGGCAGAACTTTTGGTTTTGATTCCTCTCAGTTTCTCATTCTTCCAATCCGCATTTCCACATGAGTTTATGGATTTCTTTTTCTTCCTTTCTTTTTAAGTCCTCATGAAAATTAATCAACAGATCAGGATAAAAGCATTCCTTAATTCTTATGTGGACAAAAGTGCACATTTCTGTAGGCAAATTTGACTAATATACACATGTTTGCAAAGCAATGTTCCCTAACAGAATGCTTTTCATGTGTTGTTTTCACTAATATATGCATTTTTATGGACATTTTACTGTAGTGCATGCATTTTGTGCATACTACTTGGTTACATTGCAAAATTCAGAGAAATGCTAATTTTGAAGAATGGCTATGTTTCAGAAATTGCAAAATAGGTAGGTTCACCTTTAAATGTAAAGTGAATCAAACTTCTCCCTCATCCCTACTAATGGATCCATCCATCCCAAGCAACACGTTGGCTACGCATGTCTTTGAGAAAAAGCAGAGAGCAATGTTCCTCCATAGGATGGAGAAATATCACCAGTGTAGAATTTGTTCTACAACTGGATTTAGTTTTTATAATGCTATAGCTATAAAATGTCCTCTTTCAAAGGGGGGGGGCTTGCAGAGATTGCAGTTGTAATGGTATATTGAGAATGGATTCATTTTGCAATGTTACCCTATCCTCATTAAACCATTGATTAATCTCTCCCACTTTCTGTTCTTTTTATGGTCTTTTGCAATAAAGCGATCATCATCATGAACTTTTAATTTGTATTATATCATGTAAGTTATGGTGCCACGCCATTGAGGTTTTACAGTTCAAGCTTCAGAATTATGACACACATACATTAAGGTTTTATTTTGTCCTGCCATCTTAATTTGCTTATAAAGATAGGGGGTGCAAAGGAGCCCCTCGAGATGGATGCCATTTATGATCAAAAATGTCACTGTCATATGCTGGATTTCTAATTCATTTCATAGAGTATTTTGTTCACCAAGGAATCAGCTAAATGATTAACATTATTCCACCACTATTGCTACTTGCATGAAGAATAAATTTAAATTTAAATGGCTGTTTTAGGTATTTTAGAATATGCAGGCACTTAATAGATGGTCTTGTTTGGGGTTTTTTTTTAAAAAAAATTTTTTTTTACCTCAAATACATTACCATTCATTTGAAGAGGGAAGGGGGGCAGCTACAAATATTTAGGAATTACTGTTAGTTCCACACTGTCTGAATTGCAGCTCAGAAACTGTAATGATCTCATACATTTCTAATTAATGGCAAAATATGTGTTGCTGTGTAATATCCTCCGCCTTAAATTCCACCAGTTACATTGAAGGATTCTGTTCTGTTCTCTGTATGATATCCAGACCCATGCCTGAGACCCTGAAGTGCTGCTGAAAGCCAGTCAGATGGGCCAATGGCCTGATTCAGTATAAGGAAGCCTCCTATTTCCCTATGCTGTGGTCACAATGAATCTTCTGTTCTACCATAAACAGGTGCCTTCTCTTCCATGTATTGAAATACAGAGAATATAAAATATATCCCAAAGAACTGTTGGAGGGAAATAACAGCAAAAGGGTAATCAATAAATGCTGGCATGAAGATTAATGATTACCAGGTGCTGAGGAGCAACAGTACTAGAGGGCTATATAGCCTTTATGTCTTGCTTGTGGGCTTCATGGAGACATAATCAAAGCTTTACCACCTTCAGTTTTCCAAGGTGTCCCTAGAACAGGGGTCAGCAAATGTTTTCAGCAGGGGGCTGGTCCACTGTCCCTCAGACCACGTGGGTGGATGGGCCATACTTTTGGGGGGTGGAGTGGGCATCAGCTGCTGAAGAATCCATGAACTCTACCCCTCCTGCTGCGGTTAGCTCTCCTCCCTGCCTGGTTTCCTAGAACACACAGAGAAATGGAAAGGGCAGAGCAATGAGAGACAAGATGATGGAGCCTAGGGCTGCAGGGATGCATCACATTAGCAGCTTGAAACACAGTGGGGTCATTTCCCCCACAATGCATTTCAAACTGTGTTTGCATGATGTTGTTCATATCAGAGTAAGGGCAGATAATTATTCAGCCAACACACATAATGTTCTGGCTTTTTCTGATGCTGGACACACACACACACACTCATGTGCCTACATGCAGATGACCTGTCAGGACAATTTTCACATCACTATACTCCACATCTGGTTTTCTGGTCACTCTGAAGCGGCTTTGAGAAAATAATGTGTCAGAAAGCAGTATTTGTTAGGATTGATATGGAGCATGGCTACATGTGAATTCGGCTTAGAAAACCAGCAGCAGGAGGATACTGGGTGTGGAGTAAACACAGTAATGTGAACATACCTTAAAACTCACAAGCCTATTCATGTCGACTCAGAAGTAAGCCCCACAAAGTTAAATGGAAGTAAATGTACATAAGACTTCGCCTTTAATAAAAAGGTTTCATTGTCTTACAGCATGCTAAGAGAAAAGAAAATACATCAGCAGTGCCCAAGGTCAGCACAGGATAATGAAAGGTTTGCAGTGGCCAAAGATAATCAGCCACAGGGTGCTTTCAAGCTTGCAGTGTATTTTACCTCTAACTTACATTTTATTGAATGCATTTTTCAAGCGCTGTGTTTCTAACTGATCCTGTTGGGAGGAGAAGATGGACTGGCTATAAGCTTAACTACTACTACTACTTTTTAAAATTGAGGTTTAGTAATATTTACCCAAGTAATTATAGCAAATTGGTATATAGAAGGGTTAGTCTCCTTTCATTTTGCTTTGAGGGCTTGGCTGAATTTGGCTCAGTGTTTTAGCCAAATCCTTGAAGGAAAATTAAAGCTGTAAGAGTTTTTTTTTATTATTTATTGGGGAGGGGAGACGGTTAAGAACTATAGCAAGCGGGGCTTTTTTCTTTCTCCTGCTTTTCTCCAGCTTTTCTATAATTTTGTTTCCTTTTTAATTCTTGCTAAAACTGGCTGATTTAGTGTGTTATGTGTGTGTTTTCAGGAATAATTTCAAGAAAGGGGGGAAACAGAAAAGAAAGGTAATAAACTCCCCACAAAAACACAATAGTACAATCCATTTCCCAGAAAATGGAATTGAAAATGCCCCTCTCCCAATTAACCTCCTGCAAATAGGGTGGCGAATGGATGGCTAGCTGTTTCAGCTAACCCCAAACTTTATTCCTAATTCATCCCTCAACTGTCTTTCTTGCTGTGGGGGGCAGCCACCCAGAGACTGTGTGCCAGTGAAGGATGTGGCTAAAGTGGGTGTGGACAGGCTCACCAGCCTCTTAATCTTCCATTCCAGCCAGGTAAAATCACTAGAGGATGATGCAGAGCAATGCCAACAAGAGGTTTGGCATGAAAGCCAGATAGAGAGACCTGGAATGATGTGATCAGCCCACAGACCTAAGGGTCCCCATCCTAGTCTATATAGACAACCATCTCCAGCATTGTCCCATTTATTGTTGCATTTATTTCCCACCTTCCCACCAAGGACCTCAAGCTGGTACATGCACCCCATATTCTCTCAGAACAACCCTGTGATGTAGGTGAGGCTGAGAATCAGTGACTGGCCCAAGGTCACATCTAGCAAGCTTTCATGGCTGAGTGGGGATTTGATCCAAGGTCTCCTTTGTCCACGTTTGTACTTGGAAGCCATTGTTGAAAGGTAGGATAAAAAATATGGAGCTAATAACAATTAACAATGGACAAACTCCCTCTGTTTTATTTGGAATGCTAAGCCAAACTATTTTAATTTAAAATAAAAAAAACTGTTCAATGCTTGCAAGGCTAATTCCAAACATCCATAAACCTCACCATGCACCAAACAATGTCACAAGCACAGGGTTTATAATTATCACTGCCTGTAATCATACACTTTCAAAATTACGACCTTGTTTTCCGAGGGAGCTCCACAGCTTTTGAATTTTTGTTCTCAGTGACGAGAGCGAGGAACCTCAAGCCTAGGGAGCAAATGTGGCCCTCAGTGCCTCCCTATCTAGACTTCCAGATTTTCCCCACATCCTGGCCCACTTTCCAGGCCACCCTGTTCCTCACAAGACCTGGCTCCTGCCCTCCCCAAGTGCTTTTGCCTGGCTGGAATCTGTCCCTGAGCTGCAATAATGCCTCTTGCTTGTGTGGGTGAGGATGGAGAAGCATATGGGTAGAACCAGTGGCGGAGGAAGCCGGGGGCGTTGAGAGCGGCCCGCCCCTTGTGCCATCCCCTTCCATTCTGGAGGTTAGGTGACACTCTCGGTGCCCCCCCCCACGACTCCCCTGGCCGGCCGAGCCCCGCGCCGCCCATTGCAAAAAGCCTCACTCAGTGCGGCAGTGGCTGGCTGACTTGCTCACTTGGCCTTCTGGGCGCAGCTGCGGCTCCGCCCAGCAGCCAGCCTGGAAGGAAGAAGAACGGGAGCAGAGAGCAGCATCAGATGAGCGGGAAGCTACTGTTCTGTTCTGGGTAACCACAGACAACAGAGCAGTAGTCTGAATGAAGCATGTATGTGGATCGAGGTAGGTGATTCACCGTGCCCCGGTATTGTACATGCATGACTTCTTGTGTTTAGGGATCTGCTTTGAATTATGTCTATATGTAATACATCTTCATTTATTTGGGCACTGTGGTGAAAAACAGAGCCATGGAAATTGAGGTATGGAAGGGAGCACATGGGTCATTTGTTCTAACCAAGCCCAAAAAAGAAAATACTTTCCTTAAAAAGAGAAGAAGCTAGGCTTTTCTTTAAAACCTTCAGTGATGGAGAGGCATGACATGTTTTGTGATAGAGATTGGATGAGAGGAAGATATAGATGCATACCATGGGACTTAAATTTATTTATTTTATCTAGAAAAAAGTATAGACCACTTAATCATAAGGTTCTATAAGTGGTGTAAATAAGAATAGTGTAAAAAACCCACAATGCATAAATATGAGTGTGAATAGTATTCTACAATGCTGACCTAATGATGATTTTATATAAAGTCTGTGTATCTTAGGCTGTGCTGTCCTTATTCTTTTGCAGAAGTGCAGTGATTTTAGGCAGGTGAAGTTTTACTTTCAGTTCCTGATACCATTTTAAGAACATTTGATTTCATAAACTAGCATAAACAGAATCTCAAAACAGACATATGCAGACTCCAGATATCACATATAAAAAAAAAAAATTGGGGAGATGCAAGAGACTGAATGGAGAAGATAAATAAGGTGTGTGGATTTTTAAAGGAATTTGAATAACCCTATTTGGGGTCAATATAGTCCCAGTTCTACTGGGTATTGTTTATTCTTAATCTATGTGGCTGCAGTCTAAGTGCACTAAGGAGTAAGTCCCATTTATGTCTGTGATACTTCTGAAGTGATTAGGTTTGTGCCGGTAAAGTAGATGGATAAAAAAGGTGGATAAGATCTTTGCCTATCAAAGTTAATGCAACATTTACTAGCATCTGAGGATTCACTGGATATTTATTTATTAAAATTACTCATCATATGACTGGCTATTATATTCCACTCTGGTATGAGGTGTCAATGGCACCTGTTTCTTCCCTTTGCTTGAATCTCTCTCAGTAGCTGCACTTTAAGGATGTCTTTTAAGGATTGTGAGACTCACCATATGAAACCAAGGTCTATCCTTGCTTGTTTGGTTGAGCTGGCATGGGCTGGGTTATTTTCTAGTTGAGGCTGACATATTTTTGTCTGGAAACTGGTAGGGGAAAGAGCTCCTACTGTTTTCTTTTTGACCTGTTAAGAGTTGTTTGATGTGGTAGACCTTTGGATCCTACTAGATAGTTTCGGCAGCTATTGGAAAGCCGTGGGTTGGTTTTGTTCTTTCCTTTTTGTGCCTAGCTGTAGAGTAAATTTAGGGGATATCTGTTCCACACCATGGGAACTGATCTGTGTTCCACCAGAACTGTTTAACATTTGTGAAACCACTGGGATCAGATTGCCCAAAGACTACAAATGTGGTACCATTGTCATTAAGCTGAAGTTTCCCAGATCTATGTTGTTTAAGCATGCAAGAACAACTAACATTAGCAGCTGCATCTGGTATCCTGGCTTTGTCACTTCTCATAATAGGGAGCCTGCCATTTGTCATCTATGCGTTTGTGACCTCTGTCATTTCATTTCTGTGTGCCTTTTTTGAAGACTCCTTCCTTGGACTATTTTACTCATTTTTGCTGTAGTAATAAGGGGTAGGAAAAACAAGTTCTAGTCATGTGGCATCTCTTCCCTTCTCACCTCTGTTCATTCAAGATGCATCAGCAAAAGTAACCCAGAAGTTGCTTGCTGCCATCTGCTTTATGGAGTACACAGTTTTATATACTGTAACTTTATATATATTTTTAAATATCTGCCAGTGTTTTGCCTAATGGATTTGGCCTCTGTACAATTATGGCAATATGTTTCCAGAGTACGTGAAACAGGGCACTTTTGTGCCTGGTTTAAATTAAAAGATCTGCTGCCATGATCAGCTCTAAATGAAATTGGGGCATTACTTCTAAAATCTAAATGAGAGAGAGAAGTGCCCTCCCAAATGAGAATATAGTTGTAACCAGAGGCGTAGGAAGGGGGAGCGCAGACCGCCCTGTGTGTCATCACTGTGTGGGGGGGGCATTCAGCACTGCTCGCCCACGACTCCCAAGCCTACCCCAAGCCGTTGATGTGTGGGGGGGTGACAAAAAAATTGCACCAGGTACCACCTGACCTTGCTACGCCTCTGGGTAGAACCCTCTGGCTTTGTGGAGCTGGAATGCAGCCCACTGTTCAAAGGTAAGTGTCACATCCTTTGCTCCATCCACTTTGCCTCCTGCCCCACCTGCTGCTTCCCTGCAGCCCACAGAGGATTGCCTACCAGGGAATGCGGTCTGGGACCTAGGGATGCAGCATACTGTCAATTCCCATGCTGACATTCCTTAAAGAAAGAGCTTTCTCCATTTCATTGCTCCTTGCACTCCACAAAACAAACCACAATTTGTTTTGTTTGTTTGTTTCAATGACAGTTCTTTATGTAATTAACCTCAGCATGTTTTCCTTTCATATTGGCTCTAGAGGCAGATGCATCTCATCCCCTCAGGGGGCTAAAAAGATGCTTGGCATAGCTACCTTGGCTGGCTGGGGGGTGGGGGCGGGGGACACCTCTACATCTCTGATGCTCAGGCAGAGACAAGGAGAACTGAGAGCTGAGCAAACTTTTCACAACTTCTGGGGCTGGGGGGGGGGTGAGCAAATACAGTTACAATGCAAACCTAAAATGCCTGCTCAGAAGTGTTACTGAATTCAGTGGCACTTACTCCTAGGTAAGTATAGGACTCTAGCATTAAACTTAAGATAGATGGATTAAGAAATCTTATTTCTCTCCCATTCTATATTTGCCTAGGACTGTCATCACATAGCAGTTTGCTTGGCCACCCGCAGATGGCGCTGTGAAATACAGCATGAAGGCAGCCTTCTGAGAGTTGCTGGGCCAATCCAACAGTGACCGACGGCAGAGGAGGGAGGTGGTGGCAGGTGGCCCAGGTGAACCAATGGTGCCATTTCAACCACAGTAGCAGAGAGCAAGGAGGAAGGAAGCAGCAGCCAGTGGGAGAGTAGGACAAGAGCTGAGGAGATACCCTGTTCTGTCCTGAGGGTTCCTCCGCAGCTTCCTGGGGCACCAACCTTCCTGCATCTCCCACCTCTTTCTGTTCTGTTCTTATGTGTCCTCATGCCTAGCATTAGGATGGCTTGAGTGGTTTTAACCTGCAACAATCCAACCCCCCACATATGTGGGAAGAAGTCCAATTTAATTCAACAGGACTTACTTCCGAGTCAATATTGTTAGGGCTGTTCTGCAAGACTTATAATGCCAATGGACTACTTCACCCCAAAAATGCTAATATGAAGCAGTAGCAGATGCTGTTAACGCACAATTGCATGCAAGAATCTTTGCACACTGCAGAGGAAATGGCTGGCATCAAACAGAGGAACATCGGAAGGCATCAAAAATTTCCAGGGGAGGTGCGAAATATTGGGGAAACTCCAGATAAGAGGACTTGTTCCAATGGGAACAAAACAACAAAGCAACTGCCTTGCGTGAACACAGAGTCATAACCCAATTTTATGTATGAGATTTACACGGTAATCCTATGCATGTTTACTCAGAAGCTTCACTGGGTTCAATGGAGTTTCCATCCAAGTAATGTAATGAAACTTCAATAACATTATTCATTTCATAATATTTACAGATTTGAAAGGGGGGGGGAATCTGGGCCTGACAACAAGCACATGTATGAACAGTGGCAAACCTGTTTTTGTTTCCATCATAATTCCCTGGTGTCCCTACCTGGGGTAGGTAGGTTCCCCATTCCTGCTCAACCAACATGTCTATACTTTCTGTCAGGCTCTAGCAAGGTGGAAACATCAGATCACTGTTTGCAGTGTCCTCGAAATGGAACACCCCCAGCATGGCTGATGCAGAGAATAAACCTCTTCCTGAAAATGATGTAAAACTATCACAGGCCTTGACTTAACTGTGTAGGAAATATATAGTTTATGTGGGGGTGGGAACATTGTCCCAGGCTTTGAAATGTTTTACAAGAAGTGGGATATCAGATACCACTTAGTCCTTTGGTACTATTTTTCTTCTTTAAAAAAGGTTGCATTATGTAGAAACATAGGCAGTTACTGCACAATGGTATCTCTGAAATGACGCCACTGCATTCAGTAAGGCTTACTCTAAAGCAGCGGTAGAAATTAGTAGCTCCTTAGGGAGGAGTAGTGAATCTTTGGTCCTTCAGATGTTGCTGAACTACAGCTTCTGTCCGACCTAGCAGGCATTGCCAATGATCAATGGTGGTGTTCTGTTCTCATGAGGTGGCCAAAATATTGGAGCCTCAGCTTCAGGATTTGACCTTCCAGTGAGCACTCAGGGCTGATTTCCTTCAGAATGGATAGGTTGGATGGTGGGGTATGCATGCAATAATAAATAAAAGTTATACCTGCTGAAATTTCCCCTTCTGCACAGCTATTTAAGGTACGGGTGTAACTATTTAAAGTGTCTACTTTTTGCATTTCCCATCACACTTGGCTCTCTGCTGCCCTTCCTTTAAACTGGCCGTGTTCCTTTTATAATAGACAGTGAACAGCACCATCCCATATTTCTTTATGTTCAAAAGTGTTGTTGTTGTTGTTGTTCAGTCGTTCAGTCGTGTCCGACTCTTCGTGACCCCATGGACCAGAGCACGCCAGGCACGCCTATCCTTCACCGCCTCCCGCAGTTTGGCCAAACTCATGTTAGTAGCTTCGAGAATACTGTCCAACCATCTCATCCTTTGTCGCCCCCTTCTCCTTGTGCCCTCCATCTTTCCCAACATCAGGGTCTTTTCCAGGGAGTCTTCTCTTCCCATGAGGTGGCCAAAGTACTGGAGCCTCAACTTCAGGATCTGTCCTTCTAGTGAGCACTCAGGGCCGATTTCCTTGAGAATGGATAGGTTTGATCTTCTTGCAGTCCATGGGACTCTCAAGAGTCTCCTCCAGCACCATAATTCAAAAGCATCAATTCTTCGGGGATCAGACTTCCTTATGGTCCAACTCTCACTTCCATACATTACTACTGGGAAAACTATAGCTTTAACTATACAGACCTTTACTGAGAGTTATTAGGAGACCCCTCTTCCCCTCGCGGAGTTACAGTTCCTGAGTTTCTTGGGGGAGGGATTGATTGTTAAATCATTCTGGGGACTGAAGCTCTAGAAGGGGTATCCTAACAACTCTCAGCACACAGAACAAACTATAGTTCCCATGATTCTTTGGGGGAAGCTAAGGCTGTTGACTGTGTCGACCACAACAAACTATGGCAAGTTCTTAAAGAAATGGGAGTGCCGGATCACCTCATTTGCCTCCTGAGAAATCTCTATGTGGGACAAGAAGCTACAGTTAGAACTGGATATGGAACAACTGAATGGTTCAAAATTGGGAAAGGAGTACGACAAGGCTGTATATTGTCCCCCTGCTTATTTAACTTATATGCAGAATTCATCATGCGAAAGGCTGGACTGGATGAATCCCCAACCGGAATTAAGATTGCCGGAAAAAATATCAACAACCTCAGATATGCTGATGATACTACCTTGATGGCAGAAAGTGAGGAAGAATTAAAGAACCTTTTAATGAGGGTGAAAGAGGAGAGCGCAAAATATGGTCTGAAGCTCAACATCAAAAAAACTAAGATCATGGCCACTGGTCCCATCACCTCCTGGCAAATAGAAGGGGAAGAAATGGAGGCAGTGAGAGATTTCACTTTCTTGGGTTCCATGATCACTGCAGATGGTGACAGCAGTCACGAAATTAGAAGACGCCTGCTTCTTGGGAGAAAAGCAATGACAAACCTAGACAGCATCTTAAAAAGCAAAGACGTCACCTTGCCGGCAAAGGTCCGTATAGTTAAAGCTATGGTTTTCCCAGTAGTAATGTACGGAAGTGAGAGCTGGACCATCAAGAAGGCTGATCGCCGAAGAATTGATGCTTTTGAATTATGGTGCTGGAGGAGACTCTTGAGAGTCCCATGGACTGCAAGAAGATCAAACCTATCCATTCTCAAAGAAATCAGCCCTGAATACTCACTAGAAGGACAGATCCTGAAGTTGAGGCTCCAGTACTTTGGCCACCTCATGAGAAGAGAAGAATCCCTAGAAAAGACCCTGATGCTGGGAAAGATGGAGGGCACAAGGAGAAGAGGACGACAGAGGATGAGATGGTTGGACAGTGTTCTCGAAGCTACTAACATGAGTTTGGCCAAACTGCGAGAGGCAGTGAAGGATAGGCGTGCCTGGCGTGCTCTGGTCCATGGGGTCACGAAGAGTCGGACACGACTGAACGACTGAACAACAACAAGGCTGTTGAATCACTATAAAGCAGATATGGCCTAAGTGAGCTAAAGAGAGCTTTCTGAGTTAAAAACTCTCTCCCTCTCCCTCCCTCTTTTCATTTTGTGTACCTCCTAAATGGTAGCTCAGGCTTACACTTGATCAGATGTAACAAAAAGTCCCATTGACTTGCAATTGCAAATTGATACTAAAACTCTGCAAATTGATACTAAGACTCTGCTCTGGACATTGTTGTCTCTCTCCTTGTTTTTTGTTTTTATTGACTCTCTTCCACTCCAGTTGCTTGGATTACTCACGGCAGACATCATTTGGTATCTGATATTGTGTGGTGCCCTCTAAAGCCCTCATGTACACCTTGACCTAAATCACTGCATCTCTGCAGTTCATCCTGAATAAATCTTTCCCTTGACCTCACAACAATACAAATTTAGCTCTTTCATATCCCCTTTTCTTGCCCTCTTTGCTCTTTCCAGCTGGCTTTTCCCATCTTTTTTTTATTTTATTATCACAACTTGGCATTAACTTTACAAAACAATTTCTCCCTTTCTTGTTAGAGAGACCGTGTGTGTGTGTGTGTGTGTGTGTGTGTGTAGGGATAACCCTATTTGCATTTGTAAATTACAACATGACTCTGTCATTAGAGATAATTTGAGGG
The DNA here is from genome assembly GCF_009819535.1 of Lacerta agilis. Taxonomy (NCBI): domain Eukaryota; kingdom Metazoa; phylum Chordata; class Lepidosauria; order Squamata; family Lacertidae; genus Lacerta; species Lacerta agilis. The sequence continues at coordinate 42,037,099 of NC_046319.1, read as the reverse complement.
GGGGAAACTAAATTTACATGAAATTAAACACAGAATTAATAAATTGCATTAGGGTTGGTTATGCCAGTTGTCTCAAAGGTGGCTTTAAAATAGAATTAGACACATTTAAGGAGGGTAATTCAATGTCTAGTAGACTTTGACCACTGGAAACACTAGTAGAAAGGTAGATGTGTGTTCGTGTATAAACAAAGGATTGAATGCTATGGTGACTGGTGGCCATTGGAACTGGTAAGTTGGAAGGCAGGAAGAGCAATAGGAGGTGGAGCCGAAAATCTATGGCAAGTAGAACCAGCTAAATCTATTTTGGTCCCCATCCTCCTCCTCCCTGCTGACTGAGACAAAGGAGGAGGAAGCTGACAGTCAGTGCCAGTCCCTAGACAAGCTATAAGTAAGAATGCATGCAGGTGGGACTTGCTGAGAACAGACTAAGGTTGATGGGGTGTTGCCCAATACACCCTACCGGACCAGCTACCACTGCCTGGAAGAAAGGGACATATTAAAGTACTTCATTGATACTCACCACTCTTCCCTGACACAGTGCTCCCCTGAAGTTTTGGACCACAACTCCCATCAGCTCCAGCCAGCACAGTCATGGCTGAAGCTGATGGGAGTTATAGTTCAAAGCATTTGGAGTGCATTAGGCTGGCAAAGCTGCTTTACCCCTTTTAGCAGGGTGGTAGGTCTGAGCAAACCTTCTTCAAAGTCCAGGAGCCAACCATGCATTGTAAGAAGTTCTTTCTGCTCCAGTCAAATGCTGCGGCCATCATTAAAACAAAACATGCTAATGAAAAATGCTAATGCTAACAAAACATTGTCTCTAATGCATAAGGCACAAAGATGTGATTGGTCAGAAATCCAAAAATGAATTTTGTGGTTAATGGGTGTGTGTGGGGGGGGGGGGGGGGAAGCATCTACAGTTCCAACATGAATTTAATGGCTTTCATCACAAAGTTATGGCACAATTTTTGACATTACTCTAGCACAAAATTATGTCATGTTATGTTGCTGGGACTCATTAGACATAAATCATGCGAGGTCTTTGCCAGATAGATAAAGAGGCAAACGTGTCTCCTGCAATCATTTTTTTGTTTTGTTTTGTAAGCACTACCTGTACCTTTTGGCTGGCGTGAGATGATGACTGTAGACGGGTGCCCTGTTTATTGTTTGTTGCACTTTGCCCAGGGAACATGAGCCTGCTGCACTTTTCATTGCTTTTTACTCTGCTGTGTATTAAAAGGACAAACTTCCCCTCTCTGACACATGTATTGTCTGGCAGAACAAAAGATCTGCCATGGCAGGACCAGCCACCGTCTGTGGAGGATAAACAAATAAATGTACTCACTTATGTGTCTGTCACTTTTATGAGTTGCTCCGAGAGGTGCATCACTCACTGCTTTCCTGCACCCTTTAGTTAAATCCCTGTCGGCATCTTATTATCGCCGCCGCCACCCTTCACCTTTGAAGTTGCTGCAGAGGGCTGCAGAATTAAAAGGTTCATTTCTGGGCCCTTCCTATGGATTCCGTTGTTTTGATGGCAACTAGTCAGGCCTGCAAGCCCACGGCAACTTGCAGCGAGCAACAGGCACTTCGCACGGGGGGTAGCGATTAATCTTCTCTCAGGCACACAGGTGACATTTCTATTGTCAAGACATAAACCGGTGTAGCTTGCAGGGAAATAAGCAGGCTCTTCAGCAAGGATAATATGTTACACAGACAGCATTCAGTGCCAAAGAGTCTTCTTTTCTTTTCTTTTCTTTTACTGGTAATGTTTAATAGTAATTGCCAAAAGCTACTGTTTATTGAGGGCATGAATGCATTTGCTGAATATAAACAGTTCTGCTCCAGAGACCAATCTCCATTCCTTTCCAAGAAATTTGCCTGTGACACTTCCCTGGGGAGTTAAACCTGACACTTGTGAGGCTGTGTGTGCACACAAAATAATTATGTGACCAAGGTAGAAGTTGCTTTACCATTCTGTGGGTACAAAGCAGGTCATAAAGAATTGGGGAAGAACCAAAGATCAGTAGTAGAGCACATGCTTAGCATGCAGAATGTGCCACACTGCAGTGGCTTCAAAAATGCTTCTGCCATTATGGAAATTGTAGGTGGGTGGCACCAGTTTATAGGATCTTTTTTGTGTATGTTGCATTGTTTAGACATAGAAATACCTAGGGGCAACATGATGTGGCAAGAAAGAAGCGGACGAAAGGGGAGAAAAAAGGAAGCAAAGCGGGTGCATTCAAGCTCCTGCTTTGCTTCTCTTTTCCCTTTTTTTCCTCCCCTTTTGGCCACTTCTTTCGGCGCAAGGGGCGGGCCAGCGAGTAGGGGGCGTCACGCTTGTCACTGGCATGACGCCCCTTCCTCGCTGGCCCACCCCTCATGCCAAAAAAAGCCGCTGGGAGGAGGGAAAAGGGAAGCAGAGCAGGCGCGTTCAAACGCCTTCTTTGCCTCCCATTTTCCTCCTTCCAGCGCCTTTTTTTCTGCGTGAGGGGTGGGCCAGTGAGGAGGCGGTGTCATGCCAGCGACAAGCGTGATGCCCCCTCCTCGCTGACCCGCCCCTCACACAGAAAAAAAGCCGCTGGAAGGGGGAAAAGGCGGCATGCCCCCATTTGGGGCCCGGCCGGCGGGGCGGGGTAGGGGGGCGGCCAAAGTGTCACCCCCCTCCCCTGTAACCCAGGGCGAGCCGCCCCCGCCCCCTTGCTCCACCCCTGAATACATATAAACATGCAGATTTGTGCCCTGAGTCTTTTAAAGACCTAGCAATGTCTCCGCAAGGCAAGCTCTCTCTTCTTTCTAGCTTCATGCTTTCTGAGATGCAGTTCAAAGCTGCAGCACGTGGAGTAAAGTGGAATCATCATTCCATAAACCAATAATCAGAAACACCTGAAAGCAGTTATAAACCATCACTTCAATCAAGCAGATTGCTCAGCTGGTTTGTAGCTGCGCCATCCAAGCAGTACTTATTTACCAGTAAATTATTAAGGTGCAAAGTCCATAAATCTTAGAAAGGGTGAGGAAGGGCTGTGGCTCAGCAGAAGAGAACCTGCTATGCATGCAAATGGCTCCAGGTTCCATTCCCCACATTTCAATTTAGGGCTTGGAGATAGCCCTGCCTGAAAAACCTGGACAGCAACCACCAGGCAGTGTAGAAAGTACTGACCTAGATGCTCTGAGTCAGTCAGAAGAAGGCAGCTTCTCATGAGGAGTCACAGGTGGGAGCTGAGTGGTGACCAAAGGTGGACAAACTACCCCAGAAGGAGCATGACATGTCCCCCACCAGAGGTACCACCCCTCTCTTAACATCCCATACACAACAAACAAACAAACAAACACACATATAATTAATTACAAAGCATTTTACTGGGTGGACATTGAGATGAATAATGTACAGTATTTTTGGTCAGAACTCCAGTAGAATGGAAACAGTGCTGCATGCATCAAACAAAGGGCAGAATATACACCAATGTGTCCTTACATGTCTACACAGGTCGCTACTGCTTGAGGTGGGGTTTTTCCATTCATATAATTGCACTTCATTAAATTTATATTCCACCCTTCCTCTCAAAGGAGTCTGGGTAGCCCAACATAGCAACCATCCCAAATAAATGCCGTTTTGCTCATTTACCTTGCCATTTGCTTGGAATCACATCTACTAGTTGCGTACAGGTAGTATATCTATTCACAAAAGAATAATGGCAATTCTTTTTCACGAGACACTTTAAAACCCTCCTGCTGTGCCATCGATAAAGGCGTGAAAAGCTTCTCTGTGGGGAGATATTGTAAAACAACCCTTTATGTATGATTATAACGCAGATTAATGCTGTGTATTAATCCAGGTTCAGGCGCTTGCTGTTTGCGAGAGCACTCTGCGGTTTGCCAAACAACCAGTCATAAATGCTACTGCTCAATATTACTCCCAATGACATTTGAGCAATATCCTCCTCCTGCTTTCTTTCATAGCCCTTTAGGAATTTGTCCTGTTTCATTGTATAACGGCCTTGGAGAGCAGGAAATTAGAGGTGGGAATACAAAAGGACAAAGTAATCCTGCTTGCAGTGTCAAATTAGAAGATACAGTGCAGTGAAAGAATGCCGTATCCTTCCCCCCCCTCCACCTCCTCCCAACTCAGACAGTACAGTTGTTAATCCAGTACAGAAAGAATAGAAATCACTCTTAGGGGTTGGTGTGTTTACCAAACAGCTACTTTCAAAGCCCCTTTAGTAGGGACAAGCAATTCCCTGTTCTCCAAGAACAGCCTAATGCATAATGCATAAGGTTATGGGGGGGGAGTGTATTCATGAGGGTGGCTTGGCTTCCATCAAAAAGAGAACAGTGAGAAATTATGATAGAACAATTTTCATTTCTGCCACATTGTTTTTATAGTACATTCATGCCTGGGAATTGAAGGCTTTGGAGTTTGGTCTGCTGTAGATGTTGTGAGGCCTGTCGCTGACAGTGACACTAAAAACAACAGCGCCCCAAAACAAAACAACAACAAAAAACACGCCAGGAGATAGTTGTGGAATGCAAGTTGAATCCCTGCCTGTCCACTTTTGCTGCGTTACAAAAGAAAGAAAGAAACGGTTTAGGGAATGTTGCGCCGGGGGCGGGGACAGGGGGCAAATACATTCTGCAGCTGGCATAGGATGGTGTCAACAGAATTGGAGCTTCATGGTCCCCTATTGAAGAACCTGACATTGTGTGTGATGATGTGTGATGATGCGGCTGAGCAGTGGCAAAGGCAGGTAGAAAGCAAGAAAAGCTTTAGTAAACCTGCCAAGTAAATATTTCTAAAAGAATGGTCCTCGTTCCTTGGCCATCTCTTAATAACTTTCTGTGAACATATTGAGAATAAACAAATAAAAGGAAGTGCGGTCCTTTTTTCCATTTCCATTTCATTTTCCTTTTTCAAAAATCATCTCCCCTAGTGGCTTTCATCTGATCAAACATTGGAGTCTTCTTAACAGCTGGCTTCGTTTTCTTCTTTACCTGCAAGAGCAAAGGCATGGTAAAATCAGCAGCATATTGGAATTCCCTGGTACAATTAGCAAGCAAAAAGACTTTGTGTAATGTGTAGGCTGTTTGTTTTTTATGGAAATTATAGGGACAGATTGTGCAAACAACATCAAGTATTTCTTATCTTTGGATGAGCCATTAGACCTGCAATCCCATGTGCACCTACTCGGGAGGAAGGCCCATTTGGATGTAGCAGGGCTTGCTTCGGAGTAGAAATGCCTATGTAACCCACACTGTTATTCTTATTATTAAGGGCAGGAGAATACATTGCAAAACCAATAGAAGGTCTATTCAGCTGACTTTTCATCCTCTTTTCCCCACACTACTGGAGTACACCTAGTAACCTGCTTTTCTGGGGAAATTCCATAAAGTCAGTTTGGAAGTTGAGGCAGAGGGTCTGTTCCACAGGAGTTTGGATGAGACTTGGATGTTGTTTTGGGCCTGCTTTCAGCCACTGCAGTTTTCTCCAGGTTCCATGTTGCAGCAGAGAATGCTTAAAAGGAAATGTAAACTTTATCCTGATCCGAACATGTGCTTTGAATGTTGAAATCTCTTGAACTGTTACTTCTTCAAAGTGTTTTTCTTCTCTTTTGTCCAGTGGAGCCCCAGGGCTGCTAAAGATGTGGTATACCCTGCTTGATGTATATTCAGTGAGCAATAATTATATATACAGTAGAAACATATATTTAGTTTATAAATTATTTGCTGCTGGTGTTTTCTTCATTAGATAGGCTGGTGCAACCATGGCTGGAGGGACCACTGTGCAGATCAGACTGAACCTGCAAACTACTGGTGATTTGTGGTCACACATAGGATTACATTGTTGAGTGGAGAGCAAGTTGACTAAAGATAGTTGTAAACCTACTGTCTATTTCAGGGTGTTCAGGACATCTAGGTTAAACCATGATAAATTAATTTTCAGACATTGTACCAAACCAGCCAGCTGAGAGAGTTTGAAAATGCTCTTCTCAGCAGTTTTCTAGCACTTTGAGCTAGGATCTTTGTGGCAATTTCATCAAACTATTTTCATTTCACTTCTCAGCCCAAAAGCTGCAGGCATCTGCTCTTGACCCTACCAATCAAGATCTTGGGCTAGTATTAATTTCCTCAATGAATGATAAGGAAAAGAATGCTAAGATTGTTTGTGTTTTAAGTCTAGTATATTAATAGTACACTAGAACAAGATAGTAGAAGTAAGTTGCAAGGAATAACAAAGTACTAGAATGGTTCATGAGGCATAATAGATTAATTCATAATTATATAGAAAGCCAAAGAATCTAAATATACCTTAATTAAAGATCTAGTAATTTGCCACAGCTATACACAACATTACAGTCATTAAACATCAGGAGTGGTGAACCAGAAACAAACTCAAGTGTTGTATGATTGCACACTGTGTCCAATCTATTTTTTCAGCTAATTTTAGGAGCTCATGAGACGTTTAGCCAACTGAATACAGTTTGCTTTTGCTTGTTTCAAATCATTTTGGATACTGCAGATCCCTATGGTAAGGGAAACAATGGGATAAAATTACAACCTAATTATCACTGGTTGTATGCTCTATAATGTATTTGTATAAAATGATGTGTGATGTAAACATAATGTAATAGTGAGTTAATTCAGTGTTTCACTGCTGGGAAAAGCATGAGTTCTTCAACTTATAGCTAGTGTCTCATCTGTTTTGGCCTTGATAAACAGCTGTCCCTCCTCAGAAACTCTCTTTCTGGTTACATGCAGGAGCAGAACTGGTGACCACCTCCAGGCCAGGAGAACAGGGGAGCTACTACCACAAAGTTCTTCACGTGAGACAGTAGGCTTGATGGCAACTATAATGTCTCCCATTTCTTAGTGGTCATACAAATTACATGTGGGGATCATGGACTCTTAAAAAAAATAATCTTTAAGTTCCTCATTTTTTCCAGATCTGTTCTCCATATTTGCGCATCAGTTTGCAATTAAAGGGGGGGGGGGGAAACCTCATGTAAATTTATCTACTTTTTATTTCAATTTTTCCCTGTAACATTCTGTATGCAATTTTATCCAATATGATACATTTTTGTACACTATATTCAATAATCTGTGCATTTTATGCATGTTGTTTCACTGAATATTTGCATTTCAAGATTTGGAGCATTACAAATTTAGAAGGGTGGGCGTGCTTTGGTTCACATCCAGTTTCAGAAAGTGAATTTGGTAAGTTCACCTTTAAAAGAGAAGTGAATTGAATTTCTCCCTTATTTCTAATTATAGATGTGGATTTTATTTATTTATTCAGAAATGTACATGTTAAATACCAATTTTCTTCCATTTTAATTCTATTTTACATTCTGTAATTTGGGATTCTTTATTTTATTTTAACAAAATTTATGTATTGCTAAATTGTGAAAAAATAGCCACCTCTAAGCAGTCTGCTAAAATTTTAAAATTATCAATCAAAACAGTAAAAAAAGCAATTAACACATTTTAAAATAATTGAAAATAATGGCAAAAGAAATTTAAATGTGCCAATATTTATGTGCTTAAATAAATATTTTCCTTCTTTTTCTATTCCTTTTCCCCCATTTCCATCCCAACCCAGTCAGCCCTAGGAGGAAAACCTGTACCCTGGATGTCTGAATACCAGCTTCCTTGCCTTTCAAAAGACGTTTCATGAGCATAGGCCACTGAGGAAAGAAACAATGCCTTTGGGTGGATGTTTTACAAGGCTAGACTATTGAGGAAAGACACAATTCTGAAGGCTGGTCAGATTGTTTGCTCAATGACTTGCTCACCTCATTTGGAAGGCTTTGGAGGGGGTTCCCTAGTGAACGGAGCTATGCAGACACTTACCTGCAGGCTTCTAAGAGATAAAGAAATTATCTCTACTGAAAGGAGCAGATGAGAACTTCAGTAAGGTCAGGTTAATACAGTAAGAGAACAGCAGAAAATTGAATTGTTTCTCATCAACGCAGGGCATATGCTGAGAAGACCAGAAAAAGCTGGGAGCATGAAGGCAGCTGTAATCTAACAGGCATTACTCAGGCTTTGTCCTACAAGAGGATCAGAATTCAGAAGCCATCTGATCTAGGAAGAGTCAGGCTCCAGACAGACAGTCAAGTTCCTTAACTAGTGGGGAGAGGGAGGGAGAGAGAGAAGAAGAGAAAAAAAGCAGCTGCATCATCCAAATCAGGTAGGAGTCCAATTCCAGAGAAGCTAAACAAGGATTTTGAGGCCAGATTTTGTAGCCACATAGAGGAAGCAAACATGAGAACATAAGAACAACCTGTTGGAGCAGGCCAATGGCCCATCTAGTTCAGCATCCTGTCCTCACCATGGCCAACCAGACACTCTGTAAAGCCTGCAAGCAGGACCTGAGTACAACAGTTCCCTTCCCACTTGCAATGTCCAGTGACTGGTATTCAAAGTTGTTCTCACTCCAACAGTGGAGGTATAACATAGCCTTGTCCTCCATGAATTTGTTAATCCGCTTTTTGAATTATCAAAATTGGTGGCTATTGGTGGGAGAAAAATTCAACTTCTTAGCACTGTGCGAAGAAGTCATTTGTTTGGTCTGTCTTGAATATTTTGACATTCAGCTTCATTGCAAGTCCCCTAGTACTATTAGAGAAGAAAAACTTATCTCTATCCACTTTCTCCAAACCATGCGGTCTTATAAAGTCCCTGCCCCCTTACTTATCTCTTCTTATCCCCTATACTAGAAAGCCTGAAATGTTAGTCTAGTTGATCCACCCCTTTGATCATCTTGTTTGCCCTTTTCTGAACCTTTGCCAACCATACAATATGCTTTTTGAACTGAAGCAACCAGAACTGTACACCGTATTATATATGCTCCAAATGGGGACGTCCTATTCCATAATTATAATTTTACAATAAATAATAATAATAATAATAATAATAATAATAATAATAATAATAATAATAAATTTATTAAAACGGTCTCAGACCAGCTCCAGTAAAATAGTATAATTTTACTATTTATACACCACGCATCTTACTGGGTTACCCCAGCCACTCTGGGCATGTTCCAACATATACACAGTTTTGTATGTTATTTACTCCAATATATGCATTTTTATGTACACTTTACCTAGTGTATGCATTTTTGTGCACATTATCTGGTTTGGAGAACTACACTGCAGAACTCAGAGAAGTATTAATTTGAAGGATAACAAAAAGTAATTTGTACAATTTTACTAGGGAAAAATGTTCATATAAATGTTAAATAAACACACAAATGTACATTAGAGAAGATGGGATTTGCAAAAATGAGGCAATTAGGCAAAATTACATATGGAAATGTGTACATTGGGAGAAATTTGCCCTAAAATGCTGAGGAATTTTCATGGGATCTCTCATGATGAAGCAATGCAGATAGTTAAACTTAGGTTTGGAAAAATGAGAAACTGAAATTGGCATGTTCGCCCAGCTTTAACTGAAATTGGCATGTTCGCCCATGTTTACAAACTGCACTGTGTCCTCTAAGCTAGCCTTCTGCCCTCCCATATAGTGGAGGATGTGACCACATTGCCAGTCTTAGAGTAAATTTAGACCAGGGGCAGGCAACCTAAGGCCCGTGGGCCGGATGTGGCCCAATCGCCTTCTCAATCCGGCCCATGGACAGTCTGGGAATTAGTGTGTTTTTACATGAGTAGAATGTGTGCTTTTATTTAAAATGCATCTCTGGTTATTTGTGGGGCATAGGAATTCATTCATTTCCCCCTCCCCAAAATATAGTCTGGCCCACCACATGGTCTGAGGGATGGTGGACCGGACCACAGCTGAAAAAGGTTGCTGACCCCTGATTTAGAGTTATGTAATGTGGAATTGGGGGAAGAATCTAGTCAGCAACATGTGTTGGGCTCGCCCTGCTCCCTGACTGCTAAGGTTGGGGAGCTTCCATGACTTGTGCCCATATATCAATAGCACTGTTCCACCAGACTTTTCTTTTAAGTGGGCCTTAGTGGCCTTTTATTTATTTATTTATTTATTTATTTATTTTGCAAAACTTACTCTGACGTGTGATTAATATCCAGGACTCAGACAAATCAGAGAAAAACTTTTAGATTTCATGCTATTTGTTTAGCTGTTCAAGAAAAGATTCTCTCTCTCATCAAACATGCAAATTTTGACACTTCTGCTCAACTCTGTGATTCAGCAGGGACAATGAACTGTTAACAGAAGATGCAAAGGGAAGCAGAGTCCTTCCATCTTCACATTAAGCTGAAATGTGGTCAGACGAGATAGAGGAAAATAAACTTAAGGATGGAGGACAAAGGAATTCAGGTCAAGATAATAAAAGAACATGTCAGAGGATATCTGGTATACTTCAGTGAACTCAAGTCATCAGAGGCTGATGCAGTGAACCCAAATATTCTGAAGAACCTGGCTGAATAAGGTCAGCTCACTGGAAGAGCTGAATTTTATTTTATAAAAATCCCATTGTTACTTCCAAGCAGAAAGAATGTCCTTCTGGTGGTCTGGGATGGTCCTCTACATTGGATGCCCAGCTGTTGGGAAGCAAAGTATCTTCAAAATCATCAAGCAGCTCCTCCTTCTTCTTGAAGTTCAGTTAACATTCTGCCTTCAGCAGAGAATGCCAACTTTGTGCTGCAGGTTGAACAGAGTTTTTTTTTTTTTGTGTGTGTGTGTGTGTGTGTGTGTGTGCCCTTAGCACCAGTTCAGTATCTCAGGGCTGAGCACTGTCAATCTAAGAACCAGTACGGAACAGATTTGATCATTCTGACTTGATTGCTTCAAGCTAGGAATGAAATATTTCCCACATTGTGTAACTTGATTCCTCATGGATGCAGCATGCAGCCTCCAAGGTAACCTTCTCAATCTTAGGCCTTCCAGATTAAAACATTTTATGACTCTCATCAGCCCAAGGCCCCCAGCATGGCCAATTGTCAGGGAGAATGGGAGTGGTGGTCTAAAACATCTAGAGGACACCAGGTTGGGGAAAACAACAACAAGGTGCTGTATTTGATCACATTCCCTATGTAGTGGAGATTCATGGTTCAGTTCTTAGAATCTATAGGTTAGGCTTTCTCAAAATTCAGATGAGAAGAATGGGCATGGACACAACCTCAGAGGCAATTTAACCAAACAAGCTCTTTTATATTATCTATTAATATATTAATAATTTTTTTCAGTGGGCCTACTATCACAGCACACATTGGGAGTACAATAAGGACCACAAAAGATCATAATATGATTTGACTTAAAATAAATTCCCAGAAGTCTTAGTACTCATTTACTCCTCAATTTCAGCAACAACATATGCTTCCTGTTAACTACTCTCCAGTGGAAATCATAGAACAAGGGTGCCCTGGTGGTCCTCCAAATATTGCTAGACTGCAACTCCCATCCTCACTGACAATGCTGAGTGGGATGATGGGAGCTAGAGTCCAATAACACCTGGAGGTCACCACATTAGCTATCCTTGTCACAGAAGAAGCCAAACGTTATTGTTCCTCATAGCAGTGGCACAAAATTGGGGAATAGGGAGAGGACCCTAAAACTTTTTTAAAAAATCTCCTCAAGCACTTGGTAGAATGTGTCCACTGAAGAAACTCAGATTATCATGTTCCTTATAATGTATGAATAGCTAATCTATGAATATATAATTTAACTGAGGCAAGCTGTTTACTGTTTAAGATTCAGACAGTTCTTCCCGAGAAAGCCTAATCTCCACAACAAGAACTCTGTGAAAAAGACACTTTAGACCCCTCTAAACATAGCAAACTAAACTTCATGGAGCATTTGCAGTTCAATGTTCTACTCCCTTCTGGAATTAAAGGGTTGCATGTGCACAGTCTTGAATCCCTCACCAGATTGTCTCTTCTTGATGCCCCCTCACAATTTATTGTATTTATTTACCACTTATATATATAAACCCCTAAGTATTTACATTATCAATAGAAAAGATACGTAAGAAAATACCAAGTAGACATTTTTTATTTTATTTTTTAAAAAAGATTAAAACCAGCAGTTTTAAAACAAGTATGCATAAGAAAATTATATATCTAAGGAGGTGCATTCAAAGTACACAAGGGCCACTGAAGTTATTTTGGTACTTGAGCCAGAAAATCTCTCAACTGTGCCTTTCCTCCTCCAATAAAAAGATGCAATAATAATAGCAGTGTGCTGCCCTTTCATGAGGGCAATTCAGCTGCTGAGGCAGCTGCCTCAGTCTGCTTAATGGTAGGGCCAGCCTATGAAAATAATCCTCAAAGAACATACAATGACCTCATGCTGGCAACATCATCTTTTTTTTTTTTTTTTTTTAGAGAGGGATGTTTTCCCTTATGAAATGCCAACAGGTTTCTTTCTATGAACTCGTATCCTTCACATCAACTAATGCTCCCTGCTGTAATCATTTGGCTTTAAATATTTAATTTAGAAGACTTCCCCTGGTTTTTATTCTTAAGATAAATATTATCACAGCAGTTATTTATAAATACAGTTCCAACAGCCTTTTTAAAAATGCGCTCTGGTTTTGCATCTTTGCCATCAATGTTAATGTGCAATAACCCATTTAATTACTGTAGCAACATTTGTGTTAACCGATGCAAGTGTCTCTTTAAGGCAGCGGCCAGATTCATTCTTGAAGAGAAAGTAAGTACGTTAGGGAATGGGGAGCAACATAAAGCCATTACCATGGTTTCTGTCATCACGTTCAGCTGTCTCCGATATCCTGTGACATCTGTGACATCTGTCATGTCGGCTGGGGAAAACAATCTTAGTGTCCTCTTTCATGCAATGCTTTTCTCCTCGCTGAAAAATGCTAAGTTGAAGGAGGAAGTGGAAACACCTGAAGAGCAAAGGTGAGGAAGCATATTCCAGGCTAGGAGATGTATGTAACTAAGTCCTGCTCAGAGTAGACTTGTTGAAATTAATAAACCTAATTTAGCCACATATAGAATTGAATTCCACACTGGGGCTGCATACAAATTAGACATATATTTAAAGCTTCCACAATTTCGGAAAGGGCACCTAGGAGCAATCTTGTCAAGAGACCCTGCCCTCTTTTTGTCTCACTCTTCCACAGTGCAAACAGGGCTTTGGCAGAAGTGCTGATCACATCAGCTAGAAACTCTCTTGCAACATTCAGGATGGGAAGACTATCTTAATAGCTTCACAAACTTTGCAGAAGGGATATCCACTCCAGGTTTAATGGTTCATTCATGACATATTAACCCCCCCATCATCTACTTTATAGTTTCCCTACCTTGTAAGAAAGACCAGACCAAGGTCTATCACCTGCCCCATAGGTTTGGCCTTTGAAGTACTGAGGCAGTCACATGGATGTCATTGAGGCCATGACGTCCCAAGCTGGCATTGTGGCAGTGGCCTCAGCATGGATGTTGAATTCCCCCAACACAACAGTGGAGAGGTTCTCCAATGCCACATCTGAGACCACATCAGTGAATCCAGTCAAGGATGTTATTGGAAAGCAGGGTGGGAGTTACACCAACAGCAACCCTATTCAGGCCTCAAATCAAGAACAGACCATCAAATCTGGTAACAGGGCAAGGAAGACTTTCACGAATGACAGAGAATCTTCTCCACCTGCCACTTCAGTCAGGGTCGGTGCTGTATTTTATACCTGGTTGTAGGAAGCAGATCTGGCTCAAAAGTTGAAAATTTTACTTTGTGCAATAAGTTGTGATTATTGTACAATGATCTTATTTTTTAAGAGAGAGAGAGAGAGAGAGCATTATAAATGAAAACAAACTATATGTGTAGTTAAATACGGGTGTTAGTCAAAGTTCCCCATACAAAGTTCCCCGCTCACTCTTCTCAATGAAGTTAAATGACTCTGCATATCTACAACAGGTTTGCACAGATTCATTTAAGCATTAAAGATATACACATACAGTAATATAAAAAAACGTCACATACTGTATATTGTCCATCTATTTCAGTCTTCCAGGATCTCAGGGGTATTTTCGATCACCTGTTCTTTGATCCCTTTAACTGGAAATGCCAAGGATTGAATTAGGCTTGAGTCAAAATGTCAGGGGGCTGAAGTATTCTCCAAAATATTCTCCCAGACTACTTTCACATCATCAAAGCATGTTCATTTCTCCCCTTGACAGGTGCTTTGGCATTTTTAAAGAAAGTTCTTGCTGACTGCATGATCCAGCCAACCGGGTAACAGTGTGATGACATCATGCTGGCACATAGCCATTCAGATTTTGCTACATGCTGACATAACAAACCCAAATCAAAGCTTGAACAATGCTTTCTACCCTCACTCTGAATAGGGAAACATTTTGGGGGTACCCAAACTATCATTGAAAGGGGAGGACAAGGTTTTCAGATGTGATTTTTTTTTTATGTGTTCTGTCCCATTTTGGTTCAGTCTTACATTGAACCCAAGATCTTCCTCATGCAAAATGTTATTGTCACTTAATAATGCTTCCCTTCCATGAGCAGCATTAGATTATGGCACATGAGTTGAACCACATTCAATTTCAGGTTCTTTTTTTAAAAAAAACACCCAATTTCTCATTTAATATTTTTGATATTGCTATTTTAGAAACCCTCTCTCTGCTAACATGAGGATTATAATCTTACCATATATCTTAGTGGAGGCTGGAGTTCCTTGCAAATGAGACCCCCAAGTCTTTTAAGGGTTTCAAACTGGTCACCCCTGTCTGTTGGCATCTGTCCGTCTCGAGAGACAGTAGAGTACATACACCTTCAAGGGTGAAGCCAAAATGTTAGAGAATCACAGTGTCTTCTACCTCCCATGTTGCTTTTGCTGCATTGCTGTCTGGGGCACACCTTGGCAGTGTGTATGGAGATGTTGGGCTGCCCAGATGGCAAGACCCCCCCCCCCTCAGCCTTGTTGATGGGGTTCAGAGGAAAGCGGAGCAATATATTTGGCACCAGTTTGGCTGCAGGAGTTGGTGGAGATGATGCCATCCAACTGTGTAGACTTTACTCCATGGCCTTTTCTTCTCCTGAAGATGCCCCACAAGGCAGTGGGTGTTGATTTTTCCTCAGGGTTTACTCCGGAAACCTTTCTCATGCATGAGTATAGCCACAAGGCAGTGGAGGTTTAGGATCAGAGTTTTGCTTCTCCTAGATGGACTACCTTCCCTGGTTAAAAAGCCCCACCTGCCTCTCATTTTCCTCTACAGCATGTGCAGTAAGCACCTTCTTGAGTGTTGGACCCATATTGGTCTCGTTCACTCAATCCACCAGACCCTGTCTTCACATGCAGGGGAAGTCCCTAATTCATCAAGCATTTCAGACCCATCGGCTACCATCACATGGTTTAGCCAATCACTGGAAGCTGTTTCCAGGGTGTGGCTGCTGTCGTATGCTGACACCTTCTAGGAGCTACAGGTAGGAGCTGAGTGCAGACAGGGGATCAAAGGTTCACAAGCTACCCCAGAAGCATCATGGTGCGGCCCTCACCAAAGGTACTACCCCTCCCCTAACACCTCTGACCATCCTAGTACTTTTGTATTACTATGAGGCTTGTGAGCTCTTTGTCTTGCTTTTACTCAGGTATATTTAATAAATCTCTGAATCTTTTATGACATGGTGCTTCATTCTGTGACCTAGTTACCTGAGTTGGCTTTCATTTGGTGCTTTGGTTCTTCCCAGGAGTCAAATATTTGCCATGCATGGTTCCCGGAAATAGCTAGCATATGCATTGCCAACTCTCCGTTTTAATTACATATGTTTGACAGCGCATTAAAAAATGGCAAGATAAATATAGATTTTGAGCGTGTTCTTTGGGGAAAGTTTACAAATGGAGAACATTTCTGTACCGAAAGTAGTCAGCGTACAGCTACAGGGCAAAATATTTGATGTGCAATCACTCAAGTGAAAGTTAGCACCAGCCAGAATTGCTGATTGGTTATGATTAATCAAGTGGCCACCAGCAGTTTCCTCCTTTTAAGAACAAAATTATTCTCATTCATTTCCTACAATGCCAGCTTTGAGTAGCTGAAATAAGTAATTGATTAGGAGGGCAGTTGCTTTCATGCCTGGTTGGCATCTGGTTGGCCACCTATGTTGGAAACAGGATTATTCAGACTAGGGCTGCATTTAGAGTTGGGGCTTATTCCATTAACTTTCCTAGTTATAGTGCTAGTGTTTCTGTCGTGATCTCTAACATTTCTTTTACATTGCAGTACCTATTGTGTTATGGAACTGTGGTCTTTTGATCAATATACTACCATTACTACCACAGTAAATTTTAAATGGCAGGAAAGAATGGCATGCCGGAATACCATCCCAGATGTTACCATGTGAAATAACAATGCAAAGCTCCCATGATTTTCCAAGGCAATGGGGTCCCCCCCCGGGGGGGGGGGGACATGGAAATGAGCACTAAAGTTCCACTAGATTTCCTGAAATGACTTTAATGTCACATGCATGATCACACATAAAAGGCAGAAACAATCAGGTAAGGAAACATCAGGGGAAAGGAATAAAGTGCCTGAATGCAGATTAGATAAGGGATGGGGATCCTGCAGCCCTACAGACATTCCTGGATTCCAGCCCTCAGCAGCCCCACCCAGCATTGGCAATGCTTTGGGATTATTGTTTAGCATCATCTGAAGGCCTACAGGTTCCCCATCCATAGCCTGGGTGGGTCCAACAGTACTCTCATTTTGTTCACATAGTTACCCAAATATCTAGAAGTTGTTAGCAGGGAAAAGCTGTGTGAACCTTGCAAGTTTAAATTTTTATACTCTCTCAAACAAGATAAAAGTCTAATAGAACAGATCTTTCTAGAATTAAAAAGCCCTGTATACGTAATCAAGAATGCAATCCACAAACTGGGACTCCCTAAATTCTCCTTTCTGTTGCTCCTCATGCAATGTTAAATGCCATTAAATGTCATTGCAGGTGGTCTCTTAACTTCCCAGAACATCCGTTGAGAGATGCAAAGGAAAGTAGATGAGAACAGCCACATGCCTATGGTGACTGTGGAAAGAGAGGCCATGCAAAGGTCAGGGGTTTCCACAGTCAAGGGACTGCGGAGCAGGTCTGGAGAGCAGGTGTGGCCAAAGGGCCGGATAGGCAGGCATGGAGAGCCACATTCAGCTTCCAGGTCTGGGGTTTTCCAACCCCCTGCAATGTAGACCCCACTCTCATTCTTCCTGGGACAGTCATAAGCACTCTGCAGAAGATGTTAGGAAAATATAGCAAAGACTCTAAGGTGGTAAATCAGCAGGTAACAAAGGCTCTGTGCTTTCTTTCTCAAAGAAGGATAGTAGTGCAGCATTGAAGAGGTGAGCAGCAGGGATTCAGCAATGGACCAAGTAACAGAAGGGATAGTTGTGTGTTTTTGAACCACTTAATTCTATGCAACTCTTACTTCAGACAACCAGCATGCATGCATGCATGAAAATCGTATTGGCATGTTGACACTCCCTATGCATACAGATGTACACATGGGGGGGCTCTTCTGATGTTGTGGGAGCATAGTAGTGGGGTGCAGCAGCCCCCCTCTACACATTCATCAATATGTGGAGAGGGTCTAACATCTTCACAACCTGTATGTTACAGCTAACGTCTAAATGAAACTGAACCGAAAGAGATGCACAGTCTTAAAGGTTTTGATTGATGTAATTTTCATTGGAGGTTAACTCAATTCCAGTGGAATATTTTTACATTTGCTTTCTGAATTTTCTTGCTACTGTCTTGCTTCTTTCCACAGACCTTCAGGGCTGAGAAGGCAGCGGACATAAACAACATACATTATTACCTCAGCTAAATATGAAACAATTTGCTATCTCCATCTCCCCCCCCCCACATCAGAGGTGGTATTTTGTCTGATCCTGCTAAATATTTTGTCTGATCCTGCTAAATATTTCGCTCCACACACACCCTTTCCCCAAAAAACATGATATAAATAGTTAAGTATTTTGTTTTCCATTTCAATTACTTTCTGAAGCTTTTAGTGCTTCCAATAACTATGTGAGTGATGAATTGGCATAAATAAAAATTTCACTGTGTGATAGCCAGCTCCAGCTCCCAAGAGCAAACTAGCTCATGGGCCGCCGGTGTTTGATCGCACACTCATTGAACACTAAAATCTCCCTGGCTGAAATTCACAGGGGAGGCAGGATTGGGGCCGTCACATCCATTCACTCTCCTGTTTAGCTTTCTAGTAACGTTTGGCAGATGCCTCCCCGGGGAATGCAGCGTTCCAAGTGGTAAGAGCTTTCAGTGCTGTGATTAAGATTAATAACCTTGTGGGCACACATTTTCACACAGTGGCTTTATTTTAGAAAGACATAACCAGATGTGCCTTCACTACCGCTCCGATTCTGTCCTCCGTGCTTATTTCAACTCTAGCACACACACAAATTGAAAATACAGATATATCCACATCTGTGCATGGGGGGGGGGGAACCCCACCACAAATGTATTGAGAATCTACCTGCCCAGTCCCCATTGTACTTCTGACAAATAAAGGGAGAGCTTCATTTATTAAATATATTTCCAGCATCTTCATGTAAATTGCAAACACTCTATGTACACATCTCAACAGAACATGACTGTGGCACAAAAGCTGTTCTTCTGCATTCATTTGCTTGATATTTATCTCATCTAATATGTAAATTAAGATGCTGCAGCAGTCATTAGCATGAGCTAATGTTTCCTTTAAGCTAAGAGAAATCTCTAGCTGATGCAGAGTGGAAGAAATAACTGTACCCATCTCCAGAGCTAATGACGGTCTTATCAGCTTTTCCTTTGTTGTGAACTGGAGAATGAGCACATAAAAAGACGAGAGAAAGGTACATGAATAAAAAATGGAAGGAAAATGCTTTTTCAGCCCAAAGACCGCATTCCCTTTTGAGCAATCTTCCTGGAGTCACATCCCAGTTGGGAAGGTTCAGAGTGAAAAGTAGGCAGAGAAACACATGCAAATTGTACCTTTGTACAGTAGGGTAGTTAATACTCACACATCCCTCTCTGTGCTCCGTCCAGGGCAAGCAAGAAGCAATATCAGGAATTCAGGGAACGATTCCAGCCAGACAAAAACACTCAAGGTGGGAGAATCCTGAAGGCCAGCTAGAGAAGCCTGGAGGGCCAAACAGTGAGGCCTATTATATAGCCATATTTTCTATTAAAATACAAGGCTACAACCTGGGTAATTATTTCCATTTAGCTACTTTCTTTTTCTGGGCAGGTAGGGGGCAAGTATTCCTTAAGGCAGGCATTTAACTGGAAATGGCACCATATTCTTAAGCAGACCTATACCTTGCTGACAACCAAGGAGGATTCAGATAGCTTCGAGTAAAATACCTCAGAAACTAGGAAATGTTCCATGAGTTGCCTGCTTGGTGGCCAGTGGGAAGGGAGGCAGGAAGGGAAAGACTCTGAGTGCGCGTGGTTTTATATTTTAAAACTCCACTTAAATCACAGAACCTTCATAATCACAGGAATAAAACAGAGTTGGATTCTGCTTCCTGATGCTAAGCACCTTTACTTGGGAATAAGCACCATTTTGTTGGCTAATACATTTTTAAAGCAAAACTAATAAAATGAGCATCTGTAACTATGTACATGCCTGGCTGGCTGCCATTTGACTCTAAAATCTTGTTTTTCTTTTTTTAAGGACAATCTTGCAACCAGCATCAGTCATAGTGGACTGCAGAAATGCCCATGCCACACAAGGTGCTGATGGGAAGTGTGTTTGCTACTGTCTCCACCAGCTGCTGCTCGTTGGGTGGCCATTTGTGGGCTTTCTGGGCTGTGAGGTTCTACATTTGTCCCCAAAGCCCTGTCCCAGCTGCACCATTGTTGGTGCCACAGCCTTTCCAGAGGCCCCTCTAGACAGGGGTGTAGCAAGGAGGGCGTGGGGGCCGCCCCGAGTTCCATAATGGAGGGGGTGACAAATTATCAAGGAACAAGTTTTTTTTTTGAAAAAGGTCTTATCTTATTATACTAGGGATTATATAGCTATATATGAAATTTCATGCATATCGGTTAATATCTTGACCCTCCTCCACCAAAATAGCTGTTCACTTGGCTGTTTTCCTATGTCATGAAGGCTGAAATTTCAGTTCAGAGAACACTTACTGTTCCCAAACCAAACCCTGAGGAAAGCCATCTAATTAGACTTTGATTTTGAGATGTTTTTAGGAGGTAATTTAATTATTGTTTGATTTTATACCAATGTTATGTATCTGATGTTAGCCACCCTGAGCCCGACTTTGGCCGGGGAGGGTGGGATATAAATAAAAGTTTTTTTATTATTACTTGTTATTATTCCTTTGTAAGAAAATAAGAAATAACGTAAAACCATTTTTGCGGGGGGGGGTCAATGGGGGGGTTGACAACAAATTTTTCGCACTGGGTACCACCTGACCTTCCTATGCCTCGGGGGGGGGGTGTGACCAAATTTTTTTGCCCCCAGGTACCAATATACCTTGCTACACCCCTGCCTCCAGACATCCATTTTTGCTGTGCATTCATGATTATTTGTTCTCATTATGGTCCGGGTGGGAGGTAGTTATATTAGATCCTGCTTTCAACACCGTTTGCCCCTGCTAAAGTTTTGGGGCAGACATACTGTTTTATTTCCAATTGCTTCCGTGGCCTCTTGCTGAAATCCTGTAACTTTTCATACCACAAATGCTCTGGGCTTGATGTTTGCTTTTGTTTTGTCCCGCTTTTGTTGTGCTACAGCACAAGAGTGTTTCTCCTGATGACAATAATGTGATAACACTGGGGAAGCATCACAAAACAACTATTAAATTGGAATGGTGTGTGGAGAGCCTGGCATAAATCCACTACTAATGCACTATTATTACACTAATGCACTATTATTGCATCAATGACACACTGCAGAATATACCCTCCCCAAAACCTAAAACCCAACCAGTCTGAAGCCTCACCCCCCACACACACACACCCCTCCATATTTTCTTCTCAATGCCAACATGATCCACAGGTTTATTGGGAAAGAAAATCTTGCTGTTCTGCTAAAGGAGGATGACTTTGCACTGCTTATTAAATCCATGTGAAATCCAGTACTGTCTGCAATTATCTCCTTTGATTTGTAATTTGGTTTGGAATGCCTGCCTCTCACCTGGGAATTTATTTTTTTGAACCTTACACCTCTTGGCAAACTCCTAAGGACCACAAAGCTGAAGCTGCTGCTGCTGCTAAGGACCTCGGTTGATTTCCATAAAGTCGCTAATCATGTCAAGTGTCACTCGTGTTGCCAAACTTGAGAGTTCCCAGGGATGAATGTAGAGGGAATAGGGAGGTCAGCGGGAAGAAAGAAAAATGTTAACTCACTATAGTGAAGGGAAACAAGAGAACAAAAGGTCGCAGCTATCTGTTACCTTTGGGCCACACTAATTAGACATGGAAGTTAGTCTGCCATTGATTGTGTAGGATGTAGCAGTGAGTTTAAGTTGGCGCATTTGGAAGACATCAGGAGCACAGGTGGGAAATGCCACTGGTCCCAGGGAAGAGCAAAGAAAGACAGAAATAGTTGAGAGAGATGGAGGTGGTGTGTGTGAGTTGCAATTGAGACCTTGATTGATTGCACGCACGCACGCGCACACACCACCACCACCACCACCACCACCACAACAACAACAACACTAGAGATGAGGGAGAAATTTGATTCAGTTTGTATTTCATTCCAAAACAATACACAAAGCCATCCTTTAAAATTCTCACTTGTCTGAATTTTGCAGTGACATTCTCCAGCCAAGTAAAGTGTACAAAAATCATATCCTGGAGCAAACTGTGCAAACTGTGTATATTAGTTAAAACAGCATAAAATGCATTATATTAGAGAAAGATGGTTTACAAAAATGTGTATGCAAAATTGTTTAGAAAAAAGTGTATACGAGAAGTTTGCACTCAAATGCTGTCGAATTTTCAAGAGGACTCTATAAAAAATTCCATTCTTATGTGGAAATGTGTGTAGGTAAACTTAACATTGGAAAAATAAAAAGTAGGGAAACTGAAATCGACAGACTTGCCGATCCTGACTTGATTCATGCACATGTGTTTGAATATAAAACATAAGAACCGTAAGAAGAAGCTGATGTTGATGAAGCCAATGGCCCATGTCATCCAGTATCCTGTTCTCAAAGTGTCCAACCACATGCCTGAGGAAGAGCTATGCAGAAAAATCCTAGGCATATTTACTTGGAAATATTTCTCACTGTCTACCTCTTTAAAGCTATCCAAGTACATGGCAACCAAGTGTCTCTGGGAACAGTATACCACAACCAGGGCACCACCATCACCACGAAGGCCACCTCAAAATGGTGCCCCTCCCCAGCTGGGAAGAAGGGGAGGAAGATCTACATCAGGGATAAGGGAGGCTGCCCTGGTGAATTCTGCCACGTGAGGGAGTTACCTCACCTTGCCTCATGTGTGGGCTGGCCCTGCTGACAGGGTTGATTGATATACAGTGGTAGGACTGGTGCTCATTGGGAGTGGTAGAGTGGAAGGCAGGGAGACCAGCACTAGGTGGAGCCAGAGCCAATGAGAGGCATAATCATTGAGGACAATGAGAGGACAAAATTACTGTTTTGTCCTTCTCATCCTCCCTTATGTCAGATTAGCACTGAGAGTGAAGAGGAGGAAGCTGACAGGCAGTGCTGTCCCCTGGGAATGATTGTAAGCCAGAAGGCAGACAGGTGGGGATTGGTGGAGGGTAGAATGAGGTTGGTGGGACAGAGCCCTATTTACCCTAATGGACTAACCTCTGCTACAGAGATAAGGAGAAACAGACAAGTGGGAGTGAGATGAAATAAATAGTCCCGGGAAATGGGTGAAACTCTAAATGTTAGACTGAAGAAAGAATCCGTATTTTTGAAAACCAACACATATAGTATGGGGGCTGAATAATTTAATTTATTTTTAAAGTCCTGCCCTTCTTCTAAAGATGCTTTATCCTTGCAGCAAAATATACAGATGATTGAGGTTCAAGGCTGAGCAGAGATTTGAAACTTGGACATTTTAACTTAACCCTCTAAGCACTACCCTGTGCTTTCTTTCAAAGACGTGAGCATGGTGCTAATTAAAAGCAATGGCCATGTTTGTAAAGAGACGAAATAAATAAATAAATAAATCCCAGAATGAGATTTTTAGCAAAGTAGTTGGAATGCATAATTTAAGGCTGGGCTGGGATAGGTTTAAGTCTCTCCGTACCAACCAAAATTCTAAACCACCCTGAGAATGAGGCAGAAAAATCGAAGCCCGTTTTGTGGGGGAAGGAAACTCTTAGAGAAATTGGAGGAGAGATTTCAGCACAACTCTAGCTTGGATGCTGTTGTGATAGCAAAGAAATTGGAGACTCATGAAGGAATAAGCATCCCACTGGCACAACAGGCAATATATTTCTGAACTTGAATTTGTACTGATGTCAAGGTAATTATTTTTGGCTTAGTGTTCCCAGAATCTAAAGAGTAGGATGTCAGGTTTAGCCATCTATGTAAAATAGGATCTCACTTTGCACTGTTTCCGTATATGACTGTGAAGCAGAACTAATATATTTTAACTGATAAATACATCAAAGGGAGTATGTCTAAAGCAATAAACAGTTCCTATGGTTGTGGGGCTGTTTATGCACTACAGGAGTGTAGTTTTGGGTTGGGTTGGTTTTTTTGGGGGGTTTTTTTTTTTGAAGCAGAGCTTTGATGTAGCTATCATGGTTATAACGAAAGTAGTACTTGCATTTTATTGCTGTTTAAACATCTGTAGTTTCATGACAGAGGCACTACAGGGTCTCAGTGGTTGCAGTCACCTCGCTCTGAAGACCTGTTTGCCCTCTTCCACAGCAGAGAACCGTTAGTGGAGTTGGGCAGGGCACATGGCATGGAGCTGCAGAATGAGCAAATGGTTTTGTTTGTGGGCAGACTCATCAACTCAGGTGTGCCCACAAAAGTCTTCCTTTAAAGGCTACTAGTTTTTCAGATTCATCTCGGCTGTGGCTCAGAGTATACGGGGTGGTCTTTTTATGGGCAGAGATGGAGAAGAATGTTCTGAGTCCCTGTGTTGACAGACCTGGAGTTTGATTTTGAGTGGTTGAGAGTCTTCCAGTAGCCTTTTGATGCAAACATCACCACAAAACGTATGGAAGAAATGGGTAGCTCCTGTGTTCTGGGACACCTTGTCGATTGCCATTATAAAACACCACTGTTTTTAGATGCCTGCTGAAAATGTGTCCTATTTAGCAAGCTTATCCAGACACATTATTAGCAATAAATGTTTGTTTTAAATGTTTCCTTTGTTTTTAATCTTTATTTTCAATTATGCATATTTGTTTTTATTTGATTTGTATATTTCATATATGTATATACAGGTAATTAGGCATGTATATTGCTCGGAGATTTATTTATCGTTTGATGGTCTTCAATTCTTCTAAATAAAATGCAGTGTCTCAAACATGGTGATTAACATGGGTCAAAATATTTCACTGAGCTCTGAAGAAAAGGTGTGCAAGTGGCAATATGATAGAAGTTTTTAAAATTAGGCATGGCATGGAGAAAGTGGATAGAGAATTTTTTTTTTCTCCCTTTCTCATAGCACCAGAACTCATGGACACCCAAAGAAACTGAATGCTGGAAGATGCAGGACAGATAATAGAAACCATTTCATGCAGCACACGGCTAAACTATAGAGCCCACTCCCCCAGGAGGCAGGGA
The DNA here is from genome assembly GCF_009819535.1 of Lacerta agilis. Lineage (NCBI taxonomy): Eukaryota > Metazoa > Chordata > Lepidosauria > Squamata > Lacertidae > Lacerta > Lacerta agilis. Next base: position 42,012,422 of record NC_046319.1, on the reverse strand, counting down.
AATAATAATAATAATAATAATAATAATAATAATAATAATAATAATAATAATAATAATAATATATTATTTGTACCCCACCCATGTGGCTGGGTTTCTTCACTCTGGGCAGTTTCCAACAAAGATTAAAAATACATTAAAATGTCACACATTAAAAACTTCCCTAAACAGGGCTGCCTTCAGGTGTCTAAAAGAGAATTACACAAATTCATAGAAGTAAAAGCTATCAGTTGGCTACTAGCCATGATGGTGTCAGGCTTGAGGGATTCTATCCTCCCCCAGCAGCATCAAGGAAGAAGCAAGAAAGTTCGTACTTATGGTTTTATTTAGTTCTCGTTGTGCGAGAATCCAGTCCTTAACTCAATAGTGACGTTGCTCACTCTGAGCTCCTCCCCTTCTTTCCCCAGCAACAGCCTGTGGCCCTATGGGTGGCCTCAGGAGTCAAATGTCTTTGAGCCCTTTGCTCTTGAATTTGCTTTCCAATGACGTCTCTGCTGGCAATTCTCCCCCTTCCCTTCCTTCTCCTAACACCTCATAACTTGGCAGCTCTGCGTTCTGCTGCAGTTTGATCCTGTCTCCTTCTTCTCTTGAAAGTATTGGGGAAGGGGGTGCGATCCCCTCACTCCCACTCCTCCGAGGAGGGAAGCAAAGGAGAAGGAGGGGGGGAGCTTCCCAGCCTTCCCCTTCAGCCCTCCCAGTTCAGTGCCTGACAAATGGCTACATTCAGCCTCCATAGTTGGAGACAGCAATGCTTGCAAATACCAGTTGCTGGAGACCACAGGAGGGGAGACTACTCTTGTACTCAGGTCCTGCTTGTGCATTTCCCATAGCCATCTAGTTGGCCACTATGAGAACAGGATGCTGGACTAGATGGGCCATTGGCCTAATCCAGCACACTCTTCATATTTTTGCTAGCATTCCTTGCTAGTATTTTTGTGGTGATGTGTGTGTGTGTGTGTTTTAAAGAGATTAACAAAAAAGAACTCAAGTAACAAGTGAGAATATTTTGCTCACCTGAAGTCTCACTGGATTTTTTTATTTTAAAATAATGGATTTTTATTGAATCTTTTACAGTTCATGGCATGTTGCTTCCTGTATTTTGATCTTCAGCCTTTGGTGAACAGAATGTAAAAGAAAAAGAAGAAGAAAGCATGCATACAGTTTGGCTTTGGAAGGTCAAATTGATTTTGCAACACTAAAATGAAATTGGATTTCTGTACATTTATTTGCAAATCAGCTTTCTTAACCTATGGTATGAGATTGGTCACAGGGAAAGAGAGGTGGGGAAATGCAATATATATTCAGAGCAACTTTGCACTTTAGACCAAAAAGCCAAATGCACCATCACTAATATAGATCTGGCTGGTGGTGCTTTTTGTAATCACTGAAAGAGAAACTGGCGCACTTTGTCCCATGGCTGGATGTTCTGATGCAGGGAAGAGCTTTCACATCTAACTGTGGGGATGGATGTGTGAGTCCAAACATAAGAAAATACAGAATCATGAGACTGTAGAGTTGGAATGTACCCCTAGTTCAACGCCTTGCAATGCAGGAATAAGTTGCCTTATACTGAGTCAGCATCCATACTTTACCCCTTTGCTGTTACTAATTTCCCCAACAGTCCTTTGAGAAATATTTTTTAGTCTCTATATTTCAGTACATGGAAGATAGGGTACCTGTTTACGGTAGAACACAGAGTTCAGTGTAAACATAGTACAGAAAGCTGCCTTATATTGAGTTGTAGCATTGGTCAATCTAAACTCGGTATTGTCTATACTGAGTGGCAGCTGTTCTCCAGGATTTCAGATGGCAGTCTCTACCAGCTCTACCCAGAAATGCCAGGGTCTAAACTGGAGAACTTCTGCATGGAGAAAGGAACTGCTCCACCACTGAGCTATGGCACTTCCTCTAAAGGGGAGCTTAAAAAGGTTAAAAGGGAAGTTTCCTAAAACAAGGAATTTGTCCCTTTAAAGTGTTGCAGCTACAAATGTGTGAATCTGTCATTCTTGCTCAACTGGGCAATCGTGGCTCAGTCACTCTGCCTATCAGCCTAATCTACCCCATGTGATGGTAAACACAAGCTAACCTCGTATACTCTATTCTAAGTTCCCCAAAGGAAAAAAGTTATGGGTTCCATGTAATAATTAAGCCAATGCTGTTATTGATTTGAGACTTTGACCAAGGAATGCAAACACATCATGAGAACAGGTGATACATTGTTCTAGCCTTATATCCTTTGGTAAAAAATAAATAATAACATGGAAAAATAATTACTCACATTGATGGCTTTAGAGAATGTATAAAATAAGTTAGAACTGACTGGTCTAATTCTTGTTAAAGAATTACAACTTTCTTCCACAAAAGACCTATAGAATGATATTTCCTCTTTCACTCACTGTGACCAATCCCTTATAAGTCAGCCACATGCTGTCTATCCATCCCTCAATGGTTATCGCCTCTCACTTTTGGGATTCTCTTTATTCAAAGCCTGGATGCAGCTGTTCCTCATCAGGCCCCCTTGTGCTTTGTACCATAAGGGCCCTAATTAAAATCGCTTTTCAGCTGCAGCATGAGGTGGGTGGAGCTTTTTCTCTTCCTCTCAGTCTTCCACATTTCCAGCGCTTCAATGCTTTCTTGAGACGTACGGCAGCACTCATTGTTCCTTTTTATGATGATGTCGAACAGAAGTTTGTGTAAAATATCCAGGAGCTTTTATTGGCTGAGTCGGATTTGTTCTTTGTAATAACTTAACTACTGTATTCAGAGTTGAATGCATTTGAAAGCTGCTACAAGAGACGTGGATAGGAGAGAGCTGCTATTAGCATCTGCTACATGCCATTTCCCTAGCTTTATCTTCCTAAATGTTATTGTTAAACATGTCGCCCCTTCCCACCCCCCACCCCAAAAAATCATTTCCCCAAAGTTGATGTGCACCTTTTAATTCCACTGGGAGGAACGCCCATGTTTTCCTACCTTTCTAAAGCCTTTTCTCCCCCTCCCCAACACACATCTTTGTTTAAGGTATTTAAAAATCCTGATTTATGAAGAATCTGAAATTGTGAATTGAATGGCTTGGTTATTACTTTTGTCCCTTTGTATTATATTCTTACTGAATATGCTTGACTAAATTATAATATAAGGTATTTTAGAAATATTTATGTTGATTGCTTTGTTATATACAACTGCTACCAGATATTGGAATTACAGTACTGTATGATGTTAATTTATCTACTTGTCTGTTTGTTTTCTATAGGTTTGGATGCTCCTTATTGTTGCAAAACATGGTGTGAAGGTTCCCAGGAACTGCATTTTGGTAGGTGGGCGAGATGGTTGTACTATCTGAAGATGGTGCTAGGTTTCTGCGGGGGTAGCTCCAGTATTTTATTTATATTTTATCTTCTTTTTAAAGTGAGGATTCTTCAGGATCAAAAGGCAGGCTAGCAGCAACAAAATGGAATATGTCTGAACCCTCTGGACTTCCTATGAGTACATTTTCAACACCAGCTTTCCAAGGACAATGCCAGTGACCTTCCCTCATGCACTACCAGCAGCCCAAAATGAACCATGAAGCAAAATTATATTAAACCCTCAACAATCTTGATTGTTTTCATTTGCCTCTGTTCACTTTGAAATTCTAAGGATTAAAAAAAAGACATCTGAATAAGCTAAGAATAATAGAGTTTTAAAGAGCACAGCAGCAGGGCTTATTTTCACTTCTGAGCTAAAAATGCTTTAACACCAGATGATTGGGGGTGGGGGGGGAGCTCTGTGCTTCTGATTCCAGACATAATACCTACAGCAGTGCTTTGCAAAATGTGAATGGGGCTTCCTGGAATTGACAGTGGAAATGTGAGCTTTCCCATGAGGCACAAAGTCCTCCTAGAATATGAATTGATTTGGGTCAGAAGAGTGACACTTAGCTAACCATCATATTTCGGATTTAAGAATCCCTGGAGTGGAATGCCAGTTTGGGCACTCTAACACTTTCTCTTCGTTACGAGAAAATCCCTCTAGATTTAGAGTGGCCACTTACATACTATCAACAACAAACGAAGAGACAGGTTTGCATAAAACGTGTGTATGCTAATTTATGTGTATAGATGCAGATTTAGAAATAATGGATATAATTTAAATGAAAATACAATGTTAGAAGATGAGCAATTAAATAGTCCTGTGACATCAAACATACAATCTCAGGACTATTTAATTGCTCATCTTCTAACATTGTGTATGTGATCAAATGCCAACAGTGTCCTTCAGCTCTCTATATTGGACAAACAGGCCAAGCCCTACGCCAAAGGATAAATGGACATAAATCTGATATCAGGAATCACAAGACAGAGAAACCAGTAGGAGAACACTTCAACCTCCCAGGACACTCTATAAAAGATCTCAAAGTAGCTGTCTTAATACAAAGGAATTTCAGAAATGGAAAGAGAAGTTGCTGAATTGCAACTCATTACCAAACTTAAAACCATGGAGAAACCTGGTCTGAACAAAGCTATCTTTAGCCATCTCACCCCTTGTTTTTCCCTTAAGACTAATTGCAGTCATTGACAGTAATCAACATGTTTTCCACACCCATCAGCCAATCACCTATTTTCACCACCCTTCTGAGTAATACCCCTCCTCACTTTCTCACTATATATAAGGGTCTGGTGATTTCTGTTTCAGTGTACCTGAAGAAGTGTGCATGCACACAAAAGCTCATACCAAGAACAAACTTAATTGGTCTCTAAGGTGCTACTGGAAGGATTTTTTAATTTTTTAATTTTGTTCTGCTGTCTAGGTCAGGGGTCAGCAAACTTTTTCAGCAGGGGGCCGGTCCACCGTCCCTTGGACCTTGTGGGGGGCCGGACTATATTTTTTGGAGGGAAATGAATGAATTCCTATGCCCCACAAATAACCCAGAGATGCATTTCAAATAAAAGCACACATTCTACTCATGTAAAAACACCAGGCAGGCCTCACAAATAACCCAGAGTGCATTTTTAATAAAAGGACACATTCTACTAATGTAAAAACACGCTGATTCGGATGGTCTGGATGTAGAAGGCGATTGGGCCGCATCCGTCCCCCGGGCCTTAGTTTGGGGACCCCTGGTCTAGGTCCTAATTCTTGATGGACAACTTCAAGGTCCCTGCTCTCCCTTCTTAATGTTATTCTTCTTTCAGTTTAGATCAGGATAATCCTCTGTAAAGTAGAAAACATGGCCACCCTTTCTGAGCTCACTTCAGTACTTGGCTTGACAAACTAAATTATTTTCTTAAGAATTATAAGCATCCTCTCTCTTCTGAAACCAGGAAATCTGGCTGGAACATGAGAAATACTCTTCTTTCTGATGGTCCTCAGCTTCCGGAACTCCCTGTTCCAAGAGACCCATCTGGCTTTTATATTAGTATCTTTTCAGTGTCTTCTTAAGACTTTTTCTTGTGCAGGCAGACACTTATCTTGGCCAAATGCAGCCCACTAGCTTCATATTCTAGCCTGCTGGGGACTGTTGCTTTTGTGCTTGAAAACAAACAAACCCAGCTTTATCGAGTCTCTGTGGTCATCAAACATGACCAGCGGGCAACACTCTGCTTAGTGGGTCACAAGATGTGCTGGCCTGCCTTCATGTTTTGCAAAGAAAAGGATGGCCAGTTTTAATTTCTGCTTGATGTTTTATGTAAATAACGTTAACTAAAAACCAGTTATCAAAAGCAGAAAACCCTTTAAAGGCATTTGCAGCTTCTGTTACCCAAATCCTCATGCATATTCCTGTCCCTGTTCCCAAGAATTTCCTCCCGAGGTCCACACATTGCCCTTGATGTCGGTGGCAGCACTGCATGCAAATTGAACGCAAAAGCACGACTGTTAATATTCCAAGCTGTTTCCCCCACGCCTTCCGAGCTGCGCAAGTAGGTATCCCCCTCCCATACTTTGCTATAAATTCATGGGGGGAACTATGAAATTTACCATCTTGCCCTGAGATATCAATAAATGTATGATAGTTTTTACAATTCATAATATTAAAAATGCGAATGATTTACTGCATTTTGCAATAACCACCAACAACCAAGGATGTTTGTGGTGTGCTCTTCATGCACAACATGCCATAAATAATGTTAGCATGAGTCATTATCATGTAGCTATAAAAATGCCTGCCCAGCCCCTTAGAGACAGGCCTCTGGTGACGGAAGGGAGTAGACCATCCAAATGCCTTGCATATTTGATAAGTGGGTTTCCAGCCTGGCTCTTTCTCCCTGCCCCATAAATGCTATTTCCAGAAGCTACGCTGAGACTTTTAACAAAAGGACATTTGGGCTGCAGTCCTAGGCATACTTACTTGGGAACAAGCCCTGTGGAACTTTGTTGAACATGCTTCCAAATAGGGATAGAGGAGTCATTCAATTAAATTTGCATTCAAAGGTGAAGCTATCAAATCTGCATTTTCAGGTGGTGGTGGGATATGAGAACCAAAACACAGCCATCCTTCAAAATTCACACTTTTGCAGTGCAGTTCTCTAACCAAACCATGTTTACAAAAATGTATATATTAGAGGTAAAATGTGCCCCAGATTGAATATATTAGTGAAAATAACATACAAAAATGCATTATATTATGATAAATTTGCACTAAAATGCTGAAGAATTTTCACGAGCATTAAAAAAAAAACCCTCAGGAAAGTGAATTGAAGTTGGGGAAAATGATAAACAGAGGGAACAAAAATTTCCATCCTTACTTCCAGGTAGGGGGCCACCTGCCAGTGGTACTCAGGCCAGAAGCAGTGGGTGGGGCAATGAATGTAAATCTTCTTTTACTGTAGGCTAGTTTCTTTGACCAAACTGCGGGAGGCAGTGGAAGACAGGAGTGCCTGGCGTGCTCTGGTCCATGGGGTCACAAAGAGTCGGACACGACTAAACGACTAAACAACAAACAAGAAGCTTCTACACACTCTCCTACACCTTTCTTTGTCCTCCATCCAGACCATCAAGAGGCATTATCAGAGTTTAAGGACACATTTCAGCCAGGCAAAAACAAAAGAAGGTGTGAGCAGGTTGATGCATAACCTTGATGCAGGTTATGGCCTGTGGACAGCTGAGAGGGCCAGAAAGAGCACCTAGAAAAAACAAACATGGACAGATTTGTCCATCTTACATGTATATGTTGTGTGTGTTTCTGCCCCTTTAGCTTCTCCTGCAGGACAAATGTTGCCTATGACCAAATGGGATTTAATGCAATTCAGTGCAATTGGGAAAAGGACAAAGCTCAGAGGCAGAACATCTGTCTGGTACAGAAAAGTCCCAGGTTTAATCCCCGGCATCTTCAGGTAGAGCTAGGACACACTCCTGCCTGAAATCCAAGACTGGAAATATCATTAGGCAGAGTGAGGAAACAATCTCAGGTGGTGGACACTTGGGGCAACAACCATTCAACCCTCCCTTCTGAACCCTCTAGCTATTTCCCTCTGTTGAAGAGCAGAATGATTTCCACTACATGTCGGTTAAACACCCTCTTGAGTAGCCTGTTGGCTTACATTGCACTACAGGATGCCTTTCCACCACAATTCACAACCCAGGCCCACCCATGAGGCCAGGTGCAGCAACCACCTCAGGTGACAAAATGCCTTAGGCTGGCCCTGACCATTTAAGTAGCAAGATTTAACTGCCAACCCACCTTGCTTATGTATGTGCAATGGGCTGCTGTTGGTGGTACCATCTTGTCCTTTGCCTCAAGCAGCAAAATGTCTTCGGCCGGCCCTACTGAAACCTTGGAGAGCAGCTGCCAGCTAGGTCCGCCAGTTGTCTGACTTGGCATCAGTCAGCTTCCTATGTTCTCAGTTCTTGCTTCTGGCACCTCCACGCTGTCTCTAAATTTTATGGCACATTTCTAGAGTACGGAACATCTTTTAGAAATCTGACTGCTGAGCAGCAAGTCTAAATAATGTACAGCAGGTGCTGATTAGAATAATAAATGACACAAAATGATGCCTGGTGTATAAAGGAAATTTTGTTCCTACCATTGTCAGCGGAATAATTGCACTTCTCAAAGCTCCAAAATAAGGGTAATTCCAGCTGCATGGCAGTAAACAAAAACCTCCCCACTCCTTTCACTTAATATTCTTTTCTCTCTCCTTTGCCCTATTCCTCAGCTTCCGTATTATTATCTCCTTCTGCATTTTGAAATAATGATCAAGTGTCATTACTCATTAACACATTTTTTTTTACAAAAGCCACCCAAAGAATCAAAAGGAATCTCCCAAAGGTGCATGATATAAAGAAGGACAACCCCCACCTCCCAATTATTCCCATCTGCAGAAAGAATAAGTTATTCCATTGTCTTCTCCTTTGAAACTATCATGCTTCAGCCTTTTGCAAGCTTCCAGTCAGATTCCATTAATCATTGCTGATCTGGCCAGAATGATTCGCTTTATCTTTGGGTCCCCCTCCCCCCAGCACAGACTGTGGACTAATTGATGGGGACAGCCTGGGCCTGTCCTCTCCTTACAGAAAGAAGCTGTGGTGGCGCAGATACTTGAGAGCTATGTCCCTGTGCTTCCTTGGTAGTTTTGCCTCCTTTCTAGGCCACTGAGTAGGAAATAATAAGACACCTAGGGTGTGTACACATTACCGGTGGTAGGGCTCAGTGAAGTTGTCCCCACCATCTCAGTGTGTTTTACAGTGCTTTCCCTCCTCTCTGTTTACATCAACATGCTCAGTAAGTGTCAGATTCATTTCTCTTTGTGTTTACACCAGGAGGCATTGACAGGGCAGGGATGTCTTTACCCTATGCAAATATTTTTACACCATGGCTAAAAATGAATTAGGACTGGCTGTCAGTGTGAAGCTGCTTTGAGAAACAACTCATCAAACAGCAGTGTTTTGCAACAAGGTACTAACAGCTCTGTTGCTGGCAGCAGCCAGGCTAGAAAAACTGTTCTGTGCCCAATAACTGGTCCATTGATTACAGCAAAATACTGGACAAGGCTTCTCTGTGTGATGGGCTCATGGGGAAAAGCTGTCCCCTGAACCCATGCTGCAGAGGAGAGGGGAAGCCTATATAAGGCTGCTACCCCTGGAACTCACATCCATTTTGCTTTGAAAGCTTCCTGCCCATACACCCTTGGGTTAGAGGCTTCACTGAGCAGTTTTGGGTCACTGGTTGACAGGGCTGGAAAGGAATCCAGCCCTCCCCCCAACCTGATTGGCACTTGGTTTGCAGGTCGGCGTGTTTCGCCTTTCCCTCAGTGAAATTATGGCTTTCCTTTGTTAGGTGGAAGAACATTGTTTGTATGAGGGTGGAAATGGCATTGGGCACAATCAACATAGTATAGGGGGGCCCCATAAGGGTCCTGAGAGATGGATTGACCATGGCAAACCCAAGCATGGGTTCAGTATCTGCCTGGTTGGAATTTACACCCTGGCTCCCCAGTGAGACCTTGCTTGCTTAGCTTGTACCACAGCAGGGTTCAACACTGGCCAGCTCCCGTCATACAGGTTTGGAGTGATCCAAACCCAGTGGATCCATTCTATCAACATTGGGCTTGTGGAATGATGAACTGATCCTGGGACCCAATGCCAGGCCAACCCTTGCCCTGCCTGCTGCTGTCAATAAAGGTTTAGCCTGATTTGGTTATTGTTGTTGTTGTTCAGTCGTTCAGTCGTGTCCGACTCTTCGTGACCCCATGGACCAGAGCATGCCAGGTACGCCTATCCTTCACTGCCTCTCGCAGTTTGGCCAAACTCATGTTAGTAGCTTCAAGAACACTGTCCAACCATCTCATCCTCTGTCGTCCCCTTCTCCTTGTGCCCTCCATCTTTCCCAACATCAGGGTCTTTTCTAGGGAGTCTTCTCTTCCCACGAGGTGGCCAAAGTACTGGAGCCTCAACTTCAGGATCTGTCCTTCTAGTGTGCACTCAGGGCTGATTTCTTTGAGAATGGATAGGTTTGATCTTCTTGCAGTCCATGGGACTCTCAAGAGTCTCCTCCAGCACCATAATTCAAAAGCATCAATTCTTCGGCGATCAGCCTTCTTGATGGTCCAGCTCTCACTTCCGTACATTACTAGGAAAACCATAGCTTTAACTATACGGACCTTTGTCGGCAAGGTGATGTCTTTGCTTTTTAAGATGCTGTCTAGGTTTGTCATTGCTTTTCTCCCAAGAAGCAGGCGTCTTCTAATTTCGTGACTGCTGTCACCATCTGCAGTGATCATGGAACCCAAGAAAGTGAAATCTCTCACTGCCTCCATTTCTTCCCCTTCTATTTGCCAGGATTTGTCTGGGTTTTTTGCTGCTCTCATGGGTCACATAATGCGTCTGCCTGGACAAATAGCAAGTTGTTGGAAATCAAAGGGATTTACCATGAAGGGCTGGCTCAACAGAAAATGGGATGCAGCATTTCTGGAACGCCTAGCATATCACAACCGAGTGGTTAGGGACCTTGCCAAAAAAGACAAATTTAATATTGTGTGGTGGTCATTCATAACATATGCTAACACCAATGAACACTCATTGCAATCTCTATTGGGTCAGTTGTATTATGCAACATTTACCATCCCTCTGGTCTCAAGAGTGGCTATATCTGCTAATATTTGTTGATACCAGAGTTCCCTGTGAAGAAGGAACGCCCACTAATTGCCCACCCTGCAAGAGAAAAACAGACCCTGAAATGTACAAATATAAGAGCATCAGCCCTGGTGGAATCAGGCCAGAGCCTTAACAGCAAGTTGTAGGAGTAGGCAACCAGATACCAATGGGAAGCCTGCAAGCAGGATTTGTGAGGAACATCCTTCTCCCCACTTGCAATTCCCAGCAGATTCAGAGGCACAAAGCAAAGGTTCAGCCTTTTAAAAAGAAAACTTTAATGCTCTTGATTAGATTTGGTTTTTGTCTGGCTGTACCCAGGATCTCTGGTCAGATCCTGGAAAGAAAAGAAATTGTGAACATTCAAAAGGGGGATAGAATTTTTGGATAAGAGAAAAACTGTATTTGCTATAGAAAAGGGGGGGCAGAGCTACACTTAGAATGTGTGGTTTGATAACACACAATATCCTTGTGAAAGAGTTATCAGCAATACCTAAAGCTGCCATTTCTGCTCTCCTGACAGTGGCCACAAGGGAGGGAAAAGAAACCTTGCTTGTGTTATAAATTCTATAGGCACAAGACAAAGAAAACTCAAAGCGGCTATGTTGTGACCCTTGTATTAATAAGATCCAGAAAGTGGAGAAGCTTGTAGACATGCAGTCAGAAAAAAAGAGAGCAATTAACATGCCTTTGTTGATCTCAGGCTACCGCTTCGTCACCACTAAGCAAGATCTGAATCTTCAAAGATGCTGATTAACTGACCACAAATTCTGGAACTGGAATGAGTTACTTGATACTAATCTTTCTTTCTTTCTCCTTCTCAAAGACAACATGTCATCACAATTCTGGGATGTTGCACAGTCAGGGGAACTGATGGCAATCATGCACCAGAAGCCGCCTATTAAATCAAAGGTGGGCAAAGCTGTGCTCATCACTGGAGGAGCCTAATAAAGGTGATTTCTTTTGTTTGGGGTTTTTGCTGCAATTGAATCCTAGAATAAAGGAAAGGGAGCAAAGGAGACTTACCTAAAGCAGAAGCCTCTGACGCCTCCATAGCAAATCATATTCTAATCTCCATTTGTGTGACATATTTCATTCCCCTTAGACTAAGCAGTAGCCTGGGATAACTATGAAAATCGTTTTCATTAAATATGATGCTTTATGCCCCCAACAGTCATGAAGTACCTGATTAAAAAATGTGTGTGTGTGTGTGCCTATATATCAATATCTTCCATACATCCACTTCCCCCCACCCTCTCCTGAAAGGCCTAAATCCTATAATACTTTATAAAGATCTTATTATACAGTGACTAAGCTCTCTCTCTTTCTCTCTTCCTCTCCTTCTTCCTCTTCCCCTGCCTTCTCTCTCCTGACCACTTTCATCTTATTCAGTTTGATTAAGGTCAAAGGGGTAAAAGTTGTTCCTGGTGTAATCCTATTGACATCTCAGATCAGTTACTGTATATACTTGAGTATAAGCCTAGTTTTTCAGTACACTTTTTGTGCTTTATAAGCTGCCCTCGGCTTATACTCAAGTCAACCATTCCTTAAGAAGTGTACAAGAACGGTGGTTCTTTACTCTCCCCAGGCAGCTTGTTCCATTCCTGAACTGCTCACATAAATGCAAACTTTAGACCCCAGAAGGCAGAAAGCCTATCAGTTAAGGAAGTATTAAAACCCCACAGGTGCTCACTTTCCCTGGCTCCTGCTTAAACAGGACAGGATCCCAGCCTTCTCTGTATAACACAAGGGAACATTGCGCTGTGGGTTAAACCACAGAGCCCTAGGGCTTGCTGATCAGAAGAATGCCTGCCCTTGGAATAGGGATGTGTTGGTTCCCATTCCTAAATTGGGCTTGGGGAAGGAACCTGTTTTGCATGCTCTGTGTTATTTCATTGATTGGGTGCACCACTTGGTTTTATCCAGCCTTAAGTCTTTTATGATAGATATGCCACAATGGCCAGATTCAAAGTGGATTCCGGGGAATGAGAGATGTGACTGACTTTGGTGAGCATCATGAAGCATCAGGGTAGTGAAGAGGGAGCTTACTGGTTCTTTTTTTTTTAATAAGAATTTTATTGGTTTTTTACAAAACAAAGAACAACAAAACACATACAACAACACAAACACAACAATCAAAGCACAATGAAAAACAATACGAACCACCACTAAAACACCAATAATTCTTTTTCTTGTTTAGAGCAAAAAAAAAAAAAAAAAAATCTTGTTTGAATCTGTACTGGGTGACTTCCCCCGTTTTCTCTCCTTTGGTTCCACTTCTAATTTACTTTAATAACTTCTCATCTCTAAAGTTTAAATCATCCAAAAAATCTAAACATACTTCTTAATATTTATTTTTACTTCAAGCTAACCTATTACTTCTTAACTCACATCATACATCTTATTTCACTTAAACTGCTGCTAATAAAGAAAATTAACATATCTCTTCACTAGTTCAAAATCTTAAATTCTTAACACACTGACTTCAGGGTACCATAATAAACCATCCTAATTATATTTTAAATATTTCACCCTATCCCTTTTCTGACCATTTTCCTTCGCCATCTCGGGGTCTCCCCCCAGACATTTCTCCATCTCCCTCCAACACCATTGTCCAGAATGTCCTCTTTTTCTATAAATCCACAGGTCCAGACGCAGTCCATAAATGTCCTTGCAGGGAACTTCGGGATACACAAATCATAACCTTCCAGCATCTCCATTTCAAAGTTCCAATCATCTTCTGATTGTAGATTCACAAATCTTCTTCCCATCATTTCTGGGCTCTCACCCCAGAAATTGGATATAAATTGTCTTCTAATCCTGGGTCTCTCACCCCAACAGGATTTTTCATCTTCTCGGAGTTGCATAGACACTGTACTTTGCTTTTCAAAAATTTCCTTAAGTTCCCTACCAAGGTTTTCTTCCAGTTTAACACAATTCTCAAGAGTCTTTCCTGTGGGATATAACTTTTCCTCGACATCCTGGTTCAACAGATTTAATTTCTGATTTAACAATTCTAACTTCAAAAGAATAATCCTTTGTTCGTGGGTCAGTCCTGAGTCTAGAGCCAATTTAAAAACGAAACCAAACATGGTAGAAATGGGCATAGGGTATCAGGTTTCAGTATTTTTCCATCTTTAACCGTAAGTTTCAGCAGCCATTTTCCCCGGAGTCAGGGTGAAAAGATTGCATTCCAACAACTTCAAGAAGTTCCCCTAAAAGGGATTCAGCCAGTCTCACTTGTCAAAAAAAAACACTCCATCGAAACTTTGTATCCACTACTGCAGCAGCAGTCACAGTCAGAAACAGTTATTTTCTTCTTTAAACAAAGGGAGGAACGGGCTTCCATTTTAACGTACCTCCTGGAGCGCCAAATGTCAAAGAATTTAGGTCCAATTATTTCCGTACTCACGGCCTGCGGGTTTCTTCTTTTTTTCTTCGGAATCAGGTAGAACGAACTCGCTCAGTGCAGGCGGCTGCCGCCGCTTCACCAGCCCAGTTGGGGCATGCCTCCAAAGCCCAGCGCTGTTGTCCCTTCACTCCTGCGCCCCTTTTACAAGGGTAACGGGAGAAGGGTTCCGCGCCATAGTGGGCTCGCTGGAGAGCCCGTGCCGCGGGACGCTCGACCCACGGTTTAGCGGAGCCCCGCTGTGCGGTAGCGGGGCTCCTACCCCCCGGGCTGGCCTGGGTTGTTTCGCTACCGAAACGACCCACGACCGCCCGCAATGGCGTCCTCGCCGGAAGTGAGGGAGCTTACTGGTTCAAGGGGATCTGGGCTAGGAAATGCCACCTCCTTTGGGCTTTGATGACCTTACTGACTTCTAGACTTACTTCTCTTCCCAGTTCTATGTGTCACTGCCAGTTCTTGAGTGGGATAGGAGTGGGGAGCTCAGCATGGTGTGGGTGCCGTGGAAGGGAAGTCAGATTGGCTTTGTTGCCATGTGCACACAATACAGAGCTCCTCGTACCTCTCAGGAATTGGCAACAATTTTCAGCATTGAGAAAGCAGGTGAAGAACACCTGTGCCACTCCACCAACCACTCCTAGCAGAGGGTGGTCAGTCACCTACATAAAGTGAGCGGCAGGCAATGCAATATTCTAGCTCTCACCTTGGTATCAATAATACCTGCACTTTGTCAAGGGAGATGGGCTTTAACTAATTAAGAATGTTGCGGATCAGGCACTGACATTAATAAAGTCATGGCTAATAGTTCAACCTATTTACAGTTTCTCATTTCCAGGGATGTGGAAATGAAAGTATTTAAACAAACGAATCTGCCAGCATCATGCTGACTTTGTCCCAGAGCTCTCAGATCCAGACATAACAGGTTGCTCATCCCATTTCTGCTTGTATACTCTGCATTCCTCTGTTTTTTATTCTATTAATAATAAAGCAGTGTCACAGATAATTAAAAAGAAACCCAGTCCCAATATTTATTAAAGAATAAAAATATGATCTTTGGGGAAAGCTGTCACATACAATAAAGCCACACTATCTGCCTAGAGTTACAGTGATTTTTTTTTTTTAAAAATGTTAAGTCTAGAGGAAGAAATCTAGTGAAATGCTGTTAAATTAATTGCTTCTCTACAAGGGAAGCTTTAAAATGCTGTAATTAATTGACCTACTGCTTGAGACAATTTTCATATAGTTAACAACCACTCTTGCAAGAGAGGAGAGTGACAGCTCTCTTTCATTTGGAAAGAAAGAAGGAGAGTAGAGAGGGGACCAGAAGCATGGAACAGTGTTAATTATTTAACTTTTCTTTATTCTGCATGTTGATGTGCTTGATGTGTAATTATTCCCTCTTTGATAGAAAGATTGTAAAAAAGAGAAAACAAATCAAAATAGTGCAACAACATAGTCTACTTTTTCATCACTGTACATTATTTTTCAGAAAAGCTCCAAATTTATACCATAAGCAGACTAAATTCATAATGATCATTACTCAGGAAGGAAGATATAGACATTGTGTATTGGGTGAAATTAGGATGCAACTTATTTTTTTTACAGCAGGGGTGGGGAATCTCAGCCCCTCATGCCTTTTACCTAGCCCTTGAAATTCTCCCAAGGGTTGGCATATTTCAAAAAATGATATATATTTCTAGGAAATTCACCCCAAAAGAATCAATACCTGACATGGGTTGCCATATGCCCAGGTTTTCCTGGACATTTTTACCAATTTTTGGAAATTCAGCCTGGGTGGTATTTTCAACAGACAAATCCTGGGTATATCCAGAAGTTTCCAGACATATGGCAGCCCTCCCCAAGCCTATTTTGTCAAACTAGCCCCAGGTACCGGTAGTTTGTTTTTGGCTGGCTGGCATGTGTCATTGAATTCTGATAATGCTTCTTGCTTGTCTGGATGGAGGATAGGATGGGGGACGGACTGAGAAGGTAGAAGTTATTCTGCTATACATATGTAAAATTCACATTCGTAAGGCCCACTTTTGCCTTTAGCTCTACTCATCATTGGCATGTGGCACTCAGACAATTGCCCAGAAGGGGATGCAGCCCTCAGTTGTTGTAAGGAGAGCACTGATCTCAGGTAAGATAAGTTACAAGGTAAAGCTTGGCCACATGAGATGACAGCTCTGATGTTACTTCAGCAACCATCAAACTGACCCTGAGCCATATATAGCAGCAGCTGCAGCATCCATCTTGCTAGCCCCACTGTCACTGGAAGGTGGCTTTCCAGCCTGCTCAATCATTCTTCTACTTTGACAGAGCAGGGGAGATTGTGGTCTCAAAGGGGCCTCTGTGATGTAGTCCTCTGTGTCTGTGGCACCACATCCACAGGGTGGAAGGACCACAGGCTCTTCTGGTGGAAGTGCTTCTGGGAGCTGGGCCTATGAGCCCTTCTGCTTCAGATTTCTCACCCTCATCCTCTGAAGAATACAAATTGAAATCCAGGTTATCCTGCCAAAGGTTTTGGTTGCCAAAGTCAGTGGTTCTTTCGGATTTGAAGGCTATATGCATACTTATGGATGAAGGCTATAGGTTTTATTGGTTACACAGAAAGCATTGGACATTAAGAACCACAGCAGACCTACATCGAGCCTAATTAGACTAAGGGAGACTACTGAGATCTTACGTTATATATGAAGAGCAGATGTTCTACCACTGAGCTATGGCCCTCCCCAGTAAGAGGTATAGGGGTGTGTGTGTGTGTGTGTGTGTATGTGTGTAGCTGCCTTATACTGAGTCAGACTATTGGTCCTTCTAGCTCAGTACTGTACACAATGACTGGCAGCAACTCACAGTCTTACTTGGAGATACCAGGGATTGAAACTGGGACCTTGTGTCATTGAGCTGACTCCTGGCATGTGGCTACAGCCAAGTAAGCAGTGCTTGTTCGTGGCAGCAGAGGTGGAGCATAATTGCCTCTCCCTCTCCAAACCATGCTGCACATGTGTGTGCATGCAAAACCAACTGAAATCGCATGTCCATCTGAAAATGGTACAGTTACCATTATATGACATTGCAATTGTATGAGTATACAAAGCTATCACTGTGCCCATATCATCTTCTTTCAAATATGAGTCATTGTGTGTTGTACTATGCTTAGATTTTGGATTTTTATCTGCCTCCTTCCCTTCCCCACCCCATTTTTTTTCATATTGCAGCTATTGGGTACTATCCACATCCCACTGAATAGCAACCCCCACCCTCATCCCCCCCCAAAAATAATCTGAATGGCTTTTGTTTGCACTATGCATTTGCATGTAATGGATTCTGCTTAGGCTGATTGGAAAAGTGTAATTAAAGGAGCTTTATTTAATGTGGAAATCTGGGTTTTCTGCTCTACTGGATGAGATTACATAACAAAGGAAGAACTGTGGCAGAAATTGCTCTGGCAAAAAGAAAATCAGTTTGGCCAGCACACATCAAAGAAGATATCTTTTGGCAATGGTTCAGACAAAGGAAAATAAAATGTCAAGAGAATTTGGTTTGCAGCTAAATGGTATGTATAATTAAAGAATCTGGAAACACAAACCTCATAGTATCCCCTTGGCATAAGGTCCATGTCCCTTCATATAGGTTTGCAATGAGAAAGATTCAATAACCGACAGGGATGGGACAGAATTTTGATTCAGTTTGCATTGAAAGGCAAGCTGATCTAATTTGCACTTTTGATGTGAACATGTATTAAGGAAAACCAAACCGTAACACTTTCCAAAACAATATGCAAACCTGATCGCAAACATCCTTCAAAATGTGCATCTGTCTAAAGTTTGCAATGTGGTTCCCCGGTCAAGTAATGTGTTCAAAAATGCATCTACTAGGATAACACACATGCTAGAAATGCACATATTTGTGAAGTTAACATACAAAAATGCATTATATGTGGGAAATTGCTTTGCTGGGGGGGGGAAGTAATTAGAAAAAGCTGCATATAAAATGTATATATTAGGAGAAATTTGCACTAAAATTGTGGTTAATTTTCATGAGTACTTAAAAAAAGAAAGTACAAAACTGATGAGGAAATGTGGCAAACCAAATTTAAGATTGGGAAAATGAGAAATTAAAATGGGCAGATTTGCCAATGAACGTAGAGAATTGGCGCCCGTGACAGGTTCCCATTCTGCATACATGGTGGCTGTCAGCTTTCAGAACCAAGAAACATCTCCACTGTTAATCATGTTAACCATCCACTTAGCAAATGGAAACAAGAATCATTAGAACACTGCCATTTGGAGAGATAATAGATATATCTTCTGCATAATATTCATTAAATGCCCTATGCAAAAAGAAGAAGAAGAAATACATCGTTGCATTAATCAGAAGAGAAATAGCTAAACCCTGCATTGTATTTCTCAATTCATGTACGACTGCTTAAGCTGATTACAACAAAATCTAACGAACTGAATATTTTTCATCTGAAGGTTAAATTCTCAATTAATTTTCCAGCATGTTGCCGTCTCTAGTAAGTGCTGCTGCTAATTGCACTAAAACAATAGCATTCTCTGTTTGAATGGGAGTGTGTGGATTCCAGACACTGTCAGAGATCTAATGGGCCCAGAAGTGTTTCAGTGCATATAAGAAATGCTCTATAAAGCCACAATCCAAATTCCCAACCCCACTTGCTTTTAAAAGATGGCTTATGTGGTAAGAAGAGATGTTTATTGTACATTTTCTTCTTTTTTAAAACTTGAATTCAGAGCTTTAAATGACTGCTATTTACAATAATTTCTGACAAACCCTTTCTATGAAAATTACTGTGTACTGAAGTCATTCTTCTTTCTTGGAGTACAACAGAAAAAAAATGTTTTCTAAAGTATTTTTCAGTTCAAAACAATCAGGAATAGGAGCAAAAAAAAGTGTTATGTTATTTACTGGTCATGGGGTGTATTTTTGTATTTTTGTTTTATTGGAATACTTCCCGTTTTCAGTTAACAACTGTTAAAGCAAGAGTCATATTGAGAACAGAATCTCATGAGACCATTTTCACTGACTGCACCACTTAAGGGTTATAGGCAGGGGGTTGCCATGTTTGAAATCCAGCATACTTTGATTGACATAGAAAACTAGCAGGCGTTATAATAATATATTAATGAAATAATATAATATAAACACTGTGTTTGACCTACCTGAAGAGAGATACTGTTGTTTAAAATTAAAGATCATAATTTTGGAGGGAAATAAATAAAACAATTGTGTGTGTGGGGGGGGGGTGTTTTGAAGTTTTCTTAGTCTTCTTAAGCATATTTTTAACTTCAACAGCTTGGAAAATTATGGTGGCTAGTGGGGGAAAATACAAAGGGTCAATAAAATAGTATCAAAATACATTTTAGTCATCTTCTTGTGAGCTAGTACAAAATGCTAGACACGAGCATTTTGATATGCAATACTTATGTTTATAATTTATTTTATTATATTTTTAATACATAACAGCATTTAATTTTGTATCATCAATGCTACTCCTTATATATGCTACATGTTTGAAATAAATCATATATATATACACAAATATCAAAGACAATAGACTATATATACACAATAAACAAATAATAAATAGCAAGTACTTCATATTTTGTATTTTCAGCCACCTGAAAATCAGCATTTTCATTATCTCCCTGAACCCCAGGGATGAGGAGCATATGGTACCCTCCAGATGTTGCTGGACTCCAGCTGTCATCATCTTCCACCATTGGCCACACTGGATGAGTCTGGTGGGAACTGGGGTCCACTTACAACTGGAGGAGCACAGGTTTCCCCTCCCTGCTTTAAAGCATTGCAGGAGCAGATGAGCCAGCCCACCCTTCGCTGTTCCAAGTCCTTTTCATACATATTCCAACTGACCTCCATTTATTTAGTCTTTCTTTCTTTCTTATCTCCCTGCATCTAGTTTATTTTTGCTAACTTGACCATTGAGATAAAATATTCTTAAAAAATTAACACATTTGTATTTAAATGGAATTTTTCAAGTGGAATATTATTATTATTATTATTATTATTATTATTATTATTATTAAAAACACATTAATGCAGAAACAAGGATGGGATAGGTGAACAAATATGGAAGTGACACCAACTAGAAATAAACCGATTCATCCACCTATAACCATGGTCTCTTATCTAGTGGCGTGACACACGTCCACAGACAGCTGTGATAATACTTTCATCCTAGAAAGCAGACTACATGAGGAAAGATTAAACAAAATGTGTATAGTGTAGTAGGGCGTGTCATTTAAGGACGGAAAATTTTATTTTGTGAATTTGCTCAATGAGGGGGTCTAAAAATATGTAATTGCACATGAGGAATCCAAATCTGCAATTATTTTTATGATTGGTTGATGTTTAGCTTGGTAAATTGAGATTTGTTTGAAATACACTAAAAAAAAGCCAAAAACTCGCATTTTGAAGCAAAGTTAAAGTTTTTAATCATTTTATACAAGCAAAATATAAAGAAATTTTATTTCCAGCTGTAACAACATATCATCACTTTATCTTATAACGTCCTATTATAGTTTTAAAAAAAAGAATAACATTAATTGGAATTAATAACAAGTTTCATCAAGTCCTGTATTGATTCATTTCTTGACAAAAGCAGACGACCTGCTTCTTGGCCTCTCTGCAGCCTCCATGACTTGTTTCACACATCTTTCAATCCCTTGACCATGACAAGGCCACTGAGGAACTTGCATAGGCTTGTCAATAAATTCCTTTATTTCTGTCAAGGTCATTTTGCATGTTAATGGAGGTTCATAAACTCCATCAAACCAGTCTATCAACTCCAATAAGTTTGAAGCAGAGGTGTTTATAGAATGTGTCTTCCTTGGACGTACTGAAAGATCTCCAAATATATCATCATTGCCACCTCTCAAATCGATGATCTTTTGAATTCGAGGTCTCCTTTCTTCCTTATTATTTGAGCACAGCAGTGTCTGAATTAACATTTCACTAAATGCATACCACGCTGAACGCTTAACAGTCGGCAAAACAGCAGCCTTGTTTTGCAGTCTAAGCTGTTGCAATTGAAACAACAAATGACATGGGCCTTCTATCCACAAATGTTTTACTTTTATATTGAACCAACATGGATAGTACACACCAACAATGTATTCTACAATCAGCCTTAAATTATTGAGGTTTTTGCCTTTTAGGCCATGTTTGGAAACTCACAAGCGACAAAGTCTGTTTGCTGTTGTAAGCCACCTTACAATGAATTTGAATTTCAAATTCATTAGACAATGAATTTGAATTTCTTCAAATTCATTGTCTAATGATGACATCAATTTCTCCTGTGCTCTCTTTACTTTATTGTGGTCAACAACAAGTTTCGTATTCTCTTCAGTGATCAAGCCAATATCAATAAATGCAGCGGTGGTAATTGCAGCTGTGGCACGAAGACCAACACCGTATCTGATGCTCTGCATAGCAACATTAGGAATATCTAATGTATTGTACTGTTTCTCTCCATTAGAAGTTGAAGGAGCTGCTAAATCATAATTTGATTCACTTCCATCTTCTGTATCAGATTCTTTTTCCTCATTTCCAACCCCGGAGGAACTTTCTTCATGTGGTGGAAGTGAAGAAGTCTGCAAACATTCCTTTTTCTATTCAGCATCAGCAAGTCTTGTTCTCTCAACTTCTCCTCGCTTTTGCTTCTTTATCAGTCTGTTATGTTCTGGAAAATCTGGCAAACCAATTTGGTGTGGTCCAATAGAACCAATATTGTTTCTCTGGCCTTTAATGAAAGCAAGTTCTTTCACTGGGATCTTCTTGTCTTTAGAGCATGTGCAATTAATGTGAGCTTCTTTTGTGCAATCTGTAGCACAGCCAAATTCAGAGCACATAATGATTTCACATTTGCAATTGAGAATGTCAAAGAGCTTGTCAAGTTTTGAAGCAAAGGCTTCTTTAATATCTAACTTGCCCCTTCCAAGAGATATGTTTTCTGCTTGCTCTCAACTTTCTTGAATCTTTGCTAATACCGTAACTCTTGAATTCACAACAGGGAAAACAAAAGAACAGTTTGCTCGTTCCCATTTTTCAAGTACTTTAGGCTATAAGTCTTTTGCAACACTGGCAGCTGGATAGTTTCTCATATCCTCACTTACTTTGTTCTCTCAGCAACAGTCCATATCTTAACATGTCTCGCAAAGTTGGTAATTCAGAAGGCAACATGTCTCTTCCACTTCCAATAATGTTGCTCATATGTGTGAATGTTCCCTGCCTTGTTCTCTTCTTTGTAGTCATAGTGAAGCAGTTATCACTGGTTGTACAAAGCAAAAAAGAAATCGCATACCATTGTATAATATTAGAATCATAGAATCCTAGAGTTGGAAGAGACCACAAGGGCCATCCAGTCCAACCCTCTGCCAAGCAGGAAACACCATCAAAGCATTCCTGACAGATGGCTGTCAAGCCTCCGCTTAAAGACCTCCAAAGAAGGAGACTCCACCACACTCCTTGGCAGCAAAGTCCACTGTCGGACAGCTCTTACTGTCAGGAAGTTCTTCCTAATATTTAGGTGGAATCTTCTTTCTTGTAGTTTGAATCCATTGCTCTGTGTCCGCTTCTCTGGAGCAGCAGAAAACAACCTTTCACTCTCCTCTATATGACATCCTTTGATATATTTGAACATGGCTGTCATATCACCCCTTAACCTTCTCTTCTCCAGGCTAAACATACCCAGTATTAATAATACAGATAACTACATATTAATAATTAATAATATTAATATTAATAATACAGATAACTACAATACATATATAACAGAACTACAATATCTTGTAATCAATTTTAGGCACTTATCAACATCTGTTTTCATGAAAATTTGGGAATAACATATACGTTTAAATGACAGAAAAATTTAAAAAAATTAAAAAGTAGGAACTTTTCACATAGATATTTACCAAGCAAGACCTAAATATTTACAAGTAACCAAAATATATTTCAAATTACCTAATCATACCACAACTTTTTAACACCCCTCAAATCAGGATTTTTAAAGATGAAAAATTCAACACGCCCTAATAGTGTAGCGATGGGGAACCTCAGCCTGGAGTCATTTCTGTCTGGCCCTCAGGACTCTCCCCTGGGCCACACCCACATCCCATGTCATATCCCTCACTAAGTTTGCTTTGCAGTCTCCTTGATTTCGTTTACTTTGTTGGAATAGATGCTTTCCTGATAGAAAACTCTTTTTTTTAAAAAAAAAAAAGAAAATTTATTGGTATTTCCACATGAAAACAGCAAATAACAAACATACATTATACATGTAAAAACAAACTCAACACACAATACAAATAACAATCAAATAAAAACTAATACAAACCTCTAACGCTACAAAAACACAGGAACACACCAATCTATATATCATGCTCTTATTTTGAATCTTATTTGGGGGACTCCCTCCATTCTCCCTTCTGCGTTCAATTCTAATTTACTTTAGTAACTTTGTAACTAATTTAACCATCATTCACCATTATTCTTAATCAAATAAAATATCAACATGTCTTATATCATAAAACCTATTATTATCAAATGAAACATCACTTTCCAAATCTTAACTTCTTATATCCTTTCTTCTCTTAACTCAGTAAAGCTATTGCTCTTATTACTTCTAATTCCTACCTTAAAAAAATAATATAATCAACACATTTTCATAAAAACCTACATATTTCTTCCATTCTCCAAATCATTTTTACCCTCTGACGTCGGAGTACCATGGTTAGCCATCCTATTAAGTCTCATCTTTTACCCCACCCCCCTCCTCGCCATCTTCCCTCTTCCCATCTCACTCTCCCACCAGTCTTCCCCCCTACATTTCCCCAGTCCAGATTTTCCTTCTCCCCCACTAATACCATTCCCTTCTTCTTCCAGAATGTCACCTTTTCCTTGAAACTTAAAAACCAAAACATTGTCACCAAGTATCTTTGCTCCACTCTTCAAGTCAAATTGTATTTCCCAGAGTTGTTGTTCCTGCATTTCTGGGCTCCCACCGCAGAAAGACGTTATAAAGTCTCGGTTACCAGTTTCGGACCTCTCACATCCATGAAACCTTTCTTCTTGTAGTACTTGTGTCTTTTCTTCTTCAGATGAAGCCTCTGGAAAGTAGACTTGTGTCTTTTCTTCTTCAGATGAAGCCTCTGGAAAATAACTCTCTCTAATTGTTTTTTGAAGTTCCACAGCAAAGTTCTTAAAGGCACTTTGAACCTCAGAAAACTTGTCAATGACATTCTGTTGCGAAAGTTGTAGTTGCAGTAAAAAAATTCTTTGTCCTGGAGTCATTGCTGGGTCTGGAATACCCATGGGAACCAGACAGAAGTAGGCAGGCTTTCCTGATAGAAAACTCAACCACCACCACCACCACCACCGTGTGTGTGTGTGTGTGTGTGTGTGGAAACTAGTTTATTCTACAAAGGTAAAGTTCACATTCATTGCTGTGCCCACTTTTGCCTCTTTGTCTCCCCACTACTGGCATGTGGCCCCTGTCCAAAAGGCACTGTGGCTCTCAGGCTGAATAAGGTCCCCCACCCTGGTATAGTGAATATAGGTGTTCAAAAAATAATAATAACAACAACATGGTGGGAATAAGTCCTATTTTGCAAAAGGAAGGCAGGAAGTATGGCGAGCCAGTTGGGACTATGAAGGACAGAATGATCAAGATCCAAAGAAATGAATTATATACCAAATTATATACCAAAGAAATAAATTATATACCCCCTAGGAATATTTAGAGTTTGGTTTCATCAAAAAGCAGCTCTCCAAGGTGCATGATATATATCGAAATAGAGTTCTAAAAGTCAATTTAATCTGGCACTGGAAACTTTAAATGATAAAAAATATTTTTTTAAAAATGTCATAAGGAATATGAAGCTCTCAGGTGCAAATCTTTAGATTCTGGCCAAGGAATGGTAAAGAGGGGCAGAAATTTAAACAAAAGCACTGGAACAAACATAATGTTAGAGTTGTGACTCCATGTGAAAATTTCAAAATTAATTTTCTTGCTGACAGTATACATCACTGTAATTCACATTAATTTGGGGCATTCATTTGTCTCAGACTAGCCACTCATGGAAACAAGTGACAGAGCATCATGCTTTCCAAAAGAGTAGCAAAATATTAGTCTACTTTGCCTGAAGCCTTTTTACAGATTAAACAAACACTGCTATAAATGCTATCTGGGAATCAAGTAGCATGCATAAAATTCATGGTGGTGATTCTTAAATGAAGCAATTTTCATGCATCTGAAATGATGTCAAACTCTTATACAGGATTACACTAACTCATCAGCAACATGAAATGTACAGCCAATACTTTTTATAGTTTAAAAAACTATCCCTCTTTAGTTATGTTTCCCAACCAACTCACCCAGAGCAAGGCACAGATGAATAAAAGGTTATGGACTAATTCAGACAAATATATGAGAGAACATCTTCTTTCACCACTGACTGACGTGTGCAATACATTAAGCAGAAGAGGTCTCGTGCATTGCCCTGGTCATAACAGAGACTAGAAGCAGTTGAGCCAACTCCTAGGGGCTGAGGTCCCTTCAGCCGCCCCATAAAATATTTGAGGAGGCTGCCCCCCAAAAGCTTTATGGGCATTGCCATTCAAATGATGTCCATGCACCACATCTTGTGATTATGTGGCACGGGGCACCCCTGACTAGGAGGGTGATGGCATGAGATAGTAAAATCTTGGTGTTTGACCCACAACTGCTCACACCCTTCCAAGTGATTTTCAGTCTGCCCCCAGTTTAGCAATATTTATGAAAAGGCTAGAGACATTTTTATTTCGCCAGGCAATTGATCCATGAAGCAGTTTTTTTTTCTCTGGGGTGGGGTGGGGTGGGGTGCTACAGATACAATGGTCGCTGCCTATCCTATTTGATTTGATTTTGTGTTGTTTAACTGACATATTGTGTTTAACTGACATTTTGTGTTGTTTAACTGACATATTGTGGTTTTATTATTCTTGGTGTTCATTGTCCTGTGCTCCAGACTGGAGAAAGTTTGGGACAGAAAATATTCAATAAATCTATAAATCTCGAGTCAAGTTTGTTTGTGTTCCACAGTGCTTCTTCCAGAAGAAGTTCTATACTTGCCTTTAAATTTTGTCTGGGGTAGGTGACAGAAAATTCTACAATAGGTAGCATGTTGTTCGTAAACCTCCATTCATCTCACAACAGTACTCTTAAACTATTCTAACTGAAACTTTTCTCACATTGTAAATGACATAAACACATTACTTTGAGTTATAAAAGAGCCTGCATGGAGGAACGTTCCAAGATAGGTAAAGATTCTAAAGGGGATGATAAATCGATGGAGAAATGCACAGCACAGTGGAAATTGCTCTTCAGCAATTTGGACCAGAAGGCTAGAAAGATTTTACTCCAAGCAGAGACTTTTATAGCAGTATTAAAGCATGTCCATCTGTCATTGGATGGCCCCGCTCCTTGTGGCCTCAAAGACAGAGATAACATAGCCTGCCAATTGTGTTAGGGAGTTTTTCATCCTGAGGGCCACATTTGTCATGGGCAAACTCCCAGGGGCTGCATGCCTGTGGTGGGTGGGGCCAGAGGAAAAACTGGGAGGAGCAACAGCCTTGACTCTTTGTAGAGTAGGTCACATGAAAGCCAGATGTTTCTACAAGCACATTACTTCAGCTGCAAGAGGTACTACATAGTTCAAGGACATGTTCCAGCTAGGGAAAAGCAATAAAAGAGGGTTGCAGAGGGACGTGGTGTGGAGAGAACCCCAAGAGCCATACAGAGAGGTCTGGAGGGCTGAATTTATCACAAACACCCCAGCCTGAGGTTCCTCTTTGGCCTTCCAAGGCGTGATTTCCAGTCCTAGCAATGATTTCATTAAAACTTTGGCTAGGTCCCTAAAGATTACGCTTATTCCATGCTACTAGGTGCCAACATGGGAAGCAGGGGTGTAATACTGGGAACTTTCAAAATGTGTGTTGTTTTGTGTGATTGTGGGCATTTTCCTCCTAGACATAGATAGCATCAAAACAGAAGGTTTACTTTCTTTTTCTGTAGTATATACATTTTGAATACTTTTTGGACATACTCTTCCTCTAAAGTACACATTTTTGTTCATTTTTCAATGCTTCACCCCTAACATGAACATTTTCCTGTAAAACACACACATATTTTTGTGTCCATATTTAATTGAATCTGCAAGTTCCTGCATTTTCCCTAACACCAGACAATCCCTTATGCATGTAAGGGAGGGCGATATACAAGCCAGGAGGAATGAAAGGCTTGATGAGGGTAGGAACTGAACTGGCCCATGATCTCAACTTAAGCCATTACAATCAGAAACAGAAGCACTAATAAGTGGAGAAGCGGTTTTTGAAAACTCACAGAAGAGTAATAATCAAAACTATTAAAAACCCAGTCACTTCCAACTGGCTGTGCCTTTGTTTGCCTTTGCTTCCCCTGTTGACCAGGTAGACTGTGCTGAGAGAAAGCAGGCAAGTCAACAGACAACAAGGAAGACCCACTCTCTGATATCATCTTGCCCAAGTGTTCCCCAAAACCTGAATCTGGCACCAAATTAGACCCCTCCTCTGCTGCCTACCCACTTTTAACTGGCGTATAACTCCAGCAGCATAAAAGCAATTTACTTTCCAGACACTGTGCTTGGCCATCTCATTGATTAGAGCTTCCTAATTATTTTCAAGTGATGTTTAATGGAAGAAAATACTTTCAGGATTAGATTTGTCTCATTAGCAGCATGTAGCATTTCAATTAAGCCCATTCACTGTATCACCAACCATACATTTTTTTCCTCAACCGCTGCTTCTCACTTCAGCCCTCCATTCCATTTTGACCAGCTTCTCATTGCTGTGCTTCTGTGCATTTGAATTGAAGGATTTATTAAAGCTGGATGGTTTGACACGTGTACTTTATGAGATTTTTATAAAATAAAAATAAAAAATAGAGGGGAGAGAGAAAGAGATAAATGCTATTGGAAGCAAAGTGGAAAGAAAAGTCATCTGGAGGTGAGAATAGAAAAAACTGCAGGGGTACGAATGATGCACAGAGCTCTCTAAGGAAAGAAAATTTGTTCATGGTGCACTTCGCAGTGTGAATCATGCTGTTTTTCAGATAAGCTGCAAAATAAAGTTTAGCAGGGCATGTTGTTTTACAAGTTGATGATGATCTTTAGGGCTGTGTGAACTTTCAGTGCAAACAATCTTCTGGCTTTGATTTGAAAACCTTTCCTTTTATTTTGCTTTGCTGTTGCATAAGATGCACTCCTATCTCCCATTTGGGGATTTATCTATTATTGTAACATACTCAAGGTCCTGCTTCTTTTCCGAACCCCTACTTTCTGCCCAGAGACATCTTCCAACCATAATCTTCAATGCCAGCCCTCCTGTAGGCACACCCATCCATATGTTTTGCATCCTTCCACATAGAATGCCTGGAAGAAAATGGAAAGGAATACTTAAATAATTCCCAGGACTATGTGTTCAATATTGTGAGAAATTTAGATGTTTCCTCATTATAAACATTCAAGATTTCATTTTGCCTCTCTAGGCCAAATGTCCATTCAAGGTCACATACATTATATTGAAACCCATTATTATTTTTAATATTATTTATTATATTTGCCTATTGCTTTTTACAAAAAATCTCAAAGCGACTTCCAGATCATTAACACAGAATAAAATCCACAACACAGAATAAAACATAATAATAAGGGTATTCACCCACCAAGAATAAAAAGGGCAAATTCTACCCCACTAAAAATAAGCAACCCAAACACACAATATGGTTGCTAATTCCATTTTTAACATTGAATGTGTTAGGTCATTACCTTTCTTTCTGAAATGGTGGGAGTGTGGACAGTACAAAAGAGAAAAAAAACAGCTGCCAAGATTACAGCTAGAGTACGTAGGAACATAGCAGTGACGGCTGATCCACTAGGGCAAGTGGGGTGCTGCCCCACCAACGTCAGTCGTCCCTCAGCCAGCCCACAGCCCCTGCCTTGTTACATCCAGTCCAGGTGGTGACACTGGCTGTCAGATCCCTCCTCCTTAAGTCTCAAAGTTGCAATTAGGCAGGTGTATGGAGAGAAAAAAATCAGAATTGTTTGGTTCTGCCTATCAATCACTCTGGCTTTACTTCCTGTTGACTTCATTATCTTCTGTCTTACCAGCCTCAGTGGACACCAGCCACCTGTGGGACTTGGGAATCTGTCTTATACCAAGTTAGCCAACTGGTCCCTATAGCTCGGTGTTGTCTAGATTGACCGGTAGCAGCTTCCCAAGGTTTCAGACTGGGACGTTCCCAGCCCTACCAGGAGATGTCACTGGGAACTGAACCTGGGACCTTCCGAATGCAAAGCAGATGCTTTAGCATTGAGCTACACCCTTTCTCTGTAGTAAACTATGCCTATTTGAGAACATAAGTGCAAAAACTATACATATCAAGTTACTAGATCTACCTCTTTATTTTTAACAGTGATAAAAATTTTTTTTACTAGCATCCAAGTGTCAGTGCAAACAATAAATATTGCAGACGGCTAAATGATTCACATGGGCTCAGCGTTCTCTTGAAGACAGCAGCTCATGCCTAAGAAATAATTCCAATGCTGCCTGTGTGTATTCTAAAGCCAAGGAAAATGGAGTTTAAGCCTCCATTTTGGCTCCTCTCCAGGTTTCCAATATCAAATAACTTGAGTTCAGTTTAATGCTATGCTTTCAGGATTACCTCAGGATATTTGATTTAATGGCAACCTTCTCAGGCACAACTCTCTGTCGTCTTTTTTTTTTCTTTTTTGGAAAGGAGAAAGTTAGGAGGACCTATTTTATTTTTAATTAATTTTATGGGGTATCATGTTCAAGGTCTTGCACCTTGGTAGCTTTCCATGTATTCATAAGTGTTGTGCTTTAAATGGTCTCCGTAGTGAATCGTTTACTGACTTTCCCTCCGTTGCCTTCTCTTTCTGTTAATTCTTTGGCACAACCTTGAAGGTTACAAACTTCCCTTTTTGTGTGCATCTGTGTCTTTTGTCAAAGTCTACTAATGCGATGGAACATGACGCATCAGTGCATTCATTAAAGCCATAGAGCAAACTCAAGGTTTCTTTCCCTTCCTGTTAATGTTTAACAAGATGCTCTATATTGCATTTTAATCTTGCTCATCTCTTGCCCTGCCCCTTGGCCATTGTGATTAGTGCAGAAAACATGGTCCAGAATCAATCATTTGCAGTTTGCCTTAGTGCTGGGGTGGGGAACCTTTTTTCAGCCCCAGGGTCACATTCCTTTCTATGCAACCACCTGAGGGCCACATATGCCAACAGTGTGTTCGTCCAGAGATAACAGTGGCTGGAGCAACCAATGTATGCCATTGCACAGTAGGGTAGGTTCTAGACACACTCACACACCCCTCTCTGTGCTCTGTCTAGGCAAGCAAGAGGCATTATCATAGTTCAATAACACATCCCAGCCAAACAAAAGCAGCAAAGAAGCGTGTGAATCAGGGCCAATGAGGGGTGTGGCTGGTGAGAGGGTGTGCAAGGAGAGTCCCAAGGACGAGGAAGAGAAGCTTGGGGGTTGCATTTGGCCCTCAGGCATGAGGTTCTCCACCCTTACTTTTGTAAATCAATTAATAAAGGAAGCTGCCTTGTGCTGGGTGACACCATTGGTAATACTAGCGCCCTATTGCCTACAGTGCCTCTCTCCAGGGTTTGCGACTGGAGTCTTTCCCAGTGCCCAAGGTTCCCTTGGGACCTTATACACTCAGGTTTTATTGTCAACCACTGAGCTGAGGTCCCTCCTTACATGACCAGCAGCCCTTTCTTAAGTTGCACTGAGTCAAATGGCTCAGTGTAACTCAAGAAATGGCTGGTCATGTACAGAAAGTCTGATGGCTCAGGGGGTGAACTGTGGGGGGGCAGAAGATTGCATGTCTCTAGATCTAGCCACTGGGCAGCCCATCCACCTTGTCATCACTTCTACCACTCACCCCCTACTCTTCTTCTTGTTGCTTCTCTTTTCTCCTTCGCTCTGAGGAAAGGGGTCTTCCTCAGGGTGAGCCATTATGGGAGAGGTCACCAAGAGAATCCCAAGTGTCATTCTCACTTCCCTTTGGTGGCAGCAAGTTACTTTTAAAAAACAAACTTGTGACAGGGGCAGGGAATAAAAGAAGCAGTGGTTGAAGAGGAAGAGGAAGAGGGAAAGCAGAAGTGTCAGGGTGGAGGAGAAAGTCGTGGAGATCAGGAGGAGGTGGCATAGTCCACTCAACTTAGGTTGCACCATGTACTGCACCAGCTCTACTTTCTCCAATACGCACTGGATGGCTGGCATGTGTTTTAATCAACCAATTGATATGTTATAAATTGGAAAAGTTTACATCAAAGTTTACAGGGATGGGAACCTGTGAGTCTTCAGATGTTGCTGAATTACAACTCCCACCATTCCTGATCATTGGCCATGCTGGCTGGGACTGATGGGAATTGAGTCTAGCTGCTTCTGAAGGGCCAAAGGTTTCTCATTCCTGGCTTTACATGATTTGCAATTCTCAGAGTGGGAATTGTAGCTTTGTTAAGACAATAGGGGTCTCCCAACAACTTTCAGCACCTTTAACTACAATTCCCAGGCTTCTTTGCGGGGAAGCTGTGGCTGTACAATCATACTGCTTTAAATGCATAGTGCAGATGGTGCCTAAGTTTATATAGTTGCCTTTTTATTGCATTCCTCCATGCACACCTGGTATGTATTTGCCAGATTGGAAGTCAATCACATATGGAAATAAATACCCTCTTCTGTTCATAACTTTTCAGGAGAGAGGTTTCGGGCTTCCAATACGCATAGAAAGCAGAGCACCAGCTCTCTCTCTCTCTCTCTCTCTCTCTCTCTCTCTCTCTCTCTCTCTCTCTCTCTGTGTGTGTGTGTAGCCTGCTTTTCCTTCTTGTTCTCCTTTTGATAGGGTGCTGCAAAATTTATAAGCTGTATATGAGGCTATGTTAAGGGTTTCCTCTGTAGTTTATGATTCTATTACAATTGAGACTTCACATACGCCATAATCCTCTATTTGATAGACTTGGCCAGCTGTACACCTTAATCAAAGAGGCATATATGACATTCAGGAGTGTGCTTAGAATTTGAGTGCAGTGGTTGGGGGACAGAGACAAAGGGAAAAAAGCTGGAGATTTGAAGACTGCATCAGCAATAAAATACTGAAACAATAGGACTCTGGCGATGTTCTGTCAGGGTTAAAATGATACGTGAAAAAAGCACCTGGCTTGACAGTAGTACGTGTGAAAAGGATCTAGGAGTCTTAGTAGACTACAAACTTAACATGAGTCAACAGTGTAATGCAGCAGGAAGAAAACGGTAATGCTATTCTAGGTTGTATCAACAGAAGTATAGTGTACAGATCAGGGGAAGTAATACCACCACTCTATAGTGCCTTGGTCAGACCACACTTGGAACAATGTGTCCAGTTTCGAGCATTACAGTTTAAGAAGGATATTGGCAAATTGGAACGTGTGCAGAGGAGGACAACCAAGATGATCAAGGGTTTGGAAACCATGCCTTATGAGCAACAGTTGAGGGAGTTAGATATGTTTTGCCTGGAGAAGAGAAGACTGACAGGTGATATGCTAGCCCCCTTCAAAGATCTGAAGGGCTGTCACATGGAAGATGGATCAAGCTTCTTCTTTTTTTCCTGCTCCAAGAGTGTAGGACCTGAACCAATGAATTCAAATGACAAGAAAGGAGATTCTGACTAAACATTAGGAAGAACTTTTTGATGGTAAGATCTGTTCAACAGTGGAATAAGCTGTCTCAAAAGGTAGTAGAGGCTTGTTTACTGGTGGTTTCTAAATGGAGGTTGGATTGCCATCTGTCCGTGATACATTAGCAAGGGGGTGTAGTATGATAGCTGTATATACAACAATAGACTCATAGAAATGTAGAGTTGGACGGAATCCTGAAGGTCGTCTAGTCAAAGCATGTCTTTCTAACTGCTCACAGTTCAACCATT
This sequence comes from Lacerta agilis, assembly GCF_009819535.1. Taxonomy (NCBI): domain Eukaryota; kingdom Metazoa; phylum Chordata; class Lepidosauria; order Squamata; family Lacertidae; genus Lacerta; species Lacerta agilis. The sequence goes on along the minus strand of NC_046319.1, from coordinate 41,979,393 downwards.
TAATTATCTGTTCTGGGACATTTCCTGGCATCAACGTCAAGCTGATTGGTCAGTTGTTACCTGGATCTTCTCTCCCCACCACTACCTTTTTTGAAAATGGGCACAACATTTGTCCACCTCTGGACTGTAGGGACCTCGCTTGTTCTTCTAGAATTCTCACAACAACTCTGTGAGGCAGGTTAGGCTGAGAGACAGAGTAGCCCAAAGTCACCAAGTTAGCTTCATGGGTGAGTGGGGATTTGAACCCTGATGCCCCAGATCCTAGTCTGACCCTCACACCTAGGAGTTGGGAACTGTTGGCCCAACATATATTGTTGAACTATGTCTCCCATCAGCCCCAGCATGCATGGTCAATGGGCATGGGGTGTTGGGAGTTGTAGCTCAGGAACACGTGTAGGGTCAAAGGTTCCCTACATCTGCTCTAACCACTACACACACTGGCTATTGACAGGAATACATCAGATCGAACATGCAGAAATTGGGTGGCTGCGAACCCCATGTTACAAAGAACAGTGCTTTGTTTGACGGGCTTTCAGAGGACAAAGATCTATTTGATAGAGCCCTCTGTTTGAAGGATTGTCTGCTCCAAGTCCAATTTAAAGATAAGCAACTCTCAGAAAGGAGAGCAGTTGCCTTGAATTTTCCCACCAACAGCTAGCAACTGGACAGCAAACTTAGCAAGCACAAAGGTCAGGGGGCCACAGTCTTCTCCAGTATGACAAGATGTTTTATATTTCTAACAAAATTGTAGCCACAATTTCTAAGCTTACATCAGTATATGAGAATATGCAAATTTCAGGCAAATTATTGCCCTCTCTCTTGACGATGTGTAAATGGCCACCTTGCATGACAAAGGGGCCCTGCTCTCCCTTTAAGGTACTCAGATTCTCATGCACTTTAGGGCATGAGTTGGTTGGTTGATTTGGCACCTCACTGCTGCAACTGGCACCTACATTTATGCTTTGGAAGACCGCCGAGGCAATACCTTAGCCAGGAACTGAAACATGTGTGGGTCGGTGGCTCTCTGCCTAATGCAGCCTCACTTTATTGATGCACTGTAAAAATGACTGGGGTCATTCTGTTAAAAAAAGAAAGAAAAAAGCCCAAATTGATACCAAGTTCTTCTTCTCCTGGAAACTGCTATAAAACACATAAAACAATGTGAAATAAATCTATCCTTTTCTGCAAAACAGTATGTTGCTTTTTTAACGCCAGCTTTATGTAGCAACATGACATCTCATCAAAAATATTTTAGGATCCCGTTGATATAATGAAATAGCTTCCATTAGAGCCATTACATTTTTTTTATAAATTGAGAAGTGAGGAGTTGCTCTTAGAATATCAGTTAGACCTTCCCACAAAACACTTAATTCTTCCATTCAAGAATTTGTTTATTTTATTTATTTTTATTTTTATTTTTGTTTTTATTATTTTGCATAGCTCTGTATACTTCTACTTAGTTCTTTAATCTGAATGAGTGTGGCTCTTTCTTATAAACCAAGGGTGAGCAACCTTTTATCTGTTGAAGGCCACATTAAGGGAAAACCTGTCACGGGCCTCATGGCAACAGCATGACGTGATAGCAGGAGACAGAACTAATGATGAGAAAGGTGTTCTGGATTAGGAGCAGGACTTAGAAAGAGGCAACTCTACATGGGCTATACAGCCAGGGATGGTGAGACTCAGTTTGCACAAACTATGGTTTAGCATTACTATGTGGGTTCCCAGAGAAGCTGCTGAGTTCCTCACACAGTCCTTCAGCTGCTGCACCAACCAGGATTATGTCATGGTTTGGCTCAACCCATCATACCAAGCCAAGTTTATGGTTTGTCTCCTCCAGACAAATTATATGCTGTAAACTAAGAACAAACTTTCAGGTTTTTGGACCCATCGCCACCAGCCAACGTGGCCAATGATCAGGTATGATGGGGGTTGTAGTCCAAAACACCAGGTTAGGAAAGTTTGGCCTATGGTAATCCATTCCAACCCTCTCCTTTCAGGGACTGGCTGGGTGAGGAAGAGTGGTGTGTGCCGCCTGCCCAAGCACCCTCCAGGCATGACTCAGAGGAAGAAGACTTAGAGCCAGTAGAGTGGTGGTGGGATGCTGGAGATCAGTAGGAAGAGGGAATAGGCTGGGAGGTGGTAGAAGCAGAAAGCATGAGTGAGCATTGGGGAATCAGAAGAAGAAAGCCATTCAAGGACAGTGAGGTTGCTGAGAATCTCATTGTGAGCAGAGATTCCGAAAGAGAGGACAGAGAGGAGCCAGGGACTGTTTCACAGCAATGGGCTGGTCACTCTAAAGCGAGCTCTCCTCCCCTCACACTGAGAACACGAAGAGCATTGCACATTGCTGAGCAACGGACCAGACAGGCCCAGAGAGAGGTCCCTCCTTCTCACTGTAGCTTACACCTGCCTGCAAGGAGTTCAAAGGGAGAGTGCTAGAGAGCAAAGGAGGGGCCAGATGCCAGCCCCAGCAACCTCTTCACATAGGGCAGTTTAGGCTATTTCAACTCTGTTGTGTTCCGACTTTTTTAAATGAAAAAGTTGGTTGTACTTTGAGTCTCAATCTTCCCTCTGACCTGTGCCTTCCTGACAGCCCTAACACCTCCCCTCTTACCAACCCAGGAAAATGCTGAAGAAATGGACCAGGATTACACCCATCCACTTTTGCTAGCCTGAAATTTCCATTTCCACAAGTTTGTTTCAATACATCCAAGTGAACAAATACAGCAATTATAATCTATTAAGAAATGTGCTTGCAAAACATTATTGGCTAATTCATTTTTCTTTTCTTTTTTATAGGCAATCAAGTGAGAAACTAGAAATAATTTAATATATTATTGTAAGGTTAGTCACACTCCCATAAACAGTTGTACAGAAGACTGCAAAATCAATTGCAGAAATAAACGCATTTGCAATTAAAGTTTAGAAGAGTATGTAAAACAAGCTCTTTTACTCCTCACAACTCTTTAAATTAAACTAACTCACACTAAGGGTGAGGAGAGAAACCTTCATTTGTCCTCAATCATAGGTTTAGCCTCAGGTACGTTATTCCCCAGCCCACCCCCCTGCCTAGGTAGAGTCTGGGGAAAGTCTGGAGGAAATGCTATTTTTGCATGTTTCAATCATTCTTTAAAATATGGTAGTTAATTAAGTGCCCTCCACATGTTGCTGAACTCCCATAACGTCCAGCCAGGGTTGGGTGAATTTCTCAATTTCAGTTTGTCTGAGTTCCACATTTTTCCAATATTCAGTTACCCATATTTTCACACCAGTTAGCTTTAACAAACAAACAAGAAGTGTGCATGCACACGAACACTCATACCAAGAACAAACTTAGTTGGTCTCTAAGGTGCTACTGGAAAGAATTTTATATTTTATTTTGTTTTGACTATGGCAGACCAACACGGCTACCTACCTGTAACTGAAACAAACAAACAAACCAGTCCTCTTGACAATTTAGCAGCATTTTATGTGAATTTCTTCTGTCAACATTTTTATATGCAATTCCCAGTAACATACACATTTTTTGCAAAGTACTTTCCTACAATATAATGCATTTTAGTATGTTCTTTTCACCAGTATGTGCATTTATACCCTAGTATATACATATACATATACATTGTTGTTGTTCAGTCGTTCAGTCGTGTCCAACTCTTCGTGACCCCATGGACCAGAGCACGCCAGGCACGCCTATCCTTCACTGCCTCTCGTAGTTTGGCCAAACTCATGTTAGTAGCTTCGAGAACACTGTCCAACCATCTCATCCTCTGACGTCCCCTTCTCCTTGTGCCCTCCATCTTTCCCAACATCAGGGTCTTTTCTAGGGAGTCTTCTCTTCTCATGAGGTGGCCAAAGTACTGGCGCCTCAACTTCAGGATCTGTCCTTCTAGTGAGCACTCAGGGCTGATTTCTTTGAGAATGGATAGGTTTGATCTTCTTGCAGTCCATGGGACTCTCAAGAGTCTCCTCCAGCACCATAATTCAAAAGCATCAATTCTTCGGCGATCAGCCTTCTTGATGGTCCAGCTTTCACTTCCGTACATTACTACTGGGAAAACCATAGCTTTAACTATACGGACCTTTGTCGGCAAGGTGATGTCTTTGCTTTTTAAGATGCTGTCTAGGTTTGTCATTGCTTTTCTCCCAAGAAGCAGGCGTCTTCTAATTTCGTGACTGCTGTCACCATCTGCAGTGATCATGGAACCCAAGAAAGTGAAATCTCTCACTGCCTCCATTTCTTCCCCTTCTATTTGCCAGGAGGTGATGGGACCAGTGGCCATGATCTTAGTTTTTTTGATGTTGAGCTTCAGACCATATTTTGCGCTCTCCTCTTTCACCCTCATTAAAAGGTTCTTTAATTCCTCCTCACTTTCTGCCATCAAGGTAGTATCATCAGCATATCTGAGGTTGTTGATATTTTTTCCGGCAATCTTAATTCCGGTTTGGGATTCATCCAGTCCAGCCTTTCGCATGATGAATTCTGCATATAAGTTAAATAAGCAGGGAGACAATATACAGCCTTGTCGTACTCCTTTCCCAATTTTGAACCAATCCGTTGTTCCATATCCAGTTCTAACTGTAGCTTCTTGTCCCACATAGAGATTTCTCAGGAGACAAATGAGGTGATCTGGCACTCCCATTTCTTTAAGAACTTGCCATAGTTTGCTGTGGTCGACATGTATATGTATATGTATATGTATATGTATATGTATATGTATATGTATATGTATATACATATACATATATGTGGGTGGCGCTGTGGGTTAAACCACAGAGCCTAGGGCTTGCCGATCAGAAGGTTGGCGGTTCCTATCCCCGTGATGGGGTGAGCTCCCATTGCTTGGTCCCTGCTCCTGCCAACCTAGTAGTTCAAAGGCACGTCAAAGTGCAAGTAGATAAATAGCTACCGCTCCAGTGGGAAGGTAAACGGTGTTTCCGTGCACTGCTCTGGTTTGCCAGAAGCGGCTTAGTCATGCTGGCCACATGACCCGGAAGCTGTACACCGGTTCCCTCAGCCAGTAAAGCGAGATGAGCACCGCAACCCCAGAGTCATCTGTGACTGGTCCTAACGATCAGGGGTCCCTTTACCTTTATATACATTTTTTTAAGCACAGCTTGGCTGGCCAACTGTATTGCAAAATTTGGCAAAGTGCAAATTTTGAAGGATGTGTACGTATTGTTTCAGAAACAAATATTAGCTATGTTAACCTTTACGTGTGAAGTAAATTGAATCCACCACCCACATTCCTAAGCCCAGACAGCATGGTCAATCATCAGAGCTGATGGGAGTTGTAGTCCACATCATCTGCAGTGGCTCTAACTGCTTTAGAAAATCTGAAGACCCTTGGGGTCCCTTGCAACTCTATGATTCTGTGATTCTTGGTCTTCATGATTGATATGCTTTTTTAAAATTCTCACCTTAGTTAACTTAAACACAGCAGAGTTGTTGTGGTATAGAGGATACTGGAGCCACAGTGCCAAGGGCTACTGTTGCTGATTCATGAGCACTGGGACTGGGATCAAGCTTGAAGAGATACACAGGGGAACCAATTGCACTGCTGTTTTTCCTTAGCAGCTTGTAGGACCAGGTCAACCCTTCCCCAAATCCCCTTTCATTTTCCCCCAATAAGTTTCCAGCAAAGAGAAGGAGGTACTTATCAATGAGAATGCCTGGAAGAGAAAGTTGCCACTGTAATTTTTAAAAAGTGTCAATCACATCAAGCTTCTATTCTCCCCAGGATAAACACAGATCTATCAGAATAATGGTGGGTTTGGTATTTTGTCTGCTGTGTTTACAGAGTACATTTGTCATTCTTAGCTTATCAGATAAAGGTTACTGCTAGGAACAAGGTTAGCTATCCAGAGACAGAGGGAAGAGCTACGCTGAAAACAGAACAAATGAAAAATTAGAATTCATAACAAGTCTCATTATTGTGACAATGATTTTTTTTTATTCTTACATCTTTTTAGGTTGATACTTTTCATAGCATAGAACCACTTCTGACTGAAAAAGAAAACTCTGATTACAAGAAAGTACAAGTCTTGAACCAAAGCTCAAAATTACTCAGATTAAAATGTTCCTCAAAGAAGCCTATTTCAAAGCTCCTATGGGGTCAAAAATCTCTATTTGCTGCATTATTTTACTGTCTATTGCAGTCCTTTGACACACACACACACACACACTATTTTAAAAGCTTTTAAAAGCTTTTATTTCTTCCCCCTTTAAATCAGAGTCATGTAGTCTTTTAGACATTCTTCTGTGCAAAAAATATCTATCAGTTTTCTCAAGTTCTACAGACAGAAGTCAAGGCCAAAGTCAGTACAACCTATTTATTCATTATGAATCTATTTGTTGCATTTCTATCCCAATTTTTCTCTGAGGAGCTCAAGGTGGCTTACATGTATCTACCCCTCATCATTTGATCCCCACAACAACGCTTTGAGGTAGGGTAGGTTGAGTCAGTAACTGGCCCAAGGTAATTCAATGAGCTTCATGGCTGAGGATTTGAACCCAGGTCTCCCAAGCCTTAGTCTGACACACTAACCACTATGCCACACTGGCTTTCTACACTTAGGGAGACTCACAGGAGCGTTATTCATATGACAAGTTGAACTGCTGATTAAAAAAATACTTGCAGCTTAAGGGAGATAGGTGGCACTGAGGAAAAGATTCTGCTTTGTTTCCATGTGCCTGCCAGCCAGCCAAGCAGCCAGCCATGCCTTCTTTCAGGATACTCCATTCCATTCCTCCCTAGTTTACCACCACAACCCAAAACTGTTATTTGCCAAATGTGCACATTCAGTTCTCACTGGGCTCAGTTTTGGTCCACCCCCTCCCCACCAGCAAAGAATGTTTGTACTTTGTCAAATCCCCCAAGTTTGTGATTATCTTTCATTTGTGTGTAGATGATATCATTTTGGCAACATAACTATCCACGTTTCGTTAATGTGTTTGCTATTAGCATATGAGTTTTACACAGGAAGAGTGCAAATGTGCACACAGAAATACAAAGTTTACTGAGTCCTTGATGAGCCATCTTGCCTGGCTGATGGACTGGTTTTGGTCTGATGGGCAAGTCTGCCTTTCAACATCTCTATGATGTAGGTCATTATTACTATCCTATACTACAGGTGGAAGTCAGAAGCTGAGAAATAGTGCCTTGCCAAAGGCAACTTAGCAAGTTCATGACAGAGGTAAGAGAAATGAACCCAGGACACATTTCAGCTCATAGCAGACGACTCCTTGTGTACAGCTGCTGTAGCACTCTACAGCAGTTAAAATGGTACAAAAAAAGGTATAATGGAAATCTCTCTGCTAATATACTAACATTAGGAATGCAATGTAATTTTAAAGATAAAATTTAAAGTACTGGATTTATGGTATATATGGCTTAGTACTTTTGTTTTTTGTGTCATTTACAGCCAATCTATATATATAACAGCTCAGTTGCATAATACAAACATCCTTGGGACTATACCATTCCAGGTTGTGGGACTGCATAATTAGATGTTCTTCCACATCAAAACCATGCAGAGCACACAGAGTTAGCCTGACTGGGAGGAGGTTCTTGGCTCCTTTTTCTCCATGACCTGCTGTAGTTTCTACATTCAGAAATGGATTCCCCCCCCCCCCAGTGTGGTTCAAAATTCATTCCCCCATCTGCAGTTTGAAACTATAGAACCTTATGAACTCTCTAACGCATTATTTATCTGGACACGAAGATTGTCTTTGTATACACCATCCATGAGCACAACCTCATAAGCAACAATGACACCCCAATGTGATGAGAGCACCAGGGGATATAGATTGTAGGCTATATATAGAATGCAAATACATTCAAGCACTCTTGCCAGTTTTGCTGTGCCCTTACTGTGCAAAGACAAAAAGGTATGGCTTGCACCACTCTTTCCTATAGTCCCTGTGCCAACAAATAACTGTGAGGGTTGGCTAATGCAAACTACTGCACCAATGCAGCCTTAGAAACCATGGATGCCATCAGGCGATAATGCCCCATCTATATGGTTCAGTAAGACCAGTCCCTGGGATTTATGCAAACCCTTTTCAAATGAACGTAGTAGTAGTTGTTGGCTTGTGCTTCATGTTATGTTAGTTTTAAGGCATGTCACAGCAGCAGCAGCAGCAGCAGCAGCAGCAGCAGCCCACTCCACAACCTCCAACCAGTAGTGAAATCACAGGACAACTTTGGAACCACAGCTTAGGCTCTAATCCTAGTCATGTCTCTGGTTAAATAGATCTTAATTCTATGGGGCTTACCCCCAGTTTAGTGGGGTTAGGATTGCAGCCTCTTGCTTTCTTTTAAAGAAGTCAAAACAACCCTTTACCATCTTTTCAAATCCACTCCTCCCAAAAAGACGGTATTTGGGGAGAATTTCCATCATCTGCTCTACAAGCGCTGAAAAAAATCTCCAGTCCAGCACTAACATGAATGGCCTTAATATGAACTCATTTAAAACATTTGGTACAGCTGGATGGAGGGGGTGGAGACACAGCTCACCAGGCTTCTGTTTTGCTATCTGTCTGTTGCTGGGACTGCTAAACCAGAAGGTTCATCATGCATTTGTGGGAGATCTTTATCTCTCCACCCGAGTCTCCTGTTTTAATAAATCTATTGTTTCATTGCACATTTTGCCTATGGATATTCATACATAAATGTTTTCTTATACAATTGTGTATTTTAACTATAGAACTTCATATTTTGATGCTGCTGTGACTATTTAGAGGCCTATTTGGGTAGGAAGCGCTATGCGAATTAATAAAGAATAATTATGTGCAGTGGTTCATGTGTTGTCTGGTGTACTGGAATTTATGCAATTCATTCTTTTCCATTGTTTTTAGTGTAGTTCCTAAAACTATTTCTGCAGAGAGGGCTAGTGGTGGATGTTCCAGTCGAAGAAGCAATTGGTAAATATTTCAGCACTGGTGTCTTGCTAGTTAAAAGTGCTGCAGAGGCAAATAGCCATCAGAAGTGACATGAAGGCAATGGAATCAATCAGGCTTACTACCCTAGGCAAGCTCAGAGGCAGTGCCAGTGATCTGAGCTGAAACAATGAAGTTTTGTGACTAGAATATTACTGATTTAAACTGCCCAGGGAGCTCTTGTGGGCTTCTGTTGCCAGTAATCCAATATAAGTTTTACTGGCTCATTACTGCCAATTAGATTAGCCTTTTACTTTAAATAAATTATTGAGAGCTGACAGTGAACAATGCAAACTCTTACAAAGTGAAGCATTAATTAGGTTCTCACTCTTTGTAAACCCCTCATTTTGAAGGGGGCTCAAATAGTCCCATTTTCTCTCATTTCAGAAAAGCATTGCAGTAACAACACAATCACTGTTGTAGAAGAAGAAAACCATTTGATTTAAGTTACTCTTTCAAATTGCCTCTTGTTGCTTAAAACTCCTCTTTGGGAATGTAGGATGGACTAAACTGGCCAGAGGGGGGATTAAAAGGTTATGTCATGTTAGCTTAGGTTCTAAATAGATGCACCCATTCTTAAATCAAATGTTGCTGTTGTTGTTTTAAATGTCTCTTGGGAAACTAGGCATGCCAAGCTGGGCATGCCAAGTCTATTCTTTACGGAAACTGTATTTTATAATGTTCGTAGTGCCATCTCTCTCACACTTGTTCCCCCACTAAGGGTCAAACTACTCATTATTCTCTGTGATTGTCTTTATGGTATAGCATAAAGCAGGGGTGGCCAACTCCCAAGAGACTGCGATCTACTCACAGACTTAAAAACTGGCAGTGATCTACCCCCCTTTTTGGGGTTCAGGTCAAAGTTGTTGAGTTTTTCCAGGGAGGAGGTAAAATGTTGAGGTTTTTTTAGGGGAGCCACAATTGTTAACCTTCTTTGGGGGGAGGCAATGATCTACCAGTGATCTACCGCAGACGTCCAGTGATCTACCGGTAGATCACTATCTACCTGTTGGACATGCCTGGCATAAAGGAAGTTCTGTGTTCAAAACTTCTCGGTACCAAGTGATGTGAAAGACTTCTGACTTAGGTCATTGCTTGTTTTATTGGGGCTTGGGTTATGCAACGGAAGAGGCCAATTGAGTGGGGGAAACTCAGGTCCAGTCAGGTTAGTCCATGTATGTCATGTTAAGTTCAGGCCATGACAAATGGGTTCCCTACTGGCTCAGTCACAGCAGATTCTGATAAGCAGCAATCAGGACCATAGATAGCTCCAAAACATCCTGTTAGTTGAGCTGTAGAAATATATGTTTATAATACATTAAAATCAATTTTTTAAAATTCTATTAAAAAACAAACAAAAAGGAAATGTTTGGTGCCTCAGGCAACAGCTTGACCTTCCAGTTACTCCACCTCCCCAGGACTCACTGCCATCTTTAAAGGGTCTGTGGCTGATCCTGTAGTCATATGCTCCTGCTGTGGGGCAGGAGAAGCTACAGGTGAGTTCTCCCCCAGAATCTGAGGACCATGAGACAGCTACACCCTCAGACTAGGATGATGTAAAAGGGGGTGGTGAGGGTTCCTTCCTGATAGGGGAACCCGTAATTCTTCTAAATCTGAATCCTATTTGAAGCAATGCTGGGACTTGGATGCAAGGGACATGACATTAGAGAGCCACTGATAGCTGGATAAATAGTCTCATCTACTTTGCATGCAGAAACCCCAAGGTTCAATCCATGGCATCTCCAGGTAGGGCTTGGAAAGAACGCTGGCTCAATCACTGGATAGCCACTACCAGTCAGACAGTATTAAGCTAGCTGGACCAATGGTCGGACTCACAATAAGGTAGCTTCCTGTGTCCCTATGTTGCATGATTTTATTTTATTGTTTTAAAAAGCAAAGTAATGTGTATACTAATTTGGAGACAAAGTTCTTTTGCACTTTTTAAAATGCAATTTTATTCCCATGAGCCACTTTTTTGGGGGAAAGGATGAGTTATAAATTTGAAAAAGCAAATAAATGTTCCTTAAAATCACTTCTTTCTACCATATACCATCACATCACCTATGCTGAAAGCAAATCCCAAAAACTTGGATAGGTTCTCTCTCTCTCTCTCTCTCTCTCTCTCTCTCTCTCTCTCTCTCTCTCTCTCACACACACACACACACACACACAAACATACTTTTAAGCTCTCAATTAATACACTTCCAGGCTGCAAATCTTATCATGCTTATCTTAATTAACCTGCAAAAAACCCTTGCAAAGAGCTTTGTTTTAGATCATCTAACAGTTTAGCTCTTGAATTGCTTATCCAGCACGTCCAAGTTCGTATAGGATTCTTTAGCAAAGAATTCATTGCTTTGTAAAACTACAGATAACACTGACTTGTGCGTCAGCAAAATGTGGTGATGAATACTTGTTATGCTGCTTTGATTTAAGTGGATATTTTATGCACACATTCATGTTTTGATGTCCTTTCTCCTGGCTGGAATCTTCAGGAGCAGATGAGGTGGGGGGAAGTCACATACAATTTGCAAAAGTACCCCATATCAATACGATCCACATTTTCGAGCTTAACACAGTGAGGTTTTGTTTTCGTTTTTCATTTTGTAAGCAGAATAAAAAGTTTGAGGAACAACAACTTCCCACCCCTGCAAATAATCCCTAAAGGTATAAAGTCTGCTGACGTTTTACATGCCAGGCCACAGCCACTAGAGGATTCCTATAAAAAAGTGTTTATATGTTTTCTTTGTCATTCCCATAATTATGAACTCCAGAGCCTGCAAGTCACTCACCAGGGGATGCTATAGACTGTCTGCCTGCAAGGACTCGTTTTTTTAAAAGTTGGGTTTAGGCTGGGAAAAGTTTAATAATGACTCATTAAAGTGGGGTTATAAAACGGAGGTGGAAAGAGAGCAGTAAAGCACAAGTAGGAGGGAAATAATGGGAGTGTGATGAAGAGCTACATTGCAGTGCAGAGTAGATTGGGTACTTTAAGGCTCATTCCAGTTGTTTACTGAGGAAGTTTTTATTTTATTTAAAAAAAAATCACTGTTAATTGCAGATGGATGCAGAGTGCATCAGTAACAGTGGTTGTGCTGAGGTCTGCATGTGTGTAGATAATTACTTCCAATATTGCACTGTCACATATAGAAATTATATACTGATTCTTTCCAGCCCAAGGTCTGCACTGATGATCAACCACCCTTCCAAGGGTCTGATGCCAGCCATGGCCAATTTATATGAAGTTACACAATATCTCTCTCTCGCACACACAAACATACAGCAAGCACAGCCATACACACAACCAGCATTTCCAGCTTTCTCCATTGGGGTGGCAGTGGTGTGGGCATAACTGGAAATGTTGCTTTTTACTTCAAGCAGGTACCATAATTCTTGACTACTTCAGGAAAGAGACATTAGCTGAGGAAACAATTGCATTAAAAAAGTGAATATTTGTACATTTTAATACATTTTCTGAAACAAAATTACCCTGCCAATGCTGCTAATTGTATTTCTTTCTCCTCCTCAATTTATTTGAATTCTCCCATGAAGCCGCTCCCACATGCAAAACATTCAACAATATTTTTCTGTCTTTATGCATCTGTAATAGGGGGCCTGTGGCTCTCCAGATGTTGTGGGACTATAACTCTCATAATCTCTGGCCACAGGGTAAAGTGGCTGGGGCTGCTGGGTACTGGGGTCCAGCAGTTAATGGAGGGCCACTGGTCCCCCACCCCATTGTACACTGTGCAGAATCTAGTGACCACAGTGAGCTCATTTACCAGTGTTGCTAGCATTACAAAGATTTCCATGGAAACAGATTCTATAAACCCATTATTATGGCATGCATTTTGGATCAATGGTTACAGAACAGAGAATTATGAGGAAAACACATATTCCTGCTCAGATGTGGTCAATAGACTTCACAGCACTATCTAAAGGAAACACACAAATGCTAGGCAGAAGTAGCATTTTACAGCATTGATTTTACTTAAAAACAGGAACACATATCCATGACTGCATTGGACGCTCATTTACCATGTGAAAGTTTATGCTTTTGTGTGGATTATGGTGCTCCCATCACCTATGCAAACATATACTTGAAACACCCATTTCTGCTACTCTGAAAAGTAACACATCACCGCGACCACCCAAAAGCTCACCATGTTCTGAAATAGTATATTCCACCTGTTACACATGTATCTGAAAAGAGAAGATTGGGATGTGAGGCTTATCATGCCAGTGTTGGAAAGTGGTTAGTGTGTCAGACTAAGGCCTGCAAAACCAAGGTTCAAATCCCTATTCAGTCATGAAGTTCACTGAGCAATCTTGGACCAATCACTAATTATCAACCTATCCAACCTCACAGTGTTGTTCTGGGGATAATATGGAGAGTGGGAGAGCCCTGTATGCCACCTTTACCCTTTTTGGGGAGAGGAGAAGGGTGGGATATAAATGCCATAAATAAATTAATCCACTCAGTGAATTAAGCATGAGAGAGTGCATTTTTGAAACCCATCTTACAATACAATACAATACAATACTATGCATAGAAGAAAGTTCCATTCAATACAATGCTCAGATCAAGTGCATATAGTATATGAGGTCTGCATAATGTTGCCCTTCCAACTGTGCTTGGCCTGTGCAACAAGCCAAAATTTCAAAATGCATTCATGAACTTCAGAAGACCTGACTGTTTCCCAGCATTAGAAATGTATTCCAAATGGTGTTTTCAGAATGGGGAGTCTCACTTAGACTTGGGGGTTGCAGAGATCCCACCTCACCTCAGGCAAATCAAACAACCACTGATTCAATTCTGTGTTTTGGAATTATAGAAAGCTGCTACACACCTCTGTTGTTAACCTTGTGTTGCTTCAGACTGCAGGGGAGATTGCATGTTTGAATATTCCTAAATAATATTCCTAAATATTCCTGTCTGTAGGGTTTTAAAAAGATAGAGGGGGGGGGGGAATCTGATCATGATTTCCTGCTTTCAGTCCAAATTGGTATTGTCCAGAAACATTTTCCCAACATGGTGAGCTATTTGTCTAGACTGGGCCTTGTGAAATACAATTGGCCTATGGTCACATTAGAAATCGCAAGCCAAGTTTGTCCTTCCTTGAACTGGGAAAATAATGTCCATGCCAAAAGAGCAGAGGCAGAGGAGGTGGCAGCTGGCTACTTAGTACCACCTGCAAGGTTAGTGCTGGGGATCACATTTCCCATCTGTCTCATGAACACAGAAAACAGATCTTTTACATCCAAACTATCCTGACAGATTTCCCCTTTTATGGCTGAACAGAAAGCCAAATCACCACTTCAGCCGATACTCTTTAAAAAAAAACAACCCACAGCAACTGTAGCTTTTTAAAATTTATTCTTAATGAATCAATATAGGGGTGATACAAAGGATCTCCCTCCCCTTGACCCCACACAGAGAAACTTGGCTAACATCAATATCTCCTGGGAGTTCAAATTATAGAAGAAGCTCCCCATCATCTCCAAAATTTAGAGCAAATTGTACTCACATTTGTGTCATCAGAGAAATTGTGCTGTGAGATTTAACAGGACTGCTATGAAAGCAACCTCCAAAACACGAAAGACAATTAAATTCTGTGTGTTTACAAGTGAAAATCTGCTGTAAATAACCATGTCAATTGGATCCTACTGTGAGAAGCTTGGATAAGAATATCGATATGCAGTGACTGTGAAGAAAAAGAACAGGGGAGAAACTGGTGGAAAGAACTTATGGAAAAGAGTAGAAAGGGGGGAATAGGCTAAACTGAGTTCTAGAAATAATGTTCAAGCTAGATTTGCAAAATTAATTTGCTTCCTAAATTTCACCTCTAGATTTTTCTTTGTGAATGTTATTACCAAATAGATGGTGGTGGTTATTGTTATCATTATTATTACAATGATTGTAATTGTTGTTACAATTGTTATTATTACCCACCCTTCACCCTAAAATTCTAGGGCAGGTTAATCTCCACTTGTCGGCTGTCACACAAGGGGTAAATCCTTCTTGCGTTGATTGTGGGCACCTGTTAGAATCAATGAATCATAGAGTTGGAAGGGACCCCAAGAATCACCTAGCCAAACCCCTGCAACATAGGAATCTCAGCTAAACCATCCATGACAGGTGGCCATCCAACCTCTGCTTTAAAACCTCCAATGAAGGAGTCTACAACCTCCCAAGGGAGTCCATTCCACTGTCAAACAGCTTTTACAGTCAGAAAGTTCTTCCTGATGTTTTGTTAGAATCTCCTTTCTTGTAACAAGGAAGTCATTGGTTCAAGCCCTACCCTCCAGAGCAGGAAGAAACAAGCTTGCTCCTTACTTCAAACATTCCACATCTAAACCCAACTTGAAATTTTCACAATTTAAGATTTGAATTGAAAAACTGGGGATTTTCATGCCATTTGAAACTGGCTGCAAGATAGTGGGGAATGTGTTGGTACACATCAGGAAATTAGTGCAACAGAATAGACGGCACTGAGTAGAAACTGTGGGGTGGAAGAAAACTATACAGAGGACATCACGGGGAAAAGTGCTTTGTTTATATGACATTCTTTACCAAGCATCTGTGATTTCTCTTTGTGCACAAGAATGTGGAGTCCCTTTCTGTTCTCATTGCTTAAAATAAGCAAAGTTGGAAATGTTTTCAATAAATTCTCCACTTGGCTCTATTTGACTAGGAGTGGCTGGAAAACTGTCCTTCATTAGCAATGGCATCAGAGTTTCATAGCTGTTAAAGTAAATATTTGCATAATTCCCATAGCATTAAACAATGACATTTCAACCTGAATCTTGAATTGTCCCACCGGTGTCTTGTATGTGAAAATAGCCAACGCTTAGGCAAGAGACTCTTCCCCCACCACAACAAAAATATTTCAGGTATATTCTAAAAGCAGCTCAGTAGCTAAGTTCAAACCCAGCTTTTTCTAGTTGGCTTCAGGTTTGATTCTAATTTATCTCCATTCATCAGTCCTTCCCATCACTATGGCTTGTTACAACTGCCTGAGTGCTGCCCCTAGTTGTCCTAGGTGTGGTTGAAGGGAAGTGCAGAAGTTCTCCTCTTTCCTCTCTAGCACCATAAGGCAGCAAATAGTCCCTGAAGAAAATATGGCTTAAAGAGGTGTCAAAGAGCATAGACTGGAGGAGATTTTTTTTCTCCAGTTTGGATAGAAATCTGAACCAGAGAATAATTTGGGAGCTGTTGATATTTGCCCTTTAGTTGAAATGCATATTATCAGTTGTGTACTTGTGAGCATGGTGCTCACTGGCATAAAGTTATAAGTACTTCCATTACCTGATAGATGTCAATCTATTTACTTGAAATATTTATATCCTGGCTACAAACAAGTAGTTCTGTAGGCTGCTTATGGAATATAAGACATCTAGGGTAAAGGTAAAGGGTAAAGGGGTCTCTGACCGTTAGGTTGGCAGCCATGGACGACTCTGGGGTTGCGCACTCATATTGCTCTATAGGCCGAGGGAGCCGGTGTTAGTCCGCAGACAGCTTCCGGGTCATGTGGCCAGCATGACGAACCAGAGCAGCGCACGGAAAAGCCGTTTACCTTCCCACCGGAGCGGTACCTATTTATCTACTTGCACTTTGACATGCTTTCGAACTGCTAGGTTGGCAGGAGCTGGGACCGAGCAATGGGAGCTCACCCTACCGTGGGGATTCAAACCGCTGACCTTCTGATTGGCAAGCCCTAGGCTCTGTGGTTTAGACCACAGCGCCACCTGTGTCCCATATAAAACATCAAAGTTAGATATAAATTACACAAAGAATAGTCAGTCTCTGCTTGCTTGAATGTTTTCTAACTAGACAATACTTGACATCAAAATTTGCAAAAGCTAACACCAATGTGAAGTTTGGGAGGGAAATTTTTTTGAGCTTAAAGCTGGTGTATGCTATTCTTGGAGTACAGTTGCCCTGTTTAAATAACCCATTAATAATCACAATATCAGTATTACTTGTGTAAATACATCCATCTTCTCCTCCCCCCAATATTGTGTGAAAAAGTTCAAACAAACCTCAATTTACAGCATATTTACACTTGCACTAATATATGAATTCTAGCTATTGGAAATTTCATTTTCCTTTTATTCCCCCCAACACACTTTGAATAGCTGCAGCAGCAATTACTTAACAATCTTTACTAAAGAGGCCTCATTTCAAAAAGCAATGAACTAAGGCAAAAGCCTATTATTTACCAACCAATTCAGCAATAAATATAGATAAGAAAAGACTGCTTGGCTGGTATTCATTTATGATTACAACTCAGCTATAAAAGCAGATGCCATTCAAAAAAAAAAAAGCATCCCGTTTCGCTGTGTGGCTCCAGGTCTTGCGGAAGAGCAGGCAGAGGCAGAAGCCAAACCCTTGAAGGGTAATCAAATGTGATTGAGTTTGAAAAGCAATACATTACCTGGAGGAGGTGAAAGTTCAGGTGGCTCATTCATGCATCAGAGGAAGGCTTGCTCAGACAAAAGAGGCATCTGCGTTAGAAAAAGAGGCTGCATTTCGGGTCTTTCCGGCTTGGCTTTGGCAAGATGATCTTGAGCATTTCTAAACTGGATCCACATAATAACTAACATCTCAACAGTGGAGATCACTGCTGTACTTTTGAAACATCTCACCCATTTCACCCAAAGAGAAGAAGAAGAAGAAGAAGAAGAAGAAGAAGAAGAAGAAGAAGAAGAGGAGGAGGAGGAGGAGGAGGAGGAGGAGGAGGAGGAGGAGGAGGAGGAGTTTGGATTTGATATCCTGCTTTTCACTACCCGAAGGAGTCTCAAAGCGGCTAACATTCTCCTTTCCCTTCCTCCCCCACAACAAACACAAGTCTACCGCTCTTAACCACTACACCACACTGGCTCTCCACACTGAAAAGGTTCAGATACTGGGATTTCTCTTTATTTAACAGGCTTTTTATACCACTTCTAAGCGGTTTATGCAAAACATAAGTTAAATTTACTAGTAAAATAAACAAACAAGCCTATTTTCCCCCAAATTATAAATAAAACCAGCAGTTTTTAAAACATATACTATGAAGGGTGGGCTTTTGGCAAGGCAAGATGGCAACTGACATGGGCTTGGTGAGCTGTCTCCATTTCAAAGCTGTTAAAGTATTGGTCTCTTTCATAGAGACAGTCTGCTTTGGCCAATATAAACAGCAGGAGGACATTGAATTAAGGATGAAGAGGATGGTGAAAAGGGGACACGAAGATTCTACCAGCAATGGGCAGGCATGGTGACTGAGATTCCAGTTTAATTCACTATATTTATCCATACACATTTTGTTTGTCATGCTATGATGCGCTTCAGTGGCACAATTTAATCCCTTCCAAGTCCAGGACAGTTCTGAACATGGTAAATCAGGTGTTACTCCAATTCCCAGCCATGCCTGGCACAGATGCCACGGATGAGACGGGAGCTAAACTCACAGTAAATTGAGATTAATGTTTGGTGTGGTGCCAGCTGAGGGAGGTTTTAGCATGTTTTATATACGCCTGTAGGGAAAATATGAAACAGCCTTTTCTCTTTTAATTCTGTCAATCACAATTCTACTCGGTGGAGAGAGACTAACAGAGCTGTTCCACAGAAACCAAGCTGGTTGCTCTGCTCAAGAAAAAAAAGAACACATCTCATTGCTATTGAAAGAAACTTCAGCATGCTGAAAGTTTTCATTTTCTTATGCATATTTTTCTTTACCAGTGCAAGCCACTACCCAAGCCTGAGGAAGAACTTAAGAAGAGTCTTGTTGGTTCAAATGAAAGGCCTAAATAATTGAGCATTACTAGTTTCCACAGAAGCTAACCAGATGGGAGGCCCACTAGCTGCCCATGAGCATTCTCCCATATATGTTCCGCAGCAACTTGTATTTATAACAGCCCTTATAACTAGGAGCCACTGATAGCCTTGTTCTCCATGAAACTGTCTAGACCCTTTGAAAAGTCATCTGACTGATGGGCATCACTACATCTTCTGGTAGCAAATTCCATACTTTCTCTATGTGGTTCATTGTTTCCTGTCCTTTATCTCCCACCTTTCAGCTTCATTGCAGGACCCTTCATTAATCAGGGGGACTTCTCTTTATACACTTTCTTCATGCCGTGTAAAATTTTGTATTCCTCAATCTAGCCTCTTCCCATTTACCCTTCACTTCGTTGGACAGCCAAGACCACAGTGCAACCTGCAGGGATGTAAGAAGGCATTGATCTTCATTCAGTCCTGTGTTCGTCCCATGCACTCCTGTTTTTGCAACATTGCAGTTCAGCTTCTGGCAAAAAAAAAAAACCCTGCATTATTTGCTTCACTGTCTGCATAATTTTACACAATTAATTACACAATTGCTTCACGCCATTCATTCCAGTACAAAGAAAGCACGATCCAAATGGAGGGGGAGTCATGATTATGAATCATTTGCAGACTTAAAAAAAAACAAGAAGCACCACAAATATTAATTGTATTCAATAGATCAATTTACCATTCCAGATATGGGATTAATAAATGAAGATTGGTAATTTACACTCCTGTTTCTGTCAGCGTTCTCTGATATCCCTAGCGACTCAGAAACTTGGGGAGTCCCTGATCTGACTTGCGAAGGATGTGATCTGGCATGGAAACATGATACCCTTCCCAGGATCACCACGATTCATTTCTTAGTTCCATTATCCACACTTCACATGGCTGTTTTTTAAGGGACATGCCTGTCACTCTTCGATCAGGTCCATTGGATTTACAACCCTGTTCGGAGTTCAAACAGATTGCAGTCTCAGATAACAACACCCAACTAACCGGAATTCATGCTATATTTATACGGCAACTGAGGTGGGTGGTGGGTTAGGGATTTGACTGTTGTCTCTATTTTAGTACTGCATACCGCAGAACAAAGGCACCATACCATTTCATGTATTTTTTAAGATGGCAAGCTGCCACCCCCTGTGTTGTCAGAGACCCTAGCCCTGTCTTACTAACAAATAAAATCCCAGGCCTTGCTTTGCCTGAAATGAGATATTCATGTATACTCAATTCAGGCAGGATAATGCCCCTCCAGCCAAATGGCTTTCAGTTTCTTCCTCATGAAATTTAAATGACTTTGTGACCCCCGTGCTAGGCCAGCCTACACATTCACAAACAGCCAGATTAAAAATCAAAGCCTAGGTAGGGTTTTTTGTTTTTGTTTTTTGTTAAAAGTAATGTTATGGTTTTCCCTTGCATGACAATGTTTTGCGCTGCTCAGGATAGACTCTTAACACGTGTGGGAGGAAAATTGCAAAGTTATTTCTCCTATAGACAGGATGATATATTTCCTAATGAGCAGCTTTCAGCAAGAGGCCTACTCTGGGTTTTTAAATGGCATTTAACCCAGAATGTTCAACAATGTGTGTGTATGTGTGTGCCTAAATCTTCTTAAAACAGGCTTCCGTTGCTGGGGTTTAGTAATCACCGAGGGATGTTTATGATAACAACTCACTCAGTAATTAAAACTGAATGCGGTGGCTGTTCATGAATGCCCAGACTTCACGATGGCTGAGAACAATTAGCAATGGATACTCAAGCCACACTAATTACACTGAGCTTGCAATCAACATTTTTGAATAGCATGTTTTTATGTGAAATTTGCTTTGTCTCCATGTAGGATTCTGGGACTATGTGTTTGGTTCTCTCGAGGCTCTTTGCACTGAGAGACTTGGAAAGTTTTGTGTGTTTCCCCCCAGCTTTACTGTTGCATTCTTAACAAACAAACTCCAAGGCTTAATGGAATTGCACCAGGATGTCAAAACCAGAAAGCAAATGTAGAATACGCCTTAAACAGAATCTTAAAGTAACTAACTATCCTCTGAGTATGCAAAAGAATCCTGATTATTCTAATGCCTCATGGGACAGAACATATAAATGGCTGCATGCATGCAAATTCTAAAATGTCCAGAATATTTCAAAGGGTCTTTCTAAACAAGAACATATGGCAGAGTTTCCAGAAACTTTCCAATTTAGGGATCAACAGAACTGGGGTTCTCTAGGAAGTGGAGCTGCTACCAAGTCTCCATCCCCTCACCGTCCCTCCTCTGGTGACATTTAGTAACATAAGGATATGTAAGGATACCACTAACCCCTTTCAGTCCTTCAGAAGATGGGGAGAGGGGGTCATACTAGGAAAGGGGTATATATTCATAAGCCCCCACTCTCAACATCCTTGCATACTCATTTCCTCCTCTCTCAACCTTCATGCATTCCATGACAAAGCCAGCAGGAACATTCTAACCATATTCTGCTCAACGCAGAGCACTGATTGGGAACACTGATTGCACTGTGCTGCTGATTGTGGGATGGATTCAGCTGCAATGCAGTCAGGTCTTTGCTTTGAATGCATCAAGGACAGGAGAGGAGAGATGGGCTTGCGGGCAGCACATGATGCACCCATGCCACTACACAATATGAGATCTAGGATGCTGTTGAACACTGAAAGGGGGCTACTTTGTTGTTGCATTTCTCATTTGCTGCACCAAAAAATGCATTGGGGCTGGTAGCACAGCCAATGAAAACTGTGGATGGTAGCTAACTAAGTTCTACTCAGAGTGGACCCATTCAAATTAATGGCTATGGTTAATTTAGATACATTAATTCCAGCAGGTCTAAGTAGAATAAAACTTAGTTGGATACAACCCTCTATTACTAGATGAAATGGAGCAAGCTTTTTCTAAGCCCTTTTTTTCTGGAGCAGGTAAAGTGATGAAGTGAACTTCATGGCTGAGGAGAGATTTGAACTCTGGTCTTGGTCTGCAACTCTTAGTTCTATGCTACATTGGCTGTTATGATGACGACAAGTACCTTGCAAAGATAGGAAATGGAGAGCTGGTCCCCCTGTGTTCTGCTGGATGTTCACTATGTCCAAATATTGGGTCCTCCCTAACAGAGGGCACGTGTTGCAGTGTGACCTTGCAACGAGACCCTGTGTTGTGGGTGGGGAACGTTTGGATAGCCACAACACCCTATTGGTTAGGTCCCTCAATGCTGGGTCTAATCTGGCCAATGGGACGCAAGGAAGGGCATCAAGGAACCTATTTAAGCCCATGCATGTGTGCTTGAGCTTCCTATTGGGGCTAGTGCATTGGAACACCTGCCCACCTCTCCCTATATTTAGGGCTTGCGCTTGACCTTGCTATGCCGTCATGTGTCGCCTGTCCTGGGACAGGGGCACAGCAGGAATTTTCCCACTTGGCTGATTGGCTGTTGCCATTTGGGTTTCGCCTGCCACGTAGCAAATCATCACTACTTGTAAGGTTGCGGATAGGCTCTGGTTCAAGCGATAGGGGTGGCAGAACGGTCTGGCCTTCCCTATGCGAAGGGTATTCCGCTAAAGGAATCCATGGGACTCAATGGTTTGGTCACCCCTGAGAGGGGTTGTGCCCGTGCCTGAGTCCAGGGGGCATCAGGGTGGCTGACTGGCACTCCTGCTTTCAGCTGTCCCATGTGTTCACCCTTGGCTAACCTACGATAGAGCTCTGGGTCAGCACTGCCTGCAAGGGTGCAGGGAGCTAGTTGAACCTGAGCCTATGCAACCACTCACTTGATTGTAATCAATAAAGTTGTGGCCTAAATTCTGCCAAAAACCAAACCAAATATCTGAGTCATGGGTGAATTTATTTCTAGGGAATGTTTAAAAGGTCTAAACACGCAACAGGAGTGACAACCGTAGAACTGGGCTTGACTCTGCACCTGGTACTGGATTTTTCCTGAGTCAGGAGTAGTCATCATGGTGCTCTCAATGTGGTTGGACAACAGCTCTCAGCAGCCCCTGCCAGCATGGGAAATGATCAGGGATTATGGAAGTTGTATTCAAGAACATATGGAGAACACTGTTTCTCCTATAATTTGGGTTACTCCTGTCCTATGCCACTTCAGGAAAGATCACTCTCCTCCTATATTTTTATGAAACTGCCTGAGACAGATTATTTTAGCCTTGGCAAGCCATTTATCTGACTAAGAAAAGGCTTCTTAAAGCACAAGTTTCAATCATTTCCAAATTGACCTCACTTATTTTTCGGGAATTGAAATTAGCTTCCACCAGAAATAAATTTAGCTTCTTCCTAGCATTTTTTTAAAAAGTTATTATTAGCTCACTATAATTTTACCATAAATATATTATTATAAATAAAATTATTATGAAGATGTAGGCTGATCAGGAAAGACTCTGAAAATTTATATTGATTTGAAAACATTCAATTATGATACGGATAAGTGGCTCTCTAGACTACTCTGAAGCCAGTGAGAGTGAGGCTACTTTAAATGTTTAGTATAATATAATCCAAATAGCTACAAACTGTGTTTAATGAAATTCTCCAGAATGGAAACAGCCTATTGACTCCTAAAGCTATTTCATAATGGTCTCTCGCTACCCATATAACACTGCACCATAACGATGATTAAAAATCCATCTGGGATTCAGCAACCATAAGCAGCTGTCTTCGGAGGCCAAGTCATCTGACCCAAGTAGAAAAATATATAACTCCTTCTAAAGAATAAGACCACTGTCAACCCATTGAGCAGAGGAAGTGCAGTTTCTAAGGAGTAAACCTCGTAGAGCAGCTCAGTAGTACTTGCTGCTGAGAAAACCTGTTTGGGATTTTACTGTACATTTGAGCATCAGAGGTGCAGAGCCACTGAAGGATTAAGTTATTTCCCCAAAAGAAATATGGGAATCTGTGTTATTCAGATGTACAATAAGTCTGAATGTTAGCTGATATCTTCCTTTCTGTAACATATCTCCAGCCGTGGGCCAGGTCTACAAACTTGCAGTGCACCAAACCAGACCATGGGCCTATCCATCAATCATCTGTTGTGGCCTATCAGATAATAATACTTGACAAAACCACCGTTTTTGAAGCCACAGCAAACTAAGCAGCTTTTTGAGCCTCCTGCAGGCCACAGTACATCCAAGCTCCCCTATGATTTGTGGTTCATAAGCAAGCAGACCCCGTCGGTTGGCTGTGCAGTAACAACGACAAGCAATCTCACAACCACACCCCATACCAGAAAGGCCATTTGCACACAGTTTTGCACTGATAAATTTTCTAACCAAAAGCTTCTCCCTGGGTTATTAGCTTTTAATGTGCCATGAACTTTGACATGGTGAAGGAGAAGACGGAATTGTGCGGGCATCCACCTTCACTCTGAAATGATGAAGTTCCAGGCCTGGCAGATCAGTGTTTTGTTTTTGTTTTCTGAATCTGTAGACTGAATTGACCATTCTCACAGGAGAGAATTTGAAGATCCATGCATGAATGTGATGACATGGCAGGGCCAGCTTTTTCCATCAGGCTGAGTGAGATAGCTGCCCCCAAAAAGACACAGCTGTTTATGTACCTTGAGTTGTGGGGGTTGAACTGACGGGGCAATTCCATCTCAGGAAGCAAAATGTCTTGGACCAGACTTGTGGACTGCAGCAGTCAGCTTTAAGTACCTGAGTACCACTAATACAGTAATAATCAATAAATCCATGTGCATATTTAAAAGATGGAATTCCTGAAAAGTGTCCCAGAGACACATCATGTGGAAATTTTCTTCTAAAGCTGCTCTCCATATGCATTGACTGGTCATGCCTGGGGCTGCCATACACCCGGGTTTTCCCAGACATTAGCGGGATTTCAAAGACAGAATTGACGTCCAGGGGGGATTTCCAAAAGACTGGATCTTAGGCAAGTCAATTGAAAAAATGTGGTTTTTTTTTGGTGTGTGTGATTTGGGGGGGACTCAACAATTTTGGGGGGTGTCCCGGTTTTTACTTTTTGAAATATGTTATACCCCTTTAGCTAAACATCTTTTCTAGAGCACAAATATACCAGTCTGTTGATCCATACTGCACTTCAAGATTGCCATATTCAATTCTGTTGAAATACTGCCTTTTCCTTTGGTATTTGACAAGATTCTTTCATTCAGCCTTTGTCCCAGGGGCTTAGGTATTAAAACAGAATGGGCAATGCAATGCATGCATGTATGTCAACAGCAAGGAAGACTTACAGAGCTTTATAAATCATGTGGACTGCTAGCAAAGTCTTGATTTTATA
Organism: Lacerta agilis; assembly: GCF_009819535.1. Taxonomy (NCBI): domain Eukaryota; kingdom Metazoa; phylum Chordata; class Lepidosauria; order Squamata; family Lacertidae; genus Lacerta; species Lacerta agilis. The sequence goes on along the minus strand of NC_046319.1, from coordinate 41,954,375 downwards.
AAAGGGAGAACCATGATTGTAGTTCTATGGAGCTTTTGTTTATGTATCTCAGCTCAACATTATTTGCAGTTTGACTGTACAATGAACAAAGCTTGCTAGTGTGCAAGGAAGCTCACAGATAAAGGGCACAGGAAGCTTAGTTTGCCTACCCATGGCCCAAACCATGCCATGTTCATGTGTTGTTGTTGTTGTTGTTGTTCTTGTTGTTGTTGTTGTTGTTGTTGTTGTTGTTTTAAAGTAAATCAATAATGTTATCATTATCTAAGCCACAAACAGTACCAAAGAAAGCACTCTTAAATTGTCAAGTGAGTGATTTTGACAGTGTAGTGCCCCCTTTTATAGAGGGGGGAAAACCAAACAAACACCAGCCTTTCTTGAGGAATGTCCACTTATCAATTTACAGACTCATGTTCTCAATTGACACAATCCATTCTTGGTAATGTAATTGGCCATATGTCACTCCCATCCCATTGGCTGTATCTCTCATGCGACTGATTCAGGAAGCATTGTCCTCACTTACAACTGCTTTCATGTGCCTTCAATGACATCACCATATATACACACACATTTAATTGGCTACTTAATTGTCTTACCATCTATGATCCCTGCTTGACTGCAGTCAACTATGAGCTAATCAAGAAAGGGGGGGGGGACAACCAAAAAGGAAAACATGTTGTGTAATAGCAGCCAGGACAAGTCAAACAGAATCAAAATAAAGAAGGTCTTTGTTTCATAACACCAAAACTGTGTTGTTGGTTTTAACTTGCAATTTGAAATGGAAAACATAATTGCAGTTCAGCTTTTTGAGTTTCATCATTTCGTTTTATTTCATTTAATTTAATGTGCCTTTCCAGATTAAGCATTTTATTCTAAATCCTTAAAGTCACCATAAAGGACCATTACTCCACCACTGCTAATTAGCTGGATTCTAGGCAACTTTTTTTTACACTTTAAACCAAACCTTACCTGGCCTTTCCTACTAATTCCTTATCAGCATTCTGTACGTCCCAGGGCTGAGGTCATATTGATTTGTTCTACTTAAAGGAACCATGCCAATCAAATGTCCCAAAAGAATATGGTTGGGTGTGTATGTGTGTGTGTGTGTGGTGAAGAAAACCTAGTAAAATGAGAAAAGTGTAATACAGGGCAAGAGAAATAGCCTCAGCATTTTAATCTCTAAGGTACAGTGGTATAATATCAGAGTGGTAATGATAGATCTTTGTTAGGAAAACATCTACTCCCTGAAAGAGTGCTTGCAATACAGTGTGCTGAACTTCTGCCTCTTTTCAGTGGCGGATCTTGGGGTATCACATTTCAGCAGTGTCCCGTGTGATGCCGAAATTCAGTGCCCCCACATCTCATGCCACATTCTAAATAATAATTGTGGTTCCCCCTGTAGCGCTCCTAAGGCTCTATGCCCGGTGCCGCAAACCGGTTGCATTCCTGTGCATCTGCCTCTGCTGCTTTAGACTTGCCAGCTGGCCCTGGAGATCCTGCCTGAACTTTGGAAGAATCTGACATATTTGTTATGGCTGTTACTCTGCTGTCTCACCAGTTCCTTCCCCAACCTTCTTTCATACCTTCTGTGAAGCCTCCTTTGCCAAGGTAATCTGACCCCAGCCCCAGCCGGTTTCAATTCCTGAGTGAAACACTGCATTGTTGTAGCCATAGAATGAGAGACATGGTGACTTTGGCTACTTCTGGCAATCAAGATGTGAATCTCCTGGTTAACATCTTGTACTCCTTAATCCACCTTCCCAATTCAGAAGTCAATGAGAGATGTTTGGGCAACCTCTGCTTCAAAATTGGACTCTGCCCTTTCAGGCACCTATGGCCAAGGCTCAGCTCTGAGTGATTGGCTTATCTTGACAGATAGGAACCCTAGGCTCAAATCAGAGGCCCTATAGATTCACCCACTGACATTTTTTTGGGGGGAGGGTAGCTTTTCCCAACCTATTTCTGCTTCTACGACAAAACTATAGAACCTGAAATGTCATTAGGAGGCAATTGCAGAGAGGGCTTGCTTAAGGCCAGGAACACATCAGGGTTCATTCTCAATGGTCTTATATGTTGCTATACCTTGGGGATCATGGGGGCTGTAATCCGCTTGACCCTTGGATGCTTCTGATATACCACACATGCTTAGCAATATCCAAAACAATTGAGAAACCTAATAACTTACATAAGAACATTAGAACAGCCCTGCTGGATGAGGCCAAGCTGAAAATAGGCATCCATAGCTACAGAGGTCACCTGAGCCTCAAGTGACAAGGTTGGCACAAAGAGAACCTCCAAACAATGTACCTGCTCCTTCAGAATGAGTGCAACCCCACCCTTATCTTCTCAGTACAAGAGCCACCCACCCACAAGGAATCTGCCTTCCCAGGTTCAGACACAGTATATCGTTCCTCATCAGCTACATTGTTCACACACAGCAGCCACATCTTAGGCCTTCATTAAACTTCACCTTGCACTCATCCTGGCCAGATAGGACCCTGATGCAAAGTGTTGGAGGCACAAGCTTCAGCCATGCTTCCAGGCCCCATCACATTCCCAAATACATCACTGTGAATTCAATAGAACTGACTCAGAATGGGTTCAGTTTTAACCTGAATTAATTTAGGGCATCCAATGTAAGATGCTCTCCAAGGTAACTGGATTAAGTACCCCCATTCCAAATCAGATAGTGGGCATCAGCCTACTGTTAGCTGTAATCTATTGACAAAATGCCAGAAATCTTTATACAAAAATGTTCTCCCTTTGTAGAAGCTTTTATTATTTTGCATGAAAGTCGGGTGTTCCAGGAACTTGGACTCCTATGTATGCCCTTCACGTTGTGTTTTTAAATAAAGTTCTTCAGAGTGACACGGTTGTACAGTCTGGAGTTTTGCCAGATGAAGCTTCATTGATCTTTTAGTCAACCTCTGTTTATTCAGCACCTGATATTCTGGACAGTTGTGAAGGAGAATAGAAAGAGCCATAAGCAGGGAAGTGGATTTATTTGTAGAACTGTCCTGACGGAGAAGTCTCAAGGGACACCAGAGTAAGAGATGAGTTTCCGACAGTAGGAGCAAAAATGGCTAAACCGTTTCCAGACATCTCCTCTGTGGACTCGAATGAATTTCTCAGTTTTCTAAATGCGTATCTGATAGGCGTGTACACTGGTCACAACAATCCTATCTGTATCTCTCACTTTGGAAAGTGGCCAAGTCCTAGGGGTCAGATAGGGATGTCTGGAGCACTGCATTTGGCCCCTGAGTGTGATACTCCCAACCCATGCAAAAGGGGAATCGTACATAGGGCCAGCCTACTCTCACTCAATACTATTGCACTGCCACATTCTGACTCATAGAAGAAGAAGAGGAGTTTGGATTTGATATCCCACTTTTCACTACCCGAAGGAGTCTCAAAGCGGCTAACATTCTCCTTTCCCTTCCTCCCCCACAACAAACACTCTGTGAGGTGAGTACTAGGGCTGAGAGTCTTCCAACAAGTGTGACTAGCCCAAGGTCACCCAGCAGCTGCATGTGGAGGAGTGGAGACACGAACCCTGTTCCCCAGATAATGAATCTACTGCTCTTAACCACTACACCACACTGAATTGGAAGGTACCCCAAAGGTACGTAGTCTAATCCCCTGCAATGCAGGAATCACAGCTAAAGGATCCCTGTCAGATAGCCATCCAACCTCTGCTTAAAAACCTCCCTTCCAAGGTAGTCCATTCCACTGTTGAACAGTTCAACAGACCCTATGGCAGAATTCCCAGGGCAACCAGAATCTCCCCCATTCCATTGGAGCAAAAGATTGCTGGAGTGGATCAGGGCCCTTTATCTGAAAAGGCACCTTTTAATAAAAGTGGAGCTTACAATTGAGACAGACCTGATACTCCTATATAAAGCTGCCTATTGCTCAAGAGTTCTTCTCAACAGAGGAGAGCCCAGGGCTTCAAATGTCCCTGGTATGGCATATCTCTAGAGAAGTGTGGAAAGTTAAAAAGGCAGCCCTTGGGGTCATAGTAGGAAATCAAGATGGCTGCTGCCTAGTCACTCTGTGTCAAGTGTTACTAAAAATAAAAAAGGGGAATTGGTGGTGGGCACTGTTGGGGTGTGATACATCATTTTAATTATATTGCAGCAGCATGGCTTTAAAAAAACAACAACACCCCATGTTTCTTAATTTGAATATCATATCTGCTTGAAGATGCACAAAGGCCCTCCCCTGTAGAATTTTTTGTGAACAGGTCAGACCCAAGGGTCTTGTGTTTGCAGCTGGATCCTATTCCCTTGAAAGGAAGCTGGTTAAACAGGGATGGCAAGAATGTGGTGTTTAAGCAAAATCCCTTTGCACACCATCTCCATTCCTAGCAGGAAGTAGCTGCCAAGCTGCCCTCAAGCATATAGCGCTGGAGCTGTGGTCTGTCAAACACAGCAGGCTCAGCATATTATGTCTCTAGTGGGCTGTGGTCCGAAGCAGATGATTAATCTGTCAAGTCTTACTGGAACGCTTAGGAAACCTGGCTGGCAAAGGCAGGAAGAAAGGTCAAAGCGTAAATTACACTTGCAGTGGGTTTAAAGCAGCCCCGTGTATTAACCACGCTATTCCCAAGTGAACACCTCCCTGCTTCCCCTGCACTTAACACTTTCCCTCTAATTTGATCACAAAAGGTCTCTAACGGAGATGCAGCTTATTATTATGACTCAGCCATTCTTCACTGTGCTTGTTTTTTGGCCTAGAGGATAGATGAATAGATGGGTAGATGATGGATAGAATCCAGCCGGTGTTAAGCATGTTTAAGTTCTACTGATTTCATTTAGAAATTTAAGTAGGTGGTTAAATTTTACCCCAAAGTATGAATGAGAACACTGATACATCCTGTCCAATATTGTCTATCCCGACTGGCAGAAAATCTCCTGGATTTATGACACTGGTCTTTCCCAGATGTGCTGTCTGATCCTGTGATCTAGAGATCGAACCTGGGACCATCTGCTTGTGAATTATGTGTTTTGCATGTGAGCTACAACCAAGGGGTGGAGGAAGAATCTCAAGAGCCACAATTCCGAAGTGGAGCACTTCAACCAGTTTGTCCAGACTAGGGATGGAGGAGAAATTTGATACAGGTCCCATTTAAACCCAAATCTCTCAAATGCACACTTTCCAAAATAATACGCAAAACAAAATTGGCACTTATCCAAATTTTACAAAGAATTTCGCAAACCAAACACTGTTTACAAAAATGAATACGTTAGGGGAAAGATTTGTGGTGCGACCTTGGCTCCAAGCTTCATTCTGAATGGTGCTCACCACAAATGTATAATTCCCAGAATGCTGTGCCATGTCATCTTATACTATTTTCCAGAAAGATTTCAGGACTTTAAAAAAGTTTGCTCTTCTTGCTGTTCTTCACACACACAAAAAGACGCAGTACCTACCAAGTGCTGCATTTTCAGCCTCATATTAATACGCAACCTTACAAGATGGTGCTTCCTAGCACTTACTTTACATGTTCTAATTACATTTCCATCTAAACTTCTCCTGAAAAGAATATCTCCTGTGTATCCGACTGTGGGATTTGCAATGCTAATGAAGTCAACACCTGGCACAGTGCACAGCTGACACGACTCCCATCTTCTCTCCCCACCACACTTATTTTTGTCATCTTCTTTTGGCAGATTTCAAATCTGTAGCTGTTTCATCTTAGTCTAAAACAGGAGTGGGGAACTTCAGGACTGAAGGCCAAATGTAGCACCCCTGGCTTCTCTTACATGGCCTTCAGGATTCTCCCAAGGCCATGCACCTGCCCAAGTAACACCCCTCACCCATCCTGCTTTCCTTGTGGCTTTTTGCACAGCTGGAATGTGCCATTGAACTCTGGTAGTGCCTCTTTCTCACTTGGAAGGAGGACGGGGGTGTATTTCTGTGTATGTGTGGAAACTAGCCCACTGCGTAAAGGTAAATTCAGAGAACCCCCTGCCCAAGATGTTTTGACGCATGTTAGAGCACATAACCATGCCTACTGAATTGTCATGAAAGCAGTGAGGGGGGCATCCTTGAGTAACTACCCAGCAGAGCTCTTCAAAGTGATCACCTATATTGTTTGGATAGGGTCTGGGACAACTCGGAGAACCTCTCTCAATTGCTTACTGGGCACTTTTGAGACAAAACTGTTCGTCTCCATTGTGAACTAGTTCAAGCAGCTCCGAGTGAGCTTTGTGCTTTGTGGGATCAGATTCCATTTTTGCAGCCTGTGGCATGGACAAAGTGCTTGCAAGTGTGGTATGTGCCCAACAGCATGCCCTGTTGACCCTTGCCCTTCATGCCCAATGAAAGCTAGCTGGGGATAGGACTGTGTGTGTTCAAAGTGTGGTGAAGGGGGGTGCCTGCCCCCTTGATATTGCAGCCACTCTTGAGGGCTGGCACCCTGGACCCAACATAATTTTACAAGTACTGCCCAGTTGAATTTATTCCACTTTGGGGCAAGATACTTGACAAGGTCGTGATGGGGTGCCTGCAGGATTTACCACTAAAGAGTGGGTTTTCTGAGGGAAGGCAAAACTGCTCAGATCAGACCTGTGACTAGAAAGGATAGGACAAGCGGAAATGTGGACAAGCCCTCACATCTAGAGACAGTTTCACAAGGTCTGGTCAATGGTCAAAAATAATGGGAGTTATATTCCAACAACAGCTGGACAGCCACAGATTTCCCTACCCTCCTTTATAGTCCTTCTTGATCAAAGCTATACAATGGCCAATCTCTGGGTAGGCAGAGCAGCTCTAAAATCTTATTGCCCCAATCCCATGGGTTTCCAGTTCAAGCCCCATTTGGAGGACAATTTCAATTCAGTTCATATTTCATAGAATTGTAGGGTTGGAAGGGACACTGAGGATCATCTAGTCCAACCCCCTGTAATGCAAGGATCTCAAAACGCCGTTCCCCATCCAATTTGAAACCATAGTGGACCCTGCTTAGTTTTGCAACTGCGCTAGCAGTTTTATCACTGCACCACTTAATTCCCACTTTCCAAAGTAATGTATGAATCAACACACAGCCACCTTTCAACATTTTTACTTGTCTGAATTTTGAAATGCAGTTTGCCTGCCAAGGAATGTGCACAAAGATGCACATGCAAAGGCGAAGTGTGAATACAAATGCATGAATTAGCGAAAATAACTTGTAAAAATGCATTGTATTAGGCAACTTGCTTTGCAAAAATGTTAGAAAAATTCAATGCATTTTTATGAAGTTTTTTTTTTTTGTAAAGGAAGGAAGGAAGGAAGGAAGGAAGGAAGGAAGGAAGGAAGGAAAAAGAGAACTTGCAAACTGATGTGGAAATGTGGGGAACTGAAGACTGAAAAAACGAGAAAAACAAAAACTGATATAGCACCCCATCTCTCCTCCTCACAGTGTCAGATCATTATCATACCAATTTCAGGTTTTCCCCTGCCTTCTTCCAGGTACAGCCATTTATGTCACAGGAGGGTATGGCTCTTCTGAAATTAGCCACAGGTCCATTGCCTTAAATATACTTTTTGGAACTAGTTGATTCAAGCCAAATAACATCAGAAATCAAAGTCAAGATCTATTTTAGACCTGAAGTATTGGAAGAGAGTGAGTCATAAATGTTGGGAAAATGCATGAGATAATAATTGTAAATTAATAATTGTTTAGATAATAATTGTTTAGATATATCATGGTTGGTGGGCAGAAACATCAAAACAAGACGTATTGTCACTAACGTGTTATTAAGAATGTGGGGGAGCACCTAGAATTTTCTTTAAGAGCCATTAGAAAATCTCCAACAATGCTGAAGCTGGGGTTTTTGAAATACCACCATCCATCTTTCCTAATTATTTGCTCTCTTAGCATGTCACTTTCCCCATCTGTTAGTATTTCACTTCTAAGCAGATTAAAATATCCTTTACATGTTATGTATGCAAAACTGAGAATATGATTTAGATCTCCCAGAAAACTGTTAAGGATTTCACCTACCTCCAATTTTATTTTATTTTTAGGAGGGGGGCACTTCTTTCTCAAACACCTTTTTGGATTCCAAGAGTAGAACAATGAATTTTATAAGCTCAAGGGCTCTCATTGGGGTGTATGGGGAGCTAGGAGAGGGGCAGAAACGTGATTTACCTTCCCGCCACAGCGGTATCTATTTATCTACTTGCACTGGTGTGCTTTCGAACTGCTAGGTTGTCAGAAGCTGGGACAGAGCAACAGGAGCTCACCCCATTGTGGGGATTTGAACCTCCGACCTTCCGATCAGCAAGCTCAAGGGGCTCAGTGGCTTAGACCACAGTGCCACCCTGCGTGCCTCCTTCTGGCAACTCCTGCAGCCAAGCTGGTGCCAAACGTATTGCTCTGCTTTCATTTGCAGGACAAATCAGCCAGGCCGAGGGAAGGGTCTTGTCATCTGGGCAGCCTGAAGCCTCCATACACACTGCCCAGCCTTGTGCCCCAGGGAGGTCACTGCAAATGCAACGGTATGACTTCACCTCCGGAGATGCACTCCATTGTCTCTTAAGCCAGACAGATACCAACAATAAAGCTCTCACCTTGATTGTTTCATGAAAAAACATTGTTTTATCTTTTTGACCATGTTATGTTATTCCTTTGTGTCAAAGATAAAGGAAAGCTAGGGATTTAGTATATGAATAATTTTCTTTCTTTCTTTTTTAACTTCCTTTGCTCTACCCACAGGTTTCAGTGAGAGTCCTGCAGCTTTTATTCCCCCCCCCCCACATTTGATTAAGAAATAAATACGATGAGCTGCCTTTTGTAGTTGAGTGAAGAGCTTTTGAAATGTGGAGTCTTGCTGATGCTTAAGGAAATGAAAGTTGTGTAAGGATCGTAAGAGAGGTTTGATTTCAAAACGTAATGAGAGAAGAAAAGCACCTTGCAGGTTGAACTGACAGATGAATTAGCTCTTTAGGAGTCTCATTTTGAAGGTTTGATCAAAGTGATTTGGAACACAAAGTTATGCAGTATGCTGGCTGTCGATGCAAGCGCAGCGATCCATGCAAGCAGAGGCTTCCCCACTCTCTTCAGTGTTGCAAAATGAGTTGGGAATACTTTCGGGTTGCTAGAGGGATGTTTTCAAATTTCTTCTCCAAAATTTTCCCCCAGATTTTGAGGCTCCAACTTACCTAGTCTTGTTTTCAAATTGGAATGAATGCACTATTTATTAATTATGTTTTGTACACACATTTAGAGCCTGCCTTTCACCAAACAGTCCCAGAGCTTAATACAAAAGATAAAGCCACATATTCCTTATCACCAATAAGCTAACACTTAAAACTTTAAAAGTGATCAAGGTTAACAACAGCACTGCAATGGGGGACCTGTTGGTTCTCTTCCTCTCTCTTCTTTTCTCAAGTTATACGCTGCTTTTGTCCAGTCTCCTCAGTAAAGGATTATCAAGATTTGCTTTCTTTCTAGACTGTGTGTTTTTTAAATGCCTTTGCACCTTAATACTCAGGCAGGTTTTGATGTGGGAGGATGTGCTCCTTCAGATATTTGGGGTCCAATTCATTTATGGCTATATTGTTGTTGTTTAGTCATTTAGTCATGTCCGACTCTTCGTGACCCCATGGACCAGAGCATGCCAGGCGCTCCTGTCTTCCACTGCCTCCCACAGTTTGGTCAGACTCATGTTGGTAGCTTCGAGAACACTGTCCAACCATCTCATCCTCTGTCGTCCCCTTCTCCTTGTGCCCTCAATCTTTCTTATGGCTATGTAGTTATATTCATTTATTAAATATGCATACCCCCCTTCACCTGAAGATCACAGGGCAGTTCACAACATAAAAATTATATGGCAAAGGATCCCCCACTGCACCCAGAAACCAAATAAGAGAAACATATGGAACTGATGAAGCAAATTAAACTTCCTTTAATTAACAAACTGATTGGAATTGATCAAAGCAAGGTAATGATGCTGTTCTCTCCTCATTGGTATGTTTGTGGACAAGCTTAGCCCTGCTCCTGGCAGAAACAGTGTAAGGGGTTAGGACCACCTCTTGATTCACTATGCCCATCACCCACCCCTTTAAAAAAGGAAGAACTTCAAGGATCATAGGACAAGTCTGTGGAATCTCTTTTCACCAGAAAGATGTCTCTGGGCACTCACCAATGCTCATCTTGCTGAACTAACCTCTGCACTGTCCTGCCATGGTAAAGGGGCTACTTTTACCACCACACCTCGAAGAAACATCCTGCAAAAATGGGCAGATACAATGCTGCCAGGCAACTCAGCACTGGGAAAGAGACTTGTAATTGTAGCTAAGGAGAATCTAGCTGAGGCTACAGCACTGGGGGAGCAGGGGTCACAATAATTTACTTTCCCTGGGTGGTAATTCAGAACTAGAGGGACGCAGGTGGCACTGTGGTCTAAACCACTGAGCCTCTTGGGCTTGCCGATCAGAAGGTCAGTGGTTCGAATCCCCGCAATGGGGTGAGCTCCCGTTGCTCTGTCCCAGCTTCTGCCAACCTGGCAGTTTAGAAGCACACCAGTGCAAGTAGATAAATAGATACTGCTGTGGCGGGAAGGTAAATGGCATTTCTGTGCACTTTGGTTTCTGTCATGGTGTTCTGTCGTGCCAGAAGCGGTTTAGTCATGCTGGCCACATGACTTGGAAAGCTGTCTGTGGCCTGGAACGAGATGAGCGCCGCAACCCCATTACTGGACTTAACCGTCCAGGGGTCCTTTAACTTTACCTAATTCAGAACTAGAAATGGTTTTAAACAAACAAAGAAAATGACTTTATGGGAGGGAAATGATAATTTTTCTTTAAAAATGGGAGCCAAGCAACACCCCCCAAAATGCTGTTAATTAGGCACAGCAGCAGCAACAAGAGCAACCAGCCACAACAACCAGCCACAACTGGCAGCATAAAACACCACCACAGCAACCACCACCAACAACAACACATCTTCATGTCAGATCTATTTTGGCCCTTATTTGGGATGAATCTGTATATCATGTTTAACCTTGGACTTGACACAATTCAACTTTGGACATATGAAATTCAGGAAAAGAGACAGAGAAGTTGGGCTATCTGATCGAACTTGAGCCAAACCTAAGCCTTAAGCCTGTTGGGATTTGTCTGGTTCTTAATTGGGAGGAAAATGTGAATAAAGGTTATATTGTAGTAGAAGGGAAAAATCTTGGAGCTGTTTTTACTTAAAATGTGTACATTTAGCAAGACAAGGCAGACATATAAACAGTGTGATCCTGCATCCTAAATGTCTAGACAGTGCAGAAAATGTTAATAATTGGAGAAATGTTTTAATGGGCCTTTTCCCTCCTAAGGAGAACATAACAGGTCAGGGTTGAAAGTGCCAGCATTGCAACTATCGTATTACTTGAACTTGATGCAAGTGATTTCCTATCCAAGTCTTGAAATATACAGTATGTCCTGAAGTTATAAGGGAATAAGCTTCCAAAAATCTCTCAAGTTATGGTTACCAAGACCTCTGAGTTAAACAACTGAGAGGCGTGAAATCCATGCATCCTTTTGGTTTCACACTGTTTTTCTGCACGACATATATTTTAAAATAGTCACTTTTTTGCATTTTGTACTAAACTGCTTTTACAACAGGGGTGGGAAGCCTTTGCATTCCAAGGGCTGCATTGCTTCACTGGAAACTTTATGAGAGCCGTATGGCCAAAAAGTAGGTAGAGCAATAGAGATGACTTACCTTTTCCCAGTTGGCTACATTTATTATTTTAAAGGTGAACACAAGTACAGTATTGCAATGCAGCAAAATTACCAAGCTGCTGCTTGATAGCCCAGAGTACCTAAACTCATTACAGTTTTTCTCAGCTTACATATTGTTAGGGATTTTCATTATACATACCAGTATACCTTATCCTTGCGGTCCCTTACAACTCAACAATTCTGTGATTCTGTGTACATGAAGAGATGTGCTCATAAAATCCAGTCTTTACCTCAGCAATCAAGCTATCGGGAAATTATCACTTTGTCTAGTTGGTTGGTTTCATACTCAGGTACAGATTCCAAAAAAAACAAAATATGTCCCAGAGGGATGGCTGCATGAAGCATTTCCCTATTTCACCCTTCAGAAGAACATTCCAAGAGAACTTACCTCAGAGGATGAATTCCTCTGTTCTATCTCTTCCAGCCCAACAAGCCCTTCCTCTCTTGGGCTCTTCCCCAAATCTCAAATGGCACTTTGGCTCCCAAGTTCCAAGACTGCATACTACCTTTCAATTCCCTGGTGTTCCCTTCAAGCTGTGTGGTGTAGTGGTTAAGAGCGGTAGACTCGTAATCTGGGGAGCCGGGTTCGCGTCTCCACTCCTCCACATGCAGCTGCTGGGTGACTTTGGGCTAGTCACACTTCTTTAAAGTCTCTCAGCCCCACTCACCTCACAGAGTGTTTATTGTGGGGGAGGAAGGGAAAGGAGAATGTTAGCCGCTTTGAGACTCCTTCAGGTAGTGATAAAGCAGGATATCAAATCCAAACTCTCCTCCTCCTCCTCCTCCTCCTCCTCCTCTTCCTCCTCCTCCTCCTTCTTCTTCAAGTTACCTCTCCATGTCTCCTTTTATATGACAGCCTTAGGAACGTAGACTTGATTATTCTCTTGGCTGCATTGCCCTTTCTGAGCCATATCTTTGCTTTGTTTACTTTCAGCACAACTGAGGTATGTTGACCCTACATGTCACTCAGCTCTTTTTCGACGCATTTGCCAAAGGGACTAAGTTGAAGCCACTGGTTGACTGCTCTCCTGTTGCTCCAACCACATCAGGTCAGGGTCACTCTACCATTAGGCAAAGTGAAGCAACCACCTCAGATAGCAGATGCTGGGGGAGAGTGAAAACAGACTCCTAGCTATTCTCCCTAAGTATCAGGGCCATTCGCCTCTGTTGGAGATCATAGTCATGCATGCAAATAACTACTGAAATAACAACTAAATATTGGGAACATGTGGGGCAAACTGAATATATTATGATGCTCACTTATGAAATGAGTCGAGTTGCAGCCATCCTGTCACTTGGCATCATGGATAATGGCCACTGATGGTAGGTCCTCTATTAATGACAGCTGAAGTCAACTGAAAAGACTCCTGTGATTTAATTTGACATTTTGAGTAGCCCATTAATGTTCAGAAAGGTCAAGATCAACCTGGTGTCTCTCCGTCCCTTGGTTGCACTTGTCTTCCATTGTATGAAACCATCCTGTCCCCTATGAATTTTCTGCACATAGGACATTTTTATCTGGACAAAGGGTTGCAATGAATCTCTGCTTGCTCAGGGATTCATTTTTCTCACATTTCCATCAGCTATGATGCTGCTGTCACAAGGGTGAGTTGTAATAAATTGTTAAAAATAGACCCCCATCTTTCCATCAGCAGTCTCCAGGGTAGCTTACATACACAATTTCAAGAATACAAGGACAAAATACAAAATAAATCAAGCTAGAACCAACCATAAAAGCAGAATCATGTGTTATAAGCACAATATCATAAAGAGTCACATAATTAAATCCATGCCAAAGGTATTGGATAATGTGGCTGGTTTCGCCTGGTATCTGAAGGAGGGGTAAGCAATCTGCAGCCCCATAGCCCCAAAGGATCTGTGGCCCCTGACTTCATTTTAGGGAGATGGAAGACCTGGCAGTGTGAAGCAGGGGCAGTGGGGACTGCAGACAGGGGAGGGTTCCAAAGGCAGCATTGGAGAGTATGCTATTGACATCCAGGGTGGGCACGTGGCACACAGGGCATGCAGGGGGCTAGGCACAGAAGCAGCCTGCTGCGGCTGCACCAGCCCCCCCCCAATGCCATGCCAAAGTCTGAAGGCCAGATGAAAGGCCTAGAAGATTACATTTGGCCTTCATTTCTGAGGCTCCCCAACCCTGATGTACTAACATTTAGGCAGGGTTGATCCAGAAACTGGTCTCTTAGTCATATGAAGTGGAGCTGCTCAGTTGTAAGCTTTTGTTCAGGTGAAATGAAGAAGAAGAAGAAGGAGAAGAAGAAGAAGAAGAAGAAGAAGAAGAAGAAGAAGAAGAAGAAGAAGAAGAAGAAGAAGAAGAAAGTCCTGGAAACCTCAGCACATTTCAAAGATACACATATTTTGGCCCACTTCTGATCCTCATGTTTGGGGTTTATGACCAGACCATGAACAAATGACTCATGTGTGCATTATGGACAACATAATACATGATGTTCCAGCAATGGATGAAGAAGTCATTGGCCTTTTGTAAAACAAGGGATTAGCAATTTGCACTCCCTGTCCTTATTTGAACTGGCAGTATATTGACAAAAGTGCAAAGAAGAAAAATATGTGAACATTAGCTCAGCTTTTCTTGAGACTTTGACATTGCAGTCGGCAGGGTAGTTTGCTTTTCTTTCCAATTTATATGGTCAAAACATCTCATCTAAGTTGTTTACTTGTGTAAGTCAATGGTAGAGCATCTGCTTGGCATACAGAAGTTCCCAAGTTCATTCCCTATCATTTCCAGGTAGAAATGGGAAAGATACCTTTGCCAAGATCCCGGAAAGCCACTTCCAGTCATTGTAGACAATAGTGAGGTAGATGGACTAAGGGTTTGACTCAGTGTAAGGCCACTACTAATATGTATTTTTGTTTGAAAGTCACTTTATTTGATTCATTCAAAGCATCCTAAGAAAAACCCCTTCAGGTCTGTTTCACACACACACACACACACACACACACGTACACACACACTCTAGAAGTCAATTAGCTGAATGTTCAAGTCAAACACTTAAAAATAAAAAAATGAAAGGTGTTTTTTTTTAGCATTCAGCTTGAACACAAGCAGCTGATTCCTCCCTGTGTCTACCACCCTCCCAGTTCAATTCCTTACCTCAAGAAAAGAGAGCAACTGGAGACCACACAAATGGAACAAGTAGCTCCATCTACTCCAGGAGAGACCATCTGCCATACATCCCCTGACCACAATTGACAAAAGTGCTGCTGAGATCCTGGGGTCACTGATTGCAGATGGGAATCATGGGGTGTGCCAGCTATTCAATCTCCAGCTACAATCTTTGAGAATCCCAGAACACCTCTCCTGGGCTGCATGGAGCTGTCATTTTGCAGCCAAGGATCAAGGGGCTGGCAAGCTTCACAATTCATAGCTATAAATACTTGAGAGCACTGTGTGGCATCTCTCACAGGCAGAGATCACAATAGCACCATAATCTCCACTGCAATCTTTGTGGATTGCAAGCAGAGATCATGGGTCATTGCAACTGCTTCTAGGCTGTGCTGAACTGACACAAGCTACACACCAAAGTGTGGGGCAGTCAGCTGCAGCTGTTGGTGTTTGGGCTGTCACATAGTCTGAATTATTTGGAACTCCATGAAGCCTCTCCTGGACAAAGATGCCATCTGCAGCTGAGGATCATTTCATTGGGAAATCCTCAATTTCTGTCGGCAAATGTTTGTGGAGGTGGAGTGTGAGACCCAAATCAAATCAAACTCAAGGGAGATGTTCACCTTGAACTGGGACCTCTAATTTGTGTGTTGGTGTTCAAAATATTTCTTCACGTCTACAGGAATACAGTGGTACCTTGGGTTACATACGCTTCAGGTTACATACTCCGCTAACCCAGAAATAACGCTTCAGGTTAAGAAGTTTGCGTCAGGATAAGAACAGTGGTGCTTCAGGTTAAGAACAGTTTCAGGTTAAGAACGGATCTCCAGAACGAATTAAGTACATAACCAGAGGTACCACTGTACAGTGTTAAAATATCTGTGTGTATCAGTATTGGATTGAAACCTCTTCCTCCAACTGGAGCATTTCTTCCCTCTGCAGATGTCTGTAGGGATGGGGGAATGTTCCATTTGAAGGAAGTAGTGTAAGAAACCTTCCTAAACCACTTGGATGTTTTTGTTTTTACAACCAAACAGTATATAAATTTTATAAAATATATAAACATAGGTCTAATTTATCTGCAGAGTGGGAAATGGTGTGTTTGGAAGGAGTGTATCTGATTCAAAACATTCCCTTGAAACAAACTCTGAAGGGGCTCCTTTGATCAAAGATTGCCTCTCAGTACCAATCAACTGATGCTGAAAGCACACATTCAAAGGGTTTTTCTGTAACCACGGATCAGCTGTGACCTCCTTTGATGGGTGTCACTCACCTGATGTCATGACATTAGGTGCCTGACAGGTAGATGGTCCCACTTACCTATCAAAATTGGCCTGCAAGGAGTGGGGGCTTGCTGGCTGGATCCAGTTCCCCACCACTAATTTAACTTAACACTTTTACTCTCTTAGGGATGGGGAAAGACTTCACAATGGACTGACCCAAGCCAACCCTCCCAAACTTTCTTGTGGATTAGAATGGAGCTCTCTGTCAAATCCTGCACTTCTCCAGATTTTACAATTCCGTTTTGGTGCACAAAACATATGCTCAAAAGTATGTGCAAAGTGTAGGAAATCTATATTTTAAGGAGAAATGTATTGTAAACCACTGAAAATGTGCAGGCAAAACAGAAACGGGACAGAATTAGGCCACAGAATTCTCCTCAGGTAGAATTCTTTTCCTGTCCCATCCCCTGATATTCTTTAACTGTGGATGCCGAGAGTGGAATCCCATAATGTAGCCAGTGAAGCTTTGCGACAATGACTAGAAACTCAGCCTCTGAGATTTTACCACATGCTTTCAAATATACCTTGGAAAAACTTGAGAACTAGATGCTCTGCTCATTACTAAACAACAACAAAACAGACTAGAAGAGAAACCCCACAGGAAGAAAGAGCTGAAAGAAACACCTCAGCAAATATTCCCTGCTGACAGAACTGTGACTTCTTCTTTTCTATTGCCCTGTGAACTACCACTGTCAACAATATTAGTTCCATTGAGTTTAAAGTACCCCGAAAATATTCTGTTGTGCTTTATTACCTTGACGATGATGGCATGGTACCTCAGCAACAAACTGTGTCAGTACACACCTCATTTGAATTTCTCGGAGGGGCTTTCCGTGCCTGCCTTTCTGTTTGCATTCTCTCCAGACCTCTGCTAATTCATATTTTATGCCTGCTGCAAGATTCCATTATCAATTTAAGTTTAAAAAATGTCACACAAAATGGCAAAGAGGATCATAAAACTGAATCCATTCAGCTCACATTACAATTTGCCTTCTTTCCAAGAGCGGTCCTATGGAGAGCATTCATCTCTACGAGGTTTCACACACCATCAAGTCAGGGATGAGCTAAAAGGTAGTGTGTTGTTTTTTATGAGCATTTTCTGTAGGTGCAAGAAGTTCCCTTTCAGAAACTTTTCAGGGACTGTGACAAAAGTGTTCTCCCATTCAGAGTTAAAGCAATCAGGAATCCCACCCCCACCCCCAATGACTGGCCTTGAGAGGAGTCCGGGAGATGTGATACTCATCCACAGTCACTTTTGTTTGCCTTCAGTGATATAGTCACACACAAAAAACATCCTTTCCTACATAACACTGATTATTATTTGCACTACAAGTGGCTTCATGCTTCCAGACTGGATGAGGGTCATGCAGCAAAGGAGAAAGATGTTACATCTAAGTGGAGGAAATGTATCAAAGCAGTAACCTATCAAAGGAACAAAAGCTGTGAATGAGTGTGAAAAAAGTTCTTCAATTGAAAAAAAAAAGTTTAGAGGAACATTATCTTGCATTCCCCAAATACTGATTTTGTCCCCAAACTGTTGAATATTTTATTGACTTGAAATATTGACATAATTTGTTTTGCAATTTTCATAGGACTGTTAGTTTCAGGTTATTTACATAACTTTTATTGTTAACTAAAATTGGTATTATGCATTCAATAGCACTGGGTGAAAATACCCATTTAGTACTGAACAAAGAATACTCATTTGTAGGTGCTGAACTGGAGGACATTTTGATGGGAGATTTTTGGGGAGGGAGTTATTTAAAGGTTTTGTGGGGTTTTTTAAGACACTGGGCATGCCACTGTGTTGCCAGTAGTGGTCTTTTTAAAAAAGAAAATAAAAGCCACATTTCTTTTTAACACCGTTTTACTCTGTGGTTTCTTTTTTTAATGGCTGCTAGTTGACACCACCCTTTCTTTTTACCCAGCATGCCACAGCATCCCAGGACAATCGGGGATGTAGTGGCTGCTACAGGTGGGCTGCCAACCCACCCCTTAAAAACACTGTATTCTAATTACAACTGGGGTGTTGGGGGGTAGCCTTAAAGAGTTTTGGCAAGACAAACATATTTAAGCACTATACCGGTATGCAGCACTGGCCACCACTACCAAGGCCTCATCCCCCCCAAAAAAAACAGGACTTCCCCTCATCCTTACCTCATAGCACACAAGCACACTTTTGTCCCCAGGAACACCTCAAAACCTCTCCCCTGAAATCTCCCCCCTTTTCTAAGCTCCAAGTTCTCATTAAAGAACTTTCTGATAGTTATACATAATGCTGCGACTTTTATAAATAAATGCAACTTGTATTTGCGTGTCGAGGTCCCTAAACCACCCCTCGAATAAACACATTTCACACCAGAATATAAGTTTAAAGTTTTTGGCATTATTTGGGCCACAACTTTATTAAATACAAAATAAGTGAGTGGTTGCTTAGGCATTGGTTAAGACTATCTGTCCCTCTGGGGACAGAACTGACATCCACCCGCCTGTGGAGTCAGTAAAGCGGAAAACACTTTGGGGAGAGAATGTGCACCCGTTCTCCCCTAATGCTCCCAGGGGCTCTTGCGTGAGCCCTGTCCCCCGACCGGGGGATACGGACAAGCATGGCGAGCCCCTGGATTCCTTTAACAGAATTCCCCTTGCAGCAGCAGCCTTGAAGGGGCAACCACAGCCAACCTGCCTCTCGCAGCATAGGAGGGGCAACCACAGCCAACTCTGCCCCTCCTCCAACCAATTTATAACCAATGCCTAACCACCAACCTTACAAGTTGTGACTAATTGCTACGCAGTAGGCGAAAACCAGATAGCACCAGCCAATCAGCCAAATAGAAAAATTCCTACCAGGCTCCTGCCCCAAAAGCAGACGACCCCATGACAGGCATGGCAAGGTCAATGCAGAGGCCTAAAATAATGGAGGGAGGGCAGGTGATCCGATACACGCAGCCAGGAGAGCTCCCACACTGCGTGCAGGGTAATATATAGGCTCTGGGCTGTCCATCAACAAGTTGCAACATATAAATCTTCCCAACGACACCCATAGCCCAATCATAGCAGTGGCCATCCAGACTAACCCACCCAGAAACAGAGGGGTGACTTGTTAGCCCCCACCGCAACACGTGCTCTCCATGAAGGAGAAGCCAATACTGAAACACCTTGTCAAATTGATATTAATGACAGCTCTAAATAAGGTTATAAACAACAATGGAGGAATTTCTAAGTTTCAGATTTCAGAATTCATACAGGTGCCACTGTTGCAGTTTCTACCTCTTTCAAAAGTCACCTCTGCATTCCAGTCCAAGAAAAACAGGAAGCATATTCAATGGCCAGGAATGGTGGGAGTTGTAGTGCTGGTGCATCTGGAGGGCTAAAGGTTCCCTAAACCTGCTTTAAAACTAAGCTGCCACCCAAAAAAGGGAGGGGGAAAGAATCTAAGGAGAGCCCTGTTGGATCAGGCCAAAGGGTCACCTAGCCTAGCATCCTGTCCTCACACTGGTCAGCCATATGCCTATGGGAAACCTGCAAGCAGGTCCTGAGCACCACAACACTCTCCCCACCTGTGATTCCCAGCAACTGATATTAAGAGGCATAATGCCTTGGACAGTGGAGGTAGAGCATAGCCATTAAGCACTGAAAGCCATGTGAATTTGACTTCTGTGTGTGTTTTATTCCCTCTACACAACCTTGCAAATGTGTGAAATAAGCTTAAACATACTCATCTACTTTCTGCAGTGATGGTAGGCTTCTATGCATTGAGTGAGCTTTTTGTCCAGTAGTACTACGATTATTGGGATGCCGGTGGCGCTGTGGGTTAAACCGCAGAGTCTAGGGGTTGTCGATCAGAAGGTCGGTGATTCGAATCCCCGCGATGGGGTGAGCTCCCGTTGTTCGGTCCCAGCACCTGCCAACCCAGCAGTTCGAAAGCATGTCAAAGTGCAAGTAGATAAATAGGTACCACTCCGGCGGGAAGGTAAACGGCGTTTCTGTGCGCTGCTCTGTTTTGCCAGAAGCGGCTTTGTCATGCTGGCCACATGACCCGGAAGCTGTACAGGGGCTCCCTCGGCCAGTAAAGCGAGATGAGCACCGCAACCCCAGAGTCGTCCGCGACTGGACCTAACGTTCAGGGGTCCCTTTACCTTTACCTTTACTATGACTATTACTGGTTATACTTGAGTTACTATTCCAATATATGCTTTCTTTTCCCTGCTGACTGCTCTCCCCCCCCCTTCTACAAACAAACAACAAAAAGTCTTTTGCTGGCACCTTCTGCCTTTCCTATTTCGATAAATGAAACCCCCACTGTCTCTAATGCCAGTTTCCATTCAAGCCACTTTGCAGGTCCTGAGTGTGGCTTACATGACATGATGGCCTCCCTCGCCTAGTTCCATCCCCTGCATGCTACTTCTGTCTGCCTGACTCTTTCATCCTCTTTTCCTTGCTGTGATCATGACACAACTACATTCTCTCTCTCTCTCTCTCTCTCTCTCTCTCTCTCTCTCTCTCTCTCTCCCACACACACACACACACACACACAAATTGCTTTCAAAACCAATACTTTTGCTTCCTTTTGTGCTTAAAGTAATTATAACCTACTTCCCTCTCTCATTTACCAGCACAGCATTCCTCTTGTTTATTGGAGCCTGTATTGCTATGTTCACCACCACAGCAGCAGTGCAATTTGACACTCCACCCAGACCTTTGGTTTTCCCTTGCAACTTCAGTTCTGTTATTCATCGCAGGGATGATTGCTTGGGCTTCTTGCACAGGAGAGCAGTACCCCCCCCCCAAAAAAAACAACCCTACAGGAACAGAGCTAGAGAGCTCCCTATCCAGAAAGTAAATGAGGGTATTTACAAATGCTGTTGTTTTTGACTTTGCTCTGGTGAAAATTCAGGCCAGACTGGAAGACTTCTTTCTCCCTAAACAAAATAAAAAATAAAAAAAAATCCTTCCAGTAGCACCTTAGAGACCAACTAAGTTTGTTCTTGGTATGAGCTTTCGTGTGCATGCACACTTCTTCAGATACACTGAAACAGAAGCCACCAGACCCTTATATATAGTGAGAGAATGGGAAGGGGTATTACTCAGAAGGGTGGTGAAAATGGGGGATTGGCTGATAGGTGAGGTAATCCTGTTGATGACTGTTAACGACTGCAATTGGTCTTACAGGAAAAAGTTACCTACCTGTAACTTCTTTCTGCCTGAAGGCTACATTGCCCTCTGGGGGCCACATGCAAGTGGTGGCCAAAATAGGTGGCACATCTGATTTTAAAATGAATGTTGCTTTTTGCACTAGGCTAGTTTCAACACACACACACACACACACACACACACACACACACACTCCCCTCTATCCAGGGAAGTAAGTGTCATTATCAGAGTTCAAGGACACATTCCAGGCAGGCAAATACACTAAATAAGGGTATGAAGCAGGGGAAGTGGGGAGCATGGCCCAGGTAGAGAGTGTGTGGCCTGAGGAGAGACCCAAGGGGCCTGGTGGCCATGTTTGACACCCAGATCTGAGGTTTACTACCACAGCCTGTAAACTAGA
The DNA here is from genome assembly GCF_009819535.1 of Lacerta agilis. Classification (NCBI taxonomy): domain Eukaryota; kingdom Metazoa; phylum Chordata; class Lepidosauria; order Squamata; family Lacertidae; genus Lacerta; species Lacerta agilis. The sequence continues at coordinate 41,932,678 of NC_046319.1, read as the reverse complement.
CTGCTACCTTCAGGTATAGCAGAGTAGACTGTTCCATCATCAGTCTGATCAGCTCATCCATATTAACTAATTTTTATATGTGGCAGTCTTCCAGTACATGCACAAATATGCCTCTGGGGTCAAATAATGTTGTCAGAAAACCCAAAGCTCATACGATTTCAGGTGCCACAAGAATCACCATGAGAAATGATCAAAAGATGTTTGAAGTAAGTCATTTCCAGAAGCTAATATTTTAAAGTAGTTGCTATGAATGAATTGGTGGATTTTTAAAAAAGTTCGGCCAACCAACTTGATCAGACTACATATTTCTACAGTCTGGAACATCTACTTTCCCTCTGCTTCCTTATATCTGTTTGTATCTTTGGGCTGAGTAATACTTTTCTCTAAACAAGTATAGATTATAGAAAGGAAATCTAATCTTTCAATAGGATCTGATAAAAAAAAATTCAGCTGGAACATGAATAGAGCAGCAGATCCTTACCAATTTAAAAAGTTCCAATTACCACTACCTAATCTTCACCTCTCAGAGTAAAAGGGGAAAGTGTTAGGAGACTTCCTCAGTAGATCATCAAGATAACTTTCTTCCATAACAAACAGAAGTGATCAGTTTTATCTAAGTCTGTAAGGGTTACTCCTAGCCAAGAACACTCTTTAGAAGTCACACACACACACAAACACATACATAGCACAAAAATCTCTTCCTGCAATCTCTCAAGAATGTCAGCTTTAAAAAAAAAGTCTTAGAATTTCTCATTCATTTCTTCTGGGATTTGAAAACATGCAGGGCTAATAGAGCCATGAAACCATAGCAACTTCAGATACACCACATGAGAGTAACTTATGAATGAAATCTCTATATGTGCTAAGTTAATTAAGTAGGAAAAGTACACAAGACATGGTACCACAGCTGCTTGCTCTGAGAGACAATGTAGAGAATGGAAAGAGAAATATAATGGGGAGGACAATGGCCCACTCATGACACTGCCTGCAATATTGATTGGAATTTTTGGTCTTTTTAATTGTGAAATGTTTTGAGAATCCAAAAGGGTTATTAAGTGGGGTGAAAATAATACTGATAAGGGCTTATCCACACTTTCTTTTGTGCTGCATTTTTAGGCATAGTTCTGGGATTTCTTTACCAGCTGAAGTTTCCGAACAGTCTTCAGAGGCAGCCCCACATATAATGTGTTGCAGTAATCTAACCTAGTGGTTACCAGAGCATAATTGTCCCTCTACACCTTTGAAGCCTTCCCCAACCAGATGGCCCCCATATGTTCGGACTACCATCAGTCTCAGCAAAAAGGGAACGCTATACTACTTACTGCTCTAGCATGACATCCATTCCCACAACTCATATCCAGGTCACAGGGCTGGGGTACCTGTGGCCTTTCAGATGTTTCAGACTATAACTTCTATCATGTCCAGTCATCATGGTCAGGGGGCAGGCATGATGGAAGTTGTAGTTCAATGACATCTGGAGGGCCACCTGTTCCCCAATCCTACCACACTAGAAAGGAACATATAGAGAAGATGAATACACAGAATGGTTTGTGGGTTCATATCCCAGTTCCATTATGAAACTCACTGTGTGACCTTGGACTAATCAAACTCTCAGCCTAGCCTAACACACTGAGTTGTTATAAGAATGAAATGGGAGGAGAGAGATTTATTTTTTTTTATGTCAGTAAATAAAGTCAGAAAAAAATGAGTAGACAGCAAGAACCTCCAGTGATTTTGGAAGGGCCACATCTTGGTCTAAATTTATTTATTTATTGTAGACATCTATCACAATTGGTAGCAACATCTCTGAAGGCTTAACCATTGTCACAAAGTCCGCATGTGTTTTCACAAATTAAAATGAAAAAAGGAGCCTGGAAAAAATACTTTTAATTAACACTGATTAAAATTTAAAGCATGAAGCAGGGACATGAATATGAATTATAATTGTTATGGGGGACCAAAAAAAGCATTCTTTGCCAAGCACAGCATCACTTTTTTTTTTTTTAATCATTATGCGGCAAATACATACCGCAGAGTAAAGGACATGAAAGTAACCTCTTTTAGTTGTTATGCGTTCCTAATTCAATTAAATGGGAACAAAACTAAAAAGAGGGATTACACTTGCAAAACCACTTAGCATTGCTAGTGGGAACCTGCTGGAGACCATTTGCTTACACAGAAACTTCCACTGGTCCCTTATCAGTCCTCTTCATATCTGAAATAATAGCAAAATCCACAAAGGCAACATTCCAAGCCACCAACTATTTTTCAATCCTATGACTTGAGGAATCTGGCAACATGATCACCTTTCTTCAAGGTGACCATTGGCAATGGCAATTCCACCAGTATATCAAATCTGCAGTGGCCTATGGCAACAAGCTATAAATATTTATTGAACTGATATATCAAAAGAACAAAAGTGTGCATGACTAGGTATCAATGAATTTGTCAATTTCCATTTCTCCCGTGTTCCATTTTTTTCAGTCATAAGTTCATTTCTCCACATTTCTACGTCAGTTTCAGAATCTTTTTTTAACACAAAGCTCTCATGAAAATTAATCAGCAACATGTTGAGAATTTATCCTAATTTACACATTTTAATGTGATTTCCCCTACTATAATGCATTTATATATTTATTTTCATTAATATATGTATTTCTTTGCACACTTTATCCTAGTGTACACAGGTGGCGCTGTGGGTTAAACCACAGAGCCTAGGGCTTGCTGATCAGAAGGTTGGCGGTTCGAATCCCTGCGATGCGGTGAGCTCCCGTTGCTCGGTCCCTGCTCCTGCCAACCAACAGTTCGAAAGCACGTCAAAGTGCAAGTAGATAAATAGGGACCACTCCGGTGAGAAGGTAAACTGAGTTTCCGTGCGCTGCTCTGGTTCACCAGAAGTGGCTTAGTCATGCCGGCCACATGACCTGGAAGCTGTACGCCGGCTCCCTTGGCCAGTAACACGAGATGAGCGCCACAACCCCAGAGTTGGACATGAATGGACCTAATGGTCAGGGGTCCCTTTACCTTTTTTGCTTTTTTGCACATTGTTTCTTTAGAGAACTGCATCAAAAATTTGAGGAAGTGCAAGTTGTGTAAGATAGCTGGGTATCAGTTTGAGTATAATTTAGGGATGCGTGAATTAGATACGTTCACATTGAAATTTGAACCAAGCCATCCACCATCCAGTCCCTAGTAGAGATTAGGTATGGCCCAGGGGATATGAGCCCCACACATATGTATTCTTCATGGCCATCTAAACAGAAATTCACTGGGTAGAAGCTGTGTGTTAGCCACAAAGATAAGTGTGTCGGAGGAATAATCACATTTTATCTGAAACAAAGGGAAAGATTTCTTCCACACTGCAGGGGTGAAGGAAGGAGAAATGGCACCAGGTGTGGGATGTCGGAGGTGGGGCAAACTGCCTGGTGGCGCATGCGCATGTGCCGTACATACGGCGCATGTGTAGCACTGCTACATAGGTTGAAGCACGGCACTGCTATGATGGCAGCAGCTCATGCCACCACACCCAGGGGCAGCAGGGCGAGCCCCCGCAGGGTGCCCTCTTGTCACCCAAATCAGAGATGGCATCCGGGGCAGACCGCCCCCCGTGCCCCCTTCCTCCGCCACTGCCACACTGGACATTTGATGTGGAATAGCCATGATTTGCTCACTCACTTTTTATGGAACATCTGCAGGATGTGGTGAGCAAGACTTTTTCCTCCCACAACTTCCCTGTTCATTCCCCATTTGTTTGGGAGCTCAAAAAAACCTGACTTATTCTGCATAATGAAACAGCTGCACTATTTTCCCTAGGTGTTGATGAGATATCACATAGCTATTCTGGACTATGTGCACCATTAATGTGCTCTAGCCATTTCTCTCTCTATGGTCTGCTGTTCCTCTCTGGAAATCGACTCTTAACACTTTCACCCTGCCCTTTAAAAATAGCATTTTCTTTATATCCTTTTCTTTTCTTTTCTCCCCTCCCTATATTGCGGTGGGGGAATTGTGGTTGTGCGGTCAACTCCCCCTGGCTGCATCCCTACTATTTTCCCAAATAAAATTGTTTGTGCGCGCGCGCGCGCACACACACACACACACACACAATATTTGGGATCGAGGAGAAAGGGGACTGATCATTTAGCCGCATCATGCTATTTGGATTCCCGAAGCCCAGAAGCAGAGCAAGCCTCTGCTTCCTAATTGGTACCTCTGCAGCTGCAGCTTTAATGCCAGCTTTAATCTCGTTGTTTAACCAAAGGAAACTGTAAACTGGCCGTGTATTGCCATTAACAGAGGCTACATGTCAAGGGATGAGATGGCTGTGCTAAGCATAATGTATGCAGCCGAGCTTCTAACAAGTTGTTTCTGGCTGCTTGGAGAACAATATGTTGCCGTCTCCCCTCCCCTTCTCCCCTCCAATCCCCTCCCCCCTCCCCCCAACCCCTTTGCAAATGTCTGTCCCTTTACCGCTCATTCACTGAAGGCATTTGTCTGCTGCAGAAATCGAGGCTGACAGGGAAGGTCATTGTGACCAATTGTAAGTCTCAGCATACAAATGTGCCTTTTAGCTGTTGGCTCTGCAAACAGTGACCGTGTCATATTATTGATAAATCCTTGAAAAGGCTCTAATGTATCTTCATTTCAGGAGATGTTGCGGGTGGGGCTGGAGAGAAAAAGAGAACCAACCTCAAAATGAGCACCTTCAAGGTTGCTCTGAGGAAAGAAAAGAAAAAGAGCAAGTGAGGCAAAGTACGAGACGAGAGAGAGAGAGAGAGAGAGAGAGAGAGAGAGAGAGAGAGAGGGAGAGAGAGAGAGAGAGAGAAACAGGAGAAAGTTGCCATTCTCCTGAAGATTAAAAGATAATAACGCTTCTATCAGAACCACTCGGCTACACTGTATTGATCTCATCAGGGAGGCCACCGCAGGTCTAATACGAACAGAGCCATTTTGGAATTAATCACGGGGGGTTTATTATGGTTCATAGGGCTTCTCATTCAAATGGCGTTGTTTGCAATATTTATGGCCTAGATTGGTTGCCATTATTAAGTGTGAACGTGCCACATGGAGATGGGCCCGCTGAGTTTCCAACACAAAGCCATTTTTCAAAAGTAAATCTTATCTAAACTATGCACAAAAAGCCAATTACTTTTTGATTTACATTTTAATTTCACATTATTTGCTCTACTCCCCTCGCTCCATGTCTATACAGATGCTCCTCTCAATCTTTTTGTTTGGATTAACAGGGGATAGCATGGAGGCCACGATCCCCTCACATGTTTGAGCAGACCATGCTAATGCACATAGATTGAAGGGCAGGGGAAGAACACCTTTTTCCTTACGAAAAAGAATACACACACACACATATATGTGTGTGTGTGTGAAATCTGAACTGTAATTTCTCTGCTGGAGAAGCAAATGAAGGAAGGTAAGAAATACAATCTCCCGGGAAGGTTATTGACCATCTGCTGAGCTGGAAGATAAAATTGCACCATTAGGGATTCCATTTGGGGAGCGAAGTAGGCATTTTGCTGTGTCGTTATCGTCCCCCCTGGGTCAGCCACAGTTAATTGCTGTTTAAGTTTCAGATTCTCTCCTTCCCTCTTTTTACTCACTTTGTTTATGCCAAAATCTATTAGACTCCCCTTGTCATTCCTCCAAAAGAATTTGCTGCTCATATGAACTCTGCTTAAAAATCAGCTTTCCAAATCAGAACGCCATAATTCCTTTCCTCTTAGAAATTCAGGCTTTCTGGAAAACAAGGTGATAGCAGTCTGAGCAAGCAAAGTGGGCTGTACCACTTCCAGGATGGCATTTTTTACTTACTAGAAAAGATGGTTTGCTGGTTGTGCTGGTTTATGGAGCAGCTTCCTCTAGTGCATGCTTTTTCTCTGGACCTCTCTGTCAGGAGTGATGATATAGCAAAAGAAAGCTTTTTACCATTAATGCATTGTGTGTGTGTGGCACCAGAGCCGGCCCAATCATTAGTCAGGGTGAGGCTGCAGTGTCAGGTGGCAAAAGCCCCCTGGCGGCACACCCAGAGGTGCTGCACCACTTCTGCCAGCGGCAGAGAAGCACCACTGCCAGCAGCGCCAATTTTGGGCAAGATCGCATACATTTTGGGTGAGGTCTCACCCCAAATTAGCACGAACTTGCCCAAAATCAGTACCATTGGCATTGCTGCTTCTCTGCCAGTGGCAAATGCAACAAGGTGCATGGCAGCAGCAGGAACAGGTGGCTGGCGGCATTGCAAAGGCAAAGTAGCACTTCCTGTTCCACCTCAAGCAGCAAAACGGGACACACTGCCCCTACTTAGCACCACCCATGGCATGTTACAGTTTATCAGAGGACAGGTCTCTTTTCCAAGGAGCCTAAGAGTCATGAGAATGGAACAGGTTCTAAATTGGGGCCACATCCATACCATATATTTAAAGCACTACTACACCACCTGGACAGTCATGTCTTCCCCTAAAGAATCCTAGCAGCTGTTGTTAAGGTTTCTGAGAGTTTCTCGGAGACCCTTATTCTACCCACAGGGCTACAATTCCTATAGTTTCATGGGAAGAGAGATTGATTGTTAAACCTCTGAGAATTGTAGCTCTGTGATGGAATTAGGAATCTCTTAACCAGTGGCGGAGCTTCATGCTCCGGCACCAGGGGGCGGAAAGCAGGCGGGGTGGTGCTGGCGCACATCCCGGGGGCGTGACACGCTGCCTGAGGGGGGTGTGGAACCCAGCGCGGGCGGGGGGCAGCCGCGATGGCATCCCACCAGAATTGCGCTGCCGGGGGCGGTGCACTCCCCCCCACACTCCTCTTCCTCTGCCATTGCTCTTAACAAACTATGCTTCCTAGAACCCTTGTGGAGAAGCTGTGACTATTTAAAATGGTATAATACTGCTTTAAATGTATGCTGCAGATATGGCCTGGCTTACATTTGTTGTATGGATATGACCACTAGAGCTTCTGCCTGTATGTGTCTACTCCATCCCATCTATCTGGAATCCATTGTCATAGCAAATGAGTCACATTTTCTGAATTTTCCAAGTATTTATATTTCATTTTGTTGTCCTTTGAATTACGATATAGCTGTTAGCTGTCATTACTCCAGTATAAAAGCATGCCCCGGGCATGTGAATCACCCATTAGGATTAATGGGGCTGTGGCTGCATATTCAAAATGCCAATGTCCTAAAATAATGGTTTTGATGATGATGGGTTACAGATCGCCACACCCTTTCATTATGATTAGTTTTGGCATTTCATCAATTCCATTCCAGTAATGACTATCCAGTGTATGTCACTGCAGCTGTGACGAAAGTTTATGGCTCATCTAATTTTTGGAGGTTTCACACACATGATCAGACACATAGATACTTAGTTTACAATGTAAAGATTCCTCTGATATATATATATATATATAAGCAAAGGCTGCACTGGCAATAGTCCGACAGCAAGCTGATGACCCTAGTAATCAATCCATTTGCTTTGCTAGTCTATTCAGACCTATTCACACTATTCAGTCACAAATTTCCCATAAACATTACCAAGGATTTTCAGAGATTTACAATAAGAAAGGCAAAGAATTTCAGTTTGCATTTGATTCATAAGGATGCACTAAGAAATTCAGTAAGCTGCAGAAAGCAATAAATTTCAACCAAACAAAGGTTTCCAGATGTCTGTGAGATGGAGACGAGGGTTATAAAGTTTGGTCTGAGGTCATGGCTTAGAGACCAGACATAGCTGGATACTCACATTCTTGTGGGTTTGAGAGCGAGTTGAGGAGAGGAAGGAAATGGCCTTGTCTCACATTATGTCTCATTTCACATGAGATCTTAGATTCTAACCTACATCTCAGCCTGATTTACCCTGTATAAACAGTGGGGAACTTACAGCCCTTGGGCCTACTTAGGTCCCAATTTGGCCCATGAGGTCATTTCCCCCAAACCACACTGACATCATCTGTTGGCCAAGGAAGGATATAGCTACAAAAGAACAATCAGGAGCTTAAAGTGAGCTCTCCACTTCTCCTTTGAGAAGTGATCACAGCTGATCAGCAGTGACAGGTGGAACCACAGAGATCTGCTATACTAGGAAGTTCTCTAGTGCATCTGAGGGGGCTCTGTTTTGAAGCAGTTTGCATTGAAGTGGTTTGCTAAAACAGAGTGTTGGCCCCCTGCAGAGGGGAAAAACAGTCTCCTTTCTTCATTCTCCCTTCCCTGAAGACTATGTTGCAAATGATAGGCTATTTTTACAATGCAAGAGTCACCCAATAACAGAAAATTCAGAACCACACATTTTAAAATGGAAAGGCAGCTGTCCAGAGAATTTCAAAAAATAACCCCACAGTGTTTTGTTTTGTTTTGTTTTTGTTTTCTCCAGTTCTTTCTTTTACACTAAAATAAAAAATAAAATAAAGGTTGGGGCTCTGGACAGGTGGAGGACATTTGAAGGAGTGGTAGAGTTTTACGAGATGGGTTAAGGATGGAGATGGGCAAATCTGATAATTTGATTTCTCTCGGTGTTCCATTTTTCCAGTATCCAGGTCATTGCTCTACATTTGCACATCAGTTTGGTGTGTGTGTGTGTGTGTGTATGTGTGTGTTAAAAAAGTCATTGTGAAATTTAACCAGCCTTTTAGTGCAAATTTCTCCTAATGTATGCATTTTTATATGCAGTGTTGCCTAATACTGTACACACAAGTCCACAGACCATTTCCCCCATATACTATGCATTTTGTAGGTTACTTTCACCAATATATCAATCTAAATGCACACTTTAGTATATGTAATTGTGTGCACATCATTGCAATGAACTGCACTGCAAAATTCAGAGAAGTGTGAATTTCAAAGGATGGCTATGCTTCAGTTAACTCGGTATCAGAAAGTGCAAATTAGGTAGATTAACCGTTAAATGTGGACTGATTCAGATTTGCCCCTCATCACTAGGAAGGGAAACGTTACTTATATTCTGGACCCAGAACCAGGGTTCCCAATCAAAGGGTAGGGTTGTATTCAACTAACTTTAACTAGAGTGCACCCATTGAAATTCATGCCCATTACCAACTTACGTCCATTAAATTCAACGTTTCTACTCTGAATACAAGTTGGTTGGCTGCAACCTAGGGATTCTAACCATGTTCAGTTTAATGTGGTTAGATTTTCCCTGCAGACATTAGTGCCAAACATGCACAGGTAAGGGGTGGAAGGTGAGGTCAGCACATCCCCCCCCCATTCCACTTTGAGGTCTCTAACATTCATTTAACTACCTGAAGAGCTGAATTGGTAAATGGATTATTGCAGCAGCAGCAGCAGCACAAAGATGCATGTAGAGAAGGATCCTTTTGCCTTCTGGCTGCCAACTGAAGTTTTATTTACTGCAAGATTTGCAGATAGTACTTTCAAAAATTGCACTCCTTATTTGTGTATTCCATTTGGGTGCTGGTTAGGGAATGTTCAGATAGCCCTGGTGGCGACTGAGTTAGAAAATGTGTGTGGCTCTTATTACTTTTTTCATCCTCTCGGAACTGCTGAAAGTATAGCTCCTGACAACACTGCAAGTGCAAAAATGCATTTTGGGAAATCCCCACAGTAGAGGCAGTCACACATGAAATGGCAACCTTTCAACTTGCATCAGTTTAACGGTCAGCTGAGAGGGCTTCTCAACTTACCCAAAGTGAGATGAGGGAGGGGGAAACTGGTTTCTGTCTTTATAATTGAAGAGCCATGCATGTAAATCTGCTCAAAAGAAAAACCTTTTTCAGGAGTTTGAACAAACATGTGAGAGAATAAACTTGGGAGGTTGAGGTGGCGTGCATCCAAGCTCCCCCCCATCTTATTGTTAGATATATGGGTGATATTCAACTAAGTTTTACTCAGAATAGACCTATGGAAATTAACAGCCCTAACTTAGTTATGTTCATTAATTTCCGTGGGTCTACTTAAAATGAGTAAATATAGTTGGATACCACCCTGTGTTTGCAGTGTACCTGGTGAAATGAGTAGGTAATAACTTACATTGTGAAATAGGTCAGATAGGATATTTATTTATTGGACTCCGCAGGCCCCATCTGCACTATAAATGTAAAATATCATCATACCACTTTAAATAATCCTGGCTTTCCCCGAATTCTGGTAGTTGCAGTTAGTTAAGAATGCTGAGCATGGTTAGGAGACCCCTCTTCCCCTCAAAGAGCTACAATTCTCAGAGTGGTTTAACAATTCATCCCTCTTCCCAGGGAACTCTGTGAATTATAACTATTGGGGGTGGAGAGAGGGGTGCCTTAAGAACTCTCCACACACATAACAAATAGCTTATGATTCTTGGCACCCAAGAGTGATACCTCTCCTCCATGTCTTCATATAACAACGGACTAGGCTAGGTCACTGGAGGAGAACCTCCAACCTGCAGACAAGCAGCACCCCTCCAGCTCCTGCTATCTTTCCATTCCTTCCCCCTCTCCTTAAGCTACAGCCCTCTCCACACCCTCAAATACTTTTTTGCCTGGCTTGAATAGCAGGCTCCAGCCCCACCCACCATCACTGCCATCTGAATCGCAGAAGGTTGTCCACTGCTAGCATTGCCATACACTTGGAATTGCCAGGAAATAGCCAGCAATCGGTCATTGGAAACTGTGTCCAGGCAGAAATTGCTTAAACATCCGGGAAAACCCATATGTATGGCAACCCTTGTTGGCAGTGTCATTTTTGGTGATTTCCCTTAAAAATCTTCAATTTTTAAAGAGTTTTTGCACACACACACACCCCAAAAAAGCTTTTGTGTCTGGATTTTCACTTTTTGAAATATGGCAACCCTACCCACTGTAAATGAAGCCCTCAGACAAGAAAAGTTCCTTCATCCCTGAGCTAAAAGCTGTTAAGAGTAGCACAACTGAGAGACCTCTATGGGAGACTCTGTAGCTAAATATACTGTATATATTAAAGGATTAAATATCCATTTGTCTTTGTGTGAGAAAGTCAACGTGTGAAGCTAGTATTGCTAGGCCTTTAGCCATCCTCAATTCCAAACATGTCTCTGAAAAATTAGCTGCCAGCTGAAGAGTTAAGGATGCTTTCTATTACTAGAGTGCTGTTATTCACTAATCCCATATGGAAAAAAAGTTTGTGGCCATTAAGCTAAGGATAAACCAGTAAGCACAACAATGCTGCCTTCTTATAACTTAAAGACCTTTACATGTGTTTAGAAATAGGCCTAAATGATGAAAAGTTTGAGGAGCACTTAAATATTTTTTTAAGTGCTCCAACAAACCAATTTGGTTTTTTAGTTTAAGGGAAACTATTGTCTGCTGCTTACTCACCCACTTATAAATGAATTAATCAACAGTTATTTACAAGGATTGAGAACTGAAGGGTTGTAAGAAGTCTGAAGGAAAGTGTTCACAACCTTTTTTATTTTATTTTTCAGTCACAGGGAAAAGTAAATGAAATTTTAAGTAGTGCTGTATAGTGAGGGAGGAAAGGTCACCGTTTGAAAAAAGAAGAAAGGGTTTACTTTAAAACTGTAGAGAATTGTTTTGCCTTAACTAGATAAGCAACATTTATTTATTTATTTATTTATTTCTGACTTACTTCTTCATATTTTCAATTCTCTCATTCCTATTTGATTAAATATGTATTTTCCAGATGAGTCAATTGCATCAGGTTGTTGTTGTTCAGTCGTTCAGTCGGTTCCGACTCTTCATGACCCCATGGACCAGAGCACGCCAGGCACGCCTATCCTTCACTGCCTCTCGCAGTTTGGCCAAACTCATGTTAGTAGCTTCGAGAACACTGTCCAACCACCTCATCCTCTGTCGTCCCCTTCTCCTTGTGCCCTCCATCTTTCCCAACATCAGGGTCTTTTCCAGGAACTCTTCTCTTCTCATGAGGTGGCCAAAGTACTGGAGCCTCAACTTCAGGATCTGCCCTTCCAGTGAGCAGTCAGGGCTGATTTCTTTAAGGATGGATAAGTCTGATCTTTTTACAGTCCATGGGACTCTCAAGAGTCTCCTCCAGCACCATAATTTTGAATTGCATCAGGCACATGTATGTAATCCCCTGCCCATTATTTGTTGCTTTTGTCTTATTTTGTATCTGTTTATCTTTTTTGTATTTCAATACTGAAAGCCTTAATAGAAATGATTACAGCAAAAAAAATGTGCACCTGGCAAATTTCCCCTTCTCTGTCAGTTGTGCATTGAGAGAGAGATTTTATCTCAGTCCTACTCAGAGTCAACCCACGGAAATGAATTAACCTAAGTCGGTCATGTTTATTAATTTCAATGTATCTACTCTGTGTAGAACCTTGATAACACCCCTTTGCAAAAAATAAATAAATAAAAGAAAATCAAAGAGGACATAGGAAATAATTCCTATGTATAGACACAAAATTCAGAAGTAATAGAAATGCAGTCCTTCTCACCGTAGTAGGGAAAGCAGCAGGGAGCTCGCTCTGCTGATCAGGTATTTCTAACTGCTGATGGGAGTTAGATGCTTGCCCTTCTTATGATTCCTAAGCTTTACACCAGACCTGGATTGGAATAGCCCTCAAACAGAAGACACTTTCAGATTCAAACAAGGACTGTCCTCTGTTAAGTAGGATACACAGCCACATTTTCTGTTTGCATAACTAAGTCCTCACCACTGAATTATTGCTCAGCACAGGCAGATGAGGTCATGCTTGTGCTTGAACGGATTTTAAAATAATTTCATAGTAGGTGATGTCTCTCATAGGTTTCTCACATATCGGAAGTAATGCTCAACTTCTTGGGCCCTAGGAAGTAATAAAAAGAAGAAGAAAGTGAATCTCAGCATGTGCAGAGGCTATGAAGCTTTGCAGCATGGAGTGAGCAGGAGGCTACGAGGATCTGATTGATCCAGAAGGAGGAGATATTTATGGATCAATGCCCCCGGCCCTGGGGAGATCTCAAAAAAAGGTAGCACTTTTGTGTCATGCCAAGACATACATTTTAAAAACATGCATTCATTTCAATAATGAAATACTATGATGTATGTATCTCAATGTGAAATGATGGTGGTTATTTTAGGAAACTTAAGCTGCACACTGAAAATGTCCAAAATTCTGAAAGAATTTTTATCACTAAATCCCACCAGCATAAATCTCCAACAGACTTTTAAAGATGTAAATTAAGGAGAGCTTATTTACTCACATACCTGTAAATGTGTTCAAGGACATGTTCCAGCCTGGCAAAAGCACTCAATAGGGATGTGGACCAGGGCCATTGTATGGTCTGGTCCATGGAAGAGGCATGGGCTGTGGGCAGTCCTAAGGGCCAAACAGAAAAACAGGTAAACTAGCTGAAGCAGAATATACAGGTGCTCCCTCAGGTGTTAAGGTCAACAAAGCCCCCCTTCCCCTATGCAATAGCTCTACCATCCTCAGAAGCTAAGGGAGGGTGGCAGTCCAGAAGAGGGCATTCTCTGTGGCAGCCCCTAAGTTGTGGAATTCCCTTCCTTCAAAGGCACACCTGGCATCTTCACTCTACAGCTTTCACTGAATGCTTAAAACACACTTCTTTACCCTGGTCTTTAACACCTGAGGTGTATATTTTCAGGGTCTACCCTACTCCTGAGGCTGTAATTTGTCTTTACTGTTTTTAATTCTGAATTTTATTTTGTTATAACCTGCCCTGGCACCTGCTGGTGAAGAATGGGTAACTTCAAAAAAATATTGATATTAATTGGTGTATTTGTGTTTGCTCTGTTCATTTGATGAAAATGAAGGCAAGCAATGGAACATGCTGGCTTTTTATTAAAAGGCCTGCTTCCTATTCTGGTCACATCAACCAACTATATTACCTGGACATCTAATGAAACTCTGGGGCATTTCCTTCCTTTCCCACCCGGTTGCCCTCACTGTGGCTTCAATAGCTATTGATATAATAAAGCACAGCCACTGCTGCTATCTAGCATAACTAGCAGAGAGCTGTGATTTGAGCAGACTGGTTTTCTGTTCATGTGGGAAGGCGACAAATGGCAAGGCATAGAATCAGCTAATGAGAAATTGAGATAATTGAAGAAATTTGGTGTCAAGCCAGAGAATCCATGTATCACTACTGTACCCAAAAGCGAGGCTGAAGAATGTTAAGAAATATCAAGAATGCTGTGCTGCTGTAGCAAGTCCCCCCCCCCCAGCTTTACATGCAATACTTCCATGGCAATGATTGAAAAATGCCACCTCTGAAAGGCAATAGGCCTTGGATTTATATATTTGGAATGGCCATCATAAAAGGTACCCATTGAACCTGTGATTCTAAGGCTATGCCAGTGTTTGTCAGCCTTAGAGTTGATTACACTCATTTTCTGTTTTAGCCCGAAGCACATTTTTATGTGATCCTCCTCCGTAGATGTTCTCTGACACAATCTGCTCTTGGTTATTGAAGTTGCTGAGCATGTTTATAGCAGTGGAATTAAGGAAATGGAATTATGATGATAAAATCTGCTTTCCCTACATGATCTGATTTTTTCAATACCACTATCTGTATCAAACAGAGAAACCCAGAGCAAGGTATCTTCTGTTTGGGGATGACTTCAATGGGTTGCAGGTGCTCCCGAAAAATATTTCATCTTCAGGCTTTCTTGGGTGTAATGGATTATCTCGACCATTTCAATCCAGCTCCTTGCACTGACTTTTTGACATGGAAACTGCCATATTCGCCCTAATGGGTGGCCTATTATTTCTCTTCAATCTTGCCAGGATTTTTGTTATCCTCAGCCATGATATTCTTCTGTCGGAATGTGAGTGAGGGGGGCATAATTATATTGCAATTCCCCCCCCTACCTGTAGAGGCAGCACCTGAAAGCAGCACTATTAGTTTTGGCTTCACCTCCATGACACTTGTGTCATGGGGGAGGGGGTCCTATAGGATTCACTGGATGTTCTTCAACTGCTGGGTAAGGCCATCAAAGTTAGATGAGGGTATGAAGGTGCTGAACTGGTGCCTGAATGTAGTAATGGGCAGGAGGGGGACCAATAAATTGAAAGTGAGTCCTGATAAGATGGAGGCACTGTTGGTAGATTGTTCTCTGGACCACGAAAGTGGCTTGGGCATAGTTGCATGGTCCATGAGTGAGTAGGTACACAGATTGGAGGTACTCTTAGAATCTTAGATCCAGCTAGAGATTTTGGTGGCCTTTAGTGACTTTTACAAGCTTCAAGGGGCTGCCCATGAAGACAATGCAGAAGCTTTAGTTGGTGCGGGCCAGGGCTGAGAGATTTTTTTTACTGCAACTGCTAGACATATGTGGATAATGCTAATTTCTAAATAACTTCATTGGAAGCCTTTTTACTTCCATGTCCAATTCAAGGTGATGGTGCAGACCTCCGAAGCCCTAGTGGCTTGAGGCACAGCAAGAGTCCCTCTTTCTATACCAGCTAGTCTGTGCTTTAAGATCTTCTGCTGAGGCCCTTCTTTGGATACTGTCTTGGTCAAGGGAAAAGAATTATTCACCTTTTGGAGTATGAAACATTTTCAAAGAAAAGGTTGGCCTGGTGCCTACACTGCAATTTTTTAGCCACCAGGATAAAACATTTCAACCCACACAGGCATTTTAAATCATTATGGCTTCATCTTATTATTTTTAATGAAATTATTTTAAAGGGTTTTACTTCTTTTATTTAATTGTATTAATGAATATCAATGGATTGCACACTGTAGGAAGAAGAATGATAAATAAATGTTTTATATAAACAAATTAAAATTGCATAGTCATTTCCAGACTGCCACTGTTTTGCAGGAGCAATTCAACTGCATACAAACCAATTTAGGTTTCTGCAATTAAAACAGCACACTTGCAAAAGAAAAGAAAAACCCTACTTTTTTTTTTTTAAAAAAGGACTTTTACAGGAAGAAAATTAATGGTACGATGCGCTAGAAAGTGTGGGATAAAAACTGATTGATGAACAGTCATATATACACAAAGAAATCAGGATGAATGCTCAATAAAGAGTGTACATTGTATTACCTCCACACAAGCCTTATGCCAACAAATGAGGATGTATGATCAATAAAGAGACGACACTGTATTACCACCATGCAAACTTTGTGCAAACAAATCAAAATGCATGCTCAATACTGAGCAGACATTGTATGGCATCCATGCAAACTTTCTGCAAACAGATCAGGATGAATACTCAATAAACAGGTTGCCTGAACGCTGTAGCCCCTGCTCCCCATTCCCTCGAGCTTTTGGCAACAGTATATTAAGGTCCTCTAAAATGTTGATTAACCTTTGATTCCCAAATCATGGTCTCTGTCATTCCTTTGCTTCCTCATACTAGTTTTTAGGGGAGCTACCCTTGTTTGTCTTAAAAAAACAATTGCGTGGCAATGTCCCTTTGTCCCCATGGAAATAATGACGCATGACACATCATATAAGTTTAATGGGCAAAAAGGCCACAACTTTATTGGTTACGGATGTTGAGCAGTATTGGCCTAGGCATTGGACCCTAATCGACTATATCCGACCCCAATCCGTGTGTTGGAAGTCCGGGAAGGGTTAACCACCAGTAAGGTGCCCAGTGATGCACATCGATTGGAACTCCCCCTATGATCACCGATAGGGGCGTGCCTTAGGCCCTAACCTCCCTAGGCTTCGGACAGGGCCACACCCCCAGAATCCTTTAATGGAATACCTTTCAAATTGAGGGGCTACCTCCCCTCCTGACCTCTATAGAATTTCCAATGCCTAACCGCCCAAACCAAGAGTTGTGACGAATTGCTGCGAGGTAGGCGAAAAAACCTCCTTGGCTAGTCGGCGTCAGTAGAAGCGCTGATTATCCAGGAGCATGGAAATGGCTTCCGAGCCCCCAGAATAGCAGCAGGGGCTGTTAGAACTCTCCGCGCTCGAGGCAGGGAGCTGAGAGGCCCGGGAGCCGGCGCAATGGCCTAAATGGCCCAAAGCTGAGCAGCTAAGCAGCACGCAATCTGAAACGCTCTCAGCCGACTTGAAAAATAAAACTAGAGATTACAGCTTTTAGGAATGCAGCTCAAAGAAAACAAAGGAAAGTCTGAAGAAAAGGCGATCCACAAGGCGACAATCCTAAGGTCAGTGAACTGATGCAGCTGGGGAGCAGGGTGAAAGAGGGAGGGTTCCAGCCAATCTCTTGCTTAAAGGAAGCAAGACACGCCCCTCGGCCAACCGGATTGGTCGGCCTGGGAGCAATGCGGGCGGGAATCCTTCCAATTGCACAGGGGCTGAGCTCTCAGCCCCTGTGTGCGTGATCGGGTCGTGACTGACTGCCCACAACTCCACCTCCTGCTCATGGGCGGAAGTGGCTTTGGTGGAGGGAAGTTCCATTCATTTAGGGATTGCCTTTTTCAAACACTATTTGAAGAAGGGGAGTTAATGCAGGCAAATCGTTTTTATGTTCTACGCAAAAGTGTGACCAAGAAAACTGTATTTTGAATTTCACACTGTGATGCTTTATTGTTTGAAAAATGCTGCCTCCAGTTGGCAATAGGCCTTAGATTTATGCAATGTTTCATCAGTGAAAAATGCAGCATCCAAAAGGCAGCGGACCTTAGATGTGCATGACCAATTTTATATCTAGAAAATCTAATCACCTTTCCATCATTAGATTTTCTAGATATGAAATTGGTCATGCAGTGAATAGTTCATGCATAGCAACACTGCAACACATTATAGGGTAGAATGCAAAATGCAAGTTTCCAGAGATTCATCCTGCTGCTCTTCATTTTAATGCCTAGCCCATGTCCTACCCCAAACCCCACTGGCCTTGATCCCCTCCTACTTGCAATTCCCACTGTTTTTTTGTTGTATTTCTAGACTGGGCTTGAACTGACCAACCCTGCAAACAGAAGACTCCTTTTCAAATACAACAGGTGTGGAGAATCTCATCACACTAGAACTTGGGGACATCCAAGGAAGCTGGATGTTGGCAGATTTAGGACAGAGAAAAGAAAGTTCTTAGCTACATAGTACATAGTTAAAACTATGGAACTCTGCGACATGAGGCAGTGATTGCCACCAACCTGGATGGCATTAAAAGAGGATTAGAAAAATTCATGAAATACAAAGCTGCCAGTGGGTTATGTCCATGACGGCTATGCTCTACTTCCACAGCTGGAGGCAGCAATGCTTCTGAAAACCCATTGCTGGAAACTGCAGGAGGGGAGAGTGACCAGGTCAGCCACTATGAGAACAGGATGCTGAACTAGATGGGAAAGTGGCTTAAACCAGCAGGGCTATTCCTATGTTTATATATTTCATCAATGCAGGTGAATTGTAGTGAATTATTATGCCACAACTCTGTGTGCAGTGTCAACATTTTGTGTGGAATTTCTCCAGTCATCTGGAGATTATAAACCTGCCATTTGCCCTGTTTTCATGTTTTCCCCTTCTGAGAAGGAATTTGAATAGGAAAGCAAAATGCAGGCATATTTATTTCTCTCAGTTATATAAATCTGAGGGACAATGTTTTCCACTGAGCCAGTGTACTGGTCAGTAAGAATCCCTGCCAGCATCTCTGAATGGCATCCGTTCAATGGCAAAGCCTGCCAAAACCTAACAGCCGACAACATCTAATTTCTGAGCATATTATAGGGTTACGTCTCTGACCAATTTTACTCTTATTACACGTTTAGATTGAATCTGCTCTCTCATTCTGAGCCGATGATGAAAACTAAACTCTCCATATGCTTAATTGCTGTCATAATGGGAACATCAAAGTGTGCACTGGGTTTGGTATGACAATTGCTGTTTATGGAATCGTTCCCTTAGTCCCTATAATGTTTTTTTGGGTAAACCGATGATTGTTGTTGGCCCCCCCCCCCCCCGATCTTTACGCATATCCATTGAATTTGGCACAGTGGGAAGTGCAAAAGAACTGTTCATTAAATGCTCCTGGCCTTAAAAAGTGCAGCTGGATATAAAAGTAAGCCAAAGTAGGTAATGTAAAGAGGTGAAATACCAACATATTCTTGTTGGTATGTCCAGAAAAGTGGGTAGGTTCCCAGTTATTGTTAATTTATATGCTCCAAAATATTTACAGAAGAGTTGGCCACTTTGCTCAAAGTATCTGAGATCTAGTCTACTCATGAAGCTGAACGAGGCTACGGAGTTGTGTTGAGTGGATCACTTTGGATTATGGGAGTGTGTGTGGAACACATAGGATTCCACTTCACTCTACCCTTGGAAGCCTTGTACAGAACATTGTACAGAACAAAAAAAAAACATGGTACATGGGGGTTGCCATCTCCCCCTCCCCGTACAATTATTCAGGAAACGGACTGCATGTTACAATGCAGAGTCACTTCCTATGAGAGTTTTCACCTTCTGTGGGAGGAAATTATATACTTTACCTATTTAGATATTTTATTCTTAGGTTTTAGTTGGTTCACTGGGAGAATTAGAAACAAGCTGAAGTTTAGAGTAGGAATAAGCAACCCATGGTCCTCCAGACATTGTTGGACTACAACTCCCATTGTACTCCCATTGACCATGCTGACTGTGGTTAGTCGGAGCTGGTACCAAAAAGGCAACAGAGGTGCTTCCTGTCTGATATTATCATAGAATCATAGAGTTGGAAGAGACCACAAGGGCCATCCAGTCCAACCCCCTGCCAAGCAGGAAACACCATCAAAGCATTTCTGACAGATGGCTGTCAAGCCTCTGCTTAAAGACCTCCAAAGAAGGAGACTCCACCACACTCCTTGGTAGCAAATCCCACTGGACATATTCAAGGAGATAGGATTCCAAAGGGGAGGTGTCACAGTACTAAAGGCCTGATTCCTACACTGTGTGGAATAGACCTCCTCATAAGATTGGTATCTGCAGGAAGCCCTCACCTGCAGAGCACAATGGTTGATTGGGTATATAATGGGTGCGGCAACCTTTTAGGGTATCCTGGTCCCAAGATGTAAAGGGCTTTATAGACCAAAACTGGAAACTTGAACCGTTAGCTAACTGCTAGAACATGTAATTCAACAAACAAAACCTAGCATGCATAGAGCAAAGCAGCTGTCAGAGTTTCAGCATAACTTAACCGGCCACTCTATGGCCCAAGGTTAGCTCCTACACACAAATACATTTCAGAGTTGCACTTCCCTGTCTGATTATGTCACCATTTCTATGCAGCAGCATTCTGCAGTCATGTAAAATGCTCCAGCCTTTCAATACAGCCTTGAACTGTCAAATACCAATCATGATAGATAGATCTCCAGCATGCCAGAAGGTAAGTGTGTAATTATTTATAAAAGGGTCTACAGGCTCTACAAGCACTCAGGCGTGCATTAAACTTGGTCTGAGGAATTACAGGGAGTCAGTTTTTCTATTGATTTGGTCACAAAAGAGTTACTAAAGGAGAAAACGTATAGCCTTTTTAGTGGAAAGGTAATGGCAGCTAACGTGAAATGATGCTATACAACTATCTCCAAGCTACTTTACAACATTCTCTTTATTGCCCTTGCTTACATAATTTAGCAATGCCTCCAAGTGATAAATGACATTTAAGTTGAAAGTGAAAATTAGTTGCTTGGGTAAAAAAAAAAAAAAGGATGGTGGAGATTTTTAAGCTTCCTTCTGTGGGCTGATAAAGCACAATCACATTATTGATTATTATCCATTCATACTACAGCTTTCAGCATCTGAAGTTCATTCTCACTAGCTGGTCTCACTCTAACACCGACAGAAGGTGCTACTGAACTTTGCTTGTCTCAAACAATGCAAGCTTTTGCCATCACAATACCACACATGTGACAAGTACCCTGCATTTCCCACACCTGTCAACCTACTTAATCTCATCCTGGCCTCCTCCTCCTCCTCCTTGGGTTAAAGTTAAAGAGATTTCAGAGTGATGTGTGCATGTATATTACCTAGGAAGGGCAATTTGGGTCCTCCTCTATATTATTTATTATTATTATTTATATCCTGCCTTTTCTTCAGTCTGGGACTCAAGAGGCTTACACAGCTAAAACAGAGCAGCTAAAAAACATAGAAAAGGCAATCATTAAAATGTGATGTTGTGGGAGAGACCAGTTGACCAATATCTTCCAATCATTCTTGATGGTGGCACAGCTTCTTTCTTTCTGTTCATTACCTACAATGCACAGATCATTCTGGGGAAATGCATGCACAAAGCGGTGGCAAATATTTGGAGAATATATTTGGAGAATATTCAGCAGATGTCCATCTTTTGGGGAGGCTTGACAAAGGAAATTCTCAGAAATTTTCTCAGAATTATGAGAAATTTCAACTCAGCTCTGCAGTCACTATTACATCCTCTCCAACCCATGTTCAACTTTTAATGGAACAAAAATCTACAGCAACTATCTCTTTCATTGCTAACTCCCCAGTATTTTGTTTTTGTCACTACATTCCCCCTCCCAAGATCCTTAAATCCTAACTCATCCATAAATTGGGAATGTTATGCAAATATTTATGAATCATGAAATTTGAAAGGATGGCTATAAATTCATTTTTTTAATCCCCCAAATGGAAGTTTTTCTTGAAATTTTGTCCTCTGAATCCCCCCTACTACAATCTACCACTAGAGCTTAAATTGGCAAAACTCACAGCTCAAGGGCAGCTATAAAACACCCCTTGTGACCACTCTCTCATTTTTAATAGATTTTCAGTTTTATAGCAGTGACATTTATATATGCCAAGACTGAACATGCTCATTATGAGTGTTTATTAAACAAAAAGGCTACTAGTGGTATGGTGATTAATCAGTCAGTGTTGATTGAAATCCTTGATGAAATGAAGCACGAGCTGTTTGAAAAATAATTGAATGGAATCATATAATCCATGAATCATCTCCGGAATGCACATTTATTAAAGCAGAATTCATCACTAAGGTATTTTGTCAAGCAGGTTTTCGTACCCTTGGGAGATTTTACTAGTGGATAAAAAAAAATGCCAGATGTTGCTATATCTAAAGTGAAAAGAACAGACATCAATTAAATATAAAGCGCAGCTGTGTAATATTCTAAAGACTTCTGATGTGTGAACTTATTGAGGAATAAAATCAAACAAGCATTTACAGCAGACAGAGATCTGAAATTCAACAGCAGTAGCATTCCAATTAACATTACTCCTCTGGGGTAAGTGGGGGCAGATGACCCCCCATCAACATTGAAAGCATGTATGGGGGGTTGTTGCATGGGATGGGTGGACTAGCCTACCCACTGCTAGTGCATGCAGCAGACATGTGCTATTGCGTGCACATGGTAGTGCCACACACAAGGCAGCCCCTGGGGGGGGAAAAATCAGACTTGATATTATTGTACATATTATTTGCATCATGGGCCATTGTGCTATCAGTGGCTACTAGTCACTATGCCAAATCACTCCCATTATCAGAAGGAGTACTCCCCCGCCACAAGGCGCTCTTGGGTGAGGGGGGGGCGTCTTGCCAATCATCTCCCATTGTTCATCGGCTTGGAGGATTAGTTGATTTACGGGGTCTCACCCTACCAAATGCTGAGCAGCAGAGGAAGCATCTCATCAACTTGAAGCCAGAGTAATGTTGCCCGTGTTAGGGAGCAGGGACTCTGAATCACCCCCCACCCCAATTGCACACACATTTCTTTGTGCACGGAAGGAAAGCAATGCTGCAATATTGTTGCATATGATCATTTTACAATCAATTTGCAATGTAGTTATTTGCACAGGTGTCCATACTGCTAATGTGAAGGGGGGGGGGGGAATATCATGGCAGTGAACAGCATAAAACCAGCAATAAAACTGCATTCATAATACAAGTACAAAATAAAGCGCTGATCAATAGATCAGCTCAATTAGCCAACGTAGCTAGATCACTCTTACATTGATCACCCCTCAAGGAAGCCTGACCGAACAGAAGAGGTTTAAGCAGGCATCTAATTGCCAATACTGTAGGTGCACTTCAGGTGAAGAGAACATTTGGCCTTCCAGATGACACTAAACTCCCATCAGCCCTAGGGATTATGGTCAGTGGCCAGCATTTGAAGGTCCAAGGTTTCCCAACACATAATGTAGTTAATGAAGATATTACTTTTTACCACACTGTTTGTCTTTGGGGGGGGGCAGGGTTCATACAGTCACTACCCTGACTATGGGGCAACAGGGGGGAAAACCTACTATATATGGCCATGATAATCTATATCTGGACCATGATAACCCATCACAAACCACTCAGTGACTGGTCAAAGAGAAAATATGGTATTACACCTACATTTTGAAGTTACAGTGTGTGGCCACATAGCCCACATTAAAGCCACACTATTGTGTCTCTGTTTTCAACCACTTCAAGAGCCAGACATTCCAGGTGTCCCAGAAATGTCATTGTATATCAGCACCTTCAATTGATTCATCATCTGTTTCCTGCATTTTTCACCATATCTTATATGTAAATGAGACAGAGCATTAGCATGAGGAGGGGTTTAATGGTCTATTAGCAGAACATAATTGACCATAAGGGAAAATTATGGCTAGTTTTGAGACATACGTATTTTAATAGGACAATATCCTCCTATGTAATCACTTCATTTGTCTTCCAGGTAAGACAAATAATTAGAAAGGTCATGTCAGAGGATCAGAGCCATGCCAGATTAATTATGGCCAATGGTGGGGCTTGGGTCAGGGAGCAGATGATGAAGGGAAGGCAAGAGGGGACAAGTGGAACATTCCGGGTGCACATGGAAAAAACCTATGCAAAATAGTTTAATTTCTAAAACTACAAATGCTTAATTTTTCAAGCTTACATACTTTGCTTACTTATTTGTTTGAACGCTGGGTGCAGTACAATTTGAAACAACCAACAAAACACCATGCAGGATGCAAACAATTCATAATGGTAAGCAAGTCAAGAATAAGAAGGAATGTGGTTTCCCCAATCAGCCTTGCAGAGGTCTTCAGAGTCATTTTTGTGAATGGGGATGAAGGGAGACCTAGAGAGCAGGCACAGCCAGGATGTGCACCCTGCCACATTAGCTTAGTCTTAGGAAATGGACAGTTTTTAAATGTGCAAAGATGCAAAGACATTTCCTTACAGTGGGAGCGACCTTATTATACAAATTATGGCATTTACCTCTTGGAATGGGATGGGAAGGCATGCATTTCAACTATAATGAATGGGTGTGTGGGTGTGGGTGTGTCCCTTTAACAAGCACTTTGTAATCTATTACTATTACTACTTAGTGTTACTGCTGCTGGTTATTTTCCTATCTTGCTGGGAGCACATACTGGAAGACGCTGTACTGTAGTGAATTCAGGATGTGTCATTTATATTTAAAATATCTATAAACAGCTGGGAATCAAGCAGGGGAAATGATCGCATTTTGTTCAGCTGAAGATAAATGTTTGCCACTTTAGAACTTCAGGAGGGATGACATTTTGTCAGACTCCCGTGCCAGATTGTTATGACGCCGGCTCCGATCTAACTGCAGCTACATAATGCTCCTAAGTGATGAATGTAAGAAGAGGGTTAGAAATAGCAAAAAAAGAAGAAAGGAAACAACTTATTCATAGTGTGTGTGTGAGAGAAATGTACAATGCATTCTATCTAAATTTATCTATTCTACTTTATAGCAGAAGAAAAAAGGGAGGAAGCGTATATGTATGGTGGAAAACACTACCAATTCTGTGTCCTGTATGAGAGTTTCTCATAGGCATCTGTGACCACTGACAGAAACCAGATACCAGGCTAAATAGTCCTTGGATCCGATTCTTATTTTCTTTTTGTTAGCTAAATCCTTTAAGTAATGCAGAGTCCAGAGAGAAAAGTCCTGATAACACTTTACTGATCAAAATGGAACCAAAACAGTATAATTTAAGGAGAAAGGAGAGAGATTTTGTTTTCTTTATTCAGGCTTTGTGCATAGCAGGGGAGATGTCCAAACACATATACAGAGAAAAAAACTCCCTCAGAACTAACAGAGCCAATCAGAGCACATGGTACCTCAGTGAAAATTATGCCACTTTGCCTGGTTGCTAAACAGCACTGCCATTTGTCCCCCTCTTGGGAAGTTGTCTCAAAAATCTTAACTATATTAACTCTTAGGAGGTCACAGCATGATCTCTGCTGTTTTACTTCCAGCACACCAGAGCTAGACTAATATTGCCTTGTTATGAGTGTCCTAGAGTCATCTGGCTGGTGACTGTTAGAATACAGATGCTAGAATAGATGGACCCCCTCAATCTGATCCAACAAGGCATTTCTTTTAAAATTATAGACTTGCAGAATTGGAAGGGATCCCCACTGATCATCTAGTTCAACCCCCTGTCAATGAAGACAATCCACTGTGACAGAACACTGATAGGTGGCCATCCAGCCCCTGCTTAAGTACTTGCAACGAAGGAGAATCCACCACTTTCTGAGGCAGTCTGCTCCACAACCAAACAGCTTTTATCATCCAAAGTCCCCCTCTCCTCTCTCTCTCTCTCTCACACACACACACACACAGAGAGAGAGAGAGAGAGGAGTTAGAGAGGAGTTCAGTCTAAATCATCTAACTTGTAATTTGAAACACATTGGTTTTGGTTCTACCTTCTGAAGCACGTGCTATTTATCACCCAGTTCACAGGCTGAGGCTTTGTTACTAGCGACTTCCATTGTGATTGAAAATCCTGCAAAGGCTGCAGGCTTTGCAATCTTCTCTTCCATCTATTGCATATACGCTCCCAACATAAAATGAAAACTTTTTTATTCATATTATTGTCTTTGCAAATATTGCTAGCAAAGGACTTGCTCCCTCCTGAAAACTGTCAGTCCCCTTTTTGCCATTGTGCATTCTGCTGTGCAAAGGAGATATAGATATATACAGTTATAGTTATGCAGTGTCAGACATGAAAGCATCAATTCTAAATAAACATGAGGTCACAGAGCTCAAGATTCAGAAAGCCATTATAGAAAATTGCAGCCTTTGACTGATTCCAAATCCCAAAGCTCACATAAAAGCTCCAACCTTATAATTAAAAGTGGGTCAGCTTAAAAAGGGACCATTCTTATCACCTACCTGCCAACTCTACCTCAGTGGGTGGTGGACTCCCAGATGCAGCCCACAAGCTTTTCCCACTCTCTCCTCCGATGGCTGGGAATTCACAAACTGGAAATCATGCAGAAGGGGGGAAAGAGCTTTCTGCTGCCACCAGTGATGGCAGAACTAGATATAATGGGCTTAAGTCTGGGGTCAGCAACCATTTTCAGCCGGGGTCAGTCCACCATCCCTCAGACCATGTGGTGGGCCAGACTATTGGGGGGGGGGGGTTTAAACGAATTTCTATGCCCCACAAATAACCCAGAGATGCATTTTAAATAAAAGGACACATTCTACTCATGTAAAAACACATTGATTCCCGGACCGTCTGTGGGCCGGATTTAGAAGGCTGTTTGGGCTGCATCCGGCCCCCGGGCCTTAGGTTCCCTACCCCTGGCTTAAGTTATAGCCTACTGGAGCTATAGGGAACCATAGCTCAGAGGTAGAGGATTCACTTTGCACACCGAAGATTCTGGGTTCAATCCTTGGCATCTCCAGGTTTGAAAGCTATGCATCAAGCATTCTGTTATTCATTTTTTTATTAACAATTTTGGGGCAACTATTGTCCATCTGCCACTTTCAGGTCCTTCATCTATCACTCTACTTCACCCCAATACTTCTTGGGTCCATATACGCTGACTTTTTGGCAGCATTTTATCCACTTTAACTTGCTTTCGTGGGGAGAGATTACCCTGGCCTCATTCATTGACCAGGGAGAAGTAGCAGCTGCAGAGAGCTTGCTTTTGCCACCCTGCCAGAAGTAACACACTGTGGCCATGGCACAGTGATAGAGGATACAGAAAGTCCCAGGTTCAATCCCCAGAATCTTCTGGTAGCGCTAAGAATGTGCCCTGTTTGAAATCCTGAACAGTAACTACAAGTTATCATGGACAATGCTGAGCCAGATGGACCTAGTGTCTAACTCAGTATAAGGCAGTGTCTTATGCTTAAACTACCCAGAGTCCTCAGGCTGCAAAGCTGAAAGAAAGCACTCTGGCCCCACCCATTGGCCAGAGGATTAAAGACTGCCGACTTGTGTAGTTTTGATGTGGTTTTGATATTACAATATTCCTGTAAGCCACCAAGAGAATCATTTGATTGAAAGCCAGGGGTACTAAATAAATAAGTTTTGCTTCATATTTATGTTCTTCATGCAAAAAAGGGGATGAGCAGGACCTAGGCATTCATCACCCAAACTGCTTTAATAACTTACCCATTGGTTTTAAGGTTGCTGCGGGATCGCCAGCTTGACAAGTGGCTCATACAGACAGTGTCACCCACATGCTAGAAGCTGTGCAAGAGCCTCATTCTGTGTGCTAGTCACCACTGCCAGTCTGTTAAAATGTCACATTCACAGCCACAAGTTAGATCCATTCCTCATCATGATTATGTACGGTTCATTGCTATATAATGAGCTGATCAAACTGTTTGTCTCGCTTCATATTCCTCGCTGTCTAATGCTTTCAATAATTATTTATATTCCAATAGGCAATCAGGAATTCTAGAGTTTCTCAATACACCTTCTGCTTTTATTTAGGGATGTGGAGATGAAGAGCTGCCATTGGTTCTGTTTCCACAACTTATCTGATGGTATGAAATGAGTGCCTGCAGGTGGATTATTATTATTATTATTTATCATTATTACTTTATAATCTGCATTCTCCAAAATAGGTTGAACTTGTGCTTGGATTGTGTTTGTTTGTTTTGGTGAGTTACCAAGGGCTGCACCTCCACTCACTCTGCCCACCATCCTCTTTGCCAGTCCACCCACATTATACCCTTAGAACTTCTCCCTCCCACCCCATGCAACTCCTAAGCTCCCTTTCCCCCTTTCCAGCCCCATTCCTGAAGAAACTTCTCTCCTCTTTCTGCAGCCTTGCTTTGCACTCCCATGTCTATTTTTTGTCATCCTCCTCTTGTGCTACCCCCTTGCACACAGACCACACCATGGTAACCTCCTGCATTTTCCTCCTTCCAAACTTTGCAACTACTAAGCACCCTTTTAATCTTCCACCCTATTATGAAACCACCATCCCCTCTTATTCTTCAGACCTTTACATGTCCTTGCTTTCATCTTCAAACCCATCCCCATCCCTCCTACTCCCCCTTTTATGCAACCCCTTTGGACCCCCATTTTTACCTTCATTCCTCTTTTCCCTCCACCCTATTACTTTTATTTCAACTCTCCTTGCACACAGATCACCCCAATTTCACACACCATCATTACCTTCCCCTAGCTTTTCCTACTCCTTTTTTCAGCTCCTGCCTGAACACATACCACTTCCATCGCCATGCCAGCTCCTCTCTCCTCCTCCTTTGCACTCTGTCCTGAACCCCTGGCCTACCTGGCAGCAAGTCAGTATGCCAAGTCCAAAGTTCAAATTCTGTGGGTTGATCCACGCAAGCAAAGTCCAAAGGTCCAGAAACAAGGTTCAGGGTCAATCCAAGTAGCCAAGTTCAAAGTCCAGCAGTAAGGATACAGTCTAGAGTCAATCCTGAAGCACAGTCCTGTGGAGGTCCAGGAGCCTCCAAGTCAAGCTCCATCAACATTGGTATTTGAGCAGACACAGCACCTCAGTTCTGCTGCCCTTTTATACATTGCATGGTGATTGCAGCATCCAGGCTTGATGAGGCATGTGACCCTCACCTGTTCCAAGCTTAGAAAATGCACATCTCCCTCCCAGAGCTAGTGAGCTCCACCTGGCCAGCTAGGGAGCTGGGTTGTGGGTCCTTGCCTGCCTCAGCCTCTCAGAGCGCCCCACCCACTGCTCCCTATGCCTCAAAGTGCTGTATTTGTGGAGATTGGGGGCTCCTCCGTCTCTGGTGATGGACCCTGTGGCTCTGGTTCCTGTGCACTGACCCTCATCATTCTCTGTTGCCCCATTAGTACTTCCTATACCAATCTCTCCTTTTCCCATCCCCAGCTTGCCCCAGTGTTTCCCAGTCCTGGCTACACCCCTTTCTGGGATCCTCTTCCTCCTTCCTCTGGACACACACACACACACACACACACACACCATACTGATTTATGTTACTGTATTTTTAAGGTGAATAGAATCTTAAGAGCAAGACAATCATACTTGTTTAATTACAGAATGTTCAGTTCAGTTGATGGATGTTGGACATGTATGTATTTGAATGTTTATAAATATTGCTTGTAAATTAGTATAATGCATCTGGGAGAAGTTTAAAACAACCCATTTTTTTCCTCTCCTTTCAGTGTATCTCTCTTCTCACTGTACCCAAGCAATGGCAGAAGGTTGAGTAAAGTGGGGGTGGAGGGTAACTGAGAAAAGAAAATGTGATTTTAAACTACAGCATGGATTTGAATAAAGCGGTCATCTCTAGCACCTGGGACATTGAGAGATGCACAGCGCAGGGCAGGGTTTTCACACAGCAAAGTCAATATCAAAGGCTGTTGTGTAGCCTATACATCAAACACTGTATAGCTTTCTTTGGAGGTTGCTCCCCATGCTGTAAGCCTTCCAAAGAGAGCTTATATCTCACATAAATGTAGCCCCTCTGCATAGCATTATAAGCTGTACGCCGGCTCCCTCGGCCAATAAAGAGAGGTGAGCGCCGCAACCCCAGAGTCGTCCGTGACTGGACCTAATGGTCAGGGGTCCCTTTACCTTTTAGGAATATGGCAGCTGTCATTTACCGTACATTGAAAATAATGCTGTAGCATGTGCCTCTATGCAGAGCAAATCTGAGTGTCTCCCCCCACCCCACCCCCCCGGCCGCCGTTATGTATCTTCAAAATACATTTTCTTTGAAAGCATTAGCCTTGGTTCTATATTCCCTCCCAGAGTCCTTTCATTTTCATACTACTGAAACACTGCTGACATTTAGAGAGACCTTTACAGAAATGATATACATAGATATCCTTACTGATATGCATAGGATAAGAAGTAGTGTGGAATGGTTCCCCCACCCTCACCATCATGACAACAGCATTTACAGTAGTCCTAGCCCTCCTGTTAGGTAGAAGCTCCCTGGCTGTATCCTTCGGCTGGAAGACAGAAGCTCTATTTTGCCCTTGGTCTTGTGGCGAGCCAGGAGAAATGGAAGAAAATCCAATCACATAGAACAAGACAATTAACAATGAAGAGTCATGGGTGGATTAAGGGAGGTCAATTTTCAATAACGGTGACATTGCCTCCTCTTAGATCAGCCATACAAGCACATATATACTAGGCCGTTTCCCCACGTAGCTGCAGCACTGTAGGAGCTGCCTTTCTGTGATACCATTGTCGTTGGCATGCATGTTTGAATGATCCAGCCAATTGCATACCATTTTGCCATGCAATTGGCATAGTCCCTTCCAACTAAGTGCCAACCACTTGAGGGAAAACTCAGCCTGCCTCTGCCTCGGTTGCATCAAACATATACAACCCACTGACATCTGGCTTTGCCTCACCAGAAAGCACTCACAGCACTGCTGTGAAGTGATGCTTTCTTAATTCAGAAAACCTTTCTAAATCCAAAGATTGGTCTAAGACACTTTGCGGCCAGAAGCAACGGGCAATATGTTGCCTTCTTCTTTACACATACAGAAGCCAATTGGACTGGCAGTTCAATCTTCCTTTAATAATGGCAACAGCATAGTGTCCCCCACAGCACCTGGGGGAAGCAGAGTGTCTTTTGCAGATGCCCACCCTCTTGAAGTGTGGGCGAGGTTTTACCCTCAGTTCTTGCTCTCAGAGTCTACTTCTTTAAAAAGTAAAAATTAATTGTGAGATTATTTTCATTTGCCTTAATCACTGTAGTGGATAATTGTTGGGAAAACGTGTAATTAATTGATGCAACAGTTTGACATAAGACACAATTGACAAAAAGCTTTGTAGACATTTTTATCTGAAGACATGGAATGAAGTAATTAATCCCTCATTAGTTCTGAATGCTTTCAAATGCTTTGGAATATGTCTGCATTTAGTGCTTAATCTTTAAGATAATATATCTTCTACTGGCATAAACTACAGAAGGTAATAATAATAATTAATAATAATAATTCCTTTTCTGAGTTTTGATTTTTTTTAATTAATTATTTGACATCCTCCAAATGTTGCTGGACTCCAGCTCATCCCAGTCCCAGTCAGAATGGTCAATGATTAGAGATGTTGAGAGTTGGAGTCCAGTGACAACTGAAAGGCACCATATTGGTCACCCCTGGGCCTTCATTGGAACCTCCATTCCAACCTTCATTGGAAGCTTTGAAACAGAAGCTGGATGGCCATCTGTCAGGGATTCTTTAGCTGAGTTTCCTGTATTCCAGGGGCTGGACTAGATTACCCCTTCCAACTCTGAAACCAGCATGAACAGTAGAAATTGTTGATGTTTTCCTTCACACCTTTTCTGATCCCATTAATTATCAGCCCCCCCCAACACAACTGATTCAATTTGCATTTTTTTTATTAAAAAAGCACAATAACTTGCATCTTAAATATAAATGTCTATTGACATAATGTATTGATTGGCCCTGATTATACTGAATTTGCAGATCAGTTCTTATTCCCTAAGCACCTACATCCCATCACCATAAGATTTTCTGAGCTGCGCTGCAGATGCCCATTTGTTCAACTGAGAATCAGGATTTGATATGATGTTTCAATATATTTCTCCTAGAAACGTCCCAGTGTAGGGGGAAAAAGTGCTTTGCTTCAGACCCCTGAAGGTATCAGATGGTTTGAAGGAGCTCATTTGATGTTGAATGACAAGCACTTTCATAGGCAAGGACAGTTAAAGAAAATGGGGATGCGGAAAAAAGAGATTTTTCAAGAATTCACAAAGAATAGCCTTTTACTAGTGAGAGCAATAGGGTCAAGGGGAATTGGGAAATAATTGACACTTTGCAGGATCTGCTCCCCATTGTATGCAGTGTTGAACAAAACTTTGGAGAGGGCTTAGACTTACTCTCTTACACAGGACAAACTTTTGTCTCATGGAAATACTTTAACATCAGGCATCCATAGCCTTGCACATCTTAGCTAACTGAGTTCCCTGGTGTCCCATGAAGTCCCTTTTAATGTGAGCAAGGGCAGGTGAAGCTTTGCAACCTTTCTCTTAAATGCTCACATTTTAACCACTCCTTTGTTCTTAAAATGCTTTCATTCTCAGCCTCGAATCATCCAATTGTATTCTACTGAAAATAATACTGTACTTAGGTTTTGCACTATGCATATAGGTTGCAGGTGCGTTGTTTATTTCCCTACACCTTTGGGGTTTACCTGCTAAGAGTTCTACCAATTTATCTGGCCTACTTATTGGGATCTTTTCTGATCTGATATCTCAGAACTTTGCTAAAGTGTGCTGCATTTGAAAATTCTGGAAATATTCATAGGTGAGTAATGGAAATAATATCTGATAACAAACCATGTAAGTGTAAATTATGTTTGATATCTGTCTCCCTGGCTTACTTATTTACTTGGCCACACTGTGAAGTTAGTATTAGTGCCAAACAAAGGCAATAATGGACTTCTTTTAAATGTCTGTAATAGAGACGTGTGGAACATCACTAAGTGATTGATCTTGCTGAAACATTTTTTTTTTACATCCTAGATGATCAGTGGGTGGGTGGATTGCTCCAACTCTCATTCTATAAGTCTTTTTTTCTCTCTTTAGCACACATACATGTAAATGCATGGACATGGACATTAAGGCTCTATGAAATTCCAACTCTGCCATTTCACATACAACAGCTGCAGAAGTATATTTTGAGCAGATGATATAACCAGTTCTAGGACAATTATGTTTTGCAAATATGTTTTTACCACAAAGAACAAATTCTTCAGGCTTTTAAATCAATGAAAGATTGTGTATTTATTGTAATTCCCTTTTTATGAACCAAGCCTGGTATTGCTGAATAAGTTTATGAAACTATGTTTGCAAAAGTTCTTTTACATTTAATGACTGTTGCTGCCAGCCAAATCCTTGATGTACTGTGCTTGTGTGTGTGTGTGGATGGCACAGAAATATCCCTGTTCTCAACCCAAACAAAGCTCTGTGAGCTTCCACCTACAAAGAGATGCTGGCATTCTCTCCTCTGCTACGAAGTCCCCCAAAATAGGGTGGAGAGGGAGTAAGCCAGCCCAGGGTCCACTGGTTGCCAACCCAGCCCCACTGCCATCACTGGGTGGCATTGGACCCAAAACCTGTGCCAACTCCAGGTTGGTATAGGACAGAGCAGGGATTTGCTGGCTGGGATGAGCAGTGGGTCAGCAGACACTGTTCTGTCACACCACAGCCAATGGTGTGAATGAAATTTAATACAACATGGCAAAAAGCCATAGTTCCATAATGAAACAAGTAATGCAGTGTAAAAGGAACATTAGAAACAGAGACAGAAGTGCTATCATTATAGCCAGGAAAACTAATGCAGTAATTCCCGTATCTGAAAGCACCCAATACTTCGTTTTTGTACAAGTTGAGGCTTATGAATCAGACAATGTTTTTGTTATGAAACTTGCTGAAATCAAATAAAACATTTCCAGCATTTTTTTTAATCAATGGAAAATAAACAATCGCATAATGAGAAAGCACAGAATGGGTCAGCCTTCTTCAGCCTGCTTCCCAGATGTTTTGAACTAAAACTGATCAGGGCCAATGTTCAAGGTTGAAGAAAATTGCAGTCTAAAACATCTGGAGGGTGCCAGCTTGGGGAAGTCAGTTAGGTAAGAAAGATTAAGGCAGGTATGCTTCTGCAACTTCTTATGGCAACTTCTAGCAGAAGCAAGCCAAAACAGGAGTGTGAGGAGCCCTGGAACAAGCAAGTCACTGATACGAGAGATTATTTTGAGGACTTCAACATGCTTGCACACAATACAGCTAGGAATGTAAATGCCACTTGTGTTAGATCATAATCACTGCCTGCCATCAATAATGGGTAAACATTCACACAGTGTAATAAAATTGAACGCTAACCAGAATAGCCATCAATTAAGGGAGTAACTTCCCTATATAATGGCAAATTAATTTTAACAAAATATCATATTGCCCATTTGATGTTCAGGCTTGGTTTGAAAGGGTTATAAATAAGGTGGCCGTGTGAGCTACTTTCCAGAGAGCTGCAGTCCTCTGTTGAAAGGCTTGCTGGTGTACATCTGATTGAAAGATAAGGAACTCTTAGAACGGAAATAAGAGTCCTTGGAGCTGCTTCATCAAGAGCGAGCACCTAAGCAGCCTCTGCTTGGTCCTGAAAAAAGAAAGGGGCAAACAAGAGTCTCCATGTATCCAACTTGACAAGAACCGCCCCCTGTTTGAAGGACTCACAGACTACTGTCTGAAGGAGACCTGTTTGAAGACAGTCTGATCCAAATCCAGTTTGAAGAACCCTAGGAAGCGAAAGCAGGGACCTTTAAGCTGCCCATTAACTGTTAGCACCGGAGAACGGACTGCAAAGGTGCAAATGTTGCCTGTGGTCACAGTGTTCCCCCCTATGGTGAAATGTATTGTATTTCTATTTCAGGTACAGTAATAATTAGTCACTTTTGTTTCTATTATCATTTGCAAACCTGTATCCTCTTTTTGACCTCATTTTAGGTGCTACATTTCCTCTGTTTTGGTGAGGGGTAAGTGACCAACTCAAACATCAAGCCCAGCAGGACAAGTGGCATGTAATTTTGATGGTGCAATTTCCATCAAAATAGAGCTCCTGAGACAACTTTCAAGTGGCATATTTCTACCACTCTAAAGGAAAGCAAATGGAAGGGAACCTATTACTGTATTACACCATATGTTAGTGAAAAGGCAAAGTTTTGATATGCCATTGTGAGAACTCAACTTGCTCACAGAGTTCAGGTTGCTTGTACGAAGCTACCATGAATTGTGCCAGATCACCGGGCTACTTATCCCAGTACTATATATTCTACACAGAAACAGTTGCAATATTTCTTTTTTCCCCTGCTGCAAATATTCATAAAGAGATTCATCAAGATTTTTGGCAATGTCAATTTCATTTCCTTCAGTTTCTGACTTAAACTGAACCTTCAATTCTCCACAATTCTGCATCAATCTGAGAATTTTTTAAATAAAAATCCTCACAAAAATTCTTCAGCTTTTCAGCATGAATTTTTCCTAACAAGCACATATTTGCATGTGATACTGACTAAAATACATATCTTTTACAAGCAATTTCTCTTAATATAATGCATTTTTTGCATCCTATTTTCACATATGTGCATTACTATCTACACTTTTACAATAGTATGTTTATTTTTGTAGTTACAGGTGGGTAGCCGTGCTGGTCTGCCATAGTTGAAACAAAATAGAAAATTCTTTCCAGTAGCACCTTAGAGACCAGCTGAGTTTGTTCTTGGTATGAGCTTTCGTGTGCATGCACACTTCTTCAGATATTTTTGTAAACATTGATTGGAGAACTGCATCGCAATATTCGGGTCAGTATGAATTTTTAAGGACGGTTGTGCTTCAGGGGTGAAGAGGGTACAGAGAAAGATTGATTGCATGAGCTGTCTTCTGTTCACACAATCATTGGATACCATCTGGTTATATTCCAGCTATTTTCTCTAATATCCATATAAAAATAATAATAAAAATCTCCCTCTTCACATACACCTTCAAAACATACTAGGTCATGAATTGGCTGGTTCTGAGACATAGGAAGCATTGGGCATGGTGCTCCAGGAGGCTGAGGCAGGGAAGGACCCATGGTGTGTTTTCTGACCCTGGACTTTGGATTTTGGACTATGAATTTTGGATTTTGCTTGCGTGGATTGAACCCTGGTCTTTGAACTTTGGACTTGACACACTGACTTGCTGCTGGGTAAGCCAGGGGTTCAGTACACTAGAACCTGAGCCAACTTTATTATATATCCTCTTTTCTGTTTGAAACTCAAACTTAAACTGAAAAGTAGTTATAAATCTAGACTGTTGTTATTGCTGTTATGTCCAATAGTTAAGTTTTGAATTTTGTACAATTTTTCTTTAGGGCGAATTCTCACTCAAAAAGGAATGCAGATATTACACTTACACACACAAACACATAAACACACACACAAACACCCAGGAAGATTAATCCTGTTTATCTTATTCCTGAGCTCACTGTAGGCTAGGATGTTGTTGTCTACACTTACATCACTGTATCTGTGTGTATCCCTTGGCATTCTCTAGAGTTTAACTTCTCCAAGATCTATATTGAAATCTGGATAATCTGTCGCTGATGCAACTGGTGATTTTGGAGGTCTTAACTAAGCTTTATATGTAGCCCATATTTTTAATAAGTTAGAGAAAATAAGTTATTTTGGCTGTCGAACAATGATTTGTCCACAATATTGTTGTTGTTACATAATTACATTTATTCTCAGTACATGGGGGGGGGGTTGTGGGAAGTGTCTGAGCTTGGAAAGTATGCTTGTGGATTCACTATATTAACAAGCAAATATTCTCTGTATGTGGTCCGCACAAGTAGCTCTTTCCTATGAGCTAAAAATGAAATGCAAATAAGCATCTAATTCTAATGTGTCAGACTGCCTCAACCTGGAGCCAGTAACAGGCTTTCCCACCCCACCCCATCCCACCTTGTATCCTAGACTGTAGTCATACTGGATCCAGTGAGACATCAAGAATGGTGGCCAATCCTAGACACATATATATGAGTAAGTAGAACTTTATATGGATTTCCCTGCATTAGCAAGACTCATATATGCAGTTTATTTGTAAGTATATATGGTGTACTTATGTTACACCAATATTTCTGTAGAATACACATCTGAAGAATACTACATTGCATGAATTATTGGTAGCAATATAAAGTGTGGACATGTGGTTCACCTAATTCCTCAGTGGTCCACCTCTTCCACAGCTGGTTGCACTAGTTAAGAGTAAGTACAAAATGCCACTGTTCACTCTTAAGGACACTTAACATCCTTTTTAACTCGGCATATGGTGCATAAGAAGAGACTACAGAGCACAGCAGAATATCAAATTAAGATGACACAGAGGCCAAAAAGCCTGATGTGCAAACATATGGAATAAACAACTAAACCTTGATGTCTGAAGATAGACTTTTTTGCATTTCAGACTAACCATTACAGGAGCTGAAGTTAATATTTTCAATTGGGGGGGGGGAGAGTCAGGAGTTCCTTCCATTGTCCCCCCCCCCTCATTTTTGTCAATGTGATTTTATTATGACTTCCCCAGATTTGAATTATGATGTTAGATGAATTATGATGTCAGAAGGAAAATTTCTAAATCTAGAGTACCAGCTGGATCAGGAAACCTATGGCTCTCTACTTACTGTTGGACTTCAGCTCCCATCAGACCTAGCAGTGGCGTGGTCAGTTGTCAGGAATCATGGAAGTTGTAGTGAGTGTAGCAACATCTGGGAGGGATGCATAGGTTCCCCACTCCTGGTGTAACCAATTGGATTTGGTAACATACTGTACATCACAACATCGCTTTTAAAGCTGATCAATGATAATTAAGAAACAGGAGTGTTTAGCAGCCAGTAAGGAGACCTGCTGTGTGTTTACATCCTGGTTTAATTAAAATACACTGGACTCTTACATTGAAAACATAATTCAATGTGAGTTTAAGAAATTCAAATTGTGGTTTAAGATCCTGGTTAGTGAATTGTCATTAAACCACAGTTCCCCATTTTTGGAAATGCACCTAACTTGAAGTTTAGGACATATCCACACCATATTGCTATATCAAATGACTTTCTCCAAAACATCACAGGGAGTGTAGTTTAATGCTGCTGAGAGTTATTAGGAGACCCATATTCCCTTGACAGAGCTACAATTTCCAGAGTTCCTTAGGAAGAGGGATTGACTGATAAACCAGTCTTGGAATGCTTGGGAACAGAGAAGGAAAGGGAATGGAAAATCAGGAAATCGAGTATGCAAACCAGGTCAATTGTAACTGGAGTAGGGAACCTCTGGTATGGGGGCCAAATGTGGCTCTCCGGGTCACTGTGTCTGGCTCTCAGGAGTCTTCCCAGCAATGCCACTTCCCAAGCCATAGCCTTCATCAGTCCTGCCCTGCTTTCTGCTGCTGGAAAATGTGACCCTGAATTCTTGCTCCACTTTGCCTTTCACCTCACACATCACTGGTATGCAGCCTGTGGAAGATTTCTCATGAATAAATGTGGCCCTCAGGCTAAGTAGGCTTCTCCTGCAGCTCTATGTGCAACCCCGGAATTCTGAATAGCTTCAAGTATTTCATGTTTGGTGATTTGACATTGCGATAAAAAGCCAGTCCCCCCCCCCAAAAAAAATATTACTTGTGGGATCTAATTCAGCTTTCAAACAAAACCTGAGCTGTTCTAACAGGCAAGAAAACCTGCAAAATTATTTGTTATACCTGCCAAACATGATATACATTCACAACTGAGGTATTGCACATAAATCACTGAAAAATTACATCTCACTTTGCTATACAGTTGTATTTGCATTTTCTTTACAAAAACATTAGATGTTTTGTTTATGTTGGTTCCCAGCAGGGAAGCTTATGTTTAAAATGTGCATGTCAAATGAGTTTGCAAATGATTCAAGAAGCTAAGGGAAATTACATTCACATCCTGTATTTGTGCTTTGCCCCCAAATTGTACAGTTAAGGACCTCTGGGGTGCTTGAGCATTGATTGTGGCTGACCATTACATGACCCAGCATGAGGATATAGCTCACCAAGCATAATCACTCTACTAATTCTTCTAAAACAGCATTTCTGGTGCTTAAGATTTGCAACACAAAGCATTTTTTAATTTTTATTTTTGTAAATTTCCGAACTGTGTCCCGAAGCAGCCACAAGTGAGGTGCCACAGGGTTCTGTCCTGGGCCTGTTGTTGTTCAGTGTCTCTGTAAATGACTTGGACAAAGGAATTGAGGGGATGCTCATCAAATTTGCAGATGGCACCTCACCTTATACCTAGAGAATCCAAGAAGGTGGCTGGAATGTCAGTTCCAGTTCTGAGACCAGGCAACCCTATCCTGGTGACACCAGAGAAGCTTCAAGACCAGAGTACCCTAGCATATCGGATTCCAGTTCCAATTCAATAGTGTTTCCTGCATTGAAGGGGGTTGGACTAGGTGACCCTTGGGGTCCCCTTCCAACTCTACAATTCTATGATTCAGAAAGCAGCTCCCCATAATTCCATAACCACACCTGAGTGGTAGAGCTTGTTCCAAGTTCAGAAGATGTATTGGCCAAAAAAATGTCATTTGGTTCACTCTCAACACCAGCATAGAGGGCAATATCCACACTCACATCCCTGCAGGATTTTAGGTGACTTCAGAAAGTGGGCAGCATCAGTGAGTTGTTGTTGTTGTTGTGTCATTTAGTCGTGTCCAACTCTTCGTGATCCCATGGACCAAAGCATGGCAGGCACTACTGTCTTCCACTGCCTCCCACAGTTTGGTCAGACTCATTTTGGTAGCTTCAAGAACACTGTCCAACCATCTCATCCTCTGCCATCCCCTTCTCCTTGTGCCCTCAATCTTTCCCAACATCAGGGTCTTTTCCAGGGAATCTTCTCTTCTCATGACGTGGCCAAAGTATTGGAGCCTCAGCTTCAGGATCTGTCCTTCCAGTAAGCACTCAGGGCTAATTTCCTTCAGAATTGATAGGTTTGATCTTCTTGCAGTCCACGGGACTCTCAAGAGTCTCCTCCAGCACCATAATTCACAAGCATCAATTCTTCAGTGATCAGCCTTCTTTATGGTCCAGCTCTTACTTCCATACATCACTACTGGGAAAACCATAGCTTTAACCATATGGACCTTTGTCGGAAATTTGATGTCTCTGCTTTTTGAGTTATACACCACTTTAAATTCCTTGCAATGCTCTAAAGTAGCATCCTTCCAAAACACTGCAGGGAATTTTAAAGGGCAGCTACCAGTCACATGAAGTAATATTCAACCACAGTGAAGTGGGCAAGCAGGTGAAGCCAATAGCAGCAGGCACCAGCACTGAAAGACTTTCCAAATGGATTCTGGTGTTACTAGGTGGCAAACATCTCTCCCTTGAGCAGGGGTAGAGAACTTGTGGCCTTCCAGATACTGATGGACTAGAGTTCCCATTGGCCCTGACCATGCTGTCTAAGCTTGATGGGTCCAGCAATATCTGGAGGACAACAGATTCAACATCCCCACTTCTGAGTATAATAATGGTATCTCTGGTTCCATTGCTGTGGATCATAATAATTGTATTTAGGAACAGAATCACACACACACAATTAAAAAACAACAACTGCCAACCACACACAAATGTGCAACAGCTAAATCATGTCAGTTTCAACATCAGATACAAGTGAGAAAACACTGTTTTTCTTTCGCTTTTAAAGAACGGATTATTTTTCAAAGTAATGAAAACCTGATGTGATTTTTTTTAAAAAAAATGCTTTCCGCCTTTATACACCTGACTATACTGGCTGCCGCTTTCTCAAAGAAACATCTGTTTGTCGACATCTAGAATTGTAGTCTACAAGCATAAATACTGATTATGTCAAGGATAGTAGAGGACCAAACAAGTGAAATTCCTGTTAGAAAATGTCTTTTGGACAATGTTACACAATTTCAAATGACATTTTTTTGCATCCTGCTATCAAAATGAAAATGCCAGTAAAATACACCTCCTTTTCGTTTTCTATTTCAGTTATCCACAGTTTCTACACAACTGAAATGGCTGTAGCTTTGGAGGCAGTGGTAAGCTGTACAAGATAGGAAAGTTTAACGGGTAGATTTTTCTCACTGGACGGGGGAGAAAACTTTTGCTTTTACCATCACTGGGAGATTTCCCTGACATTTCAGCAAAATTTCATCCTAAATTGACAAGCTTCCCTTCTGAGATTTTCTTCTTTTATTCTCTAGGATGGTCCATTTGTTTTTTTAGTAATTCTGGGAAGAAGGGTGAAGCTCATTCCTGATCTGGTCACATGCTTCTTCAGATTTTGCAATGCAGTTTCAGTACACATAAATATGTATTTTATGATAAAATGCATACTTTACAGAAAAAGTATGAAAAGCTTTGAAAAATACTTATTGTAGGGAATATGCATAAAAATGTTCTTGGAAAACGGAAGAAAAGACAAAAATTATATTCAATGAATCTATTTGGAAATTGTATTAAGGAGAGACAAGTCCCACTTACTTTGACCTGCCACCTTACTCTTGTTTACAGCTGAAGAGCAAATTTCTGAAGTGGGGTCCTCCTGTGCAAATTTCTGAAGTGGGGTCCTCCTGTGCATACAGAGGCTCTGCATTGCAGAAATTTGCAACTCATGGAGAGCTGTAAACAAGGCTTCTAAATAGAGCACTGAAATGGGGAAGAATCCTTGGCAGTGTGCCCCCATTCACACTTGCAGAATTTGTATCATGTGAAGCCAGTGAATGACCAAATAGGGCTAAAACATGGGAGGGGAGTTGATTTAATTGAGGTACCTGATAAGAAAATAGCTATCCATTCCCCACACACACCCCAAAAGCTGAGCATCTATTCTAACAGCAATGGCTTGCATTCCCCACCCCCCACAACATCTGTAGAACATTACCCTTCTCAGCATTCTCTGAGGAAATGGATTCCTGATTTTAAAAGTCAGTAGTGTATCCATGACATGCAATAGTCCTACCCAACCTGATGCCCACCTGATTTTGTTGTTTCCCATAACCCCTTGCCAATTGCCATGTTATCTGGGGCTGATGGATGTTATAGAGACTATCTTGGCTATAAGTCCTGGAAGACCTGCTCCCTGCCTTGCAGGTCTTTGCCGCATGGCCTGGGAGAGTTGGGTCCTGGCTGACTCCAACTACAAAAGCTGAGACTATTGCAGACTAATGCCCCTCCATAATTTGAAAATAGCTTGGTAGCGTCTCAGTGTAATTCAATAACATGATTTCATGTTATATATAAGCAATGGAAGATGTCATATAGCAGTTCAAACTATTTGCTCAGGACTGGCAGCTACACAGACCAATGACAGCTTTTAATGCCCTATGTTTGTGACACCTTCTGCAGGCAGATCATGTGCTCTGCCACTGTGTTATGTCTTCTCCATATATAATGGCTGGATTTTATTTATTTATTTTTTTAAGAATCCAACTCTTGGTGACAAGAGCTGGAAAAATGTATTTTGACTTCTTTTCCATTTTCATTGAAGCTCTTGGGGGAATTCTCTGCTACAAAGATGTGGGTGTCTGATTCATGGAGGAGATGATCAAATTTCCCTTGCCCCATCAGTCATCACACCTCTTTGAAACGCCCTGGAGGTCTTCTGATTCTGAAATGCTAGAAAGAAATGTGTCTACCATGACAGCTTCTATGATAAGATAAGCATAGCTTTTTAATAAAATAAAAGATCAGCCGGTCTCAGCTTTGTGCTTGCTTTCATGCTTGCATGTGTGCATGTGAGTGTGAATGCACTTCAAACAAACCATACTGAAATGTCGCTAATTTGACAGTGGTAGAAGTGAAAGGAACCAGAAAGTCAGACAGAGATGCTGGAGTTGGTGACAGCTGGTGGGATGTTTACCTTGAAAAGGCCACTGATGGGGTTATATTATTGAACAAGGAGTCTAACATGGATTAACTCATTTAGTTCCAATGCAAATGAGAGATAAAGAGAAAACAGCTGCAGCCCATGTTTGAAATAGTGTAAATATCAGAATTGTAATACTCAATTAATTAGGACAAATTCTGCATGACGAAGGAATCACTGAAATGCCTTCATCACCAGCAGCTGTGGTTGGGGGGTGGCCTAGAAGCCATATACGGCCTCCCTCTTGAGCTTTCCACATGCTGGAAAGAACACAGGTCTTTGGCTCCTTGTTACCAAACCTAATTTCCCTGCTTTGCTGAACTGCACTTAGCTGGGACACCTTGTGGTACTGACCTTGGGCTGTTGCCTGACCTTGCCTCTGAATCAAGTTTCGGACCTGAACTGATTTCCCATACTTGAACCTGGCTGGTTTGGACTGCACTGCAACTTCAACCTTGCTCTCTGTGTGCAGTGTTTAGCTAAAGGGCTAATGCCTTATGGAACTGGGAACCTAGCTCATGAAGGAAACCAGGAGGTGTGATGGAAGGCTTAAATTTATCCACTCAGTCATGAATCTCACTGGGTGTCCTTGGGATGGTCACCATTTCTCAGCCTAACCTCTTTAATAGGGTTGCTGTAAGCGTAAAATGGGGAAGGGAAGAATTATGTACACCATCTTGAATTCCTTGGAGGAAAAGTGTGAAATAAATATATTCATTCTTGATGTTCTTTCCTTGAAGGAGCATTGAAAGACAATCTACTATAGACCAAGGATTCATTCTGGTATTCATTCATGTAAGGATCTCTAGATATTTGGCAGATCTTCACACTGGGCAAGATTTCAAGTCCTATCTTGCCAAAATAGCTTTTGGAGTGGTTGTAACTCAAAAGGGGAACTCACATCGATTTGAGAAAGACTGTATGTTTTCCTACAATAAATTTCTTAAATCTTTATATATGTGGAGAGCACATAATGAACGGAAACTGTGAGACTATGTGCCTACAAATGATCTCACCTCCCTGCCACAGATGTTTACAGAAGCGCAAACTGAAAAATAATGAACTAAGACACAATTATCTTTGAAGCTGAATTTATAGCATCCACCTTGTACATTCAGGGGAATTGTCTCCCAAAGCTCATTTTGGCAGGATCCCTAAATAAGTTTTCAAATTGATTTTAATTCTATCCTATCATGAGATGATTCATTACTGTACACATCCATTCACTGAAGTGCAGCCCATTCAAATATTTGTAGGCTTCATGCAAATACTTTAGGGAAATCGGGTACTTGATTTCATTTTATTCATGCACAAGCATAGAGGCAAAGCTAATTATATTTTCAAATTTGCATGTCTTTTGACCTAATCTGTTCACTTTAACTGAATTCCATGAGAACCAACCATGCCAGAAAATGGCCATTTTAAACAGTATTTTTATTGCTCACATGTAGCTTGACATGTGTAGGCTAGTCCCATTTAAACAGTTCCATTTAACACATTTGCTTGCACAACAGCCCTGCAGGGAATTAGTTGGAGAGCTATTATAAGCATTGCAGGGCCTTACAACACACACACACACAAAGGAAATACCACCTTAACTATTATGGCTCCATCCCCAAAAGCATCATGGCAAATGTAGTTTGGTAAAGTGTTGAGAATTCTGTTAGCAATCTCTATCTACTCCTACCCCACAGACTTAGTGTGCTTCCTATTAGAGGACACTTTAGAAGGAGCATCACTGCTGAGGGTCAGTAGGAAAATGTGTAACATTTAGAGCAGTGGTTCCAAATTAGCTAAGTACTGCAGACACCTTGTTTTTCAAAAGCCAAGCCATGGCCCTCCTACGTTTGAAAAGCTTGATATCTCTGTGGTAGGTTTTTGTTGTGTGAATGGTGTCATGGACCTCCTGGGTGGGTTATGCTGACCCCTTGGGGTCTGCAGACCACCAATTGGGTACCACTGA
The DNA here is from genome assembly GCF_009819535.1 of Lacerta agilis. Taxonomy (NCBI): domain Eukaryota; kingdom Metazoa; phylum Chordata; class Lepidosauria; order Squamata; family Lacertidae; genus Lacerta; species Lacerta agilis. Next base: position 41,888,234 of record NC_046319.1, on the reverse strand, counting down.
TTTAAAGGTTTTTAGTTTAGAGAAAAGACAAGTAAAGGTGGGGTGAGGAAAATAATTGCACATAAATAAAAATTGCACATAAAGTGCATATATTGGTAAAATGACATACAAAAATATTAGGAGGGAAATGCTTTGCATATGATGTAAAATTGGACACCAATGTGTATTTTAGGAGAAATCTGCCAATGAATCTTCATGAGGATTCTTTTTTTAAAAAAAATGCAAACAGATGTAGAAATACACACACACACCCCAAAAAAGAAATGAATTTAAGATTGGGGGAAAATGAGAAACAGAGAGAAACAAATGACAGATTCACTCATCCCTAGTGAAGGCCACCAACATGGATAGATTTAAAAGAGGATGAGGCAAATTCATGGAGATAAAGCCAAGGGGGTTTGTTCTACTTCCACTGTTGGGAGACAGCATGCCTCAGAATACCAGTCATTGGGAATAGCACTGTTGCACTCAGTTCCTAACTGCAGACCTTTCAGACACGTGGTTGGCCACTGTGAGAACAAGATGCTGGACTAGTTGGGCCACTGGGCTGACCCAGCAGCACTCTCCTTAGGTCCCTCTGCATGTGAGGGTTTATTGCAGTGCACACAGAGTAGCATAGTATTGCTGCATGCATTTGGCAAGCTAGGGTTGTGCCAATAAAAAAAAAATATTTCCCAACCAGTCACTGAGTGGGCAATATCATGCACTTGGCTTGGGAGCTCTTTAGGTTTATGTTCTTTTTTTCTTACTAGAACCTTAAGATCCACTAACAAATAGAGAGAGACCAAGTACTAAGGAATGTTGAGCCCATGAATGTTCTTTGTGCACTATAACTCATAGTCCTTCCCCACGAAAATCCACTCCTGGTTGCTTCCAGTTCCAGCCTACTTCATTTCAGCAATACAGTTTAAAGGAGGGTGCATTTGTTACCGTTGTTAAACAAATTGGGAATCAGAATTTCTTGCCCATCAGCTTCAAATACTCCAGAGATCTATAGTAGATCCTGATCTGCCTTCAGCCTGTCCCTGGTATAGCTGAATAGCAATCACCCTACAACCAGTCACTGTAAAAGTATTAACAGCACCCACCCCTTTTCCAATTGCTTCTCATCCTTTCATGTCTGCAAAACAAGCATATACTGGATAGGGAAATGGAAATGCCTGTCTGGCTTATTTCCCTGCCCCCAGCTCTCTCCTATTTGTAGCAATGGGAGTTTATAACACAGGTATCAAGTTGATTGAAAAAAGACAATTGTTGATATCCAGTACTTGCTAATAGGGAAAGATATACATTAATATGTTTTTTGCACATTGGTACAAACAATTAAAAAAATACATATGTGGGTGTGTGTCCCAGCAAACATACAAACAAAAAACAATTACCAAGTTTCTTGCAGCACACCTACCTGAAAGAACTAATGTGTCATGAGGCACCCTAAATGGAGATTGTTCTAGAAGGCTATTTCAATTTTTAAATGGTTTTAAAAAGCACATCAGTGTACAATAAAACTCAGCTGGAAATGGATTTAGAAATTTGCTACCACTGCGATAGTGCCTGGTACAGTGTTGACTTTTTAATTGACAACTGTATATAGTAATACTCAAAAATTATGATAATCATGGTGATTAAAGTATTAGTTGATTTTTGCCAGTCAAGACTAGTTATTTAAATAGAAGATTACATCCCTGTATGAAAGGGGGTGGGGATGCAAGAGGTTTGTATCTTTTGTGGGGGAAATGTGACTATTCATCTTGAATGGATAACCTGTGGCCTTTCAGATGATGTTGAACTACAGTCCGTCCGTCCCAATTCCTGACCATTGGTGAAACTGGCTGGAGATGATATGATATGGAATCCAAGAACACTCAGAACCCTGCAGGTTCCCTATTTGTGATGTAAACAATAGTAGGAATTTGATGGGGAAATGTTTATCCAATACACACCTTTAGCCAAGGAATGGATGCCGCAAGGCACCCACTTCAGAAAATATATCCCCAGGGTTGCAAAAAGTTTTAATGTACTCAGAAATAAACCATGCTAACTTCAGTAGGACATACTTCCAAGTAAACTTTCACAGGACTTGAGCTTTGGTGTTGTGGCACATACTACAGGCAAATTTCCCAAGCTTTTAGAAGTTCAAGAGATAGCATTTACCCAGATTTGTGGTTGGTTTTTTGAAAGATCAATGGAGACTGGGGACAGACAAATCAGTCAATTTTGGTTTCTCCCCATTGCTCATTTTTTCCCACTCTTAAATTAATTTCTCCTAATTTCTTTTCATGAAAATTTGTCAACATTTTCATGCAAATTTCTCCAAAGAAATACATTTTTTGGCAGTTTTGATAAAAACACATCTTTTTGCTAGCTATCTGCCCTGCTTTAAAGCATTTTGTATGTTGTTTCTCCTAATATATGCATTTTTATTTACACATTTTCCTAATATATGCATTCTATACACATTGTCTGGTTAGAGAACTAGATTGAAAAATTCAGAGAAGCTTCAATGAAAGCTGTGTTTTGGTATGCAGACTGAAATAGGTTGGTTTTCATTAAAATGCAAATGTAGTAAAATTTATTTCACATCCCTACAATGCTTAAGATGTTCTCATAACTTTGAGCTTATTTACAAATATACAATTTGAACATTGGTTTAGCACTCCTAATAGCAGTTATCTCATGTAAAATCCCCAAGGTGATGTACTTGGAGATACTTGGAGTCTTCCAGAGCTCAAAGCTCACTCTCTCTGCTTCTTTCTCAAACAGCAGCTTCAATTAAGGGTATGTTCAACTAACTGAGTCTGGCTCAAACCCAGTGACTTTGCTGTAACATGGGGTTGCTAAGGGAATGTGCTCCAGATGTTTTTAGATTACAGCTTTCATCAGCTCCAGCCATCAAAACCAGTGACCAAGGGTGATGGCCGTTGTATTCCAACAACTTCTGGAAGGCATCCTGTTGGCTTCTCTTGCTTCAACTCATTATAGAAAAGATCAAGAAATGCCAATGGACCCAAACCGCAAAGGCTTCAGTTTCCAACTCCTCTTTTTAAGAGGGATAGGCTAGGAGCCTAAAGAGGCACAAAGAAATCAACCAGCAACTAAGCAAATAAAAGGAGAAACTATCAATCTGTTTATACAGCTTTTCAATTTCTAAGCTTGTTCCACTGAAATGTGTGTACAGTGCACTGTAAGCACATATAGATGAGAGTCACCTGGTCACTTTGTATACAGCCACATATCTTGTCATCGACCAATCTGGAAGTCACACACTGTAACCATTAAGAATGAGGATAACCACCACCCTCATAGAATCAATGAGCATCCGGAGTTCAAAGCGTTATTACATTTTCAATTTCTGTCCTAGTGAAAGAATGTGATCTCTCACCCTCTGGGTTTCCAAAAGCCATTACAATAAATCAAAATCCAAGGCATGCCAATGTAACATGAAAGGACTGAGGATGACCCCCCCCCCCCTTACAGGAGGCAAACTCAGACTCTTCCATTTCCTGTTAAAAGTTGCTTCTGTTGCCACTCAAAAAGAAAATCTGCAGGTGGATGGAAAACGTACTTCGTTTGAACACAATGCACATCTGTGTTCCCAGAAGTGAAACTTGACAAATAAGCAAACCAAGACTTCATGTTTATTTCAAAAATGTTAATGGCATTTTAAATATTCTTCTACAAATGTGTGTGTATGATGACAGATGCAAGCAAGCTTGATCCTTAGATGACTTCAATTGGAATATCATGGGCATTCATGATCCTCTCTGTCTCGCCTTCCTTTCTTTTCTGCTTGGACACTTTCATAGGAGGAAGGAGTTCAAATTGTGTGTTTGAATTAGCATATTATCACTTTCTTCCAGCTGAAATTTACTCAAGAGTAAGGGTGGGCAAGGTTGTAATTTTTCCAGTCTTACATTTAGTACTCTGTTTTCACACCAGTTTGCTATTTTTATTTTGAAAAATCTTATGAAAATTCAGCAGCATACTGCAAATTTCTTCTGATATACACATCACATTCAAATTTGCCTTATATATACATTATTGCAAAGCTTTTGCTCCTTATATAATGAGTTTTGTTGTGCTCTTTTCACTAATATATGAGTGCTTATGCATTCTTCACCCTAGTATATACATTTTTGTACAATTGCTTGGATGGTGATCTGCGTTATAGAGTTCAGAGAACTGTAAATTTCGATAGGTGGCTGCATTTTGGTTCGTGAATTGTTTTGGAAAGCGCGAGTCAGCTAAGTTGGCCTATCAATGTGAACTGAATCAAATTTCTTCCCTATCCCTACTCATGAGTTATGAAAAGCAGCATTTAAAATAAGCTCTGCCCATATACATGGCTATAGCATTCCTTTCAAGTATGTCAAACATAAAACCAGGTTTCCTTGAAGGATCACTCAGATATAGCTAACACAAAATCAGTCAGTAAACATTAGGAAGAACTTCCTGACAGTAAGAGCTGTTCGGCAGTGGAATTTGCTGCCAAGGAGTGTGGTGGAGTCTCCTTCTTTGGAGGTCTTTAAGCAGAAGCTTGACAGCCATCTGTCAGGAATGCTTTGATGGTGTTTCCTGCTTGGCAGGGGGTTGGACTGGATGGCCCTTGTGGTCTCTTCCAACTCTATGATTCTATGATTCTAGACTTTTCATAAGGTATCAGGGCCATTCATCTCTTCTATATTCAGAACTTGACAACATTTTGGGAGAACTAAACTATTCTTGCCTCCCTTTGTTGAGCATCTTAATCCTTAGGCCTGAGGTGGAGAGCATGAAAATGTGACCAAATAGAAGAAGAAGAAAAGCATAGCTCATGTCACAGACCCAATGACAAGCTGAAAATAAAAGCTTCCATGGTTTTGATGAGTACCGTTGCCTTCTAAACTGCTGCTGGTAAACTAGACACCTCCTTATTGCATCCATAGAAAGTTGAAATAATATTTCCCCCATGTGTTTGGGGGAGAATGAGAGACTAGAATCCCTAATGTGAACAGTACAGCAAAACTGTATCAGTATCATTGGACTGTATTCAGGGGTGGGTTTTAATGTTGCGCAATACAGGCATCCAATGCATCCTGTTACACTAGTAGAAATTAGTATGATACTACTGTATATGAATCAGGCAGATAGATATTCAACTTGTATACATTTTAAGACAGAAAAAAAGAATCATAAAGTAAATTGGCTGGAGGGAGGGGGGGAGTCCACTGTTCTGTACCGGCGTTGCTGACATGAATATTTCATAATCCCCAATAATGTTTACTTTGTAACATGATGGGTTTAATCTGTCTTCCCACTAGGAGGCTGTTATCTTCCATAATATGTTTGTTCCCTCAGGATCTCATCTTATCAAAGATTTCATCTCATTCTTAACCTTCAGGCCAGCTGTTGCATTTTCATTACAGGCAGCTCTTTGTTCTCGTCGACTCTCCTCCATCTAAAATATCAATCAAGGATCCTCTGATCAGCCGGTCCAGATGGCAGGAATTGTTCACGTAGGTCTGTTGGAAAAAAGATATGTTACATTGATACCCAAACAGAATCTGGCTAAAAGGGATAAAGTTGCTACTAAAAGTATATTTCCAGCACTTTGAACTACCTGTGGGATAGTCAACACATATCTTGAAAGATGCCTCGGGAGGTAGCCTTACAGCATTGATCTTATTCTCTTTCATTCGGCTTCTATTAGAAGCAGCATTGGTAGCAATTTCATTTGTTTTCAAAATAAAATACATGTAGATCAGCCTTCACCAAGCTGGTGTCCTCTAAACATGTTGGACTACAACTCCCATCAGCTCCAGAGGCTGATGGGAGTTGTAGTCCAAAACATCTGGATGACATGAGGTTGGCAAAACACATGGAGCTACAAGCAAATAGCTTCTCAAAATTCTCCAGCACATTTCTGGGCAGAGAATTGGGGTTGAGGGGGGCTTTCATCCCCACTTGCTTACTCTTGAAGACTGTTACTCAGACAGGCCACTGCTCTTTTATCCTAGTAATGTAATTTTGTATGTTGAATACAACCTTGCAGTGTTTTTAAAGAAAAATCTGTAAGTATTATTTTTTTATTTAAAAAAATCACCCATTCATCATCTTCCTCTGTACAGTACACTTAAAATATTTTTAAGCCCCATTATCACCTTATCCACTTGAAAGAACAAAGAGAGATTGTCAGTTCTATGGTACTCCAGTCTGAAATCACCCTGGGGCTGTGCTCCTAGCATTCCCTATCCACTAGGTCACTGGTCGCACTGTCTTTGTGACTTAAGAAGTCACTTTTGGTGAGAGAAATTCCCTAACATTTAGCCTTTCCATGCTCATCCTCTGTCCTATTTCTTCCCCAGGCACTTTCCATTTACCTGCACTCATTTGCTGGCCTTTCACTTCTCTAGCTTTGAATGTTAACTCAGGTCCCACAAGATTTCTCTTGATAGCTTCCCGAGGGTCTGCTGAACTCATCAGGTCAGCCTTGCTTTGAACCACTGTCTCTCCTGCAGCCTCTTGCCTGGTTCATAATTTCCCCAGGGAAAACTGACCCACTTCTAAACTTAACCTCTTAAATAGGCACTGGGAAAAGTATACAAATTATTCTATTTATAAGCAAGTTTATACCACTGCTGACAGCGAAAAGGCTGATAAAATGCACCACACATAACTTGATTTCATATATAGTATATATATATATATATATGTATTCCGCTGTTGTGCTGACAATAAGTAATCCCATCAGGATTGCAGCACAGATTGTGCAAAACCCAAGGGAGAGCTTGTGAGATTTACATGCTAGCGAAAGAAAACGCTACTAGCTGGCAAGAATCACTTGGAAGTGTCATGATTACCTGGATGATTAATTCAAATTTATAACTCAGTTTTGTCATTCAGTCCTTATAGAAGACTAGTCTATCAATGGCTACTAACTATGATTGACCTGATCTAACAGAGCTCTTCTTATGTTAAAAAATAAACATATAAATATCTAGTTGCTGCAATTGTTGAGTGAAAACCAAATACATTCCATATTTTAAAGAGTGTTACAGAATACAATGTTGTTTGGTAGGTTAGAACCACGTACAACAGGCCCTTCCCTCTTACTCTGTGTGTAATACAAGATAATCATTTCTGCCCACGTTTTAAGGATGTTCTAATCTAAACAGAAGGCTTTGGGGGTTGCTTACTCTGTTGCTGATTTCTGTCCATTTTTAAAAAATGGGTTTCCTATTTGGTTTCTATAATATCTGCTATCTCCAGGATGCTGGCTTGTATTCTTTGCTGTGGCGTTATTGATTCATTAATTAGTTGTTGCAAGACGCCACACAGCAAATAATAATCTAGATGCATATAATGAAATAGACCAGTGTTTTTCAACCACTGTTCCGCGGCACACTAGTGTGCCGCGAGATGTTGCCTGGTGTGCCGTGGGAAAAATAGAAATCAGCTTTGTGTTCAGCCAAACAGACCCAGGTTGCGCACTGAATAAAGTATTTTATAATTTTTCATATTTCTGTTTACTTACTATTTCATAATAAAGTAAGTATAAAATACTTTCTTTGTGTTTATTTGATTCCTATTCAAGAGAATTACTTTATATATAGTCAATATAGGCACAGAGTTAATTTTTTTAAACATTTTCTAATGGTGGTGTGCCTCGTGATTTTTTTCATGAAACAAGTGTGCCTTTGCCCAAAAAAGGTTGAAAAACCCTGAAATAGACATTGATATAAGTTCCCCACCCTGGCCTCCAGTTGGGGTTACAACCAATTGAGTCCTACTGGGAGTAGAACCATTGAAAGTAATAATGCTAAATTGGCCGTGTCCAATAAGTTTAATGGGTCTACTGTGAGTAGGGCTAGCATTGGATACTAACCCAGAACTCAAAAGGGAGACCCCAATATGAAATTGTTGGAAGCATATATGATTTTATTCATTTAGAAGAAGAAGAAGAAGAAGAAGAGGAGGAGGAGGAGGAGTTTGGATTTGATACCCCACTTTATCACTACCCGAAGGAGTCTCAAAGCGGCTAACATTCTCCTTTTCCCTTCCTGCCCCACAACAAACACTCTGTGAGGTGAGTGGGGCTGAGAGACTTCAAAGAAGTGTGACTAGCCCAAGGTCACCCAGCAGCTGCATGTGGAGGAGCGGGAACGTGAACCCGGATCCCCAAATTACGAGTCTACCGCTCTTAACCACTACACCACACATGGCTACCAGCCTCCACATGGCAGGCAGTGTGCTTTCGAATACTAGTTTCTGGAAACCACAGGAATAAGAGTGCTCTTGTGCTTGGGTCCTGCTTGAAGGCTTTCCAGAGACTTTCCAGAGGCATCTAGTTGGCCATTATGAGAACATGATATTGGACTAGATGGATCTTTGGCCTGATCCAGCAGGATCTTCTTATGTTCTTAAACATCTCTCACACACAGCAAGTGTTAAACTAGCATAATTAAACTGGGAATATTGGGTTATTGTCTGTTATACTGCTGTTCTGAACAGTGACTGTGCTTATCTTCTATATATCTGAGCTTTTCGTTGAAATGTGGCATACTGTATGACTTGCATTTCATGGTCTTTTGATCTACTCAGCTATTAATCTGCATCCATCTTTCCAATGAGAATAACACTTTTTGCATTTGATGAAGTGAACACTAGTCCATGAAGGTTTTGCCACAGTGAATCTGTTAGTCATTAATGTGCAAAAGACTATTGTGCTTGTTGTGAGATTAATATAGCTGAGTTAAGTTTTGAAATGTTTAATCCAGCAGTTTTATCCTAAGAATTCTTTAATTAAGTGACAGGGTCTCTAACCTTTTTGGGTCTGTGGACACATCTGCAAACCAGAGAAACTGTTATGGGCAGCCCTGCAGGCGGCATGCCCTGCCCCTGCCCAGTCTCCGCCCACGGTGCTGAAGCATGAAGCTCCGCCACTGGGTGGACATTCTTAAATATGCCCCTTTGCAGACACTAAAAGTGCTATGGTCAGACCAAACCTACCATTAAAAGGTAGCTCTATCAACCAGCTGACCAGTTGAAGCTTGGCTAGTCAGAATGGAGAGAAGGAATCAGGAAGGATAAATATTTCAAAAGGGTTGGCATGCTGTCTCTGACCCTGGGGGCAGAACGTAGCCATCATGACTAGCAGCCTTATGAAATAGATAGCCTTATGAAAGCTTAAGATGAGGAAAGCATCCAGGATGCTTGCAGAGGTTCCGTCATGAAGTAGGCCTCAGGTCAGTCTGGCACCAGAGCTGGGGGGCAGGCACTGGTGAATAAGTAGCTTCTGTAGAGTCCCTAGAGCAGGGATAATGATCGCATAGAAATGGGAACAAATGATTTTGAACATGCAGCCTGTCAGAGTGGAGCTGCTGAATGCGTAATCCTGTAAAAGTGTTTGCATGCAAAACACCCATTTCACATGGTCTGTCCTGAATTATTTCAAGCAAAGAGAGTTAATAATAGAAGAGGCTTGAAATGTCTAAACTGTGCAGGGAAGATCAAATGCCCAGGAACACCTGCCAATCAATTCAAAGGGTGAAAATCTACCTGCCCAGTGGCTAAAGAAACTGACCCTGGCAAACTCGAGAGTGTTGTTTTCTTTGCTTCAGAAGTACTTTGTACTATTTTGCTTGAGTTTCCCTTGACATTCTGACAGCGCTTTAACAGTCTTTTTCACCCTCAAAATAAAAAGCATCATTATCGCTGCACAAAATTGAATGCTCAAATATTTATTGACTCCAAGATCCTGGTTTTAATAAGCTGTTTATTAATATTTCAACTCTGTTATATATAATCAGCAAGGAAGTATCAGAGTAATAAAGCGATTCTCTCATCAGCAAGAAACATTTCAATAAACTAGAATCAAAACATCACAAGAATAAGAAATACTGATGATATTAAATGGAGGGTGATAACAGTGTTTGTTTATGGTGTCACTAATGAACATAAGAAGCATTGTATTTCCTTAGACCAGCTTTCCCCAGTTTGATGCCATCCGAAAGTTCTGGACTCCTACTCAGTCCCATGGCTAATAGTCAAGGATAACAGCAATTGTAGCTCCAAACATCTGGAAAGTACCACGTTAGGGAGGGCTGTCTTAGATTGCAAGTCTGTGCAGAGGGTACACGTGTCTTATTTATTTATGTATTTATTGCATGGTGTTTATATACACCCCAACCAGCCCTACTTACCCAGGTCAATCCCTGGTGCTTTTTAATCTTTATCCTTGGTAAACTATTGTTGCTGCTGTTATTATTGCCTAGCTCACATTTCTGTGTGAACTTCTGTTGCGGTACCCAGGTTGTAGAACTCCTTCTCTAGAAGGGCTCGTTTGGCCTTAGGATGGCATTTATGCCTCCTATTGCCAAAAACATACCACAAATTTGCATAATATATAATATGCTAATCAATGCATATAGATGCACATTTAGAAATAACTACTATAATTTAAATAGAAATACAATATGCCTCATCCTAGTGGGGAAGATTTTGACCACAAATGATCACTCTCCTCTCCAGGTGCTAATGGTTAATGAGCAGATTCAATGCTGTGCACTTTGGGTTTTGTAATGCAGCCAGCACAACAATGCATATAAATGTATAAAAATACTTATGCGTTATTACTTATAAAATTGCACTGAAGAAATATAGTACTGCAATGGGTTTCAAACATATATATATATACAGAGAGAGTGAGAGAGTGTAATTTTGCCTATAGTTACTCAGACTTCTTTTCTAACAATACATGAGCAACTCAGATAACTGAGTGTGCAATGCAGCAGGTGGTCCAATGTGGGCACCTGGTCAGAACTAACTAGCAAATCGCAGATAAAAATGATTCCTCCTCCATCCTTACTGATTGCTTCCATTTGGGGGAATATATTTAAAATGTATTCTCCATCATTCCTCTTATCTCTTCAATAAAAATATTTACTGGTTCCACCGGGAGGTCATATCCAATTATTATTACTTTTTCTGAGTTTTACCCAAGACTGTTTCCAAATTTTCAGCAATCTTCTTGCAGGCATGGAAGATCTGCTTGTAACCAGCTACAAAAATGGAAAGACTTCCAGCCAAAAACTGCACAGCCTTCACCATGCTGTTAATCCACCTTCAGTTCTCACTTCTTCCATTTCTGGATTGAAATATGTATTTAAACATGTAATAGGTAAGGATGAAATTATTAGTAAACACATTTCAAAACGAACACTTGCCATAAATACACTGATACACAGTGAAGATGAGCAAAAGACAGTAAAAATGCCATGCCTTCCTCATTCAATAGGACATTTCTCAAGGACAATGGGTTCTAAATTTGTTGTACACAACACAGCTTTACCAATTGGTCAGTTACTTGATAAATGTATAGCCTGCTTCTCCAAAGCTGAAAAAGAGACCTGAAATTTCAGCTGTAATCAAGAGCAATTTAGAAACTAAGCTGCAAAACACAACAGAAGTGGAATGTTTTTACTTGACATTGAAAACTCAACAAAGATATTACCCAGCATCTCTCCCTCAGGAGAGAATTAAGGAGACCTGACACCTCAGCTCCCACTGATTTAATCCTGAAACAAAGTCTATCCATGAGATCTTAAAGAGGATCACAGGGGATCCTCTGACAATGAAAGCCACAAGTCATAAACATAGCATTGGAAGTGTCCATGGAATGTATATTTTTTTCAAGCAATGATAATCACAAGTTGTAATGATATCATAAGCAATTGGCTTGAGTGCGAGAAGACTACCTGGGTAAAGCTATAATCATCACGTAACTAGAACTGTAGAGTAGAGACCCTCCGAACATATGGAGAGAACAGCCTTGTTATGGAGAAGAGACTAGCAACTTCTCTCTCTGTCAGGGGACATCGTAGTAGGAACAAAGGAAGAGTCAGACCATTGCTCCATCCAGTACTGTCTACTATGACAGTCAGTGGCTCTGAAGGATTATACACAGGGGAAGATGCCTAGAAATGGGAGGGATTGAACTTGGGACCTTCTGCATTCAAAGCAGATGCTCTACCCAATGTGGATAGCATGCCTGTTTGTTTGCTGTAAACCTGGTGTGCATGAACTTTACCTGCCATTAATTTTAGTTGGTGTTCTGTAGTAGGAGGGGCTACAGCAGTCTCCCTGCTTATCCTTATATTTTGCCCTGGTTTTTTTTTTTTAAATGCCATTTTGTTCCTTTGCATGTATGTACATTCTTCCACCGACAGCCACTCTAATTACAGATAGCCCTGCAGATAATTTTGTGGGTGGTTGATCTATTTTCTCTTTTTTTAAGGCATAGTGTATACTCTTAAACTAGAATGTTATTTAAGAATTAACTGGGCTCTTACAGTGACACTGTGCACTGCGTAATTGAGTCAAAATCGCTATTCTGCACAGTCTGCCATCACTATGTAATTAGTACTCAGCCAGCCTCTTCTGGCAACACACATCTCTTGCCCTCTTACTGCAGGGTCAGGCTGTGTAAGTGCCCCTTAAAAACAAAGACAGCGTTTCTCCTTTGATTTCCATTTAAAAGTAACAGATCAGCAGACCCTTGGGTGAAAAACACACTGAAAAGGAAGAGAAGCAGAGGAGGAGAAGGATGAAGCGATCAAAGAATCCTGATGAACGCACGGAAATGGGCTAAACAGTCTCAAATCTCCATCCCACTATGCATTTCTGTCCGTGAGAAGTGTCCTCAATATCCCCCATCACGGCCCTCCCTTCTTTATCAGCCGATGCAAACTGTTTCCCCAAAGCCGTTCCAGCTTTGGGCTTAAGCTTAGGAACCCAATTGCTGTCCGGAGCTATTTCAAATGTTTGCCTCCATTGTCAATTTTCCATTTATGGAAGAAATTGAATGCTGGCTTCAGGCCATAATGAGACTCCCTGATTGTTAAGTCTCATCAGTTTTTTCTCCCCAGTAATTCCCTCCTCTCGTATTTTGCTATCTTCTCCTATAATCTTAAAGGCAGAAACAGGCTTAGGAAAAGGAATGCTACAGAGGGTCATTCAGGTGTGAAGTTGTTGTTTTGAAAGCATGGTTGTCACGACTAGGGATGGGCAAATGGGTAAGTCCCCATTTCTCTCATATTTTCCCTATCTTAAATTCACTTCTCCACATTTCCACGTCAGTTTGTATTTAGTAATAATAATTTTTAAAAGTCCTCAAGAAAATTCATCAGCATTTCAGCGTGATTTTTCTTCTAATATACACATTTCTGTACATAAGCAATTTTGCCTTTTATGCACATTTTTACAAAGCAATTTCCCTTTTAGAATGGATATTTGTATGATATTTTCACTACCGTATAATTCTTTTTACACATTTAGCAATAGCTAAAGGGTTATAGTAGCAGCCAGGATGACAATGGAGCAGCTTCCCATTTCTACCACACTTGTCATAGACTCCAACCCAAATTCTTAGGAATGCAAATGAAATAAAAGAAATATCAATCTATAAGCAACATTTATTGATCACAAATTGCCATCGTTAGGGGGAAAAAAGGTAAAAAAAAAAAAGGAATACTATGGTTTTGAGGAATCATCTCATTAAACACAGAGTTCCCTAACTGGCAAGGGAGGTGCACTCTGCCCATGCCTATGGCCTTAATTTCTGAAGCTCATAGTTCCAACTTAATTTTCTTACATTATACTTTGTTAACCTATTTTCTGCTCCAGGTCCTTTCTGACCTTTTTAAAAATCATTCCTAGGACTTTATTCATCCCCTGAACAGTCCCATCAGCCCAAAGGGGTCAATATGGACTACTTTTGGAAAGCTTGTGCTAGTGTATGGTATGGTATGGTATAGCTGACCAGGATGAAGGTGGCTCTGAGCATGCATGTTAAACCTACACACCTTGCAGCACACAAAGCCATAGCAGCCTGCCAGCCACAGACTGCTTGACAAGCCCTTCTGTGAATACATTGTGTGCATTACCAAGAAGCCAGAAAAGAATATCAGAGCTTTGGTGGGATATGTTCAGCCTTGTGGATAATGAAGTATGTAGTTTTGTGATCCTCCATAAATATACTCAGTTATTATTCCCTCTGCCTGCAAATAGAAGGAGGAGTAGGGGTGGGTAGAGTAAGTAGGTTAATTGACAATTTGGAAGTCTTGAATAATAAATATAAATAATTTGTGTGTGTGTTTGCTGTGTATTCTTGACTTACATTATACCTGTGATGGGATTTTTTCCTCTGCTAATCATCTTGGCCAAAAAAAAATGTGATTTTTTTATGGTACCTTTTCCAAACACAGCTGCTTTATCAATTTCATCAATTTTAATGCAGGAGAAATACCTTACAACATATGGTAGATTCCTGGAAAGCTGCGGGCATTAACATTAGAAGCCCTTATTCAGGACAGGCCAAAACAACAATTCTAACATAAAGCAGAACAAACACTTTTCAGCTGCTTGTAAGCATAGTAGTTTCGAGAAAGTGATTTACTCCATAGTAAAGTTGAGCCTTCTTGATGATGCCTATGGGCTGCTGTTGATTTACGTCACCTTAGGAACTTATTCAATGAACTATTAACTTGTTGATCCAGGAGAAAGATCGCTTTCAGAAATCAGTATCAGAAAGGGCAGCCATTTCTATACAATGTAACCACCAACCAATTTCAGTTGCACTTATATTAGGGTTGCCATATTTGTCTTTGCCCAAAATTGTTGACTTTTTTGCCAATTTCCATCCGGACATGTCCAGGAAATTCTGAATGTTTGGAAACCCTAAAATTTCCATCCACAGCTCTCTGCCTCTTTCTAGCTTTTAGAAACAGGCAAACAGTAAGAAATTGATGGCTCATCCCCACATATCACTGGAATGAGGTGTGCAGAAGCAACCTGAGTATACTGAAGGGTGCAAATGGAGGGCATGTGACAAACATCTCTCAGTTGCAGAGCGTGCAAAAAGGACAAAGTGAAGACATGCAGCTACCTCAGCTACAGAGAGACCCCTGGAAAGTGGTCCACAAGCAGGATATAAGAGTAATATCTCTTTTTCATTGTGGTTCCCAAGGGACTGGAATTCAGCTGCTGCCTTTGATCTTACAGCCAAAGCATACAGTCACCGAAACAAGTAGCTACTGATAGCCTTATCCTCCACAAATATGTCTAATCTAATATTACAGCTGTTTAAATTGATGGGTGCCACCAGATCTAGTGTGCTCTGTACAGAAGTACTCCCTTTGTCTGCCCTGAATTCACCTCTTTGCCCAAGGGCTCAACTCAAATTAAACTTTATTTTGGTCTACCAAGAAAGGATTCTACTTTTGCTAGGTGTCTGACAGCATATAATTAACCATGTGCATTCATCTCTCATAATCTCTAGTTTGTAGTAGGGTCATTTTATCTCCACCATTTCCTCCCTGGAAAGCAGCAGAGAGGACGCAACCACGTAATATTTTTCATTACACACTGTTGACTATTCAGAGTTTCCCCCCTTCCTTTTTACTGTACAGTAATCTAAAATAAATCAGTTATGTATCTGTCAGCTTAATCTTCATTACAATCTATTATTGCAAAGGTTTCTACAATCTGACAGAAGATTTACAGGGTATAAAAGCCTGCCTGAGGGCACAATGTAATTAGAGGAGGGACAGAATCAAAGTACACAGCGCTTGTTAGTCCTGCTAGAGAGGAAGATGTAAAAAATTCTCACCATCAGTAGAACCCATAAAAAAATCATTTTTTTCTAGCTTTGCAAGAACAGAGGGACCTGCATACCTGACATCTATTTACCACAGAGGAGGAAACAAAGCCAAGAATAACTAATGGCAAATGACATGAACATGAGGTTAAGAAAGTCAAGAATCAAAATCAATATACTGTATCCACATGTTTAGTCCCCTAAATCTTTCTCTTGCTATAAAAGCCACTTCCCAACATTCCATCCTGTGACCAAGAGAGCAAACCTAGACTGCAAAATCTGATAAGCAGATTTTCAATGGGTGAGGTGACCAGAAGCAGGAAGCAAGATTATTTCCCACTCCCTGGCCAGGGGTGGGCAGATTTTTCAGGCTGATGTTTAGCTCACCAAACTCTTGCCCATCAAGAGTTAGACATCATTTTCTGTATTGTAGTTCTGCATTTCTGTGATGCGGACTCCCGCCAGCACCAGCCATCATGGCCAATGTTCAAGAATGATGGGAGTTGTAATTTTCCAACATTTTCCTATCCTTGTTTTATGACCTATGGACAATGTGGAAATAAAACTGAACTGTACAAATCTGAAAGTCCGCCATTGACTTGATGTCAAAGTCATCAAGTGATAGGCCATTATTCCAGAGGCTGAGAAAAGGTGTGTGAGTTGGGCCACCTTAGAATTAAGACATAAGGAGAAAACCAAAGCAAAATGTTGCACTGTATTGCCAGTGCCTCTTGTTCAGGATTTCAACCAGTTTGAAACAGAAGCCTTGTAGGCTGTAGTTTAGGGACTACAGAGGACACATTTTCACCACACTCCTGAAACCTTTCCCCACAGTCCTATGAAGTTCTAAAAGACTTAGGACCAGTTTCGTAGGTCAGACCTGAATCTGGATGCTTTATTACAATATAGCCAAGGAGTGTTTGACGTGGGGAGGAAAGTGTGAACCTTCTGGCATGCACCTCTGTATTCTGCACACACTGAGTATATACTATAAGAAGTTAAAGGTCCAAACAGGCTAATTCCTTCTTCATTATCTCATCCCTCCCCATTAATTGACACCTTCACCATTCCACAACTCAATCGTGCTCAACCATAGACTTTATTTCTAGCCTCAGTCTGCCCAATATCTAACTCATTCTCAGTAGTGGTGCCCGCCCTGTGGAATGCCCTCCCATCAGATGTAAAGGAAATAAACAACTATCTGAATTTTAAAAGACACCTGAAGGCAGCCCTGTTTAGGGAAGTTTTTAATGTTTGATGTTTTATTGCGTTTTTAAAATTTTGTTGGAAGCTGCCCAGAGTGGCTGGAGAAGCCCAACCAGTTGGGTGGGGTAATAATAATAATAATAATAATAATAATAATAATAATAATAATTTATTATTATTATTATTATTATTGACTATCTTTGTTATGTAACTGGTCCATAAAACAAAATGGAGAAAGCAGGATTTTAGCAGAGTTGTGAATGGGTACCAGCATGTACCATTCCAACAGAAATGGCATTGCCATTCAGTGTAAACTTTGGCATTCCAAAGACAAGGAGAATAGTTTTTGAGGTATTTTATGTCTTTAACTTACAAACCTCTAGACTGTTTTGTAACTAAGGGTTCCCCTGAGTATTCAGAAACCACTCCCTTATTTTTGGGTGGCTCTGCTTCACTTCCAAAGTGGCAGGCAGTCAACCACCCAAGTCTTCTATTAGAGGGAATGATGATGATAGATAGATAATGTCAGTTCCATTACCACTTTTTTCAATTGCACTTAGCTGGTTAATAACATCCAAAGTACCACTGTCGTATTCAGCTGTTATCTAGCACACTTAGTTGCAGCTCATTTAGTCCTGCATATGCAATAATAAATGTAAACCATTTTCCACTTCAGTCTTCAAACTAGAAATTAAGGAATTGTTGCATACTCAGATCGTTTGTCACCTTGTTGTTGTTGTTGTTGTTTCAAAACTACAATGTTCAGAAGATTTCAGTTTCATATCTTTTATACTTGACATCCCAATGTAATTCTGTGTCTGTGAGTGGATCACAGTATCCTTAAAAATCTCTAGTTATGGCTATGGATGGCGAGGAGTTTGATTCAGTTTGCATTTAAAGGAGAACCTACCTAATTTGCACTTTTCGAAACAATAAGTGAGCCAAAACACACCCATCCTTTCAAATTCGCACTTCTCTGAATTTTGCAACACAGTTTTCCAACAAAGTAATGTGTCCAAAACTCCATATACTAGGGTAGTTTGTGCATATACAGATATATATATATATATGAAGATAACACACACAAATGTATTAGATAAAAAAATCTTTGCAGAAGTGTTTAGCTTGTACAAATTTGCATATTTTCGGAGCGATTCACATGAAAACGTTAATGATTTTCATTAGGACTTTAAAAAAATGCAACCTGATATGGAAATGTGGATAAATGTGGTTGGAAAAATGAGAAATAAAACCAACATTGACAGAGGTGCCCATCCCAATTACGACTAGCATAGGCTCTGTGCCAGGCTTTTGTGGACCCAAAAGTGTTTGTTACATATTTCCATCTTCTTGTAACCCACCCCAGGACCTTGTGCTGAAGGGCTAATAAGGAATCCAAATAAGAATAACATATATCTTTTCAGTGCTGGGTATCCGCCTGTAGAATGCTGCGCCCAGGAAGGAGGTTATTAAGCATAGTTGTGGCTTCTTGCTTGCTTGTCTTTTCATGGAGTGGGTTGTCTTTGACTTGCCTTTTTAGACATACTAAGGATGTGTTTTCATTTTGTTCTGGGTTTTTTATACTTGGTTTCAATAATTGTATCATTTTGTAAGTCACTTTGGGTCACGCGTAGTGAAAAAAAGCAACTAATAGATGCAATTAATAACAATTCATCATAATATTTAATAGACCTGGCTAGCTCTTGATCAGCTCTCACTGCTTTTTCTTTTGAGGAAATTAATACTGGGAATCAGAGCTAAGTTTAGAATATGGCAGGGGGTTGGGGGGAGTTGAAAGCATCCTTTGCATTTTCTATTCTGGTAACTAACATCTTCCAAGGAGATTTCAGTTGCCCACCTTGCAGTTTTTCACTCTGTAATTTAATTATAGAAAGCTTGTCTTCTATTTCAAGCCAAGTCAAGGACAACCATCAAATTGAGGAGCAGAGCCAAGCTGGGCTGACTGAGCTTTTCTCTGGAATGTGTGGAATTGCTCCATGAGAGCCAAGGGTTTTTTTTCTTCTTCTTCTGCAGAATCCTCTGAGATTTAACATGGGACTGATTTGATTCCCTCCCATTAACTAGATGAAGTATAAGCCAGAAAAGCAAGTATTTGCTTAATGGTAGCTGACAGGCCATAAAATTAATGTGCAGCATGTACACTGATAGAAGCTTAGAAGAGCATCTGATGCTTTTCACATGATCATATATACATACTTTTATATTATGAAAGCTTTAATGCACATCACATTAAATGGTCTCCATAGTAGAAATTAAGTAAGCCACAACTAGACATATTTTTAACTTTAGACTGTACCATCATTTAGCCAACATTTCTATTAGAAGAAATGTAGAGGATTAGACTGTAAGGATATTAATTTCTCATTCATTGTTATTTTTACTGCTCTTTCTCATCCTGCATTTGGAGTGTAGTCCTAAACTACATTAAAAAAAATTCTGCCTCAATGAATGAGAAAAAGGCATTGCAATGAAATACTGTCGAAGGGGACAAGACATCATGAGGTTACTGCCTCCCATTGCACTTTTTCAAATCAATAAGCACAGGACACTAGGAAGACTGCAGAGTGATGGAGAAAAGCAGCTTCCAGAAGACTGCACTGCATTATGTTCTTGAATATACTGGTGGCTCTTACTGTACAAAAAATGTCCACAGAATAACTATTTTCGTTAGAAGGCAGAGATCACAGCACTGTCACCCCTCTTTGCCTGAAGCTATTTGCTTTCATCCATATGTTTTGCATAAGCGGAAAAGCAATTCCAGTTACCATTTCCAAAGATTCCTCAGGAGTGGCTTTTGGAGGGCATGTGGTGAGGAGGAGGAGGAGGAGGAGGAGGAGGAGGAGCTACAGGAGGAGGAGTCAGGAAAGTCCCACTGCATGAGCAAAGTTCCACTCATTTATTTCTGGCTCCAATTCATTGTCTTTGGACTTGCTACCTCCCTCAATGTATAATAAAATGCTCTCATAGTGGAGGCCTATTATCTACAGCACTATGAAGTGTGCAGCTTGATACTGCTGGTGTCCCAGCAGACCCAATGGAATGACCCTGCTTCCCATGTCTCCCTGTGCTGCAGCCAGATGGAATGGTTGCTTCTAGGTGACAGCTGAGGGAGCTGCCTAATTGAGCTATTATTTTAAGAGAACCAATTGAGTACCTCTGTTTGCCATCTCTTTCTCTCTCTCTCTCTCCCTGCTACAGCCTGCTGTGTGACAGTTGAGGGAAGAGTTGTTTTTTTCAGCAGAGGTGATGGAGAAGCCCTGCTTGTCAACTCTCTTTCTCTATGTTGCAGCCTGATAGAATAGCTGCTGCCAGGTGACATGTGAAGGAGTGAAGACCCAATGAAATCAATCCATTTGCCTTGCCAATGGAGTGGCCCAGTGATGTCTGTCCTTTTGCTGCAGCCTGATGGGAGAAATCATTCAAACTTCTACATTGTGGCCTATGTGTCCACATATATCTCCAACATGCATAGCAACTCAAATTATCTGTAACCTGCAAAAATGGAGTTTCTGTGATGCAAATCTCTTTTGTCCGAGATATTGCTCTGACTCAAGTCAGACTTTAAAGGAAACTAAAAATATGATATTTTTATTTAAGGACTATTAAATGTATGCTACATTATTAGGGGATGTTTATTGACTTTATCTGCTGAAGGCAATTTGCTATAGCATTGATATAGGCAATATAGGCAATTTGCTATAGCTAAAGAGCCATATTATCTACAATAACCAAGTTTCTTAAAGCAGTAAACTTCAGTTCCATTATCAACCCTTCCAGTTCTTAATTACATACACAGGAGGATAATTAAGATTACCACGAGTTTTTCTGACCTAGTGTATCTCTGATCTCTGCATCCTCATCTAACACACCATCAGTATAATAACTTGTTTGAAGATTTGTTGACCAAAGAAAATAGATGAACATGCTAGATGGGAAAATCAAGGCCTTCTGTTGAGATCATCATAGGGTTAAGCTGCTTTAATTGTTTTTCTTCTTCTTCTTCAGAGAATCCTGGGAATTACTGTTCTCCTAGGGAGAAAGCTGCAGGAACCCCCAACAGGAAATTCTTGTTAAATCAAAATTCTAGGATACTATGAGAGAAACCACAAGGATTAAGTTTACTTTGAATTCTTGGATAGGCCCAAGGGATTATTTTGTGATTATTGCAATTAATGTACTCATCTCCTTTTAAACCACGGCGGCAAGGTAATTTTCACATAAAAGAATTTAAAACTGTTAAAAACACAGTAACAACAACAGACACACTTAAAACAAAAGGACACTCATGGTAAAGAACCATTTACTGTTTCCAGACAGTACAGATACAGATACTGTGTGCCTGCATATCTCAACAGGAATGCTATCCAGAGAACAGGGGGGTCCCCACTAAAAGCCCCACTCTGAGTTACTGTGGAGTGGGCTTCGAAAATCTTTGCTTTCAGTTTCATATTTCTCCATTCTTAAATTTTGTTCTCCACAACAATTAGTGACTTTCTTTAACCTCATGAAAATACATCAGCATTTTATTGTGACTACCTCTCAGTATATATTTTTGTATGAAGTTTGGACTAATATAGACATTTCCTCAAACAATCTATTCTAATATAATACAGTATTATAACAGCAGCAGCAGCAGCAGCTTCCACTAATGTATTATACATACATTTATGCACACATTGCCCTAATGCACACAGATCCCACTTCCTGAACATAATGAGTTCCCAAGAAATCATTTGTTAGGTAATCTTTCGCCTAATGAGTTGACCATTTCCATTATTTCCTATGGAAACGTTTCTAATCCGTGATTTATCCAATCTCTCTCTCCACCGCCATGATTTTTCTGAACTCTCCTGCTTCCTGATTTGTCTGATTTCTGTCCATCTTCCCTTTTTCAGTTTCAGCCCAAAACAACTGCTGCCGACCAGCAAAACAAGGAAGGAAGTGGCTGGTATTCAAGCAGCTGGAGTTTGTCCTCCAGCTGCTTGAATATCAGCCATTTGTGTAGCAAAACTATTCGTCTTGTTCACTCAATCCGCTGGAGTCTGTCTTCACATGCAGGGGAAGTCCTTAACTCTCTGGTGGTTTGAGACTCATCGGCTACCCTGTACAAGTTTGCTAAATCTCCCATTAAAGCCATCCAAGCCAGCAACTATCATCACATCTTGTGGCAAAAAGTTCTGTAAATCAACAGTTGTATTTTATGGAACACTTTCTGTTGTGCCTCTGTGCTCCTTGTAGTACAGCCCATTTGAATCCACTGCTCAGTTCTCTAATAAAATACATTTAAGCAACTTTATTTCATTCTGAAGAAGGGTCTTTGGAGAACTGAACACTGCATTCAGAGAAATGAATCCAATAATGGATAACATCATACCTATGTTATCTATCTCTTTCCCCAGGTATAATAGCATAGGACACACGAATATATGTTGCCCTCTTCTGGATTGTGCTGTAATTAACATGGGGAAATGCTCCATTGCTTTCTGCTCTGCTTCCATTTAGTGTGGGCTAAAATGTGTGTGTGTGTGTGTGTCCAGTTTTAAAAGCACCATTTGCTTTAATGGATTGTCATTTCCAGGTCACTTGAGGTCAATCTATATGAACAATGTTTTTGAGCTGCTCCTGTGTTATGTAATCAACCCAGGGCTGGTTGAGCCTCCAGCCATTTAATTTTCAGGGCTTGAATTTAGCTGACTGTAAACCTAGTGAAAAGCCAGCTTTCAGAAAGAGATTGGTTGCTACCAACAATGTAGCCGTACTTACTAAATGCCTAACTCTCTAAATCAATTATGGTCAGACAGAGAGAAAACTGAAAAGAGACGCTTGATTCTAAACAGCTTAAAGCTATCATTCTGCAAAGATTACTTCCTTCCCTCTTGACAACATCTGCTTTTCTGGGGATAAGCAACACTCTTACCACCAATTGTGCCAATACTTTCAACTTAGGGATGTTTCATCCAAATTTCTCTCTGGATTTTGGGATTAGAATCGGTTGGCCTTCTTGCCAAAGTGGAGCCAATGCATTTGGAATTTTCTGTTGTCTTTAAAGACAAGAGGAAAATGCTTCCCAAATTTTGTATGAAGCACTGAGCCTATTGGGTTTTGTATCGTTTTCAGTTCTTTAATCAGTATCTTCCTCCTACCCCTCCTTGATGAAAAGCAAATGATGTGAACTTGATGTGGCTTTGAAGCAGCTCTCCTGAATTTGATAACCCCATTGCCAATAGCACATGCACACATCAGTGAGGCAGGGGGTGAGCAACAATATGTGGAGGAACTGAAGTAACTCAGAGCTAGCAAACTGACTGTGCTTCAATTCCAGAATTAATTTTAGGAATTCTCTTCAATCTTCTGCTGGAAAATCCTCCAGCAGCACATGTGAGAATGCAGTGGAAATGAGCACTAGCTCCACCTCCCTTCATGTTGTTCTATAGTCCAGCTATACTTCCAGTTTGAGTACGTTGTCACAGTATGGAGCTTTTTGTATCCATGAGGATTCCCTGTAGATTTGAGAACCATGATTCTTCAGAGTTCTAAAAGGCCCAGGGAACATCTGCAGATACAACATAAGAAGAGCCTGCTAGATGGAGCCAGTTATCCACTATGACCCCAAGGTCTTACTCCTGGTCAGTCTCCTCGTCAGCATATTTTAAGAATACAAAAACATAAGGAGAGCCTGCTGGATAAGTCCAGTCACCCATCTAGCCCAGCATCTTGTGCTCACAGTGGCCAACCAGATGCCTGTGGGAGGACTGCAACCAAGAACAGAGCACAACAGCACTCTTCCCTCTTGAAGCGTCCAGCAACAAGTATTCAGAAGCATACTGCCTCCAGAAGTGGTGGTAGAACATAGCCATAAGCCTTCGTAGCCATTTATAACTTTATCCTCACTTAATTCCAAGTTGGTGGTCATCACGCTCTCCTGTGGGAGTGAATTAGGTTATGCATGCACTGTGTGAATAAGTACATACTCTAATCTGTCCAGAAACATCCAGCATTTAGCTTCACTGGATGCCATGGGAAAGTTGCAAAAGGCTCCCTGCTGCAGAGGTTCACCTTCCACTGACCTGTCCCTAATCTGTAATGACTGAAGAGGGGGATTAAACTGGAATTTGGAAGGAGTGGTATAGAAGAGAAAATCAGAGGCATAAAAAGGGAACATAAATGGGGAAATTCTTTCTCCTCTAACTTTCCACAGATTTAGAGCTCAACTCTCCAAGGTCTCAGGTCTAAGGCTCTTAGACCCAGCCTTCGGCCTATTGAGTGAAGCTTCTTAGGAGTCAGGCCTTTGGCCTCGTATCTGAAAAATAGCTGAATTAGTCATCTATGCCCTGTTCAAAGGAAGCATCACTCATATGTGCTTACTTAATACAAGGGGACATGAACAGGGATACCATTAAAGCCTTCCGTAGAAGTGCAATGCTCTTTTGGAAGTAGCAATCTTCCATAGGTAAGATTCAACTGAAGAAAAATGTCTCATCAAACCTTGTATGTTTCTTAAGAAAATGAAAGACTTTTTTTAAAGCCTTTAATAGCTATCATAAAAAGGAAGGATAAAATTTGTGAAAGGCTAAAGCTGTCTTGCTGAGTGGAGATGATTGATGGTGGTATGCAATTCATAACAAACAGCTAAGTGAGCATTATAACCATGAGATATTGCCCAGAATATTGCAATAGGCTAACTTTTGCAAAGAGAATTAAAGTTGAAGATCACAGTGAGATGAGTAGGGTTCATCCTTAGAATTTGGCAGAAGCTCTGTGATTCACAAAGGGCTGGCATTTTTTTTCCCGGGTCTGCTTGGTATATTTGTTAGAATGTCACACTTGGGATATTTGTTAGATTATCAGGCTAGGGAGATGATTTTGGTCTCTCTCAGTCTTGCATCTTCCCATTCTTAAATTCATTCCACCCTATTTCTGCATCAATTTCTGCTTTTTTAAAAAAAAAAATAGAAAGAAAAACCTATGTGGAAATTTTTCTGCACATTTCTCCGAAATCATTTTTCATGAATAATGCATTTGTAATGTTATTTTCACAAATATATGAATTTTGTGCACACTTTCCCCTAATAATGCATGCATTTCCACATGCACTTTTTATTGGAGAACTGCATTCACCATTAAGAAACAAACTTGATCAGTCTTTTAGTATGTTTTTCTCCTAATAAACAAATTATGCATATTATTTTCACTAATGTATGTGTTCTAATGCACATTTCCCCCTAATTCACACATTTTTGTGTGCATCTTTTGGTTGGGGAAGTGCATTAGAAAATTCAGACAAACGTGAATATCAAAGGATAGATGTGTTTCAGGAACTGTATTATTTGGAGAAGTGAGAAATAAGCTTATACCTTTGTTGGTATCTGTCTGTCTTGAGAGACAATGGAATGTGCCTCTGGGGGTGAAGTCAAACTTCTGCTTTAACAGCAAAAAAGGGACAAGCCTGTGGCAGTGAGCATGGAAATCCAGGGTTGCCGAGACAAGAAGACCCCCCTCTCAGCCTTGCTGATGTGGTCCAAAGGAAAGCAGAGCAATATGTTTGGCAACAGCTTGGCTGCAGGAGTTGCTGGAAGGAAGCATACAAGGAGACTCCACTTCAGATTTGTGTAGGGTTTACTCCTTATACTTTTCTTCTCCCAAATATATCCCACAAGGCAGCAGAGGCTTAGGACCAGAGATTTCCTTCTCCTAGAAGGGCTACCTTCCAAGGTTGATAAGCCCCATCTGCCTCTTGCTTTCCTCTACAACACATGCAGAAACTGCCTTCTTGACCATTGGACACACTATTGGTCCCACTAGAAGTCCCTAACTCACCAAAGGTTTGAGATCCATCAGCTACCCTCACCTGACTTAGTAGCCAGTTGAAGCTGTTCCCAGGTTGTGGCTGCTATCACATGCTGGCAGCTTCTAGGAATCAGAGGTGAGTGCAGGGTGAATACTAAAGGTGAACATACTCCAGAAGGAGCACAACACGCCCCCCATCAGAGGTACCACCCCTCCCCTAATACCCCATACACCCCAAAATAAGGTAGGTTGCTAATAACATGCAAACTGAAGCAAATGTCTCCCCTCTCTCTAGCCATTGAGTTTACTGGGTTACCTTAAGCCACTGTTTCATTACTGCTTGTCCCAAATCCTATCACTGAGTTTTTGTATATTTAGCTTTCCCCCCCCACTTGAGCAGACTAGTAAAAATAAATAAAAAATAACTACCTCCAACTTATGCTAAAAATAGTTCCACCCACTTTTTGCTTCTGACCTTGCCTACCAACCACTGGTGTGCAGCCCCCATAAATTGTTTGGGAGGGAATGTGACCCACAGTATTAGGGCTACCTTTCTGCATACACCCCCGCCTGTACTTTGAGCTCTGCAGGAGAAGTATTGCTAAAAAAGCCCCTTCTGACATCTGGTGACCACAAGGAATGTGGTGTTTAGCATAGCAGCATAGTAGCACCAATACTGTTGAATGCAGCACCTAGTTTTAGATGACAGCTTAAACTGTCTTTATTTACACACGCTTATCCTGCCATGTTGCCGCATTTTATGTTCTTCTTATCTTTGCCTTTTTATGTTTTTACTTTTGATTTTATGTGCTCTGCTTTGAGAACATTTTTGTCTTGATTCAGCAGTACAGGAATAAAATAAAACAACACAACACACATACATTTCCTGGCATGGTAGTCATTTGCAAGGAGGAGGATTTTGTGTCTGAAAAATCCAGGCCAAACCTGTCCATGGAGGCCGGAAATGCCAAACCCTGGGAGGAAAAATTCATGCTTTCCAGGATGCAACTCTCAGCAAGATAAGCCTTGAGAGTGCCCTACGCTGTTCTTTCCCAAGGCGGGATGGTGGGAATTTTATGTTTTGAACTGCCCTGAGACCTGCAGGTATAGGGCAGTATACAAATTTAATAAATAAATAATATGCCACAATCAAAGGTGTCTCCATGTGATTCTCTCTCTCTCTCTCTCTCTCTCTCTCTCTCTCTCTCTCTCTCTGTGTGTGTGTGTGTGTGTGTGTGTAGCAATTTATTCAGTGTGCACATGTGTGGAGTATACTGGCAGTCTGGAAGGGGAAAATCTGCACTATGATTTTGTTTTCTTTCTTTCTTTCTTTTTAAAAAAGTACCATTTCTGACATTACCTCTGGAAATTCTCCCAGTTACACTGGGAGGGATAGGGGGGAGGAAGAGAGTGCAGCATGAAACCACAGAATGATAACAGTATGTGATGAGGAAATTTGCCCATCCTCAAATGGGAGCAGAGGACATAGCAGAAGCGGGGTGAGCTGTGAACCATTGCTTATGATTGCTGCTGCAGCCTTTGCCCTCAAATTCTTGGCTGTGATTCACCTCTTTGCCTGCTTCCTTCCTTCCTGCCTGGCTGCTCTTACCTCACAGTTGTTTCGGTCCTGATGAATATCCTTTCTGGACTGGATGCCGCTTAATCTCACTGCCTGGATTCTGCACAAGATGCTCATATATTATTATGCCCTCGGTTGTGTTTCCCAAATGCCTTGTCATGCCTGTTAAAATTGAGCCAATGTCCAAGTTTGATGTAACTCCTCATTCTCATGCTAAAATATTCTCAATTTAAAATAAAGGGGTCATTTAAAACCTTTCTTGTTTCAGCGCTGTAAAGCTTAGCCTCTCCTACACCCAACCCAGTGGGTTTTGGCTGGGAATAAAGTTACCATAGAGAGGCAGGGCACAGATTGAATTGGCATTTGGATGCATATCAACTCAGCCCCAACAATGACCTTTTCCAGTAGAAGAAGAAGAAGATTTTGGATTTGATATCCCGCTTTTCACTACCCAAAGGAGTCTCAAAGCGGCTAACATTCTCCTTTCCCTTCCTCCCCCACAACAAACACTCTGTGAGGTGAGTGGGGCTGAGAGACTTCAAAGAAGTGTGACTAGCCCAAAGTCACCCAGCAGCTGCATGTGGAGGAGCGGAGACATGAACCTGGTTCCCCAGATTACGAGTCTACCGCTCTTAACCACTACACCACACTGGCTCTCAGTTTCTGGTATCTCAAAATTAACTGGTTGCTTTGGGGCCAAATAAGGTACAGTATTTTATTTTTATTTCCTATCTATGTATTAGATATGTTGGCAGATTTTTCATCTCCTCTACACCTATGAGCTGGGGTAAAGAGCAGTAAATTGTTCAGGTTAATTTGGTCACATTGGTCAGCCATTTTACTAGGTAGGGATGAGGTCAGGTAAGTACGCTTAGGCAACTTGGTGAATGAAGGGCAATTCCTGAGACTTGCTGATCTGGCCTGTGGGCAAAGTACAGATAGACCTTTAGTAGAGACAGACCAGAAAATGATGGTTGTCCTTCAGCAGATCATCTCTGGTTCACAATATTCCTGAGATTCAGCACTGCTTTAACATTCATGAATGGGAAGCACCATAGCTCAGTGGTTACCAAAAGCTAACCTCTACTTTAGGTTTGCGGTGCAATAGCCAGTAGACAAGATAAAGCTGAAGGATAAATGGCAATGTTAGCACTTGCTACTCTCTATACTCAACAAAGCAAATCTGCATTTTTGACAAATGTGAAGTGGTACGTCATGGCACAGTGTCAAAAGCTGCAGGCGCCGGATGAATGGGCTTAAGAAGGAAAAGTCCTGAGCAGAAAAGCAGACGTGCAATCCGCATATTATCTCTCGGCAATATAAAGAAGTGATTTTTATTTTTTAAGAAAGGAGGGTGAAGTGATTATAGTGTAAATTCAAGAAAATGATGGTAAGGTTAAGCAGCTGGTGTGACTCACTTAGAATATATGCACAGAGCTGGTTACGACTTTGGGAAATGATATTGTAACGTCTGAAAAGATAAAGAGGTTTATTCTGGAGATGGAGATGAGAAGGTATGGCCGGAAGGCGAACCATAAAAGGTGCATGTCACTGTTTTAGAATAAAAGAGCAGAAAAATAAAGGAGTAAAGTGCCTCACGTGGAGAAGTTTAGAGGCACTGAAATTGCTAACCTGTTATTGTTGTTGTTGTTGTTATAAGATATTTAATATACCACTTTTTATACTTTTTGTGAATGCAGCCCCCCACTACCACAAATTATGCAGTTGAGTTTCCCACATTTGGGGAAATCACAGGGGTCAGCATGCCCAAAGTGCAATGGATAAGCCTCACCCTGGGAAAACCACCTTCAATGGCAAACAAAAATGAATGGAATTGCAGAAGTGAATCAGTAACAAAATGGATTACTTAGTCAATCTTAAAGCAGACTCACTGAAACCAATTGGACTTGTAACAAACTTAAGTCCCATTGATTTCAGTTGGTCTACGCTAAAAGTATGAAGAGAAGTCTTGATCCAACCCAATGGATGTAATTCTTATAAGCAAGTAACAAAATTAATTGAACATTTTAATAATGGAGAGTACAACTAAATGGAGAAAACCAGTCGCAGGCAGTAGTTCCAAATTTGGAAAAACAGTCTTAGCTCTCTTCCTCCTACCTGTGACAATTGATTCAAGGATGAATGAGAGCTGGAGAGAGAAGGTTGTGAAGCTGGCTGGGGAGTTGAGTTTGAAAAGGGACTAAAAGCTCAAGAAGTGGCCTGCTGGATAAGACAAAATGCTCATCTATTCCAGCATCCTGTCATTACAGTGGCCAACCAGATGCCTATGGGAAGCCCAGGAGCAGGACCTGAGTGCACCAGCACTCTCTCCACTAGAGGTTCCCACCAACTGGTATTCAGAGGCATACTGCCACTGGCTATCTCTCCCTCTATCCTCTGCCCATCAGACAGGGCAGGACACTTACTAACTATAAATAAATGTTGTATTTCAATGGGCCTCTGGGATAATGATTTTGTTCTTAATACTGTTTATAGACAGCCTTGCTTCACAGGGCGACTTGGAACAAACAACATGATATCATATTTCACACAGGGGCATAAGTCCACCCTTTGAAAATGATGAGTAAATGCTTCTGTTTCATAACTTTACAAGTATGCAAACAAAATGATGCATACAAGGGAAGAAGCACACCGCCCTTTCATTTTTGAGCTGATGCGTCACCCAGCAAAGCAGAAAGGCTCTTGATTAGTTTTATGAGTGCTGACATCCTAATGGAATGGACTTTCTAGGCAACCACTCTTTCAGATTAGCCTTTTTAAAGCATTTTGCTAATTGTTTTTCCTCACTTGTATCAGCAGGAGAGCCAATTATAGCTCTGTCTTCATTTTATGATAACCTTCTTTTTCAACAGCGTCAGCCACCCTTTCACCTTTTCATTACCGAGATACGGCTTGAAGCTCAGGGATAGAAACAGGGCCAACGTTAGAAGTCCATTTTTCAAAAATGGGATTTTGCAGTCACTGCTCACCTTTTTCAATTTGATTTCACACACCTTTCCACCTTGATACTTACTAAATAATATAGTACCTCCAACAGGAGCAAACTTAGGCATATATTTTGCAGTGCATAAATTTGCTTTATTAGCCATACTTTTGCCTAACATTTCTTTGGCAAACCATGTCATTATGATGTTGATGTTTTCTTTGTGATACCAGTTTGCGCTCTCTCTCTCTCTTTCTCTCTCTCTCTCTCTCTCTCTCTGTAATTTCAAACAAATTCCTCTAAGTCTGTCATGTGACCTAGCCCTCAAAGTACATTCAAATGAACATGTAAACAGGCCTTTAAACACAACGTTGTGAGCTGCTTTGATGGGTGGAGGGTTTTCATTGATGTGCATGCAAAATTCACATTGAGCAATCAGAATCCAGCACATTTTATCCAGCACTAACAGCACTGTTTCCCACTGCAAGCCTCCAGACTGAACTCTGCGTTTGAAGGGTGCCATATAGGCTGCAGTACCAGTCTACCTGAGCCCTCTGTCAGTTGGCTCCCATGGGTCATTCCTGGTCCACTAGATCCTACAATTCCTTATCTCAGAGCTTGTCTCCTGTAGAGATTTCTCACCAACAAGCAAGTTGCTTCTGCTATGGGGAAAGCCATTCTAGTGCCCTCCAGACTGCAGAGAGGAATCAGTAACATTAGGGGAGAGAATAGCAGAAATAATTGGCAAAGAGATGTGACAAAGAGTTGGAGGAACATGGGAGGGGAGAATAGCCAAGAGCTTGGGGGATTCATGTGAAATTTCATAGAATCATAGAACCGTAGAGTTGGAACTGTAAAGTTGGAAGGAACCCCAGGGGTCATCTAGTCCTGCAGTACAGGAATTACAGCTAAACAATCCCTGACAGATGGCCATTTCATGGTCTTCTAAGAATGCTAAGCCACTTCCAAGATTCCATCATATTTGCATTTAATTGATAGCAATGGACTTTCAGCACATCCAAAATGTCACTGGTCATGACAACTGATTTTTAAAACTTTTTTTTTAATAAAAGAAATTCTTTTGCACACATATGTGTGTGTGCATGTCGCACCAATTACTGTTTTGAATGAGAGTCTATGATTCCAGCAAAATGACGAAATAGGTGCTTTCGAAATGCAATGTTGTGGGTTTTATTTTTATTTTGGACGTGTCTAGAGAAAACCAATATGCAAAAATAATTTAAAAGTAAGGTAGCTGAGAGCCAGTTTATGTAGGAGAGGAATGGAGATGTACTTTTTAATACCAAGCTGTGAAAACAGCTAGGCTGGGTACCGATGTGAGTGTAATTAATAAATAACACTTGGAAGCAGAATGACATTCAGGGAGTTGATGGAGGGGGAGCAAAAGTCTAGCAGAGAATGAAAGAATGTAAGAGGCAGCAGAGCACTGATAAAGATCATTCTCTAGAGTTGCTGATCTATGCAAACAATAAAAACATTATGGCATATGGGGTGGAATCTATATGGTGGCAGCACTAGCGATGGAGAAGAAATGCAGTACACATTTAAAAGGGGGGGAGCTGGTCACAGCAGGAGAGGGAGATTTCCTGGATTCTTCAGCAACCTGCTTCATCTCTGTCTCCTGGCACTCCTCCTCTCCTCCCTCTTATTCTGAACCCTTCTTTGTCCCAGTGACTTCCTGCTCACTAAATCCCATTGCCTCTTCAGCTTCCAACGCCTCCACCTCCCAGTCTGCTCCCTCTTCTTCCTCTGACCACTCATCGTCATCCCACCACCAATCCCCTGGCTCTGAGCCTTCTTCCCCTGGAGGTTCCCTTGGGGGTTCCCCAGCTGGTGCCTCCCACCACTCTTCTGCATCCAGCCAGTATATGATATCATGTCACATTTGCAGACATCTTTATAATACAGAGTTGCTCTACAAACAGGCCTAGTGCCAGAAGCCAAGCACATCCTTGGGATTCCTGCCATCTTCCATTCTGTGTACATGACCAAGCCAGTGTATGCATCACTTGGACATAAGTGTGAACACGCTGGGAATATGAGCTTGGAAGAGCACATCTTTGTTTGAGACTCTATCCTGCCATGTGATGCTCAAAATCTTCCTGACACTGCACATATGGAAAGCATGGAGGTGTCGCTCCTGGTGGGTGTAAGGTGCCCATGACTCACTTCCATAAAGCAGTGTGCTCCACATGCAAGCCTAGTAGACATTCATCTTGGTATTGGTCATTAGCATCATATTTCCTCATACCCTTTTAGAGAGGTGAGCCATTGCTGTAGCTGCCTTGCCAATACCCTTGTCCAGCTCAGCATCAAAGGAAAGGTTACTGGTTATGGTAGTAGAAAAAAGTCTCTACTATGTAATGTGTGTGGTCACCAATGCTGATGCATAGAGTGCTGGCAATGTCTTGACCCAAAATGTTGGTCTTTGTCAGGCTGATTGTAAGGCTGACCTCACTGCAGGCTTGGGCAAGTCGGTTGATGAATCTCTCTAGAGTTTCCTCAGAATGTGCTGTCAAGGCTGTGTCATCTGCAAACAACATCTCACAGATAAGAACCCACCACACTTTTGTCTGGAGATGTGCCAAGTTGAACAGAGCCACGTTGCTCCTTGAATGGAAGTACACACTGTCTTCAAGTTGAAGGCATATGAAAGCAACAGGGATCAGACTGTACCAAAGAGTAAGGGTTGAGAACACAGCCCTGTTTCACACTGCTCTTTATAAGGAAGGTGTCCAAGGATGAAGCGTCAGACTGGACAGTGCTGCACATGTTCTTGCGGAAAGTCACAATCATATTGTGGAGCTAAGGTGGGCATCCTATCTTGTGGAGCAGCGTGAAGAGTCATTTCAGCTGACGAAGTCAAAGGCATTCATCAGGTCTATGAAGGCGATGTATAAGGAGCGTATCTGCTCTTGGCATTTCTCCTGCAGCTGGTGCAGTGAGAAAACCATGTTAACTGTTGATCTCTGAGATCTAAAGCCACACTGTGACTCAGGATAGACTCTGTCAGTGAGTAATTGTAATCTGTTGGTAACTACACCAGTGAAAGCTTTCTCCACAATTCTCAGCAGAGATTCCACGGTAGTTGTTACAGTCATGGCGGTCACTTAGTTCTTGTAGAGGGTCACAATGCTGGAGTCGTGCATGTCTTCTAGATGTCTTCTAAAAGCCTGGTAGTTGTTTTTCTGTTTGACATCTGGTGGGAGGGCATTCCACAGGGCGGGTGCCACTACCCAGAAGGCCCTCTGCCTAGTTCCCTGTAACTTGGCTTCTCACAGTGAGGGAACCGCCAGAAGGCCCTCGGCGCTGGACCTCAGTGTCTGGGCAGAATGATGGGGGTGGAGATGCTCCTTCAGGTATACAGGACCGGGGCCATTTAGGGCTTTAAAGGTCAGCACCAACACTTTGAATTGTGCCTGGAAACATGCCCAGAAATAGTGCCCAGTTAAACTCTTACAAGAAATAGTGATGGCTACCAACTTGGATGGTTTTAAAAGAGACAAAATCATGGAGGATGTGGATTTCAGTAGCTACTCACTCTGGTGTCTATGTTGTACCTCCACCATCAGAGGCAGTATGCCTCTGTGTACCAGCTGGGAATCACAAGTGAGGGGAGTGCTGTTGCTTTCAGGTCCTGCTTTCCCAGAGGCATCTCTTTGGCCACTATGAGAACAGCATGTTGGACTGGGAGAGGGGTGGCCAATGGCTTTCCTTCTGCTCTTGTGGGAGTGAACTGGGAATTGAGTAACATGTGAAGAAACTGTTTGTATATGCACTTCCTCATCCAGCTGGGAAATCACACACCAGCACTCTACAGTAGCTTATGGATCAGCATGCAAGCTTATCACAGCCCTGTAGAACCAGCCATGTAGAAACATACCCCCATGTCAGAAGTTAAGCACTGCTGTACCAATTAGATAGGTAGCATTGGGAGAAAAACCTGTGCTTTCTACTTCTTGAGCCACAATTCAGCAACTCAAAAAGCAGAAAAACACCAAACACCTTTTTAAAAAATAATAATAAAAAATCGGGCATATTCTATTATTAATAAGGTGGTTGTAAGTCATCATGGTAATTAAATTTTCATTATACTTTAAAATTCCTTGTGACCCTAATGCTGTGCCTGTGATGCTGTTTTTGTCACTGCACTGTGAAAAACAGTGATAAATGTGAGCACAGTGTGGGAACATAATCAGGGATGCTAATTTGTTGTAAATGCTTTTAAACATTGTCTTTTGGTAATGTGCACTGGCAGCAAAATAGCACAATGGGAGACTCATCAAGATTTAGACCACCGTTCTCTTGACTCTTTAGTTTTATTTGTTTCTAATTTACTATGATGCCCACTGCTTATTACTAATATTCTTAGAGGGAGGAAATGGCCATGGATATTATTTGCAGCCTAATTAGATTATTTTCTCACTGTGCCATTTTCTAATGCATGGAATGAGTGAAGTATACAGTACTATCAAAACTACTTAAAACCAGTCATGTTCATTCACACTGTCCAATGTAATACCTCTGGCAACGTAGCTTCTCAGTGACTACAAAGACAGTGTGTTCTTTTGAAGTCTGCCCCCTTCACCACTAGTGATGACACTGAAATTGGGAGCAAATTGAAGTTCAAGTTTCCCAAGTTAGTAATTCTCAAATATAATTTGAACTGGCTACTTTCTTCTACCACCGCCCCAGCTGTTATGGGTCCTTTCCTGACTCACATTGTGATCCTCGCTGGCAGTGGTACTTGGCTGCCCATTGACAGAAAACAGGGAGACCAACAGAAGTTGGCACCTCAGCCAAGGGCAGGCACAGCCAGAGCCAATGACTGATCACAAAGGGAACCTTTCTTGCATAAAACCCCAGGATGGATCTGGCTGAAATTTGGCACAATAATTCCTCTTTGGGGGGTGGAGGGGTTGCCTGCAAATTTAATCAATCTACATGAAAAATATTTAAAAATTGTAGTTATTTTTAGATTTCCCGTTATGGCAAGAAAAGAGAGCTTCCTATTTAACAGATCAATTTAGGACCAGAATAAAGGAACAAGCTGGAATGTTACACAATGGATCCAAAGCTTTCAATATGGTGCAGATGATGATAGGAGGCAAATCAGTAGTCACAGCACACCCCCTAGCATTCAGAACAGATATTCCCTACTTGCAGCCTGAAGAGTCTAGAGTCTATTTTGCCACTCATCTTTCTTGTACTTCATTTCCCTGCATGCTTAAACCAGGCATGACATATACCCCTCTTGTGTTACTTTCTTATTCTGCAGTTTCATCACAATTAAAGAGAGAAAATATTTGTATAGCTTCAAGGTGTGTCCAGAGACAAAAACCCATTAATGTATTTGAAGTGTGCTTTGATAAGACCATGGTGTGATGTTAACAAAACATTATTGTCTGTGTACAAGACAAACAATGGCCTATTTGCCAATCCTCCACAAAGGCTCTTCAACTTGAGCAGAGATACATGGACATGGGAGCTTGCCAGAAAAGTTAATATTAGTTGGCTACATTTACTCAGGGTGTGGGTGGGGTGAGAGAAGGAATCTTCCACTGGCATATTCCATAGACACAATGTACATAGAAAGAAGATCCACTACATAAGATGGCAATGATCACCATTTCATTTTAAATGGAGAAAGGATGCCGAATGAAATTGATATCCCTGAACTGAAATGTAATTATGATAAGGACGTAAGATGAAATCTGTGCTATCAGGCCGAAGTCCAGTGTCTAGTTCTCACAGTGGCCAACCAGATGCCACTGGGTGCAACCACACTCTCCCTACTTGCAGTTCCCAGGAACTGGTATTCAAAAGTGCACGGCCTCAAACAATGGATGTAGCCATCAGGGCTAGTAGCCATTGATAGTCTTACCCTCTGAATTTGTCTGTTATAATGAGGGCTGTTTTAATGAATCAAATCAATTTTCTGACCGTTCAGAATCATTAGATGTTGAATTTTTGGAGCAGAGAAAGAATCTGCAAGTAATAGAGCCCTTTCCCACGCCAGTTCCAAAAGCATGGATGGTAGCAAGGTGAGGATAGATTGTGTGGCACAACCATCCCCACACCACACGTTTTTGCTGGATTTGTATGAACATCCCACCAGAAAATGCCCTTGCTGTGAAAATGGGAAGGGATTGCAAGCTTGCCCTTATTTTCATTGGCAAAAATGTTGGAGGGTTTTCTGTGGCTCACACACATCTATCAGCATTGCAGGGGGTGATCACAAAATGCCTGCATCTGTATTGTTTCTCTTCTCCCTGGATTCAGAAGTACAGTATATAGGGGAGTTGGTACAAATGTTTATAGTTTCCTTGTGCACAAAACCTCTGAAGAACTTCAACGGAAGCCCAAATAATTTCTTGGGGAGTTTGACATATTCCTAAAAACACAACATTTTTTTTAAAGGACTTGGGCTAAAGCACTAAAGCTAAATTCAGATTTGGGCCGAAGCACTGAAGCTAAGAGAATAAAGAAATTCATTGGCCTTCATGTCCACCTCTGAATTCAACATGCCTTAAGCTACCATTGAATCCTCCTCTAAGATTGAGGCAACCACCTCTTGCCAGAAGACTTAATGTCAGCAGTGATTATGATTTCAAATGGAAATGGTCTGGAACACCAACCTCCAGCCACTGACCCAGAGGCCAGAGCAGCATTTCCAGCCTTCCTTTGCCCTGGTCTCTCTGGTCGAGTTGCCAGAGACATGAAAGAAAATGACACTCAGCATTAAGCAGCAAAACAGCCATCGCTCCTTGCACAACCTATTCAAGCAGAAAATGAGATATAAGGCAGTTGGCGTCCTGCGTGTGCCAGGGAGAACAGTGTGGGTAAGGGAGGGGGGAATCCCATTCTACAATTTACTAGGAGCATTTTCTTGAATGACTTTAAAAGCTTCTCTTGGGTTAGAACCACAGAATTACAGAGTTGGAAAGAACCTTGAAGGCAGTCTAGTCCAGCCCTGATGACCAAGGCTGTGTTTTCTCATCTATATTATTGATATTTTAACAATGCATAAAAAGAAGAAAACAGGCAGGCATAAAGTGTAAAATAAAGTAGACAAATATAAAATAAAATGAACATTGGGGATCTGAATAATGACATATCCTAGGTTTTTCTAATTCCTCAACACCCAATAAGTGGAAAAGCTGACACATTTTTCCCTGTCTGTTGCAGGCAGTAAGACATACAGCACAGCCAAAGGGATGAATTAATAATGTGATTTGTTTAAAAAAAAGATAGGTAATACAAATTACGGAAAAGATTACTTTCATATGTATTCATACCATTGCACATGGACTGTTGCTAGGCATTTTTGTCTAGTTCCCCCCATTTTTTTGATTTTTGTTAAATATTCATTGTCTTTATAACTGCTTCCTTAAGTTCTTGTGTTGCATTTGGTTTCTTTGGTTAAGGATCTCTCCTTTTATAGGTTGGAGGCCAGCTGGATTTAAGTACCCAAGGGTCAGACCAGAGTGAAGTCTGCTGGCTCAGTCTAATCCACCTCTGGGGCAGAGCCAGCCGAGTGGTCTGCCAGTGATTGACCAGTTAGCGGGCAGGCTACAAGCCACTTCCCAGGCAGGCACAGAGCCCGTTGTGGGGTTGTGCTGGCCTGTGAAAAAAACCCAATACCGTGCGCCTCACGAGATCATGGTGGGTGAGGGAGGCACTGTCCCATAAATATTTCTGACCATCTAAGGTAAGTGTGCTTCCTTAAGTTATTGTGTTGCATTTGGTTTCTTTGGTTAACTATCTCTCCTTTTACTTTTATCCATGGTTTAGTAGAAATATTCTGTGTGTGTGTGTGTGTACATTAAAGTCTTAAAGCAAAATGTTTCAATTGTTGAAGAAGGCAGAAGCCAAAATGTTTTACTCTAAGACTTCAATAACTATGTAACGTTAGTCACTATAATAAACATATAGTCTTAGGATGCAATCTAACGCCGGTTAGATCGGGAATAAGTACTGCAGAATTTGATAAGACTTACTTCTTTTCTGACTAGATATTGTTAAGATTGTGCCACTATAAAGAAATGTGACAAATTATAACTGCACAATGTGCTTTCCCTTTCCTTCTGGAACTTCAGGGTGATGACCTGCAAAATTGCCTGTGCTGCTGGCTTCTGGGTACATCTAAGTGCAGCACTGTGGTATCTGACATAGAAAGCTACAAACCTATGATTTATATAAAAAATATAAAAAACTTCAAGTGGATTTCCTCTTCTCAAGAAATTGAGATCCTCAAAGTGATGCTATTTTCTTATGGGTAGTTTAGGGTTTTGCTTCCCAAATTGTCAGCTTTCATCTTTTTTTATTTTTTTCTACTGGTTAGGAATGGAAGCCACAAAATTGTGGAGCCATGTCTAGAGTATGAAAGACACACTGTGAACTGACGTCTTTGAAGTCTCAGAGAGGATATAAACACCACATAATTAAGAAGCTACAAATGCAGTGGGATCTGGGAGGTTAGCGTTCTACATTTTAAATATATATGTTCTTCGGATCTCATCTAACGTTCATAGAACAGGAGTAGGGAATTTGTTTTTTATTTTATTTTATTTTGTCTTGTGGGCAGGCAAACTATTCATTTTGAATTTCCCAGTAAGCTGCACCAACAACAAATGGTCTGGTTTCAGACAGCCTGGCATTAGTTATCCATGTTCTGGTAACCTCTTAATTAGATGAGCGCAATGCGTCATATGTGGAGCTGCCTTTCAAAATGCTCCAGGAACTTACGCTGGTTCAAAACACAACAGCTGGTCAGTATGAGCATATTCCACTGGTGCTTTGCCAGTTGTACTGCCTCCTGGTCTGTTTCTGCTCCCTTTGCCACAGAGATATAGAACCCATAGTCCTTCAGAAGTGGTTGGACTACAGCATCCATCACTCCTGATTATTGGTTTTATGGGAGTTAGAGGACAATAACATCTGGAGGGCCACAAGTTTCCCATCCCTCCTTGCAGCTTTGGACCAGGTAACATTAATGATCACCTCATTCAACTAGACCCAGAGGTCTTCACTGGAGGCCCTTCTCCAAGTGCTCCTGCCAAGTGAGATGTGGTGAGTGGCCCCTGAGGAAAGGGCCATTCTAATTGTGTCTCCCTGACTTCAGAGTGCCCTCCCCAGAGTTGGTACCCTCTTTGATATTTTCACAACACCAGATGACGTTTTTTTTTTTTTTTTTTTTTTTTGTAAGAAAACAATCTTCCAGACCTTTAATTTATTGCTCAGTTTTAACTTGTATCTCTCCCATGGGGCTGCCTACATTTTAATTTGTACTTTTATATTGTATTTTGGACTTCAGATATTTTGTATTCTTCGTATTTTTAGCTGTTCTGAGAACCAGGCTAAAGAATGGGATATGATATACAAAATAAATATGCAGACAAAAGTGGATATTGTGTGTCTGTGTCCTTCATACACAAAAGCTTATGTATACTTTCCCCTCATCTGCACATATAAAAAAGACATATAAATTTAAAGGCCCAGGAGTTTTATTTTTCTTGGAAGCCATATCTTCTTCCTTAAACCGACTTCCGGTGGTGACGCCATCGCGGGCGGTCGTGGGTTGCCTCGGCAGCGAGGCGACCCAGGCTGGCCCGGCGGTTGGAGCCCCGCTACCGCTAAGCGGGGCTCCGGTGGGGTGCGGGAAGAGCGTCCCGCGCCCTGGGCTCCCCGGCGGGCCCGCAGAGGCTCCGAACCCTTCCCCCGTTCCCCCTGTAAAGGGGGAGTGGGGGTGAAGGGACAACGGAGCCGGGCCATTAGGGGATATGCCCCAACCGGGTCAGCGAAGCGGTCGCCGCCGCCCGCGGTGAGCGACAACGTTCTCCCTGCAAGGATAAAAAACAAGGAAGCCTGGTGGTTGTGAGTACATGATTGGATTAACTTTTTGTTTTTTAACGATCCGGGAGGTTTCATGGAAAGGAAGCCTGCCTCCCTCCCTTCGGTGGATAGAAAATAACTGTTTTAAGTGACTGCTGTTACACCGATGGTTACAAAGTATTGTTTTTCTTTTTTGACAAGTGAGACTATTTTGATCTCCCTTTGGGGGAGCAAGACGATGGAGAAAATCTCTTTTTAAAATTGTGGTCTTTGCGCCCTGGCTACAGGGAAAATGGCTGCGAAAGATTGTGACTGAGTGGAAATTTACTGGTACTAAGATGGAAAAACTCTGAAATTGAAACTGAAATTTGATACCTATGCCCGCTTCTGCCATGCTGGGTTTCGTTTTTGAGTTGGTTATGAACCATGGATTGACTGATGAACAAAGGATTATTTTTTTGAGACTGGAACTGCTTAATCGAAAATTGGTGATATTGAACCGGGATATGGCAGAAAAGGTACTTCCCACAGAGAAGACTTTTCAGCATATGGCTGCACTGGAAGAGAGCCTTGGCAAAGAGCTGAAGGGGATGATTGAAGAACAGAGTAAAATGGCTTGGCGACTCCGGAAAAAAGAAACGTCCTTTGGGGGTGGCAGACCCAGGACGGAGATAAAAGAAGAATGGAAATTTGAATCGGAGAAGCTGGAAGAAGATGATCTGCGTACCCTGATGCTCTATGCAAGGACTGTTGTGGACTTTGTCTGGATCTGTGGACTTACAAGAAAAGAGAACAACTTGAGGAGTGGTTCCGGAGCAAGATGGACAAGGAAAATGGACAGAAGGGGGATAGGGTGAATTGTATTAAGGGCAAAGTAAAAATGATTTATTACGGTACCCTGAAGCCGGTGTGTCAAGACTTTAAGCTTTGAATTAGAAAAGGGATATTTTGATTTCTTTTTATTAGCAGCAGTTTAAGGGAAAGAAGATGTTTGTTATGATCTGATTTAAGAATAATATGTTAATATATGGGGTTTTGTGATTAATGAATACGAAGTTATAATATGATCTGATTTTAGTTAAGTTAAGAAGTGGAATAATATTGTAAACTAAAAAATAAGATGTTGTGATATTATGACATGACGAGCTGCGAACGCTGCAGCAAGGTCACAAGACTCAAGAGTCATGTTTCCTCTCTGTGGGAATTACACTGGGCATACCAGCTCCCACACATGTGATGTCATTGTATTTTACTATTGTACTTTCTCCTTTCTGTTTTGCATCAGGAGATGCAAGACGCATTAACAGACAGCTCTGAATTATGAGCTGCTACGCAGATATATATACTCTGCTCTAATTCTACAATAAAGTAGATCTTAGCCAAATGGCTTGTGTGTGTTGTTTTCAAGCTGGGAACAACCGCATATTACAATTGTGCCCCTGGACTCCAGAAGCCAGAGGGCACGGAAGCTTCGTCCGCCTTGGGGGTCAGTCTCTCAACCTGCCCCCGCGGGAAGTTTTCATAACATTGGTAGCAGTTGGCTGGTTTCCGAACATCGGACCTCTGATGACTTCTGCCTGATGTTTATCTGCCGGCAAAGAAAGCAGCCTTAAACTGCGTGCTTCGTTCCGGGGGAGTTTTTTTCGTGCTGAAGACGGCCGTTTCCCACTGTGAGAAGACGCGTTAATTGACTGTGAGTAGTACCGGACTGATTTACGAGGCAATAAACCTCAGAAGGCTAGGTTTGTTTGCCTAAATTGCTTTCTGAAGACAGAGAGTAAAAAGCCTGCTTTTTCGCCACTATGGCAAAGGATAGCAAGCAGAGCAGCAGCTCCCTTTGTCCAATGCTTACTGGACAAAATTACCAGTCATGGTTTTGAATAGCCTCCATGCCGGTTATAGTGCTATTGCATCACGGCTAGGTGCCCTGGATGCTCAAAACTTAACCGTTGCAAGAGTCTTCTCAACTTTGCTAAATGAGCAAGGTCGTTGTGCTGCTCAAAATGAGGCTAATGGAAGGGGGAGTGAAG
This sequence comes from Lacerta agilis, assembly GCF_009819535.1. Lineage (NCBI taxonomy): Eukaryota > Metazoa > Chordata > Lepidosauria > Squamata > Lacertidae > Lacerta > Lacerta agilis. Next base: position 41,846,178 of record NC_046319.1, on the reverse strand, counting down.
CAGAAGCGTCCTCAACCCCACCTAGTGGTCCAACTGAGCATGTGCAAGCTCTTAAAGTCATACGCTGCACAAACTGTGGAATGAGAGGACACAGTTTCCAGACCTGCAGAAAACCCAAGAAGGGATCTATCCAGAGCCAAAATGCAGCTGGATCTACAGGCAAAACGCAAGCCAAAGTCTCCAAAGGGCGCACATTTGCATTGCTTACACAAGGCGTGCAGGAGCAGGATGACATTGACATTGACCTGGCTTTTGTTATTGACTCAGCTGCCAGTCACCACATGACCGCAAACAAGCGTTTATTTAAGACTTTTAAGAAGCTGGAATCCACTGTGTCGCAGGTGAGTGGAACACACCTGAAATCGACTGGAGTTGGAACTGTTTATCTTCAGAGTCTCCAGCTGTCTATCAGCAACGTGCTATACGTCCCAGAAATTGCCTACAATCTGCTAAGTGCATCGCAGCTTACCGAGAAGGGATGCGAGCTCAGACTGCGCAAAGGACTGTGCACAATTTTTAAAGATGGAGAAGCTATCTTTACAGCTCAGAAGAACAAAGATGGACTATTATTACTGTCTTTTGAAAATACTGACTGTTGTTATGATGTTGTTGACTCTTATTTTGCAGGTGCTGCTAAGTCCAAGGAGACTACCAAACAGCCACGCAGAGAAAAGGTCACAAAATGTTTCCAGCAGGTTTCTGCTGATGTAATAGGACTTCTGCCAAAATCTAGAGGCGGAGCTACCTGTTATTTATTGCTGTCTGATCATTTCTCTAAATTCTCTTGGATTTACACAATGAAAAGTCCGCAGCAAGTCTTGGCCAAGTTCACTGAATTTTGTGCTAAGATAGATTTCATGCATGATGGCAAAATTGAATGTTTGTATACTAATCAATTACCAGTGTTTGATTCACAGGAGTTCAAGGACTTCCTAAGTCAACATTGCATTCGGCACAAAGTTGCCGTCAGCCAATCATCATGGAACAAAGATTTGTGTGTTAAAATTAACACAATACTACGTGAGGGTATGCAGGCGCAATTGCTAAGTGCAAAGCTGTCTGAACAGAATTGGGCTGAAAGCCTATCTGCCTTCACATATGCATGGGTCAGGAGTATTCCAAAAGGAATGGAATGCTCACCTTATGAGATACTGTTTAACAGAAAGCCTTCTGTTAAGCATCTCAAGGTTTTTGGTTCTCAGATGTGGGTGGAATCACTTGAAGGTGCAACCATCCAAGGCATCTTTATGGGCTATGAGAAAGGTCAATACAGAATTCTATTGCCTTCCTCAAACACAGTAATTCTTACTCAGGAGGTAGAATTTACTGTAAAGCCGGAGACACAGGTTCTCCAAAGCTTTCCCATTGATGTCAATACATATGAGGATACTGACACCAGCAGTAGCAGTGCAAGCTCAACCACGGCTAGTTCCGACACAGGTGAAACTGTCATTGAGAGAGGAGCTCATGATAGTACCAGGCCATCAACAGATGATGATGTGCTAGGATCTTTAGAGCCACTGTTTACAATTGGTAAAGTTTTTCAAAAAAGTCCTGTTCAGGAGAAACTCAGCAAAGAAGATCTACATCTTGTGCGTAGATCTGAGAGAGTAACAAAGGGTCAAGCGCCCAAACGCTACTCCAAAGAGTTTGCAATCTCAGCTGTTGCAAATGTAGCTGTAGTTTGCGCTCAAAACAGAGACACTCAGGCTCACCTCACAGATGTGAGAAAGCCACAGCAACAGGTTGCAAAGTTCAACACTGTTTCTGCCAACATACACAGAGCAAGTGCTCTGGTCCCCTGGAGAGTTGGTTATCAAAGGCTTAAACTGGTAGAACCAGTTTCAGAGAGTTCCAAGGATGGAACAAAGACATCAGATTCATACTGTGTATATGATAACTGTTTGTTTACTTCTGTTAATAATGCCTTAACTTTCGCCGCTCTCACATTGTCTAATATCGGGGGAGGATGTTGTGATATTATGACATGACGAGCTGCGAACGCTGCAGCAAGGTCACAAGACTCAAGAGTCATGTTTCCTCTCTGTGGGAATTACACTGGGCATACCAGCTCCCACACATGTGATGTCATTGTATTTTACTATTGTACTTTCTCCTTTCTGTTTTGCATCAGGAGATGCAAGACGCATTAACAGACAGCTCTGAATTATGAGCTGCTACGCAGATATATATACTCTGCTCTAATTCTACAATAAAGTAGATCTTAGCCAAATGGCTTGTGTGTGTTGTTTTCAAGCTGGGAACAACCGCATATTACAATTGTGCCCCTGGACTCCAGAAGCCAGAGGGCACGGAAGCTTCGTCCGCCTTGGGGGTCAGTCTCTCAACCTGCCCCCGCGGGAAGTTTTCATAACAACCTATGCCCGCTTCTGCCATGCTGGGTTTCGTTTTTGAGTTGGTTATGAACCATGGATTGACTGATGAACAAAGGATTATTTTTTTGAGACTGGAACTGCTTAATCGAAAATTGGTGATATTGAACCGGGATATGGCAGAAAAGGTACTTCCCACAGAGAAGACTTTTCAGCATATGGCTGCACTGGAAGAGAGCCTTGGCAAAGAGCTGAAGGGGATGATTGAAGAACAGAGTAAAATGGCTTGGCGACTCCGGAAAAAAGAAACGTCCTTTGGGGGTGGCAGACCCAGGACGGAGATAAAAGAAGAATGGAAATTTGAATCGGAGAAGCTGGAAGAAGATGATCTGCGTACCCTGATGCTCTATGCAAGGACTGTTGTGGACTTTGTCTGGATCTGTGGACTTACAAGAAAAGAGAACAACTTGAGGAGTGGTTCCGGAGCAAGATGGACAAGGAAAATGGACAGAAGGGGGATAGGGTGAATTGTATTAAGGGCAAAGTAAAAATGATTTATTACGGTACCCTGAAGCCGGTGTGTCAAGACTTTAAGCTTTGAATTAGAAAAGGGATATTTTGATTTCTTTTTATTAGCAGCAGTTTAAGGGAAAGAAGATGTTTGTTATGATCTGATTTAAGAATAATATGTTAATATATGGGGTTTTGTGATTAATGAATACGAAGTTATAATATGATCTGATTTTAGTTAAGTTAAGAAGTGGAATAATATTGTAAACTAAAAAATAAGATGTTTAAGAAGAATGTTTAGCTTTGAATTTTTAAATGAATTTAATTTTTAGAATATGAAGTTATTAAAGTAAAATTTGGAATTGGAACCGAAGGAGAGAAGGCAGGGGAAGTCTAAGGTAAAGACTCGACCAAGAATTTTTTTATTTTTTTTGTATCAGAAGAAGAATCGTTGGTATGTTTGTATTTGTTTAGTTTTAGTTGTGGTGGGTAAGTGTTAGGTTAATGTTGGTGATGGTGTTGGATTGTTTGTTTGTTATGGAAAAAAAAATCTTCTTCCTTAAACCTAGGCTTCCTTATCCCCAATATGGGTCATCTTGCATGTTACAGAGGGGCAAGAAAGATACAAGTCTTGGCTCATCACAAAATATCCATACAAGAAGCAGCAGCTATAGTCAATCTCTGTTTCCTTACAAGTGCATCTATATCTGTGATGGGGAACCTGTGACCCAGCAGCAGTTATGGGAATCCAACCCCATCAGCATATCCAAATGTTTAGGCATGTAGTGTAGTCCAACAACATTGGGAGGGTCACAAGTTCTCCTCCCAGATCTATGTGATATACAACTTCCTAAGCACCTACGTTTTCACTTTATATTTGTATGTAAAATCTTTAAGAACAGTGCAGTGCTAAATCTCCCTCCACCACCCAATTCTTGAAAGTCTTTTCCCCCTTCTTGTAGAGGCTTCTACATTTCTGCATCATTTTCATGGAACTTTAGAATCCCCTTATAATTTCTGCTAGTGTGGTGTTTTGAGTGTGGCGTTTTGAACTTACTTATCATGTTGAGATGACCAAGGTTGATGTGGGTGTTTTCTCTCTCCATTGAACATTTCCTCAGTGTTTTGCAGCATCCCCAACTGCCTGTGCTTCCTTGAAGCAGAATGCAGACTACTGGTAAGATGATTTATAAAATTAAAGGAAAGATATGCACAATCTTAAGACACATCAGAAGCAATATATGCATGGCAAAAAACCATGCACCCCTACCATGAGAATTTCACCAAAATTGTCTCTTTTTATCATTTTCAAATGCAATTAACTTTTTCATTATTTAATTGAGAATTGAGGTGAGAGTGGGGTTTGTTTGTTTTTTGGCACAACACTACTTCTAGAGCAGGACTGGGGAACCTGTGACCCTCCAGATGTTTTGCACTATAACTCCCATGAGTCATGGTCATTGGCCTTGGGTTGATGAGAGTTAGGCTGCAACAACATCAGGAGGGCCACAATCTGCCCATCCTTATTCTAGAGCCAAATGGAAATACCTACTCCACAATTCCAAAGCCCTGTTCCCAGGCCATGAAATGGAAAGAGCTATTCTGGTGGTTTTCAGTGGGGCTTGTGAGGAGAGAAACTCACTGCAGCTTCTCACAGTTGCAATTGGCTGACAGCCACCATTATCCCCCCTCCCCCAGAATGCCACATTCTGAAGGGAAGTCAAGGGGAGGGGATGGCCACCACCCAAATACAGCATCTGTCACTCAAGCAAAATAAATCTCTTTCCAGAAAATTCTGTTCAGATACGGAATGTAAGAAAGAAGTACGTTTTCTTGTTGGGCTATTAATAGCATAACTTTAAAAAATGGCAATGAGTTCTACAAATAACGGAAAACTACCAAATCAACAAGCCAGATTAAGTGATTCCAAGAATGGCTTGTATTTCTTTGCTCCTATATACTGTATTAGCGTATATGTTATACACAAGAGACTTTGCCTTACATAACAATATATCAGTCATACACTGCTGTGAAGGAAACAGGTCATTCAAATGAACTCTGTGCAGGAAGAAACTTCACCCACTCACAGAGTCACATTACCCAGAAGGGCTCCTTTGAGGATAATAAAATAGGTTTGCCACAGTTCCTGTGGTGTCCTGCTTTAAAAATCACCATTAGGAAAATTGGCTGTAGCCTGCACAGGCTTGAGAATGAAGAACATCTGCAGTGCTCTTTAGGACTGGAGATCAAAATTTGCAACTAAGTCTGTATTTGTCTCAGGGCATTCCAAGGTAGTCAAAGGAAATGCTTGAAGGGGCATGCTATTGGAAAACTCGCTGGATATCACATCAGAGCAACTAATCTAAGTCAGTGGTAGGCAACATGGTGCTCTCCAGAAGTTGTTCAGCTGTAACACCCATTATTCCTCATCATTGGCCATGCTGGCTGGGGCTTGGAATTGTAGGTCAACAACATCTGGAAGGGACTGCATTGGCAATCCCTGATCTAAACACTCACCGGTCTGGATTGAATGATGTGAACTCCATTTACTCTGCTGGGTATAGGTGGGAGAGAGGAGAGGGAGAGAGTGTGCTTTACTTTCTGATCACTCCACATGACTGGTCCACATCCACTGGCCATGCATATGCGGGTGGGATATGGGTGGGTGTGGTAACATTCCAGTAGTGAAAGCTAGATTTTCCCCTTTTTCATATCTTTTCAGACTTTATTTATTTGGACAATTTATATACCATACATATATATGGTGGTGTATCTAAGCAATTTACAACATATCTCAGAACAACCTAAATAAAATCAAACACAAAAGAAGACCTGTAAAAATTCCACATTATGGTCCGTTTTACAGTTCCCCCACTCCCGGGAGCAAGGCCCAATGTAGGAAGGTGAACAAACTAGAAAAGGCAAAAATGCTTGCAAAAATGGGCCTGTGAAGCAAAATTGCTTACAAAAAAAGTGTATACAGTATTAACAGAAATCGTACTCAAATGCTGATGAATTTTCACGATTGTTATTTTTTAAGTTGTAATCATCATCATCATTGCAAGCTGATGTGGTAATGTGGAGAACTGAGTTTAAGATTAAGGAAAGAAAAAATGGAGAGGAACTAAAATTGACAGATTTGACTCTCCGAAAACACAGGTGAATAAATTCTTAACCCAGGGAAGCCTGAGCAGTCAGATACATGTCAATTTACCCAGTGGAACCAAAGGATCCTAAATCCAAGCACGTCTTTTCAAAGAGATTGTGGAATTGGCTTAGAGATGCAAATGCCTTAGAAGTTCAAAGGTTATTGACTGATTTCTGCATACATCAATTTTTTTTGTAACCAATTTTGGATATTTTGATGGAGAGCAGTTCAAAGGTATATTTCAGCTGTGATGCACACTGTGGCTCTATATTGTCTCGCTGAACTGATTATGCCTCTCCATCTTTGATTGGTGGTTTCCATGTTCTAAAACAGCATGGTAAGCATCAAAAGAAGTGAGTGATTGCAAAACCGAAACAGCAAAGCACTTTCTTTTTGAAACAGTCCACTTTCCTTATTCACATGTACCTCCGCCTCCCACACACATTTTAGGGGCTCAGGTAGCATAAATAATGCAATATTAATCATTAAAATTGTTGTTAGGAGACCCCCATTCCTTTCACAGAGCTAAAATTTCCAGAATGTCCTGGGAAAGGGGATTGACTGTTAAACTACTCCAGGAACTGTAGGCTCTGTGAGGGGAATAGGGGTCTCCTAACACCTTTCAGCAGCCTTAACAAAGTACAACTCCCAGGATTCTTTGAGGGAAGCCATAGCTATTAAAAGTGGTAAAATACTGCTTTAAAACTATAGTATAGGATGCGGGTGGCGCTGTGGTCTAAACCACTGAGCCTCTTGGCCTTGCCAATCAGAAGGTTGGCAGTTCTAATCCCCACGACAGAATGAGCTCCCATTGCTCGGTCCCAGCTCCTGCCAACCTAGCAGTTTGAAAGCACACCTGTGCAAGTAGATAAATAGGTACTGTCGTGAGAGGAAGGTAAACGGCGTTTCCATGTGTTCTGGCTTCTGTCATGGTGTTCCGTTGCTCCAGAAGTGGTTTAGTCATGCTGGCCACATGACCCGGAAAACTGTCTGTAGACAAACACCAGCTCCCTCGGCCTGAAAGCGAGATGAGCTCCGCAACCCCATAGTCACCTTTGACTAGACTTAACCACCCAGGGGCCCTTTACCTTTTACCTTTACAGATGGGGTCTTAGTCCCAAGGTCATCCAATGAAGTTGAAGGTTGGGAGATTCAAGACAAGCAAAAGGAAGGGCTTATTCACATGAGACACATAGTTAAACGGTGGAATTTACTGCCACAAATTGTAGAGATGGCCACTAACTTCAATGGCTTTAGAAGGGAATTCAATAAATTCATGGAGGATAAGTCTTCTATTCATGACGACTAGATCAAGTATCAGAGGCAGCATTCTTCTGGATATCTGTTGCTGGGGATCATCAGCAGGCGACTGCTTTTTCCATTCATGTCCTGCTTGTAGGCTTCCCATAGGAATCTAGAACTAATGTGGGAAACAGGACGCTTAGCCAGTCATGCTTTTGGTCTGATCCAGCAGGCCTGTTCTTTATGTACATGAAACATTTTATACGATAGATGATGAATCTAAAACTTCATTGGGCAAATTCCCTTTCCTTCATATGGTCTCAGAATCAACTTTTATACTCAGTCTTTCTTTTTTAAAATATTACAATGGTGTAATGCATTGCCATGACCTTTTCAGTATATCATCTGTTGATTGGGCAGCCATTTCACTGTTTCTTATGTTAATCCCAGAGTCCCACTGGGAACATACAAAATGGTAAAGATATTTCAAAAGCTTAAGTTTAAAATGCCGCAACAGTACTTTGGATGTTAAAAGTGGCAGTGCTTTTATTGGTTCCAATTAAAAATAAGAGCTGTGGAAAAGGCAGGTGCCTCGTGTCATAATGAACCCATAATATAATATCGGTTTCTTTAAGGTTTATGTATAAAAAAGCACAGAGTATCTGTATTTCCATTGACCTTCATGGGGTTTGTTGCTTCTCAGCACATTAGGAAACCAATCCATCGATCATGGATGGCAGGAAGCTTCAACTGAATGTGTCACCAATGTTACGGAAGCAAATGTGTATTAACTGCACACTTATTGCAAAGGAAACATTTAGAGGGTGTCAATGGGGTCATGCATAATATTCCAGGTATTTAAAAGAAATACTGACATACTGCTCTCCAGGGAAGGGTTGTATAAGGAAGTAGAAAATGTCAAATAAATGTATTCAATGAACTATCATGAAACAAATGGAGCAGGGGCTGCTCATTCTTCCTACAGCTCTCACCATGCAATAATACCCTAGGAGTTTTTCTACTGATAATGGGAGCTGCCCTGTTAGCTCCAAGGTAATTTGGCCTGAGGATTTGCAAAGCCACATCTTCCAGCATGACTATAAGGACATGTTTGCAGTTTGACAATTTTTATCTGTGGCTCCATCAGGGCCCCACTTAGCAGAATGAGTGCTAAGTGCAGGGGTGCCTTATCACATTTTATTTTTCAATTAAATTTCAATACTTTATTATTCTACATCCATCACAAGTACGATTAGATCAAATATGTCTTTGAAAAACAAAACATGAAGATGATATAACAAAATAATCCAGAAATTCGGGGCATATTAAATTTATCACTCTTTGAAGTAAGTGGAATTCTACATATTGCCATTTTGAAAGCAGTCCCTCGTAAAGACCAGAGTCTAAAATTACTTCACAGAGGACTTAAAAGTAGCCTTAAAAGATAAGACATTTCCTGCCTTCAGGCTTACAATCTAAAAGACACAGCACAAAAAGGAAAAGGGATTGGGAAAGAGGGAGGGAGGGAGGAGAGGGGGTGTGGCATGGGGAGAGAGGGAAAGTCTTGAGGGCCAAACAGAGAGGTCTGAAGTTCCTCACCACTGATATAGATACCGGTAGTATTATTAATCAGAGAATTTAAAAATTTTCCACACATCAAATGAAAATTCAGATGCAAACAGGGCGGGGAAGTGTTCAATAACATTTTTTTTTTCAGGGAACAGAAGCAATATAAAAAGAATGAAATAAACCTTTGGGCCCCGCCAACTAGGCATAGCTCCCAGCAAATGTCTGTTCATTTCCATGACTTGTAAATATCGCCTGAAAGTATAATGAAATGAAGATGACAGAGTTTTTAGACAGCTCAAGTATACAAAGAATGGGTAAGGTGGGTTGAAGCCATGGAGGCTAGCCCTATTCTTTGCTGCCAATGTACCCTGCAGCCATATGCACATTGGACACACACGAGGATGTGAGTTTATGAAGAGATCTTCCATGTATGGGTAAGGAATCTCGATGTGTGGAGGACCTCTGTGCTTCTATGTTGATATGCATATAGACACTTCTCCAGGGCACCAAACAAGTGTAGGGTCACTGGCCATGACCCTTTCCCTTTAGTAAGGGGATTCTGTTGTCTGAACACTGCTTATATATCCTAGAAGCTTTCACCCTTGTAAGGAGGGATTAACTTGCCTCCTGTTACATATAAGGTGGGGACTTACTGAGGATTTTTTTAGGTAGGGTTGCCATATGTAGGGGATTTCCCAGACACGGCCGGTTTCTGGGGGCCAGCATTTTGGTTTGGGGGGTTTACTTTTTATTTTTATGTTTTTTAAATTATGTTTTTTGTGGGGCACGCACATGCTCAGAAGGCACTGTGCCCTGGAATAGGAAGCAGGCACCCGGTGGCCTGGAGTGGGCTGCTGGGGGTTGTGCTAGATTTGGTGTTGTTTATGGCTGCTTTCACAGGCTTCCCGGGGCTGCGCTATGCCCTGTGTCATTCCCGGCAGTCGCCTGGTCTTACATGACCTTTCCGAGGCCACTCAGCCTCCCATCATGAGCAGGAGGCCAAAGACAGCAAAGGTAAGAGAGGGGAGGGGGAAAGGGGGGAGTAGGCTTGTGAGGAAGGGGTTAGTGGCAAGGGGGTTAGTGGCAAGGAGGTGAGCATGGGAGGTGTGGGGTGTGGGGGTGCCCCAATGGGGGGGTTGTCTGGGTTTTTGATCCCCAGAATATGGCAAGCCTTTTTTTTAAGGGAATTGCCGCAAGCTGTTCTAGATCCACTTGTACAAATTCCAGGGAGCCAACAGAGCCTGGCCCTGGGGGTATTGTAGAAGTCCTGCTTTTCCATTCCAGCTAGCATTGGGTTGCTTTGAACTGAGTGATTAGGGACATAGGGATTTTATGCATTGAATTTCCTTTTGTGCACCTTGAAGCTGTGAGATGCAGCATATTAAAGGCTGAATCAACAGTTGAATATGTAACAGACACACCCTTGTAAATGGCCTATAGCAAATTAGAAGAGCTAATGTTTTGCATGCAGAGGATCCCAGATTATATATCTGAGATTTGTGCTGTGGGAACTCATGAGTCAAGTAGGTCTGGGAGATGCCCCTGTCTTGAGGCACTGAAGGAACAACTGCCAGTGAGTGTAGGCCATGGGTAGCCATCATGGTACCCTCCATATGTTGTGGACTCCAGCTTCCATCAGTCCCATCCAGGATGGCCAGTGGTCAGGGATTGTGGGAGTTGTAGTCCAAAGTATCTGGAATGTACCACACTGGATATCTCTGGTGTAGATAACACTGATGCAGATGGACCAATGACCTGAATGCATGATAAGGCAACTTCAGATGCTCAAGGCCCATGGAATGGCAACTCTCCGCATTCAATTTTTAAACAAACTTGCTGAATTCAATAATTCACATTTTTTCATTTTGTAATAGCGATTAAGTGCATTTTCATCAGGAACATTTTAAAACATGTTTCACTTTTCACAATATTAATGTTGACAGTGCTCTTTTATCAGTGTTTTAATTAACAACAGGTAAGGGAGCCCCAGCAAGGATGACATGCTGCTACTTCTCCTTGATTTAATGTCTGCTCTGGAGACTTTGCCTGCAACTCAGAGCTCAAATTGTCTTATCTTGTACATTTCTGCCTAGCATTGCTGCCTCATGTAATTGTCATTTTCACCGTCTGAAATATTTAAAAACACAGCACTGCTGCAGAACAACTGTCTGTTCTTGAGAGGCACATGGGAAGCTGGATGCTTTTGATCAAAGACAAGATCCTAACTTGAAAGGAACTCTTCACTGGCAAATACATTATACAAGGTTTTGGGTGGGTGGGTGTGGGTGTGGGTGTTGCGAAAGAATGGGGCTATCTTGATTTTAAATACAGTGAAATTTGCATTGTGGCTATTGTCCATATTTTCAGACCTTAGGAAAACAGAGAAGAAAGAGCTCAAAAAGCCAATGAGTTATAAATTATCCATTTGGACTATTGCATAAATTGCTGGGGGAGGGGAAGCCCTCGAGTTCATGAGACACCATGTATGGAAGCCTCCATATACCTGTAGTGTCCTTCATATGAAGTCTCCAGGTATATGAACGGCTATTCAATTCTTTCCTTCCCATATTTCCTGCACAGGATAAGCTGACCGCCATGCAATTCAAACACACATTTCTCTCTCCTTTTCTAACACATGTAAACTTGAAGGGTATGACCCTGTTTAGCTGGCCATAGACATGGTGGGTTCATCTGCCCCTTGTCTTATTGCATTTTGAAGGGAAATGATATCCAGCTGGATCCAGTAAGTAATACAATCATCTTTGTGAGGGTGTGGTGTCACCCTTATTAAAGAAGATGGTCACATGGCTACTCATGAAGGAACCTTAATTGAACCCAGAAGATCTGAATAACTATTGACTAATGCTAAATACCCCCTCCTTGGGCAAGATGCTTAAGTGAGAGGTTCCCAGACAAGTTCTGGCACCCTTTGATGAGACTGCTTTCCTGGATTCATTTCAGCTGTGGTTTTGGCACTCAAACTGTGTGGGATAACATCTGTCAGGAGAGAGAAAGGAGGGATGACAGCCTTTTGATTCTTGGCAACTTTTGATGCCATCTAGCATGGTACCTTTCTGGAAAGGCTGTTTGAATGGAGTCGGGGGCATGGGGCTTCATGGCAGTCTTTCCATATGTAGTTGAATGGACATTTCCATGATTAGAAAGTGCTGCAGAATTTCTGTCCAATCCCATGGCAATTATGTTTTGGGGTCCTGCAAAGTTCTGTGCTTTTTCATATCTGAAACTGCTGAGTGAAGTCATCCAATGAATCTGAGGACCCATCTGCATTATACACTTATAAGCAGTATCATACAATTGGCTTCCCTCAAAGAATCCTGGGGAAAGTAGTTTGTTAAGGAGGGCGAGAGTTGTTAGGACACTCCTATTCCACACATAGAGCTACAGATCTGAGAATGCTTTAAGTCAATCCCTCTTCCCAGGGAACCTTGGAAATTGCAGCTTTGTGGGAAACCTCAGGTCAGGTCAGGGGCCAGACTGTGGACACCCAAACCTCACTTTCTGGCATTCTAACCCCCTTCAATTCACACCCCTCCCCCTAGGCCACCCCCCTTACTGTTCTTACTTCATACCATAATACACATACACACACCTGGTTGGAATGTGTCATTGAATTCCAATAATGCCTCCTGTTTGTCTAGTTGGAGGCTAAAAAGTGAGTGTGTGTACAAAGGTAGATTATACATTTGTTGCTCCACCCACTTTTTGCCTGGGCCCGCCCGTCACTGATATGTGGCTCTTGGAAGGTTACTGGGAAGGGAATGTGGCCCTCAGGCTGCACACCCATGATATGCTTTACTTTTTCTGCAGTTTGAACCTAATTTTTTATATTGCCTAGTGAGCTTGTTGCATGAGGTGACTGAGAAATGCAAATGATAAACAAATATATATCCCTCAATCTTTATTATAAGTCATTAATGGAACTGCTGCATCCGTAGACCTGCACATCTCTCTTTTGAAATGCGATGCCTCTTGTTGTCTGGTTTTGATACTGAGATAAGAGCCTCTCATCTTCTTGAGTGCTGTTGCCTCAGTGGCATAGCAATCGACTCTATGGAATGGGAAAGTTAAAAATATGCACAAACTGTCTCACTAGTTACACACACATGATTTTGAGCATTCATGAAGAATTCAGTGTCTGACATTCATTCAAACTCCCAAAAATTTTTTTTTTTAAGGAAGAGAAACTGCTGAGACAACTTAAACATGTAGCAGAATGAAGTGGTAGAGTCATGAGGGGGCAAAATGGAGTGTTGCAATTGAGACTTTGGAGAATTGTAGAGTTGGAAGAGCCCCCGAGGGTCATCTAGTCCAACCCCCTGAAATCTGGTAATCTCAACTAAAGCATCCATGACATATAACCATACAATATCTGCTTTAAAACCTTCAATGCAAGAGACTGTCGCAAATTCCTCCATGGCGCTTTAGCAGAGATGCTCAAAGTCCCAGGTTCTTCAGTGCAATATATTTATTGTGAGCTATATACAAATATCTACAGGCTAAGATACACGAGCGGTTCATACAGACAAACAGAGTACCTGGCTGCACCTTAAGGCAATTAGGAAGACCCCTCCCCCCCCCTCTCTCTCTCTCTCTCTCTGACCACACTCTTCTACTACCTCACACTGCTGGACAGGTTGCCCTTTTATACTGATGACAGCTAATCACCTGTCAGCACATTCCTGCTGAGTCATTCTGACCCAGCACTTCTATAGTAAGTATTGCAGGCTGATTACATCAGCCAGTTGCATCAGCCAGTTCCACTTTACTAGTAAACTCAGGCCTGCAGACTTACTATCTCACACAGCATTCTGTGGATCCTGACAGAGACTCCACAACCTTCCAAGGAAGTCCATTCCACTGTTGAACAGCTCTTACCATCAGAAAGATATTCCTGATATTTAGTAGGCATCTCCTTTCTTATAAATGGTTACTCATAAGTAAGGACATCAGGAGAATTCCAAAGAAAACAGGAACAGGAGTGGGAATTGCTAATGTTCACTGATTCGTTCCATGCCTGGAATGGAAATCAAACTAGTGAATACAATCTGCATTTGCTGCTGCTGTTACTTTGAGTCCTCAAAGAAGATGTAATTGATAACAAACCCCATTTGCATTGTGTTTCCTTTGCATTGAAATTAATGGGATGGAATAATGAAATGCCAATATAATTTATGCCAATTATTACATAAATAATGTAAGTTATATACTTTGACCACAGTGGGCAGTGAGATGAATAAAATAGTTTTTTGGCAGAAGATGAATTGTGGAAGGATGGAAACAGTGCTGCATGCATCAAATACAGGGTTGAATGAAAAACGATGTTTTTCTGCATTCCTACTGATGAGAAGACAATGAACAGGGTCCTGGCTCAGCACACATCTAAAACCACCATCTTCCCCTACTTCACCTCTCGTAAACCACCATCCTCCAATAAAACCATTTCTATGGCAAGAAAAGAGGGAGTCTGTGATGGCAAAGGTAGGCATTTCAGATTCCCAGTGAAATGGTACTTTCCTGCTGAGGAGGGCAGAGGAACTAAATGGCCCAGTGTTCCTGATGAGAAAGTGATGTAGATTGTATCTGCTTCTACCAGGGGAGTTCTCTGCTTCCACCTTTGCTACTAGTACCTCCCCCTGGTCCTCCTGAGGTGTGCTCCCAACTACTGATAGTGCAACAGCAAATATCAATCCATGTGCAACCTAAGGACTATTTCTATTGGTGCTAAAGTTAACTAGCCAAGAGGTAATAGGTGGAGTTGTTTAGCAAGCAGGCAGAGTGGCATGGTATTTACAAGAGTGGCATGTGCTCTGATTGACTGGGTAGTTCTTAATGAGTTTTTTTCTGTATGTTTGATTGTATTTCTCTGCTATGTGCAAGACCTGAAGTAAGAAAGACAAAACCTCTATGCTCCTTTCTCCTCAGATTATATGCTGTTTTCCTTCTGGTTTCCTTAGTTAAGTGCTGTCAGGATTCCTTTTCTCCCTGGACTCCGTCTATGTTACGTCTATGTTACTGGGAAGGAGAGGAAGGCAATTAAGGTGGATTTTCAAGTGCCTGTGAATGTTTTGTGTGTGCTCATTTGGATCAATTTCATTTGATATCAAAGCCTATTGGGGGCTATAAATGGATGCTCAAGCATCCCTCACTGCTGTCATATCCACTGCAAACCATGGGACTAATTTTGCAGCTCTGCTTATACACACAAACATTTCCATCGCCTCTAGATGGAATTGCAAAAGGAGAGCAGTGTCATTCAGCACTTGTACAGGCCCTGGGAGTGAGCAAGGAAAGGAAGATGGGATGAACAAGTGATTGGTACCATTAAATACATCATTGGCTACTGTGTCTGCTGCACCTCACACATGGGCCTGACCCCTGGTTTGAGGAAGGACGGTACCTCGGTGGTAGAGCATCTGCTCTGCATACATAAAGTCCCACATTAAATTCCTGGCATCCAGATACAGCTGGAAGAAACCCCTGGTTGGAATCCTGGAGAGCCGCTGCCAGCCATTGCAGACATTAGTGAGCTAGAGGGATCAATATTCTGACTCAGTATGAGGCAGCTTCCTGTGTTCCTGTTGTGCTTTGCCATGCCACACATATTGCAGCAAGGCAGGGACTAATTGGGGGCAGTTACCTGCCCATTTTACTTGCATCAGGCTTAGTGTGCATGCTTAGTGTACATTTATAAGGACGTGCAATGTCCTTAATAAATAAACACTATGAATAAATTATTCATTGCCATGAATAAGAATCGGGCTATAAAAATACTAATAAGCCCATTCAAAGTTCCACAGTTGTGTCACCAGAAAACAACTATAAATTCAACTTTTAATAAAATGTGCTTTCCATCATTCTCTCTTCATAAGCCTTCTCTTGCTTCTTCTTTTTTACTATTATTATTGCAGTCTGTCTAATGAATTACCAGAATTCTGCTCAATAATCTATTGACAAGCATGCCAGGGTAAGCCCAACATTTCTCTTTTATCTTTGCTGTCTCTTCCTGCAAGCAGTTCAGACAATCACTACATGCCAGAAAAATCACATGCAGCAGATTCTAATATTGATGTTCATTATTTTTCTGGGTACAATTGCATTCTTACCCTGTTCTGAAAACTTTTGCCTCTATGGGGCATGATTTGCATTCATTCCACCAGGTTGTTTAATCTGAAAGCAATCCTTGAGTGGTGGTGGGGGACGGGACTCAACTTTTCCTCTAACCTTTGTTGATCAGGTCAACTGGGAATAACTTTCCCTACCACACTCAAGTATTGCTTTAAGTAAGTCAGTCAGTCAGTCAGTCAGAGGAGAGGAGTAAGAAGAGGCAACAGTAACTTCTGCACACCTTGTCCTCTCCTTCAACAAGGTGGTGCAGATAAGATCCAGCAGGAAATGTAAGTGAATGAAGAGCAGCAAACATGGCAAAAGGAAGCAGAAGGCACCGTCCATGGAAAATTTGCTCGAGGGCTTCCCAAAACTTGAGATTACAGATCATCCCTGAACCTCCTGGGGAAAAGCATGCATAACCTTATCATGGGTTGGGTGAAATTTTCAACCCAAGGGCCAGAGTCCAACCTTGACCACCTTGTTGAATAATTATACAGCTTTTAGAAGTCATCTGAAGGAAGCCTTGTATAGGGAGGTTTTTAATGTTTGATGTTTTATTATGTTTTTATATCTGTTAAAAGGTGCTCAGAGTGGCTGGAGCACCCTGGTCAGGTGGGTAGGGTACAAATAATAAAGTTGTTGTTGTTGTTTCTTCTGGGGGCCACATTTCAGTGGTGAATGGGATTAATTGTGGGCACAGCAACAAATGCAAGTTTTATCCTTTTTTCAATAGGCTGGTTGCTACGTATGCTCGCACCCTCTGCCATCAGTCCCAGCAAGCAAGGGACATTTTTGGAGCCCATGTGTACATTCCAGCCAGGAAAAGAACTTATCAAGGAAAATACAATGCAGGTTTGTTGAGGCATGTGCTCCGGAGAGAATGCCAAGGACCAGATAAAGAGGACTCATGGGCCACATTTGCCCTCCCTAGCCCTATGCAGCTACAGAAGAGTTAGAATCATTACTTCAAATAAGTCAGACAGTCACCACCTGACTTGCCCACCACAACCAGTACCATAGGTAGGAAGTGGGGGGCTGGAATGGATATACATCCAATGCCTGGGCTAAAATTCTACCTACATCTGTAATCAATAAAGTTGTGGCAATTTTTAATCCAGATTGTTGTCCGCTTGAGTTTGTACTGTCACACCTCACATAGTATTAGGCCAGGGAGGGAGGCACTGGGACTGGGACTATAACATCACCTGTTTGGTCTTCCTGGCCACTCTAGTTGTGGTTGTTTTCTTCGTTGTTTTTTTCTCTTTGCCTATTCCTTGCCCTTATTTGACTCATTGTTTTTCCTCCTTTCTTTCTTTTTAAAAATAAATAAATAAATTCCCTGGGCGCACGCCCTAATGAAATATGCTGTGCACGCCTACAGACAACACAATGGCTGAAAGTTATTGTGGTGTCACTGTGAGCACAATAACAAGCCATGGGCTTTCAGAGGAGGCAATCTATGCCATCAGAGGTCTATATATAAAACAGGCTTCCACCTTCTCAATCCAGTTCATGCTTCTGATGAACTAAGTTGTTGCCTGTCAAAACTCTGGCCAAAATAAACTGGCTCAGCTGTAAATAGAAATCTATGTATATTCCAGTGTGAACTGATCGGATTTGCACCTCCGGGACTAATTTGCAAATTGGAACATAATTATCCTTCAGAATTTGCACTTCTCTGAATGTGTGATACACTTAGCTACGAAAGGAGTACCAAAATGAAAGCATACATTGAGATTAAATGTTTATTAATGCATATTTTGTGGTAAAATTTTATTTAAATAGTAATTAAATATTATTTTTTATAAAGATATTTTGTGGGGAAATTTAGAAATTGACATGGAAGTGGGATTCAAGTGAACTGTGAGTGTAAACTGCTACAGCATTTGAGTTCTACTTCCACATCAGTTTTCTGCTCATCAAGCTTCTTTGCTAGGTCATAAGGCTAGCTTGGTAGTAGTGAAAAACATTGTCTGTCCTTTAAAGCACAACGCTGAACACTGTTCAAATATTGTTAATCTCCTTCAATTAATGATCTGCCTTTTTAAAATCCTTCTTGGATGGGGATTGGGGAAATATGCAATCTTTTTTTCAATTGACTTTTAGGATATAGAAATGATGGTGTTCACATTTAGCTCCCTCTACATCCCCTTTAATTCCTATACTGGACAACCCATCCTTCCTCCTTACAGTTAAATATGCACAATATAAACAATGGAAGACAGCAGAAATTTATAGAATTAAGGGTATTCTTCCTAATAGTCAACCTATTTCCATGTCTGCCCTAAAAGGGGGTGGGAGTGGACAGGGGTGGAGCAAGGGGGCGTAGGGGGCGGTCTGCCCTGGGTTCCAGGGGAGGGGGTGACACTTGGGCCGGCCCAGCCCCGCCCTGCCCCGCCAGCGGGCCCCGCCATAGCAGAATCGCCAGGTGGGACCCGGACAGGCCACGGGGCAGAGCGGCCCTCAATTAAGTCTTATTTTGCAGGTTAACCTCTTCTCCACAGGTACGCGGGCAATGCTATGTCAAGACCGCTGTTGAAGGGTTGGAAAGGAATTTTTCTGCATTGGCAGGTTTCGCCTTTTCCGTAGCAGTTCGTCACAACTTTGGCGGTTTCAGGCCTTGGGCGGAATCCTTTAGTCTATCTTCCTAAATGGGGGGTCATGAGGCGGTGACCCACACCCCCTTGGGGAAAGCATTGGCCATATGCCGAGAGGCTGTCATTGCTCTCCCCCTCCAGCAGCGGAGAACAGGGGTGCGGGCTCTCTGCTTGAACATATGTACTCCAGAGTCAGCCCAATCCCCCACACATTCTGGATAACCCTGAAGTCTCCCAGATCCCCGGCTGGGGACTGGGAAGGATAAGTGCCCAATGCCTGAGCCAAGGTCTCCCTACATCTGAATCCTAATAAAGTTGTGGCCAATTTTAATCCCATAGCATTTTGTCTTGTGTCATTATTCTACTCAGGGGTCACCTGGGGTTTGGGGGACTCCACCTGTCCATGCAACAGAGTAAACCTTCCTGGCTTAGTGCAATCTCAAAATTACAAATTTGGCAATTGCCCCCTTACCTTTGCAATGCAATTATCCCTTGTGTTGGACATGTATTGACTTTACTTTAGACATATAGGAGACTTCCTTATCCTGAGTCGAAAGACCAGTCCATCTAGATCAGTATTGTCTATGCTGACTGGTAGCCCTACCTAGAAATGTGGGATTGAGCCTGGGACCTTTTAAATGCTAAGCACATGTTCTTCCACTGAGCCACGGGCCTTCTCAATAAGTTTCTGAATCCATATAGACCTCTGAATCAAGCATCAACACATCCAGTGTTGTGTCAAGTCACTGTTTGGTCAAATATTAAAGTTTCAAGCATTTCCATACATTTCTAAAACCAGTTTTGACACAGAAGGAGCAGACTTTGCACTAAAGGAAATCAGATGCTCAAAGCACACAAATCACTGGCTTTTTTTTTGAAGCACTGGGAAAGCATTGATTCTCTCTAGGGTAGCTGTCATTCCTTATGCAACAGCCTGGCATTATAGCAACCTCCCAACCCTGTTCAGCTACATTTCCCTACCTCCACTCAAAATGTATTTTCCAGCTAAAACAAAGAAATGCCCAAAATGTTGATTTCAGAACAGGGGGCATGGCGTTTTGCAGATGGGAGTACTTTCTTGCTTACTTAAATAGCCTGCTTTTCAGAAGACCCCCACAAAGTGGTCTACATAGAAATATTAAAACAAATGTCATTAATTAAAACAATATAATAAAGCAGCAAAAAAATGAGCTGCAAGGGATTTGTAATACAAGAAAGGTGGTATTTAGAGTGCCCTGGTGGTGCTGGTGGTTAGGGAAGGGAAAGAACACCTTGGATGGAATATCAGGAGCTAGATGTTGGACAGCTCTCTAGAGTGTTCCAGCTCCCCTTATGGCAAAATGGTGCTCAGGTGGCCCCTTGGTGGTGGGGGGGGGAGGAGTGTTCATCTCAGCTGGCCACTGGGAGTTAGGTGATGGGCATCTCTCCAGAACTGTTCTGCCTTCCTTCTTGCTTCTCTCCCCAGAGTTCCACTCAAGGTCATCTGTTTCAATTATTTTTAATATTATGTTCTTAAATTATTTCAACCGTCTTGAGACTTCATGGTGAAGGGCACATAAAGAATGTTAATACAAACAACATTTGAAGAATAATAAAACAATAATCAGCACTTAAAGCATATTAAGGTTTCAAACATTTAAGTGTTGATTATTGTTTAAAATTTACACAATCCAACACACTCACTCATCCAAAGAACAGATGATTTAAATGCCAAAATATACTTAAAATACCTAGGTTATTTTTTTTTTAAAGGTCTTCTTCACCGGGCAGTTGAAACTTAAAAGTGAGAGTTCCCTAGCTAGAGTATGGCCTCTGAAATGGACCCCTCATATATCCTTGCTAACTTGGTATCCACCCATATTGGGAGGCAAAGAAGGGCGTCTTTATGTTTTCACATGTTTTGGTGAAAGCCCTGAGTATTTCATGAGGCAGGGATGGGAAACGTGTGGTACCCTTATTAGACTACCAACTCCCATCAGCCCCAGCAAGCATGGCCAAAGATCAGGGATGAGGGGATGAATCCATTGACACTTTAAGAACCATAGGTTCCCCAGCCCTGATGGAAGGTGTAGGTGAACACTTGTGAACCACACCAAAATCCCCATTTAAACTGCATAATTGTAAATTCGGGAGTGGGGAAGGATAGTAGAAAGATGGGTTTCCAATTTTAAAAATATAATAATAAGTAAAAATGTGACCTGGAGGAATTTTATTTTATTTTTACTTTCTGCACATTTGAGAGCTTGTACGAGGCACAAAGGAGATGAAACATGTGCATACATCTTTGCAAGGATGGCAGCATTAATTAATTCCTCTTAAGGGTAAGCAAGATGTCATCTGAGAACAGAATCATGTAGAAACACAAGAAAATGTTAAAATGTTCTGCAAAACAATTTCTACAATCAAGCTTTCAGAGTAATTGAGGATTTTGTATTTTGAGTTATTTTAGGGAAGGAGGGTAGGTTTCTAAGTCACAAATCCAGACTTGTAAGAGCGTCGCTTTCTCCCAAATGACTTTAATCAAGTGGCAGAGATGCAGAAGAAATACTTTCAAGCTGGAGGAGTGCTTTTGGCAAGCAGATATATGGAACATACTGGTATCAGTTTCTTTTTTGTGTGTGCAGTTATCACTCTTGCATTTTTATTATTTCAAGATGTCTGCAAAAGCCCAGCATCAAGGCTATAACTTTCACAAATGGAAGAGACCATCTCTAAGCAGTGAGGGATATGTGTGATTACATTGTATCAAACACATACATGCAGCCTCATAAAGATTTTAGGTCTGGGACATTGTGTAACATGCAGAATGTTTGAAGAGGCAGCATATGTGAGCATCCATGACAAGTAGGGAACCCTCCCCACCACACACACAAGGAACCAGAATCCCCAGATTCCCAGTTTTCATTTAACACAAAGAATCTGTTTCTAACATTTGTAGAACCTGAGATACAAAGTGAAATGTGCAGGCACCGATTTTCTCATTTTTTCCTGTGAAACTAGCCTGCTATCCCCTTTCCATGTCTTACTTTGAGATAACATAACATTTAATGAGTGTACACCCTATGTACCTGTGTACACAATAGTTGAACTGTATAAATCACTCTTTCACACAAAGCCTTGTACCTGTGTAGATACAGCTTGTGCTTGTGTTCCTATGTGAATGCTGCTCTGGCCCATTTATTAGAAAAATTCCTGCAGAGGCCCATGGTAGCAAAACATAAAATACAATAAATATCTTAATGTGAGGCATGGAGAAAGAAGTTGTGCTAATGCTGGTGCTAATGGTGAATTCACCCCTAGGAAACCACTGGAGAATACATGAATATAGTCAATGAAATAGTCTCCCAACACACACACACACACACACACACACACAATTTTTGTGCCAACAAATAGGGTGGAGAATTTTGAAAGACCACTTATGTACAGCTATCTCCAACCATCTATGCCACATCCAACATTGCTCAGGAAGATTCCCCAACACTAAGGAGTTTGTTTGTTTGTTTGTTTGTTTGTTGTATAAATAAATATATCCCAAAGGTGCCCCAGGTGGCAAACATTCAGTGCTAAATATACAATTAAAAAGAAAGTGCAAATTTAAAAACTGTGGTAAAATATCTGAAGCAAATTTAAGAACAGATATAACCAAAATATGTTTATGGATAGGCCCACCAAAACAGAAAGGTTTTCAGCAGACGTTTAAAGGAGAGCAGTGGTGGTGGTGGCTTCTTAATGTGAACAGATGGTGAGTTCTGAAGAATAGTTGCTATTTCACTAAAGTAATGAATTCTCACAAACAGAGAATTCGTGTGTGTGTGTGTGATTGCATCAGGAAAGAGGTTTGAAAGCCCAGCTATGCCCCACACATGTGATTCCTTGGATCCTGCAAAAATGGTTGCAATAGCTTAGATCCATTTTTGCAGTGTATGTATATGTGTGTGTTGAAATAACTTTCACCATGGATTAGAATACCATCTAACTTCAGTCTACTAAAGGTCTTATCATAGCCATCAACTTGGAGGGCTTTGAAAGTCGTTTAGACAATTTCTTGGAGAATAAGTCTTTCAGTGGCTGCTAGCCATGATGGTTCTTTCACCATCCAGCATTGCAGTTGGTATGCATATGAAGACCAGTTGCTGGGAAGCACAGGTGAGAAGAACAGTAGCCCTGTCTTATTCATGAGCATCCCAAAGGCATCTAGCTGGCCATTGTGAGGACAAGACCTCCTTGTCACTTTCCACTCAGTATAATTCCCCACGATGATCTCATTGTTTGTCTTCTTCTTCTTTAATTAAATGCTTCTGCTTGCATCTTTGCTAAGACTGGAGATACTGAGAAGATGCCAAAAGCTGCCAATTATATTGTCTTATCAAATTTGCACAGGCTATTAAGTAGGTCAATTGTAAAAAGAAAAGATTAATGTCTTTGAATGTACGGAAGAAGCACCTAAACACACTGCTGACGGCTTACTCTGTCGAACAAGTTCTTTAATCTTTGGGAAGCTTAACGGAACTCATTAGGGAATTTAAAGATGGAAAATAAACTGGGGTAATGAATGCTATATGGGTGATTATATTGCATTACTGAGTCCAGTTCACAAAAGCATTTTCACAGGCACTCTTTCTCCATATAAACTCTCCCAAGCCATGCTTGACAATGGTGTGCATAATCGATAGTCATATTTCTTTCTTTCTTTCTTTCTTTCTTTCTTTCTTTCTTTCTTTCTTTCTTTCCTTCCTTCCTTCCTTCCTTCCTTTCTTCCTTTCTTTCCAACTCTTTTTCATTATTCCCACTCTTTCTTCTCTCATTTGGATACTTCTGTTTATTTGATTTCCACTTTATCACATGTATCAGTATAAAGGGGGTCTGGATATTAAAAGACTCATTAATATTTTTACTTGGCTTTTAATTTTTTTAAAATAATATTTATTCATTTTATAAGATAAACAAAAACACACATACAAAAGACAAACAATACACAAATAAATCTTATACTATCCTAACATTTTCCATTAACATCTTTGGGTGGCTTCCCTCGGTCCCTCCTTCTGAATTTCATTTCTAATCTTCCTTTGCAGTTTCTTATTTTAACAAGTTAGTTTACTTGGCTTTTTAATCACTAATTTCAATGTTTTATTTTATATTTTTGTAAACCATTTAGGGCTTTTCTTACAATTGAACAACATATATATTTTGTTAAATAAAAATAAATAAATTGAGAAGTTTGAAACAGTATGCGTTGTATTGAAAGGTAAGGGGGTGAATATATGTCTGATCAGCTCTGCAAAAACCAATGTAATGGTTGGCAAGTATTTAATAAAACGTAAGTAAAAATAGCAATAGAGAGATACCAGCATGCATCAGACTATACACAGACAAACCTGGTAACCACATCCATGCTCATTGCTATACTATTTCCAGGCAGGGACAGTAATGGAAGACAGGGAAGGCACATTTTATTGACAGCAACAGAGATTTGCCTCACCCCAAAATAAGAACTTTCCAACTTTGTCTAAAGGAAAATATGGGAAGTTGCCTTTCTGATCAAAAAAAATTACCGAAGAAGAGCAAGGATATTGATTTATTGAAAGATGGGATCCAGGACTGGCCCAAGACATTTTGGTGCCTGAGGCAAACCACCAAATGGTTCCCGCTCCCAACCAGGGAAGAAGGGGCAAGTGAAGATCTACATTAGCAAGGGGGGTTGAAGATCTACATCAGAAACAAAGGGGTGAATCAAGTCAACCTTACCCAATGATGGGAAGCAAAGGCCGTCTCAGGAGACCCCCTGCCATATCCTCCCTAAGGTGAGGGGAGATCAGTGGTGCCTCCTATTCACTGAAAGGCCACTGTAGAGGCGGCATTGGGTGAGGTGTCAAGGAGGTGGCAGATCCAGCCTCCCAGGGGTGCACTACAACCATCACTCCGGCAGCAGAGTGTGATGCATTCCTTGGAGGCCGGATCTGCTGCCCCCATGGCTGCTGCCACTCAAGGCCATCACCTCACCTTGCCTTATGGGTGGCTGGCCCTGATGGGCTACTTTTATAAATTTTTGGAAATCAAATAAAATGCTCCATATAAGTAATTTTTGCTTTTTTTAACTGCTTTGATTAAGAGAAGAGCTTAATGTGTAGAATGTGGACGACCATAGTCCCATAACCTGATTATGTGATCTATAATTTATATAGGTACTTAGAAATCAGGTTTTTTATTTTGTTTTGCCTTACGTAAGGGAGAACTTCTTGTTCCCCTTAATTATGCTCCCCCTTTCCCTCATTTTCCTTTTTTCTCTTCTATTTTTTTCAGTCTGCTTTCTTCTTCTCTTTCTTTAAGTATATATAATTTCAGATATATTTATAAAAAATAATTTATTTATAATGTTTTGCTCTTTACATGATTCTTCTCTTCAGAGACCAGTTTTGTATATATTATTTTATTAAATTTCTGTCATTCGATTTTTCTCTTTTTCTTCCAGTACTTAAATTCACATAACTTTCCACCATCATTTATCAATATGGCTATAACATTCTAACAGATTGTTTCATAATACCTGCTTATATGACTTTGCTTAACAACCCCTCAGTTTTCTCTTCATTTATTTTTGGCTTTTTGATTAGATGGGTACTTTCACAAAGCTGTTACGAGATAATGCTATTCTATCCGAATCAACCACATGATGACATGGAAGTATATTTCTAAGCTGAAAAAGAGAGAATCAAGTAGCTCCTTATTCTTCAGGTGTGCACTGACCAAGTCTACACTATTAGGTATGGATGCTCCCCCTGACTTGGTGACAGCTCAGCTTCCACTTCTGAATCTGTATAAGGGCCTTATAGTGGAAGGGGCTGGAGTGCCATAACCCCTGAAGCACCCAGGTCTCCCTGCTTTGTTTTGACACAGTCTGCTCATATGTAATGTTTGCTTTGGGGAGCAGTGGTCCTCCTCTGAAAATGATACCTCCAATGGTAACATGATAGTTATAGTATCAAAAGAGGTATTCAGATCAGTGCAGTTTTGAAAGGTTCAGTCAGCCATCTTGATTTACAATTGCACCCAATCATACCCGAGCTTTGGCCCAAACCTGCTCCTTGATCTCAGGAACCATTGTTCCAAATTTGATGACATTATGTTCAGAGAATTGACAGACACAAAGAGAGACAAACAGACAACTTTCCAAAATATATAATAGACAAGAAGATGCTGTGGGGAGGATCTGAACATAGACATGAACAAAAGAAAAAAGAAACACCAGCCAAGACATTTAAAAAAAAAAGTAAGAAATGTAGCGGGGAGTGTAGTCACACCTTAAATGAAACAGCAGGAGACCTTTGAAGAAAAGATCTTGGCACATGCAAAAGAAAGGACATCTGGTGTAGAAAAACAACAATATGGCAAAGGCTGATGCCTTAATGTCAGAAGAAGAAGGGGAAAGGCATTGCATGCCAGCCGTCTGCCTTGTATTTCATTAAAGGTCAATAAACCAATCATGTTCCCCAAGCTGAACAATGTAATTAAGATCCAACCTATATACATAGCAGATTACATAATAAATATGTTCTGCAATATTCCTGAAATAGCAGATTGCACAGTAAATATGTTCTGGGAATGTACCATTTCAGACTGCAGGAAGCTGAATGCTTCCCCTCCCCAATATGAAAGGCTCCATCCACATGTTTGGCACACATACTTTGCACACAGAGAGTCCCTGACATCTCCAGTTCAAAGGATCTGCCTGAGACCCTGGGGAACAACAGACTGAGCAGACAACACTGGGCTAGATGGGCTGCCTGTGTTTAAAGCAGGTTCCTATGAAGTTGTGCAATCCAGGAACAGCTTTGCCAAATGATTAGCTGATCAGGGGTGAAGAACACCTCCAGATACTGCTGAACCACAACTCCCGCCATCCTTTGCCATTGGCCATGCTTGCTAGGGCTGATGGGAGTTGTAATTCAACAGCATCCAGCCCTGGAGTGGTGGTAGGACATAGCCATTGTGGCTCATAGCTATTGATATTCTGCAGGGTAAAAACATACAAGCATGAGAAGAGTCCTGCTGGGTAAGTCCAAAGGTCCATCTAATCCTGCATCCTCTCACCAACAGTGGCCAACCAGATACTTCCATGAACTTTATAAGTAGGGCATCAAGGCAGCATCCATTCTATGCTGCTGTCCCTCCCAGCAAATATTACTCAGTGGCATACTACCTCTGAAGCTGGAAGTAGCATACAGTCATCATAAATAGTAGCCATAAACAGATCTATCATCCATAAATATGTTTAATTCTCTTTGAAAATCGTCTTAAAACTGGATGGGCATCAACCCAACTTACAATGAAATACTGTTTATGCTGTTTTTTTATCATCTGTTCCTTCATCTCCTCCTCCACCTCCAAAACTATGATAATGATAATTTGACAAGAATATTGATCTTGCTAACAGCATGCTAAAAAAAAAAAAGCAGAAGTCAGGGCATAAATTTGATTTTTGAGCAGAGCTAAACCTTAACAAAGCTCTCAGCCTATTTAAGGATGTGAAATTAGCTGAATGAATGAGAGTAACACAGCTGGTGGCTATTGTGGAAGGAAAAGCTCAATTGTTGGTAAGTTCAAACTGTGATGTTAAAGAAATAAACAACACAAAATCTGATGTTTTAGAAAATACTCAAGTCATGCTCAGCCTATTTCCTTAAAAGGCATCTATGACTTTAATTATGAGAATGGATTACTGGAGGAGGGAATGAAAGAAAGAAATTAAAAATACAGTTTGCATACTACACGTTTACTTAAGCCCACGCTTACAGATATGATATATCATGGATAAATGCAGATATAAGAAACCAGAATAAAAGCAGTTTAATAGTCAGTGACAGCATCACTGCATGGGTTGCCATTACTCAATGGTCCCATAGGATATGAATAAAATGATTTCAACAGAGAAAGCTGACTTCTGGAAGCAATGGTCAACCTTTTAGTGCTCTCCCAACATTGCCAAAAACAACTCCCGGGGTTTGCAATTATCAGAGCAGCTCCATTACATGCCTACACACAGTATAGGTTTCTGCATAATACAAAATACCACCATTGGACAAGCTTCACAGCTTCTCTCCCTTTGTCCCACTTGATATCTAGGTAAAGTCACTGAGGACACTGTTGGTTCTGATTCTGACTGCATCTTTGACATTGCTTGCAGCCCCAGCTATTAGTAGCAATTTGAGAAGAATATGCTGTAAATCATTTGTCTCTTTTATTGGTATCATTCAAACAGAATCCTGAAGAATAGCACATTAACTCTCTTAGGCATCATGTAAAGAGATTTGTCAAAATCCGATTTGTACAATATTCTCCTGAAGGTTAAAAAAAAAGGTGTAGAGAGAAAAGTTTTGTTTGTTTTTACAGCCAAATGAAGCAACTTGATCAATCTCACTTTTCAATCAACCAGTAAAACAAAAAAAAAGACACTTGACTCAAACTGTTGGCAGAGTTAGACATATCTGATCAACTTGTTGGAAATCATTTTTATCAGTGCTGTGATGAATAAGATGAGCTTACCCAGGCAGGGAAGGGAGAGCAATCAGCTTGGTGCTGTTGGAACAAAGCACATACCCAGCCCACATCAGCACAGCTTGCTCTAGCAATGGAACAACTGGGAACTCACAAGCTCCTGGATGCTCTTCTGTAGCTATGCAAGTACATGCCCCCACACCAGGCATCACATATGATGTCAGGGTGGGCCAGGTGGGCATGGTTTAGAGAAAATGATCTCACAGGCCAAATGGGGAGGTTGGGGGGGCGGGGATCTGGCCCATGGGCTGCAGGTTCCCCACCTCTGGCTCAGACAAAATGCTAATGAAACGGGGCTCTTGTAAATCCAAATAATTCATTTATGGACACTTTTTGGTGGGATGCATAACGGGGCAGGGAATCACTGCAAAATACCAAGAAGATAAATAAAGATGGCCTGAGACATTTAGCAGAGCATTCCTATACATGTCTAAAGGTAAAGATAAAGGACCCCCTGACAGTTAAGTCCAGTCGCAGATGACTCTGGGGTTGCGGCGCTCATCTTGCTTTACTGGCCAAGGGTTTGCCCGCAGACAGTTTTTCCAGGTCATGTGGCCAGCATGACTAAGCCGCTTCTGGTGCAACAGAACACCAAAACCAGAGCAGCGACAGAAACACCATTTACCTTTCCACCGGAGCGGTACCTATTTATCTACTTGCACTTTTTGGCGTGCTTTCATACTGCAAGGTTGGCAAGAGCTGGGACCGAGCAATGGGAGCTCACCCCGTCACGGAGATTCAAACCACCAACCTTCTGATCGGCAAGCCCAAGAGGCTCAGTGGTTTAGTCCACAGTACCACTCGCGTCCCGTTATACATGCCTACTCTCATTCGATTCAGTGGGGCTTGCTCCACAGCCAAAACCGTAATAATGAGCAACTGAGTAGGATGCTGCTGGCATGTTTCCCCTTATATCACCACAACTAATAGGGTGAAAAACTTAATTTAAACATGAAAGCTTGAGAGGGCTGAGACTCCTGTGGCCAAGGCCCTGAGATCCAGTCTCCAGCTTCGATGAAAATGAAAGGAACCTTTAAGGCTTTGAGTGATGGTGATGCCTAAATTTACTTGTGACACAAGCAACTAGCAGTGCATTGCAGTACATATACTTGTTCTCTGTTTTTAAGAACATTCTTGCTCAAAAATCACACACTTTCTCTGGCTGGCTTATTTTCAACAATTAAAGTCAGCCCTACTGTTGTGAAATGTCAGTAGTGCAGCCACCCACGCTGGGCATCAACACCTCCTCCTCTTCTGTCTTGTCTCGCTCCTTTAGAGTAAGACACCAGCAACTAGTTTCCCCACTCTCACATTGCTAGAAAGAAAGGAAAAGAGGCGACAGCAAACTCAAACCCTTTTCACATTTGCACTCAGTTTCACTGGCACATGAAGTGTGATAAGCACATTATTGTCAGCAAAGGACATTACTGTGTCCAAATGTTGAAAGCCACACAGAAGGCCATTGCCCATCCATGCTTTCATGTTCTGACTGGTGGATCTGACCAAAGTCCAGCTAACGTGTCCTATTAATGCTGCAACCCCCACTAGGAATGGGTAAATCTGTCAATTTCAGTCTCTCTTGGTTTCTCTCCCTGCCTCCCAAATTTAAATTCAGTTATTCACTATTTGTGTATCAGTTTGCATTTTTTAAAAAAAAAGTCTTGAAAATTCATCAGCACGTTGATTTGAATTTCCCCAAATATATTTTTAAAAATTGTATGCAATTTGGCCTAATATACACATTTTTGCAGAGCAGTAGTTCCTAACCTAATTTGCTTTTGTATGTTGTTTCTGCTAATATATGCATTTCCATACACAATTTATCCTAGAATATGGATTTTTGTATTCATTCCTTTGCTGGAGAACTGCATTGCAAAATTTGGAGAGGTGTTAATTTCAAGGAATGGGTTTTGGTTTGCGCATTGTATTGAAACATGCAAATTAGTAGGTTCACCTTTAAATGCAAACTGAATTGAATTCCTCACCCCCTCCCTGACCAAATCTATAATTTGTCATTGTGTAACCTCCAATCAGAAGGTCGGTGGTTCAAATCCCGGCGACAGGGTGAGCTCCCGTTGCTTGGTCCTAGCTCCTGCCAACCTAGTAGTTTGAAAGCATGTCAAAGTGCAAGTAGATAAATAAGTACCGCTTCGGTGGGAAGGTAAACGGTGTTTCTGTGCACTGCTCTGGTTTGCCAGAAGAGGCTTAGTCATGCTGGCCACATGACGCGGAAGCTGTCTGCAGAAAAACACCGGCTCCCTCGGCCTATAGAGCAAGATGAGTGCCACAACCCCAGAGTCATCCGCGACTGGACCTAACTGTCAGGGGTACCTTTACCTTTACCTTTACTAACCTTTGAAATGGGACTGGGGTGGTGCTGTGGTCTAAACCACTGAGCCTAGGGCTTGCCGATCGGCCAGTAAAGCGAGATGAGCACCGTAACCCCAGAGTCATTCGTGACTGGACTTACCTTTACCTTTTTTAACCTTTGAAAGCATAAATTGCATTCATAGCAAAGTATAGTGTGGTCTGGTACAATTCCAAAGATGGAAAGAATTGTTGCGTTTATGGTATTCTTACACATGTTATCACTGGATGCAGCAGTCCTCAGGCAATGATGCATGTTTAAGTGAGATTCAAGTGCTAAGAAACCACCAAGCTCAGACTGTTCTCACTACAGGTATTCCGCTCTCAAAAAGGGCAACTCTCAGTCAAATAAATCCGATGCACCCAAAGATCCAAAAAAGAAAATAAAAGAAAATAAATAAAGGCAAGCTTAGCCTGTAAAATCAATTATTTATACAAAGTTTCATCTAGGAATATAAATGTCACCAAAAAACATCTATTCCCAAGCAATTATTTTAAAGCAGGGGTGAAAAGGGGTAGTAAGATAAACAGCGGGAAACTCAGAGAATTTTCTTTTTTTAAACCAGACACACAACTACAAAAAGCAACCAAGTGTGATTTATGAAGCAGCCGTCCTATGGGATCAAACCCCATTGAACACAGTGGGACTTACTTTAAAGTAAATATGCATAGGATCAAGCTGCAAGTTTGGGTACCTTGCAGCTTTGCTCAAATTATTCCTTTTTAAAGCCCATTCATTTCTATTCTATGCTACA
Source organism: Lacerta agilis (assembly GCF_009819535.1). Lineage (NCBI taxonomy): Eukaryota > Metazoa > Chordata > Lepidosauria > Squamata > Lacertidae > Lacerta > Lacerta agilis. The sequence goes on along the minus strand of NC_046319.1, from coordinate 41,814,971 downwards.
CAAGAGCTATTGCTCAAACTCTGTTTTGATGCCGTGCCATGTTTTCATAAGAGGAAGGGAGAAAGCATTTAGCTTCCAGAATCCTCAGACTTAAATAACACAAAACCAAAGACACTGTTGGCAGACTTCAGTCAAACAACTGCTGATTATTTTTTTTATCACATGACATCTTAATGCAGTCTTGGGCTTAAATACTAATTAATTTGCCACCAGAAACCTGCTGTTAATCAGTTGCATTTTAACATACATTCTGACTGACATTTAAATTATCAACTACACTGGGATTATCTGCACTCTTGCAAATTACCTCTTTATAAAAGTCAGAGTAAACATAATATGTGCAATGGAACCATTATTAATGTCCTGTTTACCCCCTGTGTTGTGCACTAGATTATGGGATGTCTTTTTAGATTGTTTCAGTCTGCATGTTTCAATCCACAGTTACAGCAGTCAGAAAACGTCCAGGAACTAAGCATGCAAATTTCAACAGAGTGGTTTAACAATCAATGCTCTTTGATTATAGCTCTCTGAGGTGAATAGGGGTCTCCTAACAACACTCAGCACCCATAAGAAACTACAGTTCCAAGAATCCTTTGTGAGAAGCCATGAATGTTTAAAGTGGTGTGATACTGGTTTAAATGTACAGTCCAGATGGGACCTCACAGTCACACCTCACCCACCACTGTTGTGTGCCCCCCCCCCCGAGCGGTGCCCACAAGGGAATGCCATGGATGCTTTAGTTGAGATTCCTGCACTGCAGGGGGTTGGACTAGATGACTTCTGGGGTACCCTGAAACTCTATAGTTCTATGTTTCTGTTATTCTATTAATATGGCTCCCAGGCTGGGAAAGGTTCCCCCTACCCCTGCCTTATAAAAGAAAAGTGAAACAAAAGTAGAAAGGCACCAATTTCTTACAGAAAGAAGAACAAGGCAAAGAGGTGAAAAAAGGTAAGGAAGGCATGGAGCAGAAGCCTGGAGCCAAACTAAAAGAAAGAAAAAAAGATCACACTAGGGAGAAAGAACATATTTTTAAAAGTGAGCTCATTCAGCCATAGGTTAATTTCCTTGGGGAGGGGATGGCATAGCACCAGTGCTGGAAGGATTCCAGAGAAAGTTAGAAATTGTGTCCAAACTCTGCCCTCAGAGGACTGCCAAGGGCACTGACTGGATGCATTTGGAGATCCACATGTGTATCCATGAGGAAATGTTGACCTTTCATGGTGGGTGCGACGGGGGGAGGAGGGGGAGCTCCAGAACTTTCTGCTTTCCATTTGGGCAACTGCCGTGAGGCCTTTTATAATTTTAAAATCTAATCTATGCATTGTATTTAAAAGCCTCATTACGATGAAGGCATTTGAAAATGACATAGTCAACCTGTTCAGATAAGCCACTGATGTACAAAAACAGCAGCATTTTTTCCGAAATGCAAGAGTTTGCCACTCTTCACAGTGGTGGGGGAACTCTTTTTTTTCAACTTGAAGGCCACATTCCCTCCTGGGCTACCTTTTAGGGTCTGCATGCCAGTGGCAGGCAGTGGCAGAGTCAAAAGTGGGTGGAGCAATGGATATACATTTTACTTTAGTACAGTAGGCTGGATTCTACACACACTGGGGGGGAAAAATCTATCCTTCATCCAGGCAAGCAAGAGCCATTATAAGAGTTCAGGGACACATTCTAGCCAGGCAAAAACACACAAGGAGGGCATGAAGCAAGGCTGGAAAAGGGTATGTGGCCTGAGGAGAGTCCCAAGGGCCAAATAAATAGTCTTGTCAGGCTGTGTTCAGCCCCCAGGTCTGAGGTTCTCCACCCCTGAAATAACTGAGCTGCCATCACAGCTTGATCCCAAACCAGCTGCAGCGTATGGTATCTTACACACCTCAGTTAAAATGAGAAACACAGATTGCTGGTGATAAAAAAGAAGTAAATATAAACCAATGTTTCCCACTCTAATTGTATCTAAAATAAACCTTTTTGTAAATCTGATTCCTTTTCTTGTTATTATTTGTAACTCTTCAGAGAGGGTGTAATAGGGATGGGGGAGAGCTAAGGTTGACAGAATGGAGGGCAGACTAATCAAATCAAAATAGTCACAAATCACCAGCTTTAGCTTGCTAAATTCGGTTTCACACTTAAAGTATTACTTTCATTAAATTCCTCCCACACCCACACACGCCCAGTGGGAGATGCAATCAGCCGGCCAACTCTCATCCTTTCTCCCCTCTAATGGGAGAAATTCTAATAGGCTCAGACCTGCTTAGATGGGAATGACTTCAAGGAACTGCCAGCCAATTGCATTTGAAATTGGAAAGAGCCACAAACCATGTACTTTTTCTCATGTTTTCTATCCTTCTTTCTACAATGTGCTTCTCCCTCCCCTTAAACAAAACACTATGTGTACATGTTTATACAAGCTATTATTTTCTGATTTCTCTACTTAGCCAAATTATTTTCAAAGTTATCCACCTGACATTTCATTTTAAATAGAAAAGAGGTGTAGGAGGTGTGTGTGTGTTCTCCCCCCCCCAGTAGTTGTTCCAATTTTTCTTTTTCTTTTTCTTTTTTTTAAAAAAAATCTTACTTAAAAACATCTAGATTATCTCCTACATTAAAAAGCACATGCTGAAATTCTACATTTTCAGTGTGAATGTCTCCCACCACCTGAATTAAACCTGAAGTCTTTATCAAGAGCAATAAAAGCACTACCGTTTTTATAGAAATCTGAAGAGTGTGGCAAAAAATTCCCTTAAAGGAGGAGGAAGAAGAAACCAAAGCCTTCTGGCAGGGTATCTGATCCAGACTGCAGGGCTATGCACCTAATCCAGCCGTATCCTGGACTCTGACCCAGGTTGACCCAGGATTTGTTCAAATCAGGTTGAGGCAAGCCTGGGTTGCCAGAGATCTTATGTAGCCCAACAGGTGCTAGACTAGATGGGCTTTTATGAAAGAGCATAAGATGAGCCTTTACATAAGAAGCGCCCTGCTGGATCAGGTCAAAGTGATAGTTTCGCCTTTGTTATTAGCCACCTTCAAAGTTATTTTATTGGTTAAATTACAGTAATGTGCCTGGCTGCCTTTCAAGGCTGCTTGGAAGCTGCAGTTAATTCAGAATGTGGCAGGTAGACTACTAACTTGGGCTGCGTATCATGCCAGACTGTTGCCAGTTGCCTTGTGTTTCTGGGTCCAATTAACTATTGCTGTGTGTGTTGTTGGTTCCCCCCCCCCCTTTGGGTAAGCCACCCTTGGAATTTCTGGTGCAGAGTGGCATAGGGGACCTCAGTGTCAGAACATCTACTTTGAAAACAGAAGGTCCCAGGTTCAATTCCCGGCATCCTCTGGCAAGCCTGGGCACTCTCCCATCTGAAACTCCAGAGAGCTGGCTGTCATGTTCAGAGTTGTTGCAAGCAAAATCCTTGATTTGGGCCTTGTGTAGGGTAGAAAAGAATTTGCTATCCACCACGAAGAACAATCTTGAAATAGTTACAGGTGGGTAGCCGTGTTGGTCTGCCATAGTCGAAACAAAATAGAAAATTCTTTCCAGTAGCACCTTAGAGACCAACTGAGTTTGTTCTTGGTATGAGCTTTCGTGTGCATGCACACTTCTTCAGATACACTGAAACAGAAGTCACCAGATCCTTAAATATCGTGAGGGAGTGGGGAGGGGTATTACTCAGAAGGGTGGTAGGAATGGGTGATCAGCTGATAGGTGTGGAAAACCTGTTGACGACTCTTAACGGCTGCAATTAGTCTTGCAGGGAAAGGCAAGGGGTGAGATGGCTGAAGATAGCTATGTTATGTATAATGAGATAAGAATCCAATGTCTTTGTTCAGACCAGGTTTCTCCATGGTTTTAAGTCTGGTGATTAGTTGCAATTCAGCCACTTCTCTTTCCAGTCTATTTCTGAAATTTCTTTGTATTAAGACAGCTACTTTGAGATCTTTTATAGAATGTCCTGGGAGATTGAAGTGTTCTCCTACTGGTTTCTCTGTCTTGTGATTCCTGATATCAGATTTATAAATCTTGAAATAGTTACAAATAAACATTACAAAGATATAAAGTAACACATTGCTCTTAAACAAACCAGCTGTATGGTCCAGTCTTCTTTTTTGTCCTTAATGCAGTTCAGTAAATGTTTCTTTCTCTAGTATGCAAGTTTCTTGTTCATAATTACAGTGCTTAGCCACTACTACTGCTACTGCTACTGCTACTGCTGCTGGCTCCATCAATGGACAAAGAAGCTGAGCTCTCAGGTCTCACCTCCCTGCTAGGATTGCCAAATTTAAAAAAGTTAAAACCAGGACACCCCAAAGGTTGTTGAGCTTTCCTCACCATAAACTTCAGTGCATATAAACATTTACATTTTATGCATATTAAACATGTATCTTTAACATGCCAGTGAGGGGTCTGTCTCAGTACAAGGCAACTTCCCATGCTCCATATCAATAAACAAAATAATAGGTTTTTAAATAATAAAATAAGTAAAACTGATACGGTATTGTCAGGCTCTGGTGCTACACTCAGCTCTGTTGAATATCAACTCAAAGCAAAAAAAAGGATGAGAAAGAAAATAGGGTCGCACACCTTTTATTTATGGATGTCATCAAATTATTTTGCTGAATCTCCAGCTCAACCCAGCAGCCTTATAATGCTGAAAAAGAGAAAAGAAACAGCAAAGATATAAAAATGTTCAACTATCCACATAATGGCCTTGAAAAATGTTCAGCTCCAAACATAATTGAAAGTTAAAAGTGGGGTTCTTCAGCAAGCAACACCTGTAAACATTAATAGCTTGTTTGGAAATTCATGCACACAGATGTGGAAATCAGTTCTTTTATTAAAAAAAAAACCCTACTCAGATTTAAAATCCTCTTCCATCTCTTAAAGTCCTGAAAATCAGGCTTACAGCTAAGAATAAAACAATGGTACTTAATACCTAGGCAGTTCCAGCTCTGATTTACTCCATGGGTATAATTAAGAGACCTAATGCAGATTTACAATGTGTACCCAAACACTTGTAAGAAAGTTCAGAATTCAGCACATTGAATAGGCAAAGCTTCCCAAGCTGAAGAGGTAGACATATATATGCATTCTTCTAAAGTTGTATATCCAAACGCCATAACTACTTCAGGCTATCTGATCATCCAGTTGTAAAAGCAGTGGTCAAGGCTGGCCAACATGTCAGTCCCCTAAACCTCAGTAATGAATGCTTCCTGTTTGCTCCAGTAAATAAAACTGGAGAGCCCATACAGACTAGTCTAGATTAAATTAAATCATTTTTATCCTCTTTTTCTGCCTCAAGGACAAACAATGCTCTTTTGAATGTGGTGGGGTTTTTTTGGGGGGGGGTTATTGGGTTGTTGCTGCTTTTATTTTGATTATGTATTTTGTGGTTTCATATTTTGATTTTATTCTGTGAAACGTCCAGACACCTACGGGTATAGGGCAGTATATAAATTCAATAAATAAATAAATATAAATAAACAAATAAATTTAAAAATGAAAATGAAATAAAGCTATGAGGACATAAGTAAAACATAATCATGACAAAAGCAAAACTGAAATAACAGTTTCTTATAGCCTTGTGGCCTAAAGAAAACCCCACCCTTAGACCAAAGAATACAGAAACAAAATTGTTCTCTATACGTGTCTAAAAAGGGATGGTGGTCCAATAACTCTCCAAGGAGAGCGGATTCTAGAATTATGGTGCCACCAGCGAAAACGTCCCACCACAGGCACTCACACATTTGATCTCACATAAGAGCAGGACCACAAGCAATGCCTCAGATAGCTTAACTGGTGGGTGGGTAGGCTCAAAAGGAGACAGGAGATACCAGAGGTAACCTGGCCCCAAGCCATGTTCACACAAGAAGCTGCCTTATAATGAGTCAGACCATTGGTTCATCTAGCTCTGTGTTGTCTTCTCTAACTGGCAGGAGCTTTCCTGGACTTCAGACTTGAGATTTCTCCATCTCTCCATCGAGATGCCACAGATTGAACCTGGGACCTTCTGCGTGCAAAGAAGATGCTCTACCACTGAGCTATGGTATTTCCCCATGAAGAAGCATGGGTGGAAGCCCATTGCACAAATGGCACAGGAAGGAATAGAAGTCCTGGGCAGTTCTAGAGAAGAGCTAGAGAAGCTTTGAGCTAGGGTAAGGCAATGAATCCAGGCTGCCTGTCTGTCTGTCTTCCTTCCTTCCTTCCTTCCTGTACTGCAATGAACAAACTAATAGCAAAACCACCCCAAAGCTTGAATGGGCTCCATATTTGTTCCTTCTCCAAAGAGTTTAAAATGTAAGTCGGGGTAGCTGCTGGGATTCAACTGACCATTGGCCATACTGGCAGCGTTATAGGGGATGAAGTCCTACAGCATCCGGGGGGCATGGGTAGGCAACCCCTAATCTAAATTTAGACAGTGGGTGGTAGAGGAGAAAGACCAAGGAAGGATGGGAGAGAAGAGGGAATTGGTGGCTGCAAACAAATGCAGTTGCATGCATTTGGTTATGGATACAGATGAGGACTGTGGGGCTACATTAACTGAATATGAAATTCCATTGCTCCTACCAAAGACACCCTGTTAACAACATCGCCTGCAGTTGATGTACAGTAATGTAACACTGTGTCAGGTTCCCTGACACGTTTTAAATTAAAATGAAGCAGATAGTTGCTTTGCATAGCAAACCCGACTCTGTTAACAAGCCACATATTGCTCCTGAAACCCAATTGTGTGGGGTTTTTTTTTAAACAAAAAGCAGCCGTGACATTAATTCAGAGTGATTTGTAGGTACAGATGGGCACCTATGTAGATGCTAAGTGAGATAGACATTGACCTTCCAACATCTCCATCAGATGTAAGCTGCTAACAAACCCACATGGGGTTCAGACATCTTAGGACACACTGATACCGTATGCAGATGTGATACCGTATGCACAGATTGTGCCGTGCTCATTCCAATTCAAAACCCAAATTAATTATCACAAATAATACATAAACATACATACAAATTACAAATTGACTAGATTCTTCTCCCAGCTGACGGTGTTGAGTACTGGAAGTAGCCTTAATAGGTATCCTTCGCCCTGCACCCTGATCAGCCAAATGAGGCCCTCTCCACTAGGGATGGGGATGATTTCAAGTCAGTTTGTATTTAAAGATGATCCTACTTTAATGTGCCCTTTCTGAAGCAATATATGAACTGAAACACATTGAACTTTCAAAATTTGCACTTCTATGAATTTAGAAATGCAGTAATGTATTCAAAAAATGCATGTATTAGGCTGAAATGTGTATTAAAATACATGACAGTGAAAATAAACACAGTAAAATAAACACAGTAAAAAAGTATTCCAGTAGGGAAATGTGTATTGTAATGTTTTAATCATATGTGGTATAATATGCTTTTGAGACCTGTTTTTTGCTTGCTTGTTTTTTGCTATAACTTGTATCTGGCTCACCAATTAAATTTGATGACGATGATGATGACAATGACAATGACAATGATGGCTAGGGAAAATTGCTTCGCAAAAATGTGTACATTGGGAGAAATTTACACTGAATGCTGCTCCACTTTCATGAAGACATTTAAAAAAAAATCACAAATTGATGCATAATTGTGATGCATGAGAATCTAAGAAAAAACAAAATTGACAATAAGCGGAGAAATGAGAGAGGTTTATAAAATTGTGTCTATTTTAAAAAATAACAATAAAAGATTAATTATGAGAACTGCTGTTTTTCTCTCTCCCTTATTATTAAAACTTGGGAGTCATTCAGTGAAAATGCTTGGCGGTAGTTTCAGGATGGCTTCAGGAACGACATCTTCGCAAAACAGTTGTAGAAGCCACTTCAGTAAGATATGGTTAGTTAGATGGCTTTCAAATGAGGTTAGACAGATGAATGGGGGGGGGGGATCTATTGATGACTGCTAGTTGTGATAGCTATTTGTAACCCCCAGGTCCAGAGGCAGCATGCTAATGAATACTAGGGGTGTGCAAAAGTGTTGAACAAATTCTGAAACCAGAAATGAAGCAGAGCTTCTTTGGGCAACTTCAGAGTTTATTCAAGACAAAGGGAACTCAAAAGCAATATGAGGCACTGTTGTTGTTGTTGTTGTTGTTCAGTCGTTCAGTCGTGTCCGACTCTTCGTGACCCCATGGACCAGAGCACGCCAGGCACGCCTATCCTTCACTGCCTCTCGCAGTTTGGCCAAACTCATGTTAGTAGCTACAGAGATTCTAATATTTTTTTAAAAAAAAAAAAAAAGCTGCAGAGAGTGCGCCTGCAAAACCACAAAGCATTTCTTCCCAGGATTGCCATATAAGGAAAATGTACCAGTGGTGGAAAGCAGGAGGGAAAGATATTTTAGGGCTGACAGAAGGTTGATTTTTTACCAGAGCTCTCCAATCACAGGGCTTTGGGGAAGAAATGGGAAGAAATGGTAAAGTATCACTTTGTTCTTGTCTGTTTTGTGCTCTGCTAGTGGTGCTTGCTTGGGAAATGTTAGACAATCAAGTCTTTTGGCCTCTGTGCCCCATGCCCACACAAAATCAGAGCCACACTTGGTTTCTAGGATGTTTGGTGTTAACTGAGCACAACACAAGCTTGAAAGTGTTCCCCTGCCAATCATCAAGATCCCGCCCCATTATTCTGATGTTTTCCACCTCCTAAATGGCAAGACAGACCTATTTTCAAATCATGAAGATCTCAGCTCATACTTCAAACTGAATGAGTTTTGATGGTTCTAGGTTCATCCTGCTTCCTCTTGACCCATTTCCTCCCCATCCTTCAAATACCCCACTGTGCTTTGCAGATGCAGACTTCACAAATAGCTATGCATGAGTTATGACTAATTCACTACGCATAGTGTAGAAAATCTACCCTAGAGCTACAAAATAATAATAAAACCCATGTATAATTGAGAAAGGGCTTAATCACTGAGATGCAAGAATCCACACCATTTAGAAGCTATAAAATTGTTTGTTTGTTTGTAATTTGTGACATGGGGGAACAAAACAAAATCCCCAGTTGGGCAATACCTTTATCAGAAGCAACCAAAATGCTTCTGAATACCAGTTGCTGGAAACCAGAGGAGGGGAGTGCTGTTGCACTCAGGTCCTGCTTGTGGGCATCTGGCTGGTCACTGTAAGGACGGGACGATAGACTAGATGGGCCACTAACCTGAGTCAGCCGGCTCTTCATACCGGAAAGCCAGTGTGGTATAGTGGTTAAAGCATTGGACTAAGACCTAGGAGACAAGAGTGCTAGGCCCTGCACAGCCATGAAGCTCACTGGGGGACCATGGACCAGGCACTGTATCTCAGCCTAACCTACGTCAGAGGGTCAAATGGTTGACATACATCTGTCTTAGGAGATACTGGAAAAGTGCACCTTTGAGGGTGAAGTCAAACTGTTTGAGAATTACAGCACCTGCTGCGGCTGTAGAGGCCGATATGGGAGATACATGTTTTGTTGCAGAACAGAGTGGTATGTATTATGTAGTACTCCTTCATCAAAGGTTGGGGACCTTTTCCAACCTGAGGGCGACATTCAATTCTGGGCAATCTTCCTGAGGACCACATGCTAGTGGTGGATGGGGCCAGATGCAAAATTAGCGAGTAACAGATGTATTTTCCTACCTTTGTACACTAGGCTAATTTCTACACTCACATACCTCTCTATATCCTCCATCCGGACAAGCAAGAGGTATTACCGGAGTTCAAGGACACATTGTAGCCAGACAAAGCAAGGTAAGTGAAGGGTAGGACTTGGGAAAGGGTGTGTGGCCTCATGAGAGCTCCAAGGGTCAGACAGAGAGCTGGAGGGCCACAGTTGACCCCCCACCCCCAGGAATGAGGTTCTCATAAGGGCATACTGGCGAGTGCCTGTAAGATCTGACTGCTGGTGTTGTTGTCTTCCATATGTGGTTTGGGGGAGGCACTTCTCGTTTGTTGTTTGTTGTTTAGTCGTTTAGCCATGTCCGACTCTTTGTGACCCCATGGACCAGAGCACGCCAGGCACTTCTATCTTCCACTGCCTCCCGCAGTTTGGTCAGACTCATGCTGGTAGCTTCGAGAACACTGTCCAACCATCTTATCCTCTGTCATCCCCTTCTCCTTGTGCCCTCCATCTTTCCCAACATCAGGGTCTTTTCCAGGGAGTCTTCTCTTCTCATGAGGTGGCCAAAGTATTGGAGCCTTAGCTTCAGGATCTGCCCTTCCAGTGAGCACTCAGGGCTGATTTCCTTCAGAATAGATAGGTTTGATCTTCTTGCAGTCCATGGGACTCTCAAGAGTCTCCTCCAGCATCATAATTCAAAAGCATCAATTCTTCAGAGATCAGCCTTCTTTGTGGTCCAGCTCTCACTTCTGCTTTACCTCATGCAACAAAGTAACTTGAGCAAGACCTGCTGTTTTCCAATTGGTAACTATTCAACAGTAATTAGTCAGCAATGTTTCTGAGATGCCCACATGGCTCCAAAAACGGAGGAGGAGCAAAACAGGGGGAAAGAACACAGCCAAAGCCGTTTCTCATTTTTAATCTCTGCTAATAACAATAAAGCGGAACAACCCAGGGATGCTTTAAAGGATAATATTTGCTTTTCAATTACCATACTGACTGAAGCTGCAGAAGTCACTGCACAGCACTGGGTGCTCCCAATATTGTCTCTCCAAATACCCACTTGTCAAGGCAGTGGCCTCTTTCTGCATCGTGATGCTTGGAAAACAGAAACTGTAATTAAAACATTTATTAAGCCAAACAGATCCCTGCCTCCCCAGTGTAGGGCGAGGAGGAAAAGGTGCAGCCTTGCTTTAAGGAGCAGAAAAAGCCTCAGGCAGGAGGTTTTATGAGGGTGGGGTGTGTGCTTGGGCGACTGAAGAAATGAAGTATGCACGGCACAGTAACCTCACTCCCATGCTGGTGCCTCCCTCCGGCTTCATTTATTTTATAATGTACTAAGTGAAGCATTCGGTTTTTGTAGCATTTCTAATTTTCTGAACCCATTCTCAGGTTTTATCGAATCTTGAATGGTGTTTGAAGAGTCCTTAAGAATTCAAAATCATCCCTAGCGGAACAAACATCTAAGTTCAGCAATTATGCACTAAGATATTTCAGGTTATGATTATGCACAGTGCCTCTCTTGGTCCCATAGAAATAAACCTTTTATTGTTGTTTGTAATGTGCTCTTTTAGAATGAAGCTCAAAGAAACTCCACTTCTGCCTTCAGGCATAACTGCAGAGCTTTGAAAAGTTCCTCTAGTTCTTTCGGGAGAGGGAGAGGGATGGAGTTTATCAGTTTCATATATTTCTAGCTGACAATAAGGCCAAGGGTGGACTCACCAATTTCCCAACCCAAAGGATGGATTAATCCAGGGGTAGCAAATATTCTGATGGACAACAACACCCATGTTGGCTGGGGCTGATAAGAGCTGGAATCCAACAACATCTGAAGGGCAGCATTTTGGCTAGCTCTGGATTAATTCGTTCATTATAAAGGTTTTCTTCCTGACACTGTTGGAATTTCCTTTAATGAAGAACTTAAAAAGTTGTGCATTGGACTATTGATCTAGTGTTGTTGGTTTAGACTAAAGGAAGGTCCAGCATACTCCAACCACGACCAATCAGATGTTCTTTTGAAGTTCACAAAAATGGCATGATGGATATTCTCAAGGACTTAACAAGCCTTCTAGACACAAATTCATCTGATTACATTTTTGTTCTGGCAGGCTTTCAGCATGACTTCTGATTGGACATTACCAAAAGGAGAGGAAAGTTAACTCGTCATCTTCCAAGACACATTGGTTATTGCTGCATGGACCCACCAAACTCCAGTGCAAGACAGCTGTGCCAGCTGTAGTTCTTTTAAGCTTGCTGCTTATGTAGTCAGAATGTACCATTAGAACAAACATGGAATATAGAAGCCTCTTCCATGTTCATAACACCTGATAACTTGGATCCAATTTAAAAGCAACTTTAACAAGAGCTTGCTGAAATGCCATTGCATGTGCCTAGTATCTCAAGCACAGGAAGCATCAGACTATTTGTCCAATCAGCTCAGTGTCTGCACTGACTGGCAGAAGTTCATGAAGATTGTAGAGAAGAGTCTTTCCCAGATGAACCTAGAGATTCCAGGGATGAACCTTTGGCACACATATCATCCACAGCTCATTTGAAATGGGCCTCCATGCACTATAAGTGTTATGCATACTCTAAAGCAGGAGGGGCATTAGTCATATCAAGGGTACATTCCCATCTGGGCAACCCTCCAGGAGTCACATGCTAGAGTGAACAGAGGAATCAGTATAAAAGTTACCTTTGCACAATAGACTGATTTCTTCGCATGCTCTCACACACCTTTCTCTGTCCTCCATCCAGAAAAACAAGAGGCATTATTAGAGTTCAATGGCACATTCCAGCCAGGCAAAAACACTTAGAGTGTGAAGCAAGGTCTGTGAGGGTGTGTGGCCAGGGGAGATAGTCCCCAGGTCTTGGGATAGTTCCAAGGGCCAAACAGTGAGAACGAGAGGGCCTGACATTCTGAAACCCAACATAATCGGTTGCATTATACAGTACAAATGCTACAGTATCAGATAATCTCAATGTAGACATTTCTAAGTGTCTTTTGTAACAGAAGTTAGTGCTTTCTTGAGCCCAGATCAAGAAGAAAGTAAGAAATCTAAAGGTCATTAGTCCAGGACGTGCTAATCAGGCAGGGATTGCACTGAGATTCACAGAACTAAAATCCCTAAGGAAATTGTACCTGCAATTAGAAAACAGGTATATACCATCATTACAGCATCACTGTTCAAGTATCTTTCCTCTTTTCTCTACTACAACCAGTTCTTTCATTAGAAAAGGTACATTTTTGCTTCCTCTGGGAAATATTTTAAATTGTTACCTTTTGCTATCCCTGCTTTTAAAGGTTTCCGTATTTTAGCTTCAGCCTACACACCGGAGGGAGTGGTATATTTCTGCAAAACATACTTTGTTAGCGCTACTTTTAATAGTCGCCACTAATCATAAAATGCAAGTACTTGTAACTCTGGGACTGTAACAGTCACAATATTCTAAATATAAATGAAAATAGTGTCCTGCACATTGCTGAACTTATTGGCTTTTTACCCATGGGAGATGTTATGAATATTTATATATTTGATGTATAAGCTCATTATTAATGGTTTGATCTCTCTGAGGAGAGAGAGAGAGGATTTATTTCAACACAGAAAAGCTTGCAAATTTTGCTTCCTAACACTCAACCAATATGACTGCATTCAGTAAACTTGGACATGTTGTTGTGATGGCCTGGGACTCGGGCTCAGACTCAGAACCAGAGGAGTCTCAGTCTGCACCGGATCCTCTGCCCCAGACATTTTATGAACCAAGTCTGGGGCCTGATCCTGAAGAGCCTACTGGCTTGAGAGCAGTACATGTGAAAAGGATCTAGGAGTCTTGGTAGACCACAAACTTGACATGAGTCAACAGTGTGATGCAGCAGCTTTAAAAGCCAATGCAATTCTGGGATGCATCAATAGGAGTATAGCGTCTAGATCAAGGGAAGTAATAGTACCACTATATTCTGCTCTGGTCATACCTCACCTGGAATACTGTGTCCAGTTCTGGGCACCACAGTTCAAGAAGAATACTGACAAGCTGGAACATGTCCAGAAGAGGGCAACCAAAATGGTCAAAGGCCTGGAAACGATGCCTTATGAGGAACGGCTTATGGAGCTGGGTATGTTTAGCCTGGAGAAGAGAAGGTTAAGGGGTGATATGATAGCCATGTTCAAATATATAAAAGGATGTCATATAGAGGAGGGTGAAAGGTTGTTTTCTGCTGCTCCAGAGAAGCGGACACAGAGCAATGGATTCAAACTACAAGAAAGAAGATTCCACCTAAACATTAGGAAGAACTTCTTGACAGTGAGAGCTGTTCGGCAGTGGAATCTGCTACCAAGGAGTGTGGTGGAGTCTCCTTCTTTGGAGGTCTTTAAGCAGAGGCTTGACAGCCATCTGTCAGGAATGCTTTGATGGTGTTTCCTGCTTGACAGGGGGTTGGACTGGATGGCCCTTGTGGTCTCTTCCAACTCTATGATTCTATGAGCCCCAGTCTGCACAGGTTCCCCTGCAACAAACACCAGCTGGGCCGAGTCAGGGGCCTGAGCCTGTCCTCACTCCAGATGCGGGGAATACCTTGTTGCCATCAGCTGGGTCATCACTGACAGCTGCTCCACTACCGGCTGGGTCAGGAGCATAGCTGTCAACTTTCCCCTTCTTTAAGGGAAATTCCCTTATTCTGAATAGGATTTCTCACAAGAAAAGGGGAAAGTTGACAGCTATTGTCAGGAGAGGCTGAGGTGGCCCCTGGGTCTAGTAACCCACCAGCGTCTCCTGAGCTGCAGAGACTCAGGTCTGAGAGGAGGAGAGACCTGAGTACTTGCAGGAGGAGTGCTCGCCTTCGGGTGAGACAGGGTGGTGAGTTGTTGGGGGATCGGGACCAGCCATTACCTCATCAGAGATAAAAGGCTGTCGGACCCCACCCCAGGTTGTGGGAGCAATATTGCTCTTTGCCAGATTCTTCCTGTGTTCCTGTACTTGACCTCGCCTGGTATCCTCCCTTGACTTTTTTGGGCTGACTTCTTGCTGACTCTTTGAACTCTGGACCGTACCTGGACCTCGCATCCCGGATACCCTCGGGCCCAGCACAGTTGTGAATCTTTAGGTGAATTTTGAACATGTGAGCATCCATTGATTGTGTTAGAGTTGCTCAGCTATTTAGCAAGTTGGAGAAATAGCAGCCCAGGAAACACAATGCCTTGATTCACAGGGAATGGCAAAAATCACAACTGTTTGGCAGCTATGACACTCTTTAGGCTGTTGGGCCTCGTGGGGCCTATCCACAGCCACAGCAGCCCCCCCCCTCCCATGACGTCACAAACATGCACCGGACCCCCCCCCAAGTTGGGTGGAACCCGGAGTGTGTGTCTTACACTACCAGTAAAACATCCCCAGCCCCTTCTAGGATCTTAACTTCACTGCAATGAACTGATCTGCATTCACCGGCTTAGCTAACCCCTAGTGTTGGTTTGCTTTTTTTAAAAAAAACATTTTTGTTAAAGATTTTCCTTGTTTACAAAAGCACATGCACTGTCGCTTTCTTCAGGTTGTGTTTTCTACAGATCAGTTACATTTATTGTGAGACACTGGTGTTATATGCAATATAGGGTTGGGCGGGAGAGATGGGATGGGGTGGAAAGCTTATGCTCTTTTACTTAGTGTAAAAGGGGGTTGGGTCAGCGTCACTTGGGTAGGTTCTCTTTCTATTCACTTGTTATGTTTCCTTAGTATTGTGGTTGATTCTTTGATTGGCTGCAGGGGGATTTATTTGTTTGTGTGTGAGGGGCACGCGTGTTGGGTTAAGTTAGTCATATTGATTCGTGTGCTGTCGGTGGGTTTGTGTTGTTGTCTGTGGGTTTGTGTTGTTAGCTTTTCTAGTAAGGCTGTTTCCCATACTACCGGTACATATCTGAAGAAGTGTGCATGCACACGAAAACTCATACCAAGAACAAACTTAGTTGGTCTCTAAGGTGCTACTGGAAAGAATTTTTTATTTTGTTTTGACTATGGCAGACCAACACGGCTACCCACCTGTATCCCATACTACTTGATACTACTTGATTCTAGTGATCCTTGCTTATTCCTGACAGGTCCCTCCAGTGTCTGGCTGTGATGTTTCTGGCTGGTGAGAGTAGGTGGGATATGAGCTCTTTATAGCATGAGTGGGCATTGTTATCTTAGATGATGTTCAGTAGGGCCAGTTCTGGAGTGAGTTCTGGTACCTGTTTAGCTATTTGTTTGTTCCTTGCATGACTGCTGTCCAGAAAAAAATGGATTTGGGGGTATTCCCAACACATGTAGAAGTATGTGCCTGTGGAAGTGCAGCCTCTCCAGCATTTTGGTGAGGTTCCTGGATGTATCAGCGCCAGTTTCCATGGTGTTGCGTACCATCTGTAAGTGAGTTTCAGAGTGAGTTCTCTTCTTTTCGCTGATATGGATTTAAAGGGAGGCCACATTCTAGTCCATTGGGTGGGGTTAATTTCATAGCCTCCCATTGTTTTTTGATTGCATCAAGGGGGGTTGTTGGGCTCTGGAGCAGCTTCCTTCATCCACCAATATCAATGAACAATAGAGTTTAATTCAGCATTAAGCAAGCTGTACTTTCCCAGAAGAGAGTGTTCTGAGACAAAATGGTTGAATAATTTCATTTCCCTCTACAAGGATCTTTGGTTAAATCCATTTTTCCTGCCAACAAATAGCATGGAGAATTTCTGGGAGGCTGTTTTAGCTCAGTCTTAGTTCTTAAATCCTAATGTTCTTAAATATTACATAAGCTTAAAAAAGGATAAATGTATGGCAGCAATGGGAGAGGATCTTTGATGTAGCATTGGGACAGTCTGTTCCGCAACATTCTCAAAGCATTATAGTGATATGAATTTTTTCAAGAGACTGCTGGAATGAGAAAAGACTAGAAAAGAGTTGCTATTTGCCATTTCCAGGACACTTTGCTCCTGCCCTCCTGTCCTCCTCAGAAATGAAGAATTGGTGAAATAGGTCTCTGAAGCACGTGAAAGATCCCAGCATCTATTTTAGATGAAGCAAGAAAGTAAGAAAACAAAGCATAACACAAAGCATCACTGAACAGACAAGAAATCAATCTGTTTTCATGCAGTGTGAAAATAACATAATTGTTCATGGGAGTGAAACACAAAACTCACACAGGAAGCTGAACCAAGGCAGTCCAGTTGGACCATCTTGCTCAGCACTCCCCATACCAAAGTTTGTTAATGTGATGCCCTCCAACTCTCATCAGCCTCAGCCTGCATGACCAACAGCCAGAGACGATGGGAGCTGAAGTCGGGTAACATCTGGAGGCCTTGTCTACAATGAATACAGTTTTCACTGCCTTTGTGTGACTAGAATCAGTTTTCTTCATTCATGTTCCTTAGATAGTTCCCAGCATCCTTTGGCAATTCTGGAATGAAGGAACTATGAGAGTGGAGGAAAACAGAAGCAAAGTAGGTGGTGAATGAGTGGACAGATGACTCTTCTGTCCCATTTCCACATGAATCTGCAAGTTAGAAAAAATGCACAAAATTAGCATTATATTTTTAATGTGGTCATTTCCTACAAAATGTACATATCTGTATGCATCTTAATCTAAAACACACATTTTACTATCTATTTGAGTATATTTTTTGAACTGAGAACTGCATTGCAAAATCTGGAGAAGTGTGAAAACCAATGGATAATTGCATTCCAATCTGTGTATCAGCAGAGTAGAGGTATATCATATCATGTACTGTTAACAAAAAGTCAAATGGCTGAGACTGAATAGAGAAGGGAACAATGGATAAGAAACAGTTAAGAGGCAACATAAAATGTACAAAACATGCATGGGGCAGGGTGACGACTCAGCGGTGGGTGTTAGTGTTGGGGGTATCTTTTGTTGTTGTTGTCAGGAAACCACAATGAGTCAATAAAGCACACTTAATGCTTTGACCCTGTCCTAGAAAGTTTAACAAATGCAAGTTTTGCAAGAAACCTATTTATTTGCTGATAGAAGATGTTGTATAATATAATGCTCCCCTGTGGTCTGCAAAACTCAGCACTGTGCTTTGTAGCAAAGTTATGTCAATAATAAAACATTATGGCAATGAAGAAGAGTAACAGAATCCCCATAAAAATTATAATGATGAAAGCAAGACTGTTCTGGAGAGTGACAATCAACCTATGCATTAAAGAAGCATCTTATGATATATATTTACTGACATTGCTGGAAATATGTGTCACATCTGCCTGGTGAAAACTTCTGTTTTGTCCTTCATTGTGTCATGCTGCTCTTGATGCAGGAGCTAGGTTTCAAATAACCCTTTGGATTTAACTTTTTAAATCTTCTCAGCAGGAAAATCAAAATGAGATTCATATATCAACGGCACAGTTATTTTTTTGCCACACATTTTTTGGGGGTCTTTTTAATGCTGTGGTGCACAAGAACATCTAAAATGACATAAACTAGATTTTCCACAGCATAGCAAATGGATGGTAGGTAAGCACTCTCAGGACTGAAAGAGGTTCGCATGGCAATTATATCTGCATAGATTTATAGCTTTGTAGTCATTGTTAGTATTACTCTGGAGTAAATCCTTTGAAATTAATGGATGTAAGTAACTTAATTTCATTAATTTCAAAAAGTTTATTTTTAAGTAGTAGTAGAAGAAGAAGAGTTTGGATTTGATATCCTGCTTTATCACTACCCGAAGGAGTCTCAAAGCGGCTAACATTTTCCTTTCCCTTCCTCCCCCACAACAAACACTCTGTGAGATGAGTGGGGCTGAGAGACTTCAAAGAAGGGTGACTAGCCCAAGGTCACCCAGCAGCTGCATGTGGAGGAGCGGAGATGCAAACCCGGTTCACCAGATTACAAGTCTACCACTCTTAATCACTACACCACACTGGCTCTCAGAACTTAGTTGGATCCAACCCCTAGAACTCAGCAGCCAGAGCATTCCAAATCCTGGAAAGCCAGTGTAATTTATGTGGCAGTAAACTATGCTGGTGTAGAAGTTTACTTCTACAGCAAACTCTTTCCAGGAGTAGGGCTACTTCTGTGGTGAAGGTCTGTGTGAGTGTCTGGAGGCGGTTGGAGGATAGATGGTGGCTAAGAGACTGAGGTTGACTACTGACAAGACAGAAGTACTGTTTTGGGGGGACAGGGGGCGGGTGGGTATGGAGGACTCCCTGTTCCTGAATGGGGTAACTGTGCCCCTGAAGGAACACATGCACAACCTGGGAGTCATTTTGGACTCACAGCTGTCCATGGAGGCGCAGGTCAATTCTGTGTCCAGGGCAGCTGTCTACCAGCTCCCTCTGGTACGCAGGCTGAGACACTACCTGCCTGTGCACTGTCTCGCCAGCGTGGTGCATGTTCTCTCCCGCTTGGACTACTGCAACATGCTCTATGTGGGGCTACTTTTCAAGGTGACCCGGAAACTGCAACTAATCCAGAATGCAGCAGCTAGACTGGTGACTGGGAGTGGCCACCGAGACCACATAACACTGGTCCTGAAAGACCTACATTGGCTCCCAGTACATTTCTGAGCACAATTCAAAGTGTTGGTGCTGACCTTTAAAGCCCTAAATGGCCTCGGCCCAGTATACTTGAAGGAGCGTCTCCACTCCCATCATTCCTCCCGGACACTGAGGTCCAGCTCCGAGGGCCTTCTGGCGTGTCATGCATCCAAGTTTGTGGCTTGATAACACAGTAAGCGTTGTTAATTAAAAAGGAGAATTTAATGAAAAAACAAACAGATAGCTCCAGACAGCTGTAACATAGCCTCCGGCATCATCAATCAAGATGACCCTTCTGAAGACTGTTTCTGGTTTTTGCAGAAGATATTGAATTTGTGAACCTTGCGCCTCTTGCTTGTTTCCTGTCTAACAGCCCACCCCTTAGCTGACTCTTAGGAGGGATTGGATCCAGGGGCGTAGCAAGGGGCGTAGCAAGGGGGAGCGTAGGGGTCAGACCGCACCAATTTCCATAATGGAGGGAGTGACAAATTATTAAGGAACAATTACTCCCCTACTAAGGCGGTTCACAATTATTATTTTTTTTAAAAAATGCCTGCTCCAAAGGTCTTATCTTACTATACTAGGTATTATAAGCTATATATGAAATTTCATGCATATTGGTTAATATCTTGACCCTCCTCCACCAAAATAGCTGTTTACTTGGCTGTTTCCCTATGTCGTGAAGGCTGAAATTTCAATTCAGTGGAGCACTTACTGTTTCCAACCCTAACCCTGTGGAAAGCCATCTAATTAGACTTTAATTTGATTTTGAGATGTTTTTAGGAGGTAATTTAATTATTGTTTGATTTTATACCAATGTTATGTATCTGATGTTAGCCACCCTGAGCCCGACTTCGGCCGGGGAGGGCGGGATATAAATATAAGTTTTTTATTATTATTACTTGTTATTATTCCTTTGTAAGAAAATATGAAATAACCTAAAACTGTTTTTCGGGGGGGGGGTGGAATCAATGTGGGGTGACAATAAATTTTCTGCACCAGGTACCACCTGACCTTCCTATGCCTCTGGCTTCATGTACTGTATTTTTCAGTGTATAACACGCCCCCATGTATCACGCGATCCCTATTTGGGGGGATTCCAAATAAAGAAATCCCCCATATGCACTACCGATGTATAAGATGACCCCCAATTTTAAACTTGAAAAAATAGGAGGAAAATATGGTCTTAGACACGGAAATATACAGTATATTTCAAGGGGGAAAGGGGTCACCGTCCTTTCTGTCTCATTACCAATAGTAGTAAATGGTAAGGACTCAGAGGTTTTATAGGTGCCAGGGTGTCACTGTGTCCATAGGCTACTGTCCGCCATGATTTTCCATCATGTGCAATACTTGCAGGTCTTTTGCATAGGGCCTTTTGTCAGTCCTGTTCCATACCACTTACTATTACTTGTCCCTGGCCATAAAATTTTAATGAAATATTTCCTATTGACTTTGACAAGCATAGGATCAAGGCCCGTATTAGCATTGGAGCAGATCCCCCTCCTTAAAAAAAAAAAAAAGCACAAGGAATCCTTTTAAAAGATATTTCCATTTTAATGAAGTTTCTTAATCCTGAAAAGCACTTAACCCTAAGGGAGTAACTCAGTGACACATGGCTGATGGGAACAGCAAAAGCAGTTGACCTACTACCCACAGAACAATAGCTTGCCAATGAAATTAATCTCACTTATGAATGCCAAACTACAAGCAAATCGTTTTCATTAAGCCAACAATGGGGAATATTGTAGGCAGCAAACAAAGCAAACCCAAAACATGTTGCTAAAGAAAAGGCTGGGTGATTTGATGCTGTCTAGAACAGTCTCCACTTTGTATTATGGCTTCTGTTTTCTTTTATAGGCAGATTTTACAAGCCAGTGTCTCAGTGCTAAGCGTACTCAGGTTATGGGATACATGAGCCAGTTATTGTTGGTGGTTTCTGAAGCTGTTGTTATCCCCGCTGTCTTCAGCTGAGTGCGGGGTGGATTGGTTTTAGCATGCTCCTCCTCTGCTCTGTAGTGGGACAGCACTGTGTGGGCTTGGCTCCCTTGGGAGGAAAAAGAACGGGGCACACATAGTATGCTTTTTGTTATACTGTACTGTATTCATTTTCTTCACAGGAGCAAAAATGGAGGCAAATGATCACAACAGTGATATAGGCCCTAGCCTACAACAGCTCTCCCAGGTCAAAAAAGAATGGTCTGTCTTATCCCTCAAATAATAAAAGAAGACCAATATGGATTTGTCAAGGGCAGGAATATCGCACATCCGATTAGGAATATTATTAATGTCCTACACCATGGACAATCAAAAAAGCTGGGGTTGCTAAAATTAGATGTTTTCAAAGCATTTGACACACTCTCACAGGAATTTTTATGGGAAATAATGACCAAATATGGAATAGGCGAGGTTTATCGAAATGCAATTCAAGAATTATATAAAGAAGGAACAGCAGTGGTGAGAGTTAATGGTGAACATACCCAACCATTCCCAATATGTAGAGGAGTCTCGCCATTCTTATTTATAATGGCAATTGAACAACTGGCTGAAAGGATAAGAAACTGTGGAAGGATAGAGGGATATATGATCGGGAAAGAGGAGATGAAAATTAACCTGTTTGCGGATGATATTATTGTTATTATAACAAACCCTAAAGAAGGGATAAAAGAAATAAAGATTATATTAGAAGACTTTGAGGAATACTCCAGATTAGGGGCAAATATAACCAAATCAGAAATAATGTACTTCAATGTGAATCTGGCTGGAAAAAAAGAAATAAATAGTATAACAGGCATAGGCATGGGCTCTAGAAGAATAAAATACTTGGGTATTGAACTCTACAGGAACATTAACATGATTGTAGAACTCAATTACAAGAAGGCATGGAATAAAATACGGAAGGATATGAAAAGATGGAGAAACAAAACTTTAAGCATTTCATCTAGAATCAAGGCTACTAAAATGTTTTGGGTCCCCAAGTTGAGCTATCTATTCCAAGCTATCCCACTAGAGATGAAAAAACAGAAAATGGAACAATGGAAAGGGGAGATAAGACAATGGATATTTGGAAGTATAAAATCAAGGACACAAAGGAGGTTTGTATATAACCACAAGTCAGAATTAGGGTGGGGTCTCCCTAACATTTATAATTACTATGAAGCTGTCCTATTAGAAACGGGAGTTGAAAACAAACAAAAGTGGATCAAATTTGAGGATGAGTTTAACAAAGATGTAGGAAGATTTGGAATCTTTACGAATTATGTAATTGAAGATCTGAAATCAGCAGTAGGCCCCAGAAAATTGGCGTTAGGTATATGGAGGAAATGGCAAGCCTTATGGTTGAAAAGGATCTCTCTATGGGCACCCTTAGAGAGTATATATGAGGTAATAGAGGACCCCAAATGGTGGGAAATTATTAAAGCCAAGGGCTACTACATAGTCAATGACATGTATAGAGGAGGTTTCTTAAAGTCACTGCAGGAAGTAACAGAGAATATAGGTAACCAATACTGGCTAAAAATTGGAGGACTATACAACAAAATTTTCAAAGCCCAAGAGAAAGGAAATATG
Source organism: Lacerta agilis (assembly GCF_009819535.1). Taxonomy (NCBI): domain Eukaryota; kingdom Metazoa; phylum Chordata; class Lepidosauria; order Squamata; family Lacertidae; genus Lacerta; species Lacerta agilis. The sequence goes on along the minus strand of NC_046319.1, from coordinate 41,792,279 downwards.
AACTTAGAAGAGCCAATAGAGGAACTATATAAACAAATGGAAAAAACTAAACAAGGAATGATAGGCAAAATTTATAGGATAATGATTTCAAATAGGAAACAGACAACCTATACTTGTTCAAACATTATGGAGCAAGGAAGAACAAATTAGTGAATCAAACATAGTAAGGATAAGGAAGAAAATAAGCGAGATTAAAGTAAACAAATTCAGAGAGCTTGAACTAAAAAAAATTCAAAAATGGCACAGAACTCCGGCCCAGCTAGCCAATATGGTACCAGGACTCAACCCAAACTGCTGACACTGCGAATGGGCCAGGGGCTGGTTTTCCCATATGTACTGGGATTGCCCAGAGGCAAGGAGATTCTGGAATAAAATTCTTAAGATCATTAATGAAGTTTTTAAAGTGAAGTTATCTGGATTTTAACCTTATGACAATGGGATTACTTGGAAATACAGCCATAGAGAAAGGGGACCAGTTTACATTCAAAGCCATGATTCTAGCAGGAAAGGCAACAATAGCGCTGGGGTGGAAGGATAGAAAAAAATGGACAGAACAGGTCTGGTCTAATTATCTGTCTAATTATTTTATCCAATCGGATATCGTCGCAGTCACGACACAGGAAACATCATGGAAGGTCAAGGCCATGATGATCAAGACCAGATGGAAGCTCTATTTTCAATGGATAATAACAACCAGGAAATAAGACATTCGGTGGAAATTAATGACTCTGTGCCCGTGACTGAGGTCTACTGTTTGAACCCTTGCAATGGACCTTGGGTGGGAAGGGCAAAAGGAAAAAACTGTATGGGAAATTCAATACTTGACGGAGATTATACAATGTATGTAAAAATTCTCGTACAATAATAATAATAATAAAAGAATGGTCTGTCAGAAGCTATAGAACCATTTTACATATACAGTCGTACCTTGGACACCACAAACATATACAGTCGTACCTTGGACGCTCCAGAATGCCACAAACCCAGAAGTGAGTGTTCCGGTTTGCAAACGTTCTTTGGAACCTGAATGTCCAACGAAGCTTCCGCGGCTTCCGATAGGCTGCAGGTGTTTCCTGCAGCCAATCGGAAGCTGTGTTTTGGTTTCCAAACGTTTTCTGTTCAACTTCCAAGGTATGTCTGTAATGTGGAAAGTCAGTTTCCAATGTTCTTTTACACAGTTGAGCAGGGCTGGGGAGCTTGGGGAGCTTCAGGCCCAGGGCTCAAACATACCTTGCCCTCTACCTACTCTCACCAGCTCACATTCCCTCTCCCCGGGCCACAGATTTCACTGGATCTGCTCTGCACCTCAAATCTCTGTGCCTGGCTGGAATGTGCCCCTGAGCTCTGGTAATGGCTCTTGATTGGATGGAGAACAGAGAGGTGTGTGTGAATGTTTGCAAGTACCAGTTTCCTGTATGAAGTTAAGGCATACATTTGTTGTTATGCATATGACCCTCTGAAGATTGCACAGAAGGGAATGTGGTCCTTGGGCTGAAAAGGTCCCCCACCCCTGGTCTAAAATAACAAGGAAACAAACCCCAGGATACCAGTGAAATGACAATCACATGTTTTACTTTTAATTACTGGGTTAAAACGAGCAGTTCTCCAGCCGGGTAATGTATTCAAAAATGTATAGTGTGCATAAGAGTACATGTGTTGGCAAAAAATAACAAAAATGCAGTATATTAAGGGAAACCACTTTGCAGAAATTTATATATTAGATGAATCTGAACACAAAAATATGTATATTGGGAGAAATTCATGCTGATGAATTTTCATAAGGACTTCTTTTGTAAAAACAAATCACAAGCTGATATGGAAACACAGAAAATTGAATATAAGATTGGAAAATTATAAATTAAGAGGAAACAGAAATTGAGAGATTTGCCCATCCCTACTGGCAACATAGAAGCCTTGCATTCAGACCCACACAATACTAGAAGCCATGCCTGTGAGATTCCTATAGACTACTGTGGGAAATAGGATGCTAGACTAGACCTGGTCTAATGATCCAGCAGGGTTCTTAATATGTTCTTGTTGGTTTCTACACCAGGAACAGCATAGTTGTTGCAGCACATTAAAATCTATACAGATAGAAAGGGAGGATGTTTCACCCACCTCTGCAAACCATACACAGATATCAAGCACACTTCTTGCCAAGCCATCGCAAGGTCTTTCAGCTTTAGTCAACAAGGATAATAAACTGGAATTGTGGATTTGAAAGAAATATAGACCCCAAAAAAATTAATGTGATGCAGCAAAGTTTTATGCATACATAGTTACAGTGAACTAGTTATGTGGGGCGAGGGTGGGAATCAACCGTTGGCATTCATATCATTTGTTCCCAAATAATAGGCTCACACACTCAAAAAGGTAACTTTTCTATGAAATATAATTAATAGTCCTTGGGCAAAAGTGAAGAGGTGGAATGCTAATGGAAAATTTAATCTTGAGGATAAAAATGCCGAAAAAATTTGAATATTTCACAAACACATATCCATTATTTAATATTCAAGACTAATTCAAGTCCCTTCCCACCCCCCCAAAAAAGTTCAATGTTCCATTTGTTTTCCATTTAATGTCAGCGAAGCTCAGATGCTGACAGGAGGAGAAGAAGCAGGTACAGGGAGAGGACAGCTAACAGCAGAAAGAAGAGAGGAGGAGGAGAGCAGCTGTAATCTGAGCTCTGACCAAAGGGACAGACAGATGTGTGAGAACTCTGATAGTGGGCAAGACGTTGGAATGCAGGAAATAAGCTGTGCCAAATCTCGTAGGATTTCAAAAGTGGCAGAGATGCATGAAAGATACCGGAAGAGAAGTTGGGGGTTTCCATGCTGGGGAAGGGGGAGGAGCTCAGTCCGGGTAACTCCATCTTCTGGGGAGGACGATGAGTAGAGGAGCTCTGTCTGAGTTTGTTGCTTTAGCAATAAATCTGAAATCATTAACAGCCAGAGTCGTCTCGCATTTGTGGGAGAGACCAAGCCGTAGCATTTAAGTTGGTTCAGATATTATCTCACAAACAGTGAGGGATTTTGGAGAGGATACGTTTTCTTTCAAATGCAACCAGTGTTGTCAAACGTATTGTTTGACTCTAGCCTTCCCTGTCTTAAGGGAGACTTTCATGAATCTGAGATTCCAAACAATGACTGGCATCCATGCAAGTCCTTGCCCAAACAAAAGGCATTTCTGCTCCCACAATACTGTTCTCACTGATTTCCACAAGTTTCCTGTTCTGCTACACACCACCCTGTGCAACAGCTACCCCCATTTTGGAATATTCTTCAAACTTCAGGTGCTACAAGGGGCTACAAATGGGACAGATGACACAGGAAGTACCATGGCATGAACAGTGTTCTAGTTGCACATGAATTCAACCCAAAACCTTCTCTTAATGGCAGATAACATAATGTTATTTTAGATCAGCCTTTTGAAACCTGGTACCCTCTATTGGTTTTGGACTACAACTCCCATCAACCTTAATTATTGACCATGCTGGCCGGGGTGATGGGACTTGTAGTCCATCTAGGGCGAGCTCAAGGTATCATACATGGTTCTCCCTCTCCTCATTTTATCCCTACAACAACCCTATGAAATAGGCTGGGCTGAGAGGCAATGACTGTCCCAAGGCCACCCAGTGAGTTTCATGGCTGGGTGGGGATTTGAACCGTTTCCTCCCAGCTCCTAGTCCAAAACTCTAAGCACTACATTACACTGGCCAAGGTGATGGAATGGAAATCATACAAGCAAATACAAGTACCGTTCTCTACTTTTTTCCAGTTGGCAAACGTTACGAAAATAATTATTTTCTGCATTGTGTTTGATGTTTCCCTTCCACTGAAATGAATTGAAACTGATTCTATTATTAATTACATCATTGTTGAGCAAATGGATAGGAAGGTGAATAACACAGGTTTATGTGGAAGTTGAACTGTAGTGGAACAGAAACAGCTCTGACTGCAACAAACATAAGATAGAAACCCCTGCCACCTTACCTCCCTCCCTGTGTCTTGCAAATGTAGCATAAGAAAGAACCCTCCATGACCCCTCTGGATCGTGGTCCGCATGTACACAATCATCGCATTATTTCTTCAAACATAATCACTGTACTGTTGGATTGGCAGCTCAGTGTGTGAACTGACCATTTTTAGAAATAGTGTGTTGAACTCCATCTATGGTACTATTGCTACGATGGTCCGTTGACACACACTCACATGTTGCCACTTGGTGTTATAGCCCCAGTGCTGGGCAGAATAGGGAGTCCAAATAATTCAGTCTCTAATGACAGGGATGATGTTTGGGTGGAAAAGACCTCTCTCAAAAAGACTTTGCTAGATTATAAGACTAACTGGCTTGGAAGTAACCTGGACAAGAAAGATATTGACCTGAAGGGAGGTATTGAAGGTGTTTTATTTTATTTTATTTTAATATACCAAAGGGTGATGGCTACAGACTGCACAATGCATGCTCAGACATCTCCTAATAAATAGAAGAGGGCTAGGTGTGTTTTCCTGCAAACTAATCCTACAGCCCACAATGAGCACCTGACAGCCATCATAAGGGGAAAGAGGAGAAGAAATATTAGGAAAGAAACAACAGGACAGACGAACAAGATAAAAATAGATTAAAGAAAAAGAAATGGGAAGTATAACAGCTTTGCTGCAGGTGTGAATTGCTGTTCCTTGGTGTTACATCTCAGTAAACAGAGAAGATGCTTGGCAGAGTGTGACTGCTTTCCAATCAGGGGGAGCGACGTGCTGTGACTGGTAATGGGACGCTCTCTCAGCCTGCCTTTCAGAGGGCAAGAGGAGAGGGCAGCAGCAATGATTATAGGACAGATAGACCAGGAAAGGGATGCCCCATCACTCTACTAAGCTGGGAAATGCTAGCATTTCACAATATCTAATCATCATCAAAGCACTGTTTGTTTTGTATCTGCAGATACAGGGCCAAAACAGATGCGACATGGGAGGTCTAGGTTTGAATCTGTTCTGAAGCTATTATAAATTCATATGTTTGTCTGTAAGATTTCTTACCCACCCTTCACCATACAGTCCCAGGGTGGGTTGCAATGCTAGAACACGCAATTATAAAAATAGATAAAGCCATTGCAGTTATAAAGCAAGCAAAAAAATTCCAAGTGGAACAGAACAGTACATTCCTTTGGGTGACTCCAAGGTGTAGTATTACAAAAGGGAGAAAATGTCACTTATCCATTTGCTGCACAACATAACTTTGCAAATCTCTGTCACAGGGATGGGGAACTTGTGGCACTTCAGATGCTGAAGGACTACAACTCCCAGGGGTGGAGCAAGGGGGTGGGGGGCGGTCCACCCCAGATTCCAGGGGAGGGGGTGACACTTTGGCTGGCCCCGCCCCACCCCAAAGGCAGGCCCCAGATGGACCGCGGGGCAGAGCGGGCTCACCCCGCAGCCTGCTCACAAACCTGCTCAGTGGCATGCGAGCAGGCAGCGGGGCGAGGCCACTCCTCCCCACGGCCTGCCCAAGTCCCGCCCGGCGCCGCTGCTATGACATGGCATGTGTTCGCAGTGCATTGTACGCACTGCGCACGTGCCACTGCGTATGGCGCATGGCGCATGGTGCATGCGTCAGACGCAGCGGTGCTACGCACACGTGCCACCGCTGGGTCCCCAGGTTTGCCACCCCATGTACGCGCCTGACAACTCCCATCATCCTTGATCAGTAGCCATGCTCGCTGGGGCTGATGGGAGCTGGAGTTCAACAACATAGGGAGGGCCACAAGTTCCCCAGCCTTTCTCTTTTATGTCCCCCCATTTAGCCAGTACAATGCAGCATCTGTACGTGAGCTGAATTTTAGAACAGTGGCACTTATGGAGGAGCATTTTTCTGATCAAAGTGCTTCTTAAAGCTACCATTTACATGCCAAGGTAAGAGAGACATACAGAGAGAGATTCCCGCAATCTGAAGTAGTACAATCCTGGGACAACTTGAGTAGATCCATGTATACATAGTGAAACTGTAATGTCTCCACATGCATTGCCCACAGCAAAAGTGCATTCAGTGAGCCACCCGAGATCTGCTTAGGTTCCATAGCTGTCAACTTTTCCCTTTTTTAAAGGGAAATTCCCTTATTCTGAATAGGATTCCTTGCAAGAAAAAGGAAAAGTTGACAGCTATGTTAGGTTCAAACAAGTTTAGCACTGATACCAACTTTTGCCTAAAGTCAAACCAGATTTGGAAATGCCTGTTTAGGCAAAACTTCCAAAGACCATTACAGTAAGTCAAAAGGTGCTTCAAGGAGAAAAGTAAGAAACGCAGACCAGTCCTAAACAGGCAGAACCTGATGCACACATGCACATAGATCACTTGAATTCTTCCAACTTCGGGACTAGCAGCTAAACTAACTCAGGTGAAAACAATCAAAATTGATTGGCCTCCATAACCAGCTGTATTTAGAGTTCAGTGCAGATGCAGTACCTGAACACTTGTGGCACAGGAACCAGCCTCAGCTGACAATTTGTGGTAGCAAAAATAAAAATGAGAACCCATTCCTGCTATATGTGAGCCATGTGACTACTACAAAACGGGTTTTTTTCCTCCCTAAAAGAGAGCAACTAGGCATTTGACCTTTTCAAAATCCAGCTGCATACATATCCTAGTACACAAGCTACAGAAGACATTCTAGTTACAAGTAAGATTGACATCACTTATCTTTTCCAAACCCTGTTTTTTTTATTATTTACTGTCTCGTCTCCTTTGGAATTCATTGAACTGGAACATTTGAGTTGGTAGTCCAGAAGCAGATTTTACATACTTATAAATAAAGGCTGTTAGGCTACCATTAAATTACACCCTCACTACCAAAAATTCCATTTTTTATTATTACTATTTTCCCTCCATGTGCTTTTTTGGATCATAAGAGACTTATTTTTATATATGAAACGGCCACAGAGGTAGTGATCGGAACTTGAAATTGACTCATCTCCTCCCATTATTCACAATAAAGAAGGGTCTAATATGAAAAACATCCTGTCTCTCTGGGGGTACCACGGTTTAATTTACAAGCACTTTCTTCTCTTTCTCTTTCAAATGAAAGCAAAGGCAGCATCTACCCTGGTGATTACGGAAATCTAGCTCATGATTTACAAACTATAATGTTGGCATTCTTCAAATAAATTGAGGTATTTTTAAAAAGGAGGCTAAGACAATGCCACAAAAAGCTCCTTGAACTCTTTTAAATTGAGCATTCTTTTAAGCTGTATGCATACTTTTTATTTTTTAGAATAACGTATTCAGAATATTAGACCCACAATAAGCACATCAACAGATAAATGATCCCAACCACTCAGAGCCACCAGCAAGCTGAAGTTATCATAAATAACTATGAAGAGGCACTGCATATCAGAGCAAGATATAAATAACAATTTTTTTTATAAAAAAAATAGCAACTCTAAATTGACAATCTCATGAAAGAGGCAAGAATCACAATATGTATTATAATCAGAGCATTGCACCCCATGTTAGTCCTACTCAGAGTAAACCTATTAATTTAAATGTGTCTACTTGAATATGACTTAGTTGGAAGCAAAGAAAAAAAGAGGCACAAAACTGCCAGGGTTGGCGGTTGGATAATCTAGTCAAACCCTCAGTGCAAAAATATGCAGCTGTCCCATATGGGGATCAAACTTGCAACCTTGGCATTAACAGCACCATGCTCTAACCAACTGAGCTATTCAGGCCAAGTCCTTGTGAAAAGGTCTACTTCAGGGGTGAGAAACTAAAGCCCTGAGGGCCAACCAAATGCCAACAGGTCTTTCTGTCCAACCCTTGTGGTTCTCCTCAGGCCATGCCCATTCCCCAAGCTGCACCCCTCACTGACGCTGTCCCGCATTCTCCTTGAATGCTTTTCCTTGGCTGGAATGTGTCCTTGAACTGTGATGATGTGTTTCGCTTGCCTGTATGAAAGATGGATGTGTGTGTGTGTGTGTGTGTGTGTGTGTGTACCCCACAGTATTTTGCAAGGCTAGAACACAGCCTACTGTACAAAGATAATAGTCACATCTGTTGCTCCACCCACTTTTGCCTCTGGTCACATGCACCACTGGTCACATGCATCCTTGGAAAGCTGCCTAGAAGGAAATGTAGACCTCGGGCTGGAAAAGGTTCCCCATCCTGCTCTACATAGTTTAGTGGCAGATTTCAGCGGAGTGCTACTGTAGATCAAAATTAATCTCTTCTCCAGATCGGATGCAGACTCTCAGTACCCACAGATGTGATGTCATACAAACCTCTTTTCCAAGATTGCCACCCACCCACTCTTCAGAAATTTCTATCTTCTAAAAAGAAAAAGCAGCTCATAAACATATGGCTTGCTTTGCGTAGAACAATGAATCTCTGGTGTCATGCTAATTAAAAAGCCACTATTACATTACATCCTCAAGGGCTCATTTTATAATTTTTCAGGATTATAGCACATTGATTAATTTATACCCATTTTTAATCCCTTAGTATTTAATGAAGCCTAGGAACTTGGGAGCATGTGTGTATAATTTAGGTCTGAATAATTTTGTTACATTAGCCAGAAAGTTGAACCAGCAATTTCATTAGTGGATGTCGGAACATGGCCAAGGATGCCTACACAGCTTACATCAAGCTTATAATTTAGACTCAAAGAATCTCACATTTTCTCAACACAATGTAAATGTGTTGGATTCTGCCTTGGTTTAGTCAACCTCTGCTGGCTCAAGGATAAGGGACAAGAATTATAAACTGGGAGAAATACCATCCATGCCTGGCACAAGGAATGCTCAAAACTTTCATTTGATCCACACTTTTAAGGAAACCAGATAAAAATGGACTAATAAGTGAATTGGCAGGCAGCGACCCTTCCGTTTTTGCACTTCTCTGAATTTTGTGATACAGTTCTCAGCTCAAAATCATTTGCAAAATACACATATTTTGTTGTGATGTACGCATATTTGGAGGTAAAGTGCATAATGAAAAAACGTGTTGCCATTTTTAAAAGCAAAACGATGCCAGCATGGGATAGAGCAAACTTATGAATGAACACATGCAGAACAGACATGGACAGAAATAAACTGTTCTGTCCAGACACTAAGGATGGAGGAGAAATTCTTTTCAGTTCCCATTGAAATGTGAACCTACCTAATTTGCGCTTTCTGAAATAATAAGGTAATTGAAATGCATCCACCCTCTGAAATTCACACTTCACCAAATTTTGGATTGCAGTTCTCCAGCTATGGAACATGGACAAAAACGTATGCACTGGGGAAAGGTACGCATTAAAATGCACATATTCATGCAAATAACATACAAAATTGCATTATCTTAGGGGAAATTGCTTTACAAAGATGTGTATATTAGGCAAAATCGCATACAAACATCTGTACAACACTAAAATGCTGGCGGATTTTCTTTTTCTTTTATATTAAAAAGGTCTTTATTGATAAACAAAATAATACATACAAACAACAACAACAAAGAAAAACATACATTTTAGCAAACATACCTACACAATATCCTATATTATTTTAATCTTTGATGTTTCTTCCTCCCTACTTCCCTCACCTATATGCAATCTTACTGTTCTTATATTACCTAATTCTTCTGTGTTGTTTAAACATCTTTAATAAACTCAATCTTTTCTTATTATTATTCATTCACCTTGTGATGTACTGCTAATATTAATTGGTAATAATTAATTTACCTTACCAATCTTTTCCATATATATTTTGACACATTCCCATTCTTTATTAACCTTCTGGGTGGAACCTCCTCTCACCAACGCTGTTAATTTTGCCATGCTCATAAATTCACAAATTTTTGATGCTGGTGAATTTTCTTGAGGATTTTAAATTTAAAAATCACAAACAGATGTGCAAATGGGAAGAACTGTACTTAAGATTGGAACAAACGAGAAACCCAGAGAATGGAAAGTAGGGAAAAAATTGCCACTCCTTACCCTGGACCTCCAGCTTCAACCATAACTGTGGCATGTATATGCCTTGCATACTGTGAAGGAGATCTTCAAACCATACACAGCATCTTTGTTTTGCTCAGTTAATTGAAAGTGTCACTCCGCCACCCGCACCCTGCCTTTGCCTACTTTTTAGGGACTTGGAATCATTTATCCTCTACAGTCATCCTGAATGCTGGCACTGGCATTTTATGGAAGTACATTTCAGTTTTCTTTCAGAGACCATGTGTGGTGCACAGCTCTTGCTAAGGACAGATAATTAATCAGCAGGCAGATTCCTCCCTGCAAAGGAGGTGGGCAGAAATAGCGTTATTTACTTGGACTCCCCACAATTATACTCATTTTCTAAATATTTTTGAAAAATTGATTGGCCTGTCATGTTTCCACTTCACACGGCAGAATATGATTACAGTATGATTAAGAGGCGCATTTTTCTTTGACAGTGAAGTGCACAGTTTGAAGAGAGCACTAATTATGGGCTCAGTTTCTTGGAGAGCTTAAATATAACACATCGAATGCTGTGACAGGGGCTTCATTGTAAGCCCTTTTAATTGCTGTCTCAATGAGCAACATGTAATTTGTGGCGTGTGCGCAGTTTAACGAAACAGATTCACTAGATTGTTCCTTCATTTTCTAGCATTTGGAACACAGGGTGGAATACACAGTACAAGCAGGATATCCTGGGCTCATCACATTGGGACAGTGGGATGAGGAGATGTTTTTCTGACTGGAGATGGGTGAGAAGGGCCCTCCAGGCAATAGCAATAGTTTTGGCTTGAGATTGGCTGAGCGGTGGAAAGAGCCGATTGGCCAAAGAATGAGAGATTGACAGAAATGGCAGTTCATATGGAAGGGAAGCAGGCATGTGGGGAACAAAACATAGTGTGGTAATGGGAGGGTATTGTGGAGGAACTTTTTAAAAATTTCACCCTTTAAACTCCATGTGATGGGATATTCCCCCAGTTACCCTCCACTGTACAATAATATAGCGATAGCGAACATGGCAGCCTATAGCACCCATCATCCCTGGTCATTGGCCATGATGACTAGGACTATCCCTGCCATAATAAATCTGTTAGTCATTAAAGTGTCACAAGACTGTTGTTTTTGTAGCTTAAAGGTGATCGTTGGATTTAAAAAAATATTATCTAAAGTAGACAGTAGCCCAAACAAACTATTGTTTTGCTGCATTGTCTCTGACTATTTTTGTACATGACTTTAGCAACATTAGTGTTTCTTCCTGAAGGTTCCTGCATGTAGGTAGGATAGCTAAATGATTCATGACTTGCTGAATCAATAAAAGCAACCACTGAAGCTGAAAATGCCTTTTGAAGTGAAGTATCCCAGGCTGTCTTTATAGTGCCTGCCTAAAGTTCAAAATAAGCAACACATAAGGGAGATAGAGGATTAATTTCTGGAAAGCCTGACCTGCAGTCTGAGGCAGAATTTCCTGAGACAGAAGTGTAAGTTAAATCAGGACCAGCCCTACCATTAGGCAAAGTGAGGCAGCCCCATACTTTTGCTCCTGAGCCCCACAGCCATTCCCCTCAATTGCTACGTGGAATGTCCTGGGATCCTGCTGCCTCAGATGTGGCGGAGGACACTATCCTATCACCAGTGCCTTCCTAAATTAAATAAAAAGTCAGTCCGGTCAACTTCCACATTTGAAATGGGAGCACCTTCTTGTCCTTTGCCTCAGTTAGCAAAATCCATTTGGCCATCCCCAGTTTAGACTGATGGATAAATGTTTGTGTCAACCAGATGCAGGGGCCTGGAGAGATGATCGCATCTATCTGTGTAATTGCACATTTACATAGCATATCTCAGGGGGTAGAAGAACTCCCAGTGGGAACGTCATTCTCCACAGAATTCTAAATGCTGCCATCATATGCGCTCCAGCTTGTGAAGAAATAATGTTAGCCACTGAAATAAACCACATTAAAAAATTCCACATTGCGGACATACCTGCAAACAATGTCCCTGGCCTCACCCACTCCAAACTGCAAAAAATCTACCACTTGTATGTCCATATGGTGTATATGAGCATGTGCAGGAAATAGCCAATAGTTCAAAGATAAATTCTACATTGGTTGTTATATTAGCTTTTGTCTCAGTTCCCACACACCACTGGTTATGTGGCCATAAAAAGGTGGTGCAAAAGTGAATGTGGTCTTTTGGCTGAAAATGTTCCCTCAGCCCTGTGCTAGTCACAAGTGTTTGTCAGGAGGTCCTACACACGAGTAGGCATGTGGCAGAGACACATGCCCAGCTATCATGTTCTCTTCCTCCTGGTCGGTTGTTCGGGAGCTTCAAAAGATTTCTCCAGCCTGAACATCACAGCAACTGATACCAAGAGGCATCAGCACACTTCAGGATCAGCAGAGTATAGGCAGTCAGCGTAACAGACTCAGTAGCACAGCATTTGGGCTAAACTACTTTATTTACATATAATACACACGGAGCATTCTAACCCAGCTCCTTCCTCATCAGCATCAACCCACAAAGAGAGAGAAACAAAGGACAAGCATCCTACACCACAGAACACAGTAATACAAACATCCTGTCTCCGTCACTTCCCACAATGTGAAATGAAAACATACAAACAATCCCATGACTGCAACACAAGGCAAGAATCCTAACAGTATTGTCATGCTTTACACTTCATCTGCAGTCTTATATGTTCAGGCATGAGATGCCAAGCGCCAGCCCCTTTGGTGTGTCACTTTCATCCTGGTTTACAGCCTCCATAACCTGGAGGGTGAAACTCTGAAGCGGAGGATCTCCTATACTCACAGGCTTCCTGTGCAATCTAGAAGGCTGACTGTGCAAGGTGGGGATCCTCCACAGGTATAAGAAACTTCCTGCTTCTGACATTCAGACCTGATTTTAAAGATTTACAGCCAGCAGGGAGGGGGTTAGCCAATTTCAGTGCATTTGTTATCTCAGTGATGCTAAACATATTGCCCACCAAATATTAATTGACTCCAACTCCCATCATCTTTGACCACTGGCCATGCTAGATGGGACTGCTGGGAGTTGGAGTTCAGTGACATTTGGAGGGTCACGGGTTCCCCACCCGTGCATCATTGTAGGATGTTTTTTCAAAATCTGTTGAAAGCTACTCTGATGTAGTATTAGAAGAGTGGGTTATAATGCAAGCCCATTATAATTTAAGCCCTGCCGGAATTCATTTTTATTGTGCATTCATGCTTGTGTTTGTACCTTCAAAAGTTTTGCAACTTCCTGCTGAACTCCCATATCTTTTTATACCAGAAATTTTCTGCTTTATCCTTGTTCCACTTTTGATGCACTAAAGCCTCTCTGGATAAATAACAATATTGGTGCATTCGGATGTGAGAATTATTGTGTTAGTTTTCTGGGTTATAATGCTAGCACTTCTGGTTTCTAATGTTCCTTTTACACTACCCACAAGTCACTCATGAAAACAGTGAGAAAAAGCTGTATGGTGGAATATCACCCCAACTTTTATCATATGCCATGACCCATGAAAAAAGTGGAAAAATTACAATGCAAGACTGTGATTTTATGGGTTAATGGGGTTGCAAACAGATGCAGCTTTTACATTGTGTGAAATATTTTTTTAAAAAAAATTCTTTATTGTTTTTGCATCATAAAATCAAAAGAAAAAGAAAAACGAAAATAAATACACTTTTGTCATTTTACATATTTTACATTATATCTTAAACTCCGCCGAGTTTTCGACTTCCCTCCATCTCTACATTGTGTGAAATATCATGTGAAACATGGAAATTATCAGGCAAGGAAAATTGGGAAAATGTGGGTGGGGGTTGGAACTGTGGTCTGAATGCAGCCTTTGTCCCACCTTTGTTGTGCTAAAGCCCCTCCAAACAAAAATAATGTAATAGCTCTCAGGAAGCATGGCAGAACAAACAAAAGCAGAATAAATTCAACCACAGTTGCACTATTCTTTAGTCCATAGCATGTTGCACCCACAACAAAGCATCAGTCTGGAGGGGCCCTCAATGGCTGTGCCGGCTAGAGCTGTCATCCAAAACACCTGGAGGGCATGAGGTAGGGGCTGATTTAAACAAACAAAACACTTTCCAGCAATCTTAGTGACCTGTGGGCAACTTCTAATAGTCTGCAAAGGAAACTCACTCAAATTGAGGGTTTCCAACTTTTTGCTGGCCCCAGTCCATTGCCTTTCACAGCAACCCAACCTGAAGAAATTAAAGCAGGTGAAGCTTTGCCAGTAGTATTGATCCATGCCAAGAAAAGCACCTGCTACGTTTCTTTGTGTCAGGCTGCTGTTAAAAGTACAGAAGCAGAACTTATTTTTTTAAAAAAGCCGTCTGGCAATCTTATTAAAGTATTCTGTGATTCCCAGCTCATGTAAACATGCGTTATTCCAAAATAACTTCTGAAAACTACTTCAGTTGCCAAGATGAAGGCTCATGTGTCCGGTGAGGATAAGCACCCCTTCTGGGTGTGTAAGTTCATCTTTTCCCCACCCCACCTCCAGTCTAATACACAGTTGTTGAAATGGTAGACACTAACACTTTGGGAAGGATAAGTCCAACATAGTCCAACATAGAGAACAGAGGGAAGCTGGTTTCAGGGATTAGGAGCCTGGCATCCAGTTTAACTCTCCAAGCTGTCGGGGTTTGGGTGCTGGAGCTCCTCGTGCACGGCCTTGGATTGGTTATGCACGAGGTACCAGTTGCGGGGAAAGTGGCCAGCGTTCCGCGTGCTTTTGAGCACGGTCGCCGGCCAAGCCTCACAGTCTGAAGGATGATGAGTAAGCCAATTGACGACTCCGATGAAGTGTGAGTTCCTAATTGCCTTCTTTAATGAACAGTTGCCTCGTGAAATAAAATATATACCCTGACTCTGAATAGACGGACCAGTTTAAAGAAATAAAAATTTTTTACTTTACTCCCCCCTTTAACCCCAAAGGAAGACAGACACCGGTTGTATCTTTAGTGGCTTCGGCAGAACCCGCGTAGGCTCGTCCCCTAAGCTAAGTTCTCCTAAGCTTAAAGACCCTGCGCGCCCGATCTTCCGCGAGGCTAACTAAATAAACTAAAACCGAAATATCTTCCGCAATTCTAGCCCTAGGCTAAACCTAAAGAAAACCTAACTAAGGCTGAACCGAATGATCTTCCGCGATCTAACTCTAACTAAAGAAAAACCCATCCAACCCGTCCAGCCCGCTCCTAGTCCCTTAAACTAAACTTGACTTCAACTAAAACCCAACTAAAAGAACATAAGAAGAACGTGCCTAAACCCAAACTGAACGTGAACAACTCGTGCCTAAGCGGGGTGCCTCTGCCTTTTATTAGGGAACAAACGTGACATCATCATTAGTACTTTAACCAATAAAATCACTGTTGCTGCCCTCCAAAAGGGCGGGAAGCAAGTTTAACGCTCATTAACAACTTTGAACGTGACCGGATCTACAAAATAAAGGCGGATTAATCTTGTAAGTGAATCACACTATTCATTCATGCTTTCACTTTCACTTTTGCGCGCAATTATACCAAAAGTAAACCTTGAAAAACCCATAAAATAACCAAATAATTATGAATCCATGGCGGATCCGTGAAACGTATTCCGACACCAAGCCTTGATTAAATTCTAACACCTACTGCACCTAGGAATTTAGGGGAGTCTACAAACTCAGGAGGTCCCATCACCTCCTGGCAAATAGAAGGGGAAGAAATGGAGGCAGTGAGAGATTTTACTTTCTTGGGCTCCATGATCACTGCAGATGGTGACAGTGATGACAAACTTAGACAGTATCTTAAAAAGCAGACACATCACCTTGTCGACAAAGGTCCGTATAAAGCTATGGTTTTCCCAGTATTGATGAATGGAAGTGAGAGCTGGACCATAAAGAAGGCTGGTTGCCGAAGAATTGATGCTTTTGAATTATGGTGCTGGAGGAGACTCTTGAGAGTTCCATGGACTGCAAGAAGATCAAACCTATCCATTCTGAAGAAATCAGCCATGAGTGCTCACTGGAAGGACAGATCCTGAAGCTTAGCCTCCAATACTTTGGCCACCTCATGAGAAAAGAAGACTTGTTGGAAAAGACCCTGATGCTGGGAAAGATTGAGGGCAGAAGGAGAAGGGGACGACAGAAGACGAGATGGTTGGACAGTGTTTTCAAAGCTACTAACATGAGTTTGACCAAACTGCAGTTGGCAGTGGAAGACAGGCGTGCCTGGCATGCTCTGGTCCATGGGGTCATGAAGAGTCGGACATGATTAAATGACTAAACAACAACAACAAACTCATAACACTACGAATGTTTATGCGTAATCACACTTACCTACAAATTGCACAACAATACCGAGCAATGATTTGCAGATATAAATGATGCTTTCTCTGCTTCAACAGACTCTTGAGAAGGGACTGATTCAGACATGCCCGCCACATTCCTTGATGTTCCAGCATTTGACTTCTCGGAGATTGCTGCTTGGCAGCTAAATGAATTAATCACATTCATCAGGCCCATCTTAGCATCTGTATTCAGTAACTGGGAGGGGAAGAGAAATGAATCCACCCACACTTGCTATCGGGGACATATATAAATACAGATAGCAAAGCATGACTAACCATTTACAAATGATCTCTTTGATCTCACAAGAATTTGTCAACCCCTTCCTTCCTCAAAGCTCTTTTCTCCCATATAGTTTACACTCCCAATTTAGATGTGTGTGTATGTGTGTTAAAAAAATTGGTTTTATTTAAAGGAAATATAAAAAGGATAGACAGTGCTGAACTTTGAAGCCTGCTTCTTCACTTGCATGGTGTGAACAAATTATTTAAGACAAATTATGGTGCTGTCAGGTTCATACTCCATGTTTTGAAATAAATGTTGTCATCTAATTATACAGGAGTTGGAGTTTGTTTAACAAAATTCCTCCGATCCCCCCCCCCATGTTGCCTTTCCTTGCTCCTTTGATTGCATTGAGGCACTTTAGGTTTCTTTGCCCTTTGTGGCATTTCATTGTACTGCTTAGTGGGATGCTTTTATCATATCTCTTCAGCCATATACCAAAGAGAGGGGAAGCATTGAAGTCTCAGCAGAGCCCTTGACAGTTTTCAATTAAAGAATCATTAAAAATCATAGATGTAAAAGAGATAAATAAAAACTTTCCACTAATGACTTTGACATTCTGAGGTTTGCAGGGAAATCCAGATTTCCTCACTTCTATTTTAATCTGCAGATACTAATTTCGAAGCTAAATGTCTCCAAGCTGGTTCTACCCAGGGGTGAGAAACCTGTGACCCTCCAGATGCTGTCAGACTCCAATTTCTAGAAGCCCCAACCAGAATGGTGACTGATCTGGGATGCTGGGAGTCCAGCAGCATCTGCAAAACCATTGGTTCCCCCATCCTGGTCTATTGTTCCTACCATTCATGGCCTAGGATAGCCTGGCCTTAGTAGTTCATGTCCTCCCACCACCACCCATCTAGACTACTGCAATAGGCTCTATGTGGAACTGCCCTTGAAGATGGTCCAGAAGGTGCAGCTAGTGGAGACTGTGGCTGCCAGGTTGATAAGTGGGGCAGCCTGATGTGGATATGTGTCACTGATGCTGAAGGCACAGCAACGATGAGCCACTGGGCCCACTTCAAGGTGCTAGTACTTGTGTAAAAAGTCCTAAATAGGTTGGAACTCAAGTACCAAATAATTGCTTTCACTGTTATCTTGGGCCTTACAAGAACAGAAGAACAGAACCACCACAATGTGGCGCTCCCTGTACCCAACTCAGTCAGTCACCCCAGAAGGATTCCATTTCTGATGGTACTGGAAGCTGATGAGAAATCAAGGAGGATTAAGAGAGTCACATTCCCTTTGTCTCTCTCCTCAGGGCAATGAAGGTAGCTTCTGTACTGAAACCAGGCCTCAAACGCAGTTGAAATGGATCTAGAAAATCTGTCTCCTCCAAGAGGACCTGGATCTGGTTGGCAACAACCCTCTTAAGAACTTTGCCTAAAAAGTGGACATTTGCAACTGATCTAAAATTATTATTATCATCCAGGTCTAAGGAGGGCTTTTCCTCCAAATTTTAAACTGCCAAACTCACACACTGTTTTCCAACCCAGCAAGTGAAGTTACTATTCAGGAAACAGTCACAGCTATTTTAAAATTATTAAGAGCTTTGTGTCAAACCTCAGGTTCCCAACCAAAGTCACTTTAGGCAACACTAGAGTGATAGATCCATTCACAGAGTTCAGACAGCAATCTCACAATCAAATAAAAAAGTGGGGAGGAATCAGTGAGAGCCTATCTATAGGTATTGATGGCCAGAAAATGGTTTGACAAGCTGAACAAGAAGGCAGAGGCCTTCTCTCTTTCTCTACCTATTGTTCACATGCCAGTTAACAGAGCACTCAAAATAGCACTTTGTTTAACCATTGTTTAAGAAGAAAACTTGCTGGAGTTTCATCCCTATAATTAGCACAGAAAGGAAAAAGAATGAGCACAGCTCTAAAAGCATTTTGTGGATGCAGAGAAGGAAATAAGTGATTGCAATTGTGGCTCCTTAGCAAAGTTTTTGTTTGTTTGTTTGATTTTTGATTTTAAAGTGGAGTTTACCAGGATCCCTAGAAGGCTACCCTATTTCATTTTTAATTATTTTTGTTTTGTTTGTGTTTTTATTCTGCAGAACAGAACCAGACTGAGATAGATTCCTTTTTAAGCCAGGGAGAGCTCAAGGCCACTGTTAAGAAGACCCCACCCCCAGATAACTCTTCAAAATGTTGACCATCCCTGACTTAAGCAATGGGAAGAGTACTGTCACGGTGAACATTACGTACTCAACACATACCTGGGAGTGGGCCTCCCCAGTACTTTAGGTTCCCTGTGGATACTTTGCCCTCGGCTCAGTAGCTCAGGGAACAGGCTGCTCAATCTGTTGGGTCAGGGAAATCAAGAACTGTTTCTGAGCAAGCTTGGTGGGGTAGGAGGAGAGGCCACCTGGTCAAGTTTAAAGGTCTGAGTTCTTTGGAGTGGCAGGTATCAGTTATGAAGAAAAGCATAGCTGTAGTGGTAGCCACTGACTTGGGTTGCTTTAGAGAAGAATTTGATGGCTATGTTTCGTTCTCCACTATTGAGAGCATTATAATTCTAAATACCAGTTGCCAGGAAGAACAAGTGTGAAGGTCCTTCTTACAGGCTTCTTTCCCAGCAGAATCTGGTTGGCCAGTGTAAGAACAAGATGCTGGACTAGAAGAGCCTTTGGCTTGATCTGGCAGACCTCTTCTTTTGTTCTTATTATGATTGGTGTTGCCCTGAGTTGGCTTTTCGCCTTTATCAAAACGTAATGCACCAGTTGTTTATCACACAAAAACATAGTGGCTAAGGAAATACCACAAGTCAATGGTAGAGCACATGTGTTGCATGCTAAAGGTCTGGGGGTTCAACCACTGGCACCTACAGCTTAAAAAAAAAAAAAAGAATCAGGCATCTGATGATATGAAAGACTCCTGCCTGAGGCCCTGGAGAATTACTGCCTGTTAGAGCCAGTAGCACTAGGCTAGATGGACAAATTGCCTGACCTGGCAGCTTCCCATAATCACAAGCTTCAAGTGAAATGTTACCTTCCCTCACCATTAATCTTCACACAATCTCCTGTCGCTTGAGTAATCATATTGTGCCCACAACTCTCAAATCCAATTTTATCTTCTTCTTCTTCTTTTTTCTTTTTTTTACTTCCGAGTGCTTTAATTGCGTTAATTGAGTCCTCTAACTATGGTTTATGGCTTAAAAACTACCACTGGGCTTTCATGAGATGAATTAATTGGATATATAAATCCATCTTCTCCTGTAGGAGGCAACTTCAACAACAACAAAATGGGCCGATGTTCAGCTGAAAACAACTCAGCGATTTCTCACTCGATTTGAAATATTTTTGTTTTATCCTCACTAGTGTTGCAGAGCCATTTGTCACTGGGCCTTTCATTTGCTTTGAGGTGAAAGGACTGACCCTTCTTCTATTAGTTTATTTAAATGCCACTGAACCTTTTCAAAGATGCTGCCCCATAAGTAATGCTACATTTACTGTAAATCAGACTTGGCAAAAACATAGCTGGCCTTCACATTTTGTGAGATTAGCCCCCTAAAATGAGTCTTGTATCAAAGCATGGCCTGGTGTATTCTGGCACTTATCTGCTTCTCTATAGACTAACCAGAACATGTCTGGTGGGGATAGACGGGGAAAGGGAGCAGGTAGATAAGGGGGGGGTGAACTCCAAGAGAGTATAACAGAACACGAGTAAGCATTGCCCAAGTTCACACATTCAGCATATTCTAAGTCAGGGGTTAGGAATCTCAGCCCCCAGGGGTCAAATATGGTCCCCTAAGCCCTCTCTTTCTCAGAACCCACCTCACACCACAGACTCTCCCCAGGCCGTTCTGCTTACCAGTCCTTGTCTCTCTTTATTTACTGCATCTTCATCCTACCTCTTCCTCCAAGGAGCTCAAGGTGGTGCACATGGTTCTCCCCCTCGTTGTTTAATCCCCACAACAACCCTATGAGGTAAGTTACACTGAGGGCACTGACTGGCCTAAGGCCACCCAGTGAGCTTCGTGGTCAAGTGGGGATTTGAACCCTTGTCTCCCAGGTCCTAGAAGCAAATGATATGGAAAAGAACAGCAAACTTGCACTATATTTCACTATAGTTCCAGAAGTGGTTTTCACGTTGTGTGAAAGCTCAGAAAAAGTGGAACTTAACATGGAGAAGTCCATTAAATTCAGTTGGATACCACTGTGCATGTGCCCGTGCATGTGTGCATGCATGCGTGCCACTCTGGTGTGTGAATGGTGCCCACAACAGTTTCTCCAGTTCACAAATGTGCCCTCAGGTCCCAAAAAGGTTGGTGGCCCTGCCTTAAGCCAAGAAGCTAAATGACATCCTGTAGATGAAGCCAAGCATTTTGTTTAGCTTTGTTTTGCTTTAAAATCACCATTTAGGAAACCATTAATCTTGCAGGATCCAAGCAAGCATTAAACACGCTTCAAAGAGATTTCTTTTATTTACTGCACTTAGAACCTTCCGAGGCTAGAAGTCGCTTGCTTAAGGGCACAAAGTGTACACATGCTGGGAAACTGTGATCAGCATGATTCCCTGGCATATGTCCATGCTCTGCACCGCCCTTGCTCACTTTATGCACTTACTGCAGCAAACACCCTGTGACAGCAGTGGAGCTGGGAGTGTGGTGCAAAGAATAGGTATCAGGGACAGACTCAATGCAGTTCGCATTTAAATGCAAACTTAGCTAATTTGCATGTTCTGAAACCAGAACACAGCCAGTCACTATCTTTCAGCCTAACCTACCTAACAAGGTTGCTGTGGGGTTGAAATGAGGAGGAGAACCATGTATGCCATCATAGAAATACAAGAAATAAATGAATAAATAAATCCTTAGCACTTCTCTGAATTTTGCACTGCAGTTCTCCAGACAAGTAATGTTTACAAACATGAACATTCTAATATAAATTGTGCTTAAATATACATAGGCAAAAGAGTATGCAAAAGCAGATTGTAGTAAGAAAACCACATTGCAAAAATATGTATATTCAGCAAAATTACATACACAAATGTGTGTGTTGGGGAAACGCACACACAACACACACTCAACAAATGTGGAGAACTGGATTTAGGATTGGAAAAAATGAGAAGCTGTGAGACACTGACAATGACATATTCACCCAGTGACTTCTCCCATACAAATAACAGCCACCACGGGGATGGATCCATACTGTGCAAGTTTCTTTCTGTTTTCTGCAAAATTAGTTTCATTATGTCCCTTTTGTGGGCTGACTTGTTTAGAGACATTGTATGTACAAAAAAAATATGGCTGACCCCAGAGGTACTTGGGGGCAGATGTTGTTTCTTTCTGTACAGTTTCCCCAGGAACAGACAGTACCTTATGACATATAGTCATTTCCTGGGAGCATTTTCAAAGAGAGATTTCAGTGTGCGGCCACAGGGCTTAAACACAGCAGCCCAAACTGTTACAAAGAAGAAAGAGGCAGCCCTCAGACCACCTCACAAGTAAAATATGGGCCCATGTGCGGTTAGGTCTGTTGATTATGTGGCATTACCTGCAGATCAATGTTCCACTCTGTGCATGGGTCCAAGGGAAGCAAAATGATGAAGTTCACCTCAAAATGAAGAGCAATCTAGAATCCTCCCCATCTGTAGCCACTATAAACAATGGGGTTTAAGGGACATCCCAAATAATCTGAGCTGCATCTTTCTGAAACATCCACATTCATAGAGACAATAGAAGGCAAAGCAAATATGTTTCCCTTTATCCCCTCCTTCTGTCTTCATTTTCCCAGCTTAACAATATCCCCCCCTTAATATTACTTTATTGATCATGGGCTGCCACTATGGGAGAAAGACTGAAATTGCAATACTCAAACATAGACTTCATCATTCCTCCCTTTGGCCTTTCCTAATGTACTGCAAGTATTGCTGATTTGTTTTTCTGACAACTCTGTCCTTTGACCTTGAAACAGTGCATTTGCCAGCACCGTTTATCCAAACCTGCCCTATTCAGAACCACTTCTCCTCGCTTGTTATTGCACTATTGAATGGCCCAAGTGCTGCCTGCTTAATTAGATGTAAGCAAGAATGCCGCTATTGAGATCCAACCTCAATCTCATCCATTTCTAGAGCCCGGCAGGTCAAGTGTAGATTAAACTCAAGAGCTGCTATAGCTTTTCTTATTATTTATTCAATAATGTCAAGTTTGGCGCTTCGGTGGGTAGATTACAAAGTCTTATTTCAAACTCCTCGCTCGGAGTCGGTAAGAGACCTGGAAGCTGGCCACCTTTCACATCGCACAAGAGGCACCAAAGTGATGCTGACACAAATATATCCATGCCCCCAGCTGAAATTGCAAATGTTTGCCAGTATGAAACCCACTTTCAAGTTCAAAACTGAATAAACAATGTGTGTCCCATTTCTTCACCTCAAAGGGAAATAAAACAAAATCTGGTGGAAAAAGAGGTCTGTGTCCATCCTGTTGGCTCGGTAGCAGGGACCTGTAGTGTTCCTCCTTGTCATGCAAATGAAATGTACTCGTCTAGATGCTTGTGTTGCTCAGGGCTTCCTTTGACATCATGCTCTGCTTTTCAGAGGGCTCCAAAAGGAGTTCAGGACCTGTACTCATGAATGAAGGGAAAGAAAAAAAAGCAGACTGATTCTATCCGTTTTTGGATGTCATCCAGGGGTTCTTGCCATCTGAGGAGGGTGTGTGTGTGTGTGTGTGTGTGTGTGTGTGTAAATGTATGGAAATAGACTCCAGGAAACCAAGTATATTTGTGCATTGACAGAAACATCTTCCCAGCAGATGCAAGTGCGTGCAACCGTTTTATTATGATAGGTGAATACTAAAATTCTTCTCTTTCCACAGGGTATGCAGACAAAGGCCCTCAGTCATAAAAGCACATATTTCACTGCATTCTGATTATTGGGCTCTTAATATAAAAAGAGGACACATTTGACGGCTTCCGACATGAATTGTCATGACTGGCTTTTGGTTTGTGAGCAGTTTCAATTTGTTTATATATCTTAACTGTAGACCAACAGCCTTCTGCTCCTCCAAGTCATGTGTTTCATTGTATCTTTCAGCTATAGAACTATTTGTTTCATTGTTGTGCTGTCAACTTTGTAGGCAGGAAATCTGAGACCACATTTGGAATGTTACATTTGATGAATATTTTAAGTGCAATATTTATCTGTGAACATCTGATTTCAATAAGGGGAAATCCAAACCATGAATGTTCAGTTCTTGTCTTGACCCTATCCTGTACAACAGGGAATGGACACCTGTGGCCTTGCAAATGGCGTTGGACTGCAGTTCCCATAATCCATGCTGACTATGTCTCATGTGGTTGAAGCCAACATCATATGGAGGACCATGTATTAACCACCCCTTATTCCTGTTGCCCACAGCTAGCTGATCTGTGCATTCTTCCCTCTTTCCATTCCAACCATCCTTGCCAGAAAGAAAGAAATGCACAGAACCTAGACAACTGAATAAATCACGTGAAACAAGCAAAAAGATGCAAATAGGCTTCATTTACACCATGCATTTGAAGGGCCCATTTTGGATTCTGACATTTGTGTTTGCACAGCCTCAGCCTAACCCACCATTTTCACATTGAGATGAAGTGCTTTATGCATGTTGATGTCACACACAAAAGCAGGACTGCGGGAATACTTTTCTCCCTGGAGACCCCTCTTTCTTTCAATATTTTAACAAATGCTTTTGTTACCAAATGTAGACTAGCCCAGGTTTGTATTTAGAAGCAAATTTTCATTGAGGATGCAAATGTGTATATATTAGCTGGCAAGGAGGTTTACACAGCCTCAGTAATAAAGGGCAGGATCGTGCTGGGGTGTCTCAATTTAGCATTCCATTTATTTGTAGAAGTCCTACAGAAATTTTTTGAATGCTTGGGTCAAAGCGACACTTGGAATATCACGTTCTCCGATCATGAGTAAGAGTACTTGTCTAAACAATGTGAAACAGTCATATTTGGTCCTCCCCTATTGTAATTATAGTGCCTACACAGTAATTTTCCCAGTGTACTAACCTAGTTGGCAGCTATCTTTTATGCAAAAACACCAAAACAGTAAGAAAACTCAAACATTATCCTTCTCCTGAAAACATTAATTTGCCACTCTCTTAAAAAATAAACTTTCAAAAGAAAAGAAACATCCTTCATACTAGCAGCAAGCTACAGTATTACATTTTAGGAAACTGAAAGTGCTTTCCACTTTGTTTTAATTTATTTCATACTTTTTAAAATCCCATGTTTCTTCCAAAATATTGCCTCACTTTTTATCATCACAATGTTGTAGGTTGTACTGAGTGGGAGGGTCAGAAAAAGAAAGAGAGCAAGGAGTGGGAGAAAAAGAGAAGAGAGGGATAGGGGGAGCAGAAGTAGAGATAGATAGGGTTGGGTTCCGTTATGTTGGGTTTTGTCCCCACCCACTGCTGGCAAGCGGCCTCCAAAAGATTATGCCCAAAAGAATACAGTCCCAAAGAAGAAGAAATGTTGCCTACCTGTGCCCTACCTGGGGGTGGTAGATCTCAGAGAAGACTCTTAAAACAAGACTGCTTTGGTGAGGCATTCAGTTAAATAATTTCCCACATATGGAGCATGTGTGAATCAGCCTATAGTGACAGTGATCATAGAAGAATGATGGTAATTATTTCAGAATAACGTGGAATGCAAAACTGTGTCATTTTGGGCTGAGTCACACATGCACATGGAGAGAGTTGTAGGGCTTAGAAAATTTCACCTGGGCTAATGAGGCATAGCTTCAAATCCCCAGTCAGCCATGGTACTCAATGGGTGGCCTTGGGCCAATCACACTCTCGCAGCTGACCTTATCCTGGGGCTGTTCTTCTGAGGATAAAATGGAATTTGGACACTCAGGGGGTGGGGAAAGAAAACTCACGCAAGGTTGATGGATTGGGAACACTCCAAGCTGCAATATTTTGTTGCAGCAGCACCCCTCCTTTGTTACTTTATATTTCTGGTGGTCTTCTACAGTGAAAAATGAACTGAATCTTTGCATGCACATACTCAGGCATGTCCCATTTCCTCACTGCTTGGATGTTTGTTATTATTTTGACTGATTTGTTTGCTGCATATATTATCATTGTGCTGACCTGGAGTCATTATGGAAGTGATTGCCAGTTTGCTTCCAAAGTGAACAACAAGATATTATTCATGTTGCAAACAAATCTGTCAGCTGCTTTTACTATACAGCCAGCCTGAGTTTCAACAGACTGTTTATCCCCCTCACTTTACCTTGGCAAATTTCATTATAATGTACAGAAACATTTGTGTGAGCTACAACGTTCATACTTAGTGGGATTGGGTCTCCCTCTACAGATGAATTGATAATTGCACTTCGATTTGCTGCTTATCGCTACACCATTAGTCAAATAGCCTCAATAATTCATTGATATCCTGCCAGCATTTTGTACTTGATTTGGCAAAATCATTATCCGCTTTATCACCGGGATCAGACATGCGCTCTTCATCCCCCTCTCTGAGAACCGATACCGGATTTCAGGCTGTCAGACACTTTCAAATGCTATTCCTCCTGATAATCGGTTTTGCTCTGTTGCTCATTTTGGAAGGAAGCCATGTAGCACTGATATTTAACAATGTCCTGGGAAATGATAGGATTTTTTATTTTATTTTTACTCTAGACACATTTGAAAATATGTAATATCCCTTCCAGTGGTGTAGGCAGGAAAAACATACATTGCAAGGACTTCAGATCAGAACAGAATTCCAGCTCTGTGGGATGTAGTAACTTGAATTTCATCCTAGAATTTCTTTCACTACATAAAAACGCAAGGAGATAGAGGGAGAACATGAGGTTGGATCCAGAGACGAGAAAATCTGTCAGTTACGGTTTCTCTCAGTGTCTCATTTTTCCAGTCTTATTCATTTCTCTACATGTCCATGTCTGTGTGCAAATTCTATTTTGTAAGTCCTCATGGTCATTAGCAATCATTTTTAGGGTTAACTCTTCCTAATATACATATTTTTGCAATCTTCCCTAATATACATACATATGTATATATTATTTTCAGAAATATATGCAATTTCATGCACAGTTTACCTCAGTATGTGCATTTTTCTATGCACTTATTAGTTGGAGAACTGCACTGCAAAATCTGCGAATTCCAGATGATGGGATTCAGGAATTGTGTCCTTTTGGAAAGTACAGAATAGGTAGGTTTTCCTTTAAATGCAGACCAAATCAAATTTCTCCCTTATTCCTAATCCATATTTAGTCATGTTTAGAATAGTCCCATTTAAATCAACAAGACCTACTTCTTTAATTCCCATTGATTTCAATGGGGCTGCTCTGTGCATGACTAAGCTTGGCCCCCATCTCACTGCTTTCACATGACATGAAGCTAGAATGCAAAATTAATTCTTGTAAGAGATTAAGTCAGCTCTGCTTTTTAGAACTAAATGTACATTTAATTTCTGATTTAGCTCTCCTTCAATTATTTATTCCCACATATGCCTGTATAGCACAGTGTTTTCACTCATGCAGATAACACATAAATAAACAACCAAAACTCTCTATAAATTAATCAGGTTATTTCTCCTGCAGAATGCAAGAGATGAGGGGGAAAGTATGAATAAAATTGCCATTCTGTCTTTATGTAGCAGCTTGCTACTGTGGGGATATAATTTAAGGTTGTATCCAACTAGGTTCTACTCAAAGTAGACCCAGTGAAATTAATGAACTGAAGTTAGTCATGTCCATTAACTTCAACGGGTAACCTTAAGTGCTTCAAGTTAAATTAATTTGTTAGTTCTTAAGGGGCTCTTCCTTCTTTTAATGCCCTTCTGGCCATTATAAATTTATTTGCTTTATTTATTTTGCAGATTTATAAACCACTTCACAGCCAGAAGCTATCAAAGCAGTGTCCGAAAGATAGAATGGGATAAAATTCCACAGATGCAGAATCTAAATACAAGTTAAGATATAATAGATACAGATATTAAATGCAAAGCTATAGGCTTATAAGCAAAATAAAAACGTTTCTGAAAAATTGTTGAGTTAACATCAGGACATTAAGCAACCTTCTAATATCATCCATTGGCGATTCCAGAGGGCTGGAACTGAAACAATAAAAGCCTAGTTTCTACTACAAACTAAGCTCACTTCTAGTTCCTATAGTGCTCTCAGCAGTGTCCCATCTGAGAAGTGCAGTTGTCAGGCAGGAATATATGGGGAGAAGTGGTCCCACCTGTAGTCTGAAGTGTTCCTGCCCATTGCCAAAACACCTAAGAAGAGTTGAGACTATACATTCTGGAAGAAGGTTGCATTTAATACATTGGAGGATCTGCAACAAACAAATTTAAACACAAGATAGGAGAGAAGAGCGTGGGATGGAGCCAGTTGAAATAGCCTGGTTTCCACCTCATCCCTCATGAGCTATTTGCCCCCACGTGCTATAGCACACTCTACTCTGGAATGAACCAACTCTCTATTCTTGTAGGAGTGTAGGGTGGAAAATTCACACGACCCTCAAAAGGGGGGATGGCATTCTCCCATCTTTTTTCAGTTCCACTGTCCAGCCTGAGGAATTGCAGAGGAAGTTCTATGGTGAGACTTGTGCAATGACTCGGGCAGCTGACCAAAGGTTGTCAGTGTCCATACATCCCTAACTTAAATATATATTTTCAAGTAAGCCCAGTTTTAATACAGCTATAAATCTTATCTCTGTATCAGCCAGTCAATTACGTCAGGCTTCTTTGTTCAGAGACAGCCTTCCTACTTGATTAATTATGGGTATTAAGGACTAGCAATTTGTGGTATTTTGCCACTTCTGTGCCATGCTCAGCAATGAACGGAGTCGTGGTGCTTACAAGTGTAATTTAGGAATAAATTAGCATTATAATTACAAGTGTCGCCTAAAAGTCTTGATAGTGCTTTTAATATTTATGCTTGATAAATATTGCTCGATCCATCAGTTTATGCAGCACAAAGTGAAACTTAATGCAGGAAGGTTATTAACATAAAAATTAGCATAAAGAGGAGAAAACAAGACACAAAGGTAATCAAAAAGTAACAGAGGTGGCTTCCCATTGTTCTCTCAGAGGACGGACTTTTACACCCGCAAAAAAAAAAAAAACCTGTGTTCATGAAAGGAAATTTCAATTAATTATGAATTTCTATTATGTACCTAACACACAGTCACACTTTAAAAATTTCACCCTAAAATAAGAGTTCTTTTCATTGTTATTCTATCCCTTGGCTAGTGTGTTTCACATTTTGTCATAACTATGAATGACCATCTCTCTCACATACTCTCTCTGTGTCTTATTTCTTGAGAAATATGAAAGAAAGAAAGAGAGAGAGAGAGAGATTATTCCATTTAGACAATTTACTGCTGATACTTACTGATAAGAATTGCCTACCAGGATCAGATACACTACCTACACTGGCATTCTTTTGTTTTCAAAAGCTGCTGGCCAGGTGCTTCAGAAAGCCATGCCTCAAAATGGCGGCCATTCCCAGCATCTGGTAAGTAGAGATATACTATCTTTGAGCATGAAGGCTCCATCTTGTTATCATGGCCAAGGCCCAGCACAAAGCATACTAGGGCAACTGCTGTGGCCCTGAAGTCACAGTAGGACCCAATCATTTTTATCTGATTCAGCAGGGCTCCTACTGTGTCATGAAGTATTTCTTTCTGATAGGAACCCTAGAATTTCAACATCCATCTGCAGGTTTTTTGAGGGGGTGGTCGTGTTGTTTTCAAAAGTTATTTTTAGCTATGTGTGTGTATGTCACTGCTTTCTTTTTGTGCACACTGCCCCGTGATGAATATGGCCACAGTTGCTACAGGTGAATAAGGGAACTGTTGCTGTCCATTTTTAGTCTCAGACTGAAATGTCAGAGACATGTTGGAGGAGCCTGGGGAGATGCTGCTAATCAGTGTAGATCAGGGGTTGCCAAGCTTTGGGGGCCTGGGGAAACATTTGGGAATCTAAGAGATAGGGGGGGGGGAATAGAAAACAGTGATGCTCAGAAACACTTCCAAAAAAAAAAAAACAGGCAAAACACCAAGAAACTCTTTTCTTTAATTTTATTTTTTATTTTTTTGTTTGTTAATTTGTATTGTTTTTGCTGTTTTGCTGCTTGCTGCCCTGGCTCCTTTGGAAGGAACAGCAGGATAACTAGTAAATTAATTAGTAGTAGCAGTGACTTTTTAAAATGAACATTTAAAAATAATAAAAAGTATAAATGACCTGAAACACACATGTATATGCATATGTATGATCCAATTTCACCCCACTCCCTTAAAAGATAAGCAGAAAATTAATATCCAAAGGCTGGGGTAAATAATAATGTATTTGCCTGGTGCATAAAAGCAAATAATGATGGTGTCAGACATCCCTTCCTGGGGAGAGCATTCCATAACAAAACTATATTCCATAATTCAATAATACACATACCCCAGAACAGATAAGGCACAGACCAAAAAAGCAAGCCAACCGCCAAACAAGGCCCCCATT
The DNA here is from genome assembly GCF_009819535.1 of Lacerta agilis. Classification (NCBI taxonomy): domain Eukaryota; kingdom Metazoa; phylum Chordata; class Lepidosauria; order Squamata; family Lacertidae; genus Lacerta; species Lacerta agilis. The sequence continues at coordinate 41,762,219 of NC_046319.1, read as the reverse complement.
TTTATTTTTATTTTATTTATTTTTAAAAGTGGCAGGGCAGGGGGCACTGGGGAAGATTAATAATAATAATAATAATAATAATAATAATAATAATAATAATTATTATTATTATTATTATTATTATTATTATTATTATTATTATTATTATTTATACCCCGCCCATCTGGCTGGGTTTCCGCAGCTAAGAGTAGCTAATATTGAGTTGGAAGAGTTAATGGCCTGACTTGATATAGATGAGCTTCCTATACTAAACAAGATGGCCTTAAATTCCTTGACAGTATACACCATGAAAAGCTGCCCTCCTTCCTCCCCTTCCAACTTTAATTGACCATATCTACTTTAGCATCGCCTGTCAGAAGATCATTCTGGGGGCCCTGCTACTAATCCCTTGACAATAATCAGAAGAACTGCTAATTGCCAACTTAGACATTTTGCAACAAAGATATAGTAACCTCAGAAACAGAGTTTTGTTTTAACGAAATTAACAAGCATAATAATTGCACAGGCACAACAGATGCTAATAATGATTTTAATTTCGGGGGGGGGGGATATTAAGATTTAAAAGCACTATAATAAAGAGGCCTAAGAACAGAACAAGAGGGTGGGAGAGCGTCGCTAGCATGAGACAATTTATGTTTGGTCACAATCTGTAATTGAAAAAGAACCTTCACACACTGCAATAATCTTGAAAGTGGCTCCTGGAATATGAATCTGCTCCCCTATTCATGTGATGCATCTACTTTCCCATCACCCTCATTTCTGCTAATTGTCAAAGCTATTTGCAGCTAAGTATCATTTTCCTCTTTCACAGGGTTTTCGATGTCTCAGAAGTGTAAATGCAAAGTTACTAGCTGGGGTCACTAATGGCTTCCCTCACACCTGCCACAAGAATGGGGGTGTGACAGAAATTTCCATGGGCTTCTGGATGTTGATGGTATGTTTTTTTCTGCTCTTGAATTATTGTTTCTCATGGAACAGCTGGGAAGATAACTGATGTTCCTTTTGTTTTGTTTTTGTGAACATTTTTAGATCACTTAACAGCTTTTAAATAAATAAACAGTTCACTATATATTAACTCAGTATCTTACTCTATAATAAAAATGGAGGAATGTTGTCCCATTGCGGATTGCAGTAGCTGTAGCAGATGGCACTGCAAACTACAGCATGATGACACAACAGCAGCAATGGAGGGTGATGGGGAGAGAAACAAAGATGGAGATTGGGGCGGGCAGGCACGCAAGCAAACAGATTGGTGGCCCAGGCAGGTGTATAAGCAAGAGGGTGAACAGCCAAAGAAGGTCAGAAGCTCAAGCAGGTTGGTCAGCAGCTGACCCAGGCAGACCATCGAGTGAGCAGGCAGCCTAGATAGGCAGGCTACTTCAGGTGAACTGCAGAAAAACAGCCAGGACAGGTTGGGGCAGCTACCCAGCAACCCTCCTCACAGTGACAATGCCATGTTCCCTCAGCAGTATTGGAGGCTGAGGGGGAGGTAAGCGGAGGAAGACGGGCCTCTGAGGAGCCTCTGAGGAGCAGTCAGGATAGACCAGGGCATCTCTCCAGAAATAGTCTTGCTCTGCTGCTGCTGTGGCTGCAGCCTGACACTTCTCTCCTCCTTGGCCTCTGATGCAGTTTGTGCAAATGGCATGGTTTGGTAGAGCTGTAAGGGGGGTTGGCAAAGTTAAAAGGAGTCGGGAGATAGTGAGGGGGCAGGATTGGGAATGAAGTTATATATAAATAGTCTGAAATCAATGGTGGATAAGCAGCTGCTGAAATAAAGTGACTAAAGACAGACATTTCTTTCCACTTCTTTTAAAAAAAGGTAAGCTTACAGACCCAGAAAGGTCTGGACAAAACCCTCTCAGGAGGTCCCAAAAACAGATCACTGAAGGTGCCTTGCGAATCACCAAAGGAAGGGTGTCCCTTTGTCTTCTTCGGTGCCAACATACAGTTCTGAGCCAAAGACTGTCAACGAAGATATGCAGATCCTGGATAAATATGTCACAACAGGTCTTATCCATACAGCCAGGTGGATAATGCACATCCCACTAGATATTGGAGGTCTAGAACTTGCATCATCCCTGACTAAGCTGGCTAAAGCTGATGGAAGTCGGAGTCCAACAACAACTGGTGGGCACCATGTTGGCTATCCTTGTGTTGGACTAGGACCAGGGAGACCCAGCTTCAAATCCATACTTGGCCCCTCACACTGGGTGACCTTGGTTCATTCTCTTTGCGCCTCTACTCGGTGTAACCCATGTTGCAGAATTGCTGTGATGTAATCATCGGAGACTAGAATCACATACTGTAAGCCTCCCCAAGTTCCTGGTAGATAAAGTGGAATAAAAATTCAGGTACCAATTTATCACATTGTTGCATATTGAATTCAGGTGGAAGGGTCATAGAAACAGACAGGCGAAAGCTCTTTAGGTAGGATGGAAGAAGAGGCAGAAAAAATATTTATGAGATTAGAGAAACTTCTACATCATGTAATAAGCACTGGGCCTGGTATTCGGTCTCTGTTGTAGTTTATTATGCCACACGTTTTTAAAGGTTGCTTCTTTCCAGATTTCCTTCTTAACTATCACTAAATATTACATTGTGCTGGGAAATGGGATTTTAGCAGCCATGAACATAGCTAAGCGCACTGACACCCCTCTGATTTGGTTCCCCCCACCTTCTTTTGCACTTCTAAAGAGCTTTGAGATCCACTGGGATGAAAGGGCCTCTCTAAATTCAAGCTACGGCTCTGGTCTCTGGCTCCTAAACCCTCACTGCTTACAAGTGAAGTTGCCCTAATGATTAACTGGCAGTACCATGCTCATTTCTGTCAAAAGCCTTGCAGCATCACAAAGACAGGATTACAGTTTCATTCCATGATCAAACAGGAAGGTGAACTTGATTGCAAGACCAAGGGAATGAGAGGGGGAATGGGGGGGGGAGCCCTCACTCACAGTGAGTTGCAAATCTCTCTAGACCATAGCAAGAGGATACCAGATACAGAGATTGTATAGGTATACTTATGGAAATCAAACCTACAACATAACTGAGATCTGCTAAGTATAGTAAAAAGGTAAAGGTAAAGGGGACCCCTGACAGTTAAGTCCAGTCGCGGACGACTCTGGGGTTGCGGCGCTCATCTCGCTTCACAGGCAGAGGGAGCCGGCGTTTGTCCGCAGACAGTTTTTCTGGGTCATGTGGCCAGCATGACTAAGCTGCTTCTGGCGAAACCAGAGCAGCACACGGAAACACCGTTTACCTTCCCGCTGGAGCAGTACCTATTAATCTACTTGCACTGGCATGCTTTCGAACTGCTAGGTTGGCAGGAGCAGGTACCGAGCAACGGGAGCTCACCCCATCGTGGGGATTCAAACTGCCGACCTTCTGATCAGCAAGCCCTAGGCTCTGTGGTTTAGACCACAGTGCCACCTGGCCCCACTAGAGGGGTTTCACCGTCCAGGTGTTTGGCCCGGCCTAAGGCAGAGCCCCCGCCTCCCCGGCCTCGTCCCCACTGCCCCGGAGGGCGCCAGGTACCCATATACTAAGTATAGTAGCTAAGGCTAGATTCACAAGTCCATAACTTGATTTTCCATAGAGCGGAGAAGGAAGTGTGCATGTGTTTTCATTGTTTGCATGTGAAATTGAGTGAGAGAAAGAAGTGTCTTCTTAGATGCTCAATAAGACCTGGTTTAGTTTTAATATGCAGCAGCTCTTGTCAATACATTGCAGGTTGAGTGCAGGAACCAATCCCATACTGTGTACTGTGTCCAGAAAATCCTGTTGGCTTCCTATATCTCAATATAGGACCTTACAGCAAGAGCTAGAGTTCACTTCTTCTTTTCCCCTCTGAAAGTTGGCCTAAATTTACATCAATATGTATAAATTAGTATATGCAAAATATATGCAAATTTTTGTATGGCCCTCTACCCCAAGTCTTTTAAGTACCTAGAAATACCCCACCTAGAAATAAAGGGTCTCAGGCAAGGATGTGTGCCTTCATCACCCACCTGCTTCTTTTAACTGGAGACACCAAGGATGAAACCTGGGACCATGTGCACACAGACTGTGGACTCTGTGCCTTAAGTATTGTCCTGTCTCCTTTGTGGATACTTGGAATCTGTACTGTCAGCCACAGGAATTCTCATTCTCTTTATTGCAACTGTGGCAGACTCACCTTTCACCATGAACTGTTGTCCCTGTTGTAGTTTTTATCAGACTGTCACCTGCTGGACAATCATGTCTTCTTTTTAGTATTGTGCAAGTCTTATATCGTTTCATTTTAAGCTGGTCCAAGTCTGCCCAGAGAAAAATAAACAAAATGGACGCTGACTTTGGCGCTAGCAATAATTGTTGAAAAGCAGGGGGTGAAGGAAACAGACATGATCAATCAAACATAATATTTCTTTTCTAAACTGCATATGAATGTCTTTTAAACTTCCAAGCAGTGAGTTGCCCCGAGAGTCCTGCTCCCATCTATATTTACAAGTAAACAGTCGGCACCAGCCTATTAGATCTCTCATCTGTGTCCTTCTAGCTGGATCAAGCAGTGAAGGGAGAACAAATTTTTCATGGGTGATGTCACCTCAATAGACTCCAGATACCTAAATGCTCACCCAGAGATGTTCTGCAAAGCCGCGGAAGCCACTTATGGTGGCACAGTGATCCTTCAGATAAATGTGTGCCCTTTTCTGCACACGCAGTAGATGCTGTATAAAAAGGTTTAAATTGGTTTTAAAGTTCTGCCTAATTTAACACCTACTGCAGAATGCAACTTTAACTGCCCTTACGGTTAAGAAAAACAGAAGTGTTGCTAAGCCCAGGGGGCATTCTTATAGATCTTGCATACAGTTGGATTATAAAAGAAGTACAGAATAAATGGAGAAATGAATTGCATATTTGTGGATTAAGGTGTCCAAAGACCAAGAAGGACAGAGCTCCTGTACCTTTCATTCTTTTGCAGAAGTGACAGGTTGGCAGGTGCAGTTTGTTGTGCAGAAGAGGGATAATAAACACAGATATAAGATTCAGAAATTACTTAGCAACAGAATAACATAAGGCTTCGTTAGAAGCTTGATTTGACTCAGGGGGGTGTTGGCAATACAGTTCAGCTCAGGAGGGGGAGGAAAGACCCTGGATCTCATTCTTAATCTATCATTGGCCTCAAGTAACCAGTGCTAAAGCTATGTTATGCAAAGCAAATTACCTTTATGGTACATTGTTGCATCTTCCCTTATCCACTCCACTCCCGTCACTTTTAAAAATATACTGTGCAGCAGGGGCGGAGGAAGGCTCTTGGCCACCCGGGGCGGGGCATCCTGACGCGTGCGTCCTGACATCATGACGCATGTCGGTACGGACTGCGCATGCGCGGAAATGCAGCGCATGCACAGTCCATCCGGGCCGGCACTGCTGCTCCCGCAGCGACCAAGGTAGCCGCTGAGCGAGCAGTGGCTCATGGGGCTGCCCCGTCTGTCCGTAAAGCAGCACAGACGGGGTGCCGGGCAGCGGGCTTGACTTGGGGTGGCGGGAGGGGCCGCCAAGTGTCACCCCCTCCCTGGAACCCAGGGCGCCCCGCCCCATCGCCCCTCCCTTGCTATGCCACTGCTGTGCAGGACACAAAAATCTATGAAAAGTACAAACTAGTTACAAATTCTGAAGGAAAGCTGTTTCTTGTCCATGCTGCTGCTTGAACAAGTGTCTCTGTTTATATGCTGAGACTGGAAACATAACAACTCGAATCAGTTTTTCTGTACCGTCTCACTCATGTTACTGGTGATCCCATATATCATCAAGAAAACATTAATCCATTTAAGATGCCCAGGGTGAAATTCTGGCTAATATATAGACAAATGAGAATGGACAACAAAATCTACAGGCTTGCTTAAAGGTTGCATTTGAATCTTCTGCAGTCCAAAAATCTTAATGAAAAAAGCACTTGAAATCAAGCATCACTTTAATGCAACACAAATGGCACTCAGGCAATCCAGATGGGGTCCCAAGGTGCCTCCCCATGAGAAGGGCTTTGGAAGTGCCAGTCAAAGCAAACAAGAAAGGCTGTGAGTTCTCTTTCTTTCTTTCTGTCTCTCTTTATATATATATATTTAAAAACACAGAGATGGATTGAGCATGAAGAACTGCCAAAGGCAATGAATTTCAGATCGGAAGGGGAGAGAGAGCTAAAAGCAAAGTATCCAAAACAGGATCTCAAGTTTCTGAAACCGGGAAAAAGTCTAAACTCTAATGCAAGGAACTTCAGGCCCGGGGGCCAAATGAGGCCCTCCAGGTCCCTCTATCTGGCCCTCAGGATTCTCCACCAGCCACATACCCTGCCTAGCACCTCCGTTCACCAGTTCTGCTTTGCACCTTCCTTGAGTGTTTTTGCCTGGCTGGAATGTGTGCTTGAACACCTCTTGTTGGGCTGTATTTTTTTTCTGCTCTAGGAAACGCTTAAACTGTTGATTTTTTTCTCTGCCACACAGCGGATAAAAGCAAAAGAGCCCTGTTCTTCCTCAGTGCCAACACTAAACTGTGCAAGAACTCAAGTTAAATGAGTTTTAAAACCAGTTACATTACACTTCCGGCGGCTGACGCCATTGCGGGTGGTCGTGGGCTGCTTCGGCTGCGAAGCACCCAGTCCATCCCGGGGGTTAGGAGCCCTGCAGCCGCATAGCGGGGCTCCGGTTGGGGTGCGGGAAGAGCGTCCCGCACCCTGGGCTCCCCGGCTGTGCCCGTTGTGGCTCCGAACCCTTCCCCCGCTCCCCCTGTAAAGGGGGAGTGGGGGTGAAGGGACGACGGAGCCGGGCTATAGGGGACATGCCCCAACCGGGATGTAAATGCGGCGACAAAGCCTGTGATGAGCGTCTAAGTTCTACCTGTCCTTAATGAGCTGTTAAGAACCCAGAGGCGGTGAGTAATTGATTGACTCTTTGTATTCCTGGAACGATCTGGGGGAAAGAAGAAAGGCAGCCCGCCTCCCTCCCTTCGGGAGATGAAAGGAATTAACTCTTTAAGTGACTGCTGCTACAACAATCGATAGAAAGTATCTGGAATTTGAAAACTGAGACTGTTGAGATTTCCCTTCGGGGGTTAACTGGGGAAAAAATATCTCCATTTGAAGTTTTGGTCTTTATACTCCGGCATCGGAGAAATGGCGGCGACTTGGACTTTCGTGGGAAAAAACTGAAACAAAGGAAGGAAGAGACAGGAACTGAAACTTGATACTCACCCTCCCTCCTAAAATGCTGGACTTTGCGCTCGCACTGGTGTTGAACTCTGGTTTGGAGGATGAGGAAATGCTTACTGTCTTGAGACTGGAACTGCTTAATCGAAAACTACAAGTTTTGAGTGGAATTATAAATGGAAAGGACTTACTTTCCACAGAAGAGGCTTTTCAAAAGTTTTACACAATGGAAACAAACCTTGGCAAAGAGCTGGGAGAGGTGCTTGAAGGATGGTTTGAGATGGCTGGGCAACTCCGAAAGGAAGGGGGGCCGGTTTCTGGGGGTGGCAGCCCTGGAACGGGAAAATTTACAATATCCAGACTCCGAGGTGGCAGCTCGGGGGCAAGGGACATGGAATTAAGATTTCTACAAGAAGAAGAAGAAAAAGAAACGGAGAAACCCAGAATGGAGGGGATGAACACCCTGAGGCTCGATGCGGGGTTTGTTGTGGAGGCTACCTGGACCTGTGGACACTTAGAGGAAGACAATTGGAGATTTGGTTCTGGTGAAAGACAGAAAAAGACAATGGACAGAGGGGGAGTGGGTTGAAATATTAAATGTATAATCCAAATGGTCTGCCATGGTATCCGAAATCGGAGTGTGAAGTCTGTTAATTACAAGTTTATTTTAAATAAGTAAGGAGATATTGAATCTTAAGTCAAAAGCAGCATGATAAAGGATAGAAGAAATAAGTTTAGCTATAAGAATACTTGGTTAAGATCTAGGTTATAATGCAAAGATTAAGACAATTGTGTGTTTTCTTTTTAAGGAAAGTTAAATTTTTTATAGAGAAAAGTTGTTAAGGAAATAGTATATTGATTTAAAACCGAAGGTGTATAGGCGGGGGAAGTCAAACGTCAAGATTCAGAACTAGAATTTTTTTTTTTGCAAGGTATATAGATAAGAAGAAGAATCCTGACATTATGTGTATTTGTATTTGTTTTTGTATCTGTAGGTGTGGGGTTGGGTTTGTGTTATATTATGAAAATGCTAATAAATTCTGTTAAAACCAGTTACATTACTGTAGGCCTATTGGTCTTAGGTTGGCAATGCTTAGGGGAGCAGGGTCAAAACAGATTGAAGATTTACAGTGAGCTGGGTTCAGAAGCTCATGCTTGGGTAAATTCAAGATTAAATTGTTAAAAAGCAAGCAGGGTGTTCTAAAAGCATTTGTTGTCACTATTTATTATTTACACCCCATAATAACTACAGCAATGTTATCAGGACAGATCAAAGAGCCACCTTTCTCTCTTTTATTTTTAACTAAAAGGATTTGAGCCTCTGACATGTCCTCATGTACTTTGGATGTACTCATCTTAGTGTGTGGACCTCTACCAGCAACCCATGCCCCAAGCTCCCCACAATGGCATTTTCCTAAAACATACACAGAGGATAACACTGGTCTACACTGTAGGGTTGTCATAAACTACTCTCTCACACTCTCAGCACCATAATATTGGTGCACCAATACTGAAATACTCTGCAGGGCTGAGACAACCTGTGATTTCTCAACCACAATACTTCCTGCAATACAGATACACTAATGATAGATTTTATTTGTATTTACATTAGCAGAGTGGTTTTTTAAAATGCTCACAAACTCGGGGGGAAATTGCATGAAATTAAACCTGAAATAGGATGAGCATGAGCTCCTGTCTTCACTCCTACTTTTTTCTTTTGAGCAGACATGCTGTTGTAAAGTCAAAACTACACTAAAATCCTGGGTTTCTCAGTTACTTTCTCTGGTCAACTATCTACCATGGAAGAAGGAGAAACTCCTTCAGAATGAACCAGTAAGTCCTTTTTCCATTGTTTGAATCTAGAGAGAAATTCTACAGTGACACATCCACCAAAGATCCCAAAGAATGAAGCAACAATTCAATTCTCTGGAGAAGAGATGTCCTAGGTCTTTCTGGAACCCTTTTTGGGGTCCTCCCTCAGGGTTGTATGACCCTCAGGTTGAATCACAGCTTTGACTTCACTCATTGGCTGAAAATACTGAACAGTGGGAGCAATCTCACAAAGCAATTGGTTTGCATGGCACATTTTGCTTCATAGCTTTTGTTCTAAAGGGACTAGAGGCCCCCATATCTCACAAAAAGGGGAGAAGCTCAGAGTCTGGTCCATCTGCTAGGACCAGCATGTGTGACACCCGCACAGCTTGCTGGGTGGGCCAGAGCTGCTTTGCTACATTCCTGGCAGGTAAGGTGGTCGATGCAGTGCAATCACACCAGTGTAGCCAATCCAGGGTTCCTACCAACGTGTTATCACCATGCTGACTTCCCCACCACCTTGACCTTGCCTCCCATTAAGCAACAGTGACCTACCTGCTGAGAAGCTAGTGTAGCCCCCAGCAAGTCATTTCTAGGACTCCCTATAGCCCTCCGTCTCAATACCCCTATTCATCATTTACCTCCATCCTCCATTCTAAGCCATTGAAGATATATTGGCCGAGTCATCTCAGAGTCTCTTTGCCAAATAAATAAATAAAAGGAAACCAATGCCAGTGACTTGCCTTACAGCAGGTTGTTGCAAGGAGGAACAAGCAAAGACATGTGCAATGCTTTGAACCTTTAGAAGCAATGTGCAAAGGAATAATAAAACAACTTCAAAACAATGAAAGAAAACCTTGATGCCATTTGCAGTATGGATTTCAGCAGTAATAATCTCAGCAAGGAGTAAAGGCCCCTCTTTGGTTTCTCCATGATAAGATTTATGTACACCTACAATCAAACCAGAGTGACTACTTATATGCATCACCAAAACAGAGGAAATGTGTCCTTTGAGAAAGGACAAAAGAGGACATGGGTTTACACAAATTTTGCACGTAGAAACATGTGTGTATAGAGGTAAATATATTTATTTGTTTTTACATATTTAGCAGAATTTGTATAGCACTTAACTATAAATAAAACCTCCAAGCAACTTACAAAAAATATATAATATACATTAAAATTGTCAATCAAATTCAATGTTAAAATCAAGTTTATAAAAAAAGCAAACTGAATAAAATCAGCAGTTAAAAATATACATTCTAAACTAAAGTTACAGATAGACTTTATATGTCTGGGTAGACATGACTACACATAAAAGATTTTAGCAAGCACCAAAAAGAAAACTGCAGAATATGCCTGCCTGATGTAATATGAGGGGTAATATGAACCTTCAGAAAAACTGTTCCCAAGCTGTTAAGGGATGTATACACTAATTATAACCTAATAGTACCCTTGAAGTTGGCTCAGTTAACACTTTGAAAGCCAGCAGGGATGTTGTAGGCTGACAAGGTCTCACTCCCATCAGCTATCATGCTGCAACACTATACACTAACTGCAGTTTCAAGACCAAGCACAAGCGAAGCCCTCACATAGAATGCACTGAAGTGATCCAAATTACTATAATTTAAATAGAAAAAGAATAATCTCACCTAGTGTGGAAGATTGGGAGCAGGTGATCTATGTGCCTGCTCAGCCTGCTGAGCAACAGTTGCTAAATGTTGATGGGCAACTCATTCCCTAGGAAAAATACACTTTGATAAATTTTCTTCAGATATTCTCTACATTTTTTGTCACTGCCACCACCACCACCACCACCACCACCCCACACACAAAATGCCCAGACATGACTCTAGGTCAGAGACATTGTAGAAGATGCAAAATGGTGGTTAGGCTGCCAACACAGATGCTGGGTAATGTTCAGGGATCTGCTCCAAGTAAAACATAAACAGAGATGGTCCATTTCAATAGTCACCCCATATTCTCTGTCAACTAATAGGCTGGAGAATTTAAAAGGCCATTCTCTCACATGTCTAGTCTCAATACAGCACACGCACGCACACACACACCCTCCGGATAGCATTCCTTCTTGCTGATAATAAATGGCAACATAAGAGTTCTGGAATTGAGCAAAATCCAATATTCACTGTGAATAATATAATTTGTTCTGCCTATGACAATGGAAATGTTTTTCATTATAGTATATTGTACTTGGATGGTTACAATTTAGATTAATTAATGGAGCACTATTCCGTTTTCTGTTCTTTTGTTTAAAAGCAGCCCATAGATTAACATATCGCTCATGAATATTCAGTTGTTCACTCACCCCTAAAAACATCTTTAAAAATTAACCAGTTGGAGTTTCTTCTTCCTGTGTTGGCAATTAAGCACGCTGATAGGGTAAATCCTGACCTTGAAGATGGCTGTACTATCATAGGACAGCTGCATTAACTACATTCGAAACAGGAAAAAACATGCCTGTGATGTGAACAGTGCCCTTTCACCTTGCAAGGCTTTAAGGTTCTTTTAAAAATAATCGGAGAAGCTGAGCATCTAATGGGTATGAAAAAGGTGTGAGCACATGAAAAGGCCACAGCCAAACTGAAATCTTTAAAATATGAAAATCATTCTGAATTGCAGAGGATTTTTGGCATAGTTTTTGTTTATGAGCTTCATATCTACATATGAAGCTTCTGGGTATTGAATGTAATGCACTGAGGTCGCTCCCTGGGAGGGTCCCTACACCTCCTTCTTTAAGATGGCACCACAGGGGGTTACAGAATAAGACACATCTGATAGGCATCTTCTTGTTCCTTTCATTGCCACTTAGAGTAAACCCACCCTAAAATATCTGAAACAATCAGTAACTGCTACCACCAACTGGATTAAAGAGCAATAGGGCTCTTAGGTATTACAAAGGAGACTTCTAACAGGGAGTATCAAGTTATAATTCAGTAAATAGGGCCATGGCTCAGTGGCATAGCACAGAGTATGGGAAACAAGCGAGGAAGAACCAGCTGCACAAATATAAGATTGGGGCACCTGTCTTCCTACTAGTACATGTGAAAAAGATATTGGGGTCTTGGTGGATCACAAGCTTAACATGAGTCAACAGTGTGATGCAGCAGTAAAAAAAAGCTAATGCTATTCTAGACTGCATCAACAGCAGTTTAGTGGAGGTTGTTAAGCAGAGGTTGGATGGCCAACTGTCTTGGATCCATTAGTTGAGATTCTTGCATTGTAGGGGTTTGGACTAGATGACCCTTCCAACTTTACAATTCTATCATTCTTTGCATGCAAAGGACTCCAGTTCAACCATTGACATCTCCATGTAGGGTTTGGAAAGATAACTTAGATGGATGTGCATATAAATGTACATATTTTAGGTTAAGATACATACTGAAATGTGTTTCTATTCAATACTTCTAATCTAAAAGAATGCAAATTTGTGTGAATACTTTTTTCTTAAAAAGATTCATACCAAAACAGATATGGCACCAAATAGACAGGTCTTAACAGCCCTTCCAATTACTACCCTAGAAAGGCTGGTCCTGGTATTAGCCAAGTAAGCAATAAACTGTTTACTAGCCTACAGTTGGAACAAACTAACTTGCCCAGTATTGTATATGTTTCTAAGGGAAAAAATTTCTAGCTGGAAATATTTGTTTTATGAGCATCCATAATTCCACCATTCCTTATTATGAAGGATCTTTTCTTGAATGCAGAGTCTTTATTTTTATCTGTATTTCTTGTACTGTACTGATCACCCTGCACCTGAGGTTATAATTACAGCTTTGCAGAGACTGCAGCTGACTGCAAAGGGAGGAGGAGGAGGAGGAGGATGCTATCAGAAAATTGTGAATTCAGGTGAGCACTATCAGCAGGGAACCTTACATGCATAGAAACAAAAGCCCCGTTGTTATGCAAATGTTCCTGGTTTAATGAGCAAATGAAAAGGATATATGACACCACTGAACTTTCTTATTTTATTTTTTTACATTCCTTCAGGGGTGCTGTCGCACAAATTAGAACATTTATAAGTTACCAGACAATGGGAGAGATTGTGACCTCTGGGTTTCCCATCCCTTCTATGCTTGAACCTCTCTCTGCTGAATAAAGAGCACAGTTTAACAGTAAATATGGGCAGCAAATATCAGACATACCAACAGGTTGCTGGACTACCAAAATCCTCATTTGCTGTGTGTGCTTGTTGGAGATGGTTGGTAACAGCAGCAACAACAGTTGCAAAGAAGTTCTGCCAATGATGAACAAGTTTAGGATCTCCCTCTGGGACCAGAGAGAGGAAAGTTTACTGGACTGCATATAGGAATGAACCACATTGCTTGTTTGCAATGCGTTACTTTGTTATTTTGTAACATTTGCCTTATTGTAACTAGTATTTAAGGGCTGTTCTGCAGTAAAGCTTTAAGGTGCATTCTTGTGGTGGAGAGAATTCATTTCTACACAAGGTCCAGATCAGGGATTCTGCTGAACAACTGGAAGAAGGTAGGTGTAAGAGGGAAGTCTTATGTACTCCGACCTCTTAAACAACACCCCAGCCACAGCTGGTGGCAGTGATGGAGCTTCAGAGACTACTTACTTACTTACTCACTAACTCACAAGTAGATGGACTCTCCTGGGTCCGTACACTCATGCTGTGTCATCATACTTATGTTGTGTCATCACACTTCAACCTGAAACCAAATATTTTCTCCATGACATATTCAAGGACTGGTGGAGATGTGGTCTACCTCCTCCTCTGACAGTTCCAGGGGCCTTCCATCAGATACCAACCCAGAAGGCCCCTCAAGGGAATCCTCAGCACTGTATTCATGGGGGCCTGCCTGTTCCTCAAGATCATCAACATGTGGGGTGTCCAGTTTGACCTCTAAGGGCCCTGTGCCTGGTAGAAGTTCAAGGCTAGACATATTGTCCTTCACTTCAGGCAACAACATGTCTTGAGCGAACCCTGCTTGATAGCAAAAGTTCTAAGACCAGGAAACCAGATACAAAAGAAGAATGGGTTCCTTTTCCTTTATTTTTAGTAGTTGTGACCGAATGCATATTTTACTGCTCACTCCTGTGTGACAAGTTGTTACTGGAGAAGAAGAAGAATACAATGGCACCCCCATTTATACAGCTATTAAAAAATATAGGATCCCTGAAAACCTTTGCATTTGGTCACCCTAAAATGAAGGAGGGAGTGCACATGTGGTGAGGCAAATAAAGTGAGTACCCTGTTGCAGTTTAGGATTACAGATGAGTCCTAATTCTGAAAAGGTTGAAGGCTACAAGCCATAAAAGAGTAGGGATGATGATCTCTCAGGGATTAGTTATATGGAAGGGGAAATCACTCTGCAGCCCCTTCTTTGTGGTGGGATTAGCTGGAAAGGTTAGACTGTGCATTATCAAGTATCACTCTAATGATGTATCAGTGCATGGATTTTATCAAAGTAATCTCGAGATAATAAGGCATTATGCAGGTTTGATGCACACCAGGTCAGCCAAAAGCTGCACTTGCAGATAAAGGGAGAGAGAGCATACTGGAGCCACACACCAGAGCTTTAAAAATCCATTAATTTTTCAATGATTCTGAGACTTAAAATGAAGATAAGATATGCTCTTCTACATATTAAATTAAAAACCTAATTTATCAGACCATTTATTGTTTTTTCCACAACTGATGTGGATGAAAATAAGTTATTGACAACTGTCACGATCCACAAGAGTGTCCACCACCAAGGAGGGGTATTGGCTGAAACAAAGTTCCTGATTCCCCAGGCAGGAAAGACATTGGAGTGGGGCAAGGCAAAGTAAGGTAAGACAAAAAATGTGACCTTATTGGTAGAACAAGGTGTGGATTCAAGTTCACAAACAGAGCTTTTGCATCAGAAGACATGTAAGTTTGTTATTTTAATTTGGGGGAAGGGAGAAGTGTTTTGGATTAATAGTTAAATGTCAAACATGTGACGGATTAGGCTGCTGGTAGGACAGCTCTTACTCCATATGCTGCTATGAGGCCTGTCCACCGTGGCAGATACGGAAGGAGTCAGGACAACTTCAAAAACAGGCTTATGCGGTAACATGAGCCTGTCAGAATCGTGCATTGGTTCAGAGCATGGTCAGAGCTGCTTCCCTGAAAGTCAGAGAAAGAAGGAGCATCACATACAGCCAACATGAGCGCATCTTCAGTGTGCATGCACACGAAAGCTCATACCAAGAACAAACTTAGTTGGTCTCTAAGGTGCTACTGGAAGGAATTTTTTTATTTTTTATTTTGTTTTGACCATGGTAGACCAACATGGCTACCTACTTGTAACTGCAAATCATGAATGCACAATAAAAAGGAAACAAGGAACGGCCCAGAGGAGTAAATCCTGGGTTGGATGAACAAGTAGTCTGATGAGATAAAAGTCTCAGTTTTGTTTCCCACAATGGGCTAAAAGCAGCTGAAGCAGCGGCGGCTGGGGGGGGGGAGCAATTTGGAGGTGGGAAATTGGCAGGGAGGGTTAAGTTGCTCTTTCCTCCGCTGTGGCCTCCTGTTGGAGATGGCAGCCTTGATGACTGCTTTAGGTTAAAAAGCAAAACAGAAAAACACTGGAGCAAGGGAAAACTATGCATGATTACCACCATGTGTCATTTGAACCTGTTTAGAAGAGACGGTAACGGGGTGTTCCAGGAGGATTTGGCATCCAGCCTAGCTGAAGAATTGCATTTCAGATCCTTTGCTCTTCTTCCTGGCTGCTGCTTTTCCTATTTTGTTTTTATTACTGTGGGGTATTCTGCTTTTATCTTTGTTTCCTTGAAAGGTCACCCAGGAAAGTGAATACAAACTACCTTTGCATTTTACTTTATTTTTGCCTCCTCCCTTATTCTCCAAAGGAAGCAGGCATAATAAGATTACATTTAACTATTTGCATAACACTTTTGTTCCCCAGCTCCGAGAGGATGGGGAGAAAACAGACTCTTTAAAACTCTCTTCTCTTCTCTTCTCTTCTCTTCTCTTCTCTTCTCTTCTCTTCGCTTCACTTCACTTCACTTCACTTCGCTTCTTCCTTCCTTCCTTTCTTTCTTTTTAAAGAAAAAGTCAATTGGATCTATTTTCTTTTATTTATTCCAAAATTCCACCTTAAAGCAGGAGTGGGGAACCTGGAGAAAGGGGCTGTGGTGTAGGGAGAGATGAAAGGGCCAGACAGTGAGGTTTGGGGGCCATATTTTACCTCTGGGCCTGTGGTTCCCCTGCTTTGAAGACTAATGAATTTGTTATGGCATAGTCATTTCTAGACTGCAGTCTGCTCCATCAGATGTATGAGGTGCATCCTCAATTGGAATCAGAATTGGGGAGGGTGCTGGTTTGCTCCACATTTTGGAGACAACCTTCCAATTTTTCTCCCCTCAAACCCACACACAGGTCAGAACTGTGATCTGAATATTAGGCCATTTAATCAATAGACTGAATAGTGCATGGGTCCGCACTGTTCTTATGAGGTCGTCTGAGGGCCATATTTCTTTCGATTCAATTACCCCAAAAGTGGCAGTGCATTATTGGGAGCAAAATACCTGCGGCCCTCCTGAAGCGGATTCACATTGCTAGCCTCAGGCCAGCATGGCAAATTGTTAGGGATTATGAGAGTTGTAGTGCAGACGCATGTGGATTCCCACAGGTTCCTCAGATTTGTTTTAGTGAACGCACCCTTATTAATCTTTGGGCTTGTGAAGTCCTCCTCACCTCTTTCATGCATGAGAGGAGAAGATAGAAAACATTCACTTTGGCACAAACCATGGTTTCCTGAGTTCATGCATAACAGGCAACTGAGGGTTGTTGTAAAGTGAAAGCCGTAGATTTGTTCCTTGAACATGAAGGAAGAGGGAATCGTGAAGCCTATGCAAGCTCATTTGCTATCATCTGAACAGGGCCATAGTCAAACAGTGAAATTTCGCCCCATGTTACAGATTACGGTTAAGGGTGGGTTCCCATTCTGAAAAGGTTAAAGGCAAAATAGGATAAAAAATGTATAGCTGTACACTATTTTCCTCCCTCCCTTTTCTTTCCTTTTCTGTGCCTATTGATGTTGGTCACACCTGTCTGAATGCACAGCCTAACTCTTTTTTATACTCTCCAGATCTTCTTGGCAAGAATTGTGATTCTTCCCAAATCTGACATAAAGCAGATTGGTTTCATAATAGCATTGAATATTAAGTACAATTCTGGCTAGACATCTAAATTGCCAAAGGGACTAGGAGCATGCCAAACTGGCAAACAGAATATATGCAGAGTAGCCCTCTGGAGCAGAATAAAATACTTAATGCAGAAGAAGCAAAAAAAGAAAAGAAAAGCAACCAAGGAAGGTTAAGTATAACCACAGCACAACAGTGGACAGGATAAATGGCATTTTTGACAGGCAGTATATTTGGAGAAATGAGACAATTAGACTGGAGTGAGTGAGTGAGTGAGTGAGTGAGTGAGTGAGTGATTAGCTGTTTGGGGTAAAACAGAAGTTGGCTTTTCACTGGTGGCACTGGTATTGTGAAATGCACTCCCTGCATTTCACAACACCTCAGGGTGTTGCTAGAGACCCCCTCAGTATTGGCATTCCACCAGCTCTTGAAGACATACCTGTTTAGGCAAACATTCCACTGAACTGGAAGATCCTGATCTAATTGTTTTAATTGTTCTGTAAACTGTTTTAATTGCTATGCTTCTTAGTGGACTTGGTTAATTGTAAATTTTAATTATGTATGGATTTTATAATTGATTTTGTGCTTTTAAACTGCTTACAAGCCATTGTGGCATTAAGCTGTAGAGATGATAGATAGATAGATAGATAGATAGATAGATAGATAGATAGATAGATAGATATTTTCTTACAGTACTTGGCCAATTGACGCTGATCTACATTTGAAGAAGACCCTCCCTATTCACCCAAGCATTTGATGACTGATGGAACTCATCAACCTGGGAAGGTAGCCCATCTAGGAGAAGGAAAACTCTGGTGCTAAACCTCTGCTGCCTTGCAGGTTATCTCCAGGAGAAGAAAAGACTAAGGAGTATGCCATGTGTAAATCCAGAGTGGAGTCCCTAAGACAGTTGGATAGTGCCTTGTACCCCTGCTTCCAGCAACTCCTGCAGCCAAACTGGTGCCAAACATATTGCTCTGCTTTCCTTTGGTCCACATCAGTGAGGCTGAGAGGGGTCTTGTCATCTGGGCAGCCCAGGACCTCCATACACACTGCCCAGGCTTGTGCCCTGGGGAGGTCACTTGGGTGCTGCTAATGCGGTGGTTTTACTTCCCTTCCAGAAGCACACTCCATTGTCTCTCAGCACAGATGGATGTCAACAACTGCTCCTGGCAACCTTGAAATTATTAACTACAGGGGTATGTGAGTGCTTTAAATTGTTTTAAATATTTTTCCCCACTCCATTATACCATTTTATTACTTCACTGTTTATCACCCTGGGCTCCTTTAATAGGAAGGGTAGGTTGCATTTTTTAAACAACAGCAGCAATTTTCCCTGAAGGTTATTTATAGATGGCCTAAAGAGGCGCTAACCCTCATGCATGCTTACTTGGAAGCAAGCCCCATTTAATTCAGCGGGATGTTTTTTTCCCCCAAATAAGCATGCAGAAGATGGTGCTGCAGATTATTCTGCTATCCTGTATCCTCAAAATCAGATCCTACTTCCATTGCTCATTGCTTTGCCCAATGAGAGTTATGGATGCACGTCACATTCTACAATGAGGTAGTCTTCCTAGTTACCCATGCTCTCCTTCTCCCTTCTCTTTCAAATTGCTTTCGATGGAAATCTCCATAACAATACCCTAATTACCCATATATTTATTCAGACTGGGCATTCTTCATTATCACATTTTCTTGCTTGTGCAATTAAAACAATTAGCACTGTCCTGGTTTATTTTCCTCTTCCTCATAGGAATGCCCCTTCTTCATGTAAAGCTGAACTGGCATTTATTCCTGAAATATTGCAGCATATCTACAGATCTACCTATAGGATTATGTCTAAGTGCTACTCAAACTCATTGAAATTAATAGACCTTAGTCAGAAGTGTTAATTAATTGAAATGGGTCTACTCTGAAACTAACACTGAACCCAACCCATAGCAACAGACTTATTTGCGTGTTCAATTTGACCTTGCCCCCACATTCCATCCCTATTGCACTTGAGATGAATGAAGCAGGAAGCCTGTTCTCTGTGCATTCATCAACCTGATGCCCTCCATATGTGCTTGACTAACTCCCACCAGCTTCAGCCAACATAGCCCCTCCCCCTTTAAACTTGCATGATCAGAATTGTGAAGCCCAATGGGAGCATGCAGTGCTTATTTTCTGGGGGGACGCAGGGGTGCGCATACCCCTAAACATTTTGTGAATTTAAGTTTGGTCTCATTGAGGGGCAGTATTTCAATATTACAGTAGTACCTCGGGTTAAGAACTTAATTCGTTCTGGAGGTCTGTTATTAACCTGAAACTGTTCTTAACCTGAGGTGCCACTTTAGCTAATGGGGCCTCCCGCTGCCACCACGCCGCCGCAGTGTGATTTCTGTCCTCACCCTGAAGCAAAGTTCTTAACCCGAGGTGCTATTTCTGGGTTAGCGGAGTCTGTAACCTGACCTGATGCATCTGTAATGTGAAGCGTCTGTAACCCGAGGTACCACTGTAGTAGGAAAATGAGAGTACCCCTAAACATTTTTTGGGGGGGGAGCACTGGGAGCATGGTACAGCATTCTGCACCTGGTTTGGGGAAATTATTATTATTATTATTATTATTATTATTATTATTATTACCCTCTTAAATTGTAAGATCCATAAATTATGGAAATTCAGATGGCACGGTGCACTAGAAGCTTTAATTTCCTAATAACATTGGTTGGCTAGGATAACAAGAGTGTTAACTGCTAATTAGGTTACAGAGTGGATATAATAACAACACAGAAAATGTTGATGTGTTCATGGATTCTACACAGTCCTTTGATACCTATTACTTAAATTAGCTATGGTCACTTGTATCCCAAATTAGCTAATAAATCACAGCCTATTTGTGGTCTGCAAAGCGTACACAATTATAAAACGCTCTTGGTTTTACAGCATATATTCCAGAGCTGAGCAGTAAAACAAAGTCAGTCAGACTTCAGCTGTCTGAGTGGGCATCTCCATTCTACAGTAATTCCTGCTTCATTTGCCTTTATAGCTTCACACATTTTATCTACACTGAAAGGCTATCTCTGTGAGAACATGCACTATTTTCTGATATAAATTTAGCTCAGTTCTTGCTAAAATATACAGCCACTTTGAAGGTCACTGAGTGCACAGTCCCACCCTTCTCCAAACGTGATTTAGCCTGCGAAATGCCCAGCCTGGATCCAGCCCCAAATCAGTTAGGAGGCAGGGGTAATGTTTAATTAATTTTTTAAAAAAAAACACTAATGCAACGCACAGTCAGGAGGGGGAGGGGGAAGGAGGAGGTGCCACATCCCATTCCCCACCCCTGCCCCCAGACCAAAAGCAAGAGGGTTAAATCCTGTGAGGAACATTCTGGCAAGGCAGACCCCTACAGACTTCCTGCCCATGACCCACCCCCTGATCACTCCAGACAGCCTCAACCTGTCCAGATTGGCCCAGTTTGGTTCAAGCTTCAGCCAAATCCAGTGCACAGCCCTAGAGTCCTATCTGAGGGGCCTTGAATCAAAGAACCTTTGGATTTGATAAGATTCCGTGGGGTCAAGATCAACCTAATACATTTTGCTACCTGATACGAATTACAGGGTGGTGTGTGTTCCCCTCAGAATCCAGGTACTATGTACCAACCAGACAGGCAGTGGAGTTTATTTACTTTGAGCATTTGTACCCTACTCTTCAGATGAAAATGCTCTCCACCTGAGGGAAACTGGCTAGCTTAGAGGGTGCAGAGCAGACTGTATGGTAAGACACACAACCCTGTCTTCCAACAATTTACCACTGCTCCCCACTCCTGGATGGGCTGGGTTTCATGTGGTGCTTAAGGCACCACCTTTCCTTCAAGGATGGGAAACATGTGGCCTTGGTGTCAGAGGCTGAACTCACCTTTCTTAGCTTTGTCACAGCATCCCAGCTGCTCCCTCCCAGATGGAAGGCTTGGTGTACTTAGTGTACATCCAGGGCTTGGTGTCTCCTGCCCCCCAGCTAGGACACAACACCGATAGGCTAGAGCTCCCTGTTGAAGATAGCCCTATTCTTTAGGGTAGATAATTCTTCCTAGTACCTAAGCAATTAATAGGCACTATTATTCCTTTATTTTGACAGGGAGACCATTGAGGCTGAAAGATAATAACTTCCTGACAACCGCACAGATCATGAGTCCACCACAGGAGTATGCCTTGAACTTGGTTGTGAAGGTCAAGTTCAAGATTTCACACATTTTAACATGGTGCAAAACTGAGCTACCACATCACCCCAACCAGCAGTGCCCTGATGCCGGCATTAAGGGCATTGTTCCGGCTTGCTTGCCACATGTCACAAAAATGTTTTAGGAGTAAAGCACGATGCGCATTCGACTTGAATGCTGTATTCATATAGCTTTTTGCAAATTAGATATGATATCATCCGAAGGGCATGGGATTTATTTTTGAAGAAGAGCCTGTGGATACTTATTGGTCTGTGATTTTGTTATCGTCGGCTACAAATACTGCAGGGAATGGTTCTCTCCCAGCTGTTTTTATTCCTTTTTAGCAGAAATACCCCCTTCATGGATCACTGCCTTGTCGTGGCGAAGGGGCTTGAATTACTCAGGGAAGCTATGAGCTATGCCGTGCAGGGCCACCCAAGATGGACAGGTCATAGTGGAGAGTTTGGACCAAACGTGATCCACCTGGAGGAGGAACTGGCAACCCACTCCAGTATCCCTGCCAAGAAAACTCCATGGACAAAGACAACAGGCATATAAAAGATATGACGCTGGAAGATGAGCCCCTCAGGTCGGAAGGCGTCCAACATGCTACTGGGGAAGAGCGGAGGACAAGTACAAGTAGATCCAAAGCTGATGAAGCGGCTGGGCCAAAGCCGAAAGGACACTCAGTTGCGGATATGCCTGGAAGCGAAAGGAAAGTCCAATGCTGTAAAGAAAAGTATTGCATAGGAACCTGGAATGTAAGAACCATGAACCTTGGTAAGCTGGATGTGGTCAAAAATGAGATGGCAAGAATAAACATTGACATCCTAGGCATCAGTGAACTAAAATGGACGGGAATGGGCGAATTCAGTTCAGATGACTATCATATCTACTACTGCGGGCAGGAATCCCGTAAAAGAAATGGAGTGGCTCTCATAGTCAACAAAAGAGTGGCGAAAGCTGTACTGGGATGCAATTTCAAAAATGATAGATTGATCTCGATACGAATCCAAGGCAGTCCTTTTAACATCACAGTAATCCAAGTTTATGCACCAACTTCCAGTGCTGAAGAAACTGAAATTGACCAATTCTATGAAGACTTACAACACCTTATAGAAATGACACCAAAGAAGGATGTTCTTCTCATTATAGGGGATTGGAATGCTAAAGTAGGGAGTCAAGAGATAAAAGGAACAACTGGCAAGTTTGGCCTTGGAGTTCAAAATGAAGCAGGGCAAAGGCTAATAGAGTTCTGTCAGGAGAACAAGCTGGTCATCACAAACACTCTTTTCCAACAACACAAGAGACAACTCTACACATGGACATCACCAGATGGGCGACATCGAAATCAGATTGATTATATTCTCTGCAGCCAAAGATGGAGAAGCTCTATACACTCAGCAAAAACAAGACCTGGAGCTGACTGTGGCTCTGATCATCAGCTACTTATAGCAAAATTCCAGCTTAAACTTAAGAAAGTAGGAAAAACCACTGGGCCAGTAAGATACAATCTAAATCAAATTCCTTATGAATACACAGTTGAAGTGAAAAACAGGTTTAAGGACTTAGAGTTGGTGGATAGAGTGCCTGAAGAACTGTGGATGGAGGCTCGTAACATTATACAGGAGGCAGCAACGAAAACCATCCCAATGAAAAAGAAATGCAAGAAAGCAAAGTGGCTGTCCAATGAGGCCTTAAAAATAGCGGGGGAGAGAAGGCAAGCAAAATGTGAGGGAGATAGTGAAAGATACAGGAAATTGAATGCAGATTTCCAAAGAATAGCAAGGAGAGACAAGAGGGCCTTTCTAAACGAGCAATGCAAAGAAATAGAGGAAAATAACAGAATGGGAAAAACCAGAGATCTGTTCAAGAAAATTAGAGATATGAAAGGAACATTTCGTACAAAGATTACCACAATTAAGGACAAAAGTGGAAAGGACCTAACAGAAGCAGAAGACATCAAGAAGAGGTGGCAAGAATACACAGAGGAACTATACCAGAAAGATATAGAGGTCTCATACACCCCAGGTAGTGTGGTTGCTGACCTTGAGCCAGACATCCTGGAGAGTGAAGTCAAATGGGCCTTAGAAAGCCTTGCTAACAACAAGGCCAGTGGAAGTGATGATATTCCAGCTGAACTATTTAAAATCCTAAAAGATGATGCTGTTAAGGTGCTACACTCAATATGCCAACAAGTTTGGAAAACTCAGCAGTGGCCAGAGGATTGGAGAAGATCAGTTTACATCCCAATCCCAAAGAAGGGCAGTGCCAAAGAATGCTCTAACTACCGCACAATTGCACTCATTTCACACGCTAGCAAGGTTATGCTTAAAATTCTACAAGGCAGGCTTAAGCAGTACGTGGACCGAGAACTCCCAGAAGTGCAAGCTGGATTTCGAAGGGGCAGAGGAACCAGAGACCAAATTGCAAACATGCGCTGGATTATGGAGAAAGCTAGAGAGTTCCAGAAAAACATCTACTTCTGCTTCATTGACTATGCAAAAGCATTTGACTGTGTCGACCACAGCAAACTATGGAAAGTTCTTAAAGAAATGGGAGTGCCGGATCACCTCATCTGTCTCCTGAGAAATCTCTATTTGGGACAAGAAGCTACAGTTAGAACTGGATATGGAATAACTGATTGGTTCAAAATTGGGAAAGGAGTACGACAAGGCTGTATATTGTCTCCCTGCTTATTTAACTTATATGCAGAATTCATCATGCGAAAGGCTGGGCTGGATGAATCCCAAACCGGAATTAAGATTGCCGGAAAAAATATCAACAACCTCAGATATGCTGATGATACAACCTTGATGGCAGAAAGTGAGGAGGAATTGAAGAACCTTTTAATGAGGGTGAAAGAGGAAAGCGCAAAATATGGTCTGAAGCTCAACATCAAAAAAACTAAGATCATGGCCACTGGTCCCATCACCTCCTGGCAAATAGAAGGGGAAGAAATGGAGGCAGTGAGAGATTTCACTTTCTTGGGTTCCATGATCACTGCAGATGGTGACAGCAGTCACGAAATTAGAAGACGCCTGCTTCTTGGGAGAAAAGCAATGACAAACCTAGACAGCATCTTAAAAAGCAAAGACATCACCTTGCCAACAAAGGTCCGTATAGTTAAAGCTATGGTTTTCCCAGTAGTAATGTACGGAAGTGAAAGCTGGACCATCAAGAAGGCTGATCGCCGAAGAATTGATGCTTTTGAATTATGGTGCTGGAGGAGACTCTTGAGAGTCCCATGGACTGCAAGAAGATCAAACCTATCCATTCTCAAGGAAATCGGCCCTGAGTGCTCACTAGAAGGACAGATCCTGAAGTTGAGGCTCCAGTACTTTGGCCACCTCATGAGAAGAGAAGACTCCCTGGAAAAGACCCTGATGTTGGGAAAGATGGAGGGCACAAGGAAAAGGGGACGACAAAGGATGAGATGGTTGGACAGTATTCTCGAAGCTACTAACATGAGTTTGGCCAAACTGCGGGAGGCAGTGAATGATAGGCGTGCCTGGCGTGCTCTGGTCCATGGGGTCACGAAGAGTCGGACACGACTGAACGACTGAACAAGCAGAAATACATTGCACCAGTGGCAGAGGACACGATTATGCGACAGCAATGAATGAAGCCATAATTCTGTTTACTAGATATTACTTACACTAGGAGAACAATTGAGTGTGATCATTGAAAGTGACCATGGGGATTACTGGGAGATGTTTACTTGAGCACTTTTATTACATTTTCTTTATAAGTCTTTATTGAGCCAAGGCATACGACAATAAAACTGGATTATGTTTTTATCTTCTATTTCAGTTTAGAGTTATAAGGTTAAATATTAATAGTTTTTTCTCACCAGCCTTAAAATATCTAATTATCACTAAGCAACATTTATTATATTTGGAGGGACTTATCTCATATTTTTGCTGATTTTTTTTATTTAAAAAATACATTACTCTATCTATAACTACACTACTGGTATGTTCTGTGATGTACACTAGTAGTTTTTAAGCTGTGCTCAGGGCAAGCATTCTTGGACAGCTCTCTTGATCCCCTAACTCTTGCAGGACCATTGTTGGTGCCTGCCCTTGGGGCACCTTGGAATAACAGAATTGTGGAGTTGTAGAATTGGAAGGGACCCCGTGCAATGCAGGCTCTCAACTAAAGCATCCATGGTCATCCAATCCTTGCTGAAAAACCTCCAAATCTTAAAATTATTGAAATGTTCCAGCCATTAAGTGGGTCTGAAAGCGACCATTTAAATCTCCCGCAATGCAGTTTCATTCTGACTTATTGTCAGAAATTTAATGGATGCTTGTTCAGTTAGCATATGCAAATACCATACAAACCTGTGTGCAAACTTCTGTCCTCTTTTTGGTTTATTATTATTATTATTATTATTATTATTATTATTATTATTATTATTATTTATTATGCCGAGGGCCTTCTGGCAGTTCCCTCGCTGCAAGAAGCCAAGTTACAGGGAACCAGGCAGAGGGCCTTCTCGGTAGTGGCACCCGTCCTGTGGACATCCCACCAGATGTCAAAGAGAAAACCAACTACCAGACTTTTAGGAGACATCTGAAAGCAGCCCTGTTTAGGGAAGCTTTTAATGTTTAATAGATTATTGTATTTTAACATTTTGTTGGAAGCCGCCCAGAGTGGCTGGGGAAATTCAGCCAGATGGGTGGGGTATAAATAATAAATGATTATGATTATGATTGTGATTATGATTTGGTGGGGGTGGCTACCCTGGCAGAAACTCCTCCTTGATTCTTTTGTTTGTTTCCCAACTGTGCACACATCTACACACATGCATAGAGAATTTTCTCCAGTAAAGTGGCAGAGGCTTTACTCTGTCAGAAGTCCAGAAAGGCTAAGGACATCCCTGCGAGGTGGAACCCCAAAACATGGAAACCCCAAACACACAGGCAACTGCTCCTTAGCCTGATTATATTATACCTGTGTGAAAAGAGTTGTGAACTCCTGGTACACACACCTTGTGTGAACGAATAGAACTTTTTGCCATTTTGTGTTGGGTTTGGAGTTCTGAAGCTTGGGTTGTATGATGCTTGCTTTTTCCTTTAAAGGTTCTTCTGCATAGGAGGGTCAAAAGTTAAAGGTACATGGGGATGTTTAGCTCCAGAAGGACAAAGGAAACTTCCAATTAAGGGGAAATAGAAACATAACCAAGATACTGCTCTCCTCCTGATTGGTTAAAAGGTTGGAAGGGGAAGTGAAAATATTGTATGTAGGTCAAGCTAGAAAATAGGATACTAAGAAAGTTATGGAGTCAAAAACCAAGGAGTTGGAGTTGAAAAGCTGCAAGTAAATAAGGAGGAGCAATAATTTCCACCTCTCCCTAAAGGGCAGTACTGTGTTTGTGTGTTAATTGAATGGTACCGCCACAGCTATTCAGCATTCAGCAGGTAGCAGACACCACCAGGCTCCAGGATCACCAAAGCAAGCAGCCTCACAAGCTGCTCAGCAATAGTGCTTCAGTCCACTTTCCTACCTGCCCATTGCAATTCAAATCAAAAAGACCAGACCTACCAGAAGCCAAACAAATTAAGGGCAGTATGGAGTAACTGGGAAAAGGTACACCCAAGGCCAACTAAGGAACACCCCAAAACTTCTATTTCATCTCTCATCTCTCCTAGCCAAGGATGGGAAGGGGCAGATGCTACCAATGAAGAAGAGGATGAGCTCAGGGTGGCATTGCCTATAAAAAGTGCATGCCAGCTCCCAAGCTGATTGGCTCAACAGACTCACATGTTCTCTTTCCTTCATACCCTTCCTGCTTCACAGGGTGTGTGTGTGTGGGAGGGCAATCTTCCCCCATCAGAAGGACAGGAATGGCATTCTATGTTCAGTCTCTGGAAACATCGGACTCTTGAACCTGTTCCAGTACATTTCGTTAAGAGAGCCTAGCAAATGATTTAAATTAGTTCCAAACACAACTAGTTTGCCTTCAGCTCTTGAGATAATTAGTGTCAAAATATTTAGCACCCTATCATTCAATACCTATAACATATGCTGCAAGACTGGCATCAATAATTAAAAAGTAGCTGCAACTTTACAGTATTGTGTGTGTGCGTATGTTTTCCACAGCAATTGGCTTGGATTTCTTGTTGTTTTACAAGCAAATTGCTCATTAGAAGCAAATGCTGTGTGTCCATAAATTTATGCACTAGGGAGCTGGAGAGTACATCTTGTGCCAGATTTTGAAATCTGGCATCCATAATGTTTGTGGCTCATGTTTAAGGGGGTGGGACACAAATAATTTGTAAAATATAATTTAGCGGAGGCAGGGGAGAGAGAGGGGGGCCAGGCAAGCCTCTTTCACCCAAGCAATGGCTGGATCTGCCACCTGCTTTCTCTCACCCCAGGTAAGCTTTTTTGAGGGTGGGACAGGGGGAAAGAATCAGCCTGGGGGTAGGGAAGGAAGCAAGCTGAAAAGTGCCTAATCGCCCACCCAGAAGGATTGCAAAATTTGAGATTTTCAATTCATTTTCAGATCCCACAGCTTGCTGCTTTTCATGAACAGTCTTTCCCTGCTTGTTTCCTGACCTCCAGCCCCCAAACAGGAGCAGTTTTTTTTCTAATTATCATTGGTGGTAATAATAATAATAATAATAATAATAATAATAATAATAATAATAATAATAATAATAATAATTTATTTCTACCCCGCCCATCTGGCTGGGTTTCCCCAGCCACTCTGGATGGCTTTCAACAGAATGTTAAAAACAGAATAAAACTTCAAACATTAAAAACTTCCCTAAACAGGGCTGCCTTCAGATGTTTTCTAAAAGTCAGATAGTTGTTTATTTCCTTGACATCTGATGGGAGGGCATTCCACGGGGCGAGTGCCACTACCGAGAACGCCCTCTGCCTGGTTCCCTGTAACCTCACTTCTCGCAGGGAGGGAACCGCCAGAAGGCCCTCGGTGCTGGACCTCAGTGTCCGAGCTGAATGATGGGGGTGGAGATGCTCCTTCACGTATACTGGGCTGAGGCTGTTTAAGGCTTTAAGAGTCAACACCAACACTTTGAATTGTGCTTGAAAACAGACTGGGAGCCAATGTAGGTCTTTCAAGACCTGTGTTATATGGTCTCAGTGGCAACTCCCAGTCACCAGTCTAGCTGCTGCATTCTAGATTAGTTGCAGTTTCTGGGTCACCTTCAAAGGTAGCCCCACGTAGAGTGCATTGCAGTAGTCCAAGTGGGAGATAACTAGAGCATGCACCACTCTGGCAAGACAGTCTGTGGGCAGGTAGGGTCTCAGCCTGCATACCAGATGGAGCTGGTAGACAGCTGCCCTGGACACAGAATTAACCTGTGCCTAGTATTGTACTAAAAATGGAAAACACAGAAGAAGCAAGCAAATATTATGTGGAATGAGTGCAAGACTAACTAAAGAGGACTGTCTTGCATGCACACTCAAAAAGACCTTTCAGATACTTTGGACCTGTGCAGCACATGGTATATATCAGAGTTTTGCTTCACTTAAAGAGTGCTCTCACATTAAGCTGTACCTAAGCAACAAGTCATCTCTACCTAGGCTCAGCTACTCATTACATAGGATGCTGACATAGCTGCATTGTCAATAACCACTTACCACATCATTGCAGCTACGCATAAGGCATTTGGCTGTGATTTTTAACTAATATGGAGGGAAAGCCTCCCAGCTCAAAGACTATAAGAGCCATTGATTGATTATCTCTGTGATTAGCATGTTCTTCCCTAATATGACCTATTATGCTTTATGGAAGCTCCTCATGATAATTCATTTTTTTTTAAACAGAATTTATTAGCATTTTCATAATATAACACAAACCCAACCCCACACCTACAAATACAAAAACAAATACAAATACACATAATGTCAGGATTATTCTTCTTATTTATATACCTTGCAAAAAAAAAAAATTCTAGTTCTGAATCTTGACGTTTGACTTCCCCCGCCTATTCACCTTCGGTTTTAAATCAATATACTATTTCCTTAACAACTTTTCTGTATAAAATTTTTTAACTTTACTTAAAAAAAAAGGACACAATTGTCTTAATCTTTGCATTATAACCTAAATCATAACCAAATATTCTTATAGCTAAACTTATTTCTTCTATCCTTTATCATGCTGCTTTTGACTTAAGATTCAATATCTCCTTACTTATTTAAAATAAACTTGTAATTAACAGACTTCACACTCCGATTTCGGATACCATGGCAGACCATTTGGATTATACATTTAATACTTCAACCCACTCCCCCTCTGTCCATTGTCTTTTTCTGTCTTTCACCAGAACCAAATCTCCAATTGTCTTCCTCTGAGTGTCCACAGATCCAGGCAACATCCACAACAAACCCCGCATCGAGCCTCAGGGTGTTCATCACCTCCATTCTGGGCTCCTCCGTTTCTTTTTCTTCTTCTTCTTGTAGAAATCTTAATTCCATGTCCCTTGCCCCCGAGCTGCCACCTCGGAGTCTGGATATTGTAAATTTTCCCGTTCCAGGGCTGCCACCCCCAGAAATCGGTTCCTTTTCCCGGATTTGCCCAGCCATTTCAAACCATCCTTCAAGCGCCCCTCCCAGCTCTTTGCCAAGGTTTGATTCCATTGTGTAAAACTTTTGAAAAGCCTCCTCTGTGGAAAGTAAGTCTTTTTTATGTATAATTCCACTCAAAACTTGTAGTTTCCGATTAAGCAGTTCCAGCTTCAAGACAGTGAGCATTTCCTCATCCTTTAAACCAGAGTTCAATACCAGTGCGAGCACAAAGTCCAGCATTTTAGAAGGGAGGGTGAGTATCAAGTTTCAGTTCCTGTCTCTTCCTTCCTTTGTTTCAGTTTTTTCCCACGACAGTCCAAGTCGTCGCAATTTCTCCGAAGCCGGAGTATAAAGACCAAAACTTCAAATGGAGATATTTTTTCCCCAGTTAACCCCCGAAGGGAAATCTCAACAGTCTCAGTTTTCAAATTCCAGATACTTTCTATCGATTGTTGTAGCAGCAGTCACTTAAAGAGTTAATTTCTTTCATCTCCCGAAGGGAGGGAGGCGGGCTGCCTTTCTTCTTTCCCCCAGATCGTTCCAGGAATACAAAGAGTCAATCAAATACTCACAGCCTCTGGGTTCTTATCAGCTCGTTAAAGACAGGTAGAACTTAGACGCTCATCACAGGCTTTGTCGCCGCATTTACATCCCGGTTGGGGCATGTCCCCTATAGCCCGGCTCCGTCGTCCCTTCACCCCCACTCCCCCTTTACAGGGGGAGCGGGGGAAGGGTTCGGAGCCACAACGGGCACAGCCGGGGAGCCCAGGGTGCGGGACGCTCTTCCCGCACCCCAACCGGAGCCCCGCTATGCGGCTGCAGGGCTCCTAACCCCCGGGATGGACTGGGTGCTTCGCAGCCGAAGCAGCCCACGACCACCCGCAATGGCGTCAGGTAGGTTAGGTTTACTGAATTTATGAGAAACTTCCTACAACAAAAAACCCCAAAGTGACTTGCAACAAGAATACAACATAGTAATAAACTGCATATTAAAAACATAGTCAAGAGTCGAAACATCCCATCATTGGTGTTGGCTTTGTTGTTCAGTCGTTCAGTCATGTTCGACTCTTCGTGACCCCATGGACCAGAGCACGCCAGGCACGCCTATCTTTCACTGCCTCCCACAGTTTGGCCAAACTCATGCTAGACAAAAAAGTACTTTCCTGGTGCCAAAACAATGAGTTTTTTTTTTTTTAAGCATTTTATGATGTGAGAAGCTAACAATAGATTCACATTTGCTCACTTTCAAAATTACTATTTGTGATCAGATCAGAAGAATCTTTATTTGAATCAGCCACTAGCCTTAGCAAATAAATAAAATACAATGTACTGAAGATAGAGGTAAAGGCTTAGCTATACAAAATACATTGTACTATTTGTGATCTTCTGCCATCATCCAAGAAGGAAAAGAAAATACAAATGAGAAGTAGACTTGGAGTGGGGGGAGGGTTCCATTCAATTTTTTATGAGAATCTGCCTAATTCGCAATCAATATAAAATTTATGTATTACTGGATTGTAAAAACAAACAAACCTCAAAACAGTTTACAAAAATTACAGAACAATGAAATTATCAGTTAAAAAAACCAACCAGTTAAAAACAACAATTTAAAACCTTCAAAGAATAATTAAAGTCAACAATAAATTAAAAAACACATGCCAACATTTTATTGCGTGGTCAGACGGAGTCCCCCAAACCCCAAGCAGCCCCTGAGCGGAATAATGACACAAGACAACGTGCTATGGGATTGAAATTGGCCACAACTTTATTAAGATTCAGATGTAGGGAAACCTTGGCTCAGGCATTGGGTGTTATCCTTCCCAGCCCCCCAGCCAGACATCTGGGTAACTTCAGGGTTATCCAGTATGTGAGGGATTGGGCTAGCTCTGGAGAACATATGTTCAAGCAGATAGCCCGCCCCCCTGTTCGCCGCCACTGGAGGGGGTGGGCAATGACAACCTTGGCGTATGGCCAATGCCTCCCTCCAAGACCCCTTTAGCGGGAACCTGGTAATATGTGTGAATCGCTTAGATATTTTGTTATTTTAAGCAGTATATAAGCTTTGAAAATATTATGTGATGTTTCTCCAACCTTTGGAAGTATGAAATGTTGGTTTGGATGGTTCTGGGCTGGCACAAAGAAGCAGTGGAAAATATTTTCCCCTACTTAGTTCAAAATAAATGGCCCTGAATTATGCCTCCTCAGAACTGTTTTAAATTGCTGCTTTCCTTCAAAACTTGAAACCCTGCTCCTCCTAGTTAGTGCTTCAAATATCTTTTGGAGGTCTATATGGGCCACCTACAATTCCTCTAGAGTAAATGTTCTCCCTTTTATTACAAAAGACATTTTCTTTAAGTTAATAATAAAAAAAACTTCTCATACAAAGGGGCAGTAAGGTTTTTTTCCTTCAAAGGGATGAGTTCTTTGGCAATCCCTTTAGAAATCAAAAAGAAATTGCTGTAACTGATCTCTCTTTTCTGCTCCTGAGCCTCAAGCGCAGCTGCCAGTTCCCAATACAATTGGTCTTCTTGCAGTTATGTTAACAGCATTCATGACAGAGGAAAGCAAGAAAGAAGGGGGGGGTGGAAGAGGGAGAGAGCCAAGGCAATGCTGTAATGCCACATGAGTTTAAAGACAGGCACACCAGGATGCAGTGTTTTGTTTGGAACACAGGTAAGAGCAAGCGACTCAAGGGCGGGGCTAGATGAAGGCAGTTACCAAAGCAAAATGGCAGAGGATGGACTGAATACTCCACTCTGAGATAGATAAAGTAAGTCAGAAGTAGACCACATCCGCATAACACATTTAAAACACTCGTATACTACTTTGGCATGGGTTTCCCCCAAAGAATCCTGGGAACGCTAGTTTGTTAAGGGTGCTGACTCCTTCTTCCCCTCACAGAGCTTCAATTGTCAAAGTGGTTTTACAGTCCATCCCTCTTCCCAGGGAACTCTGGGAATGATTGCTCTTTGAGGGGAACAGGGATCTCCGACAACTCTCAACCCCCATAGCAAACTGCAGTCCCCAGGATTCTTTGACAGACACCATTACTGTTGAAGTGACATCATAATGCTTTAAATTTAAGGTGCAGATGTGACCATAGTTTCTGGGCCCAATTCAAAGTGCTGGTTTTGACTTACAAAGCCTTAATGGCTCGAGACTACAATACCTCATGGACCGCCTGCCCCCATATGAACCGAGCCAGACCCTGCAATCATCACCTGAGGCCCTTCTTTGGGTGTCTCCCTCATGAAGTGGCAACATGTGTGTTATGTATTGAAGTTCTCACCCTAGGCCACTAGGGGTGTGTGTATATAGTTCATTCTGCTGCAGTTTTCACTCAGGTCCGCATATGCAAAAGAAGGATTGTAAAGGACGTTCAGGGATTGGTTAACTGCGGAAAGTTGTTACTGTTGCTTTGTAGCTGAGTTCTATATAAGCAGGCTGCTGAGGCCTTCAGCTCAGTTCTGTTCCAGCCTGAGAATAAACAATAGCTGTTTGGAAATCACTGTGTCATCTGCTGTGTCCACCCACGACTTAACAATGGGAACAGGTCTTTTCTTCAGTGGTGTGTTTTGCTTTTGTTTTATTATGTATTTTGTATTCTTATGTTGTGAACCACACTAAGCTCTTCAGATGAAAGAGAGTATACAAATTTAATTAACATCATCATCAACAACAACAACAACTGTTGTAGCATAATGGCTGTTTTGCCAACCCTCTACAGCAGTGATAGGAAACCTCTTTTCAGACTAATGGCTGCTTTATCCTCTGGGCAACGTTCTGGAAGGACACATACTGATGGTGGGTGGGCCCAGAGGCTAAAGTGTGTGGAACTACATTTTACTTTCGTATTGCATTCTTACACACCCTCTCTATCCTTCATCCAGACAAGCAAAAGGTGTTATCAGAATGCATTGCAGCCAAGCAAAAACACTTAAGGGAGACATGAAGAAAAGCTGGTGAAAGGTATGACCTGGAAAGAGGGAATGTGGTTAGGGAGGAAATGTGTCCTGAAGAGAGTTCTGAAGGCTGGCTAGAGAGTCCTGGAGGACCACATTCCACTCCCAGGCCTGAGGTTCTGCACTCCTCCTCTATGGTGTGACAAGGTTCCTCTGCTGTCCAGCAGAGCAAGAGTAGAACCAAGGCAACAACCATGTAACCAATCGTCATATTAGGAGCTGGGTAGAAGGAAATGTTTAAAAGATGACACTGTTATTTCACTGGAGAATCAGTTTTGGTTGCTTCTCCTGAATAGGGCACAGGTAGGAGAGTTCTTGTGCTCATTAGCACTGATTGCAAATCCTGTTGGAATCAGTTGCACTCAGCACGAATCATCCATTTGGTGCTGACTGCAAACTGTCTTTGGCAGGGAACTTCCTTTGCAGGCCAACTTGAGTTCAAGCTGGGCTGCAAAGGAAGAAACTGGAAGCACACTTGATAGTAGAAGAGTTTGGATTTGATATCCCGCTTTATCACTACCTGAAGGAGTCTCAAAGCGGCTAACATTCTCCTTTCCCTTCCTCCCCCACAATAAACACTCTGTGAGGTGAGTGGGGCTGAGAGACTTCAAAGAAGTGTGACTAGCCCAAGGTCACTCAGCAGCTGTATGTGGAGGAGCGGGGACGCGAACCCGGTTCCCCAGATTACGAGTCTACCGCTCTTAACCACTACACCACACTGGCTCCTCCCAATTATGCACTCCCAATTATTTCCTTTGAAGATGGGTCACCTGGCATCATAGTGGTGTCAGCCAATTGACAGGTGGGCAGCCCCACCCATCTGTCAAAGTAGCCCATAGAGGGTGGGGGTGCAGAGGATCCACCCTACCTGCTGCACATTGTTTATCTCTGGTGTATATGAAATGATGATACAAACTGATGGGGAAAGTTTTCTATGAAGCTAACCTGTAAAGAGAGTTGCATCCAATTAGTGGAGCTATTCCTATCCCACCATTGCCTGGGGTAAGTGGTTACAATCAATACCAGGTTCTTTAACTTATAATGTTTTGATCCATGTTCTCTACCCATTGATTTACCTTTGATGCCTCAATCAAACTGTTGTTTATAACAATAGCAGCTTTAGCTAATCTCTCAGAAATAATGAGATTAATCACAGTAAGCAGTACAGAAACCTTGCTTTGACTGCTTCTACCTCTTCAGGGACAACAAACTTCATTTTCAATGTAAGAGAGGGAGAAATATTTGGTTTTGTCTTTTGAGTTTTGTCTTCTTCAAAGTCCTTCATTATATGTTCAATATGCAAGATTCCACCACAACCACTTGCGAGATTTGCAGTGGATATAGAACTCTTAGCCATATTTCTTAACATTAAAAGAAAAATCTAAATGTTATTATTAAAAATAGGCATACAATGCTCCAAAAATCACCTAAACATTTTGACCAGCTTATTCAATTCCAAAGGTAAATGCTATACATTGTAAACCATTATTTCTAAGATGTTGTTTGGCATCCCTTCCAGCCCTTCAATTTGATGATTCTTTTATTCCAAATCTTCTCTTTTAAAAATGAAATTGGGGTGGGGGGGGATCTTTTCAGCAACTTCCAAGACAAAGACATTCACATCTTAAGTTCTCTTTTTAGGCAAGGAGAACTAAAGCAAAGCAAAGGGAGCCATCTTGAGCCATAAGGATGGCGAATCCTCCAAAATCCCAATTTGGACATTACCAACCCTAGTTTTGTGCTTTTTTATTTTGGAACCAATCCAGGTCACTGTTCTTACAATGACTCTTAAGAACAGAAGACCTGCAACAGCACTCACCCCTCCTATTGTTTCCAGCAACTGATATCCAGAAACATACTGTGTGCAATAGTGGAAGCAGAATATAGCCATCAGGATTAGAACCCTTGTGTTTTGAGGGTTCTGTGTCCTCACCTGCCAATGAGGAGATGGCTGCAAAAGGGATTGCAGGGTTTAAAACAGGGTCAAGAAACTGTGGCCTTTCAGTTGTTGTTTTACTTAAACATCAATCAGTCCTAGCCATCATGGACAACGGTAAGTGAAGTTCTGAAGTGCAGCAACATCTGGAGAACCATAGGTTTTCCATCCTTGGTTTAGAAGTTAGAGTGAGTTCAAAGGGGGCAGAAGTTCAAAAAACTCCCTCCTCCAGTCTCAACCCTTCCCTATTGATTCCTCCCCAGCAAGATTCTAAACACATGCTTGCGGAGTAAAGTAGGAGAAAGCAGGTGGGAAGAAGGTTGCAGGGGGAAAGCAGGGGGTAGGGGAGAAGTGAAGCGTGCTCATTTACCCTGATTCCTTCCCCACTGCACATCACCACGTCTCTCGGAGCTTTAGAAGCAACATGGTGCAAGCCTATCTTACATTGTGTCCAATTATGCATCCACACACAGGGAAACAAATCAAGAAAGCCAGCAATGCTGGTTCACATTTTGGAAGTCCCAATCTCTCTTTCTTTTTGTGGTTTTCTCTGCTTCCCAGTCTAGTCTTGGCTCAGCATGCCTTTTGAAACCAGACAAGGCTTGCCTCTTGCATTAGCAGAGATCAATCTTGAGTTGAGAAATCCATTCTTGGAATTGACCTTTTGAAGTGGCAGCCATGGAGTCTTCAGGGAAACCTCTCTTGGTTCCAGAGCTCTGAATTCAGCCCAATCATTCAACGACATGATCGAGGGCACAGAAAGAGCAAAAAATCCAATTGCCGTTCAGGGTGCCGGCAACTATTAAGCTTAGCGAGCACGGCTAAAGCTTCAGTTGTGCTTTTGACTGCAGAGCTGATAAATAACTTTCCAAGTGTAATTAATAATCACAACAGCCTGTCCAGAAAATGGAAAATGAGAAGGTCAAGGGCAATGATTAATCCAAAATATCCCCTAATGTACCAGACTCCTGTGGTCATTTTAGCACATGTTTAAAATGGTGATGTGCTCATTCAGACTTGCAGTTGCCCTAAAGCAAGAGTACAGAGATTATGCGCCCCCCTCTGATGTTTTATATTACACACATCAACCTCAGCTAGCATGACCAATGGTGAGGGGAAGAGCTGTGGTCCAGGGGTAGAGCATCTGATCTGCACGCAGAAAGCCCCAGGTTCAATTCACTGCATCTCCAAGTGGATCTGCAAGACACCTCTATCTGAAATCCTGGAGTGCTGGTTCCAATCATTATAAACAATACTGAGCTAGATGGATCCCAATGGTCCGACTCAGTATGAGCCAGTTTTCTATGTTCAGGACATGATAGAAGATGCAGTTCAGAACAGCCGGCTCTTTTTTATATTCTTATTACTCCATGAACAATAATCTGTGCATTGGGGGACTCACCCAGAACTGCATTAGTAGAAGACAAGAACAGGGCATCTCAGAAGTGTTTCTCAGAAGTGCCCCTCCATTTTTTTGTTGTTGTTGTTGAATGGGTGGAGGAGGGACCAGCCCATCCCCATCATGTCCACTAGATCCACCCTCCTCACTTTCATTTATCTGGCAGCAGGTCTGAACAGGGACCTTATGCATCTACTGTACATGTGTAGACCCTGTGCAATCAAGGATTCTGATGGCATGATTGAGAGCCTGCACCCATAATAATTAGTACAAACCTTCCCAAATGACCTTTTTATTAAGCATGTATCCTGCATCGTTTTACAAGACCCTTACAGAGCATCCATTCTTATTTGTACAGAGGTTATATGACTTCCTCTCAATTGATGGTTATCCCACACATTCTAGCAGATCTTCCCATCACTTTCCTCACTCTTATTTTTTTTTAAGGGGAAGGAAGTGGGTTTGTGGAGCCAAAGCACTTTAATCCATTTTAATTGTGGAAACCTATATACTGGAAACCCTGATGTTGGGAAAGATTGAGGGCACAAGGAGAAGGGGATGACAGAGGACGAGATGCTTGGACAGTGTTCTCAGTGTTCTCGAAGCTACTAACATGAGTTTGACAAATTTTGATTGCTCAAAATTGGAAAGGGGAGAAGATCCCAACAATTGAGGATTGGCAGATTAAATTAGTAGAATATATGAATTTAGCAAAGATGAGAGCAGCGATTAGAAATGTCCCAAAACAAAAAATTAAAAGCGAGTGGAGATATGTGGAGGATTACTTGATTAAAGAAGGTATAAAAACAGAATTGGTGATTTGTCTAGAATGAGACACACAAGGGAATATATAGATGGATAGTATATTATATGACAGATTGATGCATTTGCTAGATGGTGGTATTGTATTGTATGTTGAGGAAAAGTAAGAAATGTTAAAACGTAGAGGGAAACGATATACAAATGACGGGGAGTCATTGTTTTTATTTTTCATTTTTTATTTTCATTTTATTTGTTGTTTTTTGGGGGGATTATTGGCTATTTTTTGTGATTGTGTTTGTATTGTATGATTTGCATTTTCTTTGTTGTATATTTGTGTGTGAATGTATTCTTTTAAAATATTTTGAAATAAAGATTTTTATTTTTTTTAAAGAGTTTGACAAACTGCGGGAGGCAGTGGAAGACAGGAGTGCCTGGCGTGCTCTGGTCCATGGGGTCACGAAGAGTCGGACACGACTAAATGACTAAACAACAACAAATATATATGTGTGTGTGTGTGTGTGTGTGTATACTGAAAGTGACCTATATGGATATGCTAACCCTTCAGGCTTTCTGCTGAATCAAGAAGATAGTAGATATGGCCCTGATACCCCTCATTATGTTCTGGAAACATGTTGAAAGCCACCTTTGAAAAGATTAGACTCCCTTCCAAGCAGCCTGCCAGGGAAGGATCAGGGAGAAGCTGCCATGACCAAAAGCTCCCATATATTCCCTGCCTCTTTGCAGAGCAGGTCTGCCAGCTGCAGATGAAAACTGTGTCTGCTGGGAGAAAGGTGTCTCTGGTTCTGACCCTCCCTGGAACTTTATAATTTATAATTTCAATCCAGATTTGTGTGCCCCAAGCAGATTGTGAGGTGCTCCTTATTGAGAGAGACTAAACCATGTGAATATCTGAGGGTTATGAGTACCATAACCTGAAAACCACTGTGATATTGATGTTCTAAAGTGACGTACCTTGACATTGCAAAACCCAGGTTCAAATTCCCTCTCAGCTATGAAGCTCAACTGGTGACATAGGTCCAGTCACACCCTCTCAGCCTACACTACCTCACAGGGTTGCTGTGAAGATACATTGAGAGGCATGAACCTGATATGCCACCTGAGTTCCATAGAGAGAAGACATGTAGAAATAACACATAAGCATAAGGTACTGCCAAAGAAAATGGAGAGAGATGCCAGACGGCATATGTAATCGTTGGTCTAATAGCAACCTCCCAAAAGTTCTTTGAGAGATCACTGTCAGAAGAATACAAGGCAAGATGAAAGAGAATGAAAGTAGCCAGAATGACATAATGGGAACTGGTGGGGAGGCCACCCAAGAGATGTGTGATCAGTAGGAGGGATTGAAAGCAGCTCCAGTTTAAT
This sequence comes from Lacerta agilis, assembly GCF_009819535.1. Lineage (NCBI taxonomy): Eukaryota > Metazoa > Chordata > Lepidosauria > Squamata > Lacertidae > Lacerta > Lacerta agilis. The sequence goes on along the minus strand of NC_046319.1, from coordinate 41,722,865 downwards.
TGCATTTTATTATTTTATGATAGTGTCCTTTGGGATCTTTTTGCATCAGATGGTAAGGCTGAAATAAAAGCAAATGAGTAATCCACGTCCGCAGTGGGGCTTGAATCCTGGTCTTCCATCATCACTGCCTAACTGGTGTAGTTCGTAGAACTGGAAGGGACTTTGGTGGTCATTTACTTCAACCCCTGCTCCATGCAAGATCTGCACTGCAATCTACAGCACCCCTGACAGTTGGCCACCCAGTCTCTGTTTAAATACCTCCCTCGAAGGAGAGCCCATGATATCCTGCAGGTGTCTGTTGCACTGCTGAACACCTCTTGCCATTAGGAAGCCTCTTCTAATGTTTTTCTGCCATCCCCCCCCCCACCTCAGTCATTCTGCTGCCCTTTGGGCAACAAAAACTGCTCTGTCTTTGACAAGGCAGGAATATGTCACATGCAGTTTTTCCTCCATTTGCAGTGTGCTTCAATTAGAAAATGTAAGAAGAAAGTAGGTGCAATCCAACAGTGTCAACAAAGTTGGTCTTGCTATTGAGCTATTCTACAATGCCAGAGATGCTCTTGACAGATTAAGACTTGGAGAGCAGTGTTCAAATTCCCACTCAGTCATGGGCCTGTCACTAACTCTCAGTCTAACCGACTTCACAAGGTGATTAAACGTGGAAGGGGAGATCTATTTATGCCACCTTGTGCTGTTTTGGGGAAACAGTGGAATAAAAAAGCATTAAATAAACCAACAAATAAATAAATTACCAAATTACAGACAACCAGTTTCAATGTGTTGGGCACATTTATAGAACTTTTTAAAGAGTGGCACACCACCTTGTTACTTTTTTTCCAGGATGATGAGGAACCATTAATGAGTACTCTTTGGGTACCACTCTATTCTTCCTGGTCAGACCACACCTGGAATACTGTGTTGAGCTGTTGGCTTTGGTCAGTCAACCAGCTACAAATCCACCTAACAGTTACCTCATTCAACCCATATTTTATCAGCTTCCTCGTAAGAATATCGTGGGGGGCTTTGTCAAAAGGCACACCACTCCTGGGGGCTTCTGGGAGTACTATTGGTGGTTCACTGCCACTTTTGCCCTTATGGGCCAGCTACGTACACCTTCTCCAGGGTCATTCCCTGCAGCCAGTATTGTGCAGTGGTTAGATTGCTGGACTAGGACCTGGGAGACCAGAGTTTCAAATCCCCACTCAGACATGGAGCTCAGTGGGTGACCTGGAGCCAGTTGCTGCCTCTCAGCATTAAGATTAAATGAGGAGGGCAAGAACCATGTTCCTTGGGAGAGAGGAAAAAAAGTGGAAATAAAATGCAACAAGTAAATAAACTCCAGTTAAAAAGGTCAAGTATCACATGATGACAAAGACTTTGGCCTGAGACTAGAGCCACTATCAGTCAGAGTTGACACTAGTGAGCCAGATGATGTGGTATGAGGCACTACCCTGTGTTCCTGCAAGAGAACAGTTAGATAGTTATTTATGAATTCACTTCTTGGTGGGGAGGAAAGGAGAGAGACGAATATCCTTCCTTCTAGGGCACAAAATCCCTTATGAGGAATGGCACTCCTAGAAAAATCACTGTGGTAACTTGTCTTCCTGGAATCCTGTTTCCTGCAGAAAGTAAAGGGGGAGAATACAGTTAAGATTATCTGTCAACTACCTCACAACTTAAAGGAGACAGCAGTTGTGGAAGCAAAGTCAGCGCTAAGAGGAAAAGTGTTTTCTCTTGAAGATTTGTTGCACGACAGTTAAAATAAATGTGCTTCTAAATGCCATTTGAAAAACCCTGTGACACACCCTTCATCATAAAACTGGCGTGGTATGGCTGGGGAGAAAAAGTGGGAGTGAGAATGCATTTGGCAAGTCTGCTACCTTTCTTTCCCAAAGCCATACACTCAGCACCATCTCTCTCTCCGTATGACAAACCTCCATCTGTTATTTACCAGTTTTCACTGCCATCTCTTTCCCAATGGAACTTGGGAAGGAAAGGCTGGTGACCAGGTGAAAATTCTCAGTTAGTGGTCTTAGCTAATAAATTATTGTTGTTGTGATTATGATTATTACTCTCCCTTTCAAAGAGTTATGGTTCCTAGAGTTCTCTAGGAATAGGGAACAACAATGAAGCCCTAAATTCAATGATCAAATGGTCAATCCCTCTTCATAGGGAACTCTGTGAATCTAGCTTTCTGAGGGGAATATGGGATCTCCTAACAACTCCCAGCACCCTTAAGAAAGTTCCCAAGGTTCTTTGGGGGGAGCCATGCTACTTAAAGTGGTAGGGTACTGCTTTAAATGTATAGTGCAGATGGGGCCCCTGGCTGTAAAGGCAAGCCCTTCCTCACCCACAGATTCTGAGAATTTGCCTACCCACCCTGAATATTATCAGTTTTCCCCAAGACACCTTTTGGGGGAAAGTGTGTGATTTATGGGAGGTTATTAGGTTCTTACATTATACCTCAGGAACGGGAAACCTCAAGCTTGGGGCTGAATGAAGCCCTCCAGACTTCTCCATCTGGCCCTCAGAAATCTCCCTATACCATACTCCCTACACAAGCGCAGCCCCAAACCCAACCCACACCCTTCACTGTCCCTGCTTCACAGCCTCCTTGAGGGTCTTTTGCCTAGCTGAAATACAATGTGATAATGCCTCTTGATTGGCTGGATGAGGGATGAAGAAGGGTGTGTGAGTGTGTGTAGAAAGTAGCCTACTGTAAAATTCATGTTCTTCCTTTATCCACTTTTGCCTCTGGCCCCGCCCACCACTGGCATGTGATTCTCAGAAAGCTCCCAAAAGGGAATGTGACCCTTGGGTCAGAAAAAAAGGTTTCCCATCTCTGCTTTATTGTGTGTGGTGTGTGTGTGTGTGTGTGTGGTGTGTGTGTGTTGTGTGTGTTTCTCTATATAGGTTGTAATGAACAATGGATTCTTTGTGCATGGAAAACAGCTGAGCTTAATACCTTACAGATCTCTCAAAGAGACGTCTGCCTGCTCCCAAATGAATTTTTCCAAAGCGTTGTTCTCCTTTTCGGGCTGTATGCTTTAGAAGCCTCCTGTGGGTTGGAGGAAGTCAGAATGAATTTACACTTTTCCCTACTCCCACCAACCCTCCTCCCCCTTTGTGAGCTTGACAATTATCCCTTTTTATTAGAGAGTGTGGCTGTGATTTAGAGAATACGATTCCGTTTAATACAAGTGAATTTCATGATAAAAGCTCTTCAGGTAACCGAGGCATAACACACACACAAAAAGAATAGCTCTTTTCTTTGAATGTACAAGCCTTTCTTCCCCACAAGAACACTGTCACTTTATCTTAGTACCTGCAAGATTTGCTCCCGTGTCACAATGACTATCTTTCCTCTTTTACATGCTCTTGTGGCTTTTAGAAAGAAAACAAAATCTTATCACTCTAAGAACTGCCCATATTGCATAGATGGGGGGGGAGTTATAGAATGTGGTAGGACTTTACGGTGGGGATGGCAAGTGAGGATACAGTGCCATTCCAAATGTGACTATAAAGTCTTTGGATTTGTTGTTGTAGTCTCATTAAAAAGTGAAATTTTGCACTTCTGAAATTTCCACACTGCAACATCTGAGAAGTGTAACACAAACAGATATTACATTTCAGACACTGAAAGTACAACAGTCCCTGGCAGGGCTTTTTTTTCCCAGCTGGAACTTACCGGAAGAAGAAGAAGAGAAGAAGAAGAGTTTGGATTTGATATCCCGCTTTTCACTACCCGAAGGAGTCTCAAAGCGGCTAACATTCTCCTTTCCCTTCCTCCCCCACAACAAACACTCTGTGAGGTAAGTGGGGCTGAGAGACTTCAAAGAAGTGTGACTAGCCCAAGGTCACCCAGCAGCTGCATGTGGAGGAGCGGAGACACGAACCCGGTTCCCCAGATAACGAGTCTACCGCTCTTAACGACTACACCACACTGGAACTCAATTTCGGCACCTCTCTTAGAATGGCCATTCTAAGAAAATGAGGGAGGTATTCATGATAAGAAAATGAGGGAGGTATTCATGATGAGTTACAGCACCTCTTTTTCTAGAAAGAATAGCACTGGCCCCTGCTCAGACCATGTCCCCCCAGACATCAATTCTGCCTTTGAAATCCCAGTAATGTCCAGGGAAATCCGGGCGTATGGCAGCCCTAAAGAAGCCATAGTGTATTCTTGGGGAATCCAACTTATCCTCTCCTCATACTCCCACCTCCCAGCATGGCAACAAGGAAAAATTTGGAAGCTTTCACTTCTATTTTTTTATTAACCACAGCATCTTGTGTTAATTTTTCTGAAACAAACCAACTTCAAAGTGTGGTTTATGAAGCTGCCTTCTTTCAACAAACCATAGTTAAGATAACCACAGTTTAGGGCTTGCACCTAACACTAAACTGTGGTTAACTGGTGATAACTGTGGCATCCACAATGCACTCACTGTAGAAATGATGACATGAGAAATTGGGGGAGGGGGGAATCCCAGCCACTGGTTTGCCTCTGACCCTTAATTATTTATCACAAATTATGCTCAGACTCTTATGCACATCAAACAACACAGCTCATACCTACATATTGCAGAGTTGGAGACTACATCAATCAAGGTGTGCTTATGCAGGATTCTGTTCACAAGTTCCAGTCAAGGCATGGAATGTTGTGACCTGCAGACATGATCCCATCCTCCCTCCATGGCCATTTCTCATAGAGGTTTTAGTTAAGATTGCAGGGAGTTGGACTAGATGACCACAGGGGTCCCTTCCAACTCTACAATTCTACTATTCCATGATTCTATGATTTCTAGCCTGTTTCACTGCCTCCAGAGCTAATATGATTTACTTAGATCTAATTTGATCTAAGGCAGGGACAGCTAATGTCAAACCCTCCAGATATTGTTGGGCTACAACTCTCATCATCCCTGACCATTATCCATGCTGGCTGAGGCTGATACAAGTTGTGGTCCAGCAACATCTGGCAAGCATCACATTGACTACCCCTGACCTACATTACAGGTGTGTCTCCATTCAAGCTATTCTCAAGATCTGTATACTGTTTGGGAGGTTAAAGTCATGCATGGAAAGTTTACCAAATCACCAATCTTCCCTGAGTTCTCTCTTTCTTTCTCTCTTTCTCTCTCCAATAGCTTCATCTGCAAAGTGGAATTTTACAAAGAGCAGAACAATCCGAAAAGAAAGAAACCCAACTCTACAAAGTTCATGCTGCCTGAATTTAATTGGAACCATTCCTCCCTGCACTATTTATCAACAAAGAATTCTGTTTCCCAATACTCAGCATGTAGCCAGTGCCACTTACTGGAGTTTAAATGTTCAAGGAGTGTGCACTGCCAAAAATGACCGCATTACCCAGATACTTTCCTGCATCTCATTAACAGAGTTTCATGTGAAGGGAAAAAAAGAGCAACGTTTGATTTTTGTTTCAACTTGGACACAGGATGGGATTGCAATAATAATGGCTGTCAAAGGCATGAAATGCCCACAAGGATTTGGTTAGAGACGTTACAGATGGAAATATCTACATGTCCTGCCAAAATACCCACAAGTAATCTTTTTAAAGTTTAGAACCTCTCTGTCTTGCTGTGTGTGGGATACAATAGTTCCTAATATCTGGCATGGGGAGAGGAAAGCCTCCAGGACACACTGGGGTGGGTGGCTTAGAGCATTGGGGGGATTTCTTTCAAAATCTTTCAATATAGTACTCCTTTGTCTGAAAGAACGCTACAGTATTCCAATCTAATAAGCAAAAACCACAGTTAGCTAAACTGTGTCTCAACCCTTTTTGTGGGGAAAGGAGGGGGGGTGGAGTACTTCTCAGCAACAGACTTTTCTGTGTTCTTCCTGAATTAGTTCATAAGAACCCAGCCACACTGGAAAAGAAGGGACTTGGGTTTGGGTGGAGTTTTTAATCAGGTAGGTGGAATCAGACCTAGAACTGCGGTTGAGAACATTCAGATGGTCATTTTCCCTTCTGGGAAGGACCAGAGGCGAAAGACCTCTGTTTTTATCAGGTCAGTGGGATCAGACCTTAAACTTGGAACCTTTTTGAGACTGGGGGTCGCATTCCCTTCTGGGTTTCCTTCCAAGGGGCACATGATAGCTGTAGATGTGGCCAGAAGCAAAAGGCTTAGTCCTGGTGAGGTTGGCAGGTAGATGGCATAAGATATAGAATGAAGGCTATGGAACAAGATTTAATACTGTAAGTTAACCCTAAGACTGAGCCACACACACCCCTTCCACTTTCCTGAAAATATTCTACCCCAGGAAAAACATGGGGGGGGGGGTATTTTCTGCTGCTTTCATATGGAGTAGGCTTCCTCTGAAATTTTCAAGAGAGGGGTTGCGTAACTTATCTTACTGCATCTCACCAGGAAGCTTTGCAGAGAACCTCATGTTGCTTCCAGCTGGCCATACTTCTCAGAATGCCTTGGAATCAGTGTGGTGCAAAGCGACATGATGTGCTGCTGTCAATCGCCACTAACCCTGATTGCTATGTTCTACCTCCACTGTCAGAAGCAGTATGACTGTGGAAGGTCGTGTGGGTCCAGAATTGGCCTCCAAAGTCACTTACGGACTCACTTTTAAAAACGTGTTATGGAAGACAATCTTACTTGGCTGCGAGCTATCGCCAAAGAAGAAGAAGAAGCTTGCAGGAAACTGTAGGAAGGGAATGTGCTCTTGTGCTCATGTCCTGTTTGTGGGCTTCCTAAGGGCTCCTAGTTGGCTCTTGTGAGAACAGGATGCTGGACTGGACAAGCCATTGACCTGCTCCAGCAGGCTTGGCTTATTTTCTTATGACACTGAGCCCAAGGCACTCACAGTGCTTGATCTACATACAGCCCCTGGACCCCAAAGCCAGAAATGCTGGTGTAAGCCTTGAAAAAAATGCCAGAAATGTGTGACAACCTTTGTTGCTGTTGTAAGAATGCTGGTTTTACCCCTTTAAATATTTTTAAGCAGATTCCTCTCTGCTTATAATGGAAGATTTTTATACCTGAATAATGCATCTTCTTCTAACATAAAGGAACAGCATGGGGTATCTAGCTGTTTTAATAATCCCCCTGAGGGCACAACATTTTCTTTTCCCAATTGATTCTTTTTGTCCATTCTACCCACACAACTGCAGTTCAGACAATTCCTTTAAAAAAAAATCATCTGTTTTCACTTCTGTTGGCAAAACAGAAAGCCTTTGGGGTCATTTGTTTATTACTGAAGGCACTCTTGAAATTCACAATTTTGCTGAGAGCACCAATCATCTAAGAACTATTGAAATATCCAACAATTCACACAGTAAAGAACTGATTGCTTACGTATCAGGCAAAGTGTCAACATACTAAGAGTGAAGACAGATAGGCAATATCAAGGCTGCATACATGCTATACATTTAAAGCACATTTCATCCGAAGAATCCAGAGAACTAGTTTGTACTCTTTGGAATATGTTTTAAATGTATGGTGTGTACACAGCCCAAGTATGGAGGAATTGGTTGAACACTTTTCCTGTCAGTGTCTGCTCAGATGTAAGCAGCACTTAATTCAGTGGGAGTTACTTCCAGGTAAAACATGCACTGGACTGCAGCCTTTGTCTATCACATATTGTTGACGAGCATCTCAGAAATCTCTCATTTGAGTCTCATTTCTGATTATGTCCAGATTGAATTGTGGAATATATTCCTCATTATATGCTGTGAAGTTCAATTTCAGTGCAAGCTTGTTGTACATTTCTCTATCATTACTGGAGTGGAGACAGTATTGGTTGGATTTGCAGGAGAGAGAAAAAATTGATTATTGACTGGCAAACTCCAGTAAGAACATCATTAGATTAACTTCAGCTAATGCAGAGTCAGCCACTAAATCTTGCCAAAAAAAGTCTTGATATTTACACAATTGACTTTGGACTTGACCTGTGTGATGACTGATAAGCTCTTGTTAATGTTTTATTGATAGAAATGCTTTTGCTTATTTATTTATTTATTTATTTATTTATTTATTTATTTATTTATTTATATTTAATTCTTATCTATAGCTCAGGAGCTGTTGTATAAATGTACCATTTCCTTTTGGTTATTTCCTGTAACACATACACAACAAATTACTATGAAATTTCTCAATGGTTGCAAAATATGTGTGTCATTATCTACTGAGAGAATCATATAAAGAAGGGCCAGGCTTGGCTGAAGATGAATAGGTGTATACGGCAGCTGCATACTTAGGCATTCCCATTCCCTAACAACTCCTTCAGTTCAACCATGTTCTGACATCTCAACATTAAATATTTCTCTGCTTTTGCCCTGCATTGATTGTGTTGAAAGTAAAACAGCAGGGATCATTCAGTTTGTAACTTAAGGGTTAGCTCTGTTATCAGTAAGTCAGCCAACCAAGGCTGTGTGTAGACGTGTTGCCATTTCATCCAAGAGAGCAAAGGATCATTGGCCTCTTCTACCGCCCGGAGCAGTTCATGGGAACTAATCCCATGCTCCGTTGCAGAAAATCATTCACTTAGGCTGCAATCCTAAAACCATGTAGGGTAATCAGCATTCACCAAAAGCTGTATGTTGAAGATAGCAGGTGCACCTCTGTGGGGAAAGAGTTTCACAACTTCAGTTTGCAAACACACACACACAGAGAGAGAGAGAGAGAGAGAGAGAGAGAGAGAGAGAGAGAGATACCTCCACCTGAACATTCATATTAATTTTTGTGCATATTTTTTCTTCATTGTATGTATTTTTACATGCAGTTCCCCCCCCCCCAACAAGCATTTTTGCAATCAATGTACATTGCTTTACCAAAGAGAATGCATTTTGGCAGGGGCACCTTTCCCTATTCTTGGATAAGAGAACAGCAAACCACAATTTCCAAAAGATAGTAGTGCTTTGGTCAATGTATTAGCTCAGAAAGGGCAAGTTAGGTAGGCTTGCCTCAAAATATGAATGGGACAAAAAAATCCCTCTGCCCTAACTTCCACCAATGGTTGCTGTTGTTCTTTAGTCGTGTCCAACTCTTTGTGACTCCATGGACCAGAGCACGCCAGGCCCTCCTGTCTTCCACTGCCTCCCGCAGTTTGGTCAGACTCATGTTGGTAGCTTCGAGAACACCATCCAACCATCTTGTCCTCTGTCATCCCCTTCTCCTTGTGCCCTCCATCTTTCCCAACATCAGGGTCTTTTCTAGGGAGTCTTCTCTTCTCATGAGGTGGCCAAAGTACTGGAGCCACAACTTCAGGATCTGTCCTTCCAGTGAGCACTCAGGGCTGATTTCTTTAAGGATGGATAAGTTTGATCTTTTTGCAGTCCATGGGACTCTCAAGAGTCTCCACCAGCACCATAATTCAAAAGCATCAATTCTTTGGCGATCGGTTTTCTTTATGGTCCACCTCTCACTTCCATACATTACTACTGGGAAAACCATAGCTTTAACTATATGGACCTTTGTTGGCAAGTTGATGTCTCTGTTTTTTAAGATGCTGTCTAGGTTTGTTATTGCTTTCCTCCCAAGAAGCAGGTGTCTTTTAATTTCGTGACTGCTGTCACCATCTGCAGTGATCATGGAGCGCAAGACAGTAAAATCTCTCACTGCCTCCATTTCTTCCCCTTCTATTTGCCAGGAGGTGATGGGACCAGTGGCCATGATCTTAGTTTTTTTGATGTTGAGCTTCAGAGCATATTTTGTGCTCTCCTCTTTCACCCACATTAAAAGATTTTTTAATTCCACCAATGGTACACCCCCCCCCACACACACACACAAAATCATTTAAAATAAAATCCCCTGAAAATTCAGCTCTGCAGCTATTCCAGACCTGACAGTTCTTGACCCCTAAAGAGAGAAAGCTGTTCTGCATACATAACAGAAGAGTCTGAAACACACAATTGGAGTGCTTTAATTTCTGATGTAGTAAATAAATTCAACATTTAGCCAAAAAAAAAAATGTGGTGGGGGGAGAGAAAACCATATGAGCTCTTACTATCTCCCATCATGTCTTTCCACCCTCTTGCTCTCCTAGCAAGAAGGGCCTTTGGGTGGCAGAGAGATGAAACCTAACTAACAGCAACCAGTTAGAAGTAAACGAATCAAAACCATTGATCAATAATGGATGAGTTCACTGGCTGGAAAGATTTCCAATACAGGCTCTGGGGGCAGAGGTGCATCATAGGCAATGGACAATGAACACTGCCTGTTTCTTCTTGCTGACCAAAGTGAAACTGAAAAGGCATTTTGTATAATAATTAAAAAAAAAAATGTGTTAAGGCATTCTAAAGAGAAGCCTCTTAAGCAAGTTCAGCTATCCCCATTTGGAGTATGTTTGGTCCTAGCTGGCATTTAATTAGCATCCTGCCATTTGACAAGGTGAGGTGCATTCACCCACCCACCCCTTCCCATCACAGCGAACAGAGGGCTTAGACTCCAAAGACTCTTTAAACTCAGGCATGGGTTGTTTTGGCGGCTTCCTCCCTGCGGCAAAACCAGTCGAGACATCAAAGGGTGGAACATCTCTCTCTCCAAGTGATATAAAACAAATAATTTGGAAACAGTTATACTCTGTGAGATTAAATGGCCCTGGATGGCAAATTAATTCTTTCAAGCGACAAAGTGACAGGATCCCTCATTTTCTTTGTACTGAACCTCAGCAGTCACAGGTCTGACAAGGCCCTACCCTCTCAGGAAGCTATAAAACACAATGATGGATTTTGGCATGTTTGTATAGATGGCATGCATGCAAATGATCTGTTTGTTTAGAAGCGCTTCCTAAGTGTTTGAACTCAGCATTAAAAAATAAATACATCCTTATGAAACTTAAGGGGGGGAAGCTTTAATACCAAGCAAAATAACTCAGTGGGGGACTTTCTGTCATCTGCACTAGGGATCCCAGATCAAAATCTCGGATATGACACTTTGGAAAGAAAGTGTCTGAAATAAAGAATATTCATTACGGTTCTATTTAAAAAATGATTCAAGAAGAGCAGAAGAAGAGTCTGACTGGCTCAAAACAAAACAAGGGTAAGGACTGTAGCTAAGTGGGAGAGCGTATTCTAGGCAAACAGAAGATCCCAGGTTCAATTCTTCACATCTCCAATTAGGTCTGGAAAAGATGCCAGTCTGAAACCTTGGAGAGCCACTTCCAGGCACTGTAGATAATCCTGAGATGGATGGACCTGGGAAGAGGCCTCTTCCCTAAATGTACCAGCAGCAACACACTCCGAAGCAACAAGTTCTGCCATAGTTTTTAGTCTCAACTTTTTCAGCCTCCAAAAGAGAAATCAATCACCTCAAGAAGTTACCCCCAGGAAGTCCCAAAGCAGAACTTGAGGGCAACAGTCTCTCCCATTGTGGCTTCCCAATAACTATGCTGCTGAGCATGGAGATGGTATCCAGCCATCACAGGTAGACCAATCCTTCATTGCATTGTCTAGTCCTCTAAGCCAGTAGCCATATTGTGGCAATGAGTTCTGCAAAACAATTCTGCACTGTGATAAGAATAGCCCTGCTTGATGACGCTAAAAGGTCCGTCTGGTCTAGCATCCTGTTCTCACAACAGCCAATCAGATGCCTGTGGGAAACCCACAAGCAGGACCTGAACACAGTAACTCTCTCTCCCCACTTGTGATTCCCAGCACCTGGTATTCAGAGGCATACCACCTCTGAAACTGGAGGAAGCACATAGCCATTATAGCTAATAGCCATTGGTATCCTCCATGAATTCATCTAATTCCCCATTTAAAATCATCCAGGATGTGGATCTTGTGATAGTGAATTCTGTAGTTTACCTGGATGCTGGGTGAAATAGTATGTCCAAAAAGCAACTAACAAAAACCCACACTGTAGGGAGGAAGAGCTTAAATAGAAGCCTGATTGCTTCTCTCCTATTGAGCGCTCCTGCCCATGTGTTCCCCAAGACCCTTCCCTTCCCCATAGGAGAGCCCAGCTCATGTCTTCTCCCAGGTAAAAGCTATATGGCAAATTAAGCTTCAGTGTGAGGGAAATTTTATGAATTTGGGATGGGAGGGTAGCAAGGATTTTTTTTCTTTCCTCTGTTGAACAACAGCCCCCAGCTAAAAGCCTTCCACAGTCTTCAGCCACATTCGTGGAACAGGATGCTTCTGAGAAAAATCCTACATCATGAAACTTCTTAACCAGATCACTGCCCCAAAGGTCAACAAATATTTATCCATTGACACCATTGTGAGACCACCTACCAACTCAAGTCTTCTGGGTGGCTTCCCAAGAAACCAATAGTATACAGAGATACAGCACATTAAATAAATAAATAAATAAATAAATAATCAATCCCACTACATATGTCTTTAAAACTCAGAACCAGCGTGATGAAACATCACCAAAAAAGCTTAGAAATAGACTAGCATAAAATTAATATGAAACCCCACCTTAAAAACAGAAGAAGAAAAAGCCTGAAGATTAAAGGCATGTGAGAATTTAAAATTTAATTTACATTTTGAAAGGGGTCTTCACCACCACTACTTTGCAGGGGACAAATGGCCCCATGAATGGAGATATTCCACACACTTTTCATTTCTCTTCTATGAAGCACAGCAAAACTCTGTTTTTATATAGTATTTGTTGCTTTCCTAATAAGGAACTTTCGAAGAAAACTGATTTGGCACTGGTGTATATGTGTAAGTCGAATTTGACATTTGCCAATCAGAAGCACATTCTTCTGAGCCTGCCATCAGCTGCTATTTGAGGGAACATTGTGTGGTAATTGTTTTAAATGCTGACAGTTTTAATGGGGGCCGACATGTTGCCATCCTACCAGTTATATTATTAGTGTCGGCAAGGAGCCATTTAGACTTCAACAGTTATTTTGCCATTCAGTTCTTGCTCTTTGTTTCTGGATGGATGGACAGTAAGCTGTAAACACATTTCTGCAATGCTGTCTTAACACAATTACAGTGTGCAGCCTTGACTGGCTGCATGGGGTGGGGGTACTGCTATTTGTTGAAAGCAGGACTCCGGAGGTAGAATCTTAGCTGGTGGCAGTCAGAGACCAATGCAGAAAATCAATCATTGTGAACTGTCTATGGGGAATTAAAAATGAACTGCTGCGTTCTTTTTCTTCTCTCTCTCTCTCTCTCTTTCTCTCTCTCTCTAAATAAATAAAAAAATAAATAAGAAGAGAGATCTTGCCAATTCACTGCATTCATATATCTCACTTCAATTCAGTCTGAACCACAAGTACGGATGGGCAAATCTGTCAATCTTGGTTTCACTCACATTCTCACTTTTCTGAGAAGTGCAATTCTCTACACTTCCACATCGGTGTGCTTTTTTTTTCCTTCAGAAAAGTCATGAAAATTCATCAGCACATTATTGCAATTTCCCCCTAATATACACATTTTTGTATGTAGTTTCTAATGTATGCATTTTTTTGCAAAGCAATGCCCCCTATTACATTTTATGTGTTACTTTCACTAATATATACAATTTTATGCATGTTCTACCCTAGTGTATACAGTTTTGTACACGTTCCTTTAGAAACTGCACTGCAATATCCAGAGAAGTATGAATTTTGAGAGATGGCTGTGTTTTGGTTCTTGTATTGTTTCTGGAAGTGCAAATTTGGTAGGTTGTCCTCCATCTCTAACCATGGCACAAGATTAGAACATCACTGGATTTGGCTCCAGCAATCTGTGACCTGGTGTTCCTACATCAAGTAGTCTTGTGACCATGGCCAGGGGTGGCACAAGAGGGTGCAGGGGATGTGTTCTGGCCCGGGTGTCATGTCTAGGTGGGGTGACAAAATCTCCCTGGGTGGATCTGCGTGGCAGTGCTCGCACCCCCGGTGGGCGGATTTTGGTGACTGGCATTGTGAAAATCCTCCCGCTGATCACGCAAATACGCCCGGTGATCAGCATGGCACACACACACCCCGCGGACAGCGTTTGCACCTCCCAGTGGGTGGCGTTCACATCCCCGACAGCAGTTGGATGTTCGCGATCGGCGGGCGGGCATATTTGTGCAATCAGTGGATTGATTTTCACGACAACGATCGCTCCAATTTCAGAAATCCGCCCGCAGGCAGTGCTAAGAAAACCTCAACAACTTTGGGATACCCTCCCTAAAAAAAAAGCTCAACAACTCCAGGCAACCTTCCCAAAAATTGCAATGGGGGGGGGTGACAAAAGAATACTTTGCACCGGGTACCACCTGACCTTGCTATGCCTCTGACCATGGCCACATCAATGGAGTGGCTTACACATCAAGGGGGGGGACAAAACAAAGAGAAAATTAGAGTGGTATGAGTGGTCAGAGCCTAGCACTCTGAAGAGGATGCACATTGCCAATTCCCCTGGTCATCAGTGAAGGGAAGAATGTAGCTAAATGTTTGAGTGTACACATCAATTTATGGTTCCCCCTTAAGGCCTTTCATCTTCTAAAATGGAGATTCAGAGACTTGGCCCATCTACAAATACCTCTTACCATGTATAAAAAGTCACTTGCACCTGATTCTGAAAACTTCAAGATCAGGCTCAACTCCATCAAAAGAAGAGGGGAAGAAATGACATCTCACCTTTTCAGCCTAACATAAATAAAAGCTGACATTTTATTTCAAGAACAAGTCATCATTTCTGCGGATGAAGGCACACAGAAGGAAGAAGAACATAACTGTCCAGCTGGCTTATTTTTGATGTTTGCTCTGCTTCCTCAGAGCAAATTCTAGATCCAGCTTGCCATAAATGAATGATGAAAGGCCTAATAGTGAACTGGAACCACCATACAGGCAAGAAGCTTAAGTAAAGACTTAGTTTAAAATCCTGTCCCTCTTTGCCTACCATGTTACTTCATGCCCTGTATTCTAGTGCACAAACTCTGTGGGCCCCTCCAGACTGATATTTCCTTGTGGGTTATTCTGCAACATGCTCTTTAAACAATAACAGTGCACTAGTGGTGAATTTATTCTGCGTTAGTTTATTCTGCAACATTTCCCCTATGCTACTGCATTTCTGCTTCCCAGGGGGGCTACAATGCAACAAAAGTGAAGCAAAACTAAATCAGAATATTTGTAGTATAAAAAGTCATGGGATGAAATTAAGCAGTTTGGCCATCCCAAAATGATTCCAAGGCACAAACAGTATTGAAAGCAGAATCATGTGTGATTGGTCCAGTAGCATCATGAGTGTGCAATAAAAAGGATATTTACAGGGGACCTATAGATGCTTATACAGGAACTCTTGCTAAGCTTCCATTCCTTTCAACAGAGTTTGCATGGAAGAATTCCCAGGTCAATCGCGCCTAGTGCATATTTTTCTCTGGCTAGTACAGAATAGTCTTCTGATAGTGATCCAAGCCACGTACCATGTTTGAAAGGCTAAAGAAGCATAAACAAGTATTCTTGGTGGTTTCTCCCCAACTTTGGAGCTGCAATCCTTCAGAGATTGTACAACTTGTAAAAAAAAAAAATCAATCTGGTATGGTTTTATTACACGTGTCATATTGCATGAACCTCCAAGAACATTGGTGATTTGTGGAATGATGCCTTTGCTTAAAAACTGAAATGACTTTAAAGTTAAATGTAATTACATCTGGTCCAAGGGGGGTGTTGTAAAAAGAAAACAAAAAAGTCAGCTGTGTATGGAATCATTGTTTATGACTGATATATATTGCAAATAAAGAAAAACAAAATGATAGAAAAGATGGGCAAGGATTCTGTGGCCACACATAAGCAATGACTCTGTTGCTTTAAAGAACAGAGCTACCCAACATCTTGAGAATCTATTGTCTGCCTCATGCCAAGGTAATAAAGATTATGAGCTCTTCAGTTAAGTTTGGGTGGCGTATTAATATACCTCACAAAGCAGCATGATTGCTTTTATGCTTCAAATGCTCTTGAAGACATGTGCATTTATGTATCCTATTGTTCCCTTTAATAATCTCCTAAAGAAGAACTGTTAGATCCTTGTGCTAGAATGAAAGGCTGGCCATCAGTGTATAAGTAGAACATATTTAATATTCACCAGCATTATTTAACAAATACAACGCTTTTAAAAATAGTGCAATTTGCTGCATTAGTGGCTAAATGTCCACAAGTCCTAGTGATTAGGAATGCAGCAGATTGCACAGATGCTAATTAAAATAACTAAGCTCTATTTCTTTTTCCTAACCCTTTCACGGTTTTTAATCTTGATATTAGTCTAACATTATCGAAAGTAAGCAGCCATGAGTGAATTTCCCCAGGCTTTAATTGAACCCAAACAATCCCACTCTAACATAAAGAAGTAGCTTAATTAGAGACAGTCGGAAGAGTCAAACCTCATCATGCCCTTGATTGAGAGTAGGGTCCCTACCCATTGATCCCCCATGACTCTTTAGCCCTCCCCTCTATGAGCATCTCCATTCCTCTCCTACCCACTCACCATTTTCATATCCCAGTTCATTTCTGGGCCCCATTCCAGGTTCTCACACTAGTATATAAAGCCCTAAACAACTTAGGTCCCAAGATAGCTGAGACTGCCTCCTTCCTTCCACACCACCTTGGGTGTTAAGATGAACAGAAGGGCCCCATTTGGTAGTTGTGGGGGTGGGCCAAAATTTGTTTTGACTGCTTTTAATTTTTGAATTTTATATGGTGGTAACCTGCTCAGGCCCCTCCTAGTGAAGAGCAGGGAAGAAGAAGAAGAAGAAGAAGAAGAAGAAGAAGAAGAAGAAGAAGAAGAAGAAGACACAAATATGAGACTAAGGTTTCAATCCTGTACCCACACCTGTGGAAGTTAGTCTCCCTGAATTCCATGCAACTTTCTCCTGAGTAGACATAGATGGGTTTAAAGCATCCCCTCTCAAGAATCCTGGGAATTATAGTTTACTCCTCACAGAAACTACAGTTCACAAATCTTTTTTTAAAAAAAACTAGACTTCACAGGATTCTTAGGGGAGGTATGGTATGCATGCAGCCATACATTGACTTGTGCTGCAAATACAAAAGCAATCACCCACAAACGCATGATGTTTTCAAGTGTGGTTCAGGTTAGCTCCTCTCATCTTCACCCTATCCTGGATGTTGACTTTACCAATCAATCAAATCAATTACTCACATCAAGTTGAATGCAAATTAACGTAATTGTCTATTAACGCAAGTAGCATCACAGACAGAACTCATTTTGATTCTCATTGTGCTTTTCAGTATCGCAAACCGGGTGTTAAGCCTTGTCAGCCTGCAACGTCTTTTCGGGAGAACAGTGACATAGACGCTGCCCCCAAATTGAAATGCCAAGCAGCAAGAAGGCTAAGAAACCCCAAGAGGTTTCTGCCACATTTAACTCAAGCCATTGGTATTCTACTTAAATGCTCTTAAATGTAACAAACAGAATGGGTGATGGCAGCTAACCCAAGCTAATAGGCCAAGTGTCCATCAGGATGTCTCTATTCCTCTGGCACTCACATTTGTCCCATACTTTTCCTAACCTACATCCTCCAACACACACCACATATCACATTTCAAAAAAAGGCCACCTTTTTACTCTCAAATAGATAAAGATCTCCATTCAACTAGGTTGCCAATTGATCCTTGGCACAAGATGGAGAACCATTCCTAAGAGATATCGCAGCAGACCTTTTGCCCATGCACCCTTTGGCAGCAAAGTAGCCAAAAGAGCCATTGTGGAGGATGGAAGGCTGGTGCATGGAAGTAATAGCAAGCAGGAAGTGGCAGAATGAAATGGGTGAATGAGCACCTCCCATTCTAGCGCATTAAGGGAATAGCAGAAGTAGGAGAGCAAGAGCAGAATACAGATGAAGACAAAAGACAGGTGGCTCATGAGAAGCCAAATTGCTCTGTGATTTGATCTAATGGGCAAGTGACAGGTGCAGGAGAACAGCAAATGAGTTCAGGAACCAGTCTGATGAGAGGGAGGCTTGGGCAGTGGCAATATTTAAGTCTTTATGTACAATGGATTTCTTTTCACGAAACATACAGCACACCCAAAGATTCTAATAGGAGAGGTGTTCCCATGTTAAATTCACCTGTGTCCACAAAAAGTCAAGCTGTCCTCTTATTCACATGTAGCATTCAATGAGTGTGCAGTCTGTGTACACAGAAGTTGAGCTGTACAAATCAACAAACCTTTCAGACACACACACACACAATGAAAGCCTGCTGGATCAAGTTATCAAGTCAGTGGACCATCTAGGGCAGCATCTTGTTTTCACAGTGGCAAACCAAATGCTTGTGGGAAACCCCGCAAGCAGGATTCACGTGCAAGAGCACTCTCCCCTCCTGTGGTTTCCAGCAACTGATTTTCAGAAGCATTACTGCCTCCAGCTGTGAGGCCATAGCACAACCATCATGGTTGGTAGCCATCGATAGCCCTCTCCTCCATGAATTTGTCTCTACACGCTTACATGTGTGTAGAGACACTTGTTCCTGTGTTGGGTGTAATGTGTGAAGAAGCCTAATGCATCTTCAAAAGATACTCGAAACTGAGCTTGTTTTATCTATAAAATGTATCCACTTTAGCCCTTGAAAACTGGGAGGCTTACAGCTTACCCTGGGCAACTGAGTTAAAGCAGAAGGGATGCGATCTTCCCAAGAAACCAATTATGAATCAGAATTCCTTTGCTTGTTTTTTTGACTCCATCTGTCCAAGCATCTTACAAAATGTCAAAGCAAAGACTTGTGGCAGTACCTTCCACAATAATACCTCCTTGAAAACATAATAGCACAATGCTTTACACCTCCACAGGTAATATTCCTGCAGGGTAATCATACAATCATTATAAACACACACACAGAGCCTCCACAGCCTGACTCACAGTACCCAAGGGATAAGTCTGCTTTGACAGCTCCTGACACTGCCTAATACTGAGGCCATCCAGCTCAGCATTGCCTTCACTGGCTAGTGGCAGAGAGGCTCCAGTATTTCAGACCAAAGTCTCCCAGCCCTATCTGAAGTTTCAGGGATTGAACCTGGGACCTTTTGCATGCTCTACCACTGAGTTATGACCCTTTCCTGAAGGACACACAATCTCCGTGTTGCAGATAGTACCAGTAAATATTGCACCGTTTGAAGCGACTGGAAGCATAAGAACTGACTGTTTTGTCCAGGCCCATGGAAATATTATTCTAACTTTTACTGGCAAAACTTGCTTCAAAACAGAATTGAAACATCAAAAATATCCATACAATATCTTGTACTGTCCAGCACAGGCTCAGCATCCTACAAAATATGAAATAATCCTAACAGACCTATAAGTAAAGGTCTCTCTCTCTCTCTCTCTCTCTTTCCAGTCTGCTTTCCAGCTGTCATGCTGTTTGCTCTTGGAGAGCCATTATTACATGCTTTGTTCTCTGTTGAGTTCAGAGGAAGACTAACAGCAACCACTCTTTCAAGATGGCACATTTGCAGCTCAATACCTTCGTCACATGATCAAAGGTTCACTCTCAGTACAGAATATAGAAACAATCAACAGGTAATCATTAACTAGGTACAGCTCAGAGTCCTAGAAAAAAAGAGTCCAATGGGGGGGCAGACAATGTTAGCAATACACATTTAGCCATTTTCCATTTTAAACCTTCATTAATACATTTACATTTTTCATTTCTGTGTTAATTAAACCGTTATACTTAACAGTCAATGCCTACATGGCCACAAGCTGCACTCAATATAAAGGGACAATACCCTTGTCCAGGACTATTTCCATTTTAAGCTACAGTTCAAAATGAAGAGTAGTATGTCTCAAAAAGAGTCCAGAAGTTCTTGTAGACAACTCTCTCATGGAAGACGGAGCTGCATTTTGGCACCTCTCAATGCAAAGTTCAGTCTCTCTGGACAATTCAACTGGAAGCTGGTCCAGCTTATCCTCTGTAAGTAAATGATGCAGAATCCCTGTTCTTACATATCCACAGCAAAGGAAAGTAGTTCATTTCTCTCCGAGTTTGAGATTCCTCTTCCCCACACCCGCATTTGGTATCAAGACAGACAATAATATAGTATTTAGACTTCACTGAAACAAAAACTGACAACATGCTATACAGCAATTGCCTACCATGCTCTCTTTTTCTAACCACTCTTATGGTCTTCCACACTCCAATTTAGAAGCACTATAAAACCTGTCATAGTTGATGAGAAGTGCCACAAAGCTGCAGTATCAGCAACTTGTATCATCAATTGGAATGCTGGCAAATCCACAGTGGGACACCTTAACTGTCAAGATGTGGGTTGATTTTTTTTTTCCTTTTTCTGATTTATTTTCAGAGAGTGTGTGTGTTTAAGACTTCCGCGCATAGCTCAAAACTTTGTGTGTGTGCATATGTACTCCTCTACTGGATGTGAGAACTTAAGAAGATCCCTTCTGAATCAGTGCAAAGCTTCTCGTAGTCCAAAAACTGATGAATCAATCAGTTTAAGTTTCTTGCGTTTTCTCATTTCTCCAACCTTAAATTCATGTTCTCCCTATTTCTGCATCAGTTGGTGATTTATTTTTTTAACTGCTCACGAAAATTTGTCAGCATTTCAGTGCACATTTTGCAAGCAATTTCCCCAATACAATGCATTTTTAAATGTTGTTTTCACTAATGCATGCATTTCTATGCACACTTCCCCTTAACATATGCATTTATGTATATGTTGATTGAAAAACTAGGTTGCAAAATTCAGAGGACTATGAATTTCAAAGGATGGCTGTGTTTCGGTTCATATATTGTTTCAAATAATGTAAATGAGGTAGTTTCATATTAAACTTTGAACCAAATTGAATTTTTCCTTCATACCCAGCCTCCTGTCTCTCACAGTGACCCATTTGCACATCCCCACCAATCCATACATCAGGAGATAGTGGGCCACCAGCAGCCACCTTTGGGCGGGGGGTATCAGCTATCCATTCCCCGCCACAAAATACTCCTCAGAGGGGGCAGTCTAGTAAATCTAAAAGGACAACAGGAACATAGGAAACTGCATTATACCAAGCCACAGACTTGGTCTATCTAGTTCAGTATTGTCCACACTGATAGGCAGCAGCTCTAAAGGGTTTCAGAACATCAGGGGTTCAAAGTTTAAGACAAACTAAAAGGGAAAAAAATGAAGCAGGAATGGAGGAGAAATTTCCAGAGGGAAATACTAATCCCAGAGGAAGAGCAGAAGACAGACAGACATCAAAATGCAACTTTCAATGGGATTATACGCGTCAAATTTTGCAATACAGCTTTGGTTCAAAAAAGTGTGCCCCAAAATGCATATTTTGTGGGAGGGAAATGCATACAAATATACATATTTTCAGAAGAAGAATGCATTCAATTAAAATGCAATTTTATTCATTTTAAAAACTGCAAGACAAGAGGGAAAGAACAGGCCTATGAAAGGAGATGTGTGAAGTTGACTTGAAACAGAAAGAGGACTTATAGCAGTGGGGCGGGGGGGGGAAACTGTGGCTCTCCAAATGTTGCTGGACTGAAACTCCCATCATTCCTGGCCATTGGCCATGCCGGCTGGTGCTGATGGGAGCTGGAGTCCAACAACCCCAGGAGGGCCACAAGTTCCCCCACACACACACACACACACAGTCTCATTTGAAGGTGATACAAGTGTTAGACAACCTATTCCTAAAACTTTGGAGTAGACAAGAAATATATCGAGATGAATCACAGATTAGACGACAATCCTAGCTGGGACAAATTCTTTGAAAAGTGTTGATCACTGAGGAATAAATCAGCTGAATTGACATGGTAACTTGCTAATGATGGCCATCTGCAAATCCTACCAGGCAAAGAAAAATGAGAGCACTATCAGCAGTGATGCTTGTAAGGTGGAATGGTTTGGTTGACCAGATTTTTCTTTTTCTGAAAATCTAATTTCAATCCAATAAAAGCATGGCCTCTTTGAACTCAATTACCATATCCATACCTCCTTTTGACCTCAAGGGAATAGTGTGCTATTAGAGTTTGGTATTACATCCTCCATTGCATAGAGTCCCCCCCTTTTATTTTTATTTTTTTACAAAAGCCTTCCCCTTTGAAAAACCTAAACTGGCCATATTTAGCAGCTGTTTGCTCTAGCTGACCTTAATTTAATCTAGTTTTTACAGAGGTATTGCTTAGGGGGGTTAAACATTCTTGTTGCTAACCATACTCCTTCTAATTCTGGGCTCCTGAGAGTTTCCCAGCTCACAGAGGAGAAATTCACTTAGTGAAGCGCCATTGGAGTTATCATTTTATATATATGCATATAATTGATTTGTAATTATCATCAGGGAGGCAACACCAGTGCTAACCTAATTGTAAAATATATCGTTTCTTTCAAGTCTTAATGTATCGCCTCGAGTGAGCCTCACTTAGGCTCCGACAGACTACAGTAAATAGACTGACAGCAGGAAGCCAGGGAAATAGAGTTCCCCACCTCTCAGCACAATAAAAGATGTTCTCTTTTAGACTATTGTTCAGTCCATTAGTGTAATGCTTGGATGTTTTTCTCACAGTGGGATGCAGACCAGGTGTCAGGGCTTCAAAGCAAGACCATATTTTGCAATAAAACCCAACTTGCTGTAAATTTTCTACCATCTGTTCGTCTCAGCAATAAAGAGAATTGCTGTCTCATCTGCATTTTCTTCTTGGTTTCCTATATACATGCAACATTCGTTTACCCCAAAGTTTAGTAACAGATCCTCCAAACCCCACAACACCAATTGAATGAGTGAGTTATTTGGGCTCGTTGCCTTGACTTATGAACATTCTGATGTACTCCATTTATCAAAGTACTAATAGATAAAATCTGCATTCTGCAATCATAGATTGAGGTTACCCCCTGGCTGCCAGTTATAGAATAAGGACAGGCAGGAGGGAGGCAACGGCGCTGGTAGAGATGGGAGGGAGGGAGGAGTTGAGCTTAGCGTTTGCCTCAGCAGAGGAGGAGGAGGAGGGAGGGAGGGAGGGAGGAGAAAGTGAGGCAGGAATAGCAGCATTTTCCCTTAGAATAAGGGACAGTCGCTTACAGTATTATAAGAGACAGGTGGCAACCCTAAGGCATGATGCTGGTGCTCCTGCTGTGATGATCCACCAGCAGACCAGATCGCCCAACTTCTGGGTGGCACAACGTCTAAATGCCAGTTAACAAGCATGGGGTATCTGTTGCCTCAGAGCCCTGCTTGGCCACCAGGAGAAGCAGAAATGCTGGACAGATCTGAGCAGATGCTCCGCTGGGTAGTCTTTGTTTTTATTTTTATTGTGTATTTTTTTGTTTTTATACTGTGAATTAATTTTGTTACCGCCCTGAGACCTGCAGTATAGGGCGGCGTACAACTTTAATAATTAATAGTAAAATAATAATAATAATTAAGGAACCCTTGAGAGTATGTGTGAATGCCCCGTGTACTCTAAGCCATGGTGCAGCAGCTTAGAGTGTCTTTATTTCAACCCAGAATAAAACTTTGTAATTCAGAATTATGGCACAGCAGCAACAGCTGAGACCAAAAATGTTTCCTTTAGGCTCTTTATCAATATGAAAGCTCTAAAAGGAATGTTCGCTCATTATCATACCATGCAAACTCCAACAAAAACATAGCCTATCCCCATATTTCTGTGAGTCAGATTCACAGGTTGCAGGCTTCCTTAGACCTTATTTATTTATTTATTTATTCATTTATTTAGTCATTCATTCATTCAAAATGTTCATATGTCACCTTACTGCTTGACAACAAATTTCCAAATCAACTGACAGTAAACAAACCATGAAGCATTTGTTTAGTTTTTAAGGGCAATGGTGACATTGGGAAATGATTATTTAAAATCTGAAGAAGTGTGCATGCACACGAAAGCTCATACCAAGAACAAAATTAGTTGGTCTCTAAGGTGCTACTGGAAGGATTTTTTTATTTTTATTTTTTGTTTTGACTATTGCCAGTTTGTTAGTTTTCCTAAAACTTGTGAAGGAATTAGACATTACTGTCCTAAACTGCTTGTATATAAAATCAGAATGCATATTTTCACTCATTGGGAGAGTATAGGGTTAATTTGGAGTCCTAGCAAGTGCCCCAAAGCTAATAAAACTTGGAGACATAGGCATCCAGTCACTGCTGATGTGATTAACTGCACATCTCTTCCTGGGGGCGGGAAACTTAAAAGTTCTAGTTACAGGTGGGTAGCCGTGTTGGTCTGCCATAGTCAAAACAAAATCGAAAATTCTTTCTAGTAGCACCTTAGAGACCAACTGAGTTTGTTCCTGGTATGAGCTTTCGTGTGCATGCACACTTCTTCAGATATCTGAAGAAGTGTGCATGCACACGAAAGCTCATACCAGGAACAAACTCAGTTGGTCTCTAAGGTGCTACTAGAAAGAATTTTCGATTTTGTTTTAAAAGTTCTAAACTTCCTTGAGCAGGTATCTCAAGGGGAGGAGCACATGATTGACAGGGAAGGTCTTTAAAAACAGAAAGACAGCCAAAAGGTAGGTAGACCAAGGGGTGCACAACCCTAGTAAATATACAGTGTAGGTACAAGGCAGAAAGTTAGGTACAAGGCACAGTGCTGGTAGAAAAACATGGTTCCGGCAGCTCTTTAAGTTAGAAACTGAAGCTTTTGCACTGAGGCTGCTGGAACCACACCCTGTTGGGAAAGGGGGGGGTCTCCTTGTGAAGAAGACCTTACTCATGAGGATACATTGACTCTTAAAGAGTCTATCCCTGAAATCTGCCACTTCTCCTTATAAGGCAAGTTTCCATCTGCTTTTGGTGTTACTATCGCTCAAGTAGGCTCCATGCCCATTCAGCCTCAGTTTATGAAGCTGAACTATCCTGACAAGCCCTAGCCACCTTGTCTGGGAGTCCTGACTCATCCTATTGCTGAGTGTTGGGCTGGAGCCTGGGTTCAAATACCCACTTAACCCAAAATGCTTATTTGGTGATCTTGGGAAAGTAACTATTTCTCAGCCTAACCTACCTTAAAAGTTATTATTAGGAGAAAAGGAGCTAGGGTATGGGCAGCACCTTGAGCTCCTTAGAGCAGGCATCCCCAAACTGAGCCCTCCAGATGTTTTGGGACTACAATGCCCATCATCCCTGACCACTAGTCCTGTTAGCTAGGGATGATGGGAGTTGTACTCCAAAAACATCTGGAGGGCCGAGTTTGGGGATGCCTGCCTTAGAGGAACATGGATAGGACGAAAAAATGTTATGAATAAAAGCTAGTATTCACAGTCAGTTTTTAAAAAGCTAGGAGAGAAATTGACAGCATATTCCCCTGCAAAAAAAATACCCAAACCACTCAAAGCTAAGGAATAGCTTACAAAAAAGGGGGGGTGGATTATAGTCCATTGCTGGGATAAACAAGAAGGCCTCACACCAAGAGTCAATGATTCACTGATGTGTCATTAAAAATCCACTACACCTACACATCAATTGTGTTGCCTCCAGATATTTCCTGACCCAAACAGCTGGCTTTCTTCCTTCATGCTTTTAAAAGAAAAGACTTGGCTGAGCAAGCCTCCTCCCCTCGATACCTAACCAAATGTTTAAAACAGAACATCCATTCACAGAAAAGTATTGATAACATTTCACTCAGGGGATCCAGTTAGGGAATGTCATTGTCTACTTTCCATGTTTCAAACCGCATGTGATTGTACTGCAGAAAGACCTTACATAAAGACAGTAAGAGGCTATTATTACATTGAAAATGGGCCTATATACTAGACATGCTTCCCATCCAAAGGCACAAGTCCCTTTGCTTCATCAGCAGCAAGAAAAGCAAATGTTGCTGATAACATTGCTCAAATGGTCATTAAAAATTACCGGTACAAAGCTGGAGGAAGGCACTGTCCTGTGCCTAGTTCTCACTGAGAGAGTTAACCTAACTCTGTGGAAGGAAGATCTAAGATTTACGGCCTGCTTTACTTTGAAAGAAAATTTAATGAAAATGTTATATTGCTGGTATTTAACTCCATCAAAGCTAGCAAAAATGCATAGAAATAGCTCAAGCAGTTGTTGGAGATGTGGTGACGCAGAAGACACATTGTTACATATGTGGTGGAAGTGCAGGAAAGTAAAGGGATTTTGGGAGATAATTCATAACAAACTTTAAAAGACATTGAAAATCACCTTCGCAAAAAAAAAGCATGAAGCCTTCCTACTAGGGATGATAGGCACAGACATCTCAAAAAAATGAGCAAAATATTCTTATATACCATGGTAGCAGCAAGAATGCTAATAGCTAGAAATTGGAAGGGAGACACAACCCCGACCAAACTGAAGTGGCAAGCAAAACTGCTGGAATATATAGTTGGCACAAATGACGGGGAAACTAAGAGACCACACGGAACAAACATTCAGGAGAGAGTGGGACTTGTATAGAAAATACCTCGGTGAAACTTGTAAAAATATGACTTCATTGGCAGGTCAAGAATGACTGATGCAGAAACATAGAAAACTATAGGAAAATAAAGTGGACCCTCGGGTAACGTAACTTTCAGGTTGTGAACACAGCAAACCCGGAACACAGTTTTGCCGTGCGCACATGCGTAGAAGCACTCTATCGCATCACGCACATGGGCAGAAGCGGCACCTCTACTTTTTTCAGGGTACATACGGACCCCTGGAACCAATTACATTTGTATCCAGAGGGTCCACTGTAATGGAGATTGATTTAGACTGATAAAGAAAAGTGTGACATGTTAAAGCATTTAGGATCCACAATGGGGCGATGGGAAGTCGTTACAGAAATTATTTAGGGGGGGGGACTAAGAATACAGGATTAAGTTCTTTTCTTTTCTTTTGAATTTATGCTTTATTTTTTAATTTGCAATTTGGATGGGTTTAAAGGAGAGTTGTCTTTGTCCATGGAGTTTTCTTGGCAGGGATACTGGAGTGGCTTGCCAGTTCCTTCTCCAGGTGGATCATGTTTCGTCAAAACTCTCCACTATGACCTGTCCATCTTGGGTGGCCCTGCACAGCACAGCTCATAGTTTCTCTGAGTTATTCAAGCCCCTTCGCCACGACAAGGCAGTGATCCATCACCTTGCCGACAAAGGTCCGTATAGTTAAAGCCATGGTTTTCCCAGTAGTGATGTATGGAAGTGAGAGCTGGACCATAAAGAAGGCTGGTCGCCGAAGAATTGATGCTTTTGAAATATGGTGCTGGTGGAGACTCTTGAGAGTCCCATGGACTGCAAAAAGATCAAACTTATCCATCCTTAAAGAAATCAGCCCTGAGTGCTCACTGGAAGGACAGATCCTAAAGCTGAGGCTCCAGTACTTTGGCCACCTCATGAGAAGAGAAGACTCCCTGGAAAAGACCCTGATGCTGGGAAAGATTGAGGGCACAAGGAGAGGGGGAAGACAGAAGACGAGATGGTTGGAAGGTGTTCTCGGAGCTACCAACATGAGTCTGACCAAACTGCAGGAGGCAGTGGAAGACAGGAATGCCTGGCGTGCTCTGGTCCATGGGGTCATGAAGAGTTGGACACGACTGAACGACTGAACAACAAAAAAGGAGAGTTAGACAGGTTTGTGGAGAATAAGGCTACCAATGACTACCAGTCAGTAAACTCCTGAATGCCATCTGCTGGAGATCACAAGGGAGAAACTTCTATTGCCCCCATGCCCTGCTTGTGGGCTTCCCAGAGGCAACTGACTGTCTCCTTTGAGAACAAGATGTTGGACAAGATGGACACTTAGTCTGATCCCACAGGAATGATCTTATCTGAGGTTTCAGGGAGGGTCCCTGAGCTTTGTTCTGGGAAGTGACTTTGTGTATAACAGGGAGAGTGCATGTGTAGACCAGACCTAACTTAATTGTCACACATACAAAACTAAAAAGCCAAAAATGCTTTAACTTTTCCTAATAGTGGAGGTGCTTTATAAATGTCCCACTAGCCTCAAATTCAATAGAACCTACAAGAGCTTTCAGGTAACGTTCCACTGGGACAGAAAGAAAATCAGGAGGGACAGCCTGAGCAGTTAGAGACAGCGAGAGAGAGAGAGACAGGAATGATATTTTTCCTTCTTTCCATAAGCCACCTCCATAACATAAAATATTTGTGGCTGATGGAATGTCAGGTATTATGTTCCTACACAGAAAATTACATCAGTACTCACAAATACGCTATCCCCCAGCACAACCGCAACACACACTACAAATAAAACATCAAGGCTGCACACACGTACAAAAAAGGGGGGGGGACGCACTTACACACATACCCAGCAAATCATGTTGCAAAGCTGCTGCCCCCAGTACAACTGGGGAGATTTCAGAACCTAAAGTCATCATCTGTCTTTCATGAATATTTTATCGCGTATAGATCTCTGAAGGAATTTTATTACTGCTCCATTCCAAGTAATAGATTAGGCCAGATAGTGCTCAAAAAAAGGGCTTGCACTGGTGCTCTGAGAAATGGCAGGAGACCCGACAGCCTATTATCTGAATTCTAAACTCTGCAATGTGTTCAAGAGGCACGTTGTGAAGGCCTAACAAGGCAATGTAAGCACATGGATTTGTAGATATCTCAATTATGGTTGTAGGAAAACCCACCATAGGGGTGGCAAAATGACTTTTACTGTTGCTGTTGAATAGAAACATACCATCTCAGGACTATTTAATTGCTCATCTTCTAACATTTTGTATGCTATCAAATGCCAACAGTGCCCTTCAGCTCTCTATATTTTACAAACAGGCCAAACCCTACACCAAAGGATAAATGGGCATAAATCTGACATCAGGAATCACATGACAGAGAAACCAGTAGGAGAACACTTCAATCTCCCAGAACATTCTATACAAGATCTCAAAGTAGCTGTCATATTACAAAAGAATTTCAGAAATAGACTGGAAAGAGAAGTTGCTGAATTACAACATTACCAAATTTAAAACCATGGAGAGACCTGGTCTGAATAGAGGCATTGGATTCTTATCTCATTATACATGATATAACTATTTTTGGCCATCTCATCCCTTGCTTTTTCCTGTGAGACTAATTTCAGTTTTTAACAGTCGTCAACTGGTTTACCACAACTATCAGCCAATCACCCATTCCCACCACCCTTCTGAGTAATACCCCTCCCCACCCTCTCACTATATATAAGGGTCTGGTGACTTCTGTTTCAGTGTATCTGAAGAAGTGTGCATGGACACGAAAGCTCATACCAAGAACAAACTTAGTTGGTCTCTAAGGTGCTACTGGAATGAATTTTTTTTATTTTGTTGAATAGAAGCAAAGGATGCTTCAGGAACCCAAAATAATTTCTGTCTGAGTCAAGCTTGCTGTGAAGTCGACGACGACGACGACGATGATGATAATGCCGTCTTTATCTGCCTGTCTGTCCCATTTGATTAGTGTCACATGCTACTGCAATCTCCATGTGATTGTCCCATGTGGTGAACCACTGAACTTCACCCAGACTGACTCCACTCACCCAGGCTCACTATTATCTCTTAGGGCAGAAAGGAGTAGCAAAGGGCTTCCTTTGGGGGCTAAGGTTTTCTGAGCAACAAGGTTTACCTGAGCTCTTATGTAGGGATTATGGAATCTATGGGCCTCCAGGTGCTGCTAGACCAGAACTCCCATCTTTCCTGAACATTGGCACAGTTGGTTAAGGGTGATGGCAGGTGGAGTCTAACAAAATCTGGAGGGCCACATGTTCCCCATGCCTGCTGTGTTTCTGGTCTTGCTCCTTTGACCTGACTTGAGCCTTCTGGGTTGCCAATTGATCCTGATTGCTCTTTGGTCCTGAGTCCTGCCCAGTGACTCTCTAGGATTTCAGACAGGAGTTTTTCCCCAGCCCTGCGTGGAGATGCTGAGAACTGAATGTGAGACTCTTGGCATGTCAACACTTCCTCCAAACTTCTCCCTCCCATCAAGACACATACATGATAATCTGGTGAGAGCACAGTGAAGAAAGGAAGGAGATCTTTCTCTTCTGCCTCTAGGGCCTTGTATGCTCTTTGGCAACGAACACCAAGAATGCTGTGACCTGCAGTTTTCCTAAAAGTATTGTTACAAGAAAACTCATTTCCAAACCAGGAAATATGCAACTCAATGACATCACTTCCTGGCAGTAAACCCCATGTAATTTATGGGACTTTCTTCCAAGTAAACAAGAATAGCATTGAGCTGTAAATCCTCTCCCATGTTGTACCTTCATTCAAATATTTAAAAAGGATTTTCAACACAATATGGACAACAACAACAACAACAACAACAACAACAACAAACCCTCTGCCAGTCTGAAAATGCCATAGCCTTGTCTCGGCAACCCCAAGATCCAATGTGCTCAGAATAAAAAGCAAGATAGAGATGTAATTGCTTTGCCTGTTACAACTCACTTGTGCATCATAGATTTTTTAATATCCTGCAAAAACACATGTACTGTGGAAAGGAACCAGGTGAGAGCCATAAACACATGTAGTGTTATTTTTCTTTATGATAGATACTAATGGGGAGCTCAAAATGAAGGCTTAGGTTTTTAAATAATAATCAATTGCAGCCTTCCTGCTTTTGTTTATTTACCATGAGAACAACTCTGGAATGGCCGCATTGCAGGGCTACGTATAAGTTATTGTTAGCCATAAAGGGAATGGCTGGGCAATCAAAAGCATCCATTCACCCCCACATCTGTAGTCTTGTCTGCACTCTGATGCCTCCCTCTTTGCTAGTGCAAGTTTGGTTCCCCTACTGATAACATTATAGGGCCTTTCAAATGTTAAGTATTGGCATAATTCTACTGCTACTGAAAACAACCAAGATTTTTGTAGGGGAGAGTGAGTTGCTCAAGGCCTTGGGCAATTCACTTGCTATAGTAGAAAAAGCAAGCACAGAGGAAGAGGGATGTTGGAGAAGTCCAAAGGGAATGGGAATTGCTGATGTTTACTGATTTGTCCCATGTCCAGAATGGAAATCAACCCAGTAAATCTGATCAGTATATGCTGCTTTTGCTGCTTTCACTCCACTCCACAAACAATACTTTTACATTGTGTTTCCTTTGCATTGAATTAATGTGGTGGAATAATTACCACATAATTTACATACATAATGTAGGTTACATAATTTTGCCACAATGGGACAAATAACCTGGTTTGGAAGATGGCCTGCAGCAGAGTGGAAACAGTGCTGCATGTGAAAAATACAGGTTAGGATGAAAAATCCTGCCTTCCTACATATGCCCCTAATACGCTTATTATGTTGTTCTTGGGAAACTCAAGAGTTCCTCAGATGTTCTAGCCATCTCCAAAACCAACACAGACAATGAAAATCATCAGCCAGGAGCCTTCTCTACTCATGAAGACTCCCAGCACATTTTAGAATCTGAGAGCAAGGGCAGGGAGCCTTAGGTCTGACAGCCAAAGGTGGTCCTCCAAACCTCTCTGTCTGGTCCCCAAGGCACTCTCCATGCTACACCTCCTTCTCAACCACACAGGACACACCTCTCAAATACTCTCCTCCCCACCTGCAAGTGCTTTTGCCTGGCTAAAATGTGTCCATGATCTCTGATAATACCTGTCTGGATGGAGAACAAAGAGGGGTGTGTGAATGTGTACAGAAACTAGTCAACTATATGAAAGTAAAATTTGCATTTGCTGTTCTGCCCACTTTTGTTTCGTGCCCTGCCTGGATAAATATAGAAAGTGGCTACACTTTAATGCTGCAAGGGATAGTGTTTTAAACTCTGCAAACTGCAGTGGTACCTCTGGTTACGTACTTAATTCGTTCCGGAGGTTCGTTCTTAACCTGAAACTGTTCTTAACCTGAAGCACCACTTCAGGTAATGGGGCCTCCCACTGCCGCCACACCGCCAGTGCATGATTTCTGTTCTTATCCTGAAGCAAAGTTCTTAACCTGAAGCGTTATTTCTGGGTTAGCGGAGTATGTAACATGAAGCATATGTAACCTGAGGTACCACTAATTGTTTAAGGGAGGATAAGCAGTAAAATAATACACCCTATCCTGCCCACAAATCCATCCAACATTCATTGCTAGAGAAAAATATCTTCATTTGCTTGCATAGATAAAGGCCGACTTATTGATCATGGCTGCCTTTCAAATTGCATTTGTAGCAAAGTGCCATTCTATAATGATGCTACATTATTAAATTAGGGATTTTAGAGGTCTGAACAATACCTGTAAGGGGAAAAAATAGATCTATCTCAAGTTGTAATAAATGGAATTAAATCCACTAAGTTAATTCAGAAATATTAGCTATGGGAATGTCTCTCAAACTTAGTTCTGAGGACACAAACTTAATTTGATAAATCTGTTGTGAAGCAAACAATTTGTGGGTTTCAGACAGGTTTTCTACGGATCTTTCCTGGGATATGATTAATTAACTAAGCCCAAGTCATCTAGGACAGTTATAAGCTGAACCTGTACTGCAGATCTGAGAGAAATGGGGACAACACACTTATCAGTATAGATCAGGCCCATTCTGGCAGATTCTTGATCACATCAGGGGCGTAGGAAGGGGAGGCAGTGGGGGCGGTCGGCCCTGTTGCCATCCCTGAGGGGGGCGACAAAATCCCCCCCTGGGCGTGGTCGCCGCTGCATTGGATGGCACCCCTGGGCGCGATCGCTGCTGCGCCAGATGACCCCCCCCCCCGGTGCAATCATTGCCGCGCCAGATCACACCCCTGGGCACAATCGCTGCCACGCTGGATCACACCCCCTGGGTTTGATCGCCCTGCCCCCGGGTGGATTCCCCCCCCCAGGGTACACGGCATGTGCGCCACTTCGGGTGCCCGAGTGGCTAGCTCCACAGCTGGATCACACCAGGTTCAAGAATCACATGGCCGGTAGTCTTGTTTCATTCATTTAGTCAGGCAGTAAACACAGGGTCTTTCCAATGATGGCACCTATGCTATGAAATTTCATTCTGAGAGATGTGCCTGTGCACCTATGTTTCTTTAAATCCAGTTCAGTAATTTGAAAAACCCATCTGCTTTTGTCTTGCATTTAATTGAAGCTTTTATTGTACATGTTTCTGGCGGAGGTGTTGATATCTCTACCCAACTTTATTGCATTGGGTTTATTTAACCTGCATTAGATTTACACAGGCCCTCTGTCTTACCCAATAGCAGTGTGTACTAAGTCATCCTTTTGCTTTTCACAAAAACATATTGCCTGGGTAACCACCTTAATAAGAATATTTTGTGTCATGGATTCATGAAGTGCTTTGGTCAGTTCAGATTCCAAGCTGTTCCTTAACCATAATGGATGTCTTAAAGATTTCACATAAATTACTGTCTTCATTTAGCTTCAAATAATCAAAGAGTATAGCATGAAATCATTTTGCAAAATTGGTCACATTGAATAGTCATTATCAACCCGTCTTCTGATGGGTTGCAGTCCAATAAGCTCAGAATGATTTTGTTCAGGCAAATGGACTGATGAACAGCAATGTGCAGGAACCAACATGCTTTGGGTATTAAATGTGACACCTCTAGTAATTTAATAATCCATCTGTGTACTGGACTTAGATCAAGGAGGCCTGGGTTCAAACCTCTACTCAGCCATGGACCTCATTGTGTGATGCTAGGCTACTCACCAATGAAATTTTAGCAAGCCATTGTAGCCAAGGTAATTTATAATGTTTAGATCTCACATTTCTTCTTTGGAATTTAAGGTGACAGAAGATTCCCAGGTGGTATTTCAGAGCCAGACCTGCTTAGCTTCAACAACTGCTTCATGTACCTTTAGATAAGAGATTGTGAATCTATGGTTGTCTTCCAGCTCTTATCATCCTTCTCCATTGGACATGCGGTCTGAGGCTGATGGGAGTTGCAGTCCAATAGCAGCTGGAGGACCACAGAATCCCCATCAGTGCTTTAGGTCATACCCTTGAACCATGGATAGCACTGCCCCTATTTATTGACCCAGAAATCCTACCAAAGCATATAATCAAGTAATGCTCCTTCAGCCAAACCAGAGGTAGCCAGTACTGTATTTGCATGCATCGAGTGTCAGAAAACAGAGCATCTCTGCCCCTTGTTTTCTTACCTTTTGGTATATCTTGTACTAGCATGAGTTTGGCCAAACTGCGGGAGGCAGTGAAAGATAGGCGTGCCTGGCGTGCTCTGGTCCATGGGGTCACGAAGAGTCGGACACGACTGAACAACTGAACAACAACATATCTTGTACAGTGGACCCTCCGGTAACGTAATCTTCGGGTTGCAAACGTGGCAAACCTGAAAGTGGGTTTGCTGCTCTGCGCGCTTCACACATGTGCAGAAGCTCTTTGCAGTGCCATGCGCGTGCGCAGAAGCAGTCCTCCGGTTACGAAAATTTTGGGATATGGCCAGGCCTCCAGAATGGATCCTGTTCGTAACCGGGGGTACCACTCTATATTTTTGAGCTTTTTTGTTACAGAGATCTTTAGAAATAAAAAAGTGTGGAGGTTTAAGGAAATAAAGCATACCCACTTTTTATTCACTCTGCTCATTTACAGCTGGTGAGCCAAACTTTCTTGGCTACAACATGCCTCAGCATGAGTACAGGAAAAAACTATAGTTTTCCTGACATATTGGCTCAAACTCTAAACAACAAATGAAACTGCATGACAAGAATGAAATGACTTGCTTTTATGTTACTGTCAGATGAGGGAGCAGCTGGATTTATATGTGTGTGTTTTTAAAATGAGCCTGAGCCTATTGCCAGCATCTTTGCAGGAAGGATGGGGAGATGGAGAGATAAATGGACTTTCGTATATTGTGAGTTAGTTTCCACAATACAATGTGCACCAGTGGAGAACTGTACAGAGTACAGTTCAGTTCTGGTGTTCTTTGCCAGTGTTTTAAGCTTGGAGAGTTGGAGAACAATTCTGCTCAAAGTCGTCTGACACATGGTACCTTTTTTAGGTACACTAGCCTCAAACAGTGAGTGGCCCCAGCTTACCCACTGACCTTCATGGCTCATCAGGGATGTGAACCCAGGCCTCCCCAACCGAAGTCCAGCATGCTAATCATGTCATCCCCCTTGTGAACTCACTATGCCATGACTCTTGGATGGAGACAGCTGCCAGCATTTCTGGATATGGGTACAGGTTCTTCTTTGGCTTTCATGATGAGCTCTCGCACTTCAAAATGTATCACTACACCACTGTTACCTTGGGGTTTCTATCAGCCATAATGGCACCAGTAGATTTATTACCCTTGTGTGGTACTCACAGTGACAGCAAAATCATGTCCCAAGGTTCATGTTTGCACATTTCAGCTGTTTTCTGCTTGGCACATCTGCCTTTAGAAGCCAGTTCTTTCTGTGGCAGGAGCTTGTTGTTTACAGTTGTGTTTTCAGCCTGCTGAAGTAATGCAGCAAAACCATATAAAGCAGCAAGGACGTTTACATCATGGGAGGAATCCTGAAAACTACCGGATTTCACTGCAACTAATCTAACCCAGGCGTGGAAACACTGCAGAGAGCAGCTTGAACTATATCTGGATCTTGTCTTGGAGGAGCATGAACAAAAGTTACACAAAAAGGTTTCTTCTTATATGAGAAATGGAGCAAGAGTATGCAAGCCGAATTCTGCACCAACAGCAGTTTTCAAACCACCTTCAAATGCAGTCCCACATATAACGCATTGCAGTAATCCAACCTATGTGTTACCAGAGCATAGACAACTGATGTCCAGACAGAAGCACAGCAGGGCCACCAGCTGAAATTGATGGAAGGCACTCCATGCCACAAAGGTCGCTTGAGCCTCAGTAAGCAGAAATGGATCCCATCCTTCCTCCCAAAGGAGCCCAGTGCTCCAGAACATGAATCACATATATTATTTATTCACTTGCTTACATTTCTATTTCAACTTTCCTCCAATGAGTTCTAGGTGATTTACATAGTTCTTCCCATCTCCATTTTATCCTCACAACAACCCTCTGGGTTAGGTTAGCCTGAGAGTCAGTGACTGGACCAAGGGTACCCAGTAAGCATTATGGCTGATTGGGGATTTGAACCCCCAGGTTGTAGTCCAACATGCAAATCACACTGACCCTCATAATCTTTCCCCTGTTGCCTGTTTTCCCACTTAAAAAATACTCCACCCCCCCCCCCAGACTACAATATTTGAGAGGGCAAATATTGATGGTGGGAGATGATTTAGACTGGGAAAACAAGCATCACAGAAAGGTTCGAGCATATACATTTGCCTTGTTTAGCCTACTTCAAGGTTCTATAGCATCGAAGACACTGTTATTTGGTATTTCTGATTTTGTGTGGCCTAGCCCTTTGACTTCAGGTGAAGCTTGGGACTAAAGCACAACAGCTCCAGTTACTGATAGGCCTACCTGTTTTCCATGTTTGAGCTGATAGCTCAGAAATATATTCCTCAGGGGCTACTTCATTAATTGTTTGCACCAGGCAATCCTTTTGTCCTTAATTTTCCTCAGCTGGCAAATGGAGACCATGGACCTTTGGAAGCATAAATGGCTACATCACCTGAACATCAGGGTTTTGTTTGGGTGAAGGGAATACTGGAACTCTCCTGCTGTCCAGATGCTAACTGCTCCTGGGGCCTTTAGGGGCCCTGCTCTCCTTTCTTATGGCTCTTTATCTTTAAACACACACACAGCATCCACACTCACCCCTCTGCTCCCCATTGCGCCATCTCACACCTGCTTTGAATTAAAAGAAAAACCTGCAAGGGTAAAGTTACACTCATCTGCATCTAGCCTTTAATTTGGTTCTTAGAATAAAGGTAAAGCCAGATCTCAAAATAGAAGGAAGTCAGCCTTAAGATATGGCATCTGCACTCCCAGCTAACATGTTTTCCAAAGGAAGAGGTCAGGGTTCAGACTTCTGAGAGTCCTTTCGTATCTTCAGATGCTATCTGCAGAAAATGGCTACAGCCTGCCTACCAGCTTACTCACATTATGTAGATTTTACATCTTTAGATAGCCAGTTTTCCCCTTTCAAGCAAAATGTGTTCCATGCTTTGTTCGCCGCTGTGCTTTTCCACAGTGAGAAGATTTGTGTGCCATCCGCCCTCTGCACACCCTCCTGTTGCTTAGAAAGGGTTTTTGCATGCAAGTATTGCATTTCAATAAAAGTCAGATCATTCTCTGCCCAAGACAAATTGCAATTGCCAGAAAGCCTTGCATAGGGTTGTTTTTTCCCCCTTTTCTTTTTTTCCAATTTCAGCTTGAGTTTTTGTATGACAAATCCTAGGCTGATAGCCTCTTTCCCTGCACAAAATATATGGCGCTGGCTATAAGTCTTTAAAAGCCTTGATGTATTCCACCCCATTAGTTTTTATGGTTGAATTTATGTTGTATTACAAAGAGATGTGCTGAACTGCCTGAAACTACAGATTTGCCAAACTATCCAAAAATACTTACGAGAACAAGCACATACACACAAAAGGGAAAAGATAAAGTTGCAATCCTGGCCAGCCTATAGGCACCTAGTCCATTTTGCCACTCTTGTCACTGGCAATAATAATTATTTTATTTTATTTTAAGTGCTGTAAAACACATCCAACTGAACCCGACTTTAAATCACACTTTGGCTGGGTGCTTAGAGAACTATTGATTTAAAAATGCAGCAAGTGCACACCAGTGACTGATACAGCCTGACACAGTCTGGCCTGCCCCATCACTCACAGAGATTCCATCCTTTTGGTGCCTTACAATATGCAATTCAACAATCCCCTCTGTGCTGGCTCAAAGAGAGGAAAGGGGGGGGGGAGAGAGAGAGACAACCTCTGCATAAATGCTTTAGCATGTCAAAGCCAGCTCACAAAGGAGTTGTTCTCCCCTGGAAGAAGAAGCTTCATTAGCAGCATAATAGATCATCTACCCTTATACTGGTTTCAAATACTGTCAAATTAGGTTTATCTTCTGAACAGCTCATTCAAAATGAACATTGCTAGTCGCCTGAGCCCTTACATGATTATAATTAAAAGGGCAATGAGAGGTACACCTCTATAGGAGAAACACCAGAAATTAAAGTCGGCTTCAGAATGATTGCAGCCTGGACAGCTCCATGCATAATAGAAATTACAGGGCACAAACCTGCAAGTCTGCAGTGTTCCTCATGATGTGTGGCAACCGTGTTCATCTTGTCTTCAACATGGGCCCCAAGGAGTCATGTCTTTACTTGGGTCTATGGAGAGTAGAGCACAGCATTATAAAAAGACGAATAGTCCCTTAGATGTTTGTTTAAAACGTTTCAATTATATACTGTCTAAATTCTGTATTAACCACACCCGGAGGATTTTGATAATATCAATAAATGTTCCACGTAAATCTACATAGATACACCATAGGGGACACCAGAGCACAAGTGGGCTAAAAGTATGTTTCCTATAACTTCCGTAACATGTGAAATATTCACATGGATCTCACTAACATGCCTTGCTACATTCACAGATCTGTCGGAGCTCGTCCTCAGAATGTGGGATCGTAGCTGACTGGCAGAGCAGCTGTTTTGCATGCAGAAGGTTGCTGGCTCCATCACCTCCATCACCTGGAAAACTTAAGAGAACCATCACCAGTCTGCAGTACTGAACTAGATGGATCTACGGTCAGACTCAGCTTCCTTTGTGCCTAAATTGTTAATAAAATATTTCTTCCTAATTATTATATGGAACCCGGAACTTCATGTTGAAGACAACCATGGTAGCAGGAGTGAACTACTTTGTGTGGCGATATTGAATATTTGAGGGCTACACATGCTTTACCTCTCTCACAGGAGGCAGCTGAGGAATGGAAAAGGGTAAAGTTTAAAACTGGTTTGTTTTTTTCTTTCAGTGTTCCTCCCTTCTCATTGTACCCAAAAAATGTACCCACTAAGGTTCCCTTCCCTTCAACTCTATCATACCATGACTCTCAACCCTCAAGGTGTATTCTCTTTCCTATATGTATAAGCTTCTCTTTTCATAACATGAAAGATAAAGCCTTTGTGCATGCAGAGCTGTGGGCCACAGCAGCGTTTGTAGATGGCAACTCCCTGGTCTCAAAATGGTATATAACCATCATAATTCAGACTGAAAGTCACCTGTAAAGAGATAACCAAGGTCCATTATCAAATAGGCAAATATGCTGGCCAGATGCTACGGCTGGAAGACAATTGCATATTCATTCCCTTTTCTTGAGATGTATATTTTTACCATGTCATAAACAGTTTTCCACAACTCTACATCATGGTGTTCAGATTCACTCCAAATTCAGCCTGTTCAGGCCTCAGAAAATGAACTTTTAACAAGTAGCAAATTAAAATGTCAAGACCAATCATACCGGAGCCTTGTTTACAAGATGGTTATTATTTTGGTTTCCAAGGCCTAGAAGGTTTGTCTTTTCGGGAATTAGCCAGCTACTGTTATCACATAAAGAAACTGCACCCGATAACATTCTCTGGCTTTCTGACATCTCAATTTAAATTGCAATCTTCCTCGACCAGGCCACTGTGCTTCCCAATTCTGAAGCCTTTCAGAATCAATTTCAATAAAAATGTGCCGCTCGCTGCTGGAGGCGAAGCATGGGACTAGGCACCCTCCTAACAGATATTTATTCGTTTAGGCCAGCCGATGTGGGGTGGGAGGAATGACCTTCACGTTCTGCATTCAGCACATGAAGCCATGATCTCCACAGAAGATGCTTTTCCCTGAACTAAGTAAGCTTTGAAGGATCCTAAGCCCTACTTTCTCGAGTTTTAAGAGCACAAACACAATCCACACACATTAAAAAGACTAAGCTTTCATAGAATTTTCATTAGGGGTGAATTTCCTCTCCCAATTCCACAACAGAAATCATTCAGAGGATCCAGATTATTTTGCTAAATGCCCTCCAAATGTTCAGCAACATAATCCTGAACCTGAATTGGTTCCAGAGGCTATGGAACCTGTATTTAAATGCTTGACAGTGGGCATTCCTTGCTTGCTTAAGTGGCATTGTGTCCCACAGAAGAGGACAGGCTTCTGCTTGAAAGTCTGTTAAAGCACAGTTCTCTGTTTAAAATGATCATTTGAAGCACATTGGTACCAACTGGGTGGAAAGCAGGGAGCCCAACAGTAGGTGGAGCCAGAGCCAATGACAGGTAGAACCAACTAATTCTTCCTCCTTGCTGCCGAGTTCTGCACAGGAAGCAGGGCCGTCTTACCTATAGGCGCTAGGGGTGCGGGGCACCCAGGCACCGGGCTCTCAGTGGCGCCAGGCTGCGAGTCTGGGGTCTGAGAGTTGAGTCTGGGAAAGAGCCCGCCCATCGGTCAGAGTGCTGTGGCGGGCTCTTCTGCTGTGGGCAGCTCTGCGCCATGAGTTTGGGGACGACCGAACCAGCTGAGGTGGCTGGCTGGCTCTGCGCTCCTGTGCGCCTGGGACTGGGCAACCGGGGGGGCAGATCTTTGCCCCCCAGCACCACATATGCTTGACAGCCCTGACAGGAAGCACTGAGACTAAGTAGAAGTAAGTTGACAG
The DNA here is from genome assembly GCF_009819535.1 of Lacerta agilis. NCBI lineage: Eukaryota > Metazoa > Chordata > Lepidosauria > Squamata > Lacertidae > Lacerta > Lacerta agilis. Next base: position 41,682,536 of record NC_046319.1, on the reverse strand, counting down.
GCAGTTAGTTATACATATCTAGACTGGATGTTACCAAGAGGGCTGGCTGCAAGCAAAATGAGCTTGGTGAGGCAGTGCCCCCATTTGACCTAATAGACCAGCCTCTACTGATTTGAAGGACTGTTCAATCCAAGTCAAGTTAAATATAAAGAAATGAGATTAAGTAGCACCTGCACAGCAGAGTCTCCCTTCCCAATTTTGTAGGGTTTTTGTTTTTGTTTTTGTCCTTCGGAAGGCTCCAGTTTCCCCCTCGTCCAAGCTAAACCCTGATGCTCAGATGGTGCAGCCATCTAGCTTTCCAAAGATCCATGGTCTATCAGGGTGCATGTTTGCCAGTTGGGGAAAATTATGGACAAAGCAATTGCTTGGTACAATAACTAATGAAGCAGCCCCGAGGCATACATTTTGAACTGTCAGCTCGGATGCAATGAAAACCCAGAAAGAATTAGGCTAAATAGTTTCATCTTTATCTTATTTATTTGAAACAGCCTTCCTCAACCAAATGCCCGCAATATGTTTTGGACAGCAACTTCCATCAGCCCCAGTCAGCATGGTCCGTGGTCAGGGTGAGAAAAACTTATCAAATGCTTAGGGCAGAATCTGCACCCCTGGCATCCTAAAAAGGTAAACACATATCCCAGCTAGTGACACCTCCCTGCAGCATGCAAGTAAGGGTGGGGGGACAGAAACGCTGCCTAAACCTATAACCACTTACACAGAGCATCATACAAAGTGAGATTAGTGAACTTCAGTGGTTAATGCTAGAGGATATCAATGTAATGGACGTCTATGAAACTAGGCAGGATGACCCAATCGATAGTGAATCTCAGTGGACTGCATCTATGACCTTGGGAGCTCACAGTACTTAAACAAAACAAAAATCAAAGAGTTAAGAGCCTGTGGAATCGGGATTCATTAAAAAAAATCTGATTGCATTTCTTAGGACTTCAATAACCACTGCAGATGGTTTCCCCACTACAAAAAATAATTGTCTACCCATTTGATTTTGTGTTATATTTAAGATTCCCAGGTGTGCAGACATGATTTTCATATTTTCTTTGATTCATACCTTGGAATGTTAAATCCATTCCAGTTTAGCTTCGGATCTGGTTTTGAGATTGAAGCAGCCTTGTGACGCTGTTAGAGTACTTTGCACTTGTTAGATAAATCAATATAGTGTGGCTTCAGGATAAAGCAGGGCTGGCCGGCCCATGAAGTGGATTGAGGCAGCCGCCTCAGGCAGCAGAATAGCAAGAGGTAGCATGCCCTGCTGCCTCCGCTGCCAGTGAAGCAGCAAAATATTGCAAGATGCTACAAGATCTCGCTGGAACCTGCCATCACCGCCACCACTTTGTGGTGCTAAGGTACTTTGGTTCTGCTCAATGGATGTTGGCCTATATAGGAACACAGGAAGCTGCCTTATACAGAGTGAGACCATTGGTCCATATAGTTCACTATTGTCTACACTGACTGGCAGTGACTCTCTAGGGTTTCAGATAGGGGACAATTCCCAGTCTTTCCTGGAGATGCCAGGAATCGATCCTCGTAGACAGATACTGTACCAGTGTACCACTGAGCTATTGTCCTTCCCCCTCAAGGATCAATCTTGTTCTCCTTATGCTCTTTAATACCTATGTGACACTGCTGAAGAAAGTGATTGGAGGTTTGGGCTGCAATGTCATCAGAATGCCAGTGGCATCTAGCTCTAGCGCTCATTTCAGAGGCAGTTCTTGGGTGAATGGGGGCTAACAAGTTAGTGTTAAATCCAGGCAAGACAAAGGTGCTGTGAGTTGGAGGGTCACCATTTCCAGAGGGTGGTTTCTACTTGGTCTTCAATGAGGTTTCACTTCCCGTGAAGTACACAGTTTGAGAGCCTAGGTAGTAGCAGTAGCCAATACAGTCATACCTTGGTTCTCCAATGCCTTGGTACTCATACGTTTTGGCTCCCGAACACCACCAACCTAGAAGTGAGTGTTCTGGTTTGCAAACGTTTTTTGGAAGCTGAACACCTGGTGCGCCTTCCCCAGCTTCCAATTGAGTGCAGGAAGCTCCTGCAGCAAATCAGAAGCCGCGCCTTGGTTGTTGAACGTTTTCGGAAGTCGAATGTCCTTCTGGAACGGATTATGTTCGAGAACCAAGGTATGGCTGTAGTGCATTCCACCAACTTTGGCCAATGTGGGAAATTGGGACCATAGCTGGAGAAGTTGCACTTGGCCATAATAATCTATGCCCTAGTCACATCTAGGCTTGACTACTCTAAAACTGTGCATTCTTTCTGGGCTGGATACGTACTTATTATCACTAGTTTCATTAATGTTGTGGTTATATTGGGAAGTTTTGTACTGTACTTTTCTTACCACAGTTTATTTTTAATTGTTTTGTTTTATTTTATATAGCAAATAAAACCAGCAACAATAACCATTTACTACTGCTCATTTTTACTTGTGCATAAGATGCTCTGAGACAGTTCTGCTCATAAAGGTGACCTATAAAAACCTTTAGATAAATAAAAGTTGCAAGCCAATTATTGATCCAATAGTTTTTCTCCACCGACTGAAAGAAATTTATTAAATTTAATTTCAGCTGACTCTAATTCCTATGTTGTAGTAACTGCCAGCTGAACCAAAATTAAACAAAGATTATTTACCAACTGTACTGATACTCTGGCAAAATTGGGTAAATATTGGGGATGAAGATATCCAAAGGTATTGAGGCAGAGGTTTCGGGGGGGGAGTGTTTAATGGCCACATTGCAAATTTCTGCTGAGACAACTAATTGGGGGGAAAGCCTTGAGTTTGAGCAAAATTTTGGTGTGCAATAGAGGTTTGTATAGTGATGGGAAATTATATTTTGGGTTACAGTTGTGATGCCTGTCATGATGATCTTGCATTTTAAAAAGCTTCAAAATGTTGTTGTTGTTGTTCAGTCGTTCAGTCGTGTCCGACTCTTCGTGACCCCATGGACCAGAGCACGCCAGGCACGCCTATCCTTCACTGCCTCCCGCAGTTTGGCCAAACTCATGTTAGTAGCTTCAAGAACACTGTCCAACCATCTCATCCTCTGTCGTCCCCTTCTCCTTGTGCCCTCCATCTTTCCCAACATCAGGGTCTTTTCTAGGGAGTCTTCTCTTCTCATGAGGTGGCCTCTATCTTCAAAATGATAGAGGGCTTAATAACCTATACCTGGAAGGCAGAACGTTGAGTGCTGTATAGGACTTATTTTGTGATATTCACTCTACAAGGCATTCTCCTTTGCACAGGGGGATTGCTGTTATTATTTTACAAGGAGAAAATAACGAAGACTGGGAAATTTTAAAGAAGCAAATATCTGGACCATGTACCACCTGGGTTTATTGTGTAATTGAAATATTTCTTATTGACTTAATTCCCAGAGGATTCAACCTGCAAAGAGGAATACAGTATGTTCAACTTAATGTCATGTCCCATAAGATAACAGAATATTTTTATTTATGAGCAGTGTACAAATATATCTACTAGAAGTATGCATCAGATTCAAACAAATCTCAAATCCTGAGCCAAAGGGGGGGGGGGTGCATCAAAAGGAAGTTGGGCTATTCAGAGGTAAAGCAAGATATGTGAAAGGCAATACAAGTCCAAACAGGGTCTGCTGAAGGTCACTGTGGTGCCTCAGCAGTCCATTAAAAAGGGGGGGGAAATGGGGGGGGGGAAACCTGGTAACATTGTCACAAAAATTGAAGGTGGCAACGGGGGGGGCACATAGTAAGCTTTGGTAATTATACCACTGAATGGTATATTTTAATATATATATACCGGTATGTACAAATGAAGCAGCACATGTATGAGAAGTACCTAAAACATATTTAGCTCACTCCTAAAACAAATTTAGATCCTATTATTCTGTGTTTCCAAGTTGATTTATTGAAGAGTCCATTGAATTGGTTTGCTGTAATCACCTCATTATGTACTGTGAAATTATTTTGTATTTACCCCGCTAGTGACCCACTTTCATGAGTCATGTTTTATGGTTTATGTTTGTACCATTTTGCAACAGAATGTGTGTGTGTGTATCCCACTCACCCCCAGTCATGTAAAAATCTGAAGGAGTATCTAATGAGGAGTTGAGTGTCCCATCTTCCCCTATTAATAAGAGGGAGGTCACAAAGTGTGGCAGGTAGCCAATGCTAGTACTACTGAAGGCCTGCTGAAATTGAACCTAAGTTATTCAGCCTTGTTTATTTCAAAAGGTCTACTCTGAGTAGGACAAGCATCAGATACAACCCCAAGTCTCTTCTGTTGTAAGAGGTAGGTTTTGTGACTCAGTCCTCTTTTGTGGGACATTATACCCACCCACCCAAGTGTTCTTTTGGACATTGAACCCCATCCCCCAATGGCCAGATTAATTTTCAGGGTCAGCAGCAGCCCTCTGCTTGCCAGTCATTAATTGCCATTTACCATTATACCTGGACAGACAGAAAGAAAAAAAACTGCATTGTGAAGGCTGAAAGCTGCTGCTTACAGTTTAGGTTTCATACTGTTTGCACATTTGTTCTTTAGCAACTGGGGGAAAAATATCTCCCACCTCACCCTAAAAAAATAATAATGGGGTGGCTTATCATGCTGAAAGCTAAGACTTACAAAGCAATTGCATATTATTATTAGTTTTCTTAAATGGGAATCTATTACATTTTACAAGTTCTGTTTCAGAGTCAACCCATTTGAAAAGCTGTCAAAACTCAAAATGTGATAATAAGTTATTATTATCTACCCAGCGGGTGATGCCAAGATACTTGCAAAGGAGAGAGAAAGTATGGGGTAATTGTAGGATCTCTGTTATCTTTATCCTTTAAAAAGGGGGAGTAGCTATTAAGATCTGGGTTTTCGAACAATAAAGCTCCCCACAGTTCAGCTGTGGCCCAGTTTAAAGTAAAATGTAGCTGATCATAGGTAATGCTTTAAAATTCAACAGTATTTTAAATAATCCTTTGTCTAGACATCAAACACCTCAGCATTGTACCCTGTAAAGCTGATGGATTTCTAGTTAAAGATTAAAACTTTAATAAATAAATAAAATAAAAAACACACTGGCCACATTTCAAAGAAATATCTCCAGTGATGCTGGGAGGTTAAAGCTATATTATACTGTATTCATCTCAACTTCCAAAATCTGTAGTTTAACAGTTAAAGGGAAACGTAACAGTTAAAGCAGAACAAAGACCCATGCAAAAATGCTTCTCATGTGTTTCTTCCACGACTGGGTGCCAAAAACGTTTTTAAAAACCACTGTATTCACAGCCCCTCCAGGAAAAAAATCAACTCAGCCTCAGCTAGCTAAGTTCTTTGATAAATCGCTACTTTTTCATTTGCCCTGGAAAGCCATACATATACCCACCCATAAGATGAAACCTAAGATCATTTACAGAGCACAAGGGGGGGTCTCCATATGAAGCAGCAAGCCAGGGCAGTTTTTGAGGATTTAAAGTTTTCTGCCATTATATTTTATGGCAAACATTACTCGTCCCTTACTTTGTTTTGAATTAAACGCGACAACTAATATATCTTGTCCAAAAAGTTGTGCCATTATAGATTGGAAGAGGGGTACGGGAAGAGGAAGCGGCAGGGGGGGGGGAGTGTATACAGTATATTTCTTCAGGGTCGTAACAAACTTTTTGAGTTGATCGTGTATCAGGAATGCCAGTTATAAACTTGTCAAGGCTGTTGCACAACCCGCACTGTGAAAAACAGGGAAAGCACGACAATTCATTTCACCAAGAGGTTCAACTGCGACACATGGCGTACCCTTTATTTTTAACTCCGTCTGTGCTACATCCTGAACGACACACCAGAGAGTCAATTTAGCAAGGCGTCCAAAAGTGTGGGATGTCTGCCTGCAGGGAGAGAAGTGCAGATGGGGGAAGCTGGGGGGGTGGGGGAATAAGTTATAACAATCAATAAAAGTTGACAGCAGGAATAAACCAAAACCAAACTGACAAATCTCATATTCATGGCACTCTCGTAAGTTCTTATGAGGAGAGGCAATACCTGTTAAAATGGAACACCAGGAGCTCTCATCGAAATGAAATAGAGCAAATGACACAAGGCACGGAAGTCGTGCCAGTGGCTCGGAAGAACTTTTGTCAATACAATTCACTCCCGTCACCAATCACAGACTGTTCGTGGCAGGGAGTGGGATGGAGAGTAGCTAGGAAAATCCACTCACAGAACAGCAGGCCTTGGGTTTCATCTCGGGGTTAGCGCAGAACATTTCACCGCCTGAGGTGAAGCAGCAAAAGGTGTCCTTCCCCCTCCAAGTCCAAGGCCAGATAAGTTATTTTGCAACTTGAGGCAGAAAATCCCACTGGTATCCCTTTCTATGGCAGTAAGGGCCCCTCCAGGCATATCTTTCCTTGTGCATTTGTGACTATTTGCATGCATGATGCTATCAGGGTGGTTGCACGTGATTCCACTTTCAGTGCCATTTGTGTCTGCAAACAAATTAAGGTGGTCACACTGCTTCATTTCCAGTCAGTGCATATCCTGTAACTTCCTGCTGTAGCTTTTTTATATGAGTGTTTTCATGTATTTTTTGTCCCACTTTCATTGTGCTATAGCAGACAGCACTGGTGTGATAGCACCAGGGAAGCATCACAGAACAAAACACAGCAGAATAAATTCACTGCTAATGAACTATTATGGTATTAGGAGCATGTGGCAGAACAAACCTACAATAAAATACCAGTCTGCAGGGGCTCTAAAAGCAACTTATTTCTTGCCTTTCATGACACCCAAAATCAGTTGCCTGAGGTGACTCCCTCACTCTGCCTAATGACCCAGTTGGCCCTGCTTCAACTTTGGCACACATCAGCTGGAAGAATTACCACCAAGAAAGTTATTCTATGAGCACAACTAGGGACCAAAACAAGTTTATTATTCATTCCTTCTCTCCTAGAGAACTCTGGGAACTACAGTGCCACAAAAGAGGGAGAAATCTCTGAGTGAAACCTCAGGACAAATGCTTACTCCTGGCCCTTCCATATCTGATGGTCTACACATGGCTCCACAACATTATATAATGTTAATCTGATCTAAAGGTCCCAAATATGAATGGCTAGGTGAGTGTGAACCTATGTTAGTCAGGATTTACTTACCTTATGAAACAGTTACATGATGAAAACAGACTAGCACTATTTTCTCACTAGGTTTAATGAAGTCTCACATCTCTCCCCCTGCTTCCCGTCCCCCTTTCTTTACATGTGAGCCAAGATAGCATAAAGTATGGCACATAATCTATGCTCATTATGTACTGGATCCCATATTCCCTACACAATCAAAACTTCTATTGATTTCAAAAACAGGATTCTCACAATATCAGATCTCCAGTGTGCAGGTATTAATCAAATAAGGATCTTTACCCAAGTTATATTAATCAAATCTTTAACAATCATAGCATGACATAGTCTCTCAAGGAAGGTCATGAAGCACAACTGATTAAGTAAAAAGCTGAATGTTAAATGATGGTGGGGGGTTTTCACACAGTGGGTCTCTGGTGCATCTCCCCCTCAAAGGACAAGCCAATGGTGTTCAGACCCACTATACTTTCTAATTGAGATATCAGACACTTGGAGTCTGGATAATGAGTAACCACAAATATATTGCAGAGGTCTGCACTCAAGTGAATGAGTGAGAGTCTCCTGTGCCAGAAAATCAGTTCAGCGATAACAAGAATGCTCGAGTGATTTTTAGGCAATTCTGTTCAGCACAGGCTTTTCAACCAGTCAGGGATGGATATTACACAGATGAAAGGAGTCGTCAACGCTTGCTTGAAAATACAGAACACCATTCAAATTTTAGTGGCAATAACAGCACACAAAACTGGCCGCAGAACGACCAATCTTGTGTTTGGGGGGAAGCATCTGCATATGGAAAGCAATTTACTTCTGTTATCAAGCCATGCTTTATTCCAAATTAATAGAGGACCATGAACCATGACAGTAAAGTCATTGCCCAGAATTGTTTGGTCTCTTAGCACACACACTAACCCCACAGCAGGGTTTAAATTTCAGGGTAGGACCAGTAAGGCAAAGCCATTCCACCACATTTCCTGTATAGAGACTACCCATCAATTGAGATGTTGAAGAATTCTGGCGAAAACAGAAATGCGAATGGGAATTGCTGGTGTTTGCTTATTCATCCAACAACCTGAACGGAAATCAATCCAGTGAATAGTCAGTATTGGCTGTTCTTGTTGCTTTCTGTCCACAAATGATACACCATTATGTACCTCCATCCTACATTTGCAATTTGTTTCCTTTGCACTGAAATGAATGGAGTGGAATTATGTAATGACAACACGATTTACATCATTTATATAATTAAGTAAATTGCATAATTTCACCACAATGGACAGTGAGGCAAATAACATATTTCTGGCAGATGAATCACAGCAGAAAGGAAACAATGCTGTGTGTGATGAATATAGGGCGTAACAGAAAGCAAAGCCCTGCCTATCTCTTTCACCAGTTCTGCTGACTCCCATTGGTTAATAAAATGATATAACTAGTATCAATATAAGGAATCAAGATTTTGCTCCTTTTCTTTCCTCCGTGTTTTCTATGTTTTTCTTGTGCTGTTCTTCAGTCCCTACCACCTGAGCTTAAGGCATTCCGGAAAGGGCTGTGCTAGGAACAAGATGGAGATTTGGCATTGTGTTGCATTCAGCTGCTGTTTGTTTGTTTACACTATCTTGGACAGGTAAGTTTTGAAGAAATAACATTTGTTTTACACATCTTTTCTTGGGAACCATTTACAGATATATATATACTGTGTGTGTGTGTGTGTGTGTGTGTGTGTGTGTGTGTGTATTCTTGCCAAATACAGATTTTTCTGTCCATTTAATCACTGTTTTATAGCATTATACTTTAAAAAATAAATAAATAGCAGTAAGATCCAACAGGGCAAATTATATGCTGATTCTTTGTTAAAGTAAGCATCTGGTAAGTACACTCCTGCCAACACATGCTTTAAGAAAAGTAAAAAGGGAGCTTTTGGATCATAATTTCATTTTTCAAGCTTTCCTTCTTCCTATGCTGCCAGCTGCAAAAATACAATGTCTTCCATACCCAGGAGACTGTCAGTCCTCTCTCCATCTCTAGATGCCTCCCGTTATTGGGCACTGTCCATAGGTGAGAGGGCCACCCAAGAAATCAAAGCAAATTTAACCACTGTTACTAGGACTAGAATCAGAAACCTTTGGATTTGTGTGTAACTGTACAGGTATGCAGAGGCACCAGGGCTGCTGTTCAGAGCATCTTTCTGAACTGACCCTAACAAGAAGGGCTAAAAAGGACTCCCTGCTTGAGTCAGGACTTCCTGTCTTGAGTGGATTTTAGTTTGCTCCTTGGTTCCAACTCCTGGCCCCTTTCTTCAGATCTGATTCCTGAAATTATACTACTGGTTGCTGTTTCTTAAGATCAGTTTGTCACATTTCTCCATTAATCTGAGGGGGTTTTTAAGCAGTGCTTTTTCCCAGGGGATACTCAAGGGTATGCAGTAGCAGCGCCTCTTTATTGTTGTTGTTAAAAAGTGTGGCACTTACTGTAGCAACTTCATGGTTAGTACTGGCACCTATTTTTCTAGAAAAAAAGCACTGGGTTTAAGTCATGATGAAAATTTGTCAGCATTTTAGTGCACATTTCTCTTAATACACACATTTCTGCCAAAATACAGTGCATTTATGTATGTTAGTTTCACCAACATATTCATTTTTAAGCACACTCCCCTAATATAAACACTTACTAAAACATATTTGGTGGGGGCGGGGGGTTAGACAGCTGCAACAAAATTTGCAGAAACTAATATTTCAATCGGTAGTTGTGTTTTGATCAGTGTATTGTTTTGTGAAATGCAAATTAAGTAGGCCTGCATTAAGATGTGAAGCAATCCAAATTTCACCCCATCCCAACCTAATTCCTCAGCTCCCATGTGGGATTTTTGACCAAATGGTCCCAGAAACCGGCTTGAAATCCTCGTTGTACTTTGACCAGTTGTTCCCTTTGTGTAGTGTGTAAGGAATCACACAGGAAACTTCCCAAAGGAAACCGGTGTCCCTAAAGGCAAGCCAAAACTTCCTGCAGCTCAGGAAAGGGAAAGCATCTGATTGATGTCAAAGGGCATTAAGTGAAGAAATACAGATCTTTAAGACAAAGCTACAAAAGCTGGTCACATGCCAACTGAATTCTCCAACAAACAACCCACTGCAGCTTCCACTTACAGAGTTCATAATTGTTCTGGGAGGTGCATTACGAAGTAATCAAAATGATAACAATTCTCAAAAATTACAGTGGGTTGTAGGGAAAGATTAAACAGCTTGGTCTTATTCTCCCTGGGAAACAAGAGACTTAGCAAACACTGAATTAACATTTTTTAATATTGTGAAAGGGAATTAATAAGCACTAACCACAAGGGAGAAATGTCAGGCATTAGAACTATAAGCAACAGGCATTCTGCAGTTGTTTGGGAAGGGGAGTCTTTTCGTTCTCTCCACATGGTAGAAGTAGGACATTCATGGAACAATGTATGTCACTTGACTTCTCAGTCCTTTGCTCACTGCTAGTGATGGGAGAACCCCAACCCACCTTGGGGGTCAATTTGTAATTGGCTCATGCTAGGGCTTCGGGTTGTAGGCAGTGTTCCAGAGAGAGTCAAGAGTTCAGAACCAAAGAGCAATCAGGATCTGAAAGCAAACCAGAAGACGGGACTGGCCAACAAGCCAAGAATCAGAACCAAAGTGCAATTGGGGTCAGAGGGGAAACCAGAAGACAGGCTCAGAAAACAAGTTGGAAGAATAGAAAAAGCTGGAGTACAGAACAGAGGGAGAATAAGATCAGAAACGCTGGGAATGTTAGCGTACAGGTAGACCTTGTTATACAAGTTACAGGTGGGTAGCCGTGTTGGTCTGCCATAGTCAAAACAAAATCGAAAATTCTTTCTAGTAGCACCTTAGAGACCAACTGAGTTTGTTCCTGGTATGAGCTTTCGTGTGCATGCACGGTATCTGAAGAAGTGTGCATGCACACGAAAGCTCATACCAGGAACAAACTCAGTTGGTCTCTAAGGTGCTACTAGAAAGAATTTTCGATTTTGTTTTGACTTGTTATACAAGGTAAGGCTTCCTGTCCAGGGGGAGTCAATGGCCAGCCTGAGTGGGTGGGCCAGGCCAGATCTAGAAGATTTTCCCTTAAGAGCTACATGGCTCACCACATGGTACCCTGGTCAGCAGAAGTGAAGTTTTCAAATGATTATTGTGTTTTGAACAGTAACTTCTGAAACCAGCATGGACTCCTCACCTCTATTATCAGCTCCAAGCCAACAATCACTGTCCTCTACATGTTACTCAGAAGAAGAAGAGGAGAGGGCAAGCATGGTGGCAGGGGGGCTGCAGGGCCAAGAATTAAGCCTCTCGCCCCCTAAAGCCATGCAGACCTTCCCTCCTATCTCTGTCATTATTTCTGCAACTTCCAAGGAACACACTTTGGAAATCACACAGCTCCAAAATAAAGTTCTCTTAGTGTGTAATCCAAAGCTCTTTGAAAGCACTGGGAACCCTTGGGTTTCAATTGTGAGACTGATTTCTCCAAAACAGTGCCTCTGAAGTGGCCTTAGTGGGGATTTTGATTAGGCTTTAATTAAGGAATTAATTAGTTTGGGAATTTTTTTCTCAGAGTCTTCTGAACATTCTGTTCCCTTGTGCCATTTTGAACCCACATGGCTTTGATAGACTTGAAGCTTATCTCTTAAGTCTATATGCTATACATCTGAGTGGCATTCATGGAAATACCTGCCGGTGAGAACATAAACCTATCAAAGATTTTTTTTTAAAACCAAGAGTGTGCTTTTGAATGGCCAGGCCTTAATTGAATTTCAGGCCTAGTTTGTGACTGTGTTTCATTGCGTATGTGCCATAAAAATGAATTGAGCCAAACAGAAGTATTTCTAAGGGGCGGGGTGTTAAAAATATATATATCACTATATTTTGATGTAGGAATTGGAGATCTTTAACTAACCCTTGTGGGGATTTTTCCTAGAGATTTATGGAACCTATTTCCCCAAATTAAAATTGAAGATTCAGATATTCATTTAATATTATCCCAACAGCAATTCTGTTGCCAAGTACTTCTAGTAATGAAGAATAACTGCTTTCTTGGTTTGATCTCTGCATTTAAGGTAGCTCATCCTTGGCAGAATATTGGCTGCTGCACTCTGAAACATGAGCAGGAGTATGGAGAGGTTTGGGGGGGCGCTGTCTTAAATTTCGAATGCATTCTGTTAACTTGTTCTTATTTTATTTTTTGCACTTGATAAACCAGCAAAGCACTTGAAGCCGCATTCAATATAAACAATATATTTTAAAAAATCATTTTAAAAAATGAGCATAAGCAGCAGAACACCAAAAGGAGCCCAATAAATAAATAGCAAATAATAAATAATAAATAATTTTATTACTACCCTTCATGCAAAGATTCACAACATAAAAATACAAAATGAGAACACAAAATACATAATAAAACAAAAACAAACCAATACCTGCCTCCCACCAACACACTTTGTGTGAGAAAGGGTGTGTGTGTGTGTGTGTGTGTGTGTGTGTGTGCAGAATGCATCAAAATAAAGGTCTACTTAAATAAAGATGTTTTAACTAGCTCTCAAAAAATCAAAAAGGAGTAGGCTAGGTGGGCCGCCTGGAAGAGAGAGTTCAGAAGCCTCAATAAGGCCCTGTCATATGACCAACAACCAGTGGTAGCTGGTGCATATTGGTACTGGTAGTTAGTAATGGTGGACAGACTTTCCTGTACAAAACCAAGCCTACCACCACTTGTTGTTGTTGTTCAGTTGTTCCGTCATGTCCGACTCTTCGTTACCCCATGAACCAGAGCATGCCAGGCACGCCTATCTTTCACTGCCTCCTGCAGTTCGGTCAAACTCATGCCAGTCGCTTCGAGAACAGTGTCCAACCATCTCCTCCTCTGCCGTCTCCTTCTCCTTGTGCCCTCCATCTTTCCCAACATCAGGGTCTTTTCTAGGGAGTCTTCTCATGAGGTGGCCATGAGTGACCCCAAAATGCGTGGATGCAGGGTTAGGTTTACAATCATTAAAACATGAAAGTGTGTGTGTGTGTGTGTGTGTGTGTGTGTGTGTGTGTGTGTGTGTAACACACACAGAATCCAAAACAGCAGGTTGTAAAGCTAGCTACAGCAGATGCTTTAAAAAAAAAAAAAGCCAAACTAAATGTAAAGCTAAATGTGTATTTGCATGTACCGTATGTACCATGGATTGCTTTTTTTAATAATGCAAATAACATCCTTGGTGAGGGCTGATAATTATCAGAATCTCAATAGGGACAAAGAGGAAATGTAACCCTTTCGTCTCCTTGATAAGGCTCAGAAAGAAATGTCTCCCCTAAAACAGCTACCGGTATTTGCACTGGGAATACACATACACACACGCACAAACTCATTTATTCCATGAAATCGTAAAATATTATTTCCCTTGCATGGAGGTACAGTGATCTAGAAAGCTCCAGGTGTTTATTTTCTCACTGTTTGCCATGCATTTGTTTATGCTGTAATGTAGTAAACTGTAAAGATCTGTAGAAATTTAATATCTGGCTTCCTGTGTACTGTACTAGCCTAACTTCCCTTAGGCTATTAATAATTGTGATCCATTCTGATGGATTATTATTTCCCCCCCTAATCTTTTCATCCTGGCTTGCCAATTGTATTTTATTATTCATTTTACAGCTTCTGCTTGTCAATACTGTGTTTTATTTTGTGGTGGCATGTTCTTGGTTATGCCTTTAAACCCACACCTGTGTTTCTTTCTGATGGTTTTGTACTAGAAAAAACCTGGGGAGTCTTGTGTGATTAGAATTGTGTGCTTTGGTTCCGATTTGCTTCTTTTCTTTGTTCTCATATACCTGAGAAAGCAATGACCTTTCTGTAGAACGGCCTTCCTCAACCTGAAGCCCTCCAGACATTTGCAGCTTCAACTCTCTCATCCTGGACCATTGGGCCACAGTGGTTGTGTCTGATGGGAGTTTTAGTTAGCGATGGGCAAATCTGTCAATTTCACTTCCTCATTTTTCCAATCCTAAATTCAATATTCCACATTTCCACATCAGTTTGTGATTCTTTTTTAATGTCCTCATCAGCATTTCAGTGTGAATTTCTCCATATATATATATAATTTCTGCAAACCAATTTTCCCTCATATATAAATTCCTTTTCTTGCGAGGAATCCTATTCGGAATAAGGGAATTTCCCTTAAAAAGGGGGGAAAGTTGACAGCTATGTATATAATGCGCTTTGTATGTTGCTTTCCCTAATAATATATTTTAAGTACACTTTGTTGTTGTTGTTGTTGTTGTTGTTGTTGTTGTTGTTGTTCAGTCGTGTCCGACTCTTCGTGACCCCATGGACCAGAGCACGCCAGGCATGCCTATCCTTCACTGCCTCTCGCAGTTTGGCCAAACTCATGTTAGTAGCTTCGAGAACACTGTCCAACCATCTCATCCTCTGTCGTCCCCTAAGTACGGCCCCAGTATATTTCTTTTGTACACATTCCTTGGCCGGAGAACTGCACCTATAGAAACCTACCTTATACTGAGTCAAACCATCAGCCCACCTACCTCAGTATCATCTACCCTGGCTGGTAGTAACTTTCCAGGGTTTCAAGCAGAAGTCCTTCCCATCCCTACCTGCGGATATCAGAGAATAAACTTGGGACCTTCTGCATGAACGCTCAGCAACATCCCTTTCCCTGTTCAGTTCATATTCTGCAACAGAAATGCCTTATTGTAGTATAGCCCATACATTCTTTTCCCCCAGACAATGGCCATCTGTTTGCGAACAGCTTTTCCCCAAGGCCTGCTTGTTAAAAACAACTTTTCTGGAGTCAGGATGCCGGCGAGAATTACTTCCAGCCAAATTTCTGTGGGTCTGCATTGTTAGGAAAACCTATTATGGAGTATTTAAAATGACTGCCGGAATGTAATAAAGTGCAGTGGCTTTACTCGCTATCATCACTATCTTGGGTGCCAGTGTTAATGAAAGGCTATCACACCTTCAACTTTTAATTCCCACATCCTGTTGTTCAAGGAGGGAGGGGGACTCCAGTCAGCAGCTCTTTCCCCCTTAATGATTTCAGCAATTCCATCCCCTGCCTGAAGCCTCCCCCCCTTCAAATAAATAAATAACCAATAAAAAACCTTCAGGCTTGTTCATAGCAAAAGCAGGCATAAGCTTGACTAGTTTGGCAACAGGGAATAGAGAACATACACTCCAAATGTCCCCAATTACAAGGGACAGTTTCTATTTTCTAGTCCCTATCCATCATAGATCATTATCCCCGTTTCTCTCTTTGGCAATTGCCTTAATATTTTGCTAACAAGACAATCCCCAGAGGCAAAAATTTAGCCCATCCCCAGGATCTCTAAGAGTTAAACATCTGAGTACAGTTCTCTATTTGAAGCATTATCTGGTCTTCGTCTCAGGGAGACATACATGGATCTCCTCCTCCTCGTTCAATACCCACAACAACCCTGTGGGAAGTTGAAGCTGGTACTCACCTGCCCAGTCCTCATCTCCATACATTTTCTCTGCAATCTGGGCCTCTGGCTAACATTTCTTAGGAACATGAGTAGTTGCCTTATACTAACTCAGCATTTTTCATATATCTAGCTATGGAAGTTTCCGACTACGGAGTTGCCAGGTCTTTCCAACGCTACCTGGAGATGCCAGGTTTTGAACCTGGCACCCAGGGCAGGCAAGTCAGATGCTGTTCCACTGAGCCGCACCCCTTCAAATAACAGGGATGTGTATGAACATAGGAATCTGCCTCGTTTCAGGTCAGCCCATTGGTTCATTGTCTGCACCACTGGTCCCCATCCCCCCCCCACACACACACACAGACCACATGAAAATTGCTGGTGTTTCTTGGCAGACCAATTACTGGTTTTTCTGCTGGTTGTAGCAAGTGTATTGTGCTGTGGTTTTTAATTGTATTTTTTCCATAGAATTCAAACTGTAATCCAATAGAATAAAATAAGAAATAAAGCTCAATATGAATAATTAATACCAACATGCCATGGACCTCTTGAACGGAACTCATGGACCACCCGTCCTTGGACAATGTTTTGAGAACACCTGATCTATACTGACTGACAGCAGCTCTCCAGAGTTCCAGACAAGAATTTTCCAAGGCTTACCTGGAGATGCTGGGGCTTGAGCCTGGGACCTAATTTATGCAAAGCCTGCATTCTGCCACTGAGCTATGGCCTCTCTTTCTCCTCCTTGCAAATCAGTCCATAAGCTGCTTCCATTTCACTCTAGTATCTTCTCTGCAGAAAAGGTGGGCTGCCCTTCCAATCATTTTAGCTGCAAAGCTAGTCCAACTTCTAGTGCCTATTCCTCTCCTCTACCCATCCCCCTGCCTCCTTCTCCATTTCTTAAACAAAGCAAACACTTAAATAAGCCACCCATGAGAAACTCTTTGCAGATGATTTCCAGAGATCCCACACAATGATTTGAGGGCATCCAGTCTCCTCAAACTAATCTTGGCTAAAAATATAGATGATCAGCATGTTTTGGCCTTGATATATGGCAGAGCTGACAACCTAAAATAAGACATTTTTCCCCAGCGTGAAAATAATACAAGGATTTATGTTGACATCATGCAATGCTTTTCCTATCACAGAGATGATCCTTTTGCCTGGCATAGATTCAGCTAATACTCATTTCAGCTTTGACATACGGCTGCGTATATAACCAGCCTCTCTATGCATGTTCCCGTGAACTGTTTTTCCCCCCACTGGGATTCAGAACTATGAATACCTGCAGAGGAAAGGTTAGCTCTCCTTTAAAAATAAAAAAATAAATTCAATGCTTTTCTGCAGATTAAGAGAGACATCTGATCCCTGAACAGCTGAATTCAAAAAAGTATGCTGAGGCAAGTAATTATTGAGGGTTCAGATCTTGAACCTAAGTCATCCAGTTCTACAATAGTTGCTCAAATCCTGGTCAAGCAAGCATATGGACCTCCAAAAGGACTGGCCTGCTATTATCCCAACTAAGATAATAGGAAATGGCCTTGTAACAAGTCAGACCATTGTTGTGATAGCTAACACAGTGCCCTCTGGATGTTGTTGGGCTACAACTAACATCAACCACAACCTAGCCATGGCCAATGGTCAGGGATGATGGGAGTTGCAGTCCAATGACACCAGGATGGCATCAATTCTCCAAAGTTTCTGAGTTTTCAAACCCTACCTGGAGGTCTAACAGTCTACCAGTATATTTCCATGCTTCACTTTTTTATTTTATTATTTTAAATCTCTGCTGAGGTTCTCTCACCAAAAGGTACTTGCCCCGCACTTGGATCCTGGAATTCTCCTTTATTTTTCCTTGAACCAACATAATTAATATTGGATATTTATTTGTTCATAATCCACACTTTCATAACAATACATCAAGATGGTATACAACATGCAAAGTATAATAAAATCAGTAAAAGTATCCATAAAAACTACTGGTATTTAAAACATCAATAAATACTGATTGGTTAAAAGGAGAAATGCATATGGTGCAGGCATGTCTAATCAATACAGTTTTCAGAAGACATCTAAAGGAAAGCAAGGATGGTTCCTCCTGAACACCTACTGGTTCTACCACACTAAACAAAGGCTTGGTCCCTGGCAAAGGCCAATCAAACCTCAGGGACATGAGGAACCACCAGAAGTGCCCCAACAGAGGAGCTCAGTGATTTAGATGGAGCATAATGGTATATGGTATAAACTGTGCAGACTAGTCATCACTCCTCTCAGACCCTTCCTGCTTCCTCTTGGCATTCTGACCATCTCTCACCTCTTTTTGGATAGATTTTGGTACAAATTCTGAAGCTTGCAGCCAATACCTCTGTCACCTCACATCCTTCATTTGGCTTTGGTACTGTATTTGAACTTCCAGTGGGGTCCCTGACTTTCCCTTGAACCTATGCTCCACCAATCCAGCTCTCCCGTAGACAGTTCTAGATCCTCCAAAAGCCACCCAGTAAGGTATGAATAAGCTGCTCCCATGCAAAGTTGAAAGCTAGACAAATGACAGGCAAAAGATATACATGTTGCAACTGTTGAATATTATGACATGCTCAGCTTTCAAGGTGGTGTCATGCTGCAGAACACTGTGTGGGACACAAGCATTATAACCCCACACATCAGGTTTATAATATGTCCGCCCCACTCAAGACCACAAAGCCTTGGACAGCCACTTTGCTATATACAGTGTGGCCAAAATCAACATTTAATTTTAGTGAATCACTGTGGAGAGTTACCTTTTATCAAGAGTAGATGGTGACCATAGGGACTGGTAGGGCATAAGTCAGGCCCCCATATTACATATTACATATTACATGTTCCTAACCAGAACTGCTGAACTGCCAAGCCCCACTCCTACCTGCACAGCTAAAATATAACAAAATATTTTGCTGCTGGAAAAGTTATGAAGCAAGAGAAAAGGAACCAACCAATGATGAATTACATTTTGGAGTCCCTCCAGGTGACAAACAAGTTATGCGCTGTGCATTCAAGGCCCAGGTAGATTTCCTAAAAGCTGAGAGTTCTTTATATGCTGGAAGGACTATTTTTACTCCTTACATATTGAGCAGACAGTCATAAGCCCACATGTTGATCTGAAGAGAGAACACAATCTGTGATAATCAGCTCATTGGTATTCTTACTGCTATCCACTGCCCTCCATCACTGTGTACCCTCTATCTACTGAATTCCATCGGGGATCAAGAGCCCATGTGCAGCCTTTGTTTGGAGGCTGAATCAACTGGAAAGAGAAAACCAATTGGAAAAGAGAGCTCCAGTTATATAAAAGAAGATGTGAGGGATGTGAACAGATAGGATTGACTGGTTAAAGCAGAAAACAAGAAAACAGAGGCTGCCAAAAACAGGACTGCTCTCTTAGGTCACATCCACACTCTATTTAAAGCACTATTATACCACATGAACAGTCACGAAGAATCCTGGGAAATGTAGTGTGTTAAGGATGCTAGGAATTACAGTTCTGTGAAGTCAGCACCAACAACAAACTTCAGTTCCCAGGATTCTCTGTGGCTGTTAGGTATAATGGCACATGTGTGATGTGGATGTGATCTTAGTGGCAGTGAAATAGTTCTGAACAGTGGTGCAGTTAGGAAAGTTTTAAACTCTGGACTTAATGGTCTTAAGTGGTAATGTGTATTACCTCACCAACTTCATACTAAGCAGAGCTTTAGACCTCTGTGCTGGTGGCACCAATCCACCTGAAGCTTAAAAAAAAAAGTGCTGCTCAGCTTCTATGGGGTGTTGCCTTTTAATTTTTTGTGGCCATTGGGATTGGAAGGCTGTAGGGCAAGAACCCAATAGTAGGTGAAGCCAGAGCAGGCACAACCACAATGGCAGGCACCACCACAGCCAATGATAGGCAGAATCAATTAATTCTAGTTTTGCCCCCATCTTCCTCTCTGCTGAGTTCTGTGAGGGCAACACCAAAAATAGGGAGGAGGAAGCCGAAAGCCAGTGCCCTTTACACTGGTTGTAAGCAAGAAGGAAGGCAAGAAGGCAAGAAGGAGATAGCAAAGCGCTGACAGGCAGTGCCTCACTCAATCTAATAGAGCAGTCTCTACTGCTTTTTATGTCCTGAGAAGAGCTACAATATACAATAGCACTTGTTGTTGTTCAGTCGTTCAGTCGTGTCCGACTCTTCGTGACCCCATGAACCAGAGTACGCCAGGCACGCCTATCCTTCACTGCCTCTCGCAGTTTGGCCAAACTCATGTTAGTACAATAGCACTATACACTTCTAAATGCCAGCTTTCAAGGAAGGCAACAAGGACAAACTGTTGCCTTTTTGCCTTGCTTATAAACTTCCCAGAAGCACCTGGCTGGACACTGATGGAAGCAGAATGCAGGACTACATAAACCAGACTGCCCAGCCTGGTATTCTCCAAATGCTTTGGGCTACAACTCCTGTTGCCTCTTCATGGTCACTGCTGCCAGACTCCTCCCTTGGGCAGCTCATAGTGGCTGCTGGAGAGTATCCTGAACCCCTGGCCTACAAGGCAGCAAGTCAGTATGTCAAGTCCCCAGTCCAAAGTCAATCCACATGTCCAAAGTCCAAACCGAAGCACAGTCCCACAGAGATCGTGGAGCATCCAAGCTGAGACGCATCAACATCAGCAGTTGAGCAGAGACAACACCTCGCCTCTGCTGCCCTTTTGTACTTTGCCTGCTGACTGCAGCATCTGGGCTTGATGAGGCATGTGACCCTCACCTGTTCCAAGCCTACTCCAGCTGAAGTATCACACCGCTCCTCCCAGAGCTAGTGAGCCCCACCTGGCCCACTAGTGAGCTGGATTGTGGGTGCTTGCCAGCCTCAGCCTCTTGGAGTGCCTCACCCACTGCTCTGTATGCCCCATATTCATGGAAACAGGGGCTGCTCTGGTTCTGGTGATGGGTCCTGCTGCTCTGGTTCCTGTGCACTGACCCCATCCCCTCGTCATCCTCTGTCACCCCATAAGTACTTCCCACACCAAACTCTCCTTCCCCATCCCCAGCTTGCCCTGGTGTGTCTCAGTCCTGGCTCCGCCCCTCGCCGGAATCCTCTTCTTCCTCCCCAGTGTCCGGCAAGTTCAGGATAGAGAGCAGGTGAGGAGGAGGAGAGCCTGCCACCACCAAGGCCTTCCATGTGTGATGCACTGGCCTTGAGGTGTAGGCAGAGGGCAGGGCCACCCTGGGTGGAAAGAAAGTGGGAGTGAAGTGGAGCACAAAGAGGTTTTGTGTGCTGTGTCCCGTTGGTGTAGTGGTGGTGGAAATGCTCTGCAGGGGGGGCACAATAAATGGGAGGGTCAATTGGGGGGGAGTGAGAACTGTCCCTATTTTCATCTGAGGAATGTTGGAGGGTACGTGCTATACTATATGTTTAAATGTTTATTTGATTGTCCTTGAATCTTCCCACCACTCTTGTCATCCTCTCCTGCTACACCGGTGTGGCACCATACCCTTTGAGAAGCACTGGCCTAGGGAATGTGTAGAGAGATGAAAATTTATGTTGCACATTTTGTATTCTTTTACTTTTGTAATCTATTTTAAAACGCAAAAAAAAGATTGGGTTTAAGAGAGAGAATGTGTGAGAGAGAGCTGTGACAGTTCTTCAGTAGATACTCTAGGAGAAAACCAGTTTTCTCAATCCATTTCAGCCTAGGTTCAACTCCGGATTTGTGACAAAATGGGCCTTCATTGCCCTGATGGATGACCATCTTAGGGACAGGGCAAATGTAATCCTTTTGTTCTTCATTGATATCTCAAGAACTTTGATACCCTTGACCAGGGTACCTTCCTGGAGCATCTCTGTGAGTTATGAGTTAATGGCATTGTTTCACAGTGGTTCCACTCCAACTTAAGGGGCCAGGTTCAGAAAATAGTATAAAGGAGGATCAAGTGTCTTCTTTCTGGCATTTTCATTAGGATTTTTTTTTTGGGGGGGGATATCAACCTGAAGTAGAGAATGGAATTTAAGTTTAGGAAATTGAGAAACTGACAGATTTGCCCATCCTTACTTTCAGTTGAGTTTAGCCTCTGGTTCCTGCCTTTCAAACCTGAGTCCTGTTGTCAAAGGATGCTCAATTGTATAAACAAATCCATATCATCTGTGCCTCCCAGAATTATGATCCAGATATCGGGGGGGGGGGGGAATTGTAGCAGAGCATTCTTCATGAAAAGAAAAGGCAAACCAGAGCTTAAGCAACTTTATTTTGATTCAGAAACGTTCTCCAAATCTTTTGGAATGTTTATTTAAGAGGAAACTCTGCTAGCAATTAGAAACTGAGCACAGCATTAACTAACGTTCCTGAATCAGATTTCTAGCATAACCCATAATATCTACCCTTAGCTATGCAGATCTCTTGATACTAACAACATAGTTTTCTCAGGAAGAACTCCTTAAAATTCCTAGGGATTTAGTTACATCCCTTTCTTGAGTAATAGAAAACACAAAACTTAGTCACTACCTTACAGACACTAGTGCTTTGGATGGTGGGGGAGTGATATAAACCACAGGTCAAGAGTTCAAGCCTGAAGCACAACTGGGAATCTTACATGTGTACATAATTGGTTCCAGACTCTGAGTGGTGGTTCAAAGTATATTTTCTTTCCTGCCCAACATCAACAGGTCTCATTTCCATTCATTTGGGATTCCAGACATTCACAGCAGCTGATACCCAACAAACCCAGCAAAATCAAGTCTCTAGCTGCTAAAACAGCCGACAAAGCATTTTGTGTTGACACAAATTCTATTGGGTGGTCATTCCCAAATATCAAGTGTCCTATTAACCATGGAGCCCTCCAGGCAACCTATTTCTTGAGCATTACATAAAGCTTACGGGGAGGTTAGATTTATCCAATCTTTGTTGCGCATTCATTCTGAAATTGGCTTGTGGGGTGATTACACAACAATGAGCATTCATAATGCTTTGCTTGGCTATACATCTTTCCAGTAATCCTTGGTTTGTCTCGTGCTTTTCAATGCATTTCCCTGTCCCTTGCCAAACCGCAAAAAAGTCTGTTTGTGTCTTTTAAGCGGCTGTGGCACTTTGATCCAACTTTAATGATGCAGACCTAATTTTTTTGTATGCAATCAAATAGCTTCCTTAAAAGTCAGCAGTTTGGAGGCTGCCTGAGTAGCTTTCTTGCAGTTGCACAGCAATAGCATGTAGCCCACAAGCACATAATAGATGTGAACTATTGTTTATAATAGGTATGAAAAATTGTTAATTATTTAGCACATTTAAAATAGCAAATTTAAGAAAAAAGAAAGGAAAACCAAAGGACGGAAACCCTTTAGGATAGAGTAATCATCAGTACATCCTAAAATTAAACATATAAGTTGATACAAGTCATCCAAACATTCACACAAAATTGGTGTTTATAGGAAATATGTTCAAATGTAACAAAGGTGGTAAGGTCCTCAGACTATTGAGTAATAGATAGTTTGTGTTTATGTTTACAGGCTCAAAGTATAAGTCTCTTAGCTGCCATGAGGGCCCACAAAATCCACTTTTGTTATTCACAGTTAACATAATTTATATACCACTTGATTATAAATAGAACCTCTAGGCTTGGTACTCCACAAACGGCAAAGATTTCTGCCTAACACTCCCAATCAAGTTCTGTGCAGGTTTGTGAGCTTGACTGGGTTAAATAGATACTGTATATATAGATGCCTAGATGTGCACAGTTTAAAATGCTCTTTGTGCAACAAAGCATGTTATAGTATAAAATTTTAAAGAACAAAAATGGAAGCCGATTGCTCATTGCTCATGTTGCTTTTAGGAGAGAGGCACATACCTGTAGATATGTATCAAAGCAGCATGAGATGTATCAGAGGAAAGGAGGGGCATCTTAAAAACCTAAATTCAAATGAGCCTACACCCAGGGACATGAGATGAGTACCCAGGAGCTCAATCTGTCCCATAGGTTTTTGGTGCTTCTGAAAACCTCAAGGATCCCATTACTTCGCTCTTGTTTTCCACCGGTCCTGTTTTTAACCCAGTCCTGTTGACACAGGAACGCTGAGTTAGCTGCTAAAGGGGGCAGTTGTACTCTGTACACCCAGCCCCGCATGGCATTCTGCACACACTGAATCACAAAAGCAAGCTGCACCCATCTCCTCCCTTGCTGAAGATCCCATTATGCTCATAAACTCCTTTTAACTACAGTCTCGCTTTTTAAAGAAAATGTTAATATGAATCACATGTTCAGTCAGCTAGACTCCAAATGGCCAGCAGTCATATTTGGGCTCACTTAAAAGCAGCCTCAGCACATAAAACTCTCCAGGTGTCAGAAGATGATCAAATAAGCACACCCCAGAAAGCTGTAATTAAAACAAGGAACATGATCCAGCTAAGAGAGTCATAAAGCAACCTGGGGGGGAAATGTATATGAATGAATGCATCAGAAAAGAATTTTTCAGCTGCGATAGTTGGCCATGCGACGCACAGAGCTCTCATAACCTGAGGTTGCATATAATCTTAGATGGAAGTATAACGTATGCTTGAGAAATGAGTGGTTCCAGTTTGAATGCCGAAGTTAAATGGAAGGAAAGAATGCAACAGACAGTGCTGGCATTTTGGTCTGATTGCAAAGTTTCCTACAGACGACCTTGAGAACGTCTAAAGTCACCTACAGATACCTCCTTCACCAGAGCATTTTGATCATTGTTTGTCCTATCTCTGCGTGGGACTCATGCAAATCTTTATAATAATACTATTTTTAAAATCCTTCCAAAGATGCATTGGCCTCGGAGTTAGGCATCCAGCATGTCCTTTTCCATTTACACAGTAGCTAAGACACAAACCAGGAGCACTAAGCACCAAGTACAATAAATCACACTCGAAGGACATAAAACAATTTATCTGTCATTTTACATCACCAGTTAGAGGCATACATTTTTGTTTCCAGCTGAAAATCTCTATATGTACACACTGCTTAAATCAAAACTGCCGAGTGAATTTGGCCACGTTTCGTCGAAGAAAAAATGTCTGCAAGCATTTTGGAGACGGGGTGAAAATCAGATTGTTAAACTGCATTTTGTTCCCATTTATAAAATGCTACAGTTTGACACTGTCATACATTTAGAAATTTGGGGGCTGATGGATTGAGGAAGGGGCTCCCAACACTTTGCTGTCAACACTTTCCCAGCTTGTGAAACAGTAAAACATGAACTCTGTAACTCTACTGCCCTCTGCTGATACTTTGGGCATTTTTCTACCCTGTGCATATTATTAATAATAATAATTAAGCAAGATACCTGATTTTTAAAAAAAATATATATCAGCATCTTATGTGGCTAAAACATATCAAACCATAGTCTGATGAAATCAAAGCTGGACTCCACTACAAAATATATTAGCATACTGGAAAACTATTGATTTTTAAAGTGTAGGAAATGTTCAGATTGGGGTTTGAATGCAACTCTGAGAGCGAGAGAACTTGATAGGCTGCACCCTCTGATACCACCTTTCTAAGTGTCCCTGAATTGCACTTAGACCTTGGGCATACAACTTGTGCAATCAAGAATGACTTTTAGCAGTAATAATAATACTGCTGATAATAATAATAATAATAATAATAATAATAATAATAATAATAATAATAATAATAATAATGCTTACTAGTAGGGGGCTGAAACTAAATATAGCAGCGCACCCTCCCTCCCTGCAAGAATTCAGAATTTGACTCAGCCATGTTTAACAGAGAGGCAGATGCTCTCTGAAGTACCTTACCACCTCTGTTAAATCTCATTGCTGCTGTGTTTAACAAAGGGGGGTGTGTGCTTCAGACAGTGTCTTGGCAAAGCACTCTCTGAAGCACTTCCCTTCTCCTTTAAGCAGTTTTGGTGGTTCACCTGCCACCTGCCACTTTCCTGGGCCACAAACTGCAGCATGACAACAGCCTTACATTGTTATATAAATAGGATGGGGGGGGGACAGATAGAATAGGTGATCCGATCATCTATGTTTCATAGGTTTTTCACAAATATGTTCATATTTCATGGACAACCAGTAACCACTAATACCTTACAATCCAGTTGTAAAAACAACATAAAGCCCTCTTCAATCATTCACCCCTTATGCGATGAGAGCAGTTGCTCACTGGCCTTGTCCTCCCTCATCAAGTTCCTTGCCAGCCTCACTATCTACACATTAGACACATATGTGCATTGATAGGCTCCCAACACCGCTTAGAACATTCATATTTATTCCCTACCCATTGCGGGGAAACTATTGTGGAAAAATACTGATTGACTCTGAACTTGTGTCAGTACTGGGAAGCTATAGCTTGATCTGGCAGTATAGGAGTGAATTCTCCTATTCACACAGTATCTCTTGACTCCTTTGCTCTCTCTCTCTCTCTCTCTCTCTCTCTGTGTGTGTGTGCATGTTTCCCCCATTCATATTAACACATAGGCGACAGCCCTGCCAAATGTGCAAAAACCATACTAGCACTTCAAATTAATGCCTGCAAATGCGTGCAGCACCATGAGGGAAGAAAACGAGGACATGGAACACAGCTGTCACAAAAGCCGGCTGCAGTCTAGAGAGTCGAGCTATACTCGTACAAGCGCCCGCAACAAGCTTAAAACAAAAGAGCTGCAAATGAAAGGGTTGTCAGCTTTTAATTATGATAATGGACAGGAAATCAGCACCCTTCTTGCAGTCGCCCACAGTTGTTGATTCAAAAAATGTTGCCCAGACATTTGATGGTTGAGGTCTTCACTGTGCTCCCAGCTGCCCTGGACTCCTTTGGTATGAAGGATGGAACATCCATTTAGACAGACAGACAGACATGATAAATACACTCAAAAAATCATCAAAGATTTTTCTCTGTGGTTCATAGCAGGCATGGGAAACCTGCTATGGGAAAATGTGACCCTCTCTAGTCTCTCTGCCTGGTCCTGGGGACTCTCCAGGCCTATATTGCACCCTCCCTGACTGGAATGCATCTGTGAACTCTGATATTTTCTCACGAGCTTGAAGCACAGGGGGAACAGAGCAGATCATCCACCTGCTGTCCCTGTTCTGGACTTCCACACATCCGTTGGTCTTTTGTGAACAGGGAGCCTATCTACATATAATTGGTATGCACGTACACTCCAAATAAATTTACAAAGGAAAGTGCAAACTGGGGGCAGGCAAGGAGAGCCACCAAGATCGTGTTCCCTCTTTCATGCACTCATTGTACATGCTTCTGGGTCACACTGAAAGGCTTTGAATTCACAGCCCATGTTCCCACAGCTGTCTCCCAAGAGACAGAAGGAGGCCTTCACTACCCAGCAGAAGACTGGCGAAAAGACAATAACGATATGTACAAGAATATCTATGAAGAAACTGATAATTGGCTTTATTGATGCACTTGGAACATTTATGTTCTACCAAAGGGGAAACTACTCAAGCGCTGCATATCAGGAGATCAGATAATTTATCTGTTTAAAAGTGCAAGCTTTTTGGCCATCATTGCTAGCACTTAACCTTTTCCTCCACCATAAAGTATATATTCTACCCTACTACAATTGGAAACAGGGCACAGGCGGTGGAGATAATGTGAAGCTTTAAAGTAGCAGGAGAGGACCACCATACCACTGATGTTACACTCCCCTGCCAAAAAAAGCTCCCAATTTTTTTTCTGCCTCTGAAAAATCAGCAGAATGCCTATGTCTGAATTATCAGAATGGATATGTCTATTTCTGACATGTACCAATTTCACATGTGTGTTCATTCAGAATTTTGTCCAAGTATATGCATTTTGGTACATTTTTGGAGCCCACATTTATATAGCAAAATTATTGGCCTATTGTTCCATCTGATTCAGTATTGTCTACATGGACTGGTAGCAGTCCTTCAGGGTTTCATAAGAACATAAAATATGCTTACTGGATCAAGCCAGTGGCCCATCTAATCTGGCATCCTGTTCTCACATTGGCTGACCAGATGCATGTGACATAGGTACAGCAGCACTCTGCCCACCTGTGATTCTCAGCAACGAGTATTCAGAGGCACGGCCCTTGTTACTCTCCCCATTGCACCACACTGGCCACTCCATGCAGCATTCAGTTTCTGGGCCGTGGCAATAAATATTGCCTTTGAAGAAGTTGAAACTCAAATCCAGTGCCTGGATGGTGTAGTGGAAACTCGCGGAAGATCTTTGTAATCACGAGGAGTCAGGTTACATGTCCTATTCCCTTTTCCTCCTCTAATTAGCAAAGTAAGGTTGCTTGTGAGGAGGATGCAATTAGTCGAGAACACCTTCAGCTGCCAATGACCTTGGCCAAGCCACACTCAGGTGCCTGATTCCCTGACCATTCGGGAATGGTGCCTGATAGCCAGGTGAAAACAATCAAACTTAAGTCAGCTATATAAGCAAGGGAATGGAGGGGACAGATTGGGGGCTTCGCCACAGACTAGGTCTTGGGTGCTGTGGGGTTTCTGGTGTGAGGGATCTCTCCCGCTGCTCTCTTGAAGCCCCGGGCGGCAGAAGAGGAGGAGATTTGTGTTTGGGCGTTGGTCAGGTACGCTACGTTTGTCTGATTGTATCTAGAAAATTAAAGCATACTTTTTTGTGTTCTTCTTCCATCTGTGTGTTTTATTGGATCCAGATTCAAAAAAAAGGAGAACCCTGCCCCTTGGCAGAACATTTGGCGCTGTGAGCAGGATCTGGAGACAATGCCCTGGTGGAAGAAGAAAAGCCCTAGGCAGGAGGATGGCCAGAGCCACATCCCTGGTTGGCCCAGCACTAGTGCTTGGGCACCAGTGGCTCAAATTTTGAACCAGTTGACCCCACCAGTGTCATGGGATGCTGAGATGGCTGGGTTTGGAGGTGCTACCCCTATGGCTGTGTCTAAGTGTCTGCAGCTAATGGGGATAGAGAAAGGTGCGGGGCAGAAGACAGTGGGGGGGCTTGGATGGGTCCTACTCACTGCGCTCCGGAGTGTTTGGGAGCAATTAGAAGCCTCTCAGAGGAAGGTACAGCAGCAATTAGAGGACATCGCTGCTTTAAAGGACCAGCAGGCAATTCTTAAGGAGGTGCTAGAAAACGCTCGGGGGAGGGAGGAACTGGCTAAGGAGCGGGCTGCCACTATGGCTGTTCGCTTCGCTAAAATGAAACACCCAAAGCGGGTAAGAAAGAAGTGTATCCCTAACCCTCGGAAGGTTAGAGCCCTCATTGCTTCCCGGGAATGGGACCCCAAGACATGGAGTGGGGACATTTGGGATTCTAGTGATGAGGAGTCAGAATGGACAGAGGGAGAAGATGAGGGGAATGAAGAGGAATGGGTTGCTGAGGCACGTCCTCTAGTGACCAACAAGAGTAAGGGGCCGCCAGGTAACCCACAAGCGGCCCAGGCCACCCGGATAGTACGGGATTACACTCAGCAGGAGTTGGCGGAAATGGCAAAGACAAACAGGCAAAAACCCGGGGAGGGGTTGAGCCAATGGCTGGTTAGGTTGTGGGACCAGGGAACTACCAGTCTTTACTTGACGGGGGAGGAGTTGGTAAAATTGGGAACCCTATCTCGTGATACATTGGTTAATCAGTTTTTGCGCATGCCTAATTTGGGTGCAACAGGTTCCCTATTTCAGTGGTGTGTAGAGGCTGTATACGCCAGATACCCCGCCCCAATGGATTGGGAAGAACAGCCAGGCCCCTGGCAAACCATTGAGGAAGCCATAGAACAGCTGCGTGGCATGGCTTTGCAGGCTGGGATCTATCAGCAAGGGTTCCAGGGACCAGAGAGTCAGCGTCTCACTGCCGGCATGAGGGCGCGGCTGTTAAAGGGCGCACCTTCACATATGCGTGGCCCATTGTTAGCGCTGCTGGGCCCCGCCCAAGGGAGACCTGTTGGTGAAGTTGCTCTCTTGATAGGACAATTAGGGGAGGCAGAGAGAGAAAATGTCGCTAAACCCCGCGCCCGAATAGCACAGGAGAAGGGAAAATCAGGGACTGATAAGAAGTCCTTCACCAGGACAGATAAAACATCCTCCACCCCTAAGGTGACGAGGAAGCAGATGTTTTTGGAACTATTGGAAGCAGGGGTTCGCAAGGAAGATATAGATGGCATTCCCACTGCAGAAATGTACAACTTGTGGAAGCAAAAATGTGCAGGGAAAATTAAAAAGGAGGGGACTGGCCCCCGGGTCAGGGGCACGGTTACACCGACTGCCCCACCCCCAGAGTCACTGTACCCCTCTTTGTCAGAACATAGGTGGGAAATACCCCAACCTACTGAATACCCTTTTGAAAAGCAGCTTTTAGCATGCTATTGGGCCTTGGTTGAAACTGCTAGGCTAACTGGATCCGACCCTGTTGTATTACGACCAGCCATTCCTATCATGGCTTGGGTGAATGATGATTCTACCAGTCCCAGGGTAGGGAGAGCTCAACAATCTTCCCTTATAAAGTGGAAGTGGTATATTGCAGAAAGAGCTAGACCTGGTTCTCATGGGGTGAGCGCACTGCAGGAGCAAGTGTTGGCTGTGACTCCTACAGGGGAAGAAATCCAAGAAATTCCTAGCTTAGAACTTAAAGATCCCCCAGCAC
The DNA here is from genome assembly GCF_009819535.1 of Lacerta agilis. Lineage (NCBI taxonomy): Eukaryota > Metazoa > Chordata > Lepidosauria > Squamata > Lacertidae > Lacerta > Lacerta agilis. The sequence goes on along the minus strand of NC_046319.1, from coordinate 41,652,371 downwards.
AAGAAGCTCCCCCGTATGAGCAGGTTACTCATGACGAAGTCTGGTTCACCGATGGCTCCGCCCGTTACCAGGGAAATGAGCGAGTCTGGCGTGCCGCCGCTTTAAATCCTCGAAAACAAATTACTCTGACCAGAGGAGGAAAAGGGAAGTCCAGCCAATATGCTGAGTTAATGGCTGTATTAATGGTCATGGAACATGCAATTGAGCAAGGAGGGGATGTTGTATATATCTATACTGATTCTTGGGCTGTGTTTAAAGGGCTGACTGTATGGTTTCCAAAGTGGAAACAGGATGGCTTTTGCATCCACAACCGACCATTGTGGGGGCAGGACCTCTGGATAAAACTGGATCAAATGCTCTCAAAAGTACAAATGCACATTGGACATGTAGATGGACATACAACAGGGACACCTGTTGCCCTGTACAATCAGGCTGCTGATCGGTTAGCAAGAGTACGGACAGCTACTCCAGAAGACGAAGAAGAGGAGTTATTGGTATTAGCACGCTGGGCGCATGTCAAGGCAGGGCATCTGGGGGCCAAAGCCACCAAAGAATGGGCCATCAAGAGAGGCATTCCATGTTCAGTGAGTGCCGCTGCCACAGTGGTTGCTAATTGTCAAGTGTGCTCCCAGGTGAGACAGATGCCTCTGTCTAAGACACCCATGGGAAAATTACATCGGGGAAGTGGTCCTGGGCAAATATGGCAGATTGATTATATAGGACCCTTACCCAAATGTGGACGTTGGCAGTATGCATTAACCATGGTAGACACCTTTTCAGGGTATCTTTTGACTTACCCCTGCGCACGAGCGAACCAGCAGAACACCATAAAGGGGTTGGAGATGTTAATACGGAGGTATGGAGCGCCCCTTCAGGTACAGAGTGACAATGGGAGTCATTTTGCAGGGGGAGAGGTAAAAGATTGGGCAAATGAATGGAATATCCAGTGGATATATCATATTCCTCACCACCCACAGGCTTCTGGGTTGGTAGAACGGCTAAATGGGTTACTAAAGCAAAAGCTTAAACAGTTGACCCCCACCCATACCCTGAAGGGGTGGGGTAAAGTTCTAGATCAGGCGGAATTTGAACTAAATAGCCGTCCACTATGCGCTGGCCAAACACCATTGCAACGAATGATAAGTTTGCCAGCGCCAGCACCAGTGGAGTACCTAAAGGTCTGGAAACTCCAACCTTATGGCCAGCCACCCCTCCGAGCGACGCCCGATAGTGCTGGGGCTGACCTCATAACCCCTAAGGATGTGGTGGTACCAGCCGGAGGGCAGGTACTAGTACCCTTGGGGATTGGGGTCACCGTTCCCCATGGAACCTATGGGCGCATCGCACCTCGATCCAGCCTAGCCTTAAAAGGCTTGCAGGTTTTAGGAGGGGTGGTGGACGCCGACTACCAAGGAGAAGTAAAGGTGCTCCTCCATAATGTCAGCACTCAAGATGCATCTCTGCTAACAGGACAACGAATAGCGCAACTCATTTGCGAGCGTATCAGTGTACCCGATATTCAGGAAGCACCAGGTCCACCTCTATCTACTGTCAGGAGGAGAGGAGAGTTTGGATCTACAGATACCACTCTCACCTCTGGACAGAAGGTATGGGTGGTATACCCCGATCAGCCAAACAGACCTGGAGAGATTGTTAGTAAGGGACCTGGGGCCACCTACTGGGTGCTTTTGGCAAATGCTACTGCACCCATATGTTTAGATGCAGCCAAGCTGAAGCGGCGAGAATAATGACTCTCCTATTTCTTTGTAATACGCCATAATAATTTTCTTATTATATGCTTCTAGGACACCATGAATTGGTGGTGGTGGGTAATAGTCTGCCTCTGTGCGCACATCTATGATCAATCGAATCCTCCTGAGTTGAACACGACTACGCTGCTGCTGTGTGAACAACCAGCTCTGTCTCAAAGGCGATGGCTCCCCGGCATCCATGGCAGATGTATGAATGTGACTGGACAGGGGACATGGATGATGTCTGGCAAACGACTGTACTTCTCCATCCCATGGACGTATGATAATTTTACGCTGTCATGGTCCATCACATGGAATACAACGGATAACGCAGGGGAGTTGGCGGGATAAAGATTCCAGAGGACAGATTGAGGGGGGATCATATAGATAGTCATGAGTATAGCTTTTTCTTTGTAAATTTGATTAGAGGAATGATGTTAAAAATTAGACATGAGGGAGCAGAGTTAGTGCAAGTGATGCGAGATATTGGGGATCTCACTGTGCATCATTGGTGGGACATATTCTCCGGATGGAGTCCCACCATGACCAATATTTTGAACCTGGCCTTGCATCCGGTTATCATTGTTTTGGTGATTATATGTATTTCTATGATCTTCACTTGTTTTTTGTTTGTTAAAATTAAGCAGCTGTATGCAAAGGTGCAACCTATGTGGGCTATACTCAATCAAATGACACCGAGGATGAAAAGGAAATAGGATATGTTAAGGGGTGGAGTGTAGTGGAAACTCGCGGAAGATCTTTGTAATCACGAGGAGTCAGGTTACATGTCCTATTCCCTTTTCCTCCTCTAATTAGCAAAGTAAGGTTGCTTGTGAGGAGGATGCAATTAGTCGAGAACACCTTCAGCTGCCAATGACCTTGGCCAAGCCACACTCAGGTGCCTGATTCCCTGACCATTCGGGAATGGTGCCTGATAGCCAGGTGAAAACAATCAAACTTAAGTCAGCTATATAAGCAAGGGAATGGAGGGGACAGATTGGGGGCTTCGCCACAGACTAGGTCTTGGGTGCTGTGGGGTTTCTGGTGTGAGGGATCTCTCCCGCTGCTCTCTTGAAGCCCCGGGCGGCAGAAGAGGAGGAGATTTGTGTTTGGGCGTTGGTCAGGTACGCTACGTTTGTCTGATTGTATCTAGAAAATTAAAGCATACTTTTTTGTGTTCTTCTTCCATCTGTGTGTTTTATTGGATCCAGATTCAAAAAAAAGGAGAACCCTGCCCCTTGGCAGAACAGATGGTAACTTACTAGCTGATTAGAGACCAGAGGGCAGCATGTACAGTTCCCACAGTCCAAAACAGCTAAATATCTCCTTCTACAAGAGCCCACGGCTCATAGGGGCAACTCAGCAGTCTCCCAATAAAAGGCTAAGTCAGGCACTTGCAGAACCTTGGAGAACACCCAATGCCCTGCTGAGATAGCTTTACCAATTGTTGTCTGGCAAGTCCCAGACTCTAGCTGAAGCTTTGTATACATACCTGTGGTTCAGTAAGCCCTGCCTCTCTTGCAGAACTGGCTGGCTATGAAAAGGACCTCATCTTATTCTACAGCCTTTGGTTCCTGCAGGCCTGGGAAGATAAGGGTCCCATGGTATGGTCATCCTCTAAAACAGAGGAGGATACCTTGGTTCTCAAACTTAATTCCTTCTGGAAATCTGTTCCAAAACCAAAGCATGTTCTAAAACCAAGGTTTGCTTTCCCATAGAAAGTAATGCAAAGTGGATTAATCCGTTCCAGACTTTTAAAAACAACCCCTAAAACACCAATTTAACGTGAATTTTACTATCTAACGAGACCATTGATCCATAAAATGAAAACAATAAACCATGTACTGCAGTCACACAATCAATCAATCAGTAGCTGAACTGGGTTCCACACAGTCACCCCCCCCCCAAAAAAAAAGAGCCGCAAAAACAAAAATGCAAAATAAATAGCAAAAACAGACTGACCTCAGTGTAACGCTCAAATCATCAGTGTAACACTTAAAATGGAAGTGTGGCACTCAAAACGGAGCATGTTCGGCTTCCGAAAAACATTTGCAAACCAGAACACTTCCAGGTTTGCAGTGTTTGGGTTCCAAGTTGTTTGGGTTCCAAGTTGTTTGAGTACCAAGGCGTTTGAGAACCAAGGTACCACTGTACTCATAAGCCAATGCTTTATGCATGTCTCTGCATTCCTTCCACTTTTCTTCCTTTGCATTGCCAAACACAAATTATTGTTATTATTCCTTTTTTCCCCCTCCCTAACTTCATTTTTGGAAGGAGCTCAAATTAATGCAGGTATTTTGCTTAGCAGTCCCTGCAGTGTAAACTTCCAATGAGCCTTTTTTACACCAATAACATCTCTGTTTGTGCACAACGATTAATGTCAACACAGTTCTGTGGATTGTGTTTGTTAATTAACTGCCACTGTAGAGCTAGTGGGCAGAGTACAAAACAAGGTGTTCCTGGTAGTTATTGCTTTCCCCTTTGAAGAAAAAAAAATCCAACATTCTTTGGCAGTTTTATTATTCTTGTGCATTGTTTAGTTTTGATCATTAGCAACAACACTCCACAACTGGGTGTTTGGGGCCTTGTTTTCTTTCAGCAGAGCTGAACTAAACAAGTGTGTGTGTGGCCACTTTCTGGCTGTCTCTATTTTGCAGATGGGATTCAATTGTATTCCAGGAAAACTAGGTTGGGCAGTAAAAATGGATTTGGTGCTCTTGTGCAACAAATCTGAATAATAGTAAAAACAAATCCTGAGGTTGTAGCCCACATTAGCCATAATAATAATATAATAAAAATAATTTATTATTTATACCCCGCCCATCTGGCTGGGTTTCCCCAGCCACTCTGGGCAGCTTCAAACAAAAGATTAAAAAGACATTAAAACATCAGTCATTAAAAACTTCCCTAAACAAGGCTCCCTTTGGATGTCTTCTAAATGTCTGATAGTTGTTCATCTCCTTGACATCTGAAGGGAGCACGTTCCACAGGGAGGGCGCCACTTCCAAGAAGGCCCTCTGCCTGGTTCCCTGTAACTTCACTTCTCGCAGTGAGGGAACCACCAGAAGGCCCTCAGAGCTGGACCTCAGAAATAGGTGCATTGAAATTATTGGACAATGTATAGCCTCATTCATTTCACAGTTCACAGTTCCTTGGCTGCAACCCATAGTCTTTTAGCAGTGTCTTATATCTATAACCTCCACCTAAACAATCAAAAGGAATGCTCAACAGGAGAACATCATACAACCTCCATGCAAACTTTGTGAAAGCAAATCGGGATGAATGCTTAGTGAACGGTTCCTAGCCCAATATTCTAACCACTATGCCACACTGGTGAACAATTCAAAAAGGATGAAAGACTACTTTTCAGGGTAAAACACCTGCTTTGCATGCAGATGGCCCAAAGTTCAATCTCTGGTGAAAAGCACTGATGTAAGGCACCTCTGGAAAGCACTGGTGTAAGGCACCTATGGTGCTGGAGGAGACTCTTGAGAGTCCCATGGACTGCAAGAAGATCAAACCTATCCATTCTTAAAGAAATCAGCCCTGAGTGCTCACAGATCCTGAAGTTGAGGCTGCAGTACTTTGGCCACCTCATGAGAAGAGAAGACTCCCTAGAAAAGACCCTGATGTTGGGAAAGATGGAGGGCACAAGGAGAAGGGGACGACAGAGGATGAGATGGTTGGACAGTGTCCTCGAAGCTACTAACATGAGTTTGGCCAAACTGCGAGAGGCAGTGAAGGATAGGCGTGCCTGGCGTGCTCTGGTCCAAAGGGTCATGAAGAGTCTGACACGACTGAACAACTGAACAACAACAAGGCACCTCTCAGTGCACATATGTGCCAGTTGTCTCTAATTGCTGGGGATGATTCCATATTTCTGGTACTGGCTCCTGGTAAAACTGTATTTGCATTTTGCCTACTTGGGGAGCAGCTGTAGCAATCCGGACTGGAGCCCCGTGATCCCAGTTTCAAAGAGAAATTCCTTCTTCAACCTGTAAGTTAACAAAGTCCCACACCAGGTACAAGTTGAGGCTTCTGCTGCGTACTGGAGCTGCTCCATCACTTTCAAGAATTTCTTTGTGTCGGAGTTATGAAAATACATCATTAATTGTAACTCTGTATTCACTTTGATGTTTTTGGAGTACCACTCATATTGGAGTACTGCTTGTATGTATTGAATCCCTTGTAATAGCGGGTACATTGTGAAGAATACATTTGTTGTGCTTTTGTTTGCTACATATAGTGTTTGGCCTGAACCCCTGTCTTTTCTCATGGTGCATGCTTTCATAGGTTCCTTCATTTCTGGGCAAAGTCTGGCAGCTTTGTATCTTCAACAGCTCTCAGCACTGCACTTTCCTATAATAACTGCCAGCTTAATAAGGGTGCTGTGGAGAGGATCCTTGCATAAATCACTGCAAAAAAGCAGATAATATAATGCCATACTGCCCTCTGCTGAACCCAGTAATATCCAGGTTGTTTTTGCATGTCTTATTGTCACCAGACTACAATGATCGCATGGTTGGTTCAGTTTACACTGTTCTGCTAATCTCACTTGCCTGAGTGGAGCTTACCTGGAGTCGCACAGTGCTTACCTGTTTCTTGTTTCCCTTTGGAAGGGATTCACTGGAGGCTTCTTGGCATTTTGTAATATACGACTTCAATTTGGCTGTGTTTTTGAAGGTTCTCTCAGTTCACATCAGTTGGAGACCCAAGAGGCCTGCACAGTGAGGATGCCGCGTAGAACACTCCCCAGAATCCTCTGCAACACAGAGTGGTACGATGGCAAATCATTCTCTCTGTTTATTCTCAGTGTTCACCAGGCTTACGGGTATCCCACAGTTTGAAGAAGTACAAAATATATTTAGCAAAAAGCAGGCAGATCCCCAGGACAGCCCACTGAGGACTGAAACTACTACCGTGGTCATGGAATGATGCCTGCTGGGAAAGGGGAAAACAGAAAGCTGGAGAGGGGTAGGATGACAGGAATCCTATACAACTCAGTGTCAACTGAAGAGCAAATATGACAGTTTCAGTTTCTCATTTTACCAGTCTTATGTTCAGTGCACCACAGGCCCATATCTGTTTACAAAAGAAACAAACAAAAAATTAAGTTATTATGAAAATTCATCAGAATTTTAGTGTGCATTTCTCCTAATGTACACATTTTCTGCAAAGCGTTTCCCCTTAATATACTGCATTTTTGTACACTATTTGCAGTAATACATGCATTTCTATAGCATATGATTTTTTGTACACATTATTTGGCTGGAGACGTATATTGCAAAATTTAAGTGCAAATTTAGGACAGCTGTGTTTCAGCCTCCATATTGTTTTTGAAAGTGTAGATTAGGTATGTTTTCCTTTAAATGCAAACTTAATCTATTTTTTTCCTTCTCTACCCCAGAGAAAACTTTCGAAAACTCTTTGTGACACACCTGAGTTCCCTGGTGTGTATGCAGGGGTTCCACAGAAGCCAACATTGATAGGGGAAATTTCTGTTCTTTCTGACAGGAAGTGAAGTGGTATTACAATGCACAAGGAGAAGAATGAGGAACACAATATTTTCCTGTTTACGGTCCTTAGAATTTCACAGTTCACTTTTTTTGGTGGGAGGGAGGTGCAATCTTTACATGAGCAGACTTTGTTCGTGTACAGCTAAAGGGACAGGATATATTCTGAGCTATTTACAGATTTACAACTACTTCCCCATCATTTTTACAGCTGTGCATTCCCCAAAGCGAGCCCCAGTCTCCAACAAATCTGTTGTGGTTAAGTCCTTTGAAGGCAATCCCTCCCTCCCTTTCTCTCAGCTGAGCCATATATCTGAGCAGGTAAAAGTGTACACACATTTAAACACTTAGCAAACATCAGCTCTAATCAGAGGCACAGCGCTCAGAACAGACAACACCAGTAAATGTCATTAAAACTCTTTTTATAGCTTCGTCTGGCACATATTCCCTTTATTGTCAATTACTGTCCATGGTTGACATGTGGTATATTTTCACCTGAAGCAAAATAATAAAAATACCATGCACACACACATATGTGTGGGATTATTATTATTATTATTATTATTATTATTATTATTATTATTAACCATGTGGAGTCAGAGCAACCTTCTGCTGCGGCAGACCATGTTCCTCTATTTCTGAGACAAGAGATTTTATTTTTATTTTTCTGATTTATTTTTAAGAGTGTCTTTCAGCTGACGTTCTCAGGGTGGTTTACAAAAGATACCATAAAATACAGCATAAAAATCACAAAATGGCAGCAATTATGGATATAATTCTCTGAAAACCTTGATTTCATGATTTTTGAGCTTTATCCACATGGATTTTGTTCTAATTTCTGTCTCAGTTCTTGATCTTGATGAGAAACTAAGGGTTGTCTGCTATTTTACCAGTGCTGCTAAAAATAGAAGAAGAAAAATCTTGAATAGTATATGCATGCATTGTTTCACATGCATTATTAGAAGTATAATATAATACACCCCATGTTTCCTAAAATAAACTGAACATAACCAGATAAAACAAAATAAAATAAAAAATTCCTTCCAGTAGCACCTTAGAGACCAGCTAAGTTTGTTCTTGGTATGAGCTTTCGTGTGCATGCACACTTCTTCATACCAAGAACAAACTTAGTTGGTCTCTAAGGTGCTACTGGAAGGAATTTTTTATTTTATTTTGTTTTGACTATGGCAGACCAACACGGCTACCTACCTGTAGCGATAACCAGATAAAACAATGCATGTAACAGTTTAAAAACACCTCTTTATTAATGCATACAGAATTATGTTGCAGAAGTAGAGCGCTGTATAGGACTTAATTCTTGTACACATATGAAGTTGTATCCAACTAAGTTCTACTTGGAGTAAATCCATTGAAATTAGTGGACCTAAGTTAGTTAGCCATGTCCATTAATTTCAGTGGGTGGTATTCAATCCTACTCAAATAGACCCATTGAAATTAATGGACATGACTAATTGCATAAATTGCTGGTGTTGGCACATTCAGCTGAAATCAATCCAGAAAATACAGTCACTGTGTTTGCTGCTGTTGCTTTCAGAACACAAATGACATGTATTTTGGTTGCATTTCCCCCCATTTGCATTGTGTTTCCTTTGCACTGAAATGAATAGGGTGGAATAACAAAATGACAACTTTGTGTAAATTCCATTAATTTTGCCATAGTGGGCAGCAAGACAAATAACATTTTGGTGGGAAGGTGAACTTCAAAATGGAAACAGTGTTACATGTAACATACAAGTACAAGGCAGAACAAAAAAAAAATGACATCTTCTTACATCCCTCAACTGGACCCTCTACCTATGAATCAGCTCCTAAAGCAATTGTACAATTAGTTTTAAGTTGTTCTGAGCCTCATTCTGTGTAAATCACTATCCAAAGTCCCCACTCTCAGAAAAAAAACTTTATCCAAAAAAAAACCCTCAAAAACTTGGAGGAAGGAAATATGGGAAGTGATCTGTGCTAATACAGTACATAGTGTAATCTCTCTTTCCCTGTTCTGCATCTTTGAAAATAAAAATGTAGAGATGAAGGCACCCTGAGGCAACCTAACTTGCACAGCTTGCATTTTTCCAAGCAAGCTACAGCTTCGCAGTGACCTTGGAGATATCTTTTCAGCTGAATGAACTTCTCTCCATCGTTCTCCCTTCCTTGCTCAGGGTGAGGACATCCTTCTTTCATTAAATTACTGTCTTCCACGCCATCTTCTGCTTTGATTCTTATTCCGTTCTCAACCTTGAACATTTCTACTTTTGATTTCTCTGTTTCTTCCAGGAGAAGAATGCAATAATTGCTGCCTTTTTCTTTTTCCTGTAATGTGTTGGCTGCAATGGCATATCAGTCATTTTCTCTGATGCATTTGCAGCGCAACGGGATATCTTCATTAGCAATGGTGTGGTGAATTTTTGGAGATTCAGGGAGCTTTCTGGATCAGGAATCTTAGTGCAGGGTGGGGGGTAGGGGGCTGCTTTTGCACTCTGCTCTCCACTGCAGTATGAAATGTGCATGAGAAAAAGCCCCTATTACTTTAAAGAACAGCGTTTCCGTGCTCTGCTCTGGTTCGCCAGAACCAGCTTAGTCATGCTGGCCACATGACCCAGAAGCTGTCTGCGGACAAACACCAGCTCCCTTGGGCAGTAAAGTGAGGTGAGCGCCGCAACCCCAGAGTCATCTACGACTGGACTTAACGGCCAGGGATCCCTTTACCTTTACCTTACTTTAAAGAAGGCAATTTCATGATTAAGAAAATTGTGCAGGCATATTTAATGTCAGGCCCAAAGGAAATGTACATACATTTCTAACTTCTGGCTGGGATCGCTGAGGAACTTCTGAATGGCGGGGGCGGAACAGGGAAATCTTTTCTTTTTTTCCTGATACAAATGTGAGTTTCTGTGCAGAACACTGTTTAGACAGCTCTAAAGTCAAATTCATTAGCTAATTGTTGAAGTGAGATTACAAGGTGCTAAACTGCTGAGTTGATTCAGGTTGCCAGTCTCCGGTGTTATTTTTTTCTTCTTCAAAGTGTTAATATGTACTTAAATGTAATGTACCCTGTCATGTAAACTGTCTTGGCACAACGAAATGTGCATATTATTTTTACTGTGGTTAAATGTTGTCGCACATACCCGTCAAGCTGGTCCCTAATAAGTAGTGCACCAACATACCTATCACAAAAGCTATTTGTTGTTGTTGTTGTTGTTTAGTCGTTTAGTCATGTCCAACTCTTCGCGACCTCATGGACCAGAGCACACCAGGCACTCCTGTCTTCCACTGCCTCCTGCAGTTTGGCCAAACTCATGTTAGTAGCTTCGAGAACACTGTCCAACCATCTCGTCCTCTGTCGTCCCCTTTTCCTTGTGCCCTCCATCTTTCCCAACATCAGGGTCTTTTCCAGGGAGTCTTCTCTTCTCATGAGGTGGCCAAAGTATTGGAGCCTCAACTTCAGGATCTGTCCTTCCAGTGTGCACTCGGGGCTGATTTCCTTAAGGATGGATAGGTTTGATCTTCTTGCAGTCCATGGGACTCTCAAGAGTCTCCTCCAGCACCATAATTCAAAAGCATCAATTCTTTGGCGATCAGCTTTCTTGATGGTCCAGCTCTCACTTCCATACATTAGTACTGCATACTTCTACCCTTGAGTCAGTAGTAGCCAGCAGGGAGGGAAGCAGCACACCTGACCTCCTGGCATCAGAGATACTGCTATTTATTTAGAAGGAGAGGGGCAAGACATCCAGCATGTGAGGCCCAATCCATATCAGAACCCTAGAGTGGGAGGTGCAGAGGGGGTTTTAACCATTTGTCTCTCACTGCAGTCCTGATTCAGATCTGTGGGAGACTGCATCTGAAATATATACATTGCAAATAAAGTCCCATTCATGTCAATGTGGCCTTTTTGTGTTTTGCAATGCAAATTGCATGCATAGTTCCCCCTCCACAAATCCATATCAGGACCACAATGGAGGGGCCAAAGGGTTGATTTTCCCATACCCCCTCCCATGCTAGGGTTCTGATACAGACCAGGGCACATGAGGGAAATTAGTAGAAGACCCTCTGTACTCAAGAGCAAACTCCACATTAAGGTCATGTGTCGCTTAGAAATCATACTCAGCCCTGTGTTCCATCACAACTTCTAAGGTCCATCAGGATCACTATGGCCACAGCCATGAACTACATTTAAAGTACTACAATACCACTTTCAATACTTATGGCTTCCCTCAAAGAACCTGGGGACTAGGATGCTGAGAATCCCTATTCCCCTCACAGAACTACAATTCCCAGAGTTCCCTGGGAAGAGGGATTGATTGTTAAACCCTCCGTTGCCTTTTATTTATTTGTATTTAAAACATATTTATATACCACTTAATAATAAAACTCCAAGCAGTGTACATAAAACAATATAAAATTAACATCAATGAAACTCTCATAAAATCAGCAAATGTTAAAAACTAGGATACATGATTGAAATGATATATCTGGAGAGGCTTGTTGAAATGAATTTTTTTTTCCAGGCATCTAAAATGGTATAGTGAGGTGTCATCCCTATTTTGCAATCTTTTTTTATTCTCTTGCATTTCAAGGCTTCCTTTGCTATTCATTATAGATTTCAGCTCCCTTTTTACTGTTTAATTGCCACTTGAATTCCCTGCCTTTCAATTTTTTTTCACCTTTTGCACAATGCACAGAGATGCTATTGGTTATCTAGCCAGTTTAGTAAATACATAACTGTGATTGCAAACAGAGGTGTTCTGGAACAGTTGCCTTCAACCTTTTCACACCTTTAACCCAAACGTGCATTTGAGGATTCACTTCTTAATTTCCTACCATGTATTTGGTGATGCTGCTGTCATGACCCACCTTACGTTAGGCTGAGACCCAGTAGCGTGTCCTGTTGAAGAGGATGGGCTCTCTTTACTGCAGGCTAGTTGCTGGGAGATGGTAGATAGTGGCCTCTGTGGACATAGAAAGTTGTTGATTGGAAAATATACTATACATTTCTTTTGCGATATTGCTTTTTGTTTTATTTTAATCCTTAGGATTTTGACTCCTTGTAGCGATATTACTGATCACTGGCTTTTGCTGTAATAAACTCAGTTGAGGTTGAGAAAGTTGTTGAGGAAATAATTACTGGGTTTGCTACACTCTTAGGCACATTCCCAAGTTGTTTGGGACTGCCAAGTCCTCTTTTGCTCCATGCTTTCCACCATGAATGGGCTGCTTACCCAAATCTCAGCTAGCAACTGGTTCTTCTGCCATCCTCTCCTCTCTCTATCCTGAGGACATGCCCTGACAGTCCTACCCAACTCCAGTCCCAGGAGTCAGCTACATTAGTAAAGAAAAAGTGCATTATATGAAGAAGTGTGCATGCACACGAAAGCTCATACCAAGAACAAACTCAGTTGGTCTCTAAGGTGCTACTGGAAAGAATTTCCTATTTTGTTTTGCATTATATGAGTTACGACACTGTGACACCAGATGGCGCTGTGGAGTCCCATCTTTTGCCAAAGGGAATTTCCCTTTATGAAGTTTAAAACATGTTTGACTGAATCGCTTTTTTGATGTGTCTAGATCCAGCCCCAATCGCCTCCAGCCCCAAACCCCAGCATCAACGCAGGCCCTTGATCCTTCATACCAGGGAGTGATGATCTCCTCCTCACTCATTTCAAGAGCATTCTGCTGTTATTTATCCAGCTTAGTTTTATCACATGCTTTTAGGAAAACGCTGCATCATGTCAATTCAGTTCTCTTTCGGAGCACTCCGCTGCTGCATGTCTCGCAAAACTCCCAAGGACCAGATCAAGCCAACCTTTGGGGCTTCCAACTGTCTCTTGCAGCATTAAGTAAGTGAAAGGAGTGAGCATTATTAATTCACTCGTGGCTGCCGTTGCAGATCCATTTTCACTGAGCTCTTGAAGTCAATGTAAGTCATGCAGCTAAAATCCTTCTCATGGCTTAGAAACTCCACAACACCCCATAGTCTAAATTACCTTGGCTCTCTGCCAGCCGCTTTAAATAAAGGAGAACAGCTGAATACATTAGCACCATAGATCCCCATGCTTCTTGTTTACCATGGAGGCTGTACACATCATTTGCTTCAGCTGCACACAATTTATTTTATTTATTTTTTAGGTCTGCTTATTAAGGATGCTAGTAACACTCCCAGCGGGACTAGCAGATATTACCTTTCATACTTCACAAAACAAAAACACAGCCATTTCAATGGCTGTATTCATTGTTTCCAAAGGTCTTAGCACTACCAAATCCTTCAAAGCCACAAGGCCAGGACTGGACAACTTGTAAGCTCTGGAGCAGAACATAGTCTATTAGCCATGAATGACAGCCCATCGTAAGTTTGATAAGCCCTATGGTTCGGCTGACAGCAGGGCCAGCCCTGTCCTAAAGGCACAGTATGCAATTGTATTGGGGTGGGGGGCAGAATGCCAAGTGTATCTGCTGCATAAGTGACTGCATTCCATTTGGGGCAACCTTTCAGGGGCTACATGCCAGTGGTGGGCAGGGCCAGAGGCCAAAGGGAACAGAGCAATGAATGTAAACTTCACCTTTGTACATTAGACTCATTTCTACACGCACTTGCACCCCTCTCTATTCTCCAGCCAGACAAGCATTGTCAGAATTCAAAGACACATTGCAGCCAAGGCTGATGGGGGGTGTGGCCTGGGGAGAGTCCCAAGGGCCAGAAAGAGAGGCTGGGGAGGTCTTCTTCAGCCCCTGGGCTGCCAAACCCAAGGAAGTGAAAACCTCACCTACCTTTAAGTTTAAAGTCCCAAACAGCTTGGGACATAAACACCTGAAGGCAGGGCCGGTGCTAGGGTTTTTTGCGCCCTAGGTGAGACCACCTTCTGGTGCCCCCCACCAAAGCCTGCTTTAGTGGGAGCTGGGGGTGGTGGAGAGGCAAGCAGCAGTTTCTCCGCTGTAGCTGCTGCTAGCCCGTCCTGCCCCCCGCCCACCCCCCGCCAAAGCCTGATTTAGTGGGAGGTGGGGGTGGTGGAGAGACAAGCAGCACCTTCTCCGCTGTAGTGGAGAAGCTGCTGTTTGCCTGTCCTGCCCCCCGCCCCCTGCCCCCCGCCAAAGCCTGCTTTAGCGGGAGCGAGGGGTGGTGTAGGGGCAAGCAGTGGAGAAGCTGCTGCTAGCCCGTCCCCCCCGTCCCCCCCACCCAAGCCTGGCCAGCGCCCCCTCCATTTTGGCACCCTAGGCAACTGCCTAGTTTGCCTTAATGGATGCGCTGGCCCTGCCTGAAGGAGTATTTCCTCCCACACCAGTTTGCCCAAGTAAGCAATTCTAATGAGGTTCTAAGTAGCCCTACCTGGTGAAGTGTGTTGTGTATGTACAAAGAAAAGGGCCTTGTCTGTGGTGGCACCCCACTTTCGAATACCCTCCCCGGGGAATTCAGCAGCTGCTACAAGCTTTTCTGGTGATATGGACTCTGTTTCCTTAATCATTTTGTGGTTTTGTGTCCAGGTTCATTGATTTTTATGGAGGATGTTGTGCTCTGCAGGAGCGGCCAGTGAAGAGGGGTGGTGTCATGGATCTGGCCTCCTGGAAGCCGCATTGCTGTTGTGTACCAGGAAGGAATGGAGGTGGGTCAGGGAGGTAACAAGGTGGGGATGGTGGAGACATTTCTGATTGGTTCCACAAGTGTGGCTGTACCACCCCAACCTCACCACCAACCTGCCCCCAGCCACCCCATTCTGATAAGTGGCTGTGACATTGGTGCCAGGTGGCGAGGTCCACTGCGGCACTGCATCACCAGTGTTATTACACTGGTTTTTATATTTTTGTGCACTGCTCTGGGATGCATTTGTATGTAAACTTGGGTTTAGATTTAAAAAAAAAAAAAATCAAAAGCAGCCACCAGGATGCTGCAGCTTTCCTGGAATGTGAGTTAATAGGACAAATATATATTTACATTGAATCTCAGTGAGATATATATATATATATATATATATATATATATATATATATATATATATATATATATATATATTTCTTTGCAGCTTAATAAAAACTTTCCCCAGAATTTTTGGAAGAAGAACAGCATCATTTTTTTTTGCTCTCTTTTCTTTTTTGCAATTCAGAGAAGTGCCATTTGTGTACGGCTCTGTAATCTGTACTTAAAGCAGCTGGAATGCATCTGCTATAAATCTTTTTCAAATGTGCAGTCGGAAGCTAATCCTGGGCATGAGCAGAAACCTTAGAAAAACCTCAGAACTCAATATGAAAGTCAATACCAATAGATTCCATCACCCAAGGCCCTGACAACACACAGCAGCCTCCACCTGCCAAGGGTAACAAACTGGAGTATGAAAATTGAATCCTTCTCCAGCGGTATGTCACCATCTGCTGGGAGATGAGCACCACCAATGCAAATAAATCACTCCATTCTCATAAAAGGAATGCACACTGCTCACGCACACGCCTTTTTCCGCATATGCAACAGTTTTAACTCATTCCCCAACTCAGCTTTAAAGTCTATTCTACCTCCAGGGTAAGAATGGATCATGTTTAATTGAGTGGAATGTGGTGCATTTAAAACATGGAACATGCAGACATATGGGTCAGCTTAAGCCTCGCTGGCACAAGAATCACAATTATAAGCATGATCCAATATAATGACTTGCCTCTCAAAACCACAGTAAAGGTAAAGGGACCCCTGACCGTTAGGTCCAGTCGCGGACGACTCTGGGGTTGCGGTGCTCATCTCGCTTTACTGGCTGAGGGAGCTGGCGTACAGCTTCCAGGTCATGTGGCCAGCATGACTAAGCCGCTTCTGGCGAACCAGAGCAGAGCACGGAAACACCGTTTACCTTCCTGCCGGAGCAGTACCTATTTATCTACTTGCACTTTGTGCTTTCAAACAGCTAGGTTGGCAGGAGCAGGGACCGAGCAATGGGAGCTCACCCCGTTGCGGGGATTCGAACCACCGACCTTCTGATCGGCAAGCCCTAGGCTCTGTGGTTTAACCCACAGCACCACCCATGTCCCTTAAAACCACAGTAGGTGATCACAAAATGTGAACCTATGTTTCATGGTGGATCTACTAACTGGCATTAAGAAAGAAAGAGAAAACCCCGGGATAGACTGAACACAGCCTCTCACATGTGCAAATCCTCAAGCACTCTTTTTTTCCTACTGTACAGGAGAAAACAGCCAATACAGAGAAAAGGTCACTTTCATTCTTTGAAATAATTAAGTAGAGCACTGTAGAAACCGTTTGATGGGATTTACTGCAGAGATTGTGTTTAAGTAACTATCCGAGTAAAGGTATTAAATCAAATCCACATATACTCTGAGGTTAGCATAAGATCCAAAAGAAAACATGACATTCCCCGTGCAAAAGGCTAGCAGTACTGTGTTTTCCTAAATCTTCAGGCCGGCAAAGACACACAAGGTTTTACTTACTTCTCCTTAGTTTTGTGGGAAAGAAAATCGGTTTTCAGAGACAAGACGATCCAGACGTTTGTAGGAAAAACTACCATACGAGATCAATGTGGCAGGCATGTGCTAAGGCAGCTTACAGAAGAGGCGAGAAGCTTCAGGGCCAAGGGTTGAATGTAACCTTACTTGGGCCACATCCCTCACCAGCCCTGCTTTGCACCCACTCCTTTACCTCACTGGAGCGCTTGTTTGGGTAATGAATGGAAAGGGGGAGGGGGTGAAGAAAATAGTCTATAGTACAAAGGTAAAATATGTTGGCAGTTTGGGTGCTGAGAAGAGTAGCTGACTTCCAGCTTTCAAGACTATCCCCGTAACTTTATCTCTATATTGACCTCTCTCTCTATCGCTTTGATGTTTATAGTAATAAACCTGAGGTTGCATCTAGCTTGACAACTCCCGGCTCCCCTTCACATTCTTTTTCTGGACTTCAAGGAGAGAGGTCATCTTGAATTTATACTCCTGAAAACAAAGGGTTCTTTCTTTCTCCAACTAGACAGCTAGCTAGGACTATAGAACTCTTCCCTATCAAGAATGCACTTCCTTTAATAAGCATAAGCTTTCTTATTTCACACCAAGTCTCGGTCTGATGACCTTTCAACTAAAGGTGTGCTCCAAGCAAGGATTTGTTCAACTGAAGTTGACTTCTGCTGCTGCTGCATATAAACTCTATTTGCTAACTATATTTGCATATAAACTCTATTTGCCTGACATTTTTTTAAAGGGTTGAAAAGGGAGGCACCTACATTCACAGTTATTAATTTCAAGGTTGCCATGGCCAGTATATATCAGCCATTTAAATTGTTGACAAGAGGACAATTGGGAGTTGGAAACTCTTGCTGATTTAACTCCAAGTCACTGTGAGGTCTACCAGTAGCTCCTGATCTGCCTTCCACCCACTGCTGGTTTACATAGGTTTGCACTATAAAAGTGGGGAAGGTATGCAAATTCATGGAAGGCATGTCTAGTGACAGCTATAACCCAAATGGTTACATGGATTCTTAGTTTTCAAGGGTAACCACCCAGTACCAGATGTTGGGATCAAAAGGGGGAGCTGTCCTCACCATTGTCTCCTCCAGTATGGGTGCCCTGCACACCCATAATCCGTCACAATTATGGGCTATTGCTGGCTCACAAGAATAGCTACGTGTTGTCAATTAACACTTGTGATAGCTAGAATGGTTGCAATATATCTTTCAGGCAGCAGGTGGTGGTAGTACAGGCAGATTGTGGTGACATTTTTTGTTGTTGTTGATGCCACAAAACTGAAAGGGGGAGCGGAACTGTCATCTTTGGCAATGCTAGTATTTCTTTTTTAAAAAAAAAAATCTGTAGCAGCTGGTTTAGGAACACAGGAAACTGCCTTATACCAAGGCAGACCATTAGTCCATCCAGCTCAGATTTGTCTACATGGACTGGCTGAAGCTCTCGAGGGTTTCAGGTGGGGGGTATTTTCAGTACTACTTGGAGTTGCTGAGGATTGAACCTAGAACCTGCTGCATACAAAGCTAATACTGTACCACTGTGCTATAGCACTTCCCTTGTGACTTTTAAAGGACCAATCTGTTGATCCAACACAGCTGATCCTTTGTTTCTATTCTTCTTATTTTATGCACAGCATAATCTACAACACTGGTTTAAACCTGACATACAGTTAATAACATATTTCTAGGCAACCAAAGCTTAAAGCAAGAATGGCTTACCTACTGATTTGGAACATATTTATGCCACAAAGGTATATTGATTGATACCATTTTGAAACTGCTGTGACTTTCCTTATATGATGGATAGAGACTTTGTGGCCCTACAGATATTGTTGGATACAAGCTCCCAACGTCTATGAACAGTGGATATAAATAGTAGGCTTTTTCTGAACACAACTAAGGAATATGTACAGTTGGTGTGAGTGTAGGAGCTAAGAATGTCAGAACCTCAGCCCTCTTTCTGCAGTCTGGAGATAATGGTGCCCTACCTTGCTGTTGATGGCAAGGAAAAATAGGTATATAAAAGGATGTTAATATCCAGGTTTGGAGCTGGTGAGAAGACACCAGCAGAAATTTAAAATCAACCTGGAAATATAGGCTGTTAGGCCTTTAAAATATGCTCTTGTGAGTTACGTTTTCCCCCTAGCATAGAAAAATACCACACATTTGGAAAGTAAAAAATGGTATACTTACAAATTCTTCAAATGTGCTTTTCCATTCATCAGTCAGAAAACACAGGTGTTATAGCTTGGCTTAGTTACAGTGGTGAAAGTTCCTAAATTATTAGTATAGGAACACAACAATGGCTTATAAGAGCCATGCGGTCTGAGCTGCAGCAACCAACTCAAACTCTCTCCACACACTGAGCTTCTTTGATAGACTGAAAGGGAAACAATGGGCTTGATTACCTTCCTCACAAGGTGAGGAGAAGTGAAATAGCAAAGCATAGCAGGACAGCTAAATCTATGGCATTAACCTCTTCATGCATTAATTAGACTTAAGCATGTTGTAAGGGACGCGGGTGGCGCTGTGGTCTAAACCACAGAGCATCGGGCTTGTCGATCGGAAGGTCGGCGGTTAGAATCCGCACGACGGGGTGAGCTCCCGTTGCTCGGTCCCTGCTCCTACCAACCTAGCAGTTTGAAAGCACATCAAAATGCAAGTAGATAAATAGGTACTGCTCCTGCGGGAAGGTAAACAGCGTTTCCATTCGCTGCTCTGGTTTCGCCAGAAGCGGCTTAGTCATGCTGGCCACCTGACCCGGAAAAACTGTCTGCGGACAAATGTTGGCACCCTCAGCCAGTAAAGCGAGATGAGTCATTCGCAACTGGACTTAACTGTCAGGGGTCCTTTACCTTTTTATGTTGTAAGGATTTAAAATGTGTTTGAGCACTTCGCAAGAGCTCAGGACTTCACGTGCATTATCCTTAAAGATATCCTGTAAGTATATCCCCCACCTCGCCGCCCCATATTGCAAGATGTGACAGACTGTGGTTCAGTGGGCAAGGTTTGCTGCCATGAAGTGAGTTCATGGCAGAGATGAGAACCAAACTAGGGATAACTTGATGCACAGCTCAGTCTCTCAGCCAGTTTGTTGCACTCTGCACAAAGGCCTTTCAATGGATGTGAAGCTTCAATTTTTCAAAGATTCAAATTCTCTAAATGCAAGATATTTGTTATTTAATGCATCCTCAGATTAAAAATATTTATGACCCCTGTGGATTTCACCAGAGTTGGAACTTTGCCACTTCACTTTCATCGCAAGCCACCAGTAAACTATTTGCAGATTTCCCCAAAGGATCAGCCAGTCAAACAAGAAGATGACTTAAGCTTGTCTCATCATTTGCAGCTGCTGTCGGGTGGATGAGTTTTTTGTAATAAATAAAAAGTCAAGGCCCACAGATACTTCTGGCATCAGCATCCAGGAATTTATTTCTCTGATGTGAATAACAATGGCACATCTGCAGACTGTAAGGAAATATAAATAATGGGAAGGGGTTTCTGGAGAATTTGTCTACATCTGTACTTTGAAGCCACTGAAAAATGTTGGGAGTTGACATGAAAACCCGAACATACACTGTCAACATTGCAGAATCCCTTTGAAACAGCATCTTATGCACTTGCTATGTATTAGCCCAGTCCTTCGTTAACAAGGGAGAAGCTTGTAGTGCCATAAAGATGAAAACAATGTATTATTGAATAATAATAAATAGTATTTTTCATTAAAAAAAATAGAAACAACAACATATTAGCCAGCTACAGCTCTGAAAACTGGTCAGAGCCTTTCCCAGTTGCCAGTGATTTGGAAAACACATTTTGAATGTTCATGTTGTGATTTCTAAGTGTACACGTACATATGCAAAATGCGGATGTAATAAACACATGTATTAAACAGGGAACACTCAACCAAAGTACAGAAATGGCTCCAAATCAGAGAGAGTCAGTGTGGTGTAGTGATTAGAGTGTTGGACTAGGACCAAGGAGACCCAAGTTCAAATCCCCACTCAACCATGAGGCTTACTAGGTGAAATTGGGCCAAGCACTGCCTCTCAACCCAACTGACCTCACAGGATAACATGGAGAAGAAGATACCATTGTGTGCCACCTTTGTATGCCACCTTGAATTATTTGGAAGAATGGTGGGATTGAAATAAATAAAATACATAAATATCCCAGCTGAATATGCTGGGACGCAAATAATTGAAATATAATAATAGAGGGAGCTGGGGGGGAAATGTTGAAGTGTGAACTACTTCTTTTCAGGGTTCTAGCCAGCCAGCCTTGCCCTTTCCCGGATACTCCATTCCATTGTGTTCCCTATCTCCTTCTTCATAGTATTCCATGGCAATGAAGCATGCTCAATCCTCTCAGGGTCACTTGGGGGAAAACTTCACCCTTACATTCTTTTCTCCACTACTGCAAATCTTAGGTTGCATCACTTTTGCTAGTTACAATGCTAGGGCTTCTATCCTGATTGCTAACATTTCTTTTACACTGCAGTACTTTGCTGTGGAACCATGACTTTGTGATTGATATACCATATTTTTAATGGCGGGAAAGATGTGTACGTCAGCTATACTGCTACAAATTTCATCAGCACAAAACTCCCAGGGTTTTCCAGGTTAGTAGGGTTGCAAATGGATGGTTGTTGTTTTTTCTGGAAACAATAAAAATGGGGGGGGGAGCTAAATCTCCACTAGATTTCCAGAAGTGGCTTCAGTATCATCATATCACGTAAAAGTCCAAAATGAACAGGTATGGAAACATTGTGAAGATGGAATAAAAGGCTGTCCTTAGTATTTACTAGCTACCCCAGGTTGACTACAGAGCACCCGAGTAGTCCTTCTCATCTTAGGGTAGACCAACACTGACATCAGTAAGGCTTCTCCCTCCAGTACAAACCACTTCAGAAGAGTGGCCAATTTCCTCCCACATCACTGTGCTATAATTTATACCCCCATGTTTTTCACTACTAAATGCATTAGAAGCCTAATGTACAATACCTGACAGAATTCAGAATGATTATGAGTATTTATAGCCATCTTGCCATGGAAAGATCAGACGTAACTTACAATTGGCAAGGCTACAAAACGTTGATAGCCTTCCAATCAGCCTCATTTATAACCCGATGGGAATTCATTATTAAAATCTTAGCTTGATGGTATTTGATTCCACACACAACTGCTCTTTAGCTCATTATTTTTAGAGAAGCTAATGGCAAGAGAAGAAAAATGATAAGAAAGAAATGCTGTGAGAAATCTGCTAGGTGCGCTCGTAAAAACAAATACGCCTGTTCAGTTTCTCATAAGTAGGTACAAGTCAAGCAGGATATGCATAGGATATGCTAATCCACACCTCAGGAGCCCTCTGCCACCTTCCCCTTGCCTGTCAAGGGCCCACCAAACTTACCTGGGGCAGGAGAAGGTGAGGCAACAGCAAAGGCAATGGAAAAGACTTTAGCTCCTTGGCAGAGCATTCATCAGAGATGGGGAGCCTATGACCTTCCAGATGTCATTGAACCACAACTCCTCCCATCCTTGTTCATTGGCAGAGAAAAGTGCTCGGACACTTTTAACATCAAAAAGGGCTGGTGCCTGTCTGCACCCACCAAAACAGCAAGTCAAGTAGACTCAGGGACGTTGCTGGTTTGCCAGAATCTACAGTTCCCACCATCCCTGGCCATTGGTGATACTGGCTGAGGCTGATGGGAGTCAGAGTCTGACAACATCTGGAGGGCCTCATGTTCCCCAGCCTGATCACAAGGGGGACTACAATTTCCAGTGTTTCCAACAAAAGTGTATCTGAAGAAGTGTGCATGCACATGAAAGCTCATACCAAAAACAAACTTAGTTGGTCTCTAAGGTGCTACTGGACATTATACACACACACACACACACACACACACATATATATATATATATATATATTCTCTCCAACAAAAATGTGAAGCTATTTGCATCAATTCCACTGAGGGAGCCCTCCTAATTTATAAACCTTGGGCCAAGGGCCACATTCCATCCTAGGCAGCCTTCCAGGGGCCACCGGGCTAGAGGGAGGAAATGTGCAAAGTAATGAATGCAAAATGTACCTTTATGGAATAGGCTAGTTTCTACACACACATACCTTTGTGTTCTCTATCTTGCAAACAAGAAGCATTATAAGAGTTCAAGTACATATTCCAGCCAGGCAAAAACTCTCAAGGAGTCCAGGAGGGTGCATAGCAGGACTGGTCAGGAGTGTGGCCACAGTGGTGCTGCTTGGACCAGATAAAGATATCTGCATTTGGAGCCCTGGCCTGAGGTTCTCCCACCCCTTTTTGAAGCTGTTTGGTGAAGGAATATAGACAATTGTGGCTTCTTTACACATTTAAAGAGTCAGAGAAGCTCTGAGGTGCAGCTTGGCAACTCTACAAAAAAGGTGGGGGAAGCAGTATCAGTTTCACTCGCTTTCTCATTTTACCAATCTTCAGTTGTCCACCTTTCCACATCAGTTTGCAATTTGGGGAAGCACGAATTCTCATGAAAATTCGTTAGCATTTTAGTGCAAATTTCTCCAAGTACATTTTTGCCTATTATGCACAATTTCACAAAGCAACTTTTTTTCTACTGCATTTTTGAAATTTAGTTTCATTTTATGCACCTTTTGCCCTTAACACATGCATTTTTGTACACTTTCCTTGACTAGAGAAGTGCATTGCAAAATTCAGAGAAGTGTGAATTTCGAAGGACAGCTGTGCTTCGGTTTTAGAAAGTGTGAACCAGGCAGGCTCACCTTTAACTGTGAAGTGAACAGAATTTCTCCTCCATCCCTAGACAAAGTTTAAAGCACGTGGCTTCCCTCCCCCCCAAAGTATCCTGTGAACTGTCCCTTACAAGACTACAGTGCCCAGCACCTTTAACAAACTACAGTTCACAGAATTCTTTGGGGGAAACTGTGTGCTTTAAATGTATTGTGCGGATGTTGACTCTGGTTACTTTGCCTTTCTAAGGTCAATATTAGCCAAAATGATTGCTGCTGTCTCTTTAGCAATAATCTCTTGCCCCCAGCAATGAACTGTATATCTGTTGTGATCCACTACCAAGATAAGCATGACCACAGACCACAGCCTCCGACCATAGACAAATACCCATCCTACTATATACAGTGTTGTTGCTGGAGGTTAGGTTGTAAAGCAATGTTTGAACACACCCTGGGCTTCAGCTCGCATTCTTATGACTTCTTAAACTTATGCCTTCCCATGAGATCCGTCCTACGCTATGATGGATCCAATGTATTTTACTCATTTCCTTAAGCCTTTGTTCGCTTCCAAAAGGTGGGGCTACATTTTTGAAATGCTGGACTTCAGGCAGACCTGAACACTATGTATGAAAAGCCAGCAGGCAAAGGTAGTTATAGCAGCTAATTGAGAAGGCAGATTTGACTGAGTCAGGAATCCAAAAGGGTCAAGAAAAGTGCATTAATCTATCTTGATAATCTAAAGGATTGGGGAATTCAATACTCTCTCAACATGCATTCCAGTTTAGACTTCACAAAAAGATTACAGGCTCGTGGGCGTAGCCAAGGGGGGGCAGGGAGGGGCATCTCCCCCCCCCATCAATAAAAAATATGTAGCAAACAGAGGTTCTGCCCACCCCCAAACAAAAGGTCTGCCCCTCCTAATGAAAATCCTGGCTACACCTATGTACAGGCTAATGTAATTAACACAGAATGCTGCATAGAAGCTTTCCCCTTATTCAGAGCAAAACTTCAGAAAGCACATGTCTAAAAAGGGATCTGGAGAGCTAGTGTAGCATGGCAACTTAAAGTACAGTATATATGTATTTCAAACAAGCTGATTTAATATAGGCATCTCCTCTTTACATGGAGCCCTGGGGAATAAAATTCTGTGAAGTGCATGGGGACCACAAGTCCCCTGCCGTATTCTGATTCCAAACACTTCAGCTGTTTATAATTCACAGGAAATTTTGCGTGTCAGCCGTAGTGGTACGATACTGGTCTGAGTTTGTGCTAAGGATACGTTTCTCTCCTGTGTCAGTTTATGTCAGCCTTCCACAACCTGGTGCCCTCAAGATGCTTTGCAACACAACTGCCACCAGCTCCAGCTAGGCAAAGATCAGAAAGGATGGAAGCGACAGTCCAGCAACATCTGGATGGCACCATGTTGAGGAAGGGTTGTTTATGCAGTGCACGGATGGTAAAACCTTGGCTCTCCAGATGTTGCTGGATTGTATCTGCAGGGCCACAGGTTCCCCATCCCTACCCTTAAGCATTACTGGGAAAGTGTTTGGAGGATCCGAGCTTGGATATTAGATATGTACGTGCATCTATGGATAGGTGGGTGTGCAGTATCTGTGTGTCCATCCATCTATATCTATCTCTATGTGTGTGTGAAGGGAAATGCTAGTTATATTATCTGAGTGTACAGCAACAACTAGAGGAAATGTGACTTCTGCAGTTATTGATGGGCTGTATCCAACTAAGTTTTACTCAACGAAGAACCATTGACATTAATGGACCTAGGTTTGTGACACTGGATACAACCCAATATTTTGAGTACTGCTTTAAGAGTGATTGTAGCAAATGCCTTCCTTCCTTCCTTCCTTTCTCTTTCTTTCTTTCTTTCTTTCTTTCTTTCTTTCTTTCTCTCTCTCTCTCTTTCTCCCCACACACCTCTTCAAATTTTCTCTAATGTACCAAAAAAAGGGTATTTTTTTAATTAAAATAATGAAAGAAAATACATTTTGAGGAACAGGGTCAGAGGTCTAAGACTCACTAAGCACAACTTCACCCTGCACTATGTTTTGGGAAGACAGGACATACAATGTGTTTCCGTCCATTTATAGCCAGCCTAGAGATTTGTATACAGAGGAAATCCTCTCGATAGAAACCCCACTGGACTCAAGCACTGGGCCTAACTGCATTGCTCAGCAAAGGAAACAAGGAGTTCCGTTCTTCCCCGGGCCTTTCTGATGTTGCCAAGGCCACTGAAGCCATGTGTCTGCAGCAAAAATGTTAAGAACTCAGAGAGACAACCAAATGGGATGGTGAGCATTGGCTACCCCTGTGCTGGCTAGCATTGGGTTCCCAAACACTTTGCTACTTTCACACAGAATAACTGCCTTACTAACATAAGGATTTCTTCACTAGATTAGACCCAAGTCCATTTGCTCTTTGTTCAACACTAGCCAGCTGGATATCTCTAAAAGCTCAGAGCCTAACTAGATGTTACTTTAATTGTTAGCAACCGCAAGTTTTTGTTTTTTTTAAAATCAGCATGGGGTCCCAGTTTGCAGTGGAGCCACAGAAAGTTTTAACTTTTGCCTCCTCAGCACGTTTCATCACACACACCCCTATGCCACAGTTAGCATCACACCTCCAGAAAGCTCACAGAGATGAACAACCACTGGCTCTCCAAATGTTGTTGGACTCCACTGCTCATTGATCCCAGCCCAGGGGAGGCTGGTCCATTAAGGTTAAGGGGTTGCCATTCCACCAACCTCAGCCAGCCCCCACTTCCCTGCTTTCTTACAACCAATCCAGAAGGTCACATCTGATGTCAGCTTCCTCCTCTTCTCCTCTTTCTTAGGCTCATTGTTGCCTTTGTAGAACTTAGCAGGGAGGAGGATGGAGGAAACTAGACTTTGTTGTCTCTGCCTGCAGTTGGCTCTGTCTCCACCTACTGCTGGGCTCCCCATCAGTCCCTATGTGCACAAACCACCACTGACCAGCCTGCATGGCCAGTGGTCGGAGGTGATTGAAATTGCAGTTCTACAATGCCTGCAGGTCCACAGGTTCCCCAGCCCTGTCCTATGAGCTCTGTGGATAAGGAGGGGGAAGGAAGCACAGATGTAGAGCTAACAGCAGCCTTAGGGGGATTTAGATGGGGGGAGCAGAGAAAGCACAGGAAAAAGAGATTAAACCCTTCCTGGATCTTCAAAGCATCCTACAGCGCTACTAATCAGTACAACAATAACATGGGGAGATCCTAATCATCTCCTGCATCCTGCCTGTTTTCTGTGCATCACGGATGGGAAGCCAATGGCCCCCACAGATGTTGTTGGACTCTAGCTCCCATCCAGCCCCACTCAGCACAGCCCATGGTGAGGGATGAACTATTATTCCATCGCATTATCATTTTAAGTTAGCTTCATCATCACAATAACAATGCAATGAGACTTAGGAATGTCAAAACAAATACGTGTTTCTTAGGATATGTTTGCCCTGAAATGCTGGTGGCTTATTTAAAATTAAAATTAAAATTGTTGTGGAAATGTGCAGAAGTGAATTTTAGACTGGAAACATGAGAAACGTGGAGAACGAAATTAACAGATTTGTCCACCCTGAGCGGGAGCAGACTATTGTTGACTTTTATTCCCAAGCAGGTTACAGGTGTGAGGACGCAGTTCCAAATGAAGACAGCTGTAAAGAGCAAAGGGTTAACCCATCTGCCCCCACATACCCCAACAGTAGGGATCCAACAGCAGGGACCCAATCTAGATCAGGATGCTCTGCACCTGTTTATTTTTATAAAGCAATTGCTAATTGAGCAAATGGTGGTTTTGTTCACTTTGATGGTACTTCCACCTTAAAATTTCCCCACTTTGCAAAGATGAGCAGGACTTATATCTGTGAAATAAATTTTTAAAAATTTAAAAATTCATTTTGGAAAAAAAAAACACTCTTTGCTGAGGAATCATGAAGTTTTAATGTCCAGCAAATCTCCTTACAGGAAACTGAAGTCAGACCTGCTCCAGGATATAATCTACACTTGGTGAGAAAAGGGTAACTGGAAGTGACCAGCATCATTACCCGACTCTGATTCAAGTTTCTTGAAACAATTATAATGTTCTGACTCATGAGGTTTTCTGTACACTGTTCAGTTAAGATGTGCCACTGCTCCATCTTAGCCCTTATATATAAATCTCTTTTCCTCTCCAAGAGCCCCTGGTATCAAGGCATTAGATTACTGACGTTATTTCCTTTTCTTAAAAAAAAGACTCTATTAAGGTTCCTTGTAGGCACATGCAAAAAGAGTAGGCATTCTCCAGTAGATTTGGAGAGGGGGTGACAAATCAATTCCTCTTCCCAGGGAACTCTGGGAATTGGAGATCTTCCCTGCTCTAAAGTAACCAACTACAGTGTACAAAAGCATAGCATAACGAACAGCAGGTGAGCATCCAATACGGTCATAAGGAAGCAAAATAGACTGGATGAAAAGGGCAAGAATGGCTTGCCTTAGAAACACACACACAAAAACCAAGTAGTACTCCATAAGTCTTAGCTTATGGCATAGGGTAAGTGAGAAAAATGATTTAAAAACCTTATCATCATTGGAATAACAACTCAAAAAGAAAAATGATCTGCAGATGCAAGGCCAGGAGCCGTACATGTATAATTCAGTGCTGTTGTGCTTTTGCACTGCATATTTATTTGCTTGGGGGTTTTGGTTTTTTTTTTTAAGATTTCTAAAGTGTACCTTCTTTTGTCACATGGGGCGGTATCCCACTAAACAGCTCCACTAGCACAAGGTCTGTGCAATGGAACTTCACTGCCTTCTCGTTTTTCCACACAACCCCTAAATCCATTCTGGGGGTTCCCCACACCTTCCAGAGCAGATGTAGGGGGGTATAGGGCACCCACAGGAAGAGGAGAGGGCAGGGCAGTCCCACTGCTCAGCTAAAACTGTTTTTCGGAACTGTTTAGCTGGATACCATCCATGGATTCTAGGGTAAAGTTTATTAAAATCAATAAGTATGCAACATTAAAACAAACAAAATCAAAGCAAGGTAATAAATCTGAGAAATCACAAGGCTAAAACTATTCGACAAGAGAATAAAATAAATTTTAGAGGCTTGTGCAAACATAAACATCTTTACCCAGCACCAAAAAGAGTGGCCATATTCACACCATTCATTTAAAGCATTATTATACTACTTTAGATAGCCATGGCTTCCCTCAAAGAATTCTGGGAGCTGTTGCTTGTTATGGGTACTGAGAGTTGTTAGAAGACCCATATTCCTCTCACAGAGCTACAGTTCTCAGAGTGGTTTAGCGGTCAATCTCACTTCAAGGGGAACTCTGGGAATTATAGTGCTGTGGGGGGAATTGGAAGTCTCCTAACAACTCTCTTTGGTGCGACGTGCATGCAGCTCAGAACACAGACGTAGCCTGGATCAATAACTCAACCCTTGCTGTGTTGCATTCAGCGAAATAACTTCAGCTCATTATAAGACATTCAACATCCTTCCTGGATTCCTCCTCTCTCCTCCTGGAATCCCAGCCATGTACTTTCTTATGAGGAAACTTAATTGTAAACAGCCTCTGCCAAGAAGGCTTTGAAAAATGTTCCCTCATTAGTTGCTTAACCTTCCTGAATAATAGATGAAACAGATTTTTTTAAAAAGTGCAATTCATCTTTAGGGCTCTGTGTCATAAAAATGTAAAATAATGTAAGCAGAGCTCAGTCATCATGAATGCAGTGAGAAAAAGCATTCCCTTTATCCATTTTAAGCTGTAGTGAATAACAGAGGTGAGAGATTATCTAACTCAGGATTGTTATCAAAGTCGCCTATAAAGAGATGTGGTTCCTTTGGCTACATTTATTATAACAGAGCTTTGAAGCCTTCAAACTAAGCTCCTTTTTCCTTGTCTATCCCCAGCATTGCATAATTATTCTTGCATTATTTAAAGAAGACCTCCCATTCCTGCTTAAATGCAGCACTGGAAGAGTCTGTGTTGGATTTCCCACTGGTTTTTAAAAGGTTAACAGCAGCTACCACTGAAGTAGGGAGTTCATCTGATCAGGAATGTCACACTCCTTTGTGGTTAGCTAGTTTAAACTCTGGACTCTGGGCAGGGGGTGCTCTTTAGATCACATTTGCTTTACTGGAGGGCCACGATTCTTCATAGGCAACCTTCCGTGGGACACATGCCTGTGGTGCATAGGGCCAGCCATAAACAAGAAAGTGGATGGTGCAATGAGTGTGACTCTTTCCTTTGTTATGGTGGGCAGAACTCTAGTGACACACAGCTTCTGGAGCACCCCAGCAGGCACAAACACTATCGTGAGCAATGGGAGAGGCAGGGGGCGCCAGATTTCAGCATCACGCGGGGCGCCACAGAAATTTGGGGCGCCAAGTTCAGCCACGAACTACATTTCCAGCCCTTCCCCTCACAGAACTACAATTCCCGGAGTGGTTTAAGAACCAATCCCTCTTCCCAGGGAACTCTGTATAACATTACACACCATGTGGAGAAAGCGAATGAGGAGAACCTGCATTCATTCTCTCCGAATACTGGAATTTGGGGGCCTACAATGAAGCTGAACTTCAGGCTAGTGTTTATTCACACAGCACGTAGTTAAGCCATGGAATTTGCTCCCAAAAGATATGGTGACGGCCACCAACTTTGATGGCTCAAATAGAGGATTGGACAAATGAATGTGGGATAAGGCTGTCAATGGCTACGCTCTACCTCCATTGTCAGAGGTTGTGTGCCTCTAAATACCAGTTGCCAGGAATCACAAATGGGGAGAGGGCTGTTGCACTCAGGCCCTGCTTGTGGCCATCTGCTTGGCCATTGTGAGAACAGGATGCTGGACTAGATGGGCCTTTGGGCTAATCCAACAGGGCTCTTCTTAGGTTGTTAAGGCAGCTTCTTTTGTTCCTCTCAGATTTCAAACCTTATACTCAGGGTGCATCACTACAGAGAAATGCATTTTGGCTGCTGCATCTGCCAATGAACTGCAGTGTTTAAACTGACCCTTAGAATCAGCTTGCCAAGGAAAATTGAGGAAAATGCAGGCCTCTCTTTCAGGGGTCTAATAAAAGTCGGGTGTTACCATTCTTACATTGTACTGATGTTAGATAATGGCAACAATCCTGAAGTCTCTCCCCCACTCCCACCCCTCTCCTATGGCCTGTCCCCTGTGCTGCCTCTTTTGCGACTAGCTGGCTGAAGGTAAGTTGAACCAGTAATGAGTCAAAAAAGTTTTTATCTGGTTTCCTCCACTCCCTTCTCTCCCTGGCATTAGTAAGGCTTGGAACAATAACAGGATGCAGGATGGGAAAAAGGCGGACACCCAGCTGGGAAACCTTGGAGACTGTAAAGCTGAACACTCCCTGTATTGCTTAATGCAGTGAAATAACGGATTTCACTTAGTTCTTTATATTCACTCTACTTTATCCAATTGAGGCTTGGAGGCTGATTACGGATTCTCCCTGATTTGGAATAAAGCCCAACCCAGGTAAGAAACATGGTCTTTGGGGAGTGGGGAAAGAGAGAGTTGTTCTTGGGATTTTTAAATCTGCTACTTAAAAGCAGCTTTGTCAAAGTTTGGTGGACCGAGGTTCCCTTTAAAACATTGGTGGTGGAACTTTGGCCCTCCAGATGTTGCTGAACTACAACTCTCATCAGACCCAACAGGCATGGCCAACAGCAAGGGATGGTGAGAACTTTCGTTCAGCAACATCCAGAGGATCAAAGGTTCCCCACACCTGCTTTAAAGTGTCCAATGGTCCAGGATGTACTTTTACAACAAGCTAGCTTTCTTGATCCTGCCATTGTACACAAACTGTGTTGCTGGGGAGGATTACCTGGAATTGCCTTAACAATCCCAGATGGCAAAATGAAGGATTTGTGTTTTTGAGAAAGGATGTTCAGGTCAGGTCACCAAGAACCCAAGCCACTGCCAATAAAAGTTTAACAAGGAAATTGAGGAGTGGGGGAGAGAAAGATATTAAGTTATCCAATGTGTACCTGGAGAGCCTTAATGCAAACCTTTCTGTTTGAGAGCCAGGAAAGCTTTCCCCAAAGAATGCCAACGAACCATAGTTTGCTAAGCGTGCTGGGAATTGTTTTGTGAGGGGAATAGCTGTCTCCTAACAAACCTCAGCAGCCAGGGAACTGCAGGTGGTATAAACATGCTTCAAATGTATGCTGTGGTTGTGACCTTAGAACTAATATATGCTTTAAATTTTGTCATGTGGATTGGCACCATGTAGCTGATTTATGTTAAATGAAATAGCCTGAGTTAGACTGGGCCCATAATGTAAAGAATGAGGGATGGTGAGTAGACTGGGACCACAGCAGCAACAAAGACTTAAAGCCACCCTTCCCTCATATCATGGTCCTGATCCAGCTCAGGGGAAACAATACCAGCTATTTATTTAACAAAAATCATCCACACAGCACCAAACCATGTGTTGTATTCAACTAAGGTTTACTCAAAGTAAGCCTATTGTAATTGATGGGCCAAACCTAGTCATGTCTGTTCATTTCACTGGATCTGCTATGAGTAAAGCATATTTTTGTACCACCCTATGTAAAAAACATAATGTATACGTTGACACTTGTCTACTGTAAAAGTGTCAGATTTTCTTTCTAACAAATACTCTGCTGATATGTGAAAACACGGGCTGTAGCTTATTGCTGAACATATGTGGATGAATCAGAAATAAGACGTACAGAGTCAGATACATATGTGTATATATTGGCTGTTCTATCAAAAATTGATTAAAAGGCCTTGAAAGCTTGCTTTGATATCTGACTGGTTTGGGGCAATAAACTGAGGCACAAGCCAGACAAGATGGAATTGCTCTTAATAGATGTTTCATCTGCCCAAGTGAGTGCTGTTCAGCCTCTTCTCCCTAAAGCAGGGGTGTTGAACTGAGTCTGGCTAGTAAACCAGACCTTGACCTCTCGCAAGCCTTGTTGGCCACTTTGAAAGGAGGGCAGGGTTGTCAAACTTGTCAATCACTTGACATCACCTCGATGCCAGGTGAAACTTTTAAAACTTGTTTTCATTTGAAATCACGTCAAAAGGGCAATGTCTCAGGGGGTTTCAGGTTCTGCCAAGCAGCTGATGCGTGACACCTGCAAACCCTGCTTTAATCCATCAGGGAGTCATGTCTTTACCTGCCTCATATCTGACATAATATATGATGTCAGGATAGGTAGGCATGGCTTGGGGGAAACGGTCTTTAGAAGGCTTACTTAGACTTGCAGGACAGAGGTGCCCAGCCACCACGCTTAAGGTTGAGAAAGGATAGGGAAGAGATTTGGT
The DNA here is from genome assembly GCF_009819535.1 of Lacerta agilis. Taxonomy (NCBI): domain Eukaryota; kingdom Metazoa; phylum Chordata; class Lepidosauria; order Squamata; family Lacertidae; genus Lacerta; species Lacerta agilis. The sequence continues at coordinate 41,619,595 of NC_046319.1, read as the reverse complement.
TCAGACTTCCTGAAATATGAGAATGGAAAATACAGCTAGTCTTCAACATCTGTTGTTCTCCAGAATTTTGCAATGTAGTTTTCCTATCCCCAGAAAATATGTACAAAGATGCATATAATAGAAGAAAGTGTGCATGGAACACATACTGTATATATGTTATAATAATATACAAAAATGCATTGTATTTGGGGAAATTGCATGTAAATGTGAATATTAGACAAAACAGCCTACAAAATACAGGTGTGTGTGTGTTAGGATGTTAGTATAATGCCTTATAGAGCTGTTGTAATGATGACTGAGAAAATGCATAAAAATACTTGGAGCACTGCAAAGAGCTGTGCAGTCTTTTATCTATTGTTATATACATATATTTTAAAAAATGATATATGTTTGGAGAAGAGTATTCTGATTTGTTTTTAGTTCTCAGATGAGCAATTCACTTTGTCAAGTTTTGGGAAATGAGAATACACATCAGCCCAGAATAACCGGTTAGTTTCACGTATGCAAAGTCCCAAGTTGTTTTAGGCTTCAAACATTCATGTGAGCAAAAACTGTACAAATTCAAGTATGAAGCTTAATTTGTGTAGGAGCAGGAAAATGCATGTATACATTGAATAGGGTTGCCAGCTGTTCAGACCCCAAGATGCAAAGGGGCAAAGAGCTTGTGAGCAAAGAGGTGGAACCTGGGAGATCAAGGGGGCACCTTGTGGAATGGGGCAAAGTGGGGGCAAATGACTGCATGTGGAGGGTCAAGGCAAGATCTTCACCATGCCTGGTGTCATGAGGGTGGAGCCTGATGGGGTTGGAGGAAGAGGGAAAAGCAAATGGCAAACATTCTCAAACTTAGCAGAAAATAGCAATCTTGACTCTGAACCTTCACCCTGAGATTTTACTCCATTCCCTGGAGAGCTCGAAGGTCAGACTACACACTCTGGTCCCTTCCAGATGACCTGTTTATTGAACCTCCATCCTGATTTGTTTGCAGAGAGATCATTGGCTACTTAATGAGCATTTGCTCTCATTTGTTTACCATTTGTTCACCATAGTGTCAGAGCAAGGGTTATCCTACACTTTCTGAGGCATTTTCCTATAGCTTTCCTTATGACAAAAAGTTCATGGGGGAGGGGGTTTGTGGGGGTTGTTTCACAAGAGCTGCCAACCAGTTTTAATTGCACAACTTGAATTAGCTGGTACGTTATCAAAAGGAACCCCAAAAGAGTGATAGCATGGAAATGCCTTGGTGTGTCAAGAAATCGAGGAGACCTGAATTCAAATCCTCATGCAGCCATGAAGCTCCTGGGTGACCCTGAACTGGTCATCCTATCTCTCTCTCAGCCAGATTTGTCCTGACGATAAAGCGTGGAAGACCTTGTACACCACCTTGAGCTCTTTGAAGGAAAGTTGGGGTTCCATAAATAAAATAACAGAAGAGATCAAAAGGTAAACTTTCACTTAAACAGTTAACAGTTTGCAAAGAGCTTTGCCAAGCTGAATAGACTTGCCTCATATCCTGCTTTTGTTGAAGCAAAATGGAGTAATTGAAAACAGGATATATGTAAAGGGATTTGTATAGTCTTTTTAACCTTTGGAGGCATTTTTGATGGATTGCCTTTGCCAAGTTGAATTGTATGAACATCAGATACCATTTAAAGAGAAATCCCTCTCTTTCTTCTCTTCTCAAGAAGACAGAAATCACATGGCTTCCTAGCACAGTGGTAATTGGCAATTGAGTGCCCTTCTTCAACAACAGAGGGAGGAGATGTTATTTGGGTGTTTGTTTGCATTTTTTAATTTATGTTAGATGGGGGAAAGCAGACGCAGGTTGGATTTCTTGCAGCACAACAAACTTGGCTGCAAAGTGCAGGAAAATCTACAAACATACCCCTTCCTTTTAAGGTGCCCACAGGTCCTACTTCAGTTGTCTGTTTGAAAGCGTCACCTGTCTGAACTGCTCAAAGTCCAGTTCAACTCCAGTTTAAAGAAGGGAGAGTAAGTTGCTAAGTTGCTCACCAAAAATTAGCACCTGGACAGCAAACAGGGGGTCACCTGACCACAATCTTCTACACTGTGGCAAGAGGTATTCATAAATGACTTGATGGGTCGGGCAGAGCTGCTATGGCAGCTTCCCAGCATGTGGGTGGCTGCTGCCTCCCAGGAGAAGGAGGGGTGAGGTGATGGGGAGCTGGGCGTGGTGCAAGCACACCAGCAGGAGTGCCAGATTGCATTTTACACCATGCTGACCTCTTCACCCACTCAGTAAGCAACAGCAACCCACCTGCTGGGAAGCTAGCATAGTGACTCTGCCTCATCTAGTGAGCAGCTTCTGGAGGCACTGTTTTGAATTATAGTGATTATTTTTTTCCATTTCTAACTCTCCGTATGCATTGGCATATGCCAATTGTATGTAGATCTGCATACTGTTTTGTCCTCTTTTTTTGATGGTGCATAAGTAGCCATCCTTGAGTGATAGCGGTGGGGGGTAGGTTCTTACAATGCAATTGATTTGGCTGGATGTACCTGAATAATGGGTGTGAATCACACACACACATATTCCTTTTCCAGCCAGGCATAGTCTGAAAGAACATGAAATAGCTGAACCTAAGCAAGTTTGAATTTGGTTAGTACCTGGATGTACAACTGCTTGTTATGTGCCCTGAGTTTGCTGCCTTGAGTTCCCTAATGAACAAACTGCACAAACCATTGCAACCAAAACAGATAACCATAGTCAGATTTTGGGACAAGCATTCATGCTTTAGTAACCCCCCCAAAATGGACTTCTTTAATTCACTCTACATGAAGCAGCCCTCTATAAGCATCCCAGAAACTTCACGTGGAATAAAATGCCACATCAGACTTCTCACTGAGTGGAGTATTTCACTCCAGTATTATTCAACCTGTCTTTGCTACATAAGAACATAATGCATAAGAAAAGGGAGCATGTGGTCCTCCAGAAGTTGTTGGCCTGTGATCAAGGATTATGGGGATTGTAATCTAGCAGTCTCCAGGGGGCCACAGGTTCCCCACCCCGGAAAGGAGAACAGTCCTGCTGGATCAGACCAAGGTCTATCTAGTCCAGCATTCTGTTCTCACAGTAGTCAACCAGATGCATACAGGAAGATAACTTCTGACAAGGAGTAGCAACCCCATCAAAGAAAAAAGGAGGGAGTATGCAGCATTCCCCCCCCCTTGTTTTCTGACTTCCTCTATGCTTATCTGTACACAAACAGAGAAATGAGAAAGCCTCCTTATCATTTGCTGGCGCAAGGAAATTCAACCAGTTACCCTGGTGCTCCAGGAGAGATCATCAGTGCTCCTAAGAAACTATCTTATATGGAGTTCAAGCATCTTGCTCCGTATTGACTACAGGTGGTGCTCTCAAGGGAGCACCCCCAACCCTCCCTAGAGATGCTAGGGATTGAATTTGGGGCCTTCTGCACCCAAAGCAAATGCTATACCACTGACAATGAGCTCTTCCCACTTTTTTCTTGTGGGGGGGGGATCCTAGAGCTATGATCTCCTGCAATCTGACCTGTCCTCCTCATACACCACTGCCTGCTAGATTAGACCAGAGGCCTATGTAGTCCAGCATTCTGCTCTCATAACCACCAACGGGAAACTGGCAAGCAGGACATAAGAACATAAGGAGAGCGCTGCTGGATGAATCTGCCAGTTTTGGTTCTCTTAGTTTAATATTCACATGAAAATTTGCCAGCATTTTAGTGCATGCTGGTATGTAGATTTAACTAATATGCATGTTTTTGCTAGCAGTTTCCCCTAATTTCATGCATTTTGCCCTAATATGTTCATCTTTGTACACGTCATTTGGCTCAAGAAGCACATCATAAAATTCAGAGAAGGGCAAATTTTGAAGGATCCCTGCATTTCAGTTCACATATTGTTTTGAGAAATGTGGATTTAGTAGCTTCTCACTAAAATTAGAACAAACCTCAATTCCCTGCCTGATCCCTACCCAAGCTACATTAATCCATTGTCTTTGTCTTGCCAGGGATTGAATAGAGTGACCTTTAGGTCTCCCATAGTATCCATCGAAATCACTGGAGTGTCCATTCTTCTGACATCTGCAGGAAGCCAGCCATCTGGCCATCCTCTGCCCATTCCTCACTTCCCAGCCAGCTCATGGAAACCTTCTTATAGCACAGGGCTGGAACTGAACACGTCCACAGAGTCAGGGTCACAGTTTCTCGTTCTTCAAATTTTCAACACAATTCTACAGCAATTTGAGAGTTATTGTTCTTTTTTAATCCTCATGAAAAATCGCCGGTAGTTTGGTGTGTATTTCTCCTAATAAACACATTTTTGTATGCAATTTCCCTAGTGTACTCATCTTGCAAGCAAATTCCCCTGATGTAATGCATTTTTTAATGTTATCTTGATGGATGTATTCATTTTTATGCATGCTTCCACCAATATTTCATAAACATTGGTTGGTTGGACAAGTGTATCACAAAATTCAGGTAAATGCAAATTTTGAAGGATGACTAGATTTCAGTCCTTTTATTGTTTCAGAAAGTGTGGATAGGATAAATTCACCTTTAAATGTGAACTGAACCCAATTTCTTCCCCATCCCTATTCCTGAAGAACCTTCATGAATGGTGAGATGTGGTCGTTACAGACAAACCATTTCTTTTCAAAAGATTGATTTTGTAGAACTATTTTACAAAGCCACTCCAGCTGTGAACTATCTTCCTGGCACTCAGCACACTTTTTGCTGTGCTCAGAGCTCTTGGGTGCCAAAAAGAACTCAAAGTGGGTGGAGATGCAAAACAATGTGATCTCATGAGCAGTCAGAGGCTTGCAAACTGTTGGCTGTTGCCCTCTGTCACCTCTGTGCCAAACTGTAAATGTTGTATCTTTTTCTAGCTCGCTCCCAACAACATCATCCAAGAAATCCTAATAAGCACAGGTTCTATTAAGGATCTGAATGTGAAAAGTGTTTCCTTCTGAAATATGTAAAACTAAAAGCAACTGTGTGTTCATACAAGTAATTAAAGCTATGAGGCCACTCATAGCTAGTTTACAACATGGTATGGGCATTTCCTTTACTACTGTAGGTCATATTTATGTACTCATGAAGCAACATGGTACAGCAGGGCCACACATTTAGATCTATCCCTGAGATCATGCAACCCTTCCCAGCTTCAAACACAAGGGTAGGTTTGGGTGAATCTGGACCTCAAAAACACATTGAAAGTTTAACAGTAAAAATTCTTTCCCCTGTTCTATCTGTTAGCAAAGTCACTTAATTAACACAGACAGAGTCCATAGAGAAAATACCTAATATCATTTTACTGAGCAAAACTGAACAAAAACAGAGTATAATTTGAGGAGGAAGGAACAGAGAGGTTTTGTCTTTCTTCAGGCCTTGCAGAGAAATTTGATTCAGTTCACATTATAAGCAGAATTTATCACATTTGCACTTTCCTAAATACCATGAGAAGTTAAACAGAGCCTTCCATTGAAATTTGCACTTATTCAAACTTTGTAATGCAATTCTCCAACCAAACAATGTTTACAAAAATGCATATATTAGGTAAACGTAGGCATAAAAATGAGTATGTTGATGAAAATGACTTACATTACATTTGGAGAACTTGCTTGCAAAATGTGTACATTATTCAAAACTGCATACAAAATGTATTTATTAGGAATTTTTGCACTAAAATGCTGAATAATTTTATGAGGATATTTTAAAAGAAAATGTGTAAATTGCTGCAGAAATGCAGAGAACGAAATTTATGATTGGAAATGAGAAACCAGGAGAATCAAAACTGCCAATTCCTTCCATCTTAATTCCTTAGGTTCGTGGTTCATTGTAAACATAAGAACCCTGTTTAATTAGGCCAAAGGCTCATCTAGCTCAGCATCCTCTTCTCATAGTGGACAACCAGAACTTTGATCAAGACAGTGTTCCATTTTCAAATCGTAAGCTCTGTTTTATTTGGGGAGCAGGGGAAGAAAGCTAACCAAAAGGAAACTAAGATGCCTTGAACTTTTTTGACATGTTGTGATAATTGCAAAACTGCTTAGTGCAGCATTTTATGGAATGAACTAAGATGACCATTTCTGCTGTTGCTTCAAAGTCGAAAGGCACTAATAGTCATCTGGTGGGTGTAATTCTCTAGCAGAAGCAACAGGATAAGGTATCGCCATTTCTCATTTTTAATGCCCTTATTTCCTATTTTGCCTGGTTTAAAATAGACCTTGCATGAATGTTGTATGCACTCCTAAAGTGCCTATATCAGGAATGACCCTTTTTGGTCAAAGGTAGAAGAAATTACCTCTAGTAATTTTTAAATAACTAGAGGTTCCTTTAATGCATACAGAGAGCCAGATGATGTTTTCTTCGTAACTTTTGATGGTCCATAATTATGAGCTAATCAGATATGCCTGATGTGGAAATATTTGAGAGAAATAATGTGGCAGTAATAAAAACTCAGTAAAGAGACTGAAATCAAAATAGTCACTGTTGTAACACTGGAAGGCATGATACAGAATCTTCTTTCCAGGGTTGCCTCTAGACTTTCATTATTTTGCAGTGGAGCTTAGTTTTGAGCACTTAAAGTAGAGCGTTCAGTCATCCTGGGGCAACAGTTCCACTTTTTAAAAAGGACTTTTGCAGTTAGGAAAGTGACAGAAATGTGCTGAACAGTGGGTGGTGAACAATTGATTGTGCTACAGCCTGTATAATGAATGTAGAGAGAGGTTGATTCTCCCTCTAATAAGAATTCTTCATGGAAGATCTCCTGAAGATCTCCTGTTTTGCTTAAGTGATGTTTCCTCTATATCACTGAGTAGTTGCAATAAATAAATAAATTCTGACTTTAGTGAGGATCAGGAAAATTTTCTGCTGGCTGCTTGAGAGAGAGGAAGAGGGGGAAATGAAGATTGCATATGCATCTGCTTTTAATTGTTTTAACTAGTCATATGTTTCATTTGTGCATCTAATTTTATTGATCTGTGACTGCTGTAAACAATTCATTCAGTTAATGAGAAGGCTGTAAGCAGCATGCAAGCCAATCAGGATGACTGCTCACTGTCATATAACGTTGCAGCAAACAAATCACAATGAGTGCTCAATAAAGACCAGGTATAGTACAACTTCTGTGTAAGCCTTGGGCAAGCAAATCAGGATGAATGCTTGATTAACAGGTTGCCTGGTGAAACTCTGATAAAGGCTGGATATGTCACTCTCTGTGGTAAAGGACCACAGATTAAGGGCTTCTCAATAGCTGTGGTCCACTTTTCTACTTGAGATGCGGCTTGGAATTCTCACAATCAACCAAGGTGGAATGCTTGTGGAGAGATGCAAGTGTCTGTGTATATTGTTCGGTTTCCTTGGAATGAGGGACACCAAAGACTGTGGTGTCTTTAGGATATATGGTTTATTTGCACATATTTACAGCCTGAGCCTACGATGAAGGGGCTCACAGCATTAACACCCCAAGAAGGTCTTGCTTCTCCCATAGCCGCAGCCTTGATCCCAGGAGAAATCAGGCATGGCTCTGTCTCTCAGCTGCCCAGCCTGCTTCTAGCCTCTAGCTTGCACACACCTCAGCTGGGACTTTTGTCTTTCTAACTACAAGCCAGCTCGGGGAGGGAGGTACCCATTTCCCTTGTGTCACAGAAACACTTCCTTTGCTATCTTAATGGCCCATACTTAGACCATTACCAAACCAGGAAGCTGGCCTGCCTATTTCAGCAATTGAATCCTTGTTGGATCCAGGAATTAGAAAGGACTCGGGCATATAGCTTAACCACTCCCCACACCATAGCTGTCAACCTTTTCCTTTTTTGCGGGAAATTCCCTTATTATAGCATTGGGAAACAGCAAGGAGGGTTGACAGCTATGTATATAGCAGTGGGGAACAGCCTGGACCAGTGCTAGGGCTTCTGGCGCCCTAGGTAAGACCAATCTTCTGGCGCCCCACCCCCCACCCCCCTGCCAAAGCCTGCTTTAGCGGGAGGTGGGGGGTGGAGAGGCAAGCAGCGGTTTCTCCGCTTTAGCGGAGAAGTCGCTGCTTGACCGTCCCGCCCCCCCCCCCCCGCCAAAGCCTGCTTTAGTGGGAGGTCAAGGGGTGGTGGAGAGGCAAGAAGCGGTTTCTCCACTTTAGCGGAGAAGCCACTGCTTACCTGCCCCGCCCCCTGCCAAAGCCTGCTTTAGCGGGAGCCGGAGGCCGGGGCGACGCAGCATCCTCCGGCAGGTGGCCAGGCAGCAGCCTGCGGGCTGCCAGGCAGCGGGCGCAGGTGGGCCAGCAGCGCCCCCCTCCATTTTGGCGATCTAGGCAGTTGCCTAGTTTGCCTAAATGGACGCACCGGCCCTGGGAACCGCAGGGAGGGTTGACAGCTATGCCCCACACAACACTATGATGGTGAAAATATCATGCATGTAATAAATGTGTAAATAGAAATGGGTTCCCCTTAATGGACAAAGGGGTTAATACAATAAGGTAGTTGCTCAGGTTCATAGTAAACCACAATCAAGGCCAGTCATTGCACTAGCTCTAGCTTCTGAACAGCCTTCAGTGGCAATTTCTTTTAAAACAAAATCGAAAATTCTTTCCAGTAGCACCTTAGAGACCAACTGAGTTAGTTGCTGGTATGAGCCTTCGTGTGCATGCACACTTCTTCAGTGGTATCTGAAGAAGTGTGCATGCACACGAAGGCTCATACCAGCAACTAACTCAGTTGGTCTCTAAGGTGCTACTGGAAAGAATTTTCGATTTTGTTTTGACTATGGCAGACCAACACGGCTACCCACCTGTAACTGGAATTTCTTTTAAGAGCATGATAAGAGCACTACCAGATCTCTGTCATCGTGAATGAAGAAGAGGACTCAGGACAGTTGCATGTATAAAAGCTGATAGAAGACTTTGGTTGGGGGAGAGGATACAGATGAGGTGCAGAAGTGTAGTAAGAGTTTCTTCGCTCCTTGGCGTGGTGTTCCAGAAAATGTGCTTACCACAGCAATTTCCTAGTCAGTTGATGACCTTCTGGATACGTATATCCCAAATGTCCTGTTATATGTTTACGTCTGAACCCTCATACATGCCCAGCTTGCATGAGAACCCCAACATACCCTCTTTGATGAGAAACGGAGCTCTGTGTGTGGAGACAAAGGTGCATTGTTCTAAAAGTGTGAGTGTTCCAACCCTTATACCCAAAACAAGAACTTTCCACGGCAAGAGCTAACAAAAGAATTATTACAAGGAAAAGAGAGTAGGCGTACTACAGAGACAGTTAACCATGTGAGATAAACATAGACATATACACCATGGCAGCATTTTACTGTAGCACTCCAGCTTAAAGATAAAAGACCTTAGGATCCTAAGAGGAATAAGCATGGAGAGTGAATAGGGCATGTGTTATGGGACTCATGAAAAATAGGGATAGGGGCAAGATTATACCTTATCTAGGAGGCTCTGGATGAAGATTTCTATATCTGTGAGAATTAAGCTCTTACCTCTGAAACCGCCGCCTTGTCAGGCAATAGAGATCTCGCCCTTTCCTTCGTCTGATCTCCAGCGGAGTGCTAAAACTCAGAGTGGGGTGGAAATGGTTAGAGCTTTAGGGTGCTGCCCGAACCTGTGCAAAACCTGACCTTGAACATGATTTGGGGTCTCATATACTTGCATGTAAAATGGAAGGGAAGGTGCTGACTTCCAAAAGGGGACAGGAAAAGATTCCTTTGAACTATAAAGTTTAATGTTTGTTCCTCAAGATTATCATGGTGTCTATGGAGGTGAGTAGGGCAAATTCATACATTCAGGCAAAACAAGCTTTATCTTATTTTTTCTAAGTGTTATCAATTAAGCCGTAAAGGGCATCGGTGTTTGTTTGGAATCCAACTTAGGAATCCCTGAGGAAACTGATTAGCAGGTTTTCCTGGTGGTGAAATAGTTTATCAGTGTATGCTTCCTTGCAATCAGTCAAAAAGCCTGATGTTTCATTCTGCATCACAAGCAGGGTAAGGGGTCACTGAGAGGTTGGTGCTTCAATATAACACAAGCAAGACTGATGCCCTGATCCATAAAAATGAACGAAATAAAAGTCAGATCAAGTGTCCCTCATTTCAGCCCAGTGAAAGTTAGGGGCAGAAAACAAGACAAAACACTGTTAAGAGACCCCCTTAGTTAAAATGCTTGGGAACTTCTGGAAATAAGAACCTTCCAATATTACAAAATGTATCCTTACATTTAAAAAACCAAAAACTAGAAGGACTCTTTCAATGGGGGGGGGGACCTTGAACTGCTTTGTAAATGCAAGCAGAAAATTGGTTTCCTCCAGTAATAGCATTCTATTTATGTTAGGAGTTGCAATAAAGCCCTTTGTCTATATAACATAAATGCATTCCTCATCCAGTCATAGATGCCTTGTGGTGAAGAAAAAAACACATATATCTGAAAGTGTCTTTATTATATCTTTCAGCTGAATATCATGAGGCTTCACTTATTGAAGTAATATTCACTCGTTATCCAAATCTTCTGTCAACACTGGATTGGTAAATGAGATTGTAACCATGCATAAATGGAAACTGATCGAGTGTGGTGCCCATCATATGTAGATTCAGGGCATGATCCACAACCTCCTCCTGTGTAATAATACCAGCATACCTTTCCCAACCCTCACCTGTACAAGACTATAGAATAGTCTTTGTTTTGCTCATCTCTGTATAGGGATGGAGGGAGAAATTCAATTCAGTTCACAAATAAAGGCAAACTTACCTTGTTCACACTTTCTAGAATAACACATCAACTAAAATACAGCCATATTTTGAAATTCGCATTTATCAGGAGAAATTTGTGCTAAAATGGTGAATTTTCATGAGGACATTTAAAAGGAAAAAGTGCAAAATGATGTGGAAACATGAGGAACTGAACTTGAGAATAAGGCTATCAATGGTTACAAATCTTGATGGCCATGTTCTACTTCCACTGTCAAATCTCTGAATACCAGTTGCTGGAAACCACAGGAAGGGAGAGCAGTGTTAAGTTCATGTCCTGCTTGTGGCATAGGCATTGGGTTGGCCACTGTGAGAACAAGATTCTGGACTAGATAGGTCATTGGGCTGATCCAGCAGGGCACAACACACCACTGCTCTCAATCTGCTGTCTGAGTCATGTAGCTCAGTGTGGTTCATGATATGACAAGTTCTGCCCTGTCTGAAACAGGTCTTTGATTTGATCCAGCAAGGGCTCCCAACTCAGTGGCAGAGCACGTTTTTTGTTTGTTTGTTTGTTTGTTTGTTTGTTTGTTTGTTTGTTTGTTTAGGTCTCAGGTTCAGTTGCTCTAGTCTTCAGGCAGAGGTGGGAAACTCTGAAACCTTGGAAGGTTGCTATCCATCACTGTAGATGAGGGTGAGGAACCTGAGGCCTGAGGACAGCATGTGGCCCTCCAGGGTTCCCTTGGGTTTCTTCCCAGGCCATAGCCCTCATTTGTCCTGCTCCATGCCTTCTGAGTATTTTTGCCTAGCTGGAAAGTGTCCATGGACTGTGATAACACATATCTATTCAGACAAGCAAAAGGGGTGTGGGTGGAAGCCTCTGAATTTTGCATGACTGAAATGTACCCTTCTGTACAAAGTTAGGAGTCCGATCCATTGTGTCACCCACATTTGCCCACCACTGGCATGTGACCCCCCCAGAAGGCTCTCTATGAGGAAATGCAGTCATTGGGCTGAGAAATGTTCCCCACCTCCACTGCAGCCAATAACAATGTAGGTGGACCTGTGGGCCCTTCCAGACTTTCTTTTTATTGCACATTCATGATTATTTGTACTAATGACATGGTCCTGTTTTTAATACTATTTGCACCTGCAAACCTTTGGGGACGATCAGGCTGGTTCACTTGAAATCAGTGCATATCTGATAACTTTCTGCTGAGATCTCGTAACTTTTTATACCACAGTTATGTGGGGTAGGGGGTTGTCCCACATTTGTTATGCTACAACCCCTCCAGACAGCAATAATGCAATAGCATTGGGGAAGTGTTGCAGAACAAACTAGAGCAGGATAAATCCACCGCTGTTGCTCTATTGTGTCAATGACATGTTGCAGAATATACCCACTGCAACAAAACACCAATATGCAGGGGCCCAGAGTATAAGCCAGCTTCCTGTGTTCTCAAATTGCTGGCAAGAAGGGATTTGCAAGTGGAAACGTGCAAGTTCCAAACTTTTTGCTCATGATGCAAATGTTGTAATACTAGAGGAATCTTGTGGCTGGTTTGAAAAACTTCAAGAGAAATGGTACATTGGCTTCAGCAAACAAACTGTTCCAGGGAAGAAGGGGCTGGCAATCCAGTTCCCAATCAAGTCAAGAAGAGACAAATGTATTTTATCTGGCGACACAAAGTCTGCTCAAAAAAGCACTTGGAGGAAGTGAAACCCTTTGCAAGTTTTCGAAATGTGAAAAGAAATGAATGTGAATGAAATGGAAGGAAAGGGGCAGACATGAAGTACTGTAGCCATCTGTAACGGATCTGCCCTTAGGCAGGGTATGGTCAGGAGCCCCAGCATGTTAGGAGTTAACATACACTCTATGTGACTGGCGGCTCGCTCGCAGGAGGCGGGACTTTTCACCCTTTAAAAGGAGGGAGCGGCAGTTGGTCAGGAGGGAGAAAGAGGGAGTGAGTGGTGACTGAGGGAGAGAAGGTTAGAGACCAGGATAGTGGTGGGTAGGTTAGGCTAGGTCGAAGGTTTAATATGTTATACTGAATAGAAAACCTTTTATGCGGTTATGAAACTACGTTTAAACATTTGATGCTCTGAAACCGTTATGCTCTATAAAGAAAAAATAAAGACTAGTTTTGTTGCTATAAGTCAGTCATCAATTTGTGGGTCCAGCGGGTTATAAACTGCTCATGAAGAGGTGAACCCAGGGAAGAGGCCAAACTGTCCTGCGGGGTATTAGTTTGTGTCTTAGGGGTTTCACTCAGGAGGGGCTGGCGGGCTGAAACATTGTGTAATGCCACTGAGTTGCTAAAAGGGTTTAGCAGACTGATACAGTGAGGGATCTATAGAGAGAGACCCTGAGGCTGTAGGCAAAAAGGTGTTTAACCCCTGAAGCCCAGAGCAAGGATTATAAACGGCCGCGGCAGCTGGACAAATACACTCCAGTTACTAAGTTACTCCCATTTTGTATCTATCAGGGAGTTTACTTCTTTGATGGACCTCTGGGGAGGCTATTTAGTCTGACCCGGAACACCTGAGCAATAAAAAAAAATTAAAATAAATAAATTTAGCAACAGGGGAGGGGAGTGTGAAAGGGAGGTTCGTTGCACCATCTTTTTAATGATGCTAGGAAGCTGCCTTATATTGGGTCAGATCATTGGTCCATCTAGTTCAGTGCTGTCTACACAACCTGCTCATCTCCCCTTTGAATTGAGCATGTCCTACACAGAACTCACAGCCACCAGTGCCCAGCATCAACTGCCTGAGGCAGCCACCTCACTGTGCCTAATTATAGGACTGGCCCTGAGGTGGTGTTTCATAAATTATAATCAATAAATGTCACCTGGTATCAGGCATGTTTGCCATGAGAATGCAGTTATGTGAGCTTAGACCACCACTTCCACACTGCAGCTGCAACCCCATCGCACCCATGATTCATCAAAATCTGGGCAGGTTAAGGTAATCCCAAGAATAAAGGCTCCCATAGTATTTAGATGTATTGTGATATACCAGGGTAACCTCTGGTCCTCCAGATATTGCTGACTACAGCTCTCATCATTTCTTAGCACTGGCCATGCTAGCTGAGTCTGATGGCAGTTGGAGGCCCACAAAATAGCTCACCGCCCACAAATTCCATGTCCCTTCAATAAACTGAATTCAGTGTGGCCTCACTCTGTTGAACCATCAGACTTTGGAGGCCCGTAAAACTCCAGACTGGTTCAGACATTGCCAAGAGGTGCAGAAAGATGACAGGTGAGAGACCTGTGCTTCAGTTTCCTCTCTTAATGTAATATATGTAGTTATTAGTTCAGTTAAATTGATTATTTGTAGGCTGTTTCCCCCCCCCAAAAGCTGCCTGAAATGCCACAAACCCTTTGCTATTTTACATTGCTATTTATTTATATGACCAAAAAAGGCCACCAAGGCAGCTCAGAAAGAGTAAAAAGATACATGCAAATACACTAATGCATATGCAAAACAATACAAATGCAGGGGAAGTGGGGCAAGGCAGATAGAAAATCTGCTTGAAGGCTGTTTTGGAATTTTCTGGCAGAAGATCTGGCGATTGCCACCCAATGGATGTTTGTAAAGGGGGGGGGGGTTAGAAAAGTTCAAGGAGCAGGAGGCTATCATTGGCTACTAGTTTTGATGGTGATATACTACCACCAAACTTAGAGGTGGCATGCTACTGAATAGCAGCCACTAGGGAGCAACAGTGAGAGAGGGCTATTGTCCTCATGCCCTGCTTTTGAGCTTCCCAGAAGCACCTGATTGGCCATTGTAGGAAGCTGGGTGCTAGACAAGATAGGCCTTCAGGTGCATGGGAAGAGTTTCATTGGAAAGACCCCTACAACGTCTGTAGTCATCGTTTGTATTGCTTTACAGGGCTTTCTTCCACAGAGATGGCAAGATGCTGCCTTCTCCTGCTTTCTTTGATGCTGGTTCCCACTAGTGCTCATGGAGGAGATTTCACAAGGACTGCCGTTAACAGCAACATTAACAAGCGCATAAAGAGAGAGTGGATCTGGAATAAAATGCATATTATCGAAGAGCACAATGGGACTCTGCCACATCATGTTGGGAGGGTAAGAATATATTTGTTGAATTTCAGTCTTGCCCATCCTCCCAAATGAATGTCATTTTTACCCCATTCTTTTACAATTAATGATTGATAATAATAATGAAGAGTGCGTGCTATGAAGCTCACCATGCTTTCAATTGGGGCTGAAAAGTAAACTTTGTAATTTTTACCCTTAAGAATATATTTCAACTGGAGTCTCCAGTTCAAATAAACTATCAACGGCTACTAGCTAGGATGGCTATGTTCTGCTTCCATGGCCCAAGGCACTTGCTGTGAATACTGTTGCATGAAGGTCTTGCTTTTGGGCATCCCAAAGGCCTCTGGGTTGGCCTCTGCAAGAACAGGATACTGGGTTAGATGGGTCATTGGCCTGATCCAGCAGGCTTTTCTTATGTTCTTAGTTACAAGCAGGTAACTAGTGACGAGGAAGATATCTGCCTATGAGTTGCAGAGTTGAGATAGACTGACAAATTGTCCAGCGTGGTATGAAGTAGCTTCCTATATTTTTCCAAATTCCTTTTCATTTCTATTGTCTGCCTTTGTGCCAGCCTCTCATCTAACCTGTGGCTGCTGTTGCTGAATGCCTGCTCAGCTCTGAGAAGACCTCGCTCACTCATGATCTGATTATGGATGAGGAGGTCAATCTGGTCTGTATCACTGAGACCTGGGTGCTCCCCTGTGTATTCAGTGCAGTATCAGGGAGGGGGAGTTGCTGTGGTCTATAGAGATTATCTCTCCCCCTTCAAACTTTCTGTCCAGTTGGGGGGGGGCGGATATAGAGTGTGTGTCCCTTGCCCAGGGCAATTGGGACAGATTGGAGATTCTGCTGGTTTACTGCCTGCCTCACTAAAGCTCAATCCACATAAGACTGAGGAACTGTTAGTGGGTGGTTCCCTACACCAGATGGCTAGGAGGTTGCCTACTCTTGATGGGGTTGTACTCCCTCTGAAAAAGTGGGTATGCAGCTTGGGGCTCCTTTTAGATCCATTGCTTGAGGCTCAGATGGCCTTGGTGGCTT
This sequence comes from Lacerta agilis, assembly GCF_009819535.1. NCBI lineage: Eukaryota > Metazoa > Chordata > Lepidosauria > Squamata > Lacertidae > Lacerta > Lacerta agilis. The sequence continues at coordinate 41,603,805 of NC_046319.1, read as the reverse complement.
GGAGTGCCTTCCATCAGTTTCAGCTAGTGGCCCAGCTGCACCCCTAGCTTGACAGGGATAGCCTAATGTCTGTTGTCTGTGCACTGGTAATGTCTAGGTTAGATCACTGCAACACATTATACTCTGGAGATGGTTTGGAAACTTCAGCTGCTGCAGAATTCAGTGGCCAGGTTTCTCATTAGGGTAAGACAATTTGAGCATATAAAACCAATCCTGACCTGGCTGCACTGGCTGCCAATTAGTTTCTGGGCCCAATTCAAAGTGCTGGTTTTGACCTATAAAGTCTAAAATGGCCCAGGACCACAATGCCTCAAGGATGTCCTCTCTCCATATGAACCGACACTGAGATCATCCTCTGAGGCCCTTTTTCATGTGCCTCCTCAACGAGAGGTCCAGAGAGTGGCAACACAAGAACGGGCCTTTTCTGCGGTGGCTCCCCACTTGTGGAATGCTCTCCCAAGGGAGGCTCACCTGGTGCCTTCCTTACATATCTTTACGTGTCAGGCAAAAACATTCTTCTCCCAGGCCTCTGGCTAATTAAACAATTTATGGCCTTTTAAACTGGGTGAGGGAGGGATATTGTTTTTGTTTGTTTCTAAGTTATGCATTTTTGTGTTTATATATTGTAAACAGCAAGTGATTTTCAGATGAAGGGCAGTATAGAAATTTAATTAATAAATAAAAGAAATAGAAATAGAAATTATTCAGCAAACATTAAACAAGCAGTGCACACCACAGCAGTTCCAGGAAATTATGTTGCCCATGAATCTACATGAAAGTACCTAAAGCCATGAAAGCTGGAAATCTATCATTTTCTACGAAGCCCTAGTATTATAGGACTATGACCTTTCTGCAAAGCTTAGGTGCATTTGCGGGTCTGAGAGCTAACACAAACATGTTGAGAAGGAATCAGATAGATGCTGTTTCCTTTCTTGGAAGACGAATGAGCAAACATACAAAGGAAGGAACTCTCTTTGGGGACAATTCCAGGAAAAGAGAGGAAGCTTCGCCATGTCCTACAGAACAAGCTCACATTAGCAGACAGTACTTGCTGCAGTACTCACAGCCTGTCAAGCAAATGCACTGATCCAGAAAGGTCCCCTTCACTTCACTATGACAGCCTGACAGAACCCTGCTAATATTCAGGGAGATGAAAACATACAGCTGCCTCCATCAAGGACAGCATCAAACTCAGCAATGAACACCATCTGAAAAGCTTTGCCTGAGTCACATGCAGTTAATCGAGGGGATTTCATAATGTTTTGTTCCATTGAGTATATTCTTGTATCCCACCCCTATCTCCAAGTGGGGTTCCAGGCAGCTTACCCAGGATTTATGTTTTCTTTTGGAAATGGGGCACAGCAAAGACTTTGGTGTCCTTATATATATGGTTTATTTACACATATATACAACCTGAGCAATGGGTTTTATGAGTCCCTGGCCATTGGCTAGGCTTCTTATGGCTTCTGGGAGTTGTAATTCAGCAACATCTGGGGACCTTGTTCCTGGGATTCCTTACTTACTGTCACAATTTTGTTCTGCTTTCACATTTTAATTCTTATTTACAGACTTTGTTGTACTTTTTAGATCACGTCAACCATCAGGAATCCCAATGCTAAATACGTTCTTGAAGGGGAAGGTGCTGGGACTCTGTTTAGAGTCGAAGACAGCACTGGAGATGTGTCTGCAAATGAGAGGCTGGACCGAGAGAAGAAAGCTGAGTACCACTTGAAGGCTCACATTCTTGACCGTTTCACCAATAAGTCATTGGAACAACCCTCCATGTTTCGTATCATAGTCTATGACATCAATGACAATGCCCCAGTTTTTGTACAAAAAGTGTTTAATGGTTCTGTCCTGGAAATGTCACCACTAGGTAAGCTCACCTCTCTTTTAAAAAAATGCTACTGTGTTTGCATGCAACACAGAAACTATGCATGGGGAGTCACTTTCTGCCCAAGGGCCAGTTTCAAACCTAGCCAACCTAGAACCCTAGAAGTTGTTAGCTGTTTCTCTGCCCAAAAGCAGGCAAGGCCAGAAGTGAAAAGGGAGGGGCAAACCTCAGCAGGTTGAAAGCCCAACAAAGCAAAAAGACTAGCAAAACATTTTTTAAAAATAATAATAATAAATGCATATTTTATTTATTTTATTTTATTTTTATGTGTTTTGCAAACATTTTACACATTCTTAGTCTTTAAAGCATCTAAAACGAATGTAAGATACATAAAATGTTAAGTTTAACCAGGGGAAAGCCACAGATAATGTGGAAAGTGACAGGACAAATAAAAATGATAGATGGGTAACATCAAATGATGTCACATGATTGGCAAGTTTGCTAGAAATGGGTTTGGAGGCTGGAGGTTTCCCACCACTAATATAAATGAAAAGAAGCATAGATCATCCAATTGCAGTAAGAAAGCTAACCCTCCCTTAGCTTCTTACGCTAAATACTTGCAGAAACAGACCATGGCTCAGAGTCACTCTAGTCATGTGGAGCTAGCCGTGTGCAGCAATTTATGGCCCTGGATGGAGGTTCAGGAGAAATTTAGCCACCTCAGCCAAGCCCAGATTAGCACTTAGATGCATAATGTTCTTAGAGAGCTCTCTCTCGCTCTCTCTCTCTCTCACACACACACTGAGAGAGAGAGAGAGAGAGAGAGAGAGAGAGAGAGAGAGAGAGAGAGAGCCCACACTAGATCCCTCATATGTAAGTAACCTCTAGCTTCTCTTAGTTAACCCTTTGCACCCTTGACTCGCCACTTGTATGGCTAGCCCCAGAATAGCTTCCTCTTTCACCAAGCCTTTTAAGCTGATATCTTTTCCCAGTCTACATCTGCATTGGAATTGTTTTAAAGATATTTTTATTGTTTCATCACTTGTTAGTCACCCTGGGCTCCTTTGGGAGGCAGAGCAGGCTATACATTTGTTTGTTTGTTTGTTTGTTTGATTGATTGATTGATTGATTAAGCATTCTTATTATAACCAGTGTGGAGAAGTGGACTAGAGTTCAGGAGCCTGGGCCAGTCACTGTCTCTCAGCCTGGCCTACCTCAAAGGGTTGTGGCAGTGATAAAATGGGGAGGGGGAGGGAAAACTGTGTACACTTACACGGCCTTGAGTGCCTTGGAGCAAATGTAGGATAGAAATGTCCTAAAAACAGCAGCATTAAATAGGAGGGTTCAAAGTGGCGAGGGAGGAAAAGATTTGTTTCATCACAGTTCTTGTTGGCAATTTTTTACATGAACAGAATCTAAACACTAATAATTAAGTATCATCTTTTGGTAACAATCTCCCTCCCCTCCCCCCTTTGCTCTTGCTCTCTCTAGGAACGTCAGTCACCAAAGTGACAGCTGTAGATGCTGATGACCCCACAATTCTTGGCAATACTCGTGTTTCCTACAAAGTTATTCAGGGAAACCAGTACTTCAAAATAGATGATACTGGTAGGTATGATAACAATAAATCAGCTGGTAAAAAGTAATCCTGCCAGACTCAACTCCTCCCAGTTCAGGAAAGCTAGTCCTGGGAAGTCTGAGAGCCATAAGTAGAACAAAGCACTTTTATTGCTCACACTAACAGGTAAGCCTGAGTAGGAAACTGCTGTGTAGAAGTCAGGCCACACCACATCATCTGTCAAGTCAGTTTGTTGATCTGTCAACCTTTGAGAACTTTCACTGTGAAATAATATACCCACCTGCTGAGTCTTCCAAGCAAGCAGAAACCAATGCCTTTTTGACAGGAGTGCCAACTTGGCTCTGCAAACATGGGTGCCCGGGGCTGTGAGTGCCATGCAATGTGCATGGCCCTGGCACTGAAATTGTGGGTGCCTAGCCTCTTCGATGGGAATTTTGTGGGAGCTCAAGCACTCAGGGCCCCAGGGAGTTGACACCTATGCTTTCTGGTGGTCCCATTTAGCTTCCAAACCAATAGATATGAAACCACCAAAGTTTGGGATTAGAAGGATCTTTGAAAAGTTCAAAGGATTTCTCATCCCCTCATCTGCTGATGGGGAGCTGGCTTTTCTAGATTTGAATCAGGTACGTAGGTAGGTAGGTAGACCACACCACACCACATCACACCACACCACACCAGACATAAAGTTTACCTTGGAAGGATGGAAAGGGAGAAGAGAGGACTGCCTTGGAGAGGACTGCTGGGCAACCAAAACTGGCAAATAGTGATCTGAGGGAGGGAGTCAAAATTCTGTTAACTGTTTTCAAAATTAAAAAATAAATGCTAAATTAAAGGCAAACAGTAGAAATTTAGGTTATACAGATTAACCAAAAGTTTTAAAAAAATGTTGAGGTGATAGATGAGACAGATGCATGTTTAGCTCTCTTCTTTTCTTTTACAGGAACAATCTACACAGCTGTACCGGATTTGGACAGAGAAAAAACCCCTGTTTATACAATTGTGGTAGAAGCAGTGGATGGCCACGGTCTACACTCAGAAGAATCAGGCACTGCTACAGTCCGCATCTCACTGACTGATATCAATGACAACTTCCCCACATTTAGGAAAAGTTAGTTTTGCAAAATCAATGAATTAAATTCGATGAAGCCATCTGCTCCTAACTCAGTTCATGGAAATTGCATTCAGTTGTGTGTAATGCAATGTGGGTTCCAAATCTGACTAGATATTTAGAATGTTTTTATATTCAATGACAGCATGTCAGACCACTGATGCATCCAGTACAGCATGTCTACACTGGCTGGCAGTGGCTGTCCAGCGTTTCCAAGCAGGGGGCACTGCATACTGCTAGGCAGAGTAGACAGTATTAAGCTAGATGAATCAATGGTCTGACTCTTTCTATGGGTGTTATTCAATTCTACTTTTACTCAGAGCAGACCCATTGAGGTTAATGGGCACGCCTAACTTAAATTCATTAATTTCAGTGGGTCAACTCTGAGTAGGACTAAGTTGGATACAGCCCTGTGTTCCTTGAAGCTGACACAGCCTTCTGTCCATGCCACCAACTGACACACCATCACTTCCCACTCATTCAGTGAAAACAAAGAATGGATGAGTGGGTCTACAGCAAACAGTTGGGTTTACACACAAGCTAAGAAAGCTACAATTTAGGGCCTCAAATTAGAAGAGGCCTCATAATACAAAAATATTGAATTTCAAGTTTTACATAATTGGTTAAAAATAAGCAGACATATTGCAAGTGGGGGTGTAAGAAGGCTGCACTTTCTGTTGTGGTTTGTATTTGTCACAATCAGTGCTGTTTCCATTCTGCTGCAGTTTGGTTTCTGCCAAATATTCTCTTATTCATCACGTTGTCCATTATTTAACGTATGTTCGGTAAGCTACTCCAGGGGCACCCTGTTTCTAACAGCTGATCCCGATGCAGCCCCTTAGCCAAAAGGATACCCATGCCTCAGAGCATGAAAACACTCAAGATGGCCACACATAAGGCCAATGCCACACAATTTAGTGATAAAAATTGAAATGAGCAAGATGATGATCCTTTTGTTAGCAAGAACATGTGTTTTGACTTTCCTTTTATTCCAACGTACTTTTATTTGTTTGTTTTCCAGAAAACTTCCATTTTGAAGTCCCTGAAAATATCAGGTTAGACGGTGAAGTTGGTAGACTGGAAGTTGAAGACATTGATGAGCCACAGAACAGAAATACAAAGTACAGTTTTGTCCAAGGACCTTACCAAGATACTTTCAGAATAGAACCAAACCCCTTCACAAATGAAGGAATAATTAGACCTAAGAAGGTATGATGATGATGATCAGTGTACATTGGGGGTGGGGAATCTTTGTGAGCCTAAGAACTACCTTCCCTTATAGCTAATTTTCCGGGAGCACGTGCCCATGGGTGTTGGGGCCAGTACAAAAGGTGGATGGGACAGCCACTTTCTCACACACATCCATTCATATATCTAGACACATCCAGTATACCAGAAGGAACGTCTCCACCCCCATCGTTCAGCCCAGACACTGAGGTCCAGCTCCGCGGGCCTTCTGACAGTTCCCTCACTGCAAGAAGTGAGGTTACAGGGAACCAGGCAGAGGGCCTTCTCTGTAGTGGTGCCCGCCCTGTGGAATGCCCTCCCATCAGATGTCAAGGAAATAAACAACTATCTGACTTTTAGAAGACATCTGAAGGCAGCCCTGTTTAGGGAAGTTTTTAATGTCTGACGTTTTATCAGTTTTTTTATTATCATTAATTCTGTTGGGAGCCACCCAGAGTGGCTGGGGAAACCCAGTCAGATAGGCGGGGTATAAATAAATAACTTATTATTATTATTATTATTATTATTATTATTATTATTATTATTACCCACTCTCACACAACAGGCTAATAATTGACTAAATAAATCTACATGGGTACAAAACTTCCAGAAGAGTTTGCAAGAGTTTCCATTATATTCCAGGTTCATTCCAAAATGGGCTTTGCAGACCAGAAATATAAATATAACTCTCTCCATGAGAGCAGGGCCACAGCTCAGTGGTAGAGCATCTGCCTTGCATGCAATCGCCTCGGGTTCAATATCCAACATCTCCAGTTAGCACTGGGAGAGACCTCAGGCTCAGACCCTGCAGAGCTGCTGCCAGTCAGTGTAGATAATAGTGACCTAGCTTCCTGTGTTCCTAAATATTAAAAAAGATGTTCATTGTATACACAGTGTCCCTTTTTATTGTGTACTGATAATGTTTGTTTGTGTGTGTGTGCGTTTTTAGCCGCTGGACTTTGAAAAGGTACCCTCCTACAAGTTTGATGTTGAAGCAACTGATGCCGGCATTAACTATGCATATTCCAGAACAAAAGGATCCAAGAGTATTGCAAGTGTAACCATCAAAGTTCTCGATGTTGATGAACCACCTGTCTTTTCCCAACCTTTCTATATATTTGAAGTTCAAGAAGAAAGTGACATCAAAAAGGTTATTGGATTTGTTTCGGCACATGACCCAGATAAAGCAAAACGGAAAATAAGGTAACAGAAAGTTTCTTCTGTACCCAAAAGGTGCTCAGTCAACTGAGTTTCCATCCCTTGTAACAACACTTTATCCACAATACAGCCCGTGATAATGTGTTGAAGAACTGAATTTTTATACTGTATAATGCAGGGATGAAGAGCCTATGGCCTTCCAGATGTTGTTAAACCAGAGGCATAGCATGGGCAGGGCCAATGAGGCCATGACCCCAGATGCACATTTCTGACATGTGGCTGGGTCTTTGGGGCTGGGGAAGCAGCAGAGCCTCCTTCTCCTTGTGGTCGCGAAGGGACACTGGTGCATGTGCTGCCCCTGAGCAGGCCATGAGGGAGGGGGAGGGCACCATGCCTCATGTCCCCCTTCGCTGCCCAACGACTCATTCCCCCAGCCCCAACTTTGTCTCTGCCTTGGCTCCTGCTCAATTACTACTTTGATGCCATTTTTTATGCGCCCAACACAGATATCACATCCTGAGATCCAATTATTTCAAAATATCTGCCACGGGACATATTTTTGCCTTGAAGCCTTTGGACAGGGAAGAAAGTGCCTGGCATAACATAACTGTGGCAGCCAATGAACTGGAGCAAGACAGTAAGTATGAACTTGTGTCACTGGGGAATTTGGCAAGAGCCATTCCCTCTTCTTTGCAGATTGCAATAAGCAGGCGAAATACAAGTCCTCCCTCTTTGAACCTTTTTGCTGTTGTATCCATGCCGTGAAAGCCATTCTTTGGTGGGGACCATCCCAAGGCCTTGTGCCAAGTGGATGGCACCAATCATGAGGGTCTTCTTATCTGATTCACTCCCCCACACCTCCAATCCTGTCAAGGATATGATTTTATGTTAAAAACCCATATTTGCTTGATAATACAGCATCATGGAATGCAGGGAGGGAGGGAGAAATTCAAATCAGTTCACATTTAAAGGTGTATCTACCTAGTTCGCACTTTCCTAAACTATAGCTATACAGCCATCCTTCGAAATTCACAGTTGTTTGAAATTTGCAATGCGGGTTTCCTGCCAAGACATGCTGATAAAAATGCATAGAGTAGAGTGTGCATTAAAAATGTGTGTATTGGTGACAATGACATACAAAAACATGTTATATTAGGGGAAATGGCTTTGAAAAAATACATACATTAGGGGAAGCTGCATACAAAAAAAAGTGCATATTGGGAGAAATTTGCACTAAAATACTGGCGAATTTTCATGCGAATGTTTTTGGAGGGGGCAATCACAAACTGATGTAGAAATGTGGAGAGCTGGACTTTAGACTGGAAAAAATAGAAACTGACAGAAACCAAAATTGATAGATTTGCCCGTCCCTATGTGGAATGAACCATCTGAAAAGCAGATTCATCAGCTCTCTGCAAGTTGCATCCAATGGATACTAGAATTGGATACAACTCCATGTGAGCCAAAACCCTGCTTTTTAGGATTCCAGATCGCATGAAGATAGCCCTATGCAAACAATTGTGCATTACATGTGGCAGTTCTCTGCAGGTGTTCTTACATGTCTCAGAGTTGAGGCCAGCCAGCAAGGTTCCTCTGCTCCAACTCACTCACCGCACTGATGTGGTGTGAATACTGGTTGCCTCTATTTGATTTTAGAGGGGTGCATGATAGATAAATCTGTGGTTTTCTTCTTGCTTCAGGAATTGTGCCCAATCTAGAAACCCACGTACCAGTTTACATTAAAGTTACTGATATAAATGACAACGCACCAGAATTTGCTGATGTTTACAATCCTAGAGTGTGTGAAAATGCCGCACCAGGAAAGGTAAGGTATCAGAACCAAACTGCTTTTACTACTCAGCCACACAGACCAGCAATCCTTGCCAGCCTAGGAAGTCGGATGGGGAAGTTTCCAGTTTGCTCCACATTTTGGACCGAATCTTCCCATTTTACCGCCCCCCCCCTAAACCTATGTGCAAATCAGAACACTGATCTGCAGATATATTCTCAGAAAAATATTTCCCAAAATTAAACCCCTTATTAAGGAAATGCCTTTGGGGTTCTTCAACTCCAAGAGTATCATTATTAAAAATGCAACTGCAAATAAAAACAAGGAGGATTTGGTATTATATCACCAAGATTATTTATTGTCAAATACTAGAAACTGGAAACCCAAAATTAGTGGTAACTTCCCAACTTGGGCAACTCTAGAATATAGATGTATAGCTCCTTTATCTTGATGGACTGCACAAGGATCACAATCTATTAAAACCCAGGATTCTCCTGAAACAAGATTGTCAGCTAGAAAATACGGAACACAATGTCTAGTAAAAATTGACTGATTTTCCTATGCTAAACTGACTTTGTGGAGAAATCCCACTTTAAAAATCAGGGTGGGGTGGGGAATGGTAATATGGAAGAGCAGGCATATTGACTTTAGACCAATTAATAGATGAGAATGATGAATTTTATACTTGTGCTATATTAAAAGAAAAACACCTATTTGATTCAGCCCAATGGCAATATTTGCAGCTGCACCATATGCTAACGTCTTTATTTGGACCGGCAGCTGTTACAGCATCTAATACACCTAAGATAATAACACAATTGGTTAAATCCTCTCAGACTAAAAAGCCGGTGAATGTTTTCCACAGATACCTGGTCTCAATTAATCGATTTGACATGCAGTATCTGAGAAATGAATAGAATAGAGAATTGGAGGTTCCTATTTTACCTAAGCAGTGGGACAATAATTTAGCTTCTATGGTTAATGTTTTATACAACAAAAAATAATATTAAGAATCTATTGCCCTTAGTTTCAAAACTGTTTATTTCATATTGTATCACAATTTTTATATTTTTCTTTCATATTTGTTTTTGCTTTTGTTTTGTTCCTTTTCTTTTACTTTATTTTCTCACTGAAATTTTTCGATAAAATATAACTTTAAAAATACCTGATCTGCAGATGAAGCCACATAATGAAGAATTGCACATGGGTGCATACTGTACTTATGAGGTGCTCCAAGGACTGGCTCTTTCTTCTTTTTAACCTTTTTAACCTTTTACACTGCTACACAGAAGCCCGTGGCTGTGTGGTACAATATATATTTCAAATTGCTCCCAGGGAGTGACTGTACCTCATAACGTGAAGTCCCTTCCTGGGCAATTGTTTGATGGAAAATATGGCCCTGTGTATTCATGACAACCTTTTCAATTCCTGTAGACTGTTATCATGATTTCTGCTGTGGACAAGGATGAAATGTCACCAGGAGTGAAATTCAAGTTTTCCTTGGTGTCTGAAGAGAGCAACTTCACTCTAATTGACAATCACGGTACGTTTCTGTGGATTTCATGAGATGGCAAAAAGGAAACATTATGTGAATGTTAACTAGCCATGCTCCAAATACAGCTTCATGGTTTGTTTGTCCCTACTTATAAATTATTAAGGGCTGTCTATATATTGTTATTAAATGGTGGAAATCCAATATGTAGAATATCGCAGACTCCTCACAGCAGCAAGATTAAACGTCCTGGAAACAGAGGTCCTGTTGGGAAGATATAAGGGAGTCCCATATGCTCTGAGGGTCTGTCCCTGTGCCTCGGGAAAGGTTGAATCAACCGAACACATTCTCCTGACCTGCCCATTTTATGTTGCTCTTAGACAGAAACTGATAGCTCCACTCTTAGGCCACCTTAGCCTGGTAGATGGAGAATGTCAGGTTTCGTTTTTGCTGAATAATTTTACTGGCACCACAACTTTTGAGGTGGCCAAATTTCTTTTTTTTGCCCTTAAACAGCGTAAGGTCAAAATCGATGGTATCGATATGGGTTTTTATGTATAATTTACTTTTACTGTATGTTTTAGTGTAAACCCCTCTGAGTTGTCTCAGGTTTTTAAAATTTGTATGGATGATTGTGTTCTGACTGACGGTCGAATAAATTGTTATTGATTGTTATTAAATGGATGCGGGTGGCGCTGTGGTCCAAACCACAGAGTCTAGGGCTTGCCAATCAGAAGGTCAGCGGTTTGAATCCCCGCAATGGGGTGAGCTCCCATTGCTTGGTCCCTGCTCCTGCCAACCTAGCAGTTTGGAAGCATGTCAAAGTGCAAGTAGATAAATAGGTACCGCTCCTGCGGGAAGGTAAACGGTGTTTCCGTGCACTGCTCTGGTTCACCAGAAGTGGCTTAGTCCTGCTGGCCACATGACCCAGAAGCTGTCTGCGGACAAATGCCAGCTCCCTCGGCCTATAGAGCGAAATGAGCACCACAACCCCAGAGTCGTCTGCGACTGAACCTTATGGTCAGGGGTACCTTTACCTTTATATATTGTTATTAATATCATGTATAGAACATTTCTAAACTGCCAGCTCATTCAAAACTATCGTGGCGATGTACAACACAAGCACTAAAACATCACAGAATTATAAAATACAGAACAAATGACCAACACTGAATCAAACTGATTCTCTAAAGCTGATACCGGTAATTTCCCAAAACAAGCCACTCCTGTATAGAAGTCCTGATAACTCCTGGCCACCCAGACATTTTATGGGTTCCTTAAAAGATTACTTAGCCTCAGGAGCTGAACTTGTGCCAGCTGGCTGGCACTCCTACAAGGCAATCACCATTTGAGATTATCACTTAATGAGACGCTATTGCCTTCCTCAGATAGCACAGCGAATGTCACCGTCAAATACGGACAGTTTAATCGGGAACTAGTCAAAACCCATTACTTGCCTATCATCATCTCTGACAACGGCTCACCCCAGCAGAGCAGCACAAACACCCTTGCCATCCATGTCTGCAAGTGCAACGAGGAAGGGGACTTCACTTTCTGCGAAGAGCCAGCAAAACAAATGGGAGTCAGCGTCCAAGCACTACTTGCCATCTTGATCTGCATCCTCACCATCATTGGTAAATCGACTCATAAATATTCACATTTCTGGCTTTCCCAGGGGAAAGGGGGAAAGAGCCCATATAAGGAACAGAAGGGGTGGCATTCACAGAAAGGGATATGAAAATGGAGTAATTTTGCTCTTTAAGGTCATATGGTAGCAACCATTTTGCGGAGATGGTTACTTCTCCCACTTTGCTGAACCTCAGGTTGAATCAGGCTACGTTCTCTATTCAACCACATGCTTGTTTTTCTTCTCCATTCTGCAACTAATTTATGTTTTGTTTGCAGTGATTATGGTGCTAATAGTTATGAGGAAGCGACACAGGAAAGACCTGAACATTCTCAGGAAGAATGTGACAGATATCCATGAGCAGCTGGTGGCCTATGATGAAGAAGGTGGTGGTGAAATGGACACCACCAGCTACGATGTGTCAGTCCTCAACTCAGTCCGCCAGACCAGCATGAGGTCACCGAGGATGACCATGGAGAACAGGCCTTGCGTGTACTCCCATGTACAAAAGCCCCCAGGAAATGGGATCTCAGGCACTGGAGAAATGGGCATTATGATTGAGATGAAAAAAGACGAAGCGGACAACGACGGGGATTTGCTGCCGTACGACACTCTCCACATATACGGTTATGAAGGGGCTGAGTCCATTGCAGAATCCTTAAGCTCTTTGGGATCAGGATCCTCAGACTCTGACATCGACTATGATTTTCTGAATGACTGGGGCCCCAGGTTTAAAATGCTGGCAGAGCTTTATGGGCTGGAACCCAGTGAAGATCTTCTGTATTGAGCGTTCTGTATTGACAGGTTCCCCTAGCCTTAGCCACAGACAATGTGGCTAAGAGAATGTTGGTTCAGAAGATGGAACCAACTAGCAATTCATGCATTCCCAATACCTAAATCAGCTCAACATACCTTTTTTTTCTGAGCAGGTTTACATGACCAGGATGATAGACAGCAAAAGCTATGACTTTTGAGCATTTCAGAAGGCGCTCCATGAGCATACTAATGCATCCTGCACTTGTGGGAGGACCCTGATTGGGCCACATAGAGTCCTTTCTGGTGCACTCTGACACATGTATGAACAGCAAGGGCAGGGCTAGATCCCAAGGCATACACGCATTTCGAAGTGTGGCTCTTTCCCAGCCAAGCAGTAATGATCCTTTCTTGCTTATTTTAGTTACTTAGAATATCTGCCCTTTTAAGTCAAAACCTACCAATGATTCTGGAAGGAACAATTTCCTGGACTACAGGGAGTGCAAATTTCCTAATCTCGAGTGTAGGTTTCATTTGATTGCAACTTCCATTATGCATGTATATACAGGCTACATTTTTTAAATGCTCTTCTTTTTTTCAAACACAGCTGAAGAAATTCAGCTGCATCAGGGAACTTTTCCAAGTTACAAGGCTCATTAACTGTGAATCTATCTTAACACTTTTCTTCTTGCTGGTGCCCCCCCCCCTTCTTCCAGGTACTGTAAACATGGATATTTCAAGCATTTGACGCTTCCAAAACACCAATAAGAGATTCATCACTGATTTGACATTTCCAAAACTAGCCTAGACCTTTCCCAGGTACTGTGTTGCCTGTTATCCAGTGGAGGCTGGTGTCCATTGAGTCTGGTAGAATGGAAGATAAGGAGGCCAACAGTAGGGGACACTAAAGCGAGTCATAGGAGGGGCCAACTAATTCGATTTTTGTCCCCATTCTCCTCTCTGATGAGTTAGACAATGGCAGCTCTGAGACTAAGGATGAGGAGGCTGACAGCATGTGCTACCTCTTGGACCTGTAAGGAAGTAGCTAGGTGGGGGCCAGCTGAGGACAGACTGAACTTGGAGGGGGCAGTGCCATACTTGCCCCAGTGGACAAGTCTCCATTGCTGTTACCTCCTTCCCCAGTCCTCCTTACAACTGTGCCCAGATGTCTACTGCTTCTTTATCCACCAAGTTTTCCCCCCTGACCATCCCCATTATTCTGTTTACCATGTTGTCTAATGAAGACTTCTTTTTGAAAAACTCCAAATCTTCCCGCCTATTGTGTGATATTTTGGTTGCCCTGATACAGATTTTCTCTCTTTTTTTTCTTTTTTTCTAATGGGCCAGCATGACCACCTTTACTTTTTCTGTGAGCAGGGTATACTCATATTCACTAGCATGCAAAATCCAAACTATACATATAAGTATGGTTCTACTAAAAAAAGTATGGCTATTATTTGTTTAACAAAATATTCCTACTAATGAAAATAGTTGGGTGTAATTAATGTATGTGATGTTTAACCAGTGAGATTAACTATAAAATCATGTAGAGCTATTGTAAGGCAATTGTAAACAATATCCAGTTTTTAAAGCAGGAGTCGGCAACCTGGGCCCACGAAGACCGTTTTACCGGCCCACAAGCCACCTGCAAACTGAGCTGCCCGCTTGGCAGTGCGGCGTGGGGACTCACCCAGTGGTGCCAAAAATGGCAACTGCGCCCGCGCAGATACCAAAAACCACATCTGCGCCTGTCCAGACACTGAAATTGCTTCTGCGCAGGCGCGATTTTTGGTGTCTGGGCATGCGCAGAAGCAATTTCTGGCTCCGCAGACATGCGCAGACACGATTTCCGGCATCGCGCTGCGCATGTCTGGCCCACGGACGAGCTCCGTGGAAGTGATCCAGCCCATGGCTGGTAAACCTTGCCGACCCCTGTTTTAAAGTGTCCTATGATCCTTGTATTTTGTAATCTGTTTGTGTTAAAATCTACTCTACTGTACATCAATGGTTTTTGCACTGGATAGTTTCATTTCCTATTTAAGTTGTATGTATGTATGTTGTGGGTGGGGAGGGTTACCTACATAAAAGTCAAATTTGTGTATACTTGTATTTGTCTGTTCATTAGTAAGATCTTCAGGCAAACCTGTGGTGCATTTAAAAGCAGGGGAATCTACAAACCGGATGATAAAATCTGCTTATCAGATTGCTGAGGAACCACTTCTTCCCTTATGTATGTATTTATTCCCCAAGGCATAAAGGACTATAAATGTACTGAGGAATGGGGTGTAGCCCAGTGGCACAGCACATCCTTTGCATGCAGAAATTCCCAAATTCAATCCCTGGCATCTCCAAGCAGGACTGGGAAATATTCCTGACTGAAACCCTGAAGAGAAACTCAGCCAACCAGCATCCACTATACTGAGACAGGTGGATTAATAGTCTGGCTCCATATAAGGTGATATTGTTCCTGTGTTCCTAGAGCAGCACTCTCTCATTTGTTGGATTTGACTTACTGTATGGCACACTTACCACAAAAAGTGCCTATCTCAGGAGTAAGCTCATTGAACTCGGGGGGGGGGGGATTTTCTTCAAAATAAAATAAACACTCCATAGCCTAGGGAGTGAAACATGGCCTAGTTGGCAAACATTGTTCTTGACGACTTAAAAGATGCTTTGCGAAATAATTGCTAACATCCAGCATATTTGTCAAACAAAGTAGCAGAGTACAGCTACTGAATTATGCTTCACCCCTGGGCACCTTTCAAAATAATCATTTGTGCTGGCCTATTTATGCCTTCCAAGGTGCCAATGAAAATTCCCTTCAAAGAACTGTGGCACACCTGAGAAGGAGCTTGTGGTTGCACTTGGTGAAGGCATCACATAAGCAAGGTGCTTGGAGCAATGTTCATGTGACCTAAAAGGATACGGGATGGTGTGCAGTGGTGCAAACCCATCACAACCTCCAAATATTAATCAGAAGGTTGGGTTGGAGCCTGTGCAGGTACAGCTGTATACCTTCTGGGTCTCTCATGGAGATTCAAGACCCTGTGTTTTGTAAGGGTACTATTTGCATTGATGGAACCTGCTAATGCTTCCTGCATAGGCTCTGTTCTAACCTACCAATGAACACATTGTGACACATTGGTCACAAGTGAGACCTGATGGCATGGTCTTGTTCCCCATAACCATACATTTTAAATAATGTAAACAGGGTTTGGGCTTCTTCACTCACTCACCCTTGCCCTGAGACATGCAGATTACAAGCCCAGAAACAGGATCGTCTTGCATGCCCTTCACGGAAGGCACAGAATAGGAAGCCTCATTCATCTTTCAAACCAGCACTCCTGCTGAAAGCAGTTGGGGTCATTTATCTTTTCCTTACTCCCTTTCACACACCTGACCCAGCTGAAGAGTGGGAAGGAGGCAGCCCAGCAAAACTGTCCCCTCCTTTCCATTTCTACATGCTATATCGTTTCTCTGAGTACTTTCAAATTGTAAACCGCCCTGGGTGCAATGACGGAAAGGTAGTATATAAATGAAATAAACAATAGCTAACTGGCAATTTCTTTGCCCAGAAGATCTTAACAGTTCAGCAAAAGAACAGAACGGGCCAAAAACCCACCTCATCCAGTTCTCCCAGTGGCCAACCAGATGCCTATGAGAAGCCCACAAGCAGGACCTGAGTACAACAGCACTCTCCCCACTTGTGAATCCTAGCCACTGGTATTTGGAGACATATTGCCTCTTTCAGTGCAGGTAGACCATAGCCATTGTGGCATGGCTAGCGGGGATTGTTCTCTTCAGGTGGTCAGTATCAAAGTGAACGCTCAGTCCCATTCAGGAAACATAAACCCACAATCCTGTTGTCATTAACATAGTGGGCCATTGGCTCTCTTCAGGTCTTTGATAGTGGAATTAATTAAGCACACAAAGAGTGGGGGGCTGCAGGGATGAGCATGCTAGCTCCATTAACTTGTGTATACTGTGGATCCAAAAATGGCTGTTGGCGGGGAAGAAGCACATCCACCTTACCCTTGTGGTATCCTTGCTGGGGGTCATGAGATTCCCTCCCCTGGGCAAGTTAACAGAGGGATTGCTCTCTCCAATAACTTGCACAAGGACAAGAAAGAAAGCTTGCATCCCAGAAACATCAGGGAGGGGTGTCTCACCACTCCTAGCAAGGACCCTGCTGCTTTCTTCCTACCTGTAACTTTCAGTGTGGTGTAGTGGTTAAGAGCGGTAGACTCGTAATCTGGGGAACCGGGTTCGTGTCTCCGCTCCTTCACATGCAGCTGCTGGGTGACCTTGGGATAGTCACACTTCTTTGAAGTCTCTCAGCCTCACTCACCTCACAGAGTGTTTGTTGTGGGGGAGGAAGGGAAAGGAGAATGTTAGCCGCTTTGAGACTCCTTTGGGTAGTGATAAAGCGGGATATCAAATCCAAACTCTTCTTCTTCTTCTACCAGCCAACACTGTTGCTGCTGCACTTCAGTGCCTGCCCATCGCCTCTCCAGGTTTCTTTTGTGTAAACAAATACAATGGGAAATCATGGATCTTGTTTGTAACATGGATAGTTTGGCCCTCAAACAGCCATGTAACTGAGTCTTCTGTGAAATCAGCATATATCTATATTTAGTTGTGGCATGTACACAAATGAGCAGCAGGTGGCACTCAGCTCCAGCAATGCCATAATTAAGACAACGCACTTCTGCAGTTCTGTCCCTGCCATTGCTTTTTGCATAGACTGAGTACACTGCCATCAGGATTGGATGCTTTCATGCATAGCCCTGCGCTGCCTCTAAAACGTGGTCTATGCATGCAGCAGAATGAAGTGGGAATGCAGCGGTACACTTGAGGTGATAGAATGGAAGGTATCACTTCAGAAAATAGGGCAGAAGACAAATTTGCTCCTCTAAGTTTTTGCTTTCTTGTTCATTTTTTTAAAAAAACAGCTCCCTGCAAACAGATAACTAGCAGAACAGGGAACAAGACTGGGCTAGACTCTTTCTTCCTAATCTCCTAGTTTTGAACAGGAAGGTTTTTATTTTTCTTTATGAGGAAGAACATTAAAAAATAGCCCTACCCAAATTTGGTCTGAAATGGTATAATCCAGTCTGCCCCCTCAGTCAATGTGTAGACTTGCCCTTAGGGACTCTGAGGCATACCGGCACTGGGAAGAGCTGTTTGCAGGGTTGGCATTGGCTATGTACTCACCCATATGCCAATAGGAGACAATCCTAGGTCATTAACACGATGGGCCATTAGCAACTCAGTAGTATTGGCACTGCTCATTCCCTTGCCTAATTCTGGGCCTAATCACAACAACTTCTAGAGCTAGAGGACAAGGTGTGCTGTGGTTACTATTCTTTTTCTCTTTCCTCTCATTTGCTCATTGGGCAAGGGCGGGTGAATAGGCAACAACAGCAAGAAGGAGGAGGAACATCTAAGCTAGTAGCCACCTCTAGCTGGTTCACAGCAATGAATTCTGGGACAGTTCCAGGTTGTCTGACAATTCCCCCCACCTCTGCCAATGGGCCCTGGCAAACTTACCTGGCTGCAGTGGCAGCACTATGAGCACCTGGCTCTTGCCACATTTTAATTTCCCACAAGGACTCAAGAGAGATGCTAGGATGCGGGTATTTGGGAAAATTTAAGAAGTGTCTAGATCATGGGTAGGCAGACGAAGGCCTGGGGGCTGAATCCGGCTCAATCGCCTTCTAAATCGGGCCCAATTGCCTTCTAAATCCGCCCCACGGACAGTCCAGGAATCAGTGTGTTTTTACATGAGTAGAATGTGTCCTTTTATTTAAAATGCATCTCTGAGTTATTTGTGGGGCCTGCCTGGTGTTTTTACATGAGTAGAATGTGTGCTTTTATTTAAAATGCATCTCTGGGTTATTTGTGGGGCATAGGAATTCGTTCATTATTTTTTTTCAAAATATAGCCCGGCCCCCCACAAGGTCTGAGGGACAGTGGACCGGCCCCCTGCTGAAAAAGTCTGCTGACCCCTAGTCTAGATCCAGGTGCTTGATACTCCAGAAAAGCAAAGTTAAGGGTAGCCCATAGCAGGCTTCATCAGCAAGCCCTGCCAGGGCATTGGATTTTTGTATGTTTTTATATTTGCTGTTGTTATGCTATGTTACCAGGACATTTTTTGAACTGTTTGTTTGAAATGTGTTCCTGCTTTCTTTGATATAAACTGCTTTGATTGAACATGAATTTTTTGTGTGTGGCAAAGTGGCATACCAATAAAAGGACTGAATGAATGAATGAATGAATTGTGCTGCAAAAGAGATAGAAAGGATTAGTCACTTCTGAGGGCATTGTGAAATCATAATAAAGACAACAGGCAATCCAACAGGTCCTTCAAACTGACAAATTTGTGAGTTTCATAACAAACCTTTGTTTGCAGGTGGTGCTGTTGAATTTTCAAGAGCTCTCTTGGTCTCTATAAAGGATTCTTGACCCTCTATGGGAAAACACCAAAATAAAAGTCTACGTCACTGCTTTTTTTCTGCGGGTACTCAAGGGTACACAGTACCGCCACCTTTTTTTTTCTAGAAGAAGAGCACTTGTTTAAAGTGTGGCACTTACCGGTACTTAACAACTTCATGGTGAGTACCAACACCTTTTTTCCTAGAAGGAAAGCACTGGGCTACGTGCTGGTACAGTCTCCATGCCCCTCTGCAAATGCCTTTTCTTTCTTTCCCAGACTGCAAAAATGTCGTGCCTCCCATTTCTCTTTATATGGCAGTTCTTATCAGCAGGTCTTCATACAACACTTTCCCTCTGACACATGTGCCCGTTGCCACTGGCAGCTCCATACATTTTGTGTGAAAAACCAGCAGACATATAACTTCACATTTTTTTCCCTTCAAGGTGCCATTGGGTGCATTTTCTGCTTGCTGATACCCCTCAGAGTACAGTGACACATCTGTGGAAAGACCACTTATTCCAAATGTTGCTGTATTTTTAAAAACAGGAGGCAAGCCCAAGTATCCCAAGTATATGACTTGTTGGAAACGGCAGGAGGGGAGAGTGCTGTTGTGCTCAGGCCCTGTTTGTGGGTTTCCCGCTGAGGCATCTGGCCTGCTACTATGAGAACAAGATGGCGGACTAGATGGGCCACTGGCCTGATCCAGCAGGGCTGTCCTTGTGTTTTTCAGAGAGCCAAAACTGGTTCCAGCATAGCGTTTTGCCTTATATAACACCCCACAGAATTATTATTATTTTGTGGATTAGAGGGCAAAATCTATGAACTCAAATTCTGTGTTGCGTTCCTTCAGAATTGGCCTGCTAAGACTTCCTGAGTGACCTGCCACCCAATTTATCAGCAGTGTTGTTGCCAGTAGAAATGGGGGAGGGGAACAGAGCCGTCTCATCCATAGGGGCTGGTGGCGCGGTGCGCCAGGGCGCTGGGCCCCCCAGGGGCGCCCCCGCGAGCCCGTCGGCATACCGGGCGCCCCCTCCCCAACCCGCACCCGCCCCCGCAGGTGGGCGGGAGGGCGGGCGCTCGCGCGCCCGCGGGCGGATTGCAAGCCAGCTGCCCTCGCCTCCCCAAGCCCGAGTTGGAGCGCTGGAAAGGCGCGCAAAGCCCAGCGCCGCTCCAGCGCCACGCCCCTCATCCCCCGCTCGCCCACCCCCCTCCTGAGGGGCGGCCAGAGCGGGAGGGAGGCGAGCGGAGAGGCCGATCCCTCTTCCCTCTAAGACACAGCTCTTCCCCCTGCACATAGCTGCAGTGTGCAGCTTTCCTGCCTCTGCCTCAGGGTCTTACTGCCCACCCACTTGTCTTGTGTTTTCGGTTGCTGTGTTTGCTCAGATCGCGGCTAGGAATGAATTAGCAGCCGTGTCCTTTCCCCTTCCGTTGCTCAGCGTTTGCCGCGGCAGCAACTGACAGCTGCCTCCTCCTCCTCTTCGTGCTGAGAGAGAGAGCGTGCTGGCTTGGGGGGCGGGCGATAACTTTTGCTTTCCTTTCCTCCCTCCCCTTAAACCCCGCTCCTGCATCGTCTGACCTTCCAGACTCATCCTGGGGAGTCTGGCAAAAAGTTCTAGCCGATCCCTCAGCCCGTGGGCTCCTTACTGCTTCTCCTTTGGAGCCATCTGGGTAGCAGGAGTATATGGTGGGGAGGGTGCTGGGCGGATCTTTACACCCCACACCTCATATGCTAAAGATGGTCCTGGCTGGGTTGACAACTCTGGAAAAGGGGGGGGGGCGCCGGAGGAATCTTTGAACCAGGGCGCTAGATAAGCTTAAGACGGCCCTGGAGGGGAACATACCACACAAAGGCTGTCTTTGCAGCTTCCCCTTTGGAGAACACTTCCTTCTTTTTAGCAATGCTTAGGAAATTTCAGCAGAGCACTCAGGCACAGGGTCAAAGAGTCATAGAACTGTAGAACTGTAGGTTCACTTCCTTTGTTATCTTAATGCCTCATACTTAGGTCATTACCTCACCAGGAAGCTAGCCTGGTGAGGTAATGACCTGGTGAGGAAATGAATCCATGCTGGATCCAGGAATTAGAAGGGACTTTGCATAGCAGCCTCCCCCACCCTAAACTCATAGCATGGAGGTGAGGCAAGATAAAATGGGGGGGGTCACTTGTATCCTATCATACTTCCAGTACCCAATCTCCTTCTCCTCCCCCCCCCTTTCACCACTTTGTAAAATATCATATCAATTTTGAGCCACCTCTTGGATATTTTTTTGCCCCCCATAAATATATTTTTTGTCCTCCATGAAGGTCAGTCTTAATGCATTCAGCCTTTCAAGCATGGCCTTGTTTACCAACAGCCCTTTCAGAAAGTGCAAAGGATGCATTTTAAGTGTCTTATATCCAGTAGCTTTTGACATATGCTTTGCTCTCTGCTCTCTCTTTCTTTAGGCAGCATAAAGAGTTCTCAGAAACAATGATTTCCCCCCTTTCCTTTATCCATCACTAAACCTTGACTCTTTCTTCTAGCAGGATTTTGTATGCCATGACCCTGAATGAGCCTCTTTGTGTGCATCCTTTCCTTTTGGTCTTCTAAACCTCTCTCACATCCCTCTGCAAATGGATTGTCCATCGTCTCAATCTACTGGCAGCCCTTTAAGGATGCTATTCTCTCGTGTACCTAGGACCTCAGCCTTTCTGCCCTTCCTTTTTCTTCCAAAATATAAAGAACTCCTGGCTGATCATCTTACCACCTCTTTTTTACAGGTCAAGCTTATTTAAAACACATACTGTCAGAGGGGAAATTTGTGTCACATTCTCATAAGGGAACTATGGACACTTCACAGCCAAAGCTGTGAAACTGAATTCTCTATTTCAGTTCATAACAGAGAACAATCCAGGAGAATAACCTACAAAGGGCTGCAAAGTTGAGTAACTTGACAGCTCATTTCTTTTTCGGGGGTTCTCAAAGTTTCGTACCTGAGGATAAACTGGTTAGCTTTGAAATTATCTCCTTCAGGATTCTTTTTCTTCCACCTCTTCTGGAAACGTTCCCTTTCTGAAGTCCCAGGGATGCTAATGTGCTCCCTGCTTAAAATGTGTCATGAGTTGCATGCACTTAACAAGAGGCAAGGATGGCCTCCAGCAGTGTGAAATTCAGAGTCCCATCTTCCATTTAACCACCACAAAGTGCCAAGTGGGAGGTGATATTCTCAGTAGGAAAGCAGTTCAATGATTATTTAAAAAATAAAAACCCTGCTGGTTTATGACCAGAGTTAAGACTACCGCATGTAGGCCCAAGCTCCACAAAGCCAGGAAATGAGGCTGCCACCTTAACAGATGTGCCTGGGATCAGCAGTGATGTGCAGTGTCACAACTTATGCTTTTCTGTGGTCTTTCAGGCCAACATCAAGATGAGCAGGATGGTGTCATGACCCCTGACTCTAGCAACAACCTGGACAGTCAGAGGCTGCAGCGGCATCAGGTAAGGAGACCATTTCGCCTAAAACTCATGAGCCTTTGTTCCCCTCACAGAGCTACAATTCCCAGAATGATTTAACAATCAGTTCCTCTTCCCAGGGAACTCTGGGAATTGTAGCTCTTTCAGGGCAAGAAGGGGCCTCCTAACAACTTTCAGCACCCTTAATTCTTTGGGGTACAGCTCCCAGGATTCTTTGGGAGGAGACATGGCTGATTAAAGTGGTATTGTGGTGTAAAGTTCAGTGGAGCCTCAGTGTACAATTACCCACTTCACAAACAATGCAAAAAGAGTGGACTGTGGATGCCACACTAAAAATCTTCTTTCAAGGCATTCCACTTGAAGCAGCTCTTAAAGCTAGTCCAGGATTCAACTGAGATACCTTGGATGCAATTGGAGAACATTCCCATGGAACCTTCAATTTGTGCGCTCGCATTTCTGCATCCCTCCAGTTGTTGTCCAGTCGTTCAGTCGTGTCCGACTCTTCGTGACCCCATGGACCAGAGCACGCCAGGCACCCCTGTCCTTCACTGCCTCTCGCAGTTTGGCCAAACTCATGTTAGTAGCTAGAGAGGATGTATTTTAAAGGCACATTCCTCCACATGTGATGGGAGTGTCTGCTTTTTAAAGATTTCTGGACCCCAATTTTTCCATTGTCAGCCATCATTACAGGGCAACATCTTGTACCCAATCCCATGTTAACCCTACTGTCAATGCAAAATGATATCAATCGAATGCTAACCATAAAGAGTTGGTCTTCATTCTTATGACAGCAGTAAGACAAATAATTGCTTCCAGTTGGAGGAAAACCCTCTCACCACAGAAACTTGGACCCAATAATATGTACAGAACTTGTAGCACTTATGGAATGCCTAGGTCACCATTGGAGGGTGATAAGAGGATTAACAAAGAAAGATGGGTTTGGCTCCAAATGGTCTCAATATATATCATTTATTAATAATTGTACAGAAATCCCCCTTCCATCTCAGTCACAGCAGCCACTACAGATAAATTATCTCAACATTTTAGATCCACCCTCTGGATGACAGCATACAAGACTTAACAACTGTACATGTATTTGTCTTAGAAGACAACACTTTATTGTTTTTAAAATTTCCAGTGAAGTTTGGAAATGAATAAATAAATCGCAATTGTCCCTTTACATGGCACTTTTTTGTCTGCCAGTTTGATCTGTTTACTTTTTTTTTAAATGCCACTCCTAGAAGAAAAAGAGGGCAATAAACATTCATACACCTGAGATGGTGCAGCTGTGTTGCTGAACCAGAGCCAAAATATTGCAATGCCAAACTGATTTCTTTTTCTGGAATAAGTTATATTAAAGTGGATAGAACCAGCATCACCTGAAAAGTTCTGAGTCATGGCTGGAGAACCAACTGAATCACCACAGAATAAATTTGATTAAGTCCTACTGCTAACAGCATAGCATATATTTCCAGACTTAGATTCTTAGCATCATGCTGGGAACTAATCATTTCCTAATTAATGCATTGCTTCCAAACTGTCACTTTTGATAGCTGAAATTGCTTTTGATTGCAGGGCTATTTTCATCCAATGATTTCTTAGAACTGACCTAGAGAACACTAGGTAAAGAGAAAATAATGTAAAGACATCATTTTCATTGTGCATTCAGGATGGCTTGTTCTCACATGATCTCAGGGCAGTTATACACAATCCTACTTTTTATACCATAAATATTCAAAGGGTTGTTGTTTTTGTCCTACTTTTAGAATCAGAGAAATGTAGAGCTGGAAGGTACCCAAGGGTCATCTAGTCCAACCTCCTGCAATAAGGGAATCACATCCAAATTACAGCTTTTGCTACACAACAGCATGCCTCCAGACGGCAATAATGTGGCTAGGTGCACACTAGACCTTCAAAGCACATTCAAAGCATATTCTTTCCTTCAAATAATTCTGGGCAGTGTAGTTTACCCCTCACAGAGCTACAGATCCCAGCAACAACTGTCAACAAACCACAGTGCCCAGAATTCTTTGAAGGAAAGAAGGTGCCTCAAAGGCACAGTGTGTGTAATAACAATGGGAAAGCTTTGCTGAACAGCTGGTAAGGTGGGATGATGTGTGGACAATCCAGAATAAATCCGTCATTAATATGCTATTCTTGCTTCAAATACTGCTACTAACGCAAGAGCCAGTGTGATGCAGTGGTTAGAATGTTGGACTAGGACTTGTGTGAGGTGACCAGGGTTCAATCCCCGCTCAGCCATGATGCTCACTGGGTGACCTCGGGTCAGCCACTGCCTCTCAGTCCCTAACCCATCTCACTGGGTTGTTGTGGGGATTGAACGAGGACAGGGGCCACCTTGAGCTCCTTGGCGGAAAAGGTGGCACAGAAAGGGGCAATCGATCAATCAATCAATGCATGGGGGGGGGGTGGCCGGGAGGAAATCCACCTGTCCGGAGGGGCCCTTTTCTTTCTGCACTCGAGATGCTCACATCCTCCTTTTCCTGTGGCTAAAGGCCCTGATTGGCGGAAGGTCGCTTTCTTCCTCTTCCTTCGGAGCGCTTGGCTGACCAGAACTTCCACCCCAGCTGAGAAGGGCAGCCGAGGAAGCGCCGCTACCTTGGGGTGGGGGTGGGGGGTGTAGGTGGGGGGGGGGGGCGTCCCGGCTCCAGTCCCCTTGACGCGCTCCGCTGCCCGCCTCTTCTCCGCCACGGCGAGGCGCTGCTACTACAGTCGGGCCGGGCGGGCTGGGCGCTCGGAGGGAGCCCAGATGCCGCGGCTGCGGCTCCCTGCAGGCGCCAAGCGCACGGCCACGCGGGGCTGTCTCGGCAGCCGGCAGCCCGGCGCCGCGCCGCAGCCACTGGGAAGGCGCTGCCGCCGGCGGGCGGAGGTCACGGAGCGCCGCGTCCCGCCTCCGCCTCTTCGCCGCTGCTCTGGCCGGGCTGGCGGCGGCGGCGGCGGCGAAAGCGGAAGTCTGCCTCTCCAGCCGCCGATGCTGCTGCTCCCGCCGCCGTCGCCGTCGTCGCCGGGCTGCAGCCGTCGGAACGCATGGAGAGATCGGTCGCCTGGATGGGCTCCGGTAAGAGGCAAGGGACGGGGCGACGGATCCGGAGGGAGGGCGGGGAGGTCTGCTGCCGGGGCTTCTTCCCGCCAGCCCACGCGGCCGTGCACTTGCACCCTACATTTCCAAAGGCTTCTTCCCTCCATCCATCCTTAAGACGAAACCCACGCGCATCGTTCTTCCCGGGCGCGCATCCCTTGTAATGCCCGCACACCAGGTCAGCCCTCCTCAAGCTGGTGCCCTCCAAATGTTGTCAAACTCCAACTCCCATCAGCACTAGCCAGCATGGCCAGTACTCAGGGATGATGGGAGTTGTGGTCCAAAACATTGGGTGGGGGTGCAAGGTTGGAGAGGGCTGTGCTAAATTTAAACGGGTGCATGTCTGTTTCATGGGAATTCACCTTTTTTTGGGGGGGAGGGAATCCAGGTGATATTATCGGAAATAATATAACCCTTTCCATATTTTTACACTCAGCCAGGCAACGTGGAAAACCAGGCAGGGTAGAAACAGCGCTCTGGAATGCAGTACTGTATGTCTAAATATTTAGAGTATGGATTAAACCTCTTTTTTTAACCACTCCCCGATTATGCAGCTCAAGTGGGTGAAAGGGAAAGGCTGCATCTCTGCATGGGGTGGGGGAAATGTGTTGCATGTACACCTGTTAGTCACATCTAGAAAATTGGTCTGTGCTTCTTAATTGGTTGGGTATACTGTAGTTGGAGGGAGAGGAAGGGAGGAGGAGAGCACCTGTGCTGATGAGCATGTGGCATCTAAGAGCCCTGCAGTGAAACACATCATTGTGGCACAATTGTGTCAGCGGCAGTGGGGTTTTCTATTGAAACTTTTAAAGCATCTGTAACACACTGCATGAATATGTAGAGCTACAAAAGCATCTCTCTCTCTCTCTCTCCCTCCCTCTCTCTCTCATTTCCTGCTCCATTCCTGGCACAAGGGATGGGGCCACTTGCAGCGAGAAAGCAGATGGGCTTCTGTTTCCTACTTTGACATTATTTGATGGGAGGAGGAAAGAAAGACAATAAAATAATATTTACATGCTAATCGTTGCTGGGTGTTTTATAACTGCACAAATGGTAGCAGAAGGAGTGTGGGGGTTTGTTTTGGTTTTGGCAAACTTAGACAATTGCATTTCAAAACCTGGTATACATCTAACTGATTTGTTCTCTGTAGCCCCGGAGGGTGGGACTGGGTCTAATGGGCTTAAGTTGCAATATGGTGGACTTCCATTGAACATAAAGGGGGGGGGAATTGATGGGTAGAGCACTTTGACCATAGAACTGGTTACCTAGAGGCGTGGTGGGCTCTCCCACACTGGAGGCACACTGGAACATGGGAAGCTGCCTTATATTGTGTCAGACTATCAGCCCATCCAGCTCAGTATTGTCTACACTGAGTGACAGCAGCTCTCCAGGGTTTCAGGCAGGAGTCTCCCAGGTCTGCCTGGAGAACAACCAGGGATTGAACTTGGGACTTTCTGCATGCAAGGCATATGCTGTAATAAAATATTAAAAGCACTATATGCAAGGCCCCATACTTAACTCATCTTAAAAGAAAGCAGGACAAGTCAATCCTCTGCATCAGCCATCCTCAGCTTAATGCCCTCAAGAAGGTGTGGACTAGTTGCCACCAGCTGTAGCTAGCATGTCCAATGGTCATGGTTGATGGGAGTTGTAGTCCAAAACATCTGGAAGATGCCAGGTTGGGACAGATACCGGTACACTGCATGCAATGATGCAGTTAGGATAATTTTAGGCTCTGGACTTCAGATTGCACTATGCATTAATTTAAAATGTCAAAAACCAAGCCTGTTGCATTTTGGGGGTTCTGCTCATTCCCTGAGCTTCTGCCCCAAAGTATTGTCTTGATGATATCATTCTGTTTATATATTTATTTATTTATCTATCTATCTATCTATTTATACCTCTGTTGGGGAGCCCCTTTGTCCCCAGGACAAGGGCACTACTACTTGATTTCAACCAGGAAGAGACCGAATGTAGTGAGAGGATAAGTCAGATGCATTTCCTGTGCAGGGTGAGAACCTGTAATTGGTTGGTGTTCTCTGAGTGTGAGACAGGGTGCAAGTGTATGTCTGGGTGGGTCTTGTGTTCTTTTAGTAAAACTGTTCATAATGTGTGAGATACCTTCTAGGGTCACTGATTGACTGAAGTACATTTTTGTCAATAGCCTCCTGTTGTTTACATCATATGCTTGGCATGGAGGAAGGTGATCAAGAGACTTGTGGTGTGACTGTTGCAAGTACTTCTGGGTGAAACTGATTATCTTGACACATTTCAGTTGGAGTTCAGGCCTGGTTACAGGACTGAATCAGCTTTGGCAGCTCTGATGGATGGCCTTTGTTGAGAGAAGGGCGGAGTGAGTGTGACCCTATTACTCTTCCTCAGTTGCTTTTGGTGTCTTTAACCATGATATGTTCCTGAATTGGCCGTGTGAGATGAGTACTGGGGCACTGTTTCACCAGGGTCAGTTTCTTTTTTTTTTTTTTATAAGAATTTATTGACCTTTTTCTTATAACAACATATACCCACACCCACACCTACAATTAAACAAATACAAAGCAAGTACATTGATAAAACAAATACAAACAGTGTCAAGTTTTCTTGTTGCATCTTTTCTTTAAAAAGAAAATTTCTATTTCCATATCTTGACCATTGACTTCCCCTGCCCTTTCTCCTTCGAGTTCATATCCTTAATCTATTTTATAACCATTTCTCCTGAAATTCAAATTCAATTATATAGTTACACACAATTATATATTCAACATTTAACTAACAATGCATCATCGTAGTAATATCTCATCATAATTCTTCTTCCATTGAAATCTTCACCAATCATTTATATCATATCAATCTCTTCTATCCTTTAAACTGCTGCTAATAACATAGTAACTCAAAATATCTCCTTTCATATTCAAACAAAAAATAAAACAGAAAGATTGTTGACAGTATTCACCCTCCGATTTCAAAATTCCATGACAGGCTACTTCAAATTTTACTTAGTGTTTCACCCCACACCCCCTCTGTCCATTATTCTTCTCCTGGTGGCATCAACACTGAATTTCCCTGTGGCTTCCCTCTCCAAGCGTCCACAGATCCAGGCACAGTCCAAAACTCTCCTTGCCACGAGCTCCAGGATGTCCATCTCGTCGTCTCTCAGCTTCTCCGGTTCTTTGTAGCATTCCTTTTCTTCTTGTAAAAACCATAATTCTCTGTCCCTGGCCCCCGAGCTCACACCTCGGGGACTGGATATAACAAATCTTACCGTCGCCTTGGGACTGCCACTCCCAAAAGGCGAGTTTCTTCTCCGAAGTAGCTCACTCATTTCTCTCCATCTTCCCAGACATCCTCTCAGCTCTTTGGCAAGACTTTCTTCCAAAGTGTTAAAAGTTTTAATAGCCTCCTCTGTGGGCAATTGGTTCTCTTTCAGACCCCCACACAAGACTTTGACTTTCCTGTACAGCAGTTCCACCTTCAAAGCAGTGAGCCTCTGTTCGTCCGTTAGTCCAGAGTTCAGTACCAGTTCAAGGACGAAGCCCAGCATACTGGTAGAGGGGGAGGAAGTGGGTATCAAATTTCTACTCCTGCCTCTCTGTTCATCGCCATTTTCCTAAACTGGAGCGCAGATACCGCAACTTTAAATGGAGATATTTTCCACTAGTTTACTTCCCAAGAAAAAAGTTTGCCAGTCTCATGTATCAATTTTAAGCACATTGTAGCAGTCCTGTAGCAGCAGTTGCTCAAATTGGTTAGCTTCTTTAACTCGAAGGGAAGAAGGCAGGCTGCCTTTCTCCTTCCCCCCGGATCGTTCCAAAAGCTCGATTTCTGGTCAAATTAGTTACTCACGACCACCGGGTTCCTTTGGCTCCATTCTTCAAAGGTAGAACTAAGACGCTCACCGCGGGCTTTGTCGCCGCATTTGCATCCCGGTTGGGGCATATCCCCGTAAGCCCGGCTCCGTTGTCCCTTCACCCCCACTCCCCCTTTACAGGGGGGGCAAGGGAAGGGTTCGGAGCCTCCGTGGGCGCAGCCGGGGAGCCCAGGGTGCGGGACGCTCTTCCCGCACCCCAACCGGAGCCCCGCTTTGCGGTTGCGGGGCTCCTAACCCCCGGGATGGATCGGGCGCCTCGCAGCCGAAGCAGCCCCGACCACCCGCTATGGCGTCGCCAGCCGGAAGTCACCAGGGTCAGTTTCAGAGTTATCACTGGTTGGTCACTTCTTGGCCTCCTAGCAGCTGCGTTGTGGGGTGGCTCAGGGTATCATCCTGTACCCATTGGTATTTAACATCTACATGAAGCTGTTGGGAGTGGTCATTATGAAATTTGGTGTGAGATGTCACCAGTATACGGATAATCTCTATAACATCCAAATCAGGAGAGGCCATATAATACGTTAACATTTCATACACCATATAGGAAAACAAAAGCAACACACTAGTGCCCTAAAGAGTAACAAAAAGACATTAGCAATTTTCAGACAATAAACTCGCACCCACTAAGCAGCAGATAAGCACAAACCAGTAGATAAATACAACCCCAAAAACCATTCACATCAACCCAGCAGCATTCCCACCCCCCCTTAACCTCTCCTTTCCACCCAGAAGTCCAGTGTCAGACCAGCTGCTGTAAATCAGTGGTGGGTGGGTCCAGGGTCCTCCAGGATTGGTCTGAAACCTCCCCTCTCCTTTCAGTGGGGAGCAGTGGCAAAGCAGAGCAGCAGGGCCATCTCGTCCATAGGGGCTGGTGGCGCGCCACGCCAGGGCACCGGACCCCCAGGGGCACCGCCGCGAGCCCGCCGGCATACCAGGTGCCCCCTCCCCAACCCGCCCCCACGGGCAGGCGGGCGGGCTGAAAGCCCGCCGCCCTCACCTCCCAGAGCCCCAGCTGGAGCGCTGGAAGGGCGCGCAAAGCCCCACGTCACTCCAGCGCCACGCCCCTCACCCCCCCGCTCACCCACCCCCCCTCCCGAGGGGCGGCCAGCGCGGGAGGGAGGCGGGCAGAGAGGCGGCATGCCAGGGGCGCCCAGGGATTGCCGCACCACAGTGGCCGATCCCTCTAAGACGGCCCTGCAGAGCAGCAAAGAGAATTACAGTGCCATCCTAACCATGTCTGCTCAGAAGAAAGACTTAATGCAATCCTGTGGGCATGGATCTTCCTTGGTAACTGGGGCTAGAGTTGCACCCTTAACACACTCACTTACACAACCCACATTTGTCTCTGCCCCTATGAGGCCTTAAGACAGCAAATCCTTTGCCCTCTTAGATGGGAGTAAGCCCCACTGAAGTCTCATGTCCTATGCGTGAGTAGACATGAATAGGATCGCCCTGTAAGAGAACAGAAAGCTGTGCACATTGCTCCCTAAAACAGGAGGCTTTCCAAAATGTAAATGAATGACTGGTTTTTATTTCCACTCACTGGAGCGAATGTTTAATGGATTCCTAAAATCTGGCTAGTAAACTGAGTGGGTGTGCTTTGACAACGTCATGTACCACTAAATGACATCTGCTGTGCAAACCAAAACAAACTGTTATTAAGACTCTTCTCCCTCCCCCCCCCCCAAGTTCTTTACCTCCACCGTTCTCTTTTCTTGGGAAGCATTATCCATTTGGGAAGAGGCAGCCATTATTCCAATTTGCTAAAGTAATCTGCCGGTGTTTACGAATTTGTTTGCTCCAGGGAGTGTATGTGTGCATGTGTCCGTGTGGGAGATCAGTAGCTGCTTTAATAGTCAGCAGTTGCTGTACTCTTGAGAACATTCCCTTGAAAATTCCCACAAAGAAATCGATCAGGAGAGGGGAGAGCAAAAGCCTTGCTGCATTCACAGAACTGTTTATAATATTGCCCAAGCTTTTAGCCAGCTTCGGTAATGTAAGCCTCATTAAATAAAAGAGAAGAGTTGTCCACCCAGCCCCTCTCATGGAGCAGGGTTGCCCCAATTCACTGGCCATATCCCCTCCTGGCAGTTGCCTGCTCCGCCTTAATAAGAAATTACAACTCTGTGTTTATGATTTATGTGTCAGTTAGGATCCCTGACTGGTTGCATGCCGGTAAGTCCCTTCCTCACTAATGTTGTAGTCACTTGATGGACATGACTAGCAGCAACATCAGTGCTGGGTGTGTGACCAACAGCCAAGATCCTGATCCACTCCCCATATATATTCAGTGGACATATAGGTGTGTCGTGTGTATAGCCTGGTACTTGAGGACATTTTAATGTATATGTGCAGTGTCTGTATCTTGGTAGTTTGAAATTTGCTATGCAGACACACTTGCTCTTAGGACAGTGTGGAAAACGAAGTGTTGTCATCTTTCTCCCCGGCCAGGAGTTGTTCATTATGTCTGATTGGAAAAGCCTGCCTGTCACAGCAGATTACAATGGATCAAGTCAGGCGAGCAACACTTGTGCTTGGGCACCCTAGACCAGGGCAGGGGAATCTGTGGTCCTCCATATGGGGTACAGCTACCAACCATCATCCCTGACCATGGACCTTTGCTGGAGTCTAAACACATTTGGAGGACCAAAGATGGCCACATCACTGCCATAGAGCTTACTGGGTTTACGACTGTTCAGGTTCATTGACAGCAATTTCTTTCATTTGTAGCTGTTAGAGACTCGGTCTGGGACATTGCAGCCTCTCAGCCTAATCTACCGCACTGGGTTGTTGTGAGAGTGAAATTGTGGGGCGGGGGGGGGGGGTCACACATACCACCTTGGACTCCCTTGCCAAATGGAAACAAGATTGGTTGGTTTGGTGGTCATGCAGGCTGGGAAGAGCTTGTGAAACCGGCTTTCCTGATCTGGAAGTGGAAACAAAAATAGAAGGAAGCACATCATTTCAAGGGCCCAGTGGCAGAGCACACCTGCTTTGCATGCAGAAGGTCCCAGGTTCGGTCCCTGGCATCTCTGCATAGGTTGGGCAAAGGCTCCTGTCTGAAACTCTGGAGAGCCGCTGCCAGTCAACATACACAATACTGTGCTAGATGGACCAGTAGTCAATATAGCAGCTTCCTATCTTCCTTTTCTGGGTTGAATAATCTTCCTGTAGGTGTGAACGTTGCTATTACACACAAAGGAGCCCAATGAGATTAACTGAGTTTACCTTGTCACGCTCTGAATGGTGAATCTGCAAAGCCTATAGTCCTCTAAGATAGGTGTTTCTGAAGTTGAGAATGGGGATAGTGTGGCATTCAATAGAAGAGAGAGGGGGCTTTTAGGGTGGTTGCTCTTGTTCTGTAGAACAGCACTGAGATACAACAGACGCCAGGCAAAAATGGAGGCATTTCTTTTCCTTCAGGCTTTACCCAGCTGGATGAATAAGTCTCTGTTATGGGTGTCTGCTTTGGGTTGTTTTAAAATTTCTCTACTACTATTTCTTTTATTGCTTTTAGCAGTTTTGTACTGAATTTTGTGCATTGCCTTGAAACATATGTCCAGAAGGCAATAAAATAACAACAACAAAAATAACAACAGTGATGATGAGGAGGAGGAAGAGGAGTATGGCTGCAAAGGTATTGATTCACTAGAGAACCAGGGAATGACCTTGGAACAGCTATAGCACTGCTGAAGCGGGATGTTTACTGTCATCTGATAAATAAGTCCCATGAGTTCAATGGAACTGACTCCCAGGTAAGTGTGAATAGGATTACAGTGCAATCCTATACACACACATGATAGCCAGGGGGAAAGAGTTACAGCAGAATATTTCTGAGGCTAGTTAGAAATGGGTTTAGAACTTCGTACCACCATTAAAGGCCTCTTTAAGTGTGAATGCCAAAGTGTGAATCTTAAAGAACGCTCTTATAAATTGTTATTCTGGTGGTGTCTTACTCTATTGAGATCCAACTGAACTTTCCCTGGGGTTAATAATAACCACTGGCAGTGTAATTCAATGCAAGCAGATATAGGTCAGGTCACATTTACTGCACATGTCCTAGGGTCATAACATTTGGAAGCTAGTTCTTAATCACATAAAGGAAATGACATGAACCCTATCGTTGAACCCGTTAACTGTATTATTTTGTTATGTCAGACCAATAATCCCAACAGATGATTAGAACACGGTATTCTTACAGCGGAAAGGAGACAATAATCAAGAGGGGAAGAGACATCTTGTTGATATAAAATTCTGTTATTGTAGATATGATCAAATTAACAAATTATGTTGGTGTTAGAGAACACAGGCACACAAAAAGTTTATTGGAAGATGGAGTAACTTCATAATGAATTGGAACTTGGAGGTACAGGGTTTCCTGCCACCATTTGCAGTACTGAGTGCAATCTAGAATCTTATGTAAGATGATGATGATGATGATGATGATGATGATGATGATTAAATAGTACAAATTCATGTTGATTTATTTGCTGACTGGTGAGAAGGAAACAAAATATGGTTTGAAATAATATGGACTAATAATGAATTTGTTTGCTGACTACATTAAGTCTTTATTTTATCATAAATATGTAAAAGAAAGGTGCGGGACTTTTAGCCCTTCACACCCTCCAGACTCCAACTCTCATCAGCTCCAGCCAGCATGGCCAACAGAGAGGAATGATAGTTGTAGGCATGCAACTTCTTGAGGGATGCTGGTTTCCTGTCTCTGCCATCTTAAGAGGCATTCCTTCCTGTATGAGGAGGAATGCCAGGTAAGGATGGATACCGGTACCTCTTATAAGAAAACAAACACAAAACACAACTACATCATCTAAAACCAAACAAAGGATTTCCCCCCTTTCTCTCCTTGCTGTGGCTGAGTTGTAGTTCAGCAACAAGTTGGTTGGACAGTGTTCTCGAATCTACTAACATGAGTTTGGCCAAACTGCGAGAGGCAGTGAAGGATAGGCGTGCCTGGCGTGCTCTGGTCCATGGGGTCACGAAGAGTCGGACACGACTGAACGACTGAACAACAACAACAACAACAACAACAACAAGTAGTCCATTTAGGTTGCTCCCTGACCAAGAATGTGTCTCAGTTGCTTATTTTGGAACAGTTGGTACTCCTCAGTTCCCAGAAAGGAAATATTTTAACATGGATTTTGTGTTTAATTTCAGTATGGGTTAGCTTAAATTCTTGACACTTAGGTCAGAACAGCACATTCTGAAGGAACAGCCCTGGTTTTGGGTGGCACGCTCACTTGACCTCCCAACAACTTAATTGCTGCTCCTTGCTGAGAAGGAAAGGGCAAGGCAGTGATGAGGTTGGCACAGTGCAAAAGCACCAGCAGATCCAATTCAGCCCTCCTGGCAGTGCGTTTCTACCATGCCGACCTGTCACCTCCCTGCTCTCTTTCCCAGTAAGCAGCGGTGATTCAGCTGTCAGGAGGTCAGGTGGGTGCCACCATCCACTGTGGACTAGCCCTAATACAGATGTGCTTTAGTGTTTACCCCTCACAGAGCTACAGTTCCCAGTAACCTTAAGAAACAACAGTTCCCAGGATTCTTTGGGGGAAGCCATGACAGTTAAAGTGGTATGACTCTGCTTTAAATGTATGGCATGGATGTAGCCCTGGAAATGCTGGGAGTTGCACCTGGGGTCTTCTACTTACTAAACAGCGGCTGAGTCCTAGTCTTGTCTTTCCTCGCTGTCTCCTGGCTCTGAGCTTTGCAGCATTTGCAGCGCTTCCCTTGGCCTTGAAATTAGTGGCATACGTGACTGTGAAGGGCAGAGCTTCTTAATTAAGAAGCTGCTGCTTAGCTCCCATGCTCTTAACCCATCTGGGAGCAGGGCCTTTAAGAGCCAGCTGAGAATCTTTCTACAAGGAATTCTGCCCCAGTTTTGGCACCTTCTTGATTGAATGCACGCAAGGCATTGCCCGCTCAACGCCCCTTTCCAGATCATGCCTGCTTGTACAGCTGGCGCCTGTGCAATCTGGGGCTCCAGAAGCTGGAACCAGGGAGGCCAGAGGTTGAGAAAGCATTTAAGTCCTGCCCAACCAAATCCTTCATGCAGCAAGACAGAATAATCCCTCTGTAAGCCGGACGCTGCTGCAGGAAGCAACAGACACGTTTGTCCAGTCTGAAGCTTGCTCCGCTTGCTCCACAGATATGTGCAAAACTTAATTTGGTCTGAGGGTGCCAGGACTCAGCACGTAGGACCAAATAAATATCTGGTATATCTAAAGCCTAAAGAGATTTGGACCAGGGCATCTTAAGGGCTGCTTTCATTTGTTCTGCATTTGAGGCCTCTTTCCAGGGGCTGTTGCTGAATGAACATAGAAATTTGCCTTATACCGAGACAGATACCACAGATCCATTTGGCCAATCTGCGCTAGGGTATGGCACTTCTGGCCTGGGGGCCAAATGTGGCTCCCCAGGCCTCTGTCTGGCCCTTGGAACTCCCTGATACAACCCTCACTAAGGCCAGTCTACCCTTAGGCGACTGGTGCAGCAGATCCTGATATACCGGTAGATCTTTATTTCCTCCTTGTTCCTGATGTAGATCTTCACCCACCCCTTCTTCCCTGGCAAGGAGGGGGTGCCATTTTGTGGTTTGCCTCAGGCACCAAAATGTCTTGGGCTGGTCCTGACACTCACTGGCCCTACTTTCCACCCTCATTGAGTGGTTTTGCCAGGCTCTGGCAAAAACAAGCAAGTTTCTCTTGCTCTGGGTAGAGGATTGAGGGGGTTGTATGTATATGCATAGAAACTAGTCTACCGTATCAAGGTAAAATTAACAGTAGTTCCATCCACTTTTGCTGCTGGCCACACCCATAACTCACATGTGGCCCATGGAAGGTTGTCCAGCAGGGAGTGAGGCCCTGGTTGAAAAAGCAGCTTGTCCCTGGTCTATGCTGACTCTCAGCAGCTCTCCAGGGTTTTAAACACAGATTCTTCCCCAACTCTACCTGGAGATGCCAAGGATTGATGGAATCACCTCCCATACACCATATTATTCTAGGCGTCCAGCCAAGACTTGTCTCTTTCAGAAATCTTTTAGCAAATTTGATCCAGTTTTTATGGGGTCCAATTAGCTCCTGACTTTCATGCTGCCTGGCTGCCTATTTATTGTTCTGTTTTGTTCCACTTTCCCATGGGGGAGTGGAGTTGTTGCTCTGTCCTCTTGCCATTTTTTATGTATTTACCAAGGTGTACTGCCTATTTCCCCATTTTTGGATTTTATTCATTGTGTTCTTGGTTTCATCTTGAATTCATTTATTTACAATATTTCTAGCCCACCTTAATGAGCAGTGCCCATTTTTATCTGGTTTTATTTTATTTTTAAGCAATTTTTATTATTTTCATTAAACATTGGAAGGGGGGGAACAGACAAAACCATGCAAAGTCCCCCCCCCCCCCGTTACAAACCTGTCCCAAGCAAAGCACAGTACAGAAGCAGGGGAAGTATCTGCCAAAGTCAATAATTCCATCTTCCCATTGCCCCAAAGTCACAGCCTTTGCAGTCAAGGTCATTTGAGGGTAGCTTCTGATTGCCTTGCATTGAACTTGTGTCAAGGATGACTTGCACACTGTGGAATCTGCACAAGTCTAGCAAGTTGGCAGGAGAGGTTTCAACATTTTGCCAGGCATAACTCCTTTCCTATTACATTAATTAGAATGTGGTGTGAGTCATATAACTGATTTTAGCTTGGACTGGCAGATTTGTCTCTTAGCTATTTCTTTTCTCCTCCGATTCATGAGCAGCCAAGTAGTTTAAGGCTGCAATCCAATATATATATGCCCTACCAAAAAGCAATGGGGCTTACTTCTGAATTGTTATGTATAGGACTGCCCCGTAACAGAGTGAAATTGCCTCCAGATGTTGTTGGACTCCGATTTCTATCAGCGCTAGCCAGCAGGGTGATGATGGAGGCAATCTGGAGGGCACCAGGTTGGCAAAGGCAGGTCAGGGTAGTTATACAGACCTTGTCCTCTTCCCTCAGGTACATCAACCCCGATTTCAAAATTGATGCTGTTGCATAATGACAAGAATTGTTCCATAACCTCATCCCCTGTGCCCCGTACCCTACCCTATAAGGGAAGATAATAACGTGATAAAATTCAAAACAGTAACAATTAATTGCATGTATATTCAAAATCCAATTAAAACTAGTTCAGTTAATTCAACAAAATTGATGAAATTGGTCCATCTGATAGTCATTTACACCTCCAGCATCCTCCTGCTTCCCCCTTGCCTCTAGCCCACCTCCCAGGTAACCCCAGGGGGAGGTACCTCCCACTTTGGGAACCACTGTTCTAGAACCACCGTTCCTCCTGGCATCATCATCATCATCACCATTTATTAAATATTGCTTGTGACCACTGACCACTGTAAGAATGAGGCAAGGGTTTTTTATTCATGGTGAAAGCTTTGTGGCGATTGCTGTGCCTTCTTTTGCTTTGCAAGCAGAATTCATGAGCGGAGTTGGTGCCCTCGTTTTCTTCAGTTTCTCCCCCCCCCCTTCCTTAGTGAATGTATTTCCACTGTAGATGTGAATCCTGTCACCTCTGGTAAAAAGTACAGCCTCCCTCCCACATTCCAGGTAGGGAAAACGAGATGCACAGCACAGTGAGTGAGTGAGTGAGTGAGTGAGACCCTTGTTCCACTTGCATGTCCTTCCTACATTGCCTCCAGTGACCAGGAGCACCACTCAGGACTGGCATTAGGAGCATATAAGCTACAGGCTGTGTGTGTTCTCAGTGGTTCCGTAGGAAGTGCAGAAGAAACCCAGAATGTGACAAGTGGAGGTTCTAATCCAGGGGTGGCAGAACCTCAAGACCAGAGGTGGGACTCTTCCCAGCCCACACCCCGTACCCAGAGGTTATGCGCCCCATTCTGACCCTGCGTCTCACACTTCTTGAGTATTTTGGCCAGAGTGGAATATGTCCTTGAATTGGGATAGTACCTCCTGTTTGCCTGTATGGAGGATAGAGAGATGGTGGGGTATATGTGGAAACCTCTGCACCAGTTGCTCGCTCACTTTGTCCTCTAGCCCTGCCTGTGGCCCCCAGAATGTTGCCTATGAGAGAATGCAGCCCTCTGGCTGAAAAATGCCCCCAACCCTGCTCTAACTTATGAAGGTCGAAGCAGATTAGTTGCACCATCCCTGCAGAACCCACACCTCCTATGTATGCAGGCACAGGGGAATGCCTTTTTCAAGAGTGCCCTTTGCAGACTTACTGATGTGCCAAACTTAGCTGCTTTTAAGGTGGCATACGGCAGCAGGCTTTTTAATGTTTGATTTGCCGTTCTTATTGCCGTTCGTCTATCTTATATTGTGGCTTTTAGATGCTGCAATTTTTGTTTCTTTATATTGTTAATTGGGGGGGGTTAATCCCTTGCTGGCTTTGATGTTTTTAAATAACCATTTTTAAAATTGCAATTTGGATTTTACCGTTTTCATAGCGTATGCTGCCTCAGCTATATTGGTGAAAAGACTGTGGGGAACCTTTAGTCCTCCAGATGTTGCTGAGCTGCAACTCTCATCAGCCCCAGCAAGCATGGCCAGTGGTCAAGGATGATGGGCATTGTAGTCCTGCAACGTCTGCAAGGCCAAAGGTTCCCCACACCTGCTTTAAATAATTACGTAGGTATTTGGCTTAGGATTCAGCTTCCTGAGAGCCTCAGCTTAAGAACAATTGTGCAAATTTGGCTGTCTGTTAAATTGTTAACATTTGAGAAGGGATGTGGTGGTTTGTTTGTTTAAATGTTATTAAAAGATTTATAAACCACTTTTCAGACTGAAATCATGTGGCCCCTAGGAGGGTATCACATGAGTTGTAAGAACAACTACATCTTTCTCTCTCCAAGGAAAGAGAGATGGGTCTCAAGAGCATGGGTAGGGAAGCTAAGGCCCAGGAGCCGGACCCGGACCAATCGCCTTCTCAATCCGGCCTGCAGACGGTCCGAGAATCATCATGTTTTTACATGAGTAGAATGTGTCCTTTTATTTAAAATGCATCTCTGGATTATTTGTAGGGCCTGCCTGGTGTTTTTACATGAGTAGAATGTGTGCTTTTATTTAAAATGCATCTCTGGGTTATTTGTGGGGCATAGAAATTCATTCATTTCCCCCCCCAAAAAAAAACCATAGTCCAGCACCCCACAAGGTCTGAGGGACAGTGGACCGCCCCTCTGC
Source organism: Lacerta agilis (assembly GCF_009819535.1). NCBI lineage: Eukaryota > Metazoa > Chordata > Lepidosauria > Squamata > Lacertidae > Lacerta > Lacerta agilis. Next base: position 41,564,182 of record NC_046319.1, on the reverse strand, counting down.
TGAAAAAGTTTGCTGACCCCTGCTCAAGAGGGAGATCCAACATTGGATGCCCCCATTGAAAGGCTGCAGAAAAGTCCACAACTGGCTTCTCTCCAATGTAAAAGGAAGCATTCTAGGAGTGATTAGGGGGTGTGCCAGGAGATGAATGTACATATTCTCCTAATAGGCCCCCAACATGCTCCCAGTTTCCAGTGGAAGAGCAATAAATTACTCCAGCTCCAGAGCTGGTGTAGCTTGTCTGCTTGGGGGGATGTGTTGAGGCCCTGATGGGCCCCAACATTCCCTCAGAATTTAGGGTTTGTAAACAAACTGAGGCAAGCATCCCCTCTTCTCCTCTTTTGCATGAAGGAGACAGGGGGGGGGGAAATGCTTCTGATTTTTAAACTAACCAGAGTTTCCCATAATTTCTGAGCTTGTTGGAACTGTTGTTTGTTTAACCCAGGGGTAGCCAAGGTGGAGTCCTTCTGGTGTTGTTGCACTTCCAACTCCCATCAGCCCCAGGCAGCATGGATGATGGGAACTGTAGTCCAGGATGATGGGAACTGTAGTCCAGCAACAACTGAAGGGCACTAGGATGGGGGAAGCTGGTCTAAAGGGTGTGTTTACCCTATAGAGCCTGGTGTTCTGGCTCAGATTCTAGCACCAGAAGGATTCTGGCAACATATACCTCAAAATGCAACCCTCCTCTAGCATCCCCATATCCCAACGTAACGTCTGAAGCAGTCCAGAATGAATCAACTGCGGCTTGCCTTTGAGCAGCTGAATCCTTCATGGGAAATGACTTGTTGAGAAAGCTGTGCAGCCCTCCAGAGTGTCATGTCCTTCACAGAGAACACTTTTATGATCCTTCCTGCACTCGTAGTCTGTATGGATTCCTAGAGGGATTAAGAGCATATTCCAGTTCCATATTGAACTGTGGTGTTGTTCTGCTCAGAGGTGTCTTAAACATCAGTCAAGGACTCAGCCTAGAAATATATATTGCTTGCTGAGGCTCAGCAATGACTCCAAAATGGTTATTATTTCTTATTAAATGGGAGGTGAGTGATTTCTCCTGGATGATTTGCTGTTTTGAACAGAAAGGCAAAAGGGGGGGGCAGGGGGTTCAGAGAATCATTTTTAGGATTTTATGCTGGTGCCCAGCTGCCTCACCGTGACTAATACGGTCTTCGTTGAAGCATGGAAAATGTTCTCAGATTTTCACACAGCAGATGTATCATTGCTGGGTCTCCTTCTTCCTTCAGATCCCTCTTCAAAACCTACCATTTCTGTAGCCTTTGGCTTTACCTGTGTTGTCCTCATCCGCAGCTGAAATGAACTGTAAGTACATAGAAATTTTCTCTGCTTATATTCATCCCTCGTTATCCTCAACTTTCGCAGTCTTCTACTCCCATTTTTGCTTGTCACCCAGTATTTCCTTTCCTTTGTTGTCTCTCCTGTTGACTGAAGTGTGTAAGACTGTCATAGTGTCCTGACCCATAGCAGTAGCCATCACTGGGGAAAAGTGGTGGTGGGAAACAGGTGGGACTGGCCAAGTCATCTTTGTGCCTGGATGAGGTCAGGATCCTGAAGGGTGCTGAGTTGGAAAACAGAAGTAAGATTTTCAGGACCCTGGACAGTGATCCTACAGTGGAGAACAAGAGGCGCAGGTTGCCTCAGCACTGGCCTGCTGCACCTTCCACAGCTTTACAGTCTCCCCTGGAGGATCAAGACTGAAGCCACACATTCTGAGAGCACCAACTGACCAATGCTCTAGTTGGCAGGGCTTGAGGCTGCCAAGATATAGTCCTTGGAAGCTGTGCAGAACTTTCTTCATCTTCAGAGGAGTTGGTAGTTCCTTGGCAAAGGTTCATCATCACAGATCAGGGAGCCATGTGCAGAATCTGTTGCTGACAGGTTTACTGGAAATGAGATAGGGAGTAGGTTCATCTTTTCCTTGGAGCTACTATTGCTTGGGGACACGTCAGTCATCTGGGGCAATTGTACCTGTGGTACCACATTGCACCCTACAGAATGTCATAGAGCTGTAACCTAAAAACGTGCATTTTCCACTATTGCCTCTGTACTATGGACCACCCTTCCATCATTTGCTTCTGATGTATTGTAAAGACTTGACTTTTTGCTCAGGCCTTCCTTGACCCTGTTGTTGTTGTTGTTGTTGTTGTTGTTGTTGTTGTTGTTGTTGTTGTTTACTTGTTTGGATTCCCTGCATTCCTGTTTTTATATGGTTTTTGTACTATGATTTTACTGGTATCATTTTATCTTCCTTTATATTTCAGATTGTTTTTAATGTTATACACCCCTTAGAGGTTTTAGAATATTAAGTGGTGCTTTAAAATTATTGAATAAGTAACTACATTTTGTCAGACCTTTATAGTTGTTAAATTTGTGTTGCTAAAGCTGACCAGTTAATCAACTCAACACTGTGCTTCTAGTTGGTCCCCAGGCATAGGCAGCTAATTTAGAACTTTCTGATATTCTGCACCTGTTGTAAATTGATTCAGGAGGACGTATGTTTCTGGGTCACTTCCTGCTTTCCTCCTTTGAGGTTGCCTCAGCTTCCTCTGCCACCAGATCCCAAACAAGTCACTCTTTGTGCCTGCTGTTCCCTTAAATATCATATCATTCCCCAGAGCCCTCCTCTAACACTTCCAATTAATACAACAGAGACCTGTTTTGATAGCTTTGGTGCAATTTTATTTTCAAACACAGCTTCCATGTACCGTGAAGCCAAAGAGCATTTTATAATAAGGAGAAGGTGGGGGTGGGAAGGAAAGCGGCTGCAACAACAAGAAGTTGAGGATTTTTTTCATATGGCTTTAGAAACTAATCAGGTTATTGCACAGAAGAGACATGAAGCAGGCAAATCTTGAATATGATACGATTTATATCAGCAATAAGATTGCATACTGAGACGAGAAAAGGGCCTTGTGAATCCATAAAAATGGAATATTCCTTTTTGGGGTTATAGCTAGCTCTGCTCTTTTCCAGGAAACTCCATTCCATCCCCCATATCCAGTTTTCCATCTTTGGCTCCAACAGCGATTCAGCATTCACTGTCCACTGAACATGCCGGGTCATCATTGGGTATTAGATTTTTTTTAAAAAAAAAAAACACCAAATAAGATTTTTGAGATCTCTGCAAAACTTGAGGTTCCCCCAAGTTTGCTGATATCTATCTCCCTCTTGCATGGATGGCAGTTATTTTACCTACGTAAGGATCCATACTCACCCCTAAACTTTGCAAATAAAGGGAATTGTTGTAATCTGCACTTCTCTGAGCAGTAGGAAGTTCTAAAGATTCAGAGGGTCAGTTTCCTAATGGAGAGATGAGTACTAGAAACCTGAATTGTTTTCGTAATAACTAGCTGCTGCTTTGTGGAGAAGGGAGAAGGATGCTTTTTCAGGACTAGCTGTGCGTTCTGAAAAACACGTGTTTTTCCATGTTGCTGCCCTGCCACTCTGCTGATCAGCCTGCAATGTTAGAAACCTACAGTTTGAGCAAGTGGGAAGCAAGCAGAGACACAAGACACTGTGGTCGTCTAAAGCAGCACCAGTCTTTCCAAAACAATCTTCATAGCACCTCAGTACTGTTTCTTGCCAGCTAGCAATAAAGTTCAAACTCTACCCACCCAAAAAAATAAATAAAACCTATTGCAGACTGGAATATCGTTTTTCATTTTGAGGCCATCGTAATATTTGTGGACGTTAAGTATTTGTGGGCACATGGCTACACAAATAGTTGTGGGCTAGTTAGTAAGTTTGTGGGCAGCTATTTGTAAGACAGTCTTGTCTTGGGGTTTTTTAAATATTCCTGTAAAGAGCACTAGATTGGGGTATATATGTTGTGTGACTTAGAGGCGGCCGAGTCGACACTGCCCTTATTGGGGAAATGCCCTTGTTTCCAAGATTCTGACTTTTAGATACCTGCCACTAATGACTTGGCTGCGCAGAGAACGCTCATCCGCCAAGTGCTAAAAGCACAGAAGCCAAACTGATCTCATTATGTGTCTCCATGCAAAGCTGGGCCTCCAGGTTTCTGCAAGCCTGTGGCTGCGTAAGCCATACAAAACCAGCGTGTGGTCAGAGGCAGTGATATTTGGGAAATGCATTGGGGGTACGGACATCTTCTGCTGGAGCAGCTGTATGGAGAATTGCAAATCATGAACAATTACGCCTAACTGCATGGGCTTTGGGCTATGAAAGCTGACACAAAGGCCTTGAATTAAATAGACTGGAAGAGAAACAAAAACCTGATTTAGGCAGCCTGCCTTTTGCACGGCTGGCTGAAGGCTGGGCTACCAGTCTCCTAATCCTTGTTTGCAAAGAGCAGTTGGTTTGTGGTCAGCCTCTCATTTATTTTCACTTTCAAATTATTCCATTACATCATCACATGGTGCCAAAGTATTAAGAGAGGAAGGTGTCCTGAGCCCAGGGGGTGGCAAGGATGCTGGTATTTATTTGATTTATGTATATACTATCAACTCATATAATTCCACTCTACCTAAGGTATTTTTCTTTAAGTTCATTGAGTCTGTTCTGAGTAGGACTAGGACTGGATACGTTCCAAAATATTGGGATGTCAGAATGAATTCCCACCCAAGCCCACCCTAAAAAAATTGGCAGCAGAAAACAGGGCCCAGCTGTGAATGCTGAGCCAGCCAAGACTGGGATGTGATTTCTCTGTCTGCCTGGGGCTTAAAGAGGCAGGGAGACAATTTCCGAGACTGGTTGCTCCCCACACCCTTCCCCAAGAATATTTTGTGGCAGGGATGAGGGCCCTGCAGAGGTTTTGGTTGCACTGTGGCCTCCCATCACCTGTGACTAAAGGTGATGGAGGTTGACATTCACTTTTTAATGTAAACATACTTTGCTCATACTTCCTGTTGTTGTTTAGTCATTCAGTAGTGTCCGACTCTTCATGACCCCATGGACCAGAGCACACCATGCACGCCTATCCTTCACTGCCTCCCGCAGTTTGGCCAAACTCATGCTAGTCGCTTCCTAGGAAAGTGCAAATTTAGAAAGATAGCTTAGATTCATTTCACACATTATCTTTCCAAATTTGCACTTTTTTGAATTTCACAACGCCCAAGCTTAGAGACACAATTCAAATTAGCATAGGTTTGCTTGAGTCCTGCACCGTTTTCCCATTGACTGATAAAAGGAAAGGCAAAGCCTGGTTTTTGCTCCTGAGTCGTATGGAAAGACAGCAAAACAAAACTCTCAACCAAGCAATGAGTCTTGCAAAGATCTGAGCCCTTGTTAATGTACATATTTCACTGCTTGATCAACCTGCCCCTACCCCCTTTTTTCCCTTCCTCTCTTTTCCCCCCAGATGAAAAGGGCATCCAGCCTTGCAGAAAGGAGGAACTTCATTGCCTGCTGAACTGCCTGCGTTGCCACTTCAAGAAGAACTGTGGCAAAGACTATGGGTCCATCAAGATCACCTGTTCAAGTGAGTAATCCTTCAGGATATCCTTCAGTGGGATCAGTTATATTCATACTGACCAGGCCAGAGACCATAGATGGGTCTGGGTGGTTTGGTTGGTACCTCTATAGCTTATTATTATTATTATTATTATTATTATTATTATTATTATTCCCTGCCCACCTGGCTAGGTTTCCACAGCCACTCTGGGCAGCTTACAGCATATATCAGGGATGACCAACAAGTTGATCGCAATCTACCGGTCGATCCTGGCATTCCTGGTTAATTGCATGATCCTGTTTGTTTGATTGACACCCCCCCTCCCCCGCAAAAAAGCAGCTCAACAACTTTGTTGAAGCCTCCCCAGAAGAAGCTGAACAACTGTGGGTGTTCCTCCCCCCAAAAAAGTTCAACAACTTTGGTCAATCCAATGGGTAGATCACTGCCAGTGTTTTTATAGTGGGAGTAGATCGCAGTCTCTTGGGAGTTGGACATCCGTGGCACATATAAAAACACAGTAAAACAGCAGACATTATTGCCAGGTATGCATGTCTATGGTGGTTGGACTACCCTTTGAACACTGTGAAAGTGTTAGGAAAGATATTGAGAAGAATCATGGCACAGCCCCCCTTGGACCATACAGCTTCAAATTGCTAGGGTTGCTTGTCAATAATACCCTCCACTAGGAAAGTTAGCACATTAGAGAGAACTCTTTCTAGGCTAGCCTAACCTTCCCCATAATCTGTTAACTGCAGCTGCCCCTGAGCAGGGAGTTCATGAGACAAGGGAGCATTTAATTATGTGACCTCACCACTTTCAACACTCTGAAGCCATGCACCCAAATATGGCTGTACCGTGTGCTTCTTCTGAAGTTGTAGATCATCTCCCCACCCCCACCCCAAAAAAGCAGTTAAACAGTGGATTTGATCCACTAAGGGGGGAATCCAACATAAAATTTCAAGTTAACCAGCTGTGGGCATGCTGAAGCACATTGTTCATGTGTTTCTGGGCACAATTCAAAGTGCTGGTGCTGACCTTTAAACCCCTAAATGGCCTTGGCCCAGTATTTCCAAAGGAGTGTTTCCACCCTCATCATACAGCCCAGACACTGAGGTCCTCCTCTGAGGGTCTTCTGCTGGTTCCCTCACTGCGAGAAGCAAAGTTACAGGGAACGAGGCAGAGGGCCTTCTCGGTTGTGATGCCCTCCCTGTGGAACATCCTTCCTTCAGATGTCAAGGAGATAAAGAACTACATAACTTTTAGAAGGCATCTGAAGGCAGCCCTGTATTGGGAAGTTTTTAATGTTTGATGTAAAATAATAATAATAATTTTTTAAAATAATAATAATTTTATTATTATTATTTTATTAAATGTGTTATTGGGGGTGTTATTGGGTTATTGTTTTTATTTTATTTTTATATAATGTGATCTTTTCTGTGAACTGCCCTGAGACCTCCAGGTATAGGGTGGTATATAAATTCAATAAATAAATAAAAATAAATAAAATAAATGTGTGGTGACATTTTGCTGCGTGCCATCTCTTACTCCACTGCTGGTGTGGCTGGACACAACACTTTTTAAAAACCTATTGTTTTGTGCAAATCTGGCATATCAGACAGCTTGGCCACCAGCAGAGGTGAACAAACACCTGCATTCATGCCCACAGTGGACCTCAGATTTCCTGAACTAAGGGAATGTGGGTAAATACTAATTGAGGGGAAAGGACAACAACACACAGTGTAAATACATCCCAATGGATGGGAAAGTGTGAGTTCAATTGCCCCGATTTGGACAGGGATAGTAACTTCTAGGTTAGATTACTGTAATGTGGTCTACTTGTGGCTGCCTTTGCAGATGCATTGGATACTGCAGCTGGTGCAGAATACAGTGGCCAGGTTGCTCACCTGGGCAAGACAGTCTGAGCACATAACACTGACCCTGACCTGACTGACTTCACTGGCTTCCAGTCAGTTTCTAGAATCAATTCAATGTGCTGGTTTTGAACTACAAAGTCTTCTGCAGATCAGGATCCCAATAGGATCACCTGTGAACTGACCTGGATCCCTGCAATAGTTATCTGAAGCCCCCACAGGAGGTCTGGAGGGAGGCAACACAAAAACGGCTTTTCTGTAGTGGCTCCCCACTTGTGAAATGCTTTCCCCGGGGAAGCTGGCCTGGCGTTTTTGTTAACATATTGTTAGACACTAGGCAAAACGTTACCAGTAATTTTTTTTTTATCAGGCCATTGACTTTTAATTATCTATGGCCCTTTTGCTTGGGTGGGATGTTTTAATCTAGTTTTTAACAAATAAAATTGTCTTTAAGATTGTTCTTTTTGTGCATCTGTGTATGGGTTTGTTTTTTGCTTGAAATATCCCTACGGTTGATAGGAAGACAGAATTCAGTATGGAGTGTGCATGGCTTCAGCAAGACCACAGGTGTCAGCTGAATCCTCCATGTGCTACTCACAAGTAAACTCTTTACTGCATAATGAGTCAGGCACTTTTGTAAAAGGATCAATTAATGGTATCTGCAACCAGCTGGCAATTTTAGAGAGCACAACATTGACTGACTGGGATTCCGCTCACATCCGTAAAAGCACATTGCATGCCAATTCCTTCCCCATTGTATTACTCCTCCCCACTCCATCCTTCCTAATTCTAACATTTGTTCTGTGCACTTAAGAAAAGAGCACACTTAAGGGCGAAACTGCACGAGATGTTTAATGTGTCTCTGCAATTATCATGCACACAGGATGGGGATGTAATGTAAATTGCTTCAAATGGGAGGCAGCTGATAATTATTGGGATCTCTACAGGGGATGGGCAATGTAATCTTCTCCAGCAGCCAGTTTAAGGAAACCCCTCATCTGATGCTGATATTTGCATTGGGAGGAAGTCCTTCATTGGCCATTTCTGGAGCTAACAATGCCAACTAACAAAGCTGGGCTTTCAGGAAGAGATTTCCTGGTTATGTGAGCTATCCTTTCAGGAGTTATATCAGCAGGTCTTAGACCCGAAGGTTTCCTCGATGGGTGGATGGCCAAACTCTGCTCACGTATTCTAACACTTGGGCACATCCCATTCTATCTCCCTCACTTCCTTGTGTTAGAGCCAACCTACAGGTTCATGGAAAGCATAATGCAGTCCTGGAACTATAATGCTTTCAGAAGTTAGGGATGGCATGTTTAAATAATGGCATACTTTCATTTACCTGGTTTGCAAAGTATTTTGCTAGTGTAGTGTAGTGCTTAGGAACATAGGAAGCTGCGTTACACTGAGTGAGACCATTTGTCCACCTAGCTCCATATTGTCTGCCCTGACTGGCAGTGGCTCTCCAGGATTTTAGATAGGGTTCTTTCCCAGCCATACCTGGAGATGCAAGGGATTGAACCTTCTGTATACAATGCAGATGCTCCACCCATGAGCTATGGCCATTCCCCATATAGCACTTTGGAGTGGAGACTTGAGTTCAAATCCTCACGTAGACTTGGAGCTGATTGAATGAGCTTGGACTCATTACTTTCTCTCAGCCTAGACTCCCTTACAGGGGTGCTCAAGGCTTAAGGTCCAACCCTTGTTGGCCCTGTTTTCAGATATTCAAGTTGGTTAGTACCAGGGACAGAGTCTTTTTTGTGCTGGCCCTGTGATTCTGGAACTCTCCCAGAGAAGTCCTCCCATTTTTAGACTGGTGCTGAAAACATGTCTTCTTTTAAACTCTGGGAGGCATTTTATAATTGTCTTGTGCTGTTTTAAATGGATTTTGCTAACTTTTGTATTGCTATACTTTATATTTCTTTATCTGTAATAAGTGTGTTTTATTATATTTTATTTCTTTGTAAGTACAGTGGTACCTCGGGTTACAAACACTTCGGGTTACAGACTCTGCTAACCCAGAAGTAGTACCCTGGGTTAAGAACTTTACCTCAGGATGAGAACAGAAATTGTGCGGCCGTGGCATGGCGGCAGCGGGAGGCCCCATTAACTAAAGTGGTACCTCAGGTTAAGAACAGTTTCGGGTTAAGAACAGACCTCCGGAACAAATTAAGTACGTAACCAGAGGTGCCACTGTAATTTTGAAGCAAATATTCTGAAATAAAGAACCTTGAACTATTTGCACAACATTTAAGAAATTACGGAATTCATTATCACAAGATGTGATGAAGGGCAGTAGTTTACAGGACTTCTTAAAATCATGGAAGGTTTTTTCAGGGAAAGGTAATGGCTCAGAGAAAGAGCGGTTGCTTTGTATGCCGCACAGCTCAGTTTATCAGGAACTGTCCAGTAAGTCAAAATTCAGGAGATTTAGAACAGCAGGGGTGCTGTCCAAGAGGGAACAGAGGCAAGAAGAGATGTTGCTTCTGCGCTGGTTTGTCTTTATTTGAGCAGCTTAATGATTGGTGTGGCTGCCCCACCACTTCTTGGCTTGTAATCAGGGCTCTTATGCAGAGCAGAGGAACCAGAGACCAAATTGCAAACATGCGCTGGATTATGGAGAAAGCTAGAGAGTTCCAGAAAAACATCTACTTCTGCTTCATTGACTACGCAAAAGCATTTGACTGTGTCGACCACAGCAAACTATGGAAAGTTCTTAAAGAAATGGGAGTGCCTGATCACCTCATCCGTCTCCTGAGAAATCTGTATGTGGGACAAGAAGCTACAGTTAGAACTGGATATGGAATAACTGATTGGTTCAAAATTGGGAAAGGAGTACGACAAGGCTGTATATTGTCTCCCGGCTTATTTAACTTATATGCAGAATTCATCATGCGAAAGGCTGGGCTGGATGAATCCCAAACCGGAATTAAGATTGCCGGAAAAAATATCAACAACCTCAGATATGCTGATGATACAACCTTGATGGCAGAAAGTGAGGAGGAATTGAAGAACCTTTTAATGAGGGTAAAAGAGGAGAGCGCAAAATATGGTCTGAAGCTCAACATCAAAAAAACTAAGATCATGGCCACTGGTCCCATCACCTCCTGGCAAATAGAAGGGGAAGAAATGGAGGCAGTAAGAGATTTCACTTTCTTGGGTTCCATGATCACTGCAGATGGTGACAGCAGTCACGAAATTAGAAGACGCCTGCTTCTTGGGAGAAAAGCAATGACAAACCTAGACAGCATCTTAAAAAGCAAAGACATCACCTTGCCAACAAAGGTCCGTATAGTTAAAGCTATGGTTTTCCCAGTAGTAATGTACGGAAGTGAGAGCTGGACCATCAAGAAGGCTGATCGCCGAAGAATTGATGCTTTTGAATTATGGTGCTGGAGGAGACTCTTGAGAGTCCCATGGACTGCAAGAAGATCAAACCTATCCATTCTCAAGGAAATCGGCCCTGAGTGCTCACTAGAAGGACAGATCCTGAAGTTGAGGCTCCAGTACTTTGGCCACCTCATGAGAAGAGAAGACTCCCTGGAAAAGACCCTGATGTTGGGAAAGATGGAGGGCACAAGGAGAAGGGGACGACAAAGGATGAGATGGTTGGACAGTATTCTCGAAGCTACTAACATGAGTTTGGCCAAACTGCGGGAGGCAGTGAAGGATAGGCGTGCCTGGCGTGCTCTGGTCCATGGGGTCACGAAGAGTCGGACACGACTGAACGACTGAACAACAACATGCAGAGCACTTGAGGAATCAAGCATCCTACTCACAAGAAGAGTTCAGGGTGTGTCCTGCTGCTGCTAATGGACCTTGTACCTCCATACAGACATGCCACTGTGTCTGTGCTTGAGGTGTTAATGAGGAAGTAAAATCAGACAGGGTGCATTGGTTCCTCCTGACCTGCAGCTGCTTTGATGTTATCTTCAGAGGTGAGTTATTAATCTCCACTGACTCCTGTGGAATCCCATCAGGGCTGGATCTTCCTCTTTTGCTGAGGTCTCACATGCTTCAAGGCTGGTCCTGCCAGGGGACATGGTAGGACATGACCGGTTGCTAAACAGAACCTCTGCGTATGGGGGCTTTACATAGCTGAATACCACCTTCTGGGAAGTGGGCCATGGAAGTGATGACCCCACTTCCACAGCCCACTTATGAGCTCTCAAGCATCTTCTGGTTGGCTGCTGAACTGAATGCTAGCCTACAGTGGCGGCCAACCTTTTTTCTATAAAGAACCACATTTCCTCAGGGGTAAGCTGTCAGTCTGCATGCTGACTGTGGGTGGGGCCAAAGTCAGGGGTGAATGGGGCTACTCCCTTTTTCTTTTTCTGCTCCCCATCTCTGTCTCCCTCTTCCTCCCCACTGAGCAACCCGCTGCAAGAGGGACAGGTTGTTCTTGCTGGATGACTGGTCTCTTGCAGGGGGCTTTTGTAATTAGGTCCTGGAGTTGCTGATTGCACACACCTGTTATACTAGACAAACCTTGGTCTGATCCAGCAAAGCAATTCACACTTCCTTCCTACACACGCATGTCTTCTCAGAAGCATGATTCACTTTGAATTTGCTAAGCCAACCTGGCATATTGCTCTGTGGATACTTTCTGTATAGGCTGGAGGACAAGTCATGCTTTCAAATGCCTTCACTTTAATATAAGCATGTCTACCGTGTCTGCCTTTGCCTCTCTCTGAGAATGCATTCATACATGGATGACTCAAAGAATGAATAGGTTTTCCCAACATGCCAAGACATCTGGGAGACATTGGGTGGGTGGGTGTCCATGGGAGAAAGAGACATTGCCAGGAGAAGGATGTTGGCAGTGCATCACCACAGCTGAGATCAGAAGCAATTTCCAAATTACCCCCGGTCTGCTGAATCATTAACGCCTTAACCTAATATCCTGTATTCATTTATTTAATGGCCAGATGAAAGGAAGTGATGGAGAGCATTTTGTTCTGGCTTTTCAAGGAAGCCAGATGACCACAGTGTCTGCCGAGGAAGAAGTCAGTTGCTTCAATAGGAGCGGTTCAGGAAGGCGAAATTGGCAAGGTGATTCATTAGATGCAAATGGAATGCTGACAGCAAGTTTAAGAAATGACGATGCTGCTGATGATAATGATGAAGCAGTGCTACTCTCCAAACAAAGTCTTAGGAACAGTGGTTCCACCATCTGCGTAGGAAAACCTTGATTCCCCTCTCCTCCTGCCAGTTGCCCAGGGTTGTAGTCACTGTTGGTTCTACTCTCAGTAGACTCTTAAAATTAATAGCCATGGTTAACTTAGTTCCATTGTTTTCAATGGGTGTCTTCTGAACAGAACTTAATTGGGTACAGCCAAGTGTCTTGCTACCAGTGGACCCAACTTTGGGAGGAGAACGGTTAAGTGGTAGTTTATCTTCTATTGACTTCTTAGAGCAGCCTTCCCCAATCTGTACCCCTTTAGACTACAACTCCCATCAGCACCTGTCAGTGCAACCTCACTCCCTATGGTTTTGAAAGCAAAATTTGACTGTCCCATCGGAAGGTCGGTGCTTCGAATACGTGCAACAGCGTGAGCTCCTGTTGCTGTCCCAGCTTCTGCCAACCTAGCAGTTCGAAAGCATGCCAGTGCAGGTAGATAAACAGGTACTGCTGTGGTGGGAAGGTAAACGGTGTTTTCATACCCTCTGGCACTCATCATGGTGTTCCGTTGTGCCAGAAGTGGTTTAGTCATACTGGCTGCAATACCCGGGAAGCTGTCTGTGGACAAACACCGGCTCCCTTCGCCTGAAGTGAGATGAGCGCCACACCTCATCTTTGACTGGACTTAGCTATCCAGGGGTCCTTTACCTTTTACCTCACTACTATTAGTAGTAGTAGTAGTAGTAGTAGTAGTAAACAACTTTTATTTGTATCCCGCCCTCCCCAGCTGAGACTGGGCTCAGGGAAGCTAACATCAAATATAAACATTGATATAAAATCAAACAATAATTAAATCACCTCTTAAAAACAAGTCAGGATAAAATTAAAATCTGAATTAGATGGCTTTCCGCAGGATTTGGGTTGGGAACAGTAAATGCTCATCAGACCCAACTGTGTACACTGATCTTATATGGGCCTGTGAGAATGCTGGGAGGCCTCTTTCGTACTAGTTCTTATACAAAATGGGAAGCGGAGTCAGGCTGAGCCCTGACCAAAGGCCTGGCAGAACAACTCTGTCTTACAGGTCCTACGGAAAGATGTCAAATCCCGCAGGGCCCTGATCTCTTATGGCAGAGCGTTCCACCAGGCCAGCCTAATCTCCCTGAGGCCCAGGATCTCCAGGATGTTATTATTTGCAGACCGTGATGCAGTGGCGTAGCAAGGGAGGGGCGTAGGGGGCGCTCCGCTCCGGGTTCCAGGGGAGGAGGGTGACACTTGGTGGCCCCTCCTGCCACTCCCCACCGCCCGGCACCCCATCCGTAAAGCAGCACGGACGGGGCAGCCCACAAGCCGCCGCCCGCCCGGCGCCCTCCCCCCCCCCCCCGGTCATCGTGGGAGCAGCACGGAGGCTTCCTCCACCACTGCCGTGATGTCCTCCATGGGGCGTACCAGGAGAGGCGGTCTCGTAGGTACGAGGGTCCTAGACTGTATAGGGCTTTAAAGGTTAAAACCAGCACCTTAAACCTGATCCTGTACTCCACTGGGAGCCAGTGCAGCTGATATAGCACTGGATGAATGTGATCCTGCGGCGAAGACCCCGTAAGGAGTCTCGCCGCGGCATTCTGCACCCGCTGGAGTTCCTGGGTCAGCTTCAAGGGCAGCCCCGTGTAGAGCGAGTTACAATAATCAAGCCTGGAGGTGACCGTTGCATGGATCAGGGAGATAGATTTTATAGTAGTATAAAATCAAGGCTTTAAAAAAAAAAGTTGTTCAGATCTGTGTTGTGCCAGGGTTATGTTGAAGGGGAAAATATTTGCTTTGTTTAGCTGATAATTTAGTAGCCTGTCTTTCATTGTACATATTCATGTCTTTATCAACATTGTTTGTCTTAAATCTTATATAACCAGGAAACTGCTGGGGGTGGGGATGTGCAAGTGTCATTTATCAAGAGACAATGAACCTCATTTTATCCACTGTCTCATGTAAACTTTTGTGCAAGAACTGCATGCCCACAGGGAAAGTGAGAGATTTTGTATAATGAGGCACAATTCTTCACTGGTTCTGGATTTTTGACATTTTGAGCTGAAGTGAAGATAGATTATACAGTGGTACCTCTCGTTATGAACTTAATTCGTTCTGAAGGTTCGTTCTTAACCTAAAACCGTTCCTAACCTGAGGTACCACTTTAGCTAATGGGGCCTCCCGCTGCCGCCGCACGATTTCTGTTCTCATCCTGAGGTAAAGTTCTTAACCCAAGATTCTACTTCCGGGTTAGCGGAGTCTGTAACCCAAAGTGTTTGTAACCTGAGGTGTTTGTAACCTGAGGTACCACTGTACATGGTAAGATCTGTTGTTGTAATCAGATGCAGAATCTGAAGGCCTTAGTTCATTCCCGTTGTTCCAGTTGGTTCATTCTAGTGGTTCCCGCCATACAGGTGAAGAATGGGAGGGGGCACACCTGCTAATTATGTCATCAGTGTCCCCTAACATTCAACAGGATGTTTGAAATGGTTTCCCTATTTGCCTACAGGTGTATTGCATAGGCCTACTAAAAATATTACAGATTCGTGATTTTCTGCTCTACCATATTGAGGTTTTGCCTCTTCTTCTACTTCCTCTGGTGTTTGGTGCCACCAGGGCCAGCCCTATCACTAGGCAGAATGAGGCACCTTCCTCAGGCAGCAGATACTGAGGGGCAGGAAGAACAGAGCAATAGGATGTGCTGTATTGAAGAACAGAGCTATATGTGCTGTGCAGCCTGCCCCACATTCCCTAAACCAGGAGTAGGGAATCTTCTTCAGCCCAAGAGCCACCTTCCCTTCTGGGCAAATTTCAGGGGCCACATGCCAGGGAGAGGGGGCAGGGCCAGAGGCAAGATTGGCTAGAGCAGTAATTGTGGCTTTTGAATAGTCACTACCCTCCATCTGGGCAGGCAAGAAGCATTATCAGTCCAAAGACACATTCCAGACAAGCAAAAACATTCATGGAGGGTGCAATGCAGGGCTGGTGAGGGGTGTGGCTCAAACGGCCTGAGGTGAGAGGTCTGGAGGGTCACATTTGACACCCAGGCCTCAGCTTCCCCATCTCTGCCCCTATACTTGCCAGCAACAGACAAGAATGTCAGCCCCTTACCAGAGCTGAAATAAGATTTAACTGCCATTCCTGTCTTTGCCTCAGGCAGCAAACTGTCTTGTGCTGACCCTGGGTGCTTCCTTTCCACCACCAATTCCCTTTCTGAACAACTAGGGGACCCTGCTTCCCCTGTTTGCCCTCAGCCTTACTTAGACGTTGCTCCTGCCTTGCCCTGCCCTCCATGAGCCAAGAGTCACCTGTCTTGCCAACCAGCTTTTATTCAGAGATTTTCAGTGGTTTGGTAAACTCCTATGGGAGACTCCATGTGAGAAGGGGTAATCTGAGAAAACTCCTTGCTGTACTTTGAGGGAAGGAAAAAGATGTATCTTGTCAAAAAAGACAGCGTGCATTAAATTCAATATATTCTGGGGGTCACTCCAGTTGAAAAATTCTCTGCCCTTTTGCTTCCTTGCCCTTTTGGTGCTGCTCCGCTTTCCCTTTCATTTATAACTTAGCTTAAAAAAGAAACATGAAGAAAAGAAAAGAGATCTTTTGTAAGATCTCTTATTGTAATTGTTGGGGGAATCAAAAGTTTGCAAATGTACAACATCATATTGTGGGGGTGGGATAAGCCTAGTAAGGAACAAGCATGCTCATAACATCTTGCTGTAGAACCCATTTGTTCATCTATTTTTTAAATTTGATTTTCTTCACCTGCACTGAATTCATTGTGCTGCATCCGTAGCCCAGAGTGAGTAGTTCAAGGTCATCCATTAAGCCTCACAGCTGAACAGGGACCTGAACATAATTCTCCCCACTGCACGTCCTTGCAATCTATCCACTTTAACAGGGGTAACCAATGTCACGCTCTCCATGCATTTTGGACTACAACTCCCATCATCCCTGATTATTGGCCATGCTGGCTAGGAATGATGGGAGATGTAGTCCATAACATCTGAAGCACACCATCTTAGAAACCCCTGCACTGCACCCTGGCAGGGGACAAGAAAAAAGAAGCAATGGCTCAGAAATTCTTCTGGCTCTTCATATGAATTCTGGTTGGTTGCTTCCTAGATTGCCAGAAGCTACCTGTATTAATTTTCCACGGTAACAAGATTCCCACTTGCTTGTCTCAGTCTATGTACAGAGAAGCTCAACAGTAGCATTTCCTAGAATGGCCCTTGAGTCACTGTTAATTAGAAGTGAACATTTTATCCCAGCCATCTTCAAGTTGATCACTCTTATCTTTTCATTAAGCATTTGATTACAAAGTGGAGACTGAAATTGCAGCTGAGCAGAGAACATATTGATGTGTAGCAGATGCGAAGGTGAATTTCAAGAGGACCCCCGGGTGCTAAACAGAACAAGCATAAATGAACAATGCAGCCAATAACCCTGACAAAAACAAATAGGAAGGGCCCAGATTTGTCAAGTGGCATCAGCTCGCATAGCATATGATCGCGCCTGTGAAGTTGGGATTGCCATTATTTAGTCGTCAATCGGTGTCACAATTCCCTGCATGGGAATTCATGTGCAGAAGCTGAGAATGTGGCTATGGAGGTAGAACTTATCCTGAAAAATAGGAAGTTGTTGTGAACATATCTGAAAAGATGATACACAGGATTGACTGCATGATCCTCCAGTGTGGCTTGTAATAATTTTTGCCCTTCCCAGTGTGCTTTTGTTGTTTGTCACATATACAGTAGCCACTTTATATGTGGCATTAGCTTCCCTTATAATAGAAAATGTGATCGTCTCATGCAGGGGTTGGCAAAGTTTTTCTGGCTTGGGCTGGTTCATGGTCCTGCCAGAGTGCACGTGTGTGCACACATGCGCAAACACTATTTCCGGCGCTCCTGGCACAGAGGAGGTGTGCACAGCTTCCTGCAGCCAATGGAAACTGGCCAGTGTCGCGGAATGCGGTCCCTGCTCTGCTCCACTCCAGTTTAATGTGGCGTACAGGAGCCAACCGAGCAGGCGGCAGGGGTCCCCTAGTGGGCGGCGGGGGTCCATGGGTCGGTTAAACGACCCCCCATGGGCTGCTTGTGGCCCATGGTCCTTAGATTGCCGACCCCTGTTCTCATGCCTAACAACAGAGCAGTTCATTGACGCCCAATCCATTTCTGAACCCAACTCAATGTGTTGGTTTTGACTAATAAGATAAGATAAAGATTTCTTTATTGTCATTGTACAAGTACAAGTACAACGTTGTACAAGTGCAACGAAATTGAATGCCATCCCATAAAAACAAGACAAAAAACATTTTCAGCCACACATGCACATACATACACACCCATCACAACTCTCCATGGTCATATTATCTGGTTACAACATTTAAGATGGTTGTAGCTCTGGGGTAGAAACTAATTTTTAATCTATTTGTTCTTGCATTAGTGGTTCTATATCTCTTGCCCGAAAGCAGTGGTGCAAAAAGACTGCATCCCGGATGAGATGTATCCTGTAAAATACATACAGCCCTGCGTGACTTGGGACCCCCAGATAGCCTCTTCCTATATGTATCTTGGCTACCCCCTAAATCAATAATAGAAGCCCTCCTTCAAGTGCCCCTCACTCTGTCAGGTAGCTACAAGGAACAGGACCTTCCTGGTTGTGGCTTCTCAACTATGGAATGCGCTCTCTCAGGACCTTCTTGCATCTACATTAATATATTTTTGGCACCAGACAACAACTTTTTGTTGTTGTCCACCCAGTCTTTATAGGATGAACATATTGCTTTAGGGTGAACATACTGTTTCAGTTTTGTGGTGTTTCTAGTTCAGTATTGAAATAATTTTATTCCCTGTCAGTTGAATTCCTTTGTGAGACCACTCTCATGTTTTTATGACAGCTAATGTGTTTTATAAGGACCCAGGTGGCGCTGTGGGTTAAACCACAGAGTCTAGGGCTTGCCGATCAGAAGGTCGGCGGTTCGAATCCCTGCGACGGGGTGAGCTCCCGTTGCTCGGTCCCTGCTCCTGCCCACCTAGCAATTCGAAAGTACGTCAAAGTGCAAGTAGATAAATAGGGACCGCTCCAGCGGGAAGGTAAACGGCGTTTCCGTGCGCTGCTCTGGTTAGCCAGAAGCGGCTTTGTCATGCTGGCCACATGACCCGGAAGCTGTCTGCGGACAAACGCCGGCTCCCGCGGCCTATAGAGCGAGATGAGCACCGCAACCCCAGAGTCGGACACGACTGGACCTGATGGTCAGGGGTCCCTTTACCTTTACCTTTAATGTGTTTTATAATTGTGTTGCGGTGCTTCAGGTATTGGTTTTAGTGCACAGTGGGTTGTACAGTTTTCATCTGCCTGTTGTTCAGAGAACATGGTTGAAGCCTTCCCCAACCTTGTGCCCTCCAAATGTTCTGGACCACAACTCCTATCAGCAAAAAGAACTGTTCTGGCAGCCAGTTACTCTCCTTCTGTGTATCGTCAGGCTGTGGGAAAGAAAGTGTGATGTGGGGGTCACAGTGCAGTGTGGTCCAACCGGCCCTGCCCACTGGCATGCTCCCCAAGGTCTGCATTCTACAAATGTTGGATGCAGTTCTGTGTGCATCCAGATGTTTGTGGGTAGAGTTTGTCCACCTGAGGAGGGACTCGAATTGGGCAGAGTTCTTGCTTGCATTGTGGAACAGCCATATGTGCATAGAATTCCTTCAAACCATCCTTTAAACATCCAGGTGATAGGAGAACATTGTGATCTGTGCTAGAGTCCCCCAGAAGCCCGTTCCACATGTTAATTCAGCTTGTGGAGGGGTTCATGTGGAAATCCCCTCTTTGACCTCTCTCTCTCTCTCTCTGAGGGTGCAATTATTTTCTTTGGAATTTAGGGGTGAGCATGGCCAAGAGATATCTTTGTATCGCCTCCTCTCCACATTGTTTTGTTTAAAATCCAGTTTGAAGTAGCATTCTGAAGAGCTTGAAAACTGGCATTGCTGACTCGGGGCACCAGTCACTATCCTCTTTAGCTGCTCAGCCGTTTTGATGGGGTTTGTGCAAGCAAATTCCCCAGTGGTTTGAGCGCAAGAGAAAATGCAAAGTAATTTAGATCACACAAAATGAAGGTTATTCGGGTTATCTGGTGATGAAAATTAATAAATGATGAGGTAAAGCATAAACCTTTTAACCTCTGAAGCTCAGCGAAGGGAGAAATAACTTCAGACTTCTACTTAAACCCTCACAGCGATGTTAGATGGGGTTTTGAAATTTTTATGGAATGTACACCAACCAAAATTGTACTATAAACAGAGACCAAGATAAAGGGTAGAATGCAATAAATAGCACTCTTAGTGAAACTGCTGAAACACTTATCCTTACCTCAACCAGGACATTCATTTTGTTTATTTTAAAGCATTTATAAACCACTTAATGCTAAAAAAATCACATGGTTATAGTCTAAAAAACAAACATTAAAACGAAAACAGAACCCAAAGCCAATCAAAGAACAATATAGAAATGCATAAAAACAAATAAAAGGGATATAATAGAGGACTCAGACACTTGACACAGGATATGAACTTATGAGTTAAGGAATACATGGGCAAAAATTGCATACCAGTATCAGCTTTCTCTCTCTCTCTCTCTCTCTAATTTCATTCATGCAATATTCATCAAAAGTAATCACTTCTTATAAGATTTGAAAAGATGTTATATGCTGTATGGAAAATATGTTAAAATTTAATTAAAATGTATTTTTAAAAAAGTATTCACTTCTTAGCTAAACAAAACAAACACAGTACTACTTCAAGGGGCCAAGAACAACTTAATATGGAAAAATAAAACTCCAGAATATATGCCAAAGCACATCCTGCACCGTAGAGAGATAAGATCAGGCATGTACTTTGGCACAATAATACTACACAACTTTAACTTCTGAAAAATTGGGGAAAGGAATTAGAAAGAACAGCATAGAGATAATTTATTACGGTCGGAGACCAGCATATAAAACACATTTGGAGATACAATCTCAAGTGAAAAACAAACATGTAATACATTGTACAATGGTAAAATTAAAATTTATAAATGCGATAAGCATAAAGCGACATAAAATTTTTAAGATAAGCTACGGCAGAGAACTGCCCCTGGATCGCCTGTGGAGCCGGGTTTGGGGATTTTCTTAACAAACTAGATTGGATCTGGGGATGGTCTGTGTCTGCAGATCTGAACACAGAATCTGGTGACCAACCGGGTCGTCTTCTGATCATTACCTAACAGGAGCAGGTCATATTTTTGCTTTTCCGGGAGGTCAACGAGCCTCACCAGCAAGGGATCAATGGACTCACTACCTGCCTCTTCATAGAAGGGACATCTGAAAAATAAGTGCTCTGGGCTTCCTATTTCCCCTAATGAACAGGCACAGAGTCTCTGAGCGTATGGGACTTTTTTTATAAGCTCCTTCCAGGACCGGTGAGGGCAGAGCCGAGCTTCTAGTGAGTGTAAATGCCCTTCTTGCATTTTTGGATACAAGAAAGAAGAGATATGCTGCCAGAGCGGCTATATATCTGTCAATTTCTCCAATTTTATAGTCGGGGCACCTTGAGCAGTCCTGTTGTCTCTCGATGTGTATGATTCTTTGTCTAACCGTAGTTTTTGCTTGACCCAACCCCAGACTTAGAAGGGCTTGGGGAGCAAAACCCAGTTTCTGGAGGGTATTCAGGACTGTTGTCTGCCAGCCTGACTGGAACTGGTCACAGAGGATCAGTGGGGCTATTTTTCGAGGGAGCAGGTTCAATGTCAGCCATTTGTATAGAACAGCATATCAAAAACATGAGCATCCCTAACAAGGGCTTCTTGTAGGTTTGTGGTCAAGCAGTTTGTTCAGGCTTGTTGGTTTGCCACTGAGGAAGGCTATTTGGTGGAAATGCATCTGGCTATGGAAGACTGACTGTAGCAGATACCTGTCTAGTGCTAAATGTGTATGTTATTCCACCTAGGGTGTACGGATTGGTCTGAAAACAGTAAAGCATGTTTTGTATGCACATCTAATAATATATTTACATTCATCCGTTGGCTGTTGTGTATTGTGAATGGTGATGTAACCATTGGCTGCTGTTGGCTTATGTCACTCTTTCTGGCTTGTATCTTCCTACCCATAATACTATTCCATTTCTACACCAACCTGCTATTTCTTAATCATCTCAAAACGTTTAAATGCAGATTTTAAAGGTGTTTAAACATTTATCCTAAGAACATAAGAGGAGCATGCTGGATCAGACCAGTGGGATCTTGTCCAGAATCCTGTTTTCACAGTGGCCAACCAGATGCCTCTGGGAAACCCACAAGGGAGATTTGAGAACAGGCGGCCTCTCCCCTTCTGTGGTTTCCAGCAGTTGGTATTCAGAAGCATTTCTGCATCATCCAAGTGCACATTCAGAGAAGTGCAAAATCCAGTGGACAGCTGAATTCTGATCTGCACATTAGTCCAGAAATTACAGATCAGACCATTACATTTAGGAGTTCACGTATATCAAATTTATGAAGCATTTCTCCTCCCAGCGGCCTTCTGATTTGGTGGCAGGTGCTATTGAACACAAATTCTTCCTGCACATCCTTAGAGTAATTCATTTGAAGACTAAGTGCCACCCACACTGTTGGAGGTCAAGATTGTTAAATGCAATCCCCAGGATTACAAGCAACTGAATACCATCTTCTAAAGAACTATTGTGGGAGAGGGGGGTCTATTACCTGCACATCTTCCTTGAGGGCTTCCCAGAGGCCTCTGGTTGGCCATTGATCCTACAAGGAGGAAGTTGAATCTTCAGTTATGGATCAGAGAGAAAACCTCCTGCTGGTTTCCCCCTTTACAGAGCAGATCTTGTTTCAACATGTAGGTTGTGGCAGCAACGTTACTGGTAACAATAGGTGCATCTTGGTGTATAGATGATTAATCAAAGTTGTAATGAAAGCTGGTGACAATCTGCTTTCCACATTAATGTTGGCTTGGTAACGCATCACAGTAACAGCCTGTGATAAGATGTGTTTGTGTGTATTTATATATATGTGAAACAAGTAGAGCAGATTTGTTAGAATGGTTGACTTGCTTATTTTTGGCGCTCACATATTTTTAGAACAAAACGAGTCAAAGTCGGAGTGGGGGGGACACAACGGTGTGCCACTGCACTGAGTCAGGATGACATTTTGCACATCACAGACACTACCCAGTTTCAACATTGGTAAAAAAATATTTAAAGAAACTGTCATGTCAGCACTAGAGAGGAAATATTGCATTTATCCTCCCAGCATGCAGCTGCTAAAGGCCTGCTTGGCGGAGGAGGGGAAGCTGGCACCCTTAATACATCAAATGGGGGCAAGATTGTTGTGTAAGGAATGCAGAGAGGACATGTATAGGGGGCACATCTGAAAATCATTTGGTGAGATTTGCCATGTCCCATTCCTCAGACATTTCAGATAGTGAATATAAGGCAGAGGGGACTTCTTACCTGGAGTTTTTATCTGCCATCCATTCTTCACTTCTGGATTTCTCTGAACTGCATGGTTTCTATTACTCATTGTACCAGAGGCTTTGCTACAAAGAGTTTTAGGCAATAGATCTGGAATAGAGAATCTTCCTCAGCTCAAGTATCACATTCCTTTCTGGGCAACTTTCCGGGTGCCACATGTTAGCAGTGGGCAAAGGCAAGAGTGGGCAGAGCAACAAGCGCATTCCCCCCCCCTTCTAAAGTAGGCCAGTGTCTCCATACACAGATTGACACAGCCCTCTCTATCCTCCATCCAGACAAGCAAGAGGCATGATCAGAACTCAGTGACACATTCCAGCCTTGCCAAAGCACTCAAGGAGCCACGCAGGGCCTGGAGAGAGTCCTGTGAGCCAGAGACAGACACCTGAAGGGCTACATTTGGCCCCTGCGCCTGAGATTCCCCACCTTCTGCAATAGATGCACAAGGTGTCTTTTTCTTCAAAGTGAACAGTGAATAAATTTAGCAGTGCTGTTCTGCCTCTCCTTCATCCTTTAATCAATTTGAATTTTTGTTTTACCGTGAGACTTTACAGTTGAACATGCAGCAAACACAGCATGAGAATTTTACTGACGAGCCAAGGATTTATTCCTTGCTGCAGAGCCTAATAAATAGTGAATAATCACTTCCTTTTTTAAAAAAAAATAGGTGCACTAGCATAGCGTGCTGAGGAACACATTGTTCACTGACGACGTTCCATCTTTTATGCAGCAGAGTAGCAAAACGCGATTCAGTGCCAGAGTCAGAGGAAATGAGGCTATAACTAATGTCACCAGCAATCATTATGACAGGGGTCATAAATTCATACATTAGCCTTCCTGTCTCACTTTGCAGACTTCATAAAAAAAATCCTGTAACACTTTGGGTAGATTTTATTTCTCTTTGGTAGCTGAGTTTTTGTTTTAGAGTGGGTCTTTTTCAAACCAATGTGTATGTGATTTCGAAAGTAAACAGAGATCTTTGAGGTGAGGGAAGATTAGGGCAGAATCTACTTACAGCACAGCAAAGATGAGCAAAACTAAAGCTACATTCAGGCACCACTAAGTCTCCTAACCTAATCATTTTTGCATTGTATGTGATCTTTCACATGACATACAGAAGCAACTTTTGGAAATCTAGCAGAAGTTTAGCACTCATGTCCATGTTAATTGCTTCCAGAAGAAATCTGTTTGCAACCCCATTAACCCAGAAAAATCGCAGGACAAAATTTGGAGCAGAATATTCTTTCCTGACTTCAGGTGAGCCAGCAGAAACCACTAATGATGTCAACAAACAAAGTCACCCTTACCTATTCACTGGAATTATTGCAGTGCCTGGAAATGGTTTATGGAAGGGGACCTGAAGCCCCATTATAAAAGCTTGCATGAGTTCAGAATGGTTTTTCTGCCAGAGAAAGGGGGTGAGGGGGCAGCATCATACACCATGTGCAGCTTTGCTTCCCAAGTGATTTGTTTCGCTGTAGCAATATTTATCATCTTGATGAAAGATGCCCTGGCTCTGAAGATTGGAAGGGTTTTTTTTGTTTGTTTGTTTTGTTTTGTTTACCTGCTTAATTTGAAGCAGCACCTATACAAGGCACCGTGACATCAGAATAATAACCTGAAGCCAGAGGCATCTGAAAAGATTTATTTCCAGAGCTCCTTTGCGGTGACACGCTTTTTTGCTTCTGACATTCTCAATTGGCAGACCGCTGGTGATCCAATCTGATTCCTTCTGACTCTTTAATAAGGATGTCAATGCACCAGGCGGAGGCCATTATCTGATAGCTGCATGGAAATAAGAGGCAGAGTTAATGATCTCAAGGGGTGGCCAGCTCTTTCGCCTCAGATGAGCTAGTCAAGGTCACCGGAATGGTAGATTTTGTGTCTGTTGGCATGTGTTGTACTTCCTTAAATAAATCCCTTTTGAGTGCATCTAAGGAAACGTTTATTAATTGCTGCATGCGGTGTTAATGCAGGGACTTAGCATAAAAATAATTTTAGGCTGCCAGCTGCACATTACAGGTGAAATTGGAATGCAAACGGAAGCTTACAAATCACCCAGGAGACAGTGTATCACAGCCTAGGTAAATATTACTAACATCAGTGGGACTACTTGTTAGTAAATTTGCATAGTTGCAAAATGGGATATTTGGCTATATCTTCCCCAGGCACCTTTGTTAAGCAGGCTAAAGAGAGCCCGTCACTGGTGGTCTTATTTTCACATGGTGTGTAGCACGAGGGATGAGGGATTGTGTTGTGGTTGGTTGTTGAGATCCATCATATCCTGAGTTCTCGTGTGCCACTGTGGACACATCAGTGGGGTGGGGGGCACTTGGTAAAATTTGTTTCTGCTTCTTCCGTTGCCACCTATGGAGTTGAATTTCCTTACACCTTCCCTTTTAGTGGTGTCAGTTCCACCTGGTTATATGACCATTGCCAGTGGCCGATGAGGGTTTGGGAACCTGTGTCTGCCCCTCACTGCACCCTTTCCCTGAACTTGTACACCTCATTTTCATCCTGTTGAGTTTATCCCATTGGTGAGCAGCTGGGCTTCCATAGGGATGTGGGGTTTATGTTAACATGGGCTCCTTCGTGTGTCTGATCAAAACAGTAGCTCTTTGGAACATATGGGCCTACTATGTTGTAGTATGGGATGTGGGAGAAATTTGGTTCAGTTTGCATTTAAAGGTGAACCTACAAAAACCACACTTCCCAAAACAATCTGCAAACCAAAACACAGCCATCCTTTGAAACTGGCACTTCTCTGAATTCTGCAGTGCCGTTCCCCAGCCAAGTAACTGTACAAAAACACATATATTGTGGTAAAAGGTGGATCAAAATGCATATATTTGTGAAAATATTATACAAACATGCATTTTATTAGGGGAAATTTCTTTGCACGATTGTGTGTATTAGTGAATGGACTTTAGCTGGTGATGGGTGGACTGTAGCTCATTGGTAGGGAATCTGCTTTTAATGAAGAAGGTCACAGGTTCAATCCCAAGTGGTAAAAAAAATTGTGTGTATTAGGTAAAATTGCATGCAAAAATTCATATGAGAGAATAGTTGTTTTTTCATGTAAAAAAATCACGCACTGATGTGGATATGTGGAGAATTGAACTGAAGACTGGAAAAATTAAGAACAGAGAGAAACCGAAATAAATCAATTTGCCCATCCCTATCAGTAGTATCGCTTCAACTCTCCCTCTCTCTTCCTCACTGGTGTGTAGCAATTTATCTGAACCAGACCATCCCCATCACTGAGTTTACCCACTACACTGAAGGCAAGGCTGACACTAGCATGTCGGATTCTTCTGTGCTGGTAGCTGGTGTAGTGATTGGAGCAGTGCTCTTCCTTTCCTGCGTGGCCATCATCATCGGCAGCCTGCGAAAGAATAGGTGCTTTCAACATCTCCAGCTGAGGAGGGATGCCAGTTACAGTAAGAGGACTGTTCTGATTTTTTTAAAAAACTTCTTCAAAAATATAGATATTCTGCAATCTAATGCAAACGTTTCCATTGTGTTTTCCCACCAGCCCCTTTTCATTCTGTTGCTGTCAAGCTTAGTTTGCAAACTGGATACAGTAGAACCAGGCTTTGTGTGTTTGAACAGGGCCTTTCCAGTGGATGGAGTGATGCGGCTGATTTGGGGTTGCATGGAAGGGTACAAATCATTGGTTGTTTGACTTACATTTATTGCATTGTACTCCCAGGGAGAAGCGCTTGTAGGATTTTCTGCCTCAGGTGCCAAAATAACTTGGGAAGCATTAGGTACCAGTGTGCTTAAAATGTATGGTGTGTATGAGACCCTAGCGTCATGAAAATAACCTGGGATTGGTGGGGAAAGGCGTACAGACCAAGGCAATTCACCAGTTTCCAAAGATGATTTAAGAATTTCATCCATTCAAGAGCTCTCAGTCACACATGCTCTGCAGGGGTCTGGTTATCCAGAATGGTTTATCAATCCCTCTTCCCAGGGAACTCTTTGAATTGTAGCTTTGTGAAGAGAATAGAAGTCTCCTAACGACTCTTGGCACGCTTAAAAAAAACTAGAGTTCCCAGGATTCTTGAGGGGGAGTCATGGCCGTTAAAAGCGGTATGAGAATAATTTTTTAAAATGGATGTTGCAGATGTGATCGGGGGGGGGGGGTTAGGTCTGAAAAGCAGCATACAAATAATTTGCCTGCTTACGGTGTTGTGGGACCAGTATTTTCTCCTTTCTTCCAGCTCCAGAATGCTTCTATGGCGGCTCAGTCGGAGAACTAAGATCCAGTTGCATAGAGGAGTTCCCTCCAGCCTTCTATTTCAGCACTTATGTGGAGACACAGGTCAATGTCACCTGCCCCGACTCACCTCCCCAGTAAGCACCTTTTGAATGCATTTTTATCACTGGGATGAATGGTGTGGAAATGGGAGCTGGGCTCGGTCCCAATGTTCTTCCATCAGAATATGCTCTCAGCACTGAGTGTGGGTGAGAGACACAGGCAGGGTCTCCAAACCCCAGTGGCTGCTATAAATGGTGTGGGAGAAACAGGTGATGGGAAGGCAATAAAGACCTACAGGTGGAAGTCTGAGTTGTGAGGAGTGATGAGGGCAAAGGCAAGTTTCAGGGGTGGAGTGGGACTTAGGTCACATGGTGCATTTGAAACACATTTATACCACTTTTAACAATCATGACATGTTACGGGTGCTGAGAGCTGAAGTTCTGTGTGGGATAAACTACACTCCCCAGGATTCTGGCAACCTCGAAATTATTGGTTATAATAAAAAATACAATAATTGAAAATAGTATATTATTACATTTTTATTTATTAAATCATTATATTTATATAATTTATTTTTAAGAACTTAAATGAAACAGAAAACTTTTTTCCAAATGTTTTTAATAGGTTTTATCCATCTAAGGCCTACTCAGAATTTAGGAACCAGAGCCTAGGCTAGCCATACCCATTTAACTTCAGTGGGTCTATTCTGAGTAGGATACCACTCAATGTTTTTAACTGGTTTGGGTTTGTTTGTTTTTGAAATTGTATCATTTGCCATTTTGTTTTGTTTTTTGCTGCCCTGGACTCCTTCGGCAGAAAGCGGGGAGAATGGACGCTTAATTAATAAATAACTGGGGTGGCTGTAGCTATCTTCCTTTTATAGATTTCCATTTGTTGCTCTTCTGCTGAGCACACGGTAGTTACAGCAGCTTGTCAGGATAATAGATTGTCTCTCTCGTCTAGCTCTCCAATACGGTGGTACCTCGGGTTATGAACTTAATTCGTTCCGGAGGTCTGTTCTTAACCCGAGTTGCGCTTTTGCTAATGGGGCCTCCTGCTGCCACCGCCGTGCGATTTCCATTCGCATCCTGGGGCAAAGTTCGCAACCTTGAGCAACTACTTCCAGGTTAGCGGAGTTTATAACCCAAAGCATTTGTAACCTGAAGCATTTGTAACCCGAGGTACCACTGTAGATGGGGTTAAAAGGACTGAGAAATGAGGCTGTCTAAACAGTGTAGGGCCCTAGAATTATTTCGGGCAAAGGCAAAGACCACCCACACATTACACCCAGTGCTTTTTTTTAAAGGGGGTACTCAATGGTACGCAGTACCGGCACCTCTATTTAAAAAAAAAAAAAAAGATTACACCACATCTTCTCCTTCTCTGTCCCTCTCCCTGCCTCCAAGGAACCATCTGCACTACACATTTTTTAAGCAGTATCATCCCATTTTCAACAGTCATGGCTTCCCCCAATGAATCCTAGATTGTTTCGGGTGCTGAGAGTGGTTAGGAAACACTTCTTCCCCTCACAGAGCTACAGTTCTTAAAGTGGTTTAACAATCCATCCCTCTTTTCCCAGGGAGCTTTGGGAATTGTAGGCAGTTCAGTGTTCAGTGGCCTACTGCCTCTTAACAGTGAAGACAGAACGTAGCCATCGTGACTATAACCATTGTGGATACAGCTTCACTAGATCAACTTCCCAACTTCCTCTGGATTGTACTGAAGGATTTCCATGTCATGGGATATGAGAATCCTCCTGCTGTTTTTAATAAATGAATAGCATTAGCTTTCTGCCAGCCATAGCTTCTTCATTCACTAAAAATAAATGGTGTGGGTTTTTAAAATAATAATAATAATAATAATAATAATAATAATAATAATAATAATAATAATAATAAATTAATATAATATTTCCCACCCATATTCCTTCAAAGGAATGCTTTTCAAAAGTGCTCCCATGGATGAAAGCATTATGTTGTAGAAGTTGATGAGTAAGAAATTGATTTTTGAAATAGTTTTCTGAGGGTGGAAACTGAATGCATAGTTTCCAAATCACCTACAGAGCAGAAGAGGTAGGCCTTGTGTCTCATATTCTCTTTGGCAGAGGTGGGCTGAATGGGGTAATTCATGGCGCTGTCTGATGAATCGATTAATAAGCACAATCAGTTATTTAACTACAGTTTTAGAATGAATAGATATCCAGTTGGACCTGTTATTGTATGAGAAGGGCAAGCTGACTTGTCCCCTCTGGACAGCTTGAATTCTTAAATGAATTGTGTGATTGGTTTTTCACTCCACTGATCCAAGATGAAGATTTGAAACAGAGCAGCATCAAATAGTAATGAAAAAACCACACACACACACACACACAAAACTTTATTTATTTATTTATTCATTCATTCATTCATTCATTCATTACTGCCATCCTCAGGTCCAAAATCGAAAACCCAGAGTTTTAATACTGAATTGCAATATTGTTTTTCAATTTTGCTAAGATCCCCTCCATTTTATGAAGTAATACTAGCCAAACATCTAAGGGCCAGTTCACCACTTTTGTACATGCAAACTATCCCATTGCTTCTCAGGTCTACAGCTGCATAACTAAACGGGGCTGTCAGGTCCTCACCCAGAAATGATCCCTCCAGGAATGCTAAAGTGACAGGTATTGAAACAGGACCGACGTCACCGTATGGCAGAGAATTAGCATCTTCTAGGGTTTAAGCCCTTGCAAGACACAGATAACTACTCAACAGCTTGCAGGGGGAATCTGAGCCTGTGTGTGTGTGTGTGTGTTCTGAAGAACGTCTAGGGCAGAAACACTATTTATATAAAATTCTAATTGGGAAATTAATTTATGAAAGATGCCTTAGGGGTGTTTAATAATTTAATTGCTTTGATGTACAAATGACTGAAATCTCATTTAGGACTCAATTTGATTATCTCTCTAGATGTATCCCTAATCGGTTCTCACACTAGATTTAAGGAAATTGCTACAGCTCTCATTTGAGTTTTATTTCTTTATCTTTTTTAAAAATCAGAATCCTGCCATGCTCACAAGGCAATCAAATGGAAGCCATGCGGTCAATTTGTCTTGACAACCCTAACTAGATGGTAGTGATATCTATAATCGTCCCTTTAGGTGAATTAATGGCTTTCTCGTGGACCCAGGATCTCTGTGAGCATGGCAGATTTGTTTGATGTGAGAGGTATTTTTCAAAAAATGGCATATGCAAAGTGTTGTTGTTGTTGTTATGCAAAGTGTTGTTGTTGTTGTTCTTGTTGTTGTAAAGGAGGGTTCAAATGATATCCGGCTGCCCTTCATCAACAGTTTCTGTTTTGTGCTGGTGCAGTTAATGCTTCCAGGGGTCTCAAATTCTCAAAAACATCCCAGAACATCTGTTACAGCTGTTTCCATTAGAGTCTCAGTAAAGCCGTGCTTGGGGACCTGCACCCTTTCAAATGTTGCTGACTGTAGCTGCCACCATCTCTAACCATTGGTCATGCTGGCTGTGGCTGATGGGGGTTCGCAGTCCAGCAACATCTAGGTCACATCCACACCATACTTTTAAGTCACTCTAATATCACAGTCATGAATTATTCTGGTCACTAATTTATTGTGGGTGCTGGGAATTGTAGCTCTGTAAGGTCAGCATCCTTAATAAACCACAGTTCCTAGGATTCTTGGGGGTGGGAACCATGGCTGTTAAAGTGATATAAGAGTCCTTTAAATATATGGTGTTGGTGGGATCCTTGAGCTTTCAAAATAAAACTGCCATCATAAAGTCTGTAGCATAAAATCCATCCCAGTTCCCAGTCCAAAAATTCAAAATCTGAAAACCCAAATGCTGCAACCAACCTATGCAAAAGCAAAAACGATTTTCAGTGTTTCATTCCTTCTGCCTTAGAAACAGATGACAAATGCAGCTAAAACTCAGCAACAGAACAGTAATGAAAATAATCTAAACTGAAGACAAAACAAAAAATGATTCAGACAATTAACTTTTGTTCCACTGACTTTATTGGCAAGATAGGAAGATGCTGGGTAACTCTGACTTCCTCTTCTCCCTGCTACAACTGTGAAATGAAAAGGTTATCATATGAGCCTTTTGAAGCCTTGTTTGGTTCATCATTGAAATATTGTCCTAGGCTGTTATTGCCTATGCGAACTGGCCATTGACAGTGAGCTGGGCACCATAACCCTTCCGGAAAACATCAACATTGTTTCTTAGCTTGTACTTCAAAAGGTGTCAGGATCATCCTTCCCATTTTTGTGACTGGAGAGTAGATGCTCCATCGATCTCACCAATTCTCTAGGATCACTCAGCTTCATGCTACCAGAAATGGGGGAGATCCTGACTGCCAGAAATGGGGGATCTCAGGTCTGGTTTGAGTCCAGGTGGGGTTGGATTTTGTATTCTGTACACACAAACACACACACCAACTTCTTAGAGCATGTTCCATGTGCTTTCTGGTTATCATGGTTTCCCTTTACTAGTTGCATGAGAAGTTTTTTGTTTGTTTGTTTATATACTGCTTAATGCCAGAATAAGCTTCCAAGCAGTTTACAAATATAACAACCAATTAGAATATAAGCATCCATAATTAAAAGGCACCATAAAACAATCCCATTAACATGTTAGAATATAAACATCCATAATTTAAAAATGCAATGGAACAATCCCATTAAAAGAGCACAGCAATTAAAATAGGAAACTCGCATCAAAAGATCAAGGGGATGCCTGTGTAAAAAGGAGCATCTTCAAAATTTTCTCTCTTCTGTGTTCTGAAGATCAAAACGTACGAATTTCAGCCTGTTTAGTAAGCTCTTTCATGTTGCCTAAGTGTGTGTGTGTGTGTGGTAAAGTCACTTCCACTGAGACATTACAGATCACACTGCTACTACAAGCCACCAAGATTGGAATCAGGACCTGCTATGAACATATATAGTAGCTGTCTATGTGTTGGGTCATTGATCCAGCTAGTTCAGTACTGTCTGCCATAGATTGAAACAATTCTCTAGGCTCTTGGGCAGAAAAGGTCTTTCGCATCACTTTGCAAGGGGTTGGACCAGATGACCCTCAGGGTCCCTTCCAACTCTACAGTTCTATTATTCTAACTACCTGGAAATGTAACGGCAATGGAAGCTGGTCCATGGGGCCAATTGGGCAGAGCCCCACCAACCTCAGTGTGCCCCCAGCCAGTTCCCCCTTTCTTACATCCACCCCAGAGAGTCTTCCTTAGTCTCAGTGTTGCCTTTATAGCCTCAGTGTTGCCCCGCCTGCCATTGGCTCTGGCTCCACCTACTGTTGTTCTCCCTGCCTTCCATCCTACCAGTCCCAGTGGGAAGCTGCCACCACTGGGCAATGGATTGAGCCCAAGAACTTGCCAGTATACATACTGTAGCATGTGCTCCGTCACTGAGATATTGCTTCTCTCCCACAGTTCTGTTGGAAGCAGCAGCTCCCACCCACCCACCCACCCTTCCTACCTCTCAAACACATGCATATTATAACACAATGCTGTTTTTTAAAAAAGACAATTGTAATGGAAATCTGACATCTTTTCATTGTAGGGTTATTAGAATCCCATCATCTCTTTAAAATTACAGTGAAGGACATTTAACCTACCATTCTGTCAACTGGTGCCTGGGGGTTGGGGATAGGGAACCTAAATTAGCATGTGTCACACAGATAACAGCCCTCTAGCTCAGACTCAGAAAACTGTGTGCAAAATTATGTTGTGCCCAAGACGTTTGTATTCAAAGAGTGAAACCAATTCTGGAGATCCTTTTTTTATGGACTCTTTGATAACTTCTTATTGTGGGCTCTTTAGGAAATAGCACAGCATCCTTTGTTCCTAATATATTCCCAGCTACTTTTGTTGCACAAATGCTTGCCTCATCAACTTTGTATTCCTTTAACCCCCTACTTCCTCATCCTATCCTCCCACCCCACCCTCAACTTCCTCCAGGGGTCTTCCTTCTGTCATTGCCAGCTTCTGAAATGCATCCTATGTTTCATTACCTCCAAAAGGTATATCTGAGCACTGTTCACAGCTTTCTGAAACCTTAATTGTGCATTAGAAACCAATGAAGCAGAATCCTTACTCAGGAGCCCACAGGGAGTGAACATTTGTATGTTCAGAAAGCATTAATCCTGCATTAGCCTCAAGGTTATGGACTGCAGTAATTAGAACAGCTTGGTTTTGACTGCTCAAAGAATAATTATAACCCTAAGACTGCATTCCTGTGCACACTTACATCACTGTCATCAGTGGGACCTGTAGCAAAATCTTGCAGTGTGGAATCTGTTTTCCCCAACAACAGTCTGCCCTGCATTCCAGTGGTCCTCATTGGGCTGTTTCAGGAAACTCTCCCCAGCTGATATACCTCCCTCTTTTGTGCGGATGGTGTCATTTTAGTTTTTAAAAAGCAACAGGACACAGAGCCTGAACATCATAAATCCATAGAATGATATGTAATATTTGTATAGCCAGTGTGGCTAACCTAACACTGAAGTAATCTTCTTCTTGTGACTTGGTATTGGGGGGTGGGGATTCAGTACAGATCACATTTGAAGGCAAACCTACCAAAGTTGCATTTTCCAAAGCAATATAGAATCATAACACAGCCATCCTTCAGAAATTGCCAAATCTTGCAATGTATACAAAAATGCATAAAAACAAATGCATGTACATAAAAACACATATATTTGTGAACATAATATACAAAAAATGCATTGTATTAGAGAACGTTGCTTTGCAAAAAAAAAATGTGCAGATTAGGTAAAACTGCGTATGTGATTATTGGGATATTTTTCCCCCAAATGCTGCTGAATTTCCATGAGAATTTTTTTAAATTACAAATTGCTGTAGAAATGTGAAGAAATGAATTTAAGCTTGGAAAAAAATGAAAATGGACAGTTCTATCCCTCCCAACCTAAGAGCAAGTGTTGCTAAAACTTTTCTTCCTGTTTGTCATTTCTTCTCCTCTTGTAAGCACGATTCTCTTTTGATATTTATGCAGCAAAGCTAACCTGAGGCTGTTTTCTTTCAGCTATGACGAGTGTGTGGGGCCTGGAGCTGTGCAAATCTGTATCCCTACAGATGACCCTCCGCCTTACTCCCTGATAGACCCTTGTCGATGGAATGACTCTGCTATAAACATCCCCTGGGAAGAAGAGGTGACTCCAGGGGCTGCAGGAGAAAGGGATGCTGGGTATTTGGTCGGACTGCAGGGCCTGCAGCAACCCATCCCTTCCATTTCCTTGTCATCATCATTCCCGATGGAAGCTGCCCCTCCCTACGAAACTGTTGTGTGTGAACAGAACATCCCTATTCCACTGGTCCCACTGGATTTACTGAAAACCTCTACGGAACATTATCAGACTTTTTTCAACAGAATAATGTAAAAGGGCAATGATTCCTGACCTGTGCTTCTGAAGGAATCCTTCAAGACTAAGAAAGGGTGATAACCTGGAATGATAATCACCCACCTACCCACAATACTTAACAAAACTTTATCTATTTTTTACTTGTGGATTTTGTTTTTACAGAAAAAATGAAAGTTTACCTACACATTCTTCTTTGTGTTTTAGATTGTTCTTCTCTCCCTGAAATGTAAAACAATAAATGCATCTACTAGGGCAGTGGTTCCCAAACTTTCCTCCACACCCAATGGACCACTTGACAATCTTAATGATTGTTCTGCATATTGTAGCAACTGAAATGCTCTGTACTAGATGCTGTACAGCTTTTTAATGTATTTTTATTGCTTCTTTTCTTTATTGTAACATATTGCTAAATGAAAGAAGCAATAACAAGACCATCAAAAATCAATCTGGATATTTAATGCAATGGATGTGCCATCTCCCATCTTCAACCACAAATCCACAGACACACCTGAGTGAAGCTTGGTCCATGGACCACAGTTTGGGAACTCCTGTGCTAGGGTATCTCCTGTAGGACTTTTTGTAGCATTTGAAAGCACATCTGGCTAAAATACTTCTAATGTAGATGTATGTCATACGGTCAAACCTAGTTGTCAGGTTTGTTACAGTGCTTTGCATGTCGTAGAACAAAAGGAATA
Organism: Lacerta agilis; assembly: GCF_009819535.1. Classification (NCBI taxonomy): domain Eukaryota; kingdom Metazoa; phylum Chordata; class Lepidosauria; order Squamata; family Lacertidae; genus Lacerta; species Lacerta agilis. The sequence goes on along the minus strand of NC_046319.1, from coordinate 41,528,882 downwards.
TACGATAAAGGGGTTGCATCTATCTTTTTAAGAATTGTTAGTAGATGTAAGCCAGTGACTTAGTAATAGGAGAGGATTCGGTGTTTCATTTAGCTGTAGAGTTCAGCTCAAGAGAGATAAAAATATCCTTAGTCTGTATCAGAATATCCCCATTTTATAAACAGGGAAATGTTTCTGTATTTAAGAGAATGAGATGGGAGGCTTCCCAGTTAAATTTCTAACTGAGCTAACGCAGTTCCAAGCCCAAATATTATGTCTACTTTCTGTCACAAACCTTTCCCCCTACCCACCTCAGTGATAAAGCTGTCTGGGGAGATTTATTGTGATATGAGACACGATTATGTTGCATACCAAAGAACTGGAAAGCAAAAGAAAATATGCATTTCCCTGTTTTTACTGGGAGAGGTCTTACTAAAAAGAGGCATGTGATGCAGTCATTTGAGCGCTGAGTTTGGAAGACAGAAGAGCTGTGTTCAAATCCCTTCGTATTTCCATAGCTTGCTAGGTGGCCTTGGGCAAATTGCTAGCTTTGTAGCCTCTTCTCCCTCACAGGATCATTGGGGCTAAAAAGCAGCTCTGATCTTATTTTCTGCATAAGACCAAGGTACATCTGACCCAACATTTTGTTACTGACAGGGGCAAATCAGCTGTCTCTGACACGTTCACAAGCAGCCAGACATATAGGTGATGGATCACCTTGCCTTATTGTGTCCCTGGTGTCTACTATGCAAAGGTATACTGCCTCTGCTCGTGAAGATCATGTTTAGCAGTTGCACCTAACAACTACTCAGAGCCAAAGTAGAGTTGATGTTAAATGTGTATTTGCATGCAATGTGCAGAGTTCCTTTTTTAAAATGCAAACAGTGTCAACTTGGGGTGGGGTAGTAGCAGCTGATGATTATCAGGGTCACAGCAGGGGTGAAAGGGTGATTCAACATTTTCCTCCCCTGCTGCAATCTTGGGGGAAATCCCAAAGCCAATATTTGTGCTGGGGGGGGGGGGATGCCGATAGAGCAGGCATAGGCAAACTTGGTCCTCCAGATGTTTTGAGACTGCAGTTCCCATCATCCCTGACCACTGGTGTTGTTAGCTAGGGATGATGGGAGTTGTAGTCCCAAAACATCTGGAGGGCTGAGTTTGCCTATGCCTGCAGTAGTGTATTGTGTCCTGGACTGATGCTGGATCCCCCTGAGCAAGTCAGATCAGGAGTTGCAGGACCACGGACAGCACTAAGTGAGCAGACAGCCTTTTTACAGCCTCTGCTCCCAGACTACCTCTCCCAGGCTCCACCCTCTTGTAGATAACTTTAAATTCTTAAAAGGGCCTACCCTCTGGCCTGAAGACAGGCACTCATCCTCCATTCCATCGCCTCCCTTCCAGTGTGTGCTCTACACTGCTGGACCAGTGACCATCAGGAAGCACTGGATTCCTTAGGCTCAGGAAAAGATGCTAGTGGAAGTCCTGGCTCTGACTCTACAGGCCCTAGTGGTAGGGAATGGCTCCTGTCCAGCAAGCTTGGTGGTGAGGGGGGGTCTCCTGATCTCCAAGAGCAGGCTCCAAGCTGTGAATCTAGTCTACCTCTGTAGCTAGAGACTCGTAAACCTCCAGCTTTGAGCCTTGATCACTACTGGACTCTGAGGTCATGACAAATAGCAACTCCAGAGGAGAAGAAAAATTCAGGAAGGAAAAGAGTAAATTCCCCACTTGAGACCTGCTACCACCCCAATACTTATCAGTCCCTTCCTCAAAGCTTTATTTAAATGCCAATTTTAACATCATGTCTAGCTTGGCCCTCAAATTTCTCCAGTTGTCTTTATAAAGCAATGAAATGCACAAATCTGACTGGAAGGAGCCAGTGTGATATGCTGGACTAGAAACTTGAGAAGATGCAAGTTCAAATCTCCACTCAGCAGTGAGGCTCCTCGGTGACGGTGAGCCAGTTGCTCACATCTCACCTACCTCACAGGTATGTTGTGAGGGTGGGAAAGGTGCAAAAGAGACTGTGCCCAAGTTCCTTGGAAGGACATCAGGATAAAAATGCTGTTTATTGTTGATGGATGGTGATTGACAGAAGCATGTAATCTAAACCCCACAAAGACATCCAAATTATCTCATAACTTTGCTCCAACAGGTGGATATAAGGCAAGGGTTTTTCAGATGGCGTCCAAAGAACTTTGGGGTGTTCAGAAGATTATCATGGGCTCCTCAATGGACCATGGATTCACTTTCACCAGAAAAAGGTTCTACTTGGTTGCAGCAGTAGAACTCTGGAAAGCCCTTTTACAAGCTGTTTGTTTATCCCTCTCAGTGATATAATTTTGTAACCAAGTAAAGACAGTTTTATGCTTCCATGACTTCGGGACTTAACCCCCTCTGGTGCTTTATTTTTGCTGCTTTGTTATTTCTCATATATCATTCTGTGAGTGTGGTCACAGCCACACCATCCATTTAAAGCCCTCTTATGCCACTTTAGCGTTTCCACCAAAGAATCCTGGAAACTGTAGTTTGTTGAGAGAGTCCCTAACAACTCTTAGCATCCTTAACAAACTACAGTTCCTAGGATTTGGGGGTGGAAGGGAACCATGTATATGAGTTTTGAATGGGTGGTGTGAATGAATGTGTGTGTGTAGCAATTTTGATACTGCACTTGTTTTACTTATTGGAATCATGCTATTTGTTCACCCCTTTGGGAGCGCAAATTGAAAAGTGGTCTACAGGTGTCAACAGCGATGGCTTCAGGTTTTAGGGGGACCCTCAGTCAATATGACTTCTGAGTGGCCCATCCTCCTCCTTGCTAGTCACCCCTGCCTATCCTTGCCCTCTCCCTCTGGGCCCAATCTGTACAATTGCCTGGAAGGAAAGAGTCAGACTGGTGGAGGCTTTGCTGCTCCATCTTCTCCCTTTTGTCATTGTGTGCAAGCTGGTAGGGCAGGTGTCCATTCATCACACATTCCCTTCCTGTGCTTCCTTTCTTTCGTTACGGTGTATAAGAAGAAGAAGAAGAAGAAGAAGAAGAAGAAGAAGAAGAAGTCACTTCTGGTGATGGACCTATATCAGTCCACCAAGGCAAAAACAGAAGAAAGAGACTTGTGGCACCTTAGGGACATTAGAAGCTGCAAAGCAATGATGGCCTTATATAGATCTATGGCCAAGATCTCCAACAAACATAGCTGTCAACTTTTCCCCTTTCTTGCAAGGAATTCTATTCGGAATAAGGAAATTTCCCTTAAAAAACCGGGAAAGTTGACAGCTATGCCAACAAATTGACAGCAAGACACAATCTTTCACTCTTCCCAACAATTCTGCTGCAACACAACAATAGCCAGGCTAGCCAAGCTACAATTGGACCAGCCCCCCCACCACCACCCCCCAATTGCCTGGTTTGACTGCCAGATAGTGTCCCCTCCATCTATTGCTCTGGCTACTCACGCATGCCTGGGTGAGGGCCATAGGGAAGGAACAGAGCTCAGTGGTACAGCATCTGTTTTGCATGCAAAAGGACCCAGGTACAAGCCCCAGCATCTCCAGGTAGGACTAGAAGAGACCCCTGCCCGAAAGCCTGGAGGGCCGCTGCCAGTTAGTGTGGGCAATATTGAACTGGGTGGGCCAATGGTCTGACTTGGTATACGACAGCTTTCTACGTTCTTTCCCAGAACAAGGCTTAAACACAGTACCTGGAAGTGGAAGGAGGGGGGAAATTGCAGCCAGTTCCTTACATAATGTGGCGAACCTCCACTGGTTTCAAACACCAGTGTGTTTGGATCTTGCCTGTTTACATTCATAGTTTTTACTCTGAAGTGTTTTCAGTCTAAAATACTCTTCTCTTTGAGTCTTGGACAATTATCAGATCTGGAATGTGAAAGCCCATTTTTATATTTCTATTGAAGGGCAAGTGCATCATCACGACTCCTTAAGGAAATTATGATTATTAATTTATAAATGATGCTCAAAAGATCCATCCTGGTACTTTGGGGAATAAGGCATCTCTGCTCTATAACATTATGGTGTTGTTGATTGCAATTCAAAAGTAATCACAGGTCAATTCATGGAAGACTCTTGAAACAGCTGTCTAATTAGATCATGAAAGCAAACACTTATCTTGCTAGCTTGACATGGAGTAGGATTTGGCAGGGGGTTGAGATCTGGAGTCTTTGTGGTATGCCTTACCCAGAGTTGCCTGTCTCACTATAGATGGAATCACTGTACCTTAGAGAGGCACAGAGTATTAGCAACTGCAGACCTTTTTTACCATAATATTGCAGCAGCAGGAAAAACTGTGCTAGGCAGAATATAGTGAAATTCTCAGAAGAGACATCATTGCAAAGCCAGTTTTTACTCCTAACACTAAGGGTTCTATACAGCTAAGTCATACTCAAGAGTAGACCCACTGAAATTTTAATGGGGCTTAATATAGTCATTTCCATCACTTTCAGTGGGTCTACTCAGAGTAGAGCTAACATGGGCAACAACCCCCAGCCCATGAGGGCCACCTCAATCTCTAAATGGCGAGAGACTCCAGCAGTTCCAAATACCTGCCCAGGGTTCAGTTTCCTTGGAATTAAGGTCAGTGGAGACTCTGATGTCTTTGGGATATATGGCTTTATTTACACTTAGCACAGGTTGGAGGGACTTACAGCAGCTCCATAGATACTGCTCCCCCTTTAGGTTTCCAGGGGAGCCCCAAAGTCCAACACAGTGCGGGCAAATCTCTTTGTGTGCAGCTAAGTTCTAGCATTCAGCTTTTTAGCTTATAGGCACAATAGCAACAACTCTGGCTAAAGAGAGATCACCTGGCCTCCAGCCAGGTGAGGGGAATGTGGGGAAATGCTCCACCTATCCTGAAGAGCACCACCACTTAGCTCATTCTCTGAGATGCTGATGAGCACTTAACTGGCCTGCTAAAGCCATTCCCTTGACAAAGGGAGTAGTTTGGCAGGCTTCCTCACATACATTCTGCCTTTACAGATACCAGATGGAAGGCTTGGAAGGAGGCCCAAGGTTTCAAGGAGACTTACCACCCCAACTCATAACAATACTGTATTTTGCTACCTGAAGCAGAGTAACAAAGGGTTCCTCATTTGTGGAATGCCCTCCCTGGTGTGGTCCATCTGCCTGCTTCATTATTAACATTCAGAAGAAATTTTTAAACACCCCTATTTATCCAGGCATTTGACGGATGAATGACACCGTTCCTCATAACGCTGAAATTATTAGCCGTGACAGTATGTGCTTGGAGGCTGTGGCTGTATGGATGCGTGGGAGCCGGTTGAAGTTAAATCCTTCGAAGACAGAGGTCCTCTGGCTGGGTCGAGGCGACATGGGGTTGGGGGGGCCAACTCCCATCTCTTGCGGGGGCGCAATTAGTGCCAGCGCCTTCTGTCAGGAGTTTGGGTGTAACCTTTGACGCCTCACTTTCCATGGAGGCGCAGGTTACAGCCATAGCAAAGGTGGCATTTTCCATCTCCGCCGTATTAGGCAGTTGGCCCCCTACCTCTCTCGCCCTGATCTGGCCACAGTGATCCATGCGACGGTCACCTCCAGACTTGAGTATTGTAACTCGCTCTACGCGGGGCTGCCCCTGAAGCTGACCCAGAAACTCCAGCGGGTGCAGAATGCTGCGGCGAGGCTCCTCACAGGTTCTTTGCCGCGGGACCACATTTATCCAGTGCTATACCAGCTGCACTGGCTCCCGGTGGAGTACAGGGTCAGGTTTAAGGTGCTGGTTTTGACCTTTAAAGCCCTATGCGGCTTAGGACCCTCGTACCTAAGGGACCGCCTCTCCTGGTGTGTCCCAGGTAGGACCTTAAGGTCCTCAAATAACTTTTTGGAGGTCCTGAGCCACAAGGATGCTAGGTTGGCTTCAACTAGGGCCAGGGCCTTCTCAGTACTGGCCCCGACTTGGTGGAACTGTCTGTCACAAGAGACCAGGGCCCTGCAGGATTTGGCATCTTTCCACAGGGCCTGCAAGACGGAGCTGTTCCACCTGGCCTTTGGGTTGGTTTCAGTTTAACCCTGATGTTTCATTCTTTTGGTGTGATTGGTGGGCTACTTAAAAATGAGGCTGCAGTCTAAATTAAATTTTAAATTGTATTTTAATCTGTATTTTAATGAATTGCTTTATGTTTTTGTTGTGATTTTATTGGTGTTAGCCGCCCTGAGCCCGGTTTGGCAGGGAAGGGCAGGGTATAAATGGCTGTTCTGAAAGGGTTTTAGAGGTTTTTAATTGTTTTTGAAAGTTTTTAAAGTTTGTTTCATTTTTAATGCTATTGTTTTATTACTGGGCTCCTTTGGGAACAAGGATGGGGACACAAATTTATGAAATAACAAAATAAATGTTGAATTTTGCCTAGGAACCATTGAAGAATGGGTAATAAGTACAACAAATATGGTTGTAACCAACTAAATTATACACACAGAACAGGCACATGATTTCCTCCAAAGAATCCTGGGAGGTGTATTTTTTAGGGTGCTGTAATGGGAATTGTAGCTCTGTGGGGGGTAAACTACAGCTCCCAGGATTCTTGGGGGGGGGGGGGGTCGGTGGGATGACATGTGGTTTAATAAACGTCTTTTGAACATATGCTGTATACACAGCCTGCAATTAATGGGCGCGAGTTGACTCCGAGTAGGGGGGGGGGAGTTGAATTCCACATTCGCAAGCAACATTCCAGCGTCCACTCTTCAGACGCCCAAGAGCGTCACACACCTTCCCAATCGGCTCTTTTCACTTTCGTTTTGACGCGCCTCGAATTCCCCACCACTTCCTGATTCAGCTCGGGGGACAAAAGTCCTTTTGATCCACCCTTGACTGACAGCCGGCGTAGCCATTTAAATCCCAGGCAGATCAATGAGCAGGCCAATGAAGAGGCTGAAGCAGGGCGAGCTCCGATGTAGCCACAACTTCCTCAGTCCGGATGAGTCCTTAAAAGTGCTCGGGCACGTTGTGTGTGTGTGTTTGTGCCTTAATTTTTTAATATAAAAACAACAACACCTCTTTGCCCTTATTTCAAGGGAGAAAGCGTCGTCTCTGCTTCCCCTCCGCGCAGGCTGGCTGGCTGGCTGGGCGCGATGAAGAGACCCGCGGCCGGGGCGCGCGAGCTGCTCCGGGACTACCTCGCCTTCTACCGCGCCAACGGGGCGGAAGGGAAACTTCTGGTCTGCAACGAGGCGGCCGTGAAGAGCCGCGCGCGGCGCCTGCTGGCCTCGGAGCCCGGCTTGGCGGGGGCTCCGGGGGGCTTCGACGTCGCCGGCCTCGCCGAGAGCTGCCTGGCGGCCAAGGGGGAGACGGGGGGCGTCGTATTTCGGAAGCTGCTCAAAGCCTTCGAGTTCCTGGAGCTGATTTGCGTCAACCTCTTCCTCTCCCCGTGGAGGAAAGAGATCAAGTCGCTCAAGGTAAGCGCCCAGCCTCCCCCGGGCCCCCTTGAAGTAAGCAGCAGTGACAAGCTAAAGCGGTCCCCTCCAGGGGTTGCTGCCCTAGAGGTCCCATCGACCCCAGCCAGACATGGGGTGGGGGAAGTTAGTTTTATTTCTGCATTGCTACCCCCCACCCTTTCCTCCAAGGTGGTGTACATGCATCCTCACAGCAACCCTGTGAGGTAGGCCTACGTTGAGAGGCAGTGGCTAGCAGGAGCTTTGCAGGAGAGTGGGGATTTGAACATGAAAGCATACACCTGAAGGCAGCCCTGTTTAGGGAAGTTTTTAATGACTGGTGTTTTAATGTATTTTTAATCTTTTGTTGGAAGCCGCCCAGAGTGGCTGGGGGAAACCAGCTAGATTAGCAGGGTATAAAGAATAAATTATTATTATTATTATTATTATTATTATTATTATTATCATCATCATCATCATCATCAATGCACATTTAAAGCACAAGGTTTTCACCCAAAGAATCCTGGGGTCTGTAGTTTCCCCTTCACAGAGGTGTCCTTACCAGAATCCTTGATAAACTACAGTTCCTAGGATTCTTTGGGGGAATTCCTGTGCTTTAAAAGTGTGTTGGTTATGCTTTAAATGTGGAGTGTGACTCTGCCCTGAGTCTCCCCATTCCTTGTCCAATTCTCTCCACCCCCTGCATTACATCACCACAGCAACCCTGTGAGGCAGGTTAGACTGAGAGATAGTGATTGACCCAAGGATCACCCAGTATGCTTTGCAGCTGAGTGGGGATTTGAACTGGGGCCTCCCTGTCCCTAGTCCAACACACTAACTTTTGCACCATATTTTCATGCAGAAACACCTGGAGGGTGCCACATATGGCTACCTGCGTCATGCAAAACAAATATTGCTAGAGGACTCCAACTTCTTTGTAGGACCACAAGTTGCCACACCACTGTTTCCCCCTACATTACATTTTCACCTTCATGAGGGAGGGATGATAAAGAAATAATTGTGGACAGAAAGAGGAGTTTAGAGGGAGGGATTGCAGAACTGAAGGAGGGGGGGAAAGCAGTTGGGGTGCCTTTCATTTCACACAAAATTGGCACACAGTGAAAAGTGTGCTATTAGGATTCTTTTCATGGGCACCTTTTCCTCACTGTCATTGACCATTCTAATAGGGTTCAGGTCAGCTGCTCCATTTCACACATGGATGGGTTTCTCTGCCTTTCTTGGGAAAGCCTGTTATTTCCTAAGCTGTGCTGCACGTGCACAACATATTTGGCAACTTAGGTTCTGCTTATTGTACAAGCAGAATGTTGCTATGTTGCAAATCCCTATCCCTATCCCTCTAACCTGAAATATTATCATTAGACAGGACTTACCCTTGAGAAAGCCATACTGGTTCTTTTTCAGCAGCACTTGTTCTTCTGCATACTTGATAATTGCCAGTATCTATTTCCACCAGTTTTCCCAGAACAGGGGTGTTAAGATAGCAGGTGTGCTGATTTCCTGGATATCTCCCTCTTCTCAGCGCTATTTTTCTAGAAAAATAGGTGCCACTACTCACCATGAAGTTGTTACAATGTGTCACACTTTTTAACAAAAAAAGAGGTGCCAGTACTGCGTACCCTTGAGTACCTCCTGGGGGAAAGCACTGCCTCTTCTTCTTTTAATGGTGACAAGGTCATCTTTGTTAAAAGATGGGCAATTTCACATTTGAGTCCTTTAAATAACTTTTTAGTGGATTCAATCTGAACCCGGTGGTTTGTTCGTTTGTTTTAAATTTATTCATAAGGCCAAAACAGGGGCCACCTACCTTTTCGGAACAATGGGCACATTTCATATTCGAGTGCTGGGGGAAGCAGAAACAGGGAATCTGTGTCTCTCCAGATGTTGCCGGATGACAACTCCCACATCTGTGGATCATTGGCCATGCTGGCTGGAACTGACAATACCCAGTCCCAACAACATCGGGGGGGGGCATGTCAAAGGTTCCCCAGCCATGCCATAAAGAAAAACAGGAGTAAGGAAAGGCTGAAATTCCAGTAGTCATTGGAAGCTGACGGAGTGGATCCCATAGTTGGTGTGGTGTGAATAAGTACTTTTCTTTTGTGTGTCCTGAATTTTTCAGTATTCAGATGCTAAGAATTGTACTTCGGACCTTCTACACACAAAGCTTGGATGCTAAGACTGAGCTATGGTTTTTCCAACATTGTAGAGCATTGTATGGGCTACAACAACCCATAACAGCACTCAGTGCTTGGTTTTCCCCATCCATCTTGTTTCCTAACATCACTCTTCTCCTTGCCCCCTCTCCCCAGACTTTTACAGGAAACTTTGTCTACTATGTGCAATCTGTTCTCCCAGAAGGCATAGTAGAAAAGCTACTGAAGGAAATTGGCTACGTTGCAACTACCACCACAGAGTTTTCACTGGCCAAGAAGCTCAGTGAGGAGGAAATGGAACAAGCTGCCTTTGAAATATTCCTTGCACGAATCCAGTGTGAGGACCTCCTTCAAATTGCAGAGGATGTAAGAGACAGTGATCTGGTGGATATCCTACAGAAGAGAAGAGCCCAAAGCAATTGCTCTCCTGAAGATAACCTAGACAGAAAGCACTGGCCCTGCCAGAGAAAGGAATACATGATTATTGGAGGAAGAAGTGAGATGCTTGATCTTCAGCAGACCCACAGCAAGCTGGCCTCTGAAGAAGCTGAAAATGGTGAGCAAAGAAAGGAACTTTGTCTCGAATTGACTACAGAAGAGACTCCGCCAACTGCTTCCAGTGAGCAAAATGCAAGCCAAACCCAGGGAAGTGCTTTGGCAAACTCCTGCATCAAAAGCTCTGATAGCGAGGATTTCTTGATTAAATACAGTGACATTGTCATTGCGCAAAAGCCGCTCCACTTTTCAGAGCCCCATCCAAAAGCCTCAGAGGACAAGACTCAGAATACAGGACTCCCTGGGTCAAGACAGGGCCCACCAGCACATAAACCATGGCCACTCACTTTCCTTTCTCCTGGTGCCAGTGGCCCCCAAGCCTTGGCCATACTTAATGATGTTGCTTTGGAAGACAAAGTCCCTTATGGCTACAGGAGCCAAGAATCCTCTCGGGAGACTATTGAATCTCAGATCTGCGATGCTATGAGCTGCCTTGCAATTCATGGATCAGATTCAACAGACCAGCCGAAAGAACTGAAAGGGAACACTCCGCAGCACAACAATAAATTCATGGCATGCAACTATGCAAGCAAAGAGGGAACCTGTGACTCATCCTTGGCTAATCTTAAGGAAGATGGTGTAGAGAGTATTGTGTATCCCGTAGAGGAAACAGCAGAGCCAGAATCCCTAAGTAGCAAGAGAGGCATCCAGGAACTGCAACATTCTAGGATGAAACTTTTAGACCAACCTGGTGGGGATAGAGAGGGCTTCAACATTGACCTCTACTCATCAGCGCTCTTTTGCAATATTGCTGGGTGCAATTGTCCCACAGGTGGTTCGGGTTATGAGAGACTTCTGGTAGGCATTCCAGGATCAGGGGAAGCTGCGGAGTACCTTAGGCACATGGGTGAACCACCCCACTCAACTTGTATCACCCACCCTGAGGTTGGATATCATGGCGGTGCTCCAGCAAACATTCAGTGCAGAGGGGAAGGATGTCACTCCTCTTTTGCAGACTCTGATAGTTGCATTGTACCAGTGAATGAAACTAGCCCAGAGGGTTATGTCATTATAAACAAAGATGATTAAGAAATTAGTCCAACAGAGCCTTCTGCATCCAAACAGCAGGTGGTTTCTTGAGAACAGAGGGTGTAGGTGGTGGAATGCCTTGTGCCAAGCAGCGTCCTTCTATGTCATTCCACAACCATCATTTGCCTTTAGTGGAGTTTAGAGAAAAGCAGAGGAGGGCAGAAGAAAACTATTGTGGTACAATAATAAAACAGCCAAATCCTGTGCCTATTTATTAAGTACTCTACTTAATTAAGATCTACTTCTGCATACACTTACATAGGACTGTACTGTCCTACAGCAGGAAAAAACACTCACCTAAACCTTACTGAGATATATACCCCATTTCAATGCCATTATGCTACATTACTCAAGACCATTCTGTGCTTGTGTGCCCAACAAAGACCCCTACAAAAATCAGTAGGCACCTGCTAAGTCATAAACTCCTAGCCCTCTCCTCTTCACTTATTGCACAAACAGCCGGATTTAAATTTCAAGCAGAACACAGACTGTATAAGTGGAATGGGTAGACTTACTAAAAAAAGGTGGCTTGTCAGTGTTTGCAAACTGGTGGGCCACTGTAGAAGAATATTTCCCTGCTAAACTATTTCTGCATCAATAGGGGTGGGGAGTTACTTTTTTGGAATAAAAGTGTGAAAATGATTTTTTTTTCTCCCTGTAATCTTTACAAAAGTAAATGTGACACACAACCCAAAAATGTTAACACAGAAGGCAAAGGCAATGGGAACCTATAGGTTTGTGGAGCCAGGCGATCAGAAGCAGGCACAGCAATCCTATCTGTATTTTCCAAGTGGCAAAAAGGGATGCATCCCAGAAAGTTGCAGAGAACAGAAAAATGGGAGAAAGCTCATACAGGTTTTAGGAACTAGAGGCTGCATTAATCCCTGCCATGTTTGTGCAGTTGATGGGGTCCCAGGCCTTGGCTGGGCTTATTGCAGACTCCTGCCCTTTATTTTATTTTTATTTTTATTTTTTGGCACACTGCTCCAAGCAGCTGAATTTAGTTGCTGTACTCATTTCATTTCCCACAATGACCCTGATATAGTGCTACACTGGAATGTTGTGGGAAATTAAAAGTGGCAGCTGGCAACCAACACCATTGCCAGGTAAACTCTTGACAGCCAGTCATGGCTACATAAGCAGTTGCATTCCCATCTAGGAACATAGGAAGCTGCCTTAGACGGTGTCTGACTATTGGGTCTGTCTAGCTCAGTATTTCCTACACAGATTGGCAACAGCTCTCCGGGGCTTTGTGAAGGGCTCACAGCCCTTCCCGGAAATGCTGGGGATTGAACCTGGGATCTTTGGAATGCAAAGCCCATGCTCTACCACTGAGCTATGGCCCTTCTCACAAGGGGTCAGTCTCCATAATAAATATGCTACTGTCTAGCAGGAAGGGCTTAGCATTATGGAATGTATGTGACTGGCATAGCATTGCATTCTAATATGTATGGAAGACCACTGTAAAACACACACGCAAGCAAACACATTGCATACAAAGTCCCAACATTGGAATTGAAGGGAATGCACATAAGGGGCTAGATTGGGGATTTCGTCAATGACAATTTGCATTGCTAAGTCACCAGGTAATGAACATGCACATGTGAACTGGATCTTAGGATCGAGTCCCAGATGACTTTTTTTCCCAATCCAAGTAACATGTGAACGTTGAACTGGCGACTAGTGTCGTCTTTTGGTTACAATTATACATGTTTGGAAAACATTGCATCTTTTATGGTTTTTAAATCTGGAACATGACCGCAATGTTTCTAGGCTAATGTGACATAAATCAGGTCATCTGGCAATACCATTAAACTAGCTAATTATAAATTCCTCTAATAGGCATTTGGATTTTTATTCAGTCTTATCCCAGCTCAGAAGTGTAAAAGTATATTTGAATCAAATCCCAAGAACACTTCCTCTAGGGGTTTGCTGTGGGTTTTTTCAAAACTAGCCCATTCATCTAAGAGAGAGTTAAGGATCGGTTATACCTCAGAAATCAAGTGTTCCAATGAGAATAAATTAAGCAAACTGCTTTAAAACTGCTCTGTTTAATATAAATCAGTATTCAAGAGATGTCTTTAAACAGCACCAGAAATTTAATGAAGTAGAAGAAGGAATGTTAAAATATTTTTGAGACACTCTGCGTTTTCTAAACCCTGCAGTTACTTTCCATAAACACTCTTGAAAAGGTTTACACAGATTATGTAGCCATCTGGACAAAAACATACACATTAAAAAAAAAAACAAGCAACTTAACAAAATTATACTCTTGTTTCAATGCAATGGGAGTGTGTGTCCTGAGTGGGATATATTCTGTACTGGAAGTAGTTAAAGTTGCACCAACACTCACACTTATTTCAACTAGGCTTAGGATGCCAATGAAAGACAGAATCTGTATAGGAGATATGCACACAGTATGCAGTTTAGGCTCAGGCTCTCTGAAGGGCTGCATTCTCTCATGAGATCTCTGAGGGGAGGCCCTACTCTCACAGTCCCACCACCCTAACTAGCACATTTGGTGAGGATGCAGAAGACAGCCTTCTCGGTGGCTGCTCCCAGATTTTGGAACTCCTTTCCTAGAGAGAGCAGACAGGCTCTGTCCTTCTTGCCTTCCACCAGCAGGTAAAGAGCTTTATTTCGGCAGGCTCTGAGGAACTGACTGTTTTTAAGAAAAGGGCTTTTAATAGTGCAGTGCTGTTTTTTTACTAGATGTGTTTTTATATCATTTTAATTCTACTTTTCAACTATTTTATATGTTTTTTAGCGTTTTGTGTTTTATCCGTGTTTGTTTTGATTGTTGCAATCTGCCTTGAGTCCCAGTTCAGTGGTGGAAGGCAGGATATAATTTTTTTAAAAAAAACTGCATTTATTGTCATCATGTTAAAACACACATGCGACCAATCTTTACGAAAGAGCTTAAAGCAGTACACCTGTGGAGCCCAGCTCACAATGGTGCCCTAGATACGTGCTTTTAAGTTTAAAATCCTCAGGGCTGGCTCTAGACTAAAGCAGCCATCCTATACACACATGCCCAGCAGTAATAGGAGTGACATCTAAATCGATCTGCCTAGGATGCTGCTGCAGAAGAGTTGCACTTAAATCCCATTGAAATCAATGGGACTTAAATGAGTCATGACTAGCTTTGCACATTGATATCAACAGAACCTTAAGTGTGGATCCAGCCCAGTTTACTCAGACATATTTATATGTAACATCCTTCAAGAACTCAATGCTCTCAATTCAGCAGGGTTCTGCAAACTAGGTTGGCAATGTTGACAAAACTCCGCCAGAAGCGCAGGTGCCATTTGCCGGCCATTGACAAGTTCCTGCCCTTCCCTCCTCCTTTCCTCTCTGACAACCAAGTGCTAGCTGGTAAAAAGCACCAAAGCATGATGGCAACTCCCTCTCTCGACCCTTTAAAAGCCACGGGGAAGAGGGGGGGAAACCCAGCAGTGACACCACAGCTTCCTACTCCTTGAAATATCAAATGGGAAATAAATCGTATACATCCAAGTTGAGACGTGATCGGTTTTGCAAAATTTTGCAAGGTTCTTATAGTTAGAGCTAATCTAGACATTGCAACAGTCCACAGTGGAACTGGAAAGAAGTGTGAAAGTCCACCCAGTGTTTGGTTTTTCTTCCCAACTCACAAAAAAAAATCCTTTAACAGAAGTAAGAGTAAGATTTGAATATACATGGACATTTCAGAGAGGCCTTCTTAGAAAGCAGTCTTTGACATAGCTTTATAATAGCAGCAACATTTTGGAAAGTTGTCAGTGTATAACTAAAGTTGAAGATGGAAGTTTATAACAAAACCTGTTTTTCCCTAAGTTCAACATAACAGGTACTTTACAAATTACAAGGAGTTGTGCAATATTGCATCCTACAAAAAAAAAAACCCCTCATAATTATTATTTAGGGAAAGGATGTAATGAGGTGCACATGTAACATTTTCCCCCCAGGTCTCCTCCTTAGAACTAGTTTCTACAAGCAAGCACTGTACATTAAGGGAAATCTGTTTCTATACACAATGCTGCCTGGTGCAAAGGGTTAATATTCGGTCCTGATTCTCTTCGTATTTTTCCATCATATCCCGTAGGTCGTGGTCAGCCTGAAGCACCTTCGAAAAGAAACCAAACATTAGAAGTGTGTCATTCAGAAGCTGGGGGGGGGGGTGTCATTAAACATTGTATTGATGCTAACATTTAGGGTGGCTTTAAAGACTTAAGGAAGTGCAGACACCACTGCTCACTGCAGACATCAAATGAAATTTTCTCCAGCTTCCTGGAGAGTCATTCAAAAGTTTGAAAAGCCCTGCAAGGTCAGCTGAGCTGGGCTGGGCAAGGTGTGTGTGCTGGCATTAAACCCCAAAAGAGGAAGGGGTTGGCTTTAAAACTCCACATTAATATATACTTACAAGAACCGGGGAAGGAACTTTGAAGATTGTTTGTTTAATGAGCCACTCTTCATAGAGCTGGTGAATAGCTGCTAAATATTCCTATCCAAAAAAGGAGAAAATATGAGGAACCTTAGGTCTGGGAACCAATTGCAGCCCTCCAGGCATTTATATCCGGCCCTTTATTTGGCCAAGGCCATGCTCCTTACTAGTCCTGCTCTGTGCCGCCGTCCCTTCTAGGCTGGAATATCTCCCTGGAACTACAATAATCCTCTTGGATGGAGGCCGACAAATGGTGTTTGTCTGGCCGCACCCAACTTCCGTATGCAGCCTCTGGAAGGTGTCGCATGAAAGAAGGCAGCCTCCAGGCTGGAAAAAAATTCCCCCACTCATGCAGTAGACACAAAACTCTAGGACACGGGTGGGGAATCTTTTTCAGCCTGGTTAGACTCCTAGGGGCTGCATGCCAGCAATGGGTATTCCTCTCCTCATCCATTCTCCCTCCAAGCAAGTGTGGAAACCCCCCCTCCCCTGCACACTCAAAGCTGGCCACTGTACTCCATGCTCTGGTAACATCCAGACTAGTTTGTTGCAAGGTGTTCTATGTGGGGATCCCCTTGAAGACAACTCGGAAATGTCAATTGGTCCAAAATGCAGCAGCCAGAATACAGGCTGGGATTCCTTTTAGTTTACATATAAGCTCAGCTTTAAAACAGCTGCACTCATTGTTTCCAGGCCCAATTCAAGTTGCTCGCATTGGTGTTCAAAGCCCTCAACGCCTCAGGCCTCAAATATCTGAAATACCATCTCCTTCATCACAGGCATTCTTGGGTGCTACAGTCCGCAGAGGCAGCCATCTTGACAGTTCCTCCACACTCAGCAGCTTGGTGGGGACGGGTGGTGGTCCGACAGAGGGCATTCTCTACAGCAGCTCCCAAGTTGTGGAATTCCCTTCCTACAGAGGCGCATCTGGCAATTTCATCATACAGTTTTCAGCAGATGCTGAAGACGCGTTTCTTTACCCTGGCCTTTTGACACCCAGGATGTATATTTTTAGGACCCACCCTATTTTATGTGATTGTGGGTTTTCGTTATTATGTTTTCTAGACTATTTTCAATGTTGTCTTTTAATTTAATATGTTGAAGCCCAGCCTAGGCCCTTGGAGTGAAGGGTGAGATGATGATGATGATGATACACATTCACAGAGAGAGAGAGAGTTACATCCATTCCCACAGATCTCTCCCATGCAGCAATCTGGCTTGAGGAAAGCCTCTCATTTTATCCAATGGAAGTCTTTCCCCCCAAGCTTAACTGCTAAGTTGAGGGAGGGGGTGTTATGGAATCTTGTCAACATCACAGGAGCATTAGGCTTGGGGGGAAAACTTCCAGACTGATACCTCCGGCACAGAGAACGCACACCTTGCACTAAAGCTTCATTTTCTTTCCATTCTTCCACCCTGCCAAGTTCTGGTGTGGTTAGCCTTTAAAGGCTCTTTGGGTGAGTTCATTTCAAAATGCTAAAAGACTCCCTTACCATAGGAATAACCTTTTCCTCTTCCCTGCACCTTCTCTTCAGTCTCTCATAACATGTCTCAGGAGAGGTCTGTAGATAAACTGTCATTTAAAAGAAAAAGAAAAGAGTTTTGAATGGTCAGTCCTGCTCTTGAAGGCTCAGAGACAAGTTATGTTTCTGGCTTAGAGTTCAGGAAAAAACCTACACCCAACCTATCCGGTATCTTGTTTACAGATCTAGTACAGGTAACTCGCAGCTTACACACGTTTAACTTGTGCACATTCAGCTTTACACATTTGGCGATTTTTATTTATTTATTTATTTTTACAAAGGAGGCAGGCATCCAAGAAGAAAAAAAAGACTTCGGCAAACCCACCTGCCATTGAACCCAATGTATTTTGACTGAACGGGATTTTAGCTCTCTGCACTATCCCCTAGAACAGTGATGGCGAACCTGTGGCACGCGTGCCACAGCTGGCACGCAGAGCTCTCTCTGCTGGCACGCCAGGGGCGGGGAAATGGCGCCGCCGCGCTGCTCTGCTCATGCGTCCTGCCAGCGCAGGCGCAGCAGCAGACAGCAGCAATTTCCCTCCTTGGCGCCTGTGGTGTTTGGCTGCTGCTGCTGCGGAGGATTCGACGCGAGGCAACGACGACGACGAGGTAACAGCAGCGGCGGGCTGGGCCAGGGGCGGCGGGTGAGGGGGAAGCCCTCCTTTTGAGCGCTGCGAGCGGGGGGGGGGGGAGCCGCGCGGCCCCGCCGGCGATGCCATCCCTAAGTAAAATGGCAGTGCTATGTATGTTCGGGTGGAAGGAAGGATGGAAGGAGGCAAATGTGGAGCTCTTTACTCAAACATGTGCACACAGGGTTGGTGCATTGGAGGAGTAGGCGGCCACCTCCACTTCCATCCGAGCGGTGTTTGGGATGGCGCGAAGAAAAGTCTCGCTAAGACCCAAGCCGCCAAGGGGCGCGCGTCCCTGCGCAGGGGTAGGCGGAGCTGCGCCGGAGATGAGCGGCGTTTGCTTCCCGCCTCGCACTGCCGGGTGGGCTTTTATTCCCAACTGCCTTCACAGTCTGGGAGGCGCCGTTGCTGTGGTGGCGGCTCTCGCATTTCTTTAGCTACCTCCTCCGACTGCCCGAGCGCTCTCCGGTAAGGAGGAAGTCAAACTTCTCAAAGAAAGGGCAGGAGCTGCATTTGGGAAGGTTTGGGATGCAACCGCTATGGTTCCTCCCTTTGCCCAGTTTTTGCAAAACAAAAACAAAACCCCCACACATAATAAATAAAAAACCCACTGGCCCTTTCCTGCGTTCCGTTTTCTGGGAACGGTCCGTCTCCTCCCTCTGCAAAGTTGTATGCAGATGCGGAGAGGAGGGCGGCGAATAACACCGGAGTTCATGCAGGGAGAACTAACTCTCAAAAGTCTTTCTCTCTATCTTCTCTTCCCTTCCTCCCCCTCCCCCCTGCTCTACTTCCTTAAAGGTAAATTACATGCATCAAGGCAGCTTCGCCTGTATCACATTCCGCAGATTGATTGCTTATGTATTTACACACACCCGCACAGTCATGGGCGAAATTTTATTCAGTGTACCCAAAATAAAATAACTCTTTGAACCTGCTGCCCATAACCTTCTATCGATCTGGCTATGAATAATAGGTTGAGAAAGATTCAAAGAACAAATGAAGGGTTGTACTGGTATGTATATTATTTCCTCAGAGCAACCCCAGTGAAATAAGTGAACTTAAGGCCATTTAATTGCAGTGTTGGCACTTTGAAATAAAAAAG
Source organism: Lacerta agilis (assembly GCF_009819535.1). Classification (NCBI taxonomy): domain Eukaryota; kingdom Metazoa; phylum Chordata; class Lepidosauria; order Squamata; family Lacertidae; genus Lacerta; species Lacerta agilis. The sequence continues at coordinate 41,510,061 of NC_046319.1, read as the reverse complement.
TTGGTTTTCCGCTGCAGTTTGGGCACTCGGGCTCAAAAAGGTTCGCCATCACTGCCCTAGAACATAACCCCAGCGCAAGTTTAGAGTCACCTGTATTATTATTTATTAACTTATATATCACTCAATGTCTAAATAGGCTTTTCAGTGGTTTACAAATCTGGAGAACGTCAAGAATACAGATGCTTCGAAAGCAGTTTACAAGTACTGTAGCATTAAACTATATTTTAAACAAACACAAACAGAGTAAGATCAATATGTAAAATGTCAGAATGCTTCTCACAGGGCAGCTGGGGAGGGAAGGGAGAGTTCACCTGGATCAGGCACTAATGTCTTCTTCCCCCTCCCTCCCTCCCTCCCTCTCCCCCCCCCCCCCCAGGGATCCTGGTGGGATGAGAGGAAGGTCCAGGTGGAGGAGGCTTAGAGGTGGCCTTTACCTGTGCCCTTCTCTCGCTCTAAGAATCCTTCCCACAGGGCGGTTGGTGGCAGAAGGTAAGCCTAAAATGCTACCACATCTGGCCAGCTCAACTAGCAACCTAGAGGTAAAGAAAGCAATGGGAGGGGGGGTCTACCAAAGCATATGCACTTTACCTATCAGATCAACTGAAACATCCATGTTCTTTATGATCCACTCAAACCATTCTGTCAATACCGCATAATCCACCTCCGGCATTCTCCCACTGTAAATAAGAAACACATAATATGGATATATCTGAGGAAGTGTACAGAGCTGTGCAACTTAAATAAAAAATATTTTCCAAGAGAGCTTTCTCTGCTATACAACAGATGGTGCAATCCTGAGGCAACACACACACACACACAAAATTTGCATCTGTCTCCTTGGAAACCCTCACTGTAAACCAGCAATGACTTCTAACCAAATCACAAATGAGCCAAAATATTTCTATACTGTACAAGCTGACTGGTGTATCAAACACATTCACTGGATTGATTTCAAACAGGTCTGAAAACAATATTATCTGCAACTATACACAATTTGTGTTTAAAAATCCACAAATGGGGGTGGTGTTGAGGAATTTTAGGGTTTTTATCCTCTTCAGTTTAAGTCATCCTCTATCCCTTTCAAAAGCCAACCAAGCATTTTCACTGTTTATTTCATTTCATAAAACATATTTATCATTCGATAGTTTTTTTTAAAAAAAAACCAGACAAACAAAGAGGTTTACAAAAAGGGTAAAACAACAAAATTATCAGTAAAAACAGCTATACCAAACAATAATTAAAATAAGTGATAAGCTAAACACAGATTAAAACACATCAATATTCTACGCATCTAGGTAGCCTTGTCTAAACAAAAATGTTTTTAGCTGGTGCCAAATCTGATGTCAATAGGCAGGGAGTTTCAAAGGGTGGGTTCTGCCACGTGAAAAGGTTAAGTTCTTACAAATGCAGAACAAGTATTCCATGGCACCTGCAACACTGCCAGTTCCACAGATCAAAGGAAGCCAAGTGGGCATATATGGGGTAAAGCAACCTCTCAGGTAAGTTGGTCCCAAGCTGTTAAGGGCTTGACCTTGCCCTGCTAGCAAACTAGGCACCAGTGCAGGTCTCTGAGCACAGGTACTGAGAGGGTTTCACTCCTGTCAGCTATCGTACTGCAGCATTCTGCATTACCTGCAGCTTCTGAATCAAGCATAAAGGAAGATTAGAACACATTAGGTTTTCTGCATTGCAGCCTGATGCACTGAATCCAACAAATCCATTACTTCTTTCCTGAAGTTAAACACACACAAGCTAAACAGGCCATTCCTCAGTTCAAGACCATTTTGCTGCCTGAGGCAGACAAGATAGCACAAACTCTCTCCCCATCCCCTTAAAATCAATGTTCACAAGCCAAAGGGACAGGTAGTTAAATCTTTCTGATGATAGGAGAGCACATCCACTGCACCCAAGGGCAGTAGGCTAGTTTATGAGGTACAACAAAGCCTGTGTGGCATTCACAACATTGTTCTCCGACATCTTACGGTTGTTGCCTGCCCCTTGGCAACTGCTACCTGAGGCAGCTGCATTGCTTTGCCTAACAGTAGAGCAAGCCCTGCCAACTCTCTTAAGGCAATTTTGAAAACAGTAATAATATGTGCAGGCTCTAAGCTCACACAAGATTGTCAGCAGGCTTGCGTGTTCTGCCCAATATATAAAAAGCAATGCAAATGAATGTTTTAACATGCAAACGAAATAGCAAGTGTTATTCCCCCACCCCCACCCCACAACAGACCGTGGACGAACACCAAACTTTTCCGATTTATTTTTGCATAATAAAACCAGCACGTTTCAGAAAATCGGCAAAGAGACTATGTAGCACAGATGCCACCTTGTGGATTAACAGGCAGGTGCCTTTACCCCTTCCAAAGAAATGCATTCAATTCTGGGGTCTTTTCAAGCAGGAATAGAAATTCCTGTTCAGCACAGAGTCTCACATGATAGTGTGGCAGCAGGAGCAGCTAGCATGCACATTTTGGCACAAGGAACTGACACAAATTTGCATGTCATTTGCAGCCACTGTGGGCGGCAGGCTCCAACTGAGAAGCACATGTTCTTGCATCGGGGTACCCTTATTCAGAATACACTAGTGGGACCTGCAACAAAATGCTGCAGCGTGGAGTGCTTCCTTTCTAAGGCTTCTAGCCAATCATGCCTTCCTCCATTTTACTCAATTCCCCCCATCCTGTTTTCTGATTCCCCACCCCACCCCCAATAGTCATTCAGTAGCCACTGAAACTATTGAGCTCTCATTGGGCTGGGGAGCAGGGGGGGGGGAGAAATTATGCCCTAAAGGATTTTTCTGAAAAAGTTTTGGTATGAACCTCTGCAAACCTTGCCATTTCCCTGAAGCTGCCACAGCCTTCTCCACATAGGTGGGTGGTATCATTTTGGCTGCATGAAGCCACAGCAATCATGCCTGAACATCAGAAATATTCAGAATCTATTTTGTACATGACATTAATCTTGAATATCAAGAACATAAAAAGGAGCAGGCTTCCACCTTAACCTTTAATTGGCATCTGCATCAGCAAATAAAGAACACACCATGCTGGATCGAAGTGGTTAACACAATACAGCAAAATTTCAGATATCCAATGCAAGAGAATAAGCTAAAAGCATGGTTCTAACATTTCAAAATGTAAACACAAGCCAAGATTTTTTTTATTTAAAAAAAAAATGGGTACTGTACCTTCGGTAAAGGTTTTCTACAAAAATGTATTTGGCGCTGTGGATTGACCTCTCCATCATTCTAATGGGTGAAATCTGCAAATTGAGAGATTTCAAGAGTCATTTAGCCGTTTCCTTCCCCCTGTCGCAAGGGAGGGCATCCACACAGTATTGATACAGAAACTGTAACAGGAAACGGATTACGAAAGCCATTATAAAATACTATTGGGGGGGGGGGAAGTGTCATAGATTCATGAAAAACAGCTTTATCAGGAACAAGATCAAGAAGCATGCTATAACTATTTAAAACCAGCCAATACTTCTATTTTTTAACTGACTTGGTACCTAGGAACTTTAAGGACCTCCTTCCATATATTTCTTCCTACATGATATCATATGAGATCTTGTTCCAAATGCCACAAGGCATTACCAGGAGCAGGGCCTTTTTATTGGTGGCACCCACCTTACGGAATGCCGTTCCAAAGGAGATCAGCCAGGCCCCCCAAAAATGGGGATTTAGAACAATATGTTTGTTTGGATTTCTGTCCTTCCTGACCAATTTCTGACCTTAGCACAGTAGGCTGCATTCCAGCCAGGCAAAAACCAGGTGTTTTTACACTCCTACGCATCATTCCATCCAGGCAAGCAAGAACCGTTTCCACCAGTTCAAGGACACATTCCAGCCAGGCAAAAGCTCTCAAGGAAGGCACAGAGCAGGACCAGCAAGAGGCAAAGCAAGAGGTCTTGAGATCCGCATTCAGTCCCAGAGCCCAAAGGTTTCCCACTCCTGGTCTAGTGTTAAAAGAAACAAATGTAGTTCCAAAACCTACCATTGGCTTTATATGCTGGTCCAACATAGTCAGCTGCACGTAAGTCTGTAACGTTATCCCCCAGCGGGATGCGTCTTGGTACATTAAGCCCTGAAAGAAGGAGAAGCGGCATTTCTTTCCTCACTATTTTTATTGCATTTTCATAGTTATTAGAATAATGTCTGGCGGCATTATCACAAAATAAAGTGACAGAAAATAAAGCTTGGAGATATATATACATATTGCCTTGGAAATTATTATTTCAGTGATTTACAAGTAAACTCCGTTTCTGGATAGATCTATTTCTTGCGATTCCTTTGCTCTCTTACAGTCCGTAAAATAAAAGAGTTCTTTGTTTATTATTTATTCATTAAATTTATATTCCAGGCCTCCCTCCCAAAGGAGCTCAGGAGGCAGGGCAGAATAGCAACCATCTTGATCCATCCATAACAATGCAATACGGGAAGAGCTCTTGAAGATTCCCAATGAGGCATGTCTGATTGTAATGAGCTCCAAGTCATAGGAATATAGGAAGCTGCTGTATACAGAGTGAGACGACTGGTCCATCAAGTTCAGTATTGTCAGCTGCTATTGGCCCTTCAGGATTTCAGACAGGGTCTCTCCAACTCCTTTCTGGAGATTCTCAGGACTGAACCTGAGACTTTGTGCATGCAAAGCAGGGTTTTTTTTCCCCAGATAACCAAGTAGGGCAACCTTAGGCACATATGGCATATCATACTCCATAATACCTTTTATGATCTCCTTGTCAAATGGATTATATTTACTAGCAGCTCCAGGAGATGAAGCAATGGCACGGTCATTTTGTTTAGTTGGGCAACAAGGGATAAAAAAAATCCTTCCAGTAGCACCTTAGAGACCAACTAAGTTTGTTCTTGGTATGAGCTTTTGTGTGCATGCACACTTCTTCAGTATCTGAAGAAGTGTGCATGCACATGAAAGCTCCTACCAAGAACAAACTTAGTTGGTCTCTGAGGTGCTACTGGAAGGATTTTTTTTATTTTTTATTTTGTTTTGACTATGGCAGACCAACATGGCTACCTACCTGTAACTGGAATTAAGGGATGTTATTTATTCAAAATTTTCATTCCTAAACCAAGTAGCTGAGGCAGCAGCATTATGAGAGCAGGATCACAGCTGCACTTTATTTTTGTTTCAAATCACCACTGTAATCCACATTATGTTCAAACAACAGAACTATGTCTACAAAACAACAGTAACTCATTATTTTGGTATTATCATTACTATTAGATAACTTACCAGAGGGTTATGACCACGAACGTCCCTCCATTTAGATACTGGTTCAGTCAACACCTAAGTATGAAAAAAAAGAATAATAAAAAAATTGGTTCTTGCTTAATTTGTTAATAGCTCTGGCTCTTTCTTTTGTGATGCTGCCTTCAGTTTTAGCTGGTTTGGGTGACTTGCTTTAATAATGGGAGCATTTTTCGCAGGGGTTGTACTTGATCTCATGCTTTGAGTGACAGGCACTGTATCACTGAGCTACAGCCTTTCCCCCAAATTCCTAATTCAATCACAGAGTTGGCAAGGTCATTGTAGGCTATTTAATCCAACTGCCTGCTTGATGCTGGAAATCCAGGGGCTATTCAGTCTGAAGTGAACCCACTGCTGGGTAACTGGTTCCATTCTCAAACAGCTGTTACCATCACAAAGCTTCAATCAAAAATCTAACCTCCTGTAACCTACGCTCATTATATCTAGTCCTCTCATTTCAGACAGTCTCTTCCCTCTTTAATTCAGCAGCCCTTCCAGGGGCTGTACTTTCTGGAGATTGGGGTGAGTCACTGTTGGTGTTCCCCCATGGTTCAGATGCCTGGCTTGGATGCACCAGGAGCCATGCATTTAGTACTGGTGGAACTCCCTTCTGGTGAACTTCTGGCACCTCCTGAAGACATTTTTATTCCAGCAGACATTGTAATTAATGTTTGACTTTATGGTTTTAATGGATTGTATTTTTTTGTATCGTATCTTGTAATCCACTTAGAGGCTATTGTAGAAGCAGCATATAAATGGTTCAAATAAACAAAAAAAAAACTGAAGAGTACTGTCATGTCCCAGCTTCAGTCTTCTCTTCTCCAAGCTACACACAGCCACTTAAGGGCTGCTTCTGCAAGACACTCAACAATTAAAGCATAATTCAGATGTGATAAGAGATCCTGTGTTTGCACTCCATTTGCAGCAGATTATGGATGTTTGGGGGGGGTGTACCCCTGTGTTAGGTGACAACTAGCAAGCCTATTTCACTTGCTAGCCTAGAGGCTGCGTCGGTGCAGAGGAAGGCAATTTTAGTCCCTGCTCTGTGTAGCTTTCCAGGAAAACCAGTTCCCATCTACTGGCAATCACCAACATTTTATTTATTTATGAATGAATGAATGAATGAATGAATGCAAAGAAATTTAAGGGATAAATCTGAAACCAAATCCTAAGCATGCTTAACTCAAAGAAACTTATCAGGGCTTCCTTCTTGGGTCATACATACCATAAAGTACAATGTTTGCCCCTAAAGAATCCTGGGGATTGTAGTTTACCTCTCACAGAGCAACAATTCCCAGCACTTTTAAATGACAATTCCCAGGATTCTTTGAAGCAAGCCATCTGCTTTCGATGTTCTTCAAATGCATGGTGCAGATGCGACCTAAGATCAAACGTCATCAGAAAACTTGTGTGAAATCTCAAAAAGCATCACCTCAATGCTGGTATTTTTGGCAAAATAATCCAGGCATGTTGTCTTCCCGCTTGCAATATTCCCCTCGATGCAGATCTAGTAGGAGAAGGGGGGGGGACACAATACACGATACTAAATGTCAGCAAACAAAAGACTTGCAAACAGAAGTGCTGCTCAAAACTTTGTGGAGGAAAAGCCGAGAAATGCATTCCTCCCCTAAGGAGAATGTGAACAATGGTGCAAAAGTAAACTTCTCACCTCTGAGAATTCTACACTTTCTGTGAAACTCGAAAAATTAGAATATCGAGGAAAGGTTCATTTCTTTCAGTAATTCAACTTAAAAGGTGAAACTAATATGTGAGATAGACTCATGACATGCAAAGCGAGATATGTCAAGCCTTTATTTGTTTTAATTGTGATGATTATGGCGTACAGCTGATGAGAACCCCAAATTAACAATTTCAACTTTGGGGTTTTCATCAGCTGCATGCCATAATCATCACAATTATAACAAACAAAGGCTTGACATATCTCACTTTGCATGTCATGAGTCTATCTCATATATTAAACTCCAGTAGCTGATGAAAACAATTGCTTACATAAATGGACTTTTCCACGATATTCTAATTTTTCGAGTTTCACCTGTACATACCTTGGCATCCACAAGTTACTTTTTTAGAGTTAAAAAAGACTAACAAGTCACTTCCGTGTTTTTGCTTTAACTTCTCTCCTCTTCTGAATGTATATTTCACAAGTGTTTTACAGCTGCACGTGTTGCAAATGGAAAATGCACTGTTTGGTTTTCTGAAGGCCATGATGAGCAAGGGAGAGCAATCTTAATCCCTGATCCACTGCACTGGAGTGGGGCTTAGGATGTGGAAGAGATTTCTCTGCACCCAATGATATTGTGGATAGGGTAGAAGCTACCACCAGCAGAAACTTTGCTGCCAGTAACCAGCATGGCTCCTTGAAATGGGGTGTTTCAGAGTCAGAGAGAGAGGCAAGACCTGGGCAGACCAAGGAGCCACTGCATCCTAAAAACCAATTCAGCCACCAGCACTGGACCTAATCCCAGGTCATTCTGCTGTGCCATCTTGGAACTAGAGCAGTGAAAATCAGCAATTTTGCTCTCCCACACCAGGCTCGCAATCCTGCAATCTTTTGCACATGTACAGTACTGTTTGTTTCACAAGGATTTTTTTTTTTACACTGAAGTCTGTGGTAAAAGGATAGTTGAGTATTTTGTATGTTCTTCCATAATGCATCAAATATAATATAGGAAGGGATGCGGTCAATAGGTAGGGTCTGAGTCCCAGTTCAGGGCCTGCACTGAGTGCCTAACACAAGCCACGCTCTCTCACCACCTCTGTCACCCCAGCTGTAAAATGGAGATAACTATACTATCCCACTTTATACTTGATTTTTAGTGTGCATTCATACATGTGGAGCAATTAAACCTTTTCAAAACACTCCCATAACATATCAGACAGCTGCTGCCTCTACTGTCTTTTCAGCACCTGTTGAAGACTTTCAACAAATCTTCCAAGAAGTCCCCTAGGTGGAGATTTTTATCCCAACCAGTATCTGTATTGTTAAGAGTTTGTATACCTGCAATTGTTTTTATATGTTTTTTATTGTATTGTGGAATCACTTCTGAGATGCTTCAGAGGAAGTGATTTGGGTTTTTTAAAAAATAAATAAATTAGTTTTTGAATTATTATAGAAACACGGAGAAAAACGATAACAAAAACTCAATAATATATCCAGCTAAAGGCACAGCATACAAACCTATGTTAAATAATTACACCCTACTTAAAATGACAACATCTGTATTTCTCTAGGCACGCCTGCGGAGAGATACCTGTAAATCTGAAACTAAACTATCTGAAATAAAATCTCACCATACTGAGTAGAAATGATCAGGATATTTCTTTCCCCTAGAGAGTCGTAACTTATGTGTTATTTTTTCCTGCAATAACTAAATTCCAGAGATTTTTATACCATAAGGATATATAGTAGTCAGATTTTTTAAAACGATTTCCACTGTTGTGCTATAGAGATCCGGGCAGCTGCCAGCATCTATTTCAAAAGTTCCTTTTGGCGAAATGCCTTCATAGTATTTGTCCAGTCATTTAATAAGAATTAATCAACAACAACAACAACAACAGAGTACAATTATTTCCATCCCTTATGACTGAAGGTATTAAAAGCTAAACTAGTACTTCTGTATTCAAGTGTGTCTTTCTACGCATTTTACAACTACTGTATCTCAAATATCAATAACATTGCCTTTATTGGGGGGAATGGGAAGCCTCATACTGTACTTACAACTGTCTTCTTCCGTCCTCCATTTTCCATGTGTTTATCTAAAGAACAAACAAACTACTAGTTAGAAAATTAACCTTGACAATAAGGCCACATACACACCATACATTTAAAGGGCTATCATACCACTTTTAACAGTATGGCTTCCCCCAAAGAATCACGGGAACTGTAGCTTCTTAAGGTTCCTGGGAGTTGCCGTGAAACCCCCTATTCTGGTCAGAGAGCTAAAATTAATTGAGTTCTCTGGGAAGAGGGAATGATACACCACTCTGTGAATTGTAGCTCTGTGAGGGGAAATAGGGATCTCCCAACAAAGCTCAGCTCACTTAACAAACGACAGTTCCCAGAATTCTTTGGGGGAAGCCATGACTGTTTAAAATAGCATCGTAGTGACTTCCTGTTTGGTGCCGGTTGATGGCGGACGGGAGCTGAACAGCTCCGGCTCTCCGAGGGGTTCTAGGGGCTTCCTTGCCTGCGCCAAGGGCCCCTTAAAGCCACGGGAAGAGCGTCCCGTGGACCGTGGTCTCGTGGGTCCCAGACGTGCCGTCTCTGCTCTTGATTGACCCTCGTAAGGGGGGGAAATCAAGTGAGCGGAGCTCCGACACGGGACTGAAGAGACGGATGCCCCCCCCCCGGAGATCAAAGCAGCGATTTCGCCAGACTCGAGCACCAAGCATTTCCTGTCAATTTAAAGAAAAAAAGAAAAAATCCTGGCTGCAGTAAGTACGGAATTAATTGGATTACAATTTAACAATTGGCAACCGGGAGGGATGTCAAAAGGAAGCCCGTCCCTTCCCTTTGTTGTGCAGAGAAGATAACTAAGTCTTAAGAAGCTGCAGCTGCATTGCTAATTACAATGTTGCTTTGAAGTACTGTGATAGTTGAGACGGATTAAGTCCCTGCGAGGGGATTGAAGACTATGGAAATATCTCTTTTGTGACTTCTGGGTCTTTCTTGGCACTCTGCCTCAGGGGAAAATGGCGCTGAGAAACTAGCAGTCGAGGATGGAAAATTACTGACACTTGATACCCTTTACCTCCTTCGACCATGCTCGCTTTCGTTTTCAAACTGGTTTTAGATCCGGGCACCACCCAGGAACAAAAGACAATTCTTTTAAATCTTGAATTGATGAATCAGAAAATGGATTGGATAAGATTGAACCTCAAAGAAATGTTTTATGGATCAAGAGAAAACAGTCAGCTTTGGGAGGACTTTGATAAACTGGAAGTAAACTTCGCCAGGGAACTGCAGGGAATAATGGAGATTTGCAACAAAGAGACTGTGCAACCCCAAGGAGACGGAAAGCCCGGGTGGAGTGAGAGACACAGGGCTGATACTTTGGCTGAAAGAAAGGTGAGAAGATTTTTAAAGGCACAAGCGGAAGATAATGTGGACTATGAAGTGGAATTGCTGGAAGATGAGAGTTGGTGTTCCCCGAAGCTCCCAGGGGGGAAGTTTATGAACTATGAGCTGGCACTAAATAAAAATGATGGAGGGAGATGCAAAGACGACTGGTGGGTGAGCCTGGGAGGGTTCAGGAAAATGGTTAGAAGGGGGATAGGGTGAAAATGTTAGAAGTATAAACAGGATGGATTTATGGTACCCTGAAGACAGCGTGTTAAGACTTTATGATTTTGAACTAGTGGAGAGATATGTGTTTGTTTATCAGCAGCAGTTTAAACAAGGAAAACTTAAGATTTGATTTAAGAATTATTATGTTATATTATAAGATGTTAAGTTTTAATGATTTTGAACTATAGAAATGATATCTGAAGGATTTTTAAGATAAAGAAATTTATTGGAATATTTAAACAATAGTGGAGGTGGATAATGGATTTTAAAGTTAAAAATGGATGTTATCAAAGTATATTAGTAATGAAGGCAAAGGAGAGAAAACGGGGGAAGTCTTTTATAGAAGATCTGGAATAAGAATTCCTTTTATTTGCAAAAAGTAAAGGGAGGTAGATGTTTTGATATAGATGTTGTATGTTTAGGTTTGTTAAAAAATTGTATGTTGCATTTGTGTATTTGTGTATTGTTTTTCTGTTTGTTTATATGGAAAATCAATAAAATCTTATTTAAAAAAAAAATAGCATCGTAGTGCTTTAAATGTTTAGTGTAGATGAGGTGCATCTCTCTCAGCTTAACCTAACTGACAGGGTTGTAAGAACAAAATGCAAAAAAAGAATCATATACACCTTGAGCTCATTGGATGAAAGAGTCAGGACAAAAATGTAATAAACAAGACAATTAAAATCATTCATTCTATTACCGAGAGTGCCATTGCACACGGAACCAATGCAGCACCATGCAGTAGCCTTGGTTTGCAGTAGTATGTACAAAATATGGGGGGGCACATCCTAAACGCAGGAACATCTAGAACAATTAAGTGGGGGCTGAGTATGCTCAAAGGCCACAGAAAGCTAACAGTTGGGGAGTAGAAACAAATAACTAGATGGGAATGAAGTATCTTCAACAGAAGCATTCCACACTGCAACATTTTGCTGAAGGTCCCACTTGAAACAGTTCATTCAGCTTATGTTATGCATTGCCATGCTAGAAGTAGTGAGCAGCCAGTATGTCTCACTGGTCAGAAAACATCACATATAAGGACTTAGGTCTTTCAATTCAGGTCTTTTGTGCAAGGAGAAAAGCAGGTATGGTCTGCTGCAAGAGCTCTTGTGCCAATGCAATGCTGCTAGGAGTGCAGGCGCAACACATTCAGCTGCACAGTGCAAGGCCCTCCACATATCAGGTGTTGAGAGACACAGCTTGCAGCACAGGAAGGATGTGGTAGAGGCAACACTATGTATACTGCTAACAACAGGAAAAAGACTCACATCATAGAAGAAGAACACTACCACAAGGCATTATCGATGTCACAGACTAAAGCAAAGTCAAGTTGCTAAACAATAGATTATTCAAACACAGAGAGAGAGGTGAACACTCTTGATGGCTAAATAAAACCTCTATGTTCCAAAGCAAAATGCCTCCAAACACTACTTGCTGGTGAATGGCTGTGAGAGAGGGTTATTTGCCCATGTTTGTGGGCTTCGAGGAGGTATCTGGTGGGCCACTTTGAGGAACAAGATTCTTCACTAGGAATACAGGCCTTTGGGGTGATTTAGCAGAGCTCTTCCTAACACACACAGAACAGTCCTTTGTCAGAGCTGCATCTCCACTGTTTAACTTTCCATTTACAGGGAGATAGCAGGGGGCAGGGACAATAATTCAGGCCTAGTTATTTTCCATGTGCATTCTCTGGTGATGAGAGGCCCATGAGAGGACTGTACTGCAGGCCTAATTACAGCAGAAAGATAAATGAGCACCACTTGTCATGGAGCTCAACCATGCTCCCCAGGAGCTGTGGCTAAACCCACATTCCTAAGTGTGAAAATGGGTTGAAATTTCTGAAACACCGCCAGGAAAAAGTATCAGCACAGTCAGAACACTACAGTTCCCAAGGTCCTGGTTGGGGAAAGTCGAGTGCTGGCATAGCAACAACTTTTGGGACCTTCTCATACATGTCAAAGCCAGAATATTCACAAAAGCCAGTACTGTTCTGTGCAATCCTCCTGTGTCAATCTTAAGGGGACAAAATTAGCTTGAGTAATCTGCTTAAGAGCAGATGCCAGAGAGGACAGTGAAGAAGGGCTGGTCTTCACAAAAGCAAATTCCAGAGCAGGTTTACAGCCAAGGAATGAGGGAGGCCTCCAGCAGCACTCCACTCCAGAAGCTACAGTAGCAGGCTTAGATATGAGAGATAAATTTACCTGCTGATAAATGGTTTAGTGGGCTCCATCCCCTATTACTAACATGTGCCTTAAAATACTGTAATGTGTGTAAATAGTCCAATAGATAGATTGGAATCAAGCATAACTATATATCTCCTCTCTGCCTGTTCTCTGCCCCTCCATCTACCGGTATATAAGGTGCTAATGGGGAGAGAAGGCAGATATTTTGGAAAACTGCTTCCAAAGATGTACCGGTATGCCAATCTCCTAATGATGTCTACCCATTTTCCTCCATTTCACCCTACATCCTCCATGGGGGGAAATGGGTAGTGAATACTTTCCTGCAGAAATCTATAACAGGGCAGTATTAAGTAAGAGTGCTTCAAATACTTTATCAGAAGCATCTCACGATGCAATAATTTGTTGCACATCCAACTTGTGAATAAGAATAATTATCCATTCAGCAGATACCTATATCTGTGTATATTACTTTTCTTTCTTTCTTTTGACCAAAGGATTTTAGTTATTACATTTGTGCATCATGACCCGAGTAGTTTATAAAGAAGCTTCCTCATTTTTTTCAAGTCACCATCATTTATATGCACAGCCAGAATAGAAACTAAAATGGTATAACCACTGTGTTTTTTTATCTGTACAAAGGGAAGTTGAGAAATATCACTAACTTCTATCTCTCTATATATAACAGAATTTGTATCCTGCTTAATTGTAAATAAATCCTCTAAGGAGTGTGTGTATGCATAACCCAGGTCCTTGACTCATTTTGAGTCTGTGTGTTATTAATACTTCACACATAACACACGGAGGGAGAAACTGCAAGTATTCGAAGAAGCAGAACCAAAGATAACCATTACACATTACTGCAGAATCAGAAATAAAACTCATTTGAATTCAACAGAGCTTCTTCCCAGCTTTACATACAGGTTGTGGCATGTATCTACAATAGCCCAGGCACCAATTCAAATCCACGTGCTAAAACATTATAACAGCACGATCCTAAAAGTGTGCACTCGCTCACTGTGCTTAGTAACTACTTGAGCGCACAAGAACCACAGACTCTGTTTTGCATCTTCCAAACCAACAAAGGAAGGTTTCTGATGGAAAAAGACCAGCGTCATCGGATTTTAAATTTTTTTTTGGGGGGGGGGGTTTTAAGAATATTGATTAGGCATGCAGGGGACCAAATTAGGAGGATGGAGCAGACCTACAGGAAGCGTCTCGAGAAGATCCAGTCATGCACCGGGAGCGGCGATCTCTTTGCAGAAGCGGCTCAGGCTTTGCGGGCCTGCCCTTCCAGCTGCAAAAGCCGCAGGCGGGCCGAATCCCTCGCGCGCACCGGGAACCCAGAAGGGGCGGGCGGCAGAGCGATTGCAACAACCACATCGCCCATGTCCGGAGGCAGCTCTCTCGCAGGATGATGCTAGCTGTGCAAAGCCAAGCTATGCGGCGCCCGCTTCCTTCCGCCTCTCTTGCCGCTACAGACCGTCTACTTCCTGTGCAAGACCGTGGTGCCTCCGCCTGCTCCTGGCGGCAAGCGAAGCATTTGCAAAGCGGGAATCTTAAAGGCGCGGCAGGGCTTGTTCACCATCGCGATCTAAGCTGTTCGTGTCGGGGGTTGTTATTGTTGTTGTTTCGGGGAGGAGGTGTTCCATTTGACACCATCTGCACTTTTCAAGCGATGGTGTACGCCTCCCTGCGAGTAAGCCGCCCCATCGAGCAGACTCTTGCTGTCACTTGGTGCCCAGAGTGAACAAGAGGATCCCCCTCTCCACGCTGGAATTTGTACCCATATGTTGTGGACTTATGCGGTTGAATGTGGAATGCAACGTAAACTTATGTATTTATAACACTGAATGGATACTCTGAGCATACAAGCACCACTTCAAACATTACCAGCCCCGAGCGTGAAACTTTTTCTTCGTACATTTAAAGGACGTGGCTTTACCCCCAAGAATCGTGGCAACTGTCGTTTGTGAAGGGTGCTGAGAATTGTAGTTTGGGGGGGAACTAAAGTTCCCAGGATTCTTTGGTGGGAAAACCATGTACTTTAAATGTACGCAACCACACACGTGTACGCAGATATCAAGAAAGAGACTCGAAGGTGCTTTTGGTCAGGTGTGCTTTTTAGTTAGCGCTGAGTACTGTATTTGGGATTATTACGCCAGCAAAAAAGCATTGTTATAATAGTTTTGTGGCAAAATAAACCCTGATGTTCCTCTTCTAAGATATCTCCAGGTATAATTGAACATGAATGGTTTTTTGTGTGTGTCCAAGTTTTAAGGCAAAACCTTTTGGCTTCCGCCAAAACCCCATCCTTTGATTCAGACATCAGAAGAGACAGAAAGGGCGGAAGCTGATCGATTTTGCTTTCGAAAGGTTAGTGTGTTTTGTTAGTCGCTCTGATCAATATGGTTTTGGTGATTAACGGAGTCCTTGCACCATACAGGGAAAACTTCCTTGTTTGAGGCTTTCATCCTTTATATATATATATGTCCAGCCGGTCAACCTGGCCGCATTAAACATTTCATGTTGTCAACCGCCCTGTGATTTTCGGGTGAAGGACGGTAGTACATAAACTGAATAAATAAGATACCATTGCGCCCTTATTTTTTTTAAAAAACCATGCTTGTAAATGCTCACATGCCCTGTGACGTAGCATCATTCCCGATTCATGGATCTCCTCTCTCCCTGGTCCCCCTGCCTCCATTTTTGATCCTCGCAACACCCCTGCGAGGTGGGTCAGGCGGAGCGAGAGGAACTGAGCCAGCGGCTCAGCCCAGCAACCGCGGGGGGGGGGTGTCTTCCGTCGGCATCGTAGCTTGGGGCTCGCGGGCGCGCCACCGCCCAACCGGCGCCCCTTCAGGCACCGCCCGCCCGCCCGGCGCTTCTGCTTCTCCTCAGAGGCGACCATGGTGGAAGTGAACTACCTTTTCCTGCACTCCGTGAGAGGAGGCCTCAAGATTGCCCGCATGGTATGAAGCCAGGCTGAGGAGAGGGGTCGTGGGGGGAGGCGGGGAGCTGAGGTTAGATTTAAAATAATAATAAATAAATAAAATTTAAGCCTTGGCGTGTGGTGGTGGGTCTTCATTTGTGCCTCCATGCAGTCTCTTTGTAACTTCAGGGGCTCAACAGTGAAGCAAGAACAGAGGGAGACGCTGCCTCTGAGTTTGTGCAGAGCGCATTCACGTTAAACCCCAGGATTCTAAGTTTGGGAGGGGGGCGTGGAGGGTAATGTTTCCAGATCCCTGGCATCTTTGCCTCTTCTGTTTACAAATTAAGTGCCCGGTAAACAAATTGCTGTATTTTGTGAGTGATAACTTTGTTTTAGTGTTACTTTCCACTGTACAGCTGGAGTAAGGAGTGTTCCACGTTTGTCATTTTTAAAGGAACTGGAAAATTTCAGCAATGCTGATTTTTGCCTCTTGTAGCCAGCCATCCATTTCCACTTCTCTGGATGTCACCCTGTTAAACTCAAATAGGACTTGCTTTGGAGTAGACTTCTGGTGTTACAATACAAGTGTTGCCAGATATTTATTTATTTCCATGTAAAATATTGCAGAGCGGTTTCAGAACAAGAAGACCAGCACCAATTATTGCTAATATGAAAACTATTATAACAATTAAAAGATGTTTAAAAATGCTTTTGTATGTAAACACAGTATCAAATCCAATACAGATATAAACTGGAATAACACATACGTTCTCTCTTATCTGACTATTAGAGTATACAGTATGTGTGTGCGTGTGCACTGTTAAATCCCACCACCTTATTATGATTATTTAATTCTTTGGGGGCAAACTAGATGATAAGTGAATTCACTGAATATGTTTGGAGTTTTTGTTTTCTAAATAGCTGCATCTAGTCTGAGGTTTTTGCCGCACAACAAAAGTTGCATTCAAAACCATATGGCAGCTGTTTCTGTTCTTCAGTGCGCACACATGCACACTTCTTTGGGGGCCCATGTACAGAAGGCACCTCCTTAGTCTCTTGTTTTGAGGAGGGGAAGAAAACAGTACACCTCCAGATCTTTAAATCATAGGGAAGGCAAGTTGTATTCAGGCCCATTTTAAAGACACACTATAGATCCAGTGTTTTCCAAATAAAACATTGAACAAATACCAAATTTTAAATTTATAAATTATGGTAGGACTTTAAAGCTTGGGTGTGATTATTTTAGAAACTTGAAGGTAATAGCTCAGGGATAGAACAACTGCCTAAAACCCTGGAAAGTCGCTGCCAGCCATTGTGGCAAACAATACTGGGCAAGATGAATCAGTGGTCTGACTGTATGACAGCATCCTATGTAAATAGTTTTGCAACACTGGAATATTTGTAGTATGACTGTATGATCCTAAGTCAAAATTATGTCTTTCTTTCTTGCAGCTTGTAGCTTTTATGGCAACCATCTGTTTTGCAGTTAACAAATCTCATGAAGCATTTTTAGCACTCGTGATCATTGAATTTGTCATTACTTTATTATTCTTTTTACTATATCTGCTGAATCTGCAAAAAAAGCTGAATTTCTTATTTTGGCCCTTGGCTGTAAGTATTAATGTGCACAAATTATTGTTGTGTATACATGTCTTGCAAAAGTACAAAACCAAACAGCCGGAATTGTGCTGGTATTTCGAACTTCCGCCCTTCCAAAACAACTGTTGGGAGTAGGGAGAAGCATCCTCCTCCCACCTGTCCTTATTACCACAATACAAGACAGTTATTAACATTCTGACAAAAGCTACGCTATTGAATACTGTACAGCAGCAACTGTGAAAGACAGAAGGATAGAAGGATATTTTTATAAAACAAAGAGTAGGGGATCAATATAAAGATCAATAAAAGAACTGATAAGAAACAACATTTTCAGTCCTTTTAATTGTGTCTATTAATTTCAGTGGGTGTATTCTGAGTAGAACTAACGTTGACTACAACCTAATGTTTTGCTCTCTTCCTGCATCCTGTGGCAGGGAAGGAAGTACTTAGCATACCTTGGGGATGTATTCAATTATGTTGTTGAAACAGAGATTAGGTACAAACAGATCTCTTTCACATAGAGTATTATGTTTGGATGTAGGTGATTCACACATGTATATCTCCCAAGCTGAAATCCTAAAGACACATTTGCAAAAAAGTAACTTCCACTGAACACTCTGTGATGAATTCCATGCATAGGATTGCACTGCATGCCACATAAGACATTTTAAGCATACACTTAAAAATGTAAAGCATGAATGCTACAAATGCATGTTTGCAAACAGAATTACACTGCCAGGAAGCAAATAGAGGCAGTACCTTCCAACTGATCATACCTTCACCATCTGAAATGTGTGAAATGGCCCTCACATCTGTTTGTATTGCAGGTGAAGTCCATATGATAGGAAAACTATGTGCAGTTTAAATTGCAATGGCAATTTAAATCGCATAAATGCAAATGCTTGCTTGGTGGTGTAATCACTAAGTGCTGAAGAAGTGTGTGAAGTTAAAATCTAAGCTTGTTATTTTATTTTGTGCATCTTATTCTAATCAATAATAATAATAGTTCACTGCCCTTTTTTGTTTGAGGCAACATGTTTACAGTGTCATATATCACAAAAGTGAATATTGTGCCTATAACTATCCTACTTGCCCCCCCATATGGTTCAGTATTGTTAACTTAGTTAAGAAACATAAATTTCCTGTAACCTACAACAGAATATGCAGCAGAGAAATTATAGCCAGAATCCTGCTTGATTGTGTTTGATAAAGTAAAATAATAAATACTTAACTGACCAATCACGTCAGTTCTGCCCCACCAACAAAAGTCCTGCCCCCCAACATAGTCCTGCCCTCCCAACAAAAATCCTGGCTACAGCCATTTCCAGATTCAAGGGATGTTCTGACAAAGTCCCATCCAGGGGTCTTTCCCAATGTCTATGGGTTTATCAGCACCTTCATCACAATCTGCAGGCTATGACTGTGAACTATCTGCTGTTTTAAGTTTCTCATATAGTAACACTGTGGGCCACTGCTGGGAATTTAACATGGCAGGTAGTTCACTCACCCACTACTAGGTAGGGGGTTGGACTAGATGACCCTTAAGGTCCCTTCCAACTCAGCAATTCTATGATTCTATTAAATAACAAAATCCCTGATCATGGATCTCCCATGTAATGTCTAATTTGACCCTGAAAGTGCAGGATTTTTTTTGGAAAACAGTGAACTGTGAACTCTACTGAGACAGCACTACTGAGAGAAGGCCACTTGGTGTCACTGTTGCTTGGATTTGGATGTCCATCTCATTTTACTCATCTTTTGAGAGAGCGTAAAATGATTAAAATAATGTAGATTTGCCAGAGAAGTCTTCGTTGCTGTCCAACATAGGATTATTTGAATTGAATACATGTATTTAAGACTGCCACCAGTCAGATTAAACGATAATTAAAAACAAAATCGAAAATTCTTTCTAGTAGCACCTTAGAGACCAACTGAGTTTGTTCCTGGTATGAGCTTTCGTGTGCATGCACACTTCTTCAGATACCTAGAGACCAACTGAGTTTGTTCCTGGTATGAGCTTTCGTGTGCATGCACACTTCTTCAGATTTTGTTTTGACTATGGCAGACCAACACGGCTACCCACCTGTAACTATAATTAAAAAGTTTATTTTAAATTATTCCCCACTGCAAAAAAAAATCCATTTTTTTCTCAATAAACAAAGGTAAACCTGAGGGGGGGAATACAGAAAAAGAGAGCAGAGAAATGGGGTGAAAAGATGAGAGAGTGATAAACAAAAAGGGGAAACTGGGCCTGTTGCACACCAGGTGGTGATGGGGTGGAGCCCTCTTTGGGATGGTACCTACTCAGACTCTGTAATTCTAACCCCCTCAGAATGCCCCAACCTTCATGGGATTTGGCACCAGGTTAAAATGTGTGTCTTCTCCTGGGCATATGGTGATTGCAACCTAGGCTATTCAAGGTCTGAGGAAGTGTTGAAATACTGCAGTTACATGTGATGGCCTCATACCTAACTGATAATTTTAGTTTTTTTATTGTTTCTTTGCATAATGTGTTGTTCTATTATATTTTGGTAACTGCTGTGTGATTCTTTTTTGTAAATAAGGAACAGTCTAAATGTTTTGATAATATATAAATATCCCTGTATCTTGGGTGCCAAAATAACTTTCCTGGCCTCACATATGTATTATGCACCCTGGCTTATGGGGTGCCATTGACTACATAACCTCAGGCAGCAAAATGCCTGGTCCTGAAGTCAACATTAAGCCATGTTATTTGCTATATTTTTCAGGATGCTTTCAACTCCCTGGTGGGGGCGCTGTTTCTCTTCATTGTGGGACTGTTTGCAACAGTAATAAAAACCATAGTTGAAACTTTGGTTGGAGGGGTAAGTAAGAGAGTCTGGATCAGGGGTCAGCAAACTTTTTCAGCAGGTCCACTGTCCCTCAGACCTTGTGGGGGGCTGGACTATATTTTGAAAAAAAAAATGAACGAATTCCTATGCCCCACAAATAACCCAGAGATGCATTTTAAATAAAAGCACACATTCTACTCATGTAAAAACACCAGGCAGGCCCCACAAATAACCCAGAGATGCATTTTAAATAAAAGCACACATTCTACTCATGTAAAAACACGCTGGTTCCCGGACCGTCCGCGGGCTGCATTTAGAAGGCGATTGGGCCGCATCCAGTGCCCGGGCCTTAGTTTGGGGACCCCTGGTCTGGATAGTAGTGTCTCATAGAAATCAAAGCCAGAGGAGCCTTTCAGATGTAACATTCCCAGCTTGGTAGACCATGGCTTGCTAAATTATGACTGCATTCAGACACTACTTTATTCATTTTTTCTGACATTTCCTTACTTGATAATGTTTGCTTTTATGTGATCTTTCACACAATATAAAAGCCAGTTTTGGAAATCTAGCAAAATCTGCTCATTTCCATGTTAATTGTTTCCATTTGCAACATTGTTAACCTGGAAAATTGTGGGGTGGGATTTTGGGCAGCATCTTGGCCACTCGTCATGTCACAAATTTTGGGGTGGTATTCTAGCATGTGTTACAGAATGTCTGTCCAGGGATTTTCATGGGTGAATCCGGGGGGGAGGGAGGGAGTGCATGTGCATAAAGGGTGGGGGTTGATAGCATATCATTCACTGGTGCCATGGTGGTGTCTCTTGATCAAAAAGCCACAGTTCCATAATGTAGTGTAAAAAGAATGTTACTTACTGGGACAGAAGTGCTAGCATCATAACCAGGAAAACCAACCCAATAATCCCCACATCTAAATGCACTCTATGTTTGGACTCCAGCCATTGGTAAGAACTTATCTCCTAATACAAATAGCTGGTTAGGACGGATCTAAATCAGGACTATAGTGAAGCATTTGAATCTCCTATCCCAGGAAAGGATCATGATTGGACCCCCCACACCTGCTTTTTACTCTTAAAGAAAAAAATATCAGTGTGTTTCTAATTGCGTGAATGGAATTACATCTAGTTTGGTGCAAGTAACAGTGAAATCAATGGGATTCTGCAAAAGTTAATAATTTCATTCATAGTGAGTTGTTATTCTGCCAGTGGGGCCAATAATAGTATTTTCTGCATTAAAACGGAGCAATGGAATATCAGTTCAAATCACGTTTCGTATATGAAAGAGAAGAATCTAATTTACATCCAGACTTACCAAGTGCAATGGTGCCAAATCAATTCTGTTAAAGTATGTATGTTATCCTTCTCCACCATCCCCATTTGTCTAAGGTGCAACTACTGTATCTCCATTTTACCATGGCCAGAGTGGCCTATTGAGATGAGTAAGTATTGGAGCCTATTGGAAGAATACAACTGATAGAAGTCAGGCAAGGTCAAACCGGAGACGATTTTCCCAAAAAAAGTTGGGGCAGAGATTACTTTATGGAAAACAAGATAAAAAGAATTCAGTTTCTTTCATCTATCACAAATTAAACATTAAAATTGAAATTCACAGGACATGACTCTGATGAGCTGTGGCAGATGCTGTAAACTAGGCACAGGCTGTTGCTGTGATTCAATAAAGAATAATGCTCAGAACATTTTACTAGCATCTGAACCACTTTCTTTTCATTTGCAGGTGTTTTGTCTGATCCTGTGTGGTCTCTGCATAGTAGATGCTGCTTTTCTTTTGAGGAGGATTACATTTAACCAAGGAGCACCAACGGGGGATGGTAATAGCAATTAGAATGATCAATGGCCAAAGTCTAATTTATAAACATTTGGAAAGCCTGTTGAACAATAGGCTGCTCGTGCCAAATTTTATTTATATTTTTCTAAAATCTGAAGAGCGTGAGCTAGCCAGTAACACAAGTCAAATTGATTTCAAAGGGAGATTTTAAAGCAGAAGCTTAGCTCTCCCAGCAAAGTGAGCAAGGTTCTGAAAATGCTTTTGTGCTCTTAGATTAGAAGAAACATATTTATGAATTTTAATATACAGTATTCTCATGTACTCTTTTCTAAACTTGTTTACCTATTCACCTGTATGAGCCATCTTGAATTAAGAATAATCCTGTGAATTTTATGGAATACCAGTTCTAACCAACATATTTCAAATGATTATCAGATGCAGCTTTATGAACTGGTTTGTGTTAATGTTTTTAATTAAAAAAGCTTTACCTGTAATAATACTGAATCATAAGTGTACTGTATATTGTTGAGCACACTCCCAATTTCCCTTAAAAAGTGCAAGGGTGGGTTGCACTGAAGGGTTTTATTTCTGAGTAAACATACATAGGATTGCAATGTAAGTTTATTTTTCCTGAGAGAATATTGGAAAGTCATAAACTTTTTGTAATGCAGGGCGGGGACCAGGATTTGACCTGCATGCTATTTTCTGAGCTCCCTACATCATGCAACGGGCATTTAGGACTTCTGCTGAACCTTATTTAGCCAACAGAGTAGAGGTTCCCCATGCCTCTTGCAATGTGTGATTTCCAGGCAACTCCCTGTTTGCCTGTAAGAGTGTCTGTATATACAGGCTGTGACCATTCTGCACACATCCAATTGACACGGGACCACCGACACGTAGAGCTCAGTGGAAGCAAGCAGATTCCTAAAAACCAACAGCAGAAGCTCAAAGAGCAACACTGTAGCCAGTCAAGGAGCCAGCGTAGTTAAGTATACAGTGTTAGACAAAAGCCATTAGTGGGTGACCACAGGCCAGTCGCTCAATCTCAGCCTAACCTACACAGGAGGCACCATGTCGTTTCTTTACATTCTGTTTTAGCCAAACAACCCAAGATCAAACCATTATTGCTGATCCTGGTTTGTTTCGCTCAACCATAGTTAAAACTCATCATAGTTCCTTCCTACTTTGGACAGTATGACAAACTGCTGTTAGCTTAAAGGGAGGTAAGGTAAATGTAAAGACAAATGGACTTATGATGTCATATGGTTTCATGAATTACTGGAGCCTGCTTCTTCAGATGCATGATACCTGCCATCTTGCATCCAGTGGCATCTATAAAAAGGTACATCATTAGTAATAGTAGTAGTAGTCATACCCTGCACATCTGACTGGATTGCCCCAGCCACTCTGGGCAGTTTCCAGCATATATAAATACATTGTAAAACATTAAACCTTTAAAAGCTTCCCTATACAGGGCTGCCTTCAGATGTCTCTGCCCTCCCTGCCCCCCAGAAACAATACTTCTGTCTTGTCAGAAATCAGAATTCAACCTCAATCCGTTAGACGCCATTCATCCTCCAACCAGCTCCAAACACACAGGACATTTACTGCCTTCACTGGATCTGCTTTAAATGAGAGGTAGAGCTGGGTCTCATCCGCATACCCAGCCCAAACTAAGTCTTCATGCTATTGTTATAAGTCTTCATGCTATTGTTATTTTTGCTGCCAACAGGGTGTGACTGGTGAGAATGGGGTGCTTATGCACATTCAGAGCATGGGCGTACCGAAGGGGGGGCAGGAGGGGGCAGCTGCCCCCCCCTAGAAGCCAGCTGCCCCCCCCCCCAGAAGCAAAAATGATCGGCGCCGGGCAAGAGGAGCCGCATCCCGGGCTGCCCGGCGCTTCCATTTAGGCTGAGGAAGAAGCGGGCCAGGAGGAGAGGAGCGGAGAAGGAGGCTGCTGTCTCTGCCGCCCAAGTTCCTCCCTTTGCCCCCCCCCCTTGCCCAAGGCAGCTCCTGTCCCGGAGGCAAGGAGGAGCGCGCTCACAGCGGCGGGCTGCTGTGGGGACGGCTCTGCTCACTGTGCTTTTTGCCCCTGCGTCAGGCTTCGCTCTTCCCTCTCACGCCTCCCTCCCTCCCTGTGTTCTGGGAATATTAACACGTTTGGAGGGCTTGCCTGTTCCTGGCGTTGTGTTGTCTGTCATTCCTTCACCCCAACTCCTCTGGTTCGCCCCTTTTAAAGTTACTTTACTGCTCTGAAGTTGGTGTTTCCCTCTGTCCCCCTTTTTCTGAGTTGTTTAAAATCCCTGCTTTTCTACCGCTAGCAAAAATATCTCCTGGGTTGGTGTTTCGCAGCGTCCTTTTACCTGCCGCTAGCAATTACTGTTGTTCAGCCCCTCCCTGCCTTTTGCTGTGTTAAAACCACCTTGTTGTTAAGACCCTCCTTGTTGTGGCTTCTCCCTGTTCCTTAGTTACTGTTTTGCCCAGCAGCATTTAACCCTTTGTTTTCCACTTTCCTGCCTTCAAGTCTTTATCAAGTTTGCATTTAAGTCTGGTGACTTCTTTTTCAGTGTATCTGAAGAAGTGTGCATGCACACGAAAGCTCATACCAAGAACAAACTTAATTGGTCTCTAAGGTGCTACTGGAAGGAATTTTTTAATTTTTTAAAATGAATTTCTCAATGCATTTAAAAATGTTACTTTCCTGGGAAGGATTTCCCAGGTGGGCTGGCGATGATAATAAATACTCATATTGTGAAAATAATAAAAGGTGGGCTGGCGATGATAATAAATACTCATATTGTGAAACTGTACAGCCGGAGACCATTTCAGGCAATTGCCAACTCATAGATCCTTTTGGACCTGGAAAAAGGCAAAACGGGTGGAACAGTGGCGGGGCAGGAACAAGGCATAACAGGGAAGAACGGGGTTTGCAAGATATAAAAAACGACTTCAAAATTCCTGTCCATGAACCTCAGCATTGACCAAGATGCTACATAGTGACCTTCATAGGAATCAGTGGCTGAAGGGGCCAGAGAAGGGTTAAAAAGGCAATGCATTGGGGAAAACACCCCCCTCCCAACAACCTGGATTCAAAGAGGGAGGGGAAGGAGGAAAGTAAAGCTCCATCTCATCCCTCCCAGCCCAGGTCCATGCCAGGTGGGGGAAACAAGAGAAGACTAGATGAGTAAACTTGGCTTTGTTGGAAGAGGGTGCCAACCTCTGTCGCATCCCCCCTTGGCAGAGTGGAGCCCACTCCCCAGTCAGCCAGGTAGGGAAGGGGGAATTGGGTAAGGCGGGTAGAGGGGCAAATGGCCCTAAGCATGGCTGGAGTGCCCCCCCCCACCAGCTAGTCTGGGAATAACTGGTTGTTTCATTTTTTCTAATTCCCAACATTCCAGCTATTTATTTAATCTGCAAATAAAGCAGGGGGCGGAGTCATAGCTCTGTGGCAGAGCATCTACTTTGATGCAGAAGGTCCCAGGTTCAATCTTTGGCATCTCTAGTTAGGGCTGGGAAGTGGGAAAGACTCCTGAAGAGCCACTGCCAGTCAGTGTGGGCAATACTGAGCTAGATGGACCAAGAGTTTGATTTTGCATAATGTGGCTTCCAATGTATCTATGTCTTAAGGGGAGGGTCATCCCCTTAAGTGGTTAGAACACCTTGCACCCAAGTTTTCCTCCCTGGCATCTGCATGTACGGCTAAGAATCTCCCCTGCCTGAAACCCTGGAGAGCTGCTGCCAGTCAGTGTATGCAGTACTGAGCTAGATGGTTTGACTTGGGGAAAAGTACCTTTCCAGTAACACAGTCCATATTTGTTTGTTTGTTTGCTTGCTTGTTTTCTTTATTTACTACATTTATACTCCTCCATTTCCCCCAAGGTGTCCAAGGAAGTAAACATGATTTTCTTTTCATCTTTGTAACAACTTTGCAAGGTTGGCAAGGTTGAGAGAGGACAACTGGTCCAAGGTCATGCAATGAGCTTCTTGGCTGAGTGGGGATTTGAACCTGGGCCTCCCTCAGGTCCGACCTAGCCCAACATTCTTAACTGCTATACTTCCCTGGCTCTCTTATTTGCTTAATCCAATTTTTTTTCATGCTCCTGCCAACCTAGCGGTTCGAAAACACGTCAAAGTGCAAGTAGTTAAATAGGTAAACAGTGTTTCTGTGCACTGCTCTGGTTCGCCAGAAGCGGCTTAGTCATGCTGGCCACATGACCCGGAAGCTGTCTGCGGACAAACACTGGCTCCCTCGGCCTATAGAGCGAGATGAGCGCCGCAACCCCATAGTCGCCATTGACTGGACTTAATCTGTCCAGGGGTCCTTTACCTTTTACCTTTTACTTCAAAAATACAAGGAAGACACTTAATTTTCCAGTAAGTGAGGAAGAAGAATACCAAGCAAACTTGAGCAAATACTACTGGCTCACTTGGGCTTCCTATGGACAGAGGACTCCAAAAAGTTTGAGAAATTATGAATGTATGATGTGGGAAATGGGAGGCGCCCTCCGGAGGGATCTTTGTACTCCGGCGCCGGATATGCTTAAGATGCCCCTGCACCTAACCTTACTACGCCTCTGGTTATTGCCCCCTGCATCACGGGAGTCCTGGGCCCATGTCATGCCACCCCGCCAGCCAAAAGGTCGACAACTCTGGGAAAACGGGGGGGGGGGGGGGGACCATGGCTTGCCCCCCCCTAGTTTTGATCCTGGGTACGCCCCTGATTCAGAGTCATCTATATCACATCCTCACCGTATGGTAAAACACACTCTTAAAAACCACTTGAAGAGTCACTGATAATCCTGGGAGGGAAGTGTCATTTGTGTGGGGCGCTGGGAACCAGGAATGTCAACTTAGCCCCGTGACCATGGGTCCTGGGGCTGTGGGTGCGTGCCATGCAGTTTGCATGGCCCTGGCACCAACATTGTGGGTGCCCAGCCCCAACTCGGATAATTTTGCAGTGTGCATGGCCCTGGCACCAAAATTTGTGGGTGCCCAGCCCCATCTCGGATAATTTTGCAGTGTGCATGGCCCTGGCACCAAAATTTGTGGGTGCCCAGTCCCATCATGGAGAATTTTGTGGGTGCTCGGGCACCCTGGGAGTTTGCAGCTATGCTGAGAACTGAAGCTCTGCAAAGCCTGTACCCTTTAAATCACAGTTCCAATGATGATTCTTTGCGGGAATTCAAGACTGTTAAAGTGGTACAAGCCTGCTTTAAATGTACCGTACCGTATGGAGGTGACCGTGGCTGTTGGCCGCTGGGTGCTCTACGAAACAGGGACCAGGTGGATCTTCCATCTCGGATGCAGCAAGGCTCTTCGAATCCTTCGAAGCAAAATTGCAGCGGGGCGCAAGCTCCCCGAGGGTCACGTCCTGGGGTTTGCAACAGCTGCGCATGGAGGAGGTGGACTCGCCTGAGGAAGTACTCCCTGTTTCCAGCAGCAGCACGAGTCGGGGGCGGGGGTCGCCTAACGTTGCGCCCGCCTCCGATCCTCGCCCAGCTCTTCGTCGGAAGGGGCGGAGCGCACGAGAGGCGCGAGATTGCCGCGCGGCAGCGGCTGCTCGTCAGCGTCCCCAGCTGTAGATTTGGCAACCGCTGAGGAAACTTTTTTTTTTCTTCGACTCGGCTTTTTCTGCCCCCCATTTCCGCAGAATCAGGATTTCCGTTTCCCTCCCTTTGAAAACGAGAAAAAGAAACTCGGCGGGGCGCTCTGCTCTCAGCTCTTGGCTAGGCGACGCCTCGCTCGGTTCCGCCGCGAAACCGAGCATGGAGCGACCCGAAGCGGAGGATCCCGAGTCCGGCGGCGCGGTTCCGCCGGGGGCTCGCCTGCTCCTGTCCTTCAAGGAGTTTCTGAGCTCCCGCAAAGGGAGGCTCCTGCTGGCCGAGGCGGTAAGATGGAGCGCGGAAGGGGCGCGCGCGAATGCATTGCCAACTCGAGTTAAGGGCTGCGCGTGGGGAAGGGAGGCGGAGAGGACGAGGAAGTGGGGCGGCGGCGGAGAAACTGCAGTCTCTGCTTGCAATCTTTTCTGGCAAAAGGCTTCCCCGCCGCGGGAAGTTTGCCAGGAGCAAAGGAGGGGAACGAGATCAGGTTCCTTTGCCCTGAACGTGACCCTCTCTCCCTTAGCAATCTTTCCGGTGCCCTGTCCAGTGGGCGCTTACTCACAGGTAAACCGTGCGCGCTGGATCGCAGCCTGAGGCCCTTGGAAAAACAGGACTGGCTCGTGTAAGATTTACCTAGTCCTATCTCTCCCAGCAAAAGAAACGAGGATTTCCCCCCCGCCTCCCAGGGACCCCGATGGTGTCCACCACGCCCACCCCGGAGGGGAGAGGAGAGACAGGAGAAGGCACAGGCCCGGGCGACTTCTGTGCTAGCAAAAACAAAGAAAGAGGCTTCAGGCACCGTTGAAGCTAAGCAGTTTATTACGGTGCAAACGCTTTTCTGGGCTAGAGTCCACTTTGGAAGCATGAAGTTGCGGATATGAATAGCATTCGTGGCGTTGGGGTTGTAGAATACAGTAGTGACATATGAGGGAAAGGAACTGTATAAAGTCAAAGATATAGTGACGACTGGGTGGCCTTTTCCAGGCTGGCTGTGTGTTTCAACTGAAATTAGTTTGCATCCTGTCCTATTCAAGTTGAGCAATTAAAGTGGATTTGGCGCTCTTGGGCAAGGAATGTGCTTAACACCCCCACACACCCCACAGTCTTTTTAAGTTAAGGGAGAAATGCAGTGGAAAGCATGGGATAACAATTGCTTGACCTGAGGTCCTGGCAAACAAATCAGAATGAATGCTCAATACAACATTGGTTGTGCCTATAACAGTCCTTAGGGCGGGGCGGGCCAGCCATGTGGTGGACTGAGGCAGCTGCTTTGAGCAGTGGAATCCGCACAGGTGTGGTGTCCCACCGCCCTGAAGAAGTGTGCAGAGGCAGCAGCTTCTGCTGAGATGTCGCCACAAAGTACTGTGGCGCAACCCTGGTAAGCAAGGCTTCAGTGGGGGTGGCAACAGGAGGGGCATTGAAACAACAGGATGAGCCACCCCTGACATCCTGGCAAAGTTTGTGCAAACGGATAAGGATTACCGGTATGGTAATACTCAAGAAAAAAGGCCTGGAAGAAAGCAGTGATGGTACACAATGTAGGCGATAACACAAATCCTATGGTGGGTAAATTAACTCACTGCAGCATGATAAGGAATAATGATAGCATTCAATCCCTTGATAAATTCAAATCCAGCTGTTTCATGTTGTAGTCTTCCACTGAAGTTCCTTTGTTTGAGAATAGCTGCATTAACGTTGATGACAGTGTCCTGGGAGGTTGGACAGCGGAGGCTACCCTATTTGGGGAAATGGGGCAGAGCCCCACCAATCTCAGTCTCCCCTCAGCCAGCCAACACCTTCCTGCCCTCTTACATACAACTAGCTCACAGAGTGGCTCTGTCTGTCGGTCTTGTTGTTGCCCTTCTAGAACTCAGCTGGGAGGAAGAAGATGGGGACCAAACTAGGTTTAGTTGGCTCTGCCTGTCATTGGCTCTTGCTCTACCCACTGTTGGTCTCCTTGCCAGTCCCAATGGGCACCAGTCACCACTGAGGTGGAAATGTTCTCCTACTGGTTCTTGAATATTGCGGGAGGGTGGAGGGGGACGGCACCAAGATTATATGAAATCATTTCTGTAGCAAAGCAAGAGAACAGAGGGGAGGGACCACAGGTTGATGGTAGCTCCCATTCTTTGCATGCAGGTGGTGTCCAAACCCCAGTATATCTAGTTAAAAGGTGACTTGGCAACAGGTGATGGCAAAGGCTCTATGCTTGGGATCCCAGAGCTGCTGCCATGTAAGGTATGTACACATCAGTAGTTTAACAGCTGTCATCTGCACATGTGCAGTGGATATCTGAACTGTACACACCTCGGCCTAACCACATCTTGTTTTTTCAAGTTGGGTAGGAGCTGGTTTGAGGGGAAATGCATCACCAAGAGTATTTAAGAACCAGCAGAATAGTTAGGGTTTTTGGCTAATGTCATGTGCACTAGGCTTGAAATGCCAGCCGTGGGAGCACACTGGAGCTAGAGTAAATAGTAACGTGTTCATGCCCATTATACGACCTAGTTTAAAATAGCTTCCTTTGCTCAAGTCTCCCCTCATCTTGCCCTTAGAGCTTTTTCAGGGCTGCGGATTAGCTGGATATTCATACCTGATGTTGCAACTTTTCAGAGGGATAATAATAATAATATAATAATAATAATAATTTATTACTTATACCCCGCCCATCTGGCTGGGTTTCCCCAGCCACTCTGGGCGGCTTCCAACAAAAGATTAAAAATACATTAAAACATCAGTCATTAAAAACTTCCCGAAACAGGACTGCCTTCAGATGTCTTCTAAATGTCAGATAGTTGTTTATTTCTTTGACATCTGATGGGAGTGCGTTCCACAAAAATTGAAAGGCGCAGAGTTTTGGATGCTCTGTTGATTGTTCTAGTGCTGACATCTCGTCTAGGGAGTCTCCTAAAAGCATCTTTCTGTGTGTGGGGGTGGGGTGGGGTGGGTGGGAATATATGACATCACTTTTACAAAAGGATGCGTCTTGTACAAAAAGTGGATGCTAGATAGGGAAAATTCCATCACTGCCTCTCCCAAAATCTGGTGTTAAGTGAGTCACCCAATGAAACTAAATTGGCAGGAGATTCAGGGCAGACAAAGGAAAGGACTTCTTCACAAATTACTTAATGAAATTATGGGATTCACTGCCACAAAATGTGGTGGGGATCAGCAATGCAGATGGCATCAAAAGGGGATTCAGTACCGGTAAATTAATAGAGCTCCATCAGCACCTGTTTAGTCACACTGGCTGCCTGGGACCTCCTTGGTTCTCATGGCACTTTGACGTGCTTTCAAACTGCTAGGTTGGCAGGAGCTGGGACCAAACAACGGGAGCTCACCCCGTCACAGGGATTCAAACCGCCAACCTTCTGATCGGCAACCCCTAGGCTCTGTGGTTTAACCCACAGCGCCACCCTCGTGTCCAGATCAAGGGAAGTAATAGTACCATTCTATTCTGCCTTAGTCAGACCACACTTGGAATACTGTGTCCAATTCTGGGCCCCACAATTCTAGGATATTGACATACTGGGACGTGTGCAGAGGAGGGCAACCAAGATGATCAAGGGTCTGGAAACTAAGCCTTATGAGGAGCACTTGAAGGAGCTAAGTATGTTTAGCCTGGAAAAGAGTAGACTGAGAGGAGATATAATAGTCATCTTCAAATATCTTAAGGGCTGTCACATGGATGGTGGTGCAATCTTGTTTTCTCCTGCTCTGGAAGGTAGGACTTGAACCAATGTCTTCAAGTTACAAGAAAGGAGATTCCGACTAAACATTCAGAAAAACTTTCTGACAATAAGAGCTGTTCAGCAGTGGAACAGACTCCCACTAGAGGTGGTAGACTCTACTTTCTTAAAGGTTTTTAAACAGAGGTTGGATGGCCACCTGTCATGGATGCTTTAGCTGAGATTCCTGCATTGCAGGGGGTTAGACTAGATGACCCTTGGGGTCCATTCCAACTCTAAGATTCTATTCTCTTGATGTAGTTATTTCCCATTTTTTGTTTTCCCCTTCTTTGTCCTCCTCCTTTCTGCCCTCCCTTCTAATACAGACGTCACAAACAGTTGTTAACAATGACTAGCAATTCCTTATGCAAGATTTGCTTTTTCTTCATTTGCTGTATTTTTCTCCAATAGTTATTGTCTCTGCCAAAGTGGCTCACATCAAAAAGAAAGGGGGAGGGGGGAGACAGGCCCAGCCATTGGGTTTACAAATGAGAAAGACAGGGCATGCAAGGAAAAGGGGAGTGGAGGGAAGAGGTAGAGGCAGGGGGTCAGTTCAAGGCCAGAATGTTTGATGTATCATTGGAGAGAGCAGTACAAGGCACTGTGAAACATGGCAGGCTTAATAATGTCCGGTTCCTTTTATAAGTTGCATGAATAACTCTGTAGATCCTCACCTACCTGCACCACGCCATGTGGCAACATGGAGGGGTTCTAGATGTGAATTTACCTGTGGATTGTGTTGCTTAGTGATCATGGTATTGTAATGGGATATTATCTTTTGCATTGGTACATTACTTCTTGAATCACACTGCAACTTTGTTTGGTTTGATTTTTTTTTTAAAAAAAAAAACCTTTAATACATTGGGGGGGGGCGAAGGAAGGTCAGAACATAGGGGTGAGCTACAAGAGGGTCTTTATATCCAGTTTGGGCCACGCTGATCATCTCTTGCTGCTGTTCTTGCTGGAATAGCAATTGGTAGCTCATTTCTTTGGCTGATGGACAGAGCCATCTCTGTGCTTTCCCTTGGCTTCTGCAGCCCAGAACAGCAGGCAGATGGAGCTGGAAGTTCTTTCAGGCAGAGACCGAAGGAAATGATCTCCTTGCAGCTGTTCTTTCTTTGACCAATGGATGATGCCTGGCTGGCCTCCCCCATGCCATGATGTGATTCCTGAGAGGCAGGCTTCCAGTGGCCCTAAGAGAATCTACTGCCCTCAAGTCCCAGAGCAATCAAAAAACCCCTACTGCCTGAGCTGCCCACCTTGCCATCACCATGACATTTGGAACTCCAGAAAGGAAGATCTGTGTGCATATGAGAGAGTGTGTATAACACAAGGAATATAGCTTCAAATATAGGCCAGGTTTAAAGAAGCCCCGGCATCCTGTGTTCATCACAATCAGCGCTGCGTCCATTTGGCTTCTGCCATCCCTTAATGGTGAAAGTAATTACATAATCAGTTTTAGTGGAATGGAAATGTCAGAAACGTTGAAGAAACAAATGTCATTTACATTTTTTAAAAAGATAGAGAATACCGCTCGCATTTGCTTATATGATTTTTGTTCCTGACCTCTGAACATGCGCATTGCAGCAATTTTGATTTCTGATGGAATTCTCCAAGATTTTTAGCCGGGATCTATAGAACTTCTAGGGAAATGTGACTTGTCCTCTGTCCCTGACTAGGAGACCCTCCCTATTTCACAGATAGCATGAGAATCTCTCCTTTCATTCAAATCAAAATTTTCATAATGTATTGGCTGCAGCAAGTGGGCAGGAGCTTTTGTTGGGGAAACCCAAATCTTGAATGCTGTCTTCTAGATTCTGGCCACAGCACTACTGCTGCTGCTGCTGCTTTTGCACTTGATTGCTTGTTCTTTTCAATAGAAATTAGTAACAGCGATGATCTAATTTCTTTATAGGGAGCATTTTTACATCTGAAAAAGGCTCCCATAGTCGTTTACAAAACAAGAAGACTCTTCTCTCGGGATTTCAATAAGTAAGACATGACACAAAAGGAAAATGGACTGAGAAGGAGAAGGAAAAAAGCAAACCCTGCCACTAGGTTTTTAGTTTCTAGTTTATTAAAATGACCAGCTGAGATGTAAGCAGTTGAAGGAGAGGAGGAACCAAAATTTGCTGGTTTCTCAGCAGAGCCATTGGAGTGGTCTTGCTTCCCTTCTCTACCTCTTCTATAGCCAGATGGAATAGCTGCTGCCAGATGACAATTGGGAGAGGGAGGAGCCCGATGGAGTTGGCTGGTGGTAGAAAAATGAAATAAAGATCATATATAGGAAGTTGTGCACAGCCTCAGAGACCTCTGAGCACTACCTCAAGCTTTCTGTAAGACAAATCACTTCCAGATTCTAAATAAGGCATGTCTTGTTGCTGTTTCTGAAAACTGTGGCTCTTGTTTCCTCAGAGTAAGCATTTGCTGCTTTGCATTGCTTGCTTAGAGTGGTTTATCAAATCTTTAAAAAGAGGAAGCGCTGTCTGCTTCCTCTCCAGAGATTTCTTGGAACAACTGAGCAGAATAAAATTAAGATGGACTCGTTTGCTTCCTGCTGTCTCTCTTGCAGTGTTTACTCAGAAAAAAGTTCCCCTGTGTTCAGTGGGCCTTGCTCCCTAGTAAGTGAGTTTAGGATTGCAGCCTTAATCTTGCTTTGCCATAAAAAATGACATTGCTTGGAGGTTTGTGCTCCTGATGATGCTTTAGTTTGCCATATGTGGACTTGTATATTTTAGAATTGGGATCTACTGATCAATCTTTGCTTCCAGTACGTTTCTGAGCACAATTCAAAGTGTTGGTGCTGACCTTTAAAGCCCTAAATGGCCTCGGTCCAGTATACCTGAAGGGGCGTCTCCACTCCCATTGTTCTGCCCGGACACTGAGGTCCAGCGCCGAGCGCCTTCTGGTAGTTCCCTCACTGCGAGAAGCCAAGTTACAGGGAACCAGGCAGAGGGTCTTCTCGGTAGTGGCACCCGCCCTATGGAACGCCTTCCCACCAGATGTCAAAGAGAAAAACCAACTACCAGGCTTCTAGTAGACATCTGAAGGCAGCCCTGTTTAGGGAAGCTTTTAATGTTTAATAGACTATTGTATTTTAACATTTTGTTGGAAGCTGCCCAGAGTGGCTGGGGAAACCCAGCCAGATGGGTGGGGTATAAATATCATCATCATCATCATCATCATCATCATCATCATTATCATTTATTATAATCTCTGCCTGATTTTCAGTAGACCAGGCAAGAGTTTCAGATTCCCAGGTTTCTTTTAGCAATACTAACTTCCCACCTCTACATTAGTCTGATGAAACTAAAGCAGTTTGGAAAGGGGGAAGCAAGGAATGGACATTTGCCTGAAAGGGCTGAACTCCATTCTGAGACTTAAAACCAGTTCTTTTGCTGAGTATCAGAGGTGCCAAGTTTCTTAATCCAACATATCTTTTGAATCTTTGGCTCTGATTGGTGGATATTGGGGTTCTAATAAAGAAACAAGGCAGGCCTTGTGAGCCTGAAATGTGCCCAGCCCTGTTCTAAAATACAACTTAGAGAGCAATGTGCACATGACACTTGCCACATGAATAATAAATAAATAAATAAATAAATAAATAAATAAATAATTATTTGTACCCCGCCCATCTGGCTGGGTTTCCCCAGCCACTCTGGGCAGCTTCCAACAAATATTAAAATACATTAAAATGTCACAGATTAAAAACTTCCCTAAACAGGCAGATGGAATGGCAAGCTGACCTGTGCTGTTATAATTGCCTTTACCTCTAAAACAGGATGAGGGACCTGTGGCTTGCACCATATTTGTTGGACTCCAACTCCCATCAGCCTCAGCCAGCATGGTCAAGAATCAAGGATGATGGGATCTGTAGTCCAACAGCATCTAGCAAGCCTCAAGTTCCTCATACCTGCAAAATACTTCCTGCTTCCTTTTCTAGATGAGATCTTAACATACTTGTTTTAGTGTGCATGCTTTTTCTCTGCATTT
Source organism: Lacerta agilis (assembly GCF_009819535.1). Classification (NCBI taxonomy): domain Eukaryota; kingdom Metazoa; phylum Chordata; class Lepidosauria; order Squamata; family Lacertidae; genus Lacerta; species Lacerta agilis. Next base: position 41,474,835 of record NC_046319.1, on the reverse strand, counting down.
GGCCTTATGACATGCAAGATCACAAATGTTTATTTTGAATAGTTTGTCCATAATCATTTTGAAACAAAGGCATCCTTTGTTGCCTCACAACTATTCCTAATGTGAACAGGCAGACTTAGGGGTGGGGAACCCTCCAGACTGCTATTTTTTGTGTGTGGCTGTATTCTGCAACATATAAGGGACACCTTTTTTTGGAAACAGAATTTAGATATCAATTGTAGGTAACAAAACTCCTAAGTGATTTATAAAAAATCATTAAGTGATCAATAAAAACAGTTAAACGAGTAATTGATTTTAAAAAAACTAATTAAAATCGGCAGTAAACTAAAAAGAGATGACAGGATGTCCACATCTTTGTGTCTGGATAGGCTTGTTGAAACAAAAAGGTTTTCAGCAAGCTCCAAGAAGAGTACAGCAAAGGCATCTGCCGGATGTCACTAGGCAGGGAGTTCCGAAGTGTAGGTGCTGCCACACTGGAATCAGTATTGTATGTTACTTGTAACAGTGCCAGTTTTGTGGGTGGAAGTGGGCAAGTGGGCACATACTGGATCAGGCAATCCCGTAAGTAAACTGGCCCCAAGCTGTTAAGGGCTTCATATACTAATAGTAACACCTTGAACATGGGCTGGTAATAAATTGGCAGCTAGTGCAGATCTCTTGAGCTGGGGTGTTATATACTGTCAGCAACTGTGCTGCAGCATTCTGCACTAACTGCCATTTCTGGATCAAGTGCAAGAGAAGCCCCAAATAGTGCGTTAGTGGTGGATTTCTACTGGACTATCTGTACATCATTCCACTTTGTTGGTTGTTCTGCAATGCTTCTCCAATATGACTGTGTTATTCCCATTTGGAAGGGTACTCTTGCTCTGTAGCACAACGAAAGCAGGACACGGAAAAAACCAAACAGAGCATTTGTGGTATGGAAAGTGACAGGATTTCAACAGGAAAATGTGGGACATGCAGTGCCAGATTTACATATAAACTAAACAAGCTATACCTTAGGGTCCCACCCTCTTGGGGGCTCCAAAAATATTTAAAGGAAAACAGCAACAGTGTTTTGTGTTGTGTAGGCTCCTATTTGTATGTGCAAATGGCTTTAGATACCTATTAGGTCCATAAATTACCATATAGAATATATTAAACATAAGAAACAGCGACAATTTGTTGATGACAAAGGACAGCTGGACATATAAAGGGCCCCATTACCTTCAGTAGCTTAGGGCCTCATCAAACCTAAATCTGGCCCTGGAGATACGTCCCTATCTGCAGGCACAAATGGTATTGAAGGTGTGATTGTGTATAACTGCCCCAATAATATAATAAGCACGAATTGCAATGAATGCTGAATAACAAGGGACGCCTGGAGGAACCCACATGCTCTGAGCTCCAGATGACCAATAATGTTCTCCTTTGTGTTGCAGGTGCTGTCGTTCATCATCTTCATCTGTTATATTGCCTCATCTGCTGGGTCTTTCCTGATTGTACCACTATTAACACTTCTGGCGGCCCTGTGTTTTTTCTTTGCCTATTCTTTAAAGCTTAATGAGAGGTTCAAAGCAGTCTACTGGCTTTTGGCGGTAAGCGTGTGGACACAGGCAATCAATCTGAGTCAATGAAATGGTGGTTGGGGGGCAGTGGGTTGCCAGTCACCGTCTAGACTGGGCAGTAGGGAATCTGTGGTCCTCCGGGCATTGCTGTCTGGAACTGAGGGCAACTGGGAGACAGCTTCAGGAGAGTCACAGGTGACCATCCCTGCATAGCCTTGGAATGAATATCCAAGGCTGGCAAGGAAGATGTGAAGGAGGTGCACGTTTGAAGTGAAAGAATGATGGGTAGCTGGGAATTTTGGGAGAGCCTGCTGTGTTGATGGGCATAACCTCCTAGTATCATGACTGCTTTAGCACCCAGCTACTACAGGCAAAAACCTGCCCATGTTGTCTCCCAGGATGACTTGTAGTTACCAAGCTGAAAAATTAATTTTGTGCATAGCAGTCACTGTGTACCATATGAGATCCCTGAGGTGCACATCACTGTGTCTTAAACTGTTCAGCTGAAACACCATGTGTCCGTTTTGTTACTGTGTTCGGATGAGATCTAATTTTCATTATTGCCATCATCAATTATCGCAGTTACAAGTGGAACGTGCAAAATGTTGCCGTGTGGAATGCTCCTTGTTCACTGTTCCAACCAGCTGCCCTCCGTTCCATTCACCCTGCGACCACTGACCATGCTTAGTCCTCACTGAGTGGTTTGGGGGGTGGGCTGGTTTAATGGGTTTTCCATTAAAAATTTCCATATATCCAGTGCTTTTTTTCTTTAAAAAAGTTTAGGGGTGTACTCATTTTCCTACTCATATTGAAATACTGCCCTTCAATGAGGCCAAACTTAGATTCACAAAATGTTTTGGGTATGCATACCCCTGCATCCCCCCCCCCCGAAAAAAGCACTGCGTATATCTGCAAACCTTGGGATTCCCCCCAACACACTGGAACTTCCCTGTTGTCTTTCAGAGGTTTCATTTTGATGGCAAATCTGTTGTCACTTACCATCAGAGCTTATTTTTAGATGGAGTGTGTATTCATATAACATAGTGACTGTGCAACTGAACCTCTGTAAATAACTCACTAGGTAGCCTTAGACAAGCCACTCTCCCTTGACCTCAGTCTCCAGAGATCTTTGGGGAAGTCTCTCTTTAGTGGTCTCCTTGGCTCAGACACATGGCTTGCACCCACCAGGAGCCATGCATTCAGTATGGTAGGCCCCAATTCTTTGGAACCCCCTCTAAGCCAAGTTTAGGCATCCCAACCCAGTCCCTGCTTAACTTCAGGTGTTTGACAAAGAATTCCCTATTTTAGCAGGCATTTAAAGGTATTTTTTATGTTTCTAGGGTAAATTTTGATTGTTCTCATTCCTTGTAAGGGTTTAAAACATTTTATGTACACTGCTTAGAAATTCTGAATATATAAATACCTTAAATAAATATTAAATAAATTAAAATTGTCTTCCTCCTGACTTAGCCTATCAATAGTTACTAGCTGTTCCACAAACTGACCACTAGATGCTGCTCCGGTTCCAAACAAATTCCGTATTTAGCAGTGCCATATTTGAAAAATGCAAAGCTGCACTCCAGCTTAGTTTCTCAATGACAGCATATTATTTCCCATCAGCCACTTGATGTTTCTTCCTGAGAAGCTGCCTTGGGAGATATAAGCAGCAGAACTAGGCATTTGCTGTAGAAACCCAATGAAGACTTGACCCTAAACATTGCCCCATTTTATAAAATACTTAATAGGATGCTCTCCAAATAATTGTAAAAGGGAGAATTAACAATAAATCACTCTCCTGGAAAAAACAACAACGCAAATGTTTTGTGAGGAAACTTCTCTACCTCAAACTAAATTTCAGTGGATTTCAAGGTAATAAAGCAAAGCCATATGTGTTGTGTCAAAAGAAGGCGCTCAAGTATGCTTCTGTGAATCAGTTTTTTGTTTCAAAAAGCATCGAGCAAGCTTTCCTTTTCCTTTTAACCCAATGAATTGTCTCAGACTAAAAGCACCCAGTGGCACAAATTAAGAATAGACATTGTCACCTGCACAGTAATAACAATGTCATAGAAAGATGATACTGTAGGTCTGCTTTTGTGGAAATTCTGCAACTGTACTGCGGGGGTGAGGTCTGAGTAACGTTAGGTCTATTAACAGCAACTGTGTACAGTTCTCAGCATGGTGCATAATAGCAACCTCTTTCTGATCTCCAAAGGATTTCAGATTCTTGAAGGATTTGCATTTTACCATGGCCAACTAGTTCTCTCATCTGTTCTGTGCACTAGAACCTGGTACAGAACATCTCCATGTATATTGCTTCTCGGAGAGGCTGCAATGAAATTCAGCCCAGTGTAGTAAGAGAGATTCAACTGGAAGCTTCTTTGTGTCCAGCCAGTAGGCATGTTTCTGTGTTGTTCGGTTCATCTGGGCCCCAGTGAACTGGCCTGAGGGTCTTTGATTCAGTGGCACATCTCCATATGATTAGAGCTGGATCAGGGCCAATTGGTTTGATTAAACGCATGTCCTGCTAAATAGCTTGCTAAAGGCAAGAGAACATACTGGTGCAGCGTATTTTGCTGCCCAGCACACTTTGCGGCTAGTCAGGTTCTAGACTAAATTCTGCACTACTCAACACTGGGTTCCAACAGTGGAGCCATTGCTCTGCTTCTTGTTCTTACCAAATAAAACACCCCAGCTTAGGTGAAGGGGCCTATGCAACAGGTGTAGCTGAGAACACCCCAGCAAGTGTGCAAAGGAGTGGCACTTCTGCGGTTCTCATGAGAATCCAGAATTAGTAGGGTATCATAGTTGAGGAGCATGTGCATCTGAGTCTGGCTGAGACATCCAATGCAAAACCTAAATAAACCTCATATGCAGTTGGGTGCAGAAGCTCGATTGCATCCTGTTAATAACTTGGTAGAGCTGCCGGTGTTTAGTTAAAAGTGATTTGGGGCTGTCAATTGATTGTCTGGTTTTCAGCAATTAAGGGGATATGTGTTGTGCATAACCTTGCCACCTATCCAGCTTAAAACTTCGTCCCTAACTTGATTTCAAAACTCTTTGTCTTGCAGGATTTTTTATGTGGCATCATTGCTGCTATTATATATTTTGCCATCTCGATTGCCGCAGTCTCAAAATATTCTGACACAGCATCCAAGGCAGCAGGAGTAAGTTGATATTTCAGGCAGGTTCATACCTGGGAGTTAATGATAAGGGGACAAATTCTACCTACCTACCTGGTACTGATAGGTGTTTTGCATCCATTCTATGTAACTAAGATTAAACACCCAAAATGAAGGAAGATCTGTTGAATGGTATTGGGATACTCCTACAAAGGAACAGCTATGGCCATCGTAATATTGAAATATCCTGTCACACAATGCAGCTACTAAGCACCCTTTTCACCCTCTGCCCAATTAATGAAGTTCCATGGCCACTGCTGTTGTGCAGCCTGCCTTCACAGTTGCTCCCCTACACCACCCTGACTTCATGCAAATGCAGAATTGCGGTGCAACACAACAAATCTTCCAATGGGAGCTGCGTGATTATATTATTATGCTTTATTATATCAAGGTGTTTTGCAATACACCCACACCCATGTATGTGTGCGTGCGTGCGTGTGCGTGCGTGCATGTGTGCACACACACACGCTTCAGAACTACTGTGTTTACAAGAGCTGAACTCAACTAATGTTTTTTTTTCTGATGTGACTGGATATGTTTTCCTTACACACTCCCACCCTAAGAAAAAGACCACTTTGCAGAATTTCTTCTAAATATGTTTTATTTCATATCCTAGAATGTCCCTGCAATTTCTTTGCCTGTGATTAGGGTGGAGGGTTTTGAAAGGTCACTTCCACACAGCTCTAGTCTTCACTCAGATGTAAACTTTGTGTTTTAATTGTTAATATTTCTTTACGTTTGATAACAGTCATGCTCAGAGTAGATTCACTGAAATCAGTATGACTTTGATGTGATCCTTTTTTTTTAAAGTTTTTTATTATTTTCCAATAAAACAAAGCAAAAAACAACATTACACAAACATAAACACAATAGAAACACAATACATAATAAACATTAAACAAAATAAAAATAGCAAACAAAGAAAAATCACATACAAACCTTACTCAACACCTATCTTTGTTCTTTCTCTTGTTTTTAACTTCAGGGGACTTCCCCTGTTCCCTCCACTGCCTTTAAAATCATATATATTCTTTAGGTAACTTTGTCTCTTTTTCCATTAACCTTTACCAAATCTCTTAATAATCTTTAGATTTGCTTAGTCCAATATAAATCATAACTTATATTCTATATCTTAAAATATTCTTATACCATTAAATCATTCATATTCCAAATTTGTTCTTAAACAATTTTATCTTACATTAACCTGCTAAAGCCAATTCTTCTAATTGATTCTGCTCAAATACTCAAACATTCAATTTTACACATTTAAGTAAATAGTCCTTAAATTTCTTCCAATCTTGCGACACCGTCTCCTCCCTCTGGTCTCGGATCCTAGCGGTCAGTTCAGCGAGTTCCATATAGTCCATTAACTTCATCTGCCATTCTTCCACTGTTGGGATCTCTTCACCCTTCCAGGTTCTTGCCAATAAAATTCTAGCAGCTGTTGTGGCATACATGAAAAATACTCTATCCTGACTGGGAATCTCTTCATTGGTCATGCTCAAAAGGAATGCCTCTGGTTTCTTACTAAAGGTAATTTTCATTACCTTCTTTAACTCGTTATATATCTTATCCCAGAAAGCATTTACCCCAGGACATGACCACCACATATGAAAAAGGTACCTTTCGTAGATTTACATTTCCAACACACATCAGACATTTTAGAATTCATCCTAGCTATCTTAACTGGTGTCAGATACCATCTATACAACATTTTCATTATATTTTCTCTTAAACTATTACAAGCAGTAAATTTGATACCTTTCTGCCACAATCTCTCCCAGTCATCCATCATAATATTATGACCCACATCTTTTGCCCAATCTATCATTGTCGATTTAACCAATTCATCTTTCGTATGCCACTCTAGCAACAAGTTATACATCTTGGAAAGGTTTTTAGAGTTCGATTCGATCAGTTCTGTTTCCAGTTTTGATTTTTCCATTTGAAAACCAATTTTCTTGTCTAATTTAAATGTTTCATGAACCTGATGATATTGCAGCCAGTCGGGGACCTGACTTTTGACTTGGTCATAGCTTTTTAGCTTAATTAATTCTCCTTCTCGCTGCAATATATCCACATATCTTAGCCAACTTGCAGACATGTTCGGTCTCTTATAGGCCTTGGCCTCCACTGGTGAGATCCATCTAGGAGTCTTTCTCTCTAACAAGTCTTTATATCTTATCCAAACCTGATACAAAGCTTTCCTAACTATATGATTCTTGAAAGTTTTGTGGATTTTTACCTTGTCATACCAAAGGTATGCATGCCAACCAAACATATTATCATATCCTTCCAAGTCCAACACGTCCACGTTCTCCAATTTAAACCAATCCTTCAACCAGCAAAAGGCCGCTGCTTCAAAATAAATCTTTAAATCCGGCAGGGCAAAGCCTCCTCTCTCTTTAGAGTCTATCAGAATCTTAAATTTAATTCTAGGCTTTTTTCCCTGCCATATAAACTTCGATAGGTCCCTTTGCCATATCTTAAAACAATCCAGTTTGTCCAAAATTGGTATGGCTTGGAATAAAAACAGCATCCTTGGTAGAACATTCATTTTAACAGCTGCTATTCTTCCCATTAACGACAGTTTCAGTCTCGTCCATATTTCCATGTCTTTCTTTATCTCTGTCCACAATTTTTCATAATTGTCCTTGTACAGGTTCAAATTTTTTGCTGTGAGATTGACACCTAGATATTTTACAGTCTTAACAAAATTGAGACCAGTGCCATCTTGTAATCTTTGTATCTGCTCTGCAGACATGTTTTTGCTCAATACTTTGGTTTTCAGTTTATTTAATTTGAAACCAGCTACACGTTGATGTGATCCTTTAAGTACCTCCTCATGAGGACTAGAAATGCTTGAAATTCCCTAAAATAGGGAGACACACAGCAGCTGATGCCAACAGGGAAATGTTTTCAATAAGCTGTTCCTGCACAATTCCCCCCCCCCTTCCATTTGTGCTTTCAAAAACTGTGCTTTTCCAAACCTTTTGCTCTTCAGGTGCTTGGATTCATTGCCACAGTTGTCTATTGTGTTTACGTCTACCTAACCTTTAATGACCTGATGACATATCTCAAGCAAGGAGATTCTTCAGATGCTCCTGAGCCACGTAAATCAGAAGGTAGGTACAAACCAGTTTTGCATTGCCATCAGCCACAGATCCAAGCTCATTTGTGGACTATATTTGCAATAGATGTAGATCTGCAATAGATGGGAGCAAGCCTTCTCTCCAGTATTGCTATCTTCTGTTTAGAAGCTGCATAAAAAAAAAAAAACAACAACAAAACCCTTCAGCTTCTGTATTTAGAATAAATGATCTGGCTGTGTTGTGCATCACACATTTCAAATTCCAATTTTGTAAAAAGTTATAGGAATCATGGGTTATTACAAAAGATACCAAGGCATGGAAGCATGGTTTGTTGTAAATGCAATGCATTTATATTGTGCACATATAAAATAAGGCCCACCCCAACCCTGACATTTTTATTGACACCCTCTTTCTCTTTCAGATGATGACTCGGATTCAGATTCCGACTGAAGCACCAGTGCCTTGAGAAGATTGCAGAGCCAAAGGGGAGGACAATGGACACACTCTTCTTTTAGCAATTGTAACCTTTTTATGAACTTTTATTTCCATTGTACAGATCATCACCAAAGCCACTGCTGAGGATATGCTAGTCTCATGAAAGACTTCCTCAGAAAAACTGCTGTTTGAGCCTGGGTATATTTTTCTGTCTTTTCTCATTCAGCACTACAATGTACTGTTCAGTAAATTTTCTTAACCTTTTTTTAAAAACAGACTATAATCAGGGTTGCGTACATTGATGATTGCATCAGATAAGCACAAAAGCTGCTCAGTACTGGACACAAAACTCTAAACTAGTCTTAACTTCAGCACTCTTTTAAAAAAATTAATTCCTTAGATTGAGATTTTAAGCTAGAGAGAAAAAGGAAATATGAGAAGTGGATTTTGTGTATGTGTGTGTGTGTGCTGGAGACCTCTTTATTACTTAATAGATGCAGAAAAAGGCTATGAAGACATATTCCAACATAATTGATACTTTACATTACATGCAAATGCATGGAAGCATCCCATTTTATTTTATTTTTTGTTTAGGAAAAGCAGCATTAGAAGAATGACTAAGAGAAACAGGGGTACTTAGTTTTGTCTTACCCACAATTTCTGTACACCATATGCCTTGTCTAGACATAGATGCAAGGTTCCAAAGAATCGGCTTGCGTTTTAGTTTTTTAGCAAGGGTTGTGGAAAAAAGCTGGAGAAGGGAACTTATCATACTACATATGATAAGCAGGTAAGAAAGTGGATAAATGTCCCAACTTTCGCCACATTATAGTCCCCCTTCCAAAGTTTTTTGTCTTTTGAAGACCAGCTTCAGAGCTCTTGCACAATTAGTATGCAATATGTAAGTACATATTTGATTCATGGCAGTAGGCTTCAGGGGTGCCCTATTCTGCTGAGTTGGGTGGCATGTGCTTGGGTTCATTTTTTTTAAAGTCAGGCTGTAGGTCAGTGGTAGAGCACATGTTCACTCTCTATTAAAAGGTTTACAGCAGAGTCAAAAAGATCTCCTGCCTGAGTACCAAACTATCTAACTGAAGGTTTTTTAAAAAAACAAGTAACATGAGCAAAGCAGCCCAGCCCACACCGCTGCTTTTGCTTAATGTCATCAGAGCATGCTTATTCCTCCTATTTTGTACTCCTGCTGCATCAGGGTAGACTTTGCAGGATTAGAGAAAACCCATGGCAACTTCATGTACCTTCATGATATATCTGGCTTAACAAATAAGATAGGCAAGGATATGTAATGGTGATTTATTTTTAAGCAATGAATTATTTTAGAGAAAGCAGGCAAGGATGCTCAGTATCTGTTATTCTTCCACTGAATGGGACTTTAAGCAATAACAGCAAATGAGATCTTGGCAGTGACAATCTAAAGGTGCATCAACTTGTACTTGAGATGATGCACAAGAAAGTTTGAATTTTTATTGGGGGGCAATTACTATGCTTTTATGAAAAGAGGATAATCTGAACAAAGCTGAACTGATATGAACAGGCCTACACTGGAACATGCAGGCCATCATACAACGACAAGGCCAACAGACATACCTTTGGCAAACCTGTTTTGAACCAAGGAAACACCCTTAATTAGGATGAAGTTTTCCTCTAGATCAACTGTTATTCAGTTGACAAAAGTGCATTTGAGGAGGTGGAAAAGAGAATTAGAATCTGCTTTTAATGCAGTAGCTTGAATAATTTACCAAAAAAAAACTACAAGCAATAGCGATCCTGAAGAACGGTAATACAAGCTGGAACAGCACTTGTGTGACAAAATCAACTGGGTACCTTATTTTTCACTCCATAGGGTGCACCTCGTTTTTAGAGGAGGAAACCAAAAATAATAATTCTGGTTTTCCTCCTCTAAAAGCCTTTTTTTTTTTTTGAGGATCAGCTAAAAGTTTTGCAGCTTTTTTTGCAAAGGGGGGAAAAGCAAAGAGGAAAAGCCCCCATTTTTAGGGGTTCAACTCACATTTCTGAAAAATCTTAAGGGAGCCGTTTCTACAGTTTCCAGACAGATAATCTAATCAGCCAGTCACATGTCGCAACAAACAACCTCCCTCTGCAGCACATTCAACAATGGAGGCCTGGGCAAGGGGGTGGGACTGAAAGGGAGCCGGGACTCTTATCTCTCTCCCGATCTCTTGCTGATCAGCTGCTGAGCGGGGTCCTTTCAACACCCCCTTTTCTCTTTGTAAAATAAAAAGCAAAGCACGATCCTCTTTTGTCCCCTGGGCAATTCGGCTCCAGGGACCACCATCCGCTCCATAAGACACACAGATATTTCCCCTTACTTTTTAGGAGGAAAAAAGTGTGTCTTATGGAGCGAAAAATATGGTACATCCAAGTGAGAGAAAGAAGTCACAAATACCTGCATTGTTTTTAAAGTGAGCTGCATCAGTAGCCCATCCAAACTGTGAGTTATGACTATACATTGCAAGCCTGTATTTCTTTTTCCACTTTTTCTTCAACTAAAAGGTTAATCTGTTTTGTATTTCTTTCAACAATGTATTTCTACACAGTATTTACCACATATGATAAGCCACAATATATTGATAGATTAGTTTTATAGATACATTAAGACCGGGGGAGTGGGAATCCTTATTTCAGTGACTTTTTCTAGCAGTGCACTAGAGGTACTTTTTTCAGGCTTGAAAATGACAAAAATACTGCCCTGAAGGCTGGCTCCTTCACAGGGTAACCAAGTGTCCTGTCTTTAGTCTAGCGCATGGGCTTGGGAGTCTCGAAATGGGCATTTTATATTTCTGTCTCTTTTTACAGACACTTGAATGCAATATTTTTTTTTAATGTGTCTTCACTTGACTTTTTAACACTGCATGTCAAGCTGGCATTTATGAACCATGCTGGAATAAACTTCTTTGATATTAAATGTGTAGCTTTACTTCTGGTGTCTTTTTAAATCTTCCAGGCAGCTCTCACAGGGTATTCATAGGATACAGAAATACATTGGCATCTTAGTTGGGACATTAGCATCTGGAAGTGAGCAGGACAGTACTGAGCTTATCACAGACCCTTGGTTTTTTAAATGCCCCTTTTCCAAAGCAGTTATTTCAGGAGCCGGCTATAATTCTCTCTGCCCCCCCCCCTTTATGAAGGGTCTTCGGGAGGCATTTAACCCATTATACTTATGTAAATAAAGCCACATGACTGTGTGCAAAAGAACTTGTAGGGTTTATTAGATATCCTGCCCCCTCCACCACAAGGAAATTTGAAAGCTCAGCACACACACAAAGTATCCATGGGGTCATGAATAGCCACAGGAGGTGGGGGTGTTCTGTGTTCATCTCCCAACCTCTGTCACCGTTGCAACTTGTTTGTGACACTGTTGCAAATTTGAAGAACTGCACTTTTGCTCCTCGTGGGTTTTGTACAGTCCCTTGGACTTCATTGATACTTATGCAAAAAAAAAAATATGAATCAATGGCCATTGCTTTTAGTCAATTTTGCCTGAATGGTAAAAGTTCTCAGCATCATTAAACTGCAGTATTCAACAACTCACTTGGAGGTGGATTAAAGTGATATGTCATTTGAGGAATAAGACAAAAGATGGCATAGTTGCTCCTATCCATTTATTAAACAAATCCTTTACGATGATTTCATACAAGATTAGGATTCAGAAAACCTATAGTTTTCCCTACATACAAAAATACAGATTTTTAAAAAACACTATGAAAACAGACATGTACCATGAGATTATTTTTTGTAGAGCTCAGTATCTTGGTGTATCAAAAAGAACAGGAAATATTAGCGTTGATCAAAACAAGATAGCCACATTAAACTGTAAATTACCAATAAAAAGTCATGCCAATATACAAAGCAAAACTTACAGAAGTACACCGCTTAATAAATTTTTAAACGGACAAGATCAAGCAGCGCTTTAGTGATTGCCTTCAGTATCACAAGAAAGTAAAAAATCATTACTACAATCCATCTTGAAATTTATAAAATGTATACTAACATTGCAAATAAAGAGGAAGTGCATGGCATACAGCTATCACTTGTCTCCATAATGATTTCGGGACCAGTTGAACTAAATTTTGGAAAGGTTTCACAGCACATACAGGATTCTGCACATATGGAACCAAAGGGGGTCTTACACAGGAAAGCTTCCTGCGTACCCAAGTTAAATATTTTTGCTGCTAAACCAGGAAGGCAGAAGTCATCATCTGAATGCAGAGCAAAGTAATATAATTATGGTGCAAATCTCTATGTGGTAACTACACCAACTTGACAGTACATTTTTGTTAGTGATTTGCAGTGAAAGCATCTAAGGAAACTGACTGATCTACATGTCAGAATAAAACATTGAAGGCCTAGGTAGGATGAAAGCCACTTTCTTCTGAAGTTTACAGCAAACCTGTAGTGACTGCAACAAGATGGCAACTGGAGCAACTTTCTAACCTCGGTTCTTAAGCACATTTACTGTAAGTTAAGTCCCAAGCATTTCAATTATTATTGTTGGTTCAGAGTGTGCTTGGTATTGTAGCTCTAGGCACATGACTAACCACAGTTATTTGGAAGTGAGAACATTTAAATCCATGGGACTTGCTTCCAAGAGTGTTTAGTGTGCTGTATACCAGGCAATGGGCTTTCTTAACTCTCTTCTGTACTTAGCTGGAATGTCTGAGTTATTTCACAGTACCCAATAAATCAAGAGAATGATTAAGGGCAGCTGCACACTACCAAAAAGAAAACTGGATCCATTCTACCTAACTCGGGAATTGGCCGATTCAAAAAGTTAACCAAAAGATTTTTCTGCAACCATTAGAGAAGCCCACAATTTGCATTAAATTAAACATTTATAAGCAAAAAGTTAATAGCAACTTTCTGGTTTTAATACAAATAGTATTTCACATACTAGATAACTTAATATTTGAAAGCAAACTAAAATTTTGAGTTCCAATACACAGGCTTCTATGGTCACAAATCTCATCCTGAACAAGAAATACAACAAAAAGCAACAATGTTTTTGGTCACCAGAGTTTTGGTTTGTGAAACAGGCAGGTCTGCTGGAACACAGCATCAGTCAATGGGAGGGGAACTGAGACACAGATTACTACTACTTGCGGTTTGAATTTCCATGTCTAGCTAAGTTTACTGGATTTCAGAGGCAGTCCCTTAAAAAGCAAGATGTGTGGAAATGCAACCTTACTACATGTTTGAAACTGCTTTAGAAGAAGGAAAAATGACCAGTTCACCCACTAGTGCTACTTTCAAAGTACTGCCTTGGGTTGGCACATAAACTGGGTATCACTCCTTTACTGCCAATTTCAAATTGGTTCCACCACTAACCAATTTTACTTTCTACATAGCATAATTGGGGTCTTCAAAGCGCCTATACTTCCTTTAAAAACTTTATTTTGGACATGACAGCACAATTGGAGCATACCTTTCAAGTCCAACCGGAAATCAGAGTACTTAAGTGCATATTCCAAAAAGAAGCCTTGTTATTTCATTAAGGCTGGTATTTAACAGAAGCTTAAAGAAACTACAATTTATGAGCCATTCATGGTTACAAAAATAGTGTTTGTGTGTAGGATTTTAATTTGACTGCACACACAAACACACATACAAAGGCACCCTAGGTGAGACTGTGTCTTGTTCGTCAACAGATATGAAAAGGCATAACAAGTGTCAATGTCTCTAATCCAAACTGGGATGATACACTGAGTAATAAATATACAGTTTACCTTTTCAATATTGGTATATCAGTTACTTAAACTTCAATATATACAAATAGGTTCCATCCGCAATAATGCAGATGTGAAATTTGTCCACAGAAGACAACTTAAGTGCATCAATTATTCCAGGGTGTCTAGGTGAATGGGAGCTATCCAAGAGTCACTAAATATGATAACAAATATATGCATTCTCCCCCTGCAAACTTTCACCAAAAAGGTGCACTAACAGGAGTGCCCTAGGCGTTCATAACATGCAACAAGGGAAATACCAATACACATTCAAGTCTGAAATACTGGACAAATGAAGAAAGTATTGAAAGGCAACAATGAAAACTAAGATGTTATAGTGTCTACTGGCCCTGGAAGTGTCAGGCTCCATCTAGTTTTACTGAAATGTTTAGACAGAAGTCCTCAGACTGCAATAGAAAGTGTCTGTGGCACACGAAAGTGATTAGCTTCCCTATAATAGACAATTCAAACTATAAACATGTGTACTCAAAAGTGTCTCACTGAGTTAAATGGAGCTTACGCCCATGTCCGTAGGTATATGATTGCAGCCTAAGCCAAATTAAACATGACTTGTTGGCAGAGCTCATGACGCCTGTCTTACCAAAAGGCCCACTTCAAGAATTGAGAGATTTCATATTACATCTTTGCAAGTGAAATACATTTTAAAAAGTTACAATCTAAGTCTTTTGCTTCAGAACAGCCTTGCACTCTTTAACTTGAACAGGACAACTCCAGAGTAAAAGATTGGTGGAATGTATAGAAAAAAGGAATCAGATATTTCCTTCAAACCATCTATTTCTGTGCCTCTCAAGACATTTGAATTAAACTGCAACAGAGGTGTACTGTACTACTGTATTTTACAAAATCATCTGCAGCTGTTTTTTTTAAAAAGTAGATCCCACCCTTTTGCTTTTCACCTAGAGGATATTAGCACAGCTGTAGGGACCAGCCCTAATCAAAAATATCTACATGTTGCCTTGGGTACTTACGTCTTCATAATTAACTACAAAACAAAGGCTGACAGCAAGCTTTAAAATAGATTGACTAACTTTCCATGAAAACCATAGGGAAGAAATTAACTCAATATTGAAATCACAAAGTCCTATAATATAAATATAAGAATCAAGGCTACTGTACAAACTATGCATAAAAAACTGCTTTTGCCAAGTTTAAAATGATGCATACTTAAAATGGGTAAAAATGGGGGTGTGGGGAGAGAAACAACTGATGAGGTCCAAAAGGTGTGCAAAAGAGTTATTCAGATACTATCAACTACTAAAAGGAATTCAGCCATCCTTCCAGGACAGATTAAGACAGGCACTATCCCAGATGAGTAATTAACACATACATAAACCAGGTTCCAAATAATATCACACTGTATAAAGTGGATTATTTTGTTTTGGGCACAGATTCAGTCATGCTTTTGAAACAACATAATAGGGACTGAACCATTCCTACTAGGGCAAATGAATCATTTGCACCAAGAATCCATCTTGGAGGGAACACAAAATCTGATTCTCTATAGAATCTACAGAAAGCTAATCAAGGTATACATGGTTAATCTCTTACATCAGTGGACACTCCCAGCACCATACAGATCACAACATTTAGCTGGACAGGTGAGCACATATGCATAATGGAGTGAAAAATACAATAAATTGCTGTACTAGAATATACATATGACAGTCACTCAGATACTCTCGCTTGCTGCATTTTATTACTTAAAATCTAAGTTGTGGTGATACTGAATTTAGTCATGCTCATAGTATACCCACTGAAATCAATGTACTTAAATTGATTTATTTCAACAGGTCAACTATCAATATGACTTCGCTGGATAGCATACATAGGCTATGAAAAGGACACTAGATCTCTAAGGCAATATCAAGTATCCCTGTTCTCTACCACAACTTTAAATCCTGTAAACATTCAATCAAGAGTCATCTTTGTATAGATCATACTCACACTCCCAAACAGAACTGCAACTCACATGGCATTAAGAAACTTCCTTTCAACTTAAGCTAAACTTGGCTGAAAATGAAAGCAAGCAAACAAAATCTCATAGTGCACAAGGCTTAAGCAAACACTTTCAGAATAATGTAACAAGAAAGAAAATGTCCAGTTTTTATCTGCAAGTTCTTCAGATATCATTGTCATCTCATTTTTCTATCTCTCTATATAATATTTGTACTGGTCTGACATCACACTGTGATGACAGTCCAAGTCGCTAAGGTGTGCAAGAGGCACATGGGCTGAGCAGTGACTTGGATGTCAGCCCTTGCAGAATTTCATCTCAGAGTCTGAATGGATCACCATAGGAAGAGGATGGTGGGTTGGGAAGATGCTGCTATGACCTGACAAGGGGAAGCTCTCTTCTCTGGCACTAACAGAGGCTTTGTCTGGCAGTTGAGAAAGACAGAGAAAACTGGGGAGGGGGCACGTTGAGCTGCGAAAATTAAGCAGGCAGGGGGAGAGGTTGTGATCCTGGAAAGGAAAACTAAGGGGCGGAGAGGAGGGTTAGTGAGCTTAGCATGCAGGGGAGTACTACCTAGTTTTAACTTATGTACTCTGGACAAAAAACTAGAGAGCTCTCATCACTGCCAATGGGATCTTAATGTCGGACTCCCTCACTAGCAGGTCATATTACAAATTGCTCTTGAAACTCCACTCAGTTTCAAAAACCGTTTGCCAAGCAGCTTGATGATTTGCTATTCAAGCAGTGCAAGGTCAAAGGACTTCTTGAAGATATGGATCTATGTGCATAATTCTTAGGATCACTGCTTCTGTGTCTAATACTCCCCTCTCTCCCCCCCCCCAAAATCAAATAAAATCCTAAAAAGAAACCCTCGTCATAGTATCAGGGACACTGCAGGGGAAATTCAGAACAAAAATGTTCTTAAATGTGTGTCCAAGCAGTCTGTGCTTCAGGAATGCCTGCATTTCATTGGAGCATATTGTCAAAGCATACTATAAAATATACAATCTTTTTATATTAAATATGTACCATCACACCAAACCTATCCCTTTCAAATTACAAATGTGTCTCCAACCTAAAAATGTATAGCTATTCTTTGGTCCCAAAAAAATACCACTAGAACGATAGAAATGGTTTTCTGGTAGCTTGACTTCTTTTTCTTATTTTTAACAAATTGGGCAGAAATCAAAATACAACCTTGTTATTTGAGGAAATCAGCCATGGCAATAAGCAGAGCACTCTTGCATTACACAACTTTAAATAAAGTTCCCATTCAAAAAGTAGAAGTTTATATGCTTTCAAAAGGTTCTGGGATCGTTCCTATAATATAGCTCTGCACATGACTAATAAGTCAAGTGACTGGCATATCTTATACTGTTTCTGCTGACAACAAGACCTATGCAGAGGACTGGATTTCCCTCCAGCCACTCCAGGGGCAGCCCACAATTTTCAGGCTTATCTTCACCGCCTCAAGGAGGTCAAAATTGCTTTTTTGAAAAACAGAAGTCAATGCATTTTTAGGATTAAAGGCTTAAGTATGCTTTTATGATCCAGAAGATTAGAGGGCTCACCAATATCATGCAACATGGTCAACATATATAAAAATGGGGACTCTCACATTCTACAATCAGTGACATTCAACAAACATTCACAATTCTACTTCCTAGCTTTCAAGGTGCATACACAACTGACCCAGGAATAAGCGTACCTCCACTGATAACTGTTCATTATCATAATGGAAACATATTGAGAAGAATTACTCATTTTATATATTCATTTTGTGGGTGACCTAAACAACAGATGCAAGAGGCATGAAGCAAGAAGCTAAAGAGAGATTCTAATGACTGGTTCCAAATCCCCTACCCACAGAGTACATTACTTTCCCCATGAAACACTGCTGGGAAGATTGAGGGGAAACCGGAATTACATAGAATGGTATGTAAACTAAATGAACCACATAAATGCTACTCAGCAAAATAAGTCTTCATCTGTGGACAATTATTCAAACATTTTGTAGATCTGCTCTCATGCCTAAAAAAAAACAAAACACCTTACTATTCAGATAGCAAAATTCATAAAAGGATTCTAATTCAGAAAATAATGCAGAGCAATCTGGGTAATCAAAATTTGGAGTCAGACACACACTCTCAGGGTATGTAATTACAGTGCTACCACGGTTTTGGAACACACCTCAGAAGTCAAACATGCCATGCGACTTCTGCTGAGTGCAAGATCCTGAGGCCTAGCTGTCAGCTATTGAGTTTTCAGTTTTCAAATGTTTCAGAACTCAAACTGTCTTCCAGAATGGATTACATTCGAAAACCGAGGTACCACTGTAAATAGTTTTAGGAATACTGCAGTATGGATATGAACTCAACACAAAACAACCCTGACCACAGTGGGTTTTCCTATGGTTGAATGTAAGAGGAACAGAGAGGTTCAATACCAGCTTCACATTATTCCCTTGTAAAGTGGAAAAGGAAATCAATGTGTAGTGTACTGAGGTGGTACATCCCAGTTCATACCTGGCTGTGGTCACAAATGGAGTGGGATTTGTGTTTTCTGTTTAGCAGAAAGCTTATTTTCCACCAATCCTTGAACTGGCATGAATGGCTGTTATAGATACACAGTGGAACTGTAGGAGTGTGAGAACTAAAGTTAATTGGAGAATCTAGTTAAGGGAATATACACAGTGGCTGTGTAACTCAATGCCCGATTTATGTTATTGCTATCTCTTTCCCTGATGCACTATGTCTACTGTTGGAAACTCCATTTTCAAAAGAAAAATCTTTTGTCAGTTCTGGATGATGGGAATGTAGACTGAATATCAATATTCTCTCTGACTCTGCTAACTCAAAGTACTGTGCACCAAGACAATTCTTCACTCTAATGTATCCTTCTCTTCATTTACCATATTTATGGACAAGTATCTTCATTTGAAAAGTTCTGTAATTATGGCCTTCATGCCAATAATTTCTCAAGTCCTCTCTCTCTCTCTTTGTACATGCAAATGCTCACGGCCACCACATGCTCCTCCTTTTCCTATAAAAGTGAACATTTATTTTTTTAAAAAAAAGTCTGTAGGCTTTTGTTTTTCTTCTTCTGGGAAATCCCATTTTGCGTGAGATTTTCACCCATCCAGACGCTGAATCTCTGGGCGATGATCTACTTCTCTGGATTCTGTCCGAGCACGCATATAATCACTGGTCTGCCTTGTGTTTTGTTGTCGGCTGTTAATTCTCCAATTTTTAACAGCTAAAAATAAATTCACAGCATAAACTGCAGTTGCCAGAAAACCAAATATCTAAACAAAAACAAAAAAAGGAAAAGAATGACATTTTATTGAAGTGATTAAGAATTTAGTAGTTTTATACAGAAATATTGCAGCTGATTGTTGGCTTTTATGTGTGTTGACCTTATACCTTCAATTATAATGCTTGCTACATAGCGTCCATTTATACTTCATGTTACTTCAAAGTTCTTTGAAAACAAGCCAGACATATTAAGTCTCTTCATTTTGTTGATTGGGTATTTAACTGTTTGCCTTTTTGGAATTTTCTATCCTGCTGGTACCTTTAATAAAGGGAGATCCATTGATATGGCTATAAGGCACCGCATCTGAAAATTACTAATAGGACTTCTCTAGAGACCTAAGTTAAGGAATCCATACACCCCAACTGCTTCCACTTATAACAACAGGACAGTTATTTAACCATTGGAAAATGGTTGATGCGCTGATGTCATGCTAGATAGAATAAAAGCCTTTCCCATGCAGCTGATGAAAATTTATCCAATCATAGATTTGTTAATCTTTAAGATGCTACAAGACCATAGCTGTCAACTTTTCCCTTTTCTTGCGAGGAATCCTATTTGGAATAAGGGAATTTCCCTTTAAAAAAAGGGAAAAGTTGACAGCTATGTACAAGACACTGTCATTTCGGGGTGGAGTTTTTCTTTATTACCTAGAGCAAAATTTTGCCCTGAAGCTGGTGAGTGGAAGGTCAAGAGCTGCATGTCAGTGGACTTGGGAGGAGCCAGCAGTGGACAAACCCATTCACATATATACTTATGGGGAGGATGGGCAGGTACACCCTCCCTCACCATCACATTTTCCCAAGCTGGCGGCAGAGGGAACACAATTTACATTGCAGCAGCAAAATTCAGCAGCAGTACTGATTTGGCTGTGGGGTTTGGGTTGGGTGCCTATATGAGCCACAGTGAAGGCTTCCAGGGGCCACATGCAGCCCACAGTCCATGACCTAGAAGCTTCCTGCCATTCTCTGCAATGCCTAAGAATCTTGCAATTTTAAAACTCTTTAAAATTTGCTGAAGAATTTTCAGGGGTTGCAGAAGAGCCATAACTCATTGTTAAGACTCAAGCATCGGCTGTGAATGCAGAAGGCCCCAGCTTCAACCTTCAATATTTCCAGACAGAGCTGGTGTCACTATCTGAAACTCTGGAGAGCTGCTGTCAATAAGTGTAGACAAAACTTAGTTACCGCATTTTTCCGTCTGTAAGATGCCCCCATGTATAAGACACCCCCAAATTTTTGACATTATTTTTAAGGGGAAAATCCTAGTCTTATACATGGAAAAATACGGTAAATTGACCTTTGATTTGACTGTATTATTTATTTGTTTATTCAAATTTGTAGTCTGCCCTTCACTCAGCAGTCCCAAGGCAGCAGTAATTACAGTACAGTAAATTGCAGTCTTACAGTAATTAACACTCCTTCTTCCATATCTTTCTGACCAACCCTTCTGCCTATAACCACTGAAATGGTGGTCCCATACTGTTGTCTCCCTGCCTCCTCTCTCTTTCATTGCTCAGACATTTATCAACCACCTCTCGCCTCACAAGATCAAAGGAAGTTACCAGAATATATGCTGCAATTCAAATTTTAAACTCAGTTAAAATATGCAATAAACTTCATGAATACCATCAAGGTGCAAATAAGCAATGAATTGCATGAATGGCAGTGCAAAATGGTTGACAAATGTGCAATATGTAACAAGGGGTGCAAACTAGCAATAAAGTACAGATATCATAGCACTGCAGAGGACAAAAATACACACTCATAATATACGTATATCAAGACTGCATGCACACACAAAAAAGAGGTACATAGAGTAAATACACAGAGTAAATGTTTTTAGTAAAATACTAACAAGGAGTAGCTGCTGAATATCTGTAGCCCTCTTTATGATTAACAGTATTAACTTCCTAAGGAAGCTTCTTACTGATAAAAGCTAGTGTTCATGTGGGCTCACTACTGAAATAGGACAGTGCTAGACAATACTGGTGATTTATGGCATAGCACTGTCTACTTGGAGTTATAGGTTTCACCACTGCTGCAAACTACTGGCTAGGCTAGCATGTCGAAGTTAACATCCTATTAATAGCCTCCTCACTGCTTGGAAGCCGACTAAAAAAAAAACTAGCAGGAAATGATTAATCTTCAGAAAAAGAAAGTTGAGCAAAACATGCAATGCTGTTTAGCACTGTGAAAAGGATACAAGTTAACCGGTTATCTTTCCTATAAACTAATGAAAATAAATTAACATTGTTTCTTACCACAGCTGCAATTTCTGCTCCTTTGTTATGGTTTAGAGCAGCAAGTACTACAGATGCAATGAAAAAGAAAAAAGTGCAGAGTCCAGTATTGACCAAATCCTATTAAAACAGAATTAGGCAAGTTATTTTACAGTGACAATGTCTTTGTGACTGGTTGAACACAGAACAATTTTAACAGTTTGCACACAATATATTCTTTATGCAAAAGAGGTAATGATACAGAATAACACATACAGTGGTACCCCGGGTTACATATGCTTCAGGTTACAAACTCCGCTAACCCAGAAATAATGCTTCAGGCTAAGAACTTTGCTTCAGGATAAGAACCGAAATCTTGCTCTGGTGGCACAGTGGCAGCGGGAGGTCCATTAGCTAAAGTGCTGCTTCAGGTTAAGAACAGTTTCAGGTTAAGAACAGATCTCCAGAACGAATTAAGTACTTAACCAGAGGTACCACTGTATTATATACACCAATAGATAATTACTGCACTATAGTTTAGGGCCTGGCACTGTAATGAACAGGGAGGGAAACTGCTAAGAAAACAAGTAAAGCTTTCTGTAGTGTTTTTTAGAGCTTCCTTCCATTCCAAGTGATGAACCTTTGTGCAACATGTCTATTCAACCAAAACTACTGTTCTTTCTTCCAGCCACAAAAATGTTCATGACCAAGCTATAGAGTATATATAGATTTCTTTTTGACTGCTAGCTCTCTGGAAATTAGAAAGTAACTCACATGTCTGCCACATGCATCTACTGCATTATATAATACAGGATATATGTACTACATGTTGACTTTTTATTTGCATGGTACAGGATCTGTGTTGACATATATGAATATATCATTTCACACAGTGAAAGAAAATATTTTAAATGTGTTATTTTCCCTGAAACATAACAAAGCTTTCAGAAACTCCTGCAGTTCTGTTTCATTGACTTGCTGTTACTTAGCAAAGAAACTCAAATACTTTCAAGCTCATAGCTTTCAAAACCATCTATTAATATATTGCTACAGGCATAATTATAATTCTGAGGAGTTACAGACATAAAGAAAACTTTTTGGTATTTTATTGACTTACCAATATGCAAATAACAAAAACAAACAAACAAAATACATAGAACAAACACTCAAACTGATCATAATTTACATATGATGTTTCTATCACTGCCAACAAATTTGGTGCTCTGGTTAGGGATACAGACTACATTTTGGATGCCCTCTATCACAAATACAAATTTCAAGATCACTTTTCTCCCAGCCTAATGTTTTATGAACAAATTTTTTAAACTCCTTCAGAAAGTAAAATCTAGGGGTTCTCAACTATTAGCTTAGGCACACCAAAATGGAGAATTGTAATATAGCAGAAATATGTTTTGGGTTCAAATTGGCCATTTCCTTGAACATGAACTTGTGAATTAGGTCAACATGCAGAGATTTTGGGGTTGTATGGACATATGTTATTAACAACATAGTGAACTGGTGAAAGCAGAATGCAACGAATACAACACTATTCTCAATCTCATGCTCAAATAAGTAGAAAACTTGTGTAATTTGTACATTCATTGAAACAGATTTTTCTGTCTACTAAATATGTAATCATACAAAGGAAACAAGGAATCAAGTTTGCATTATTGAAGGCTACTATGTCTTTGAGTCTTACTGTTCTGGCTTGAGAACAGTGCAAATCATTTTGATCCCCAAGCAAGCAATTAAGAAGAGAAAGTTCTGTCTACAGCATATAAATGCAACTTCTTAACAATGTATACAAACATCTCACCTTCCTCCTTCCAGGCATGCTTAAATTGCTTATTCAAACCCACAGAATGTTGGCTTCAAGTTTTACCCAGACCATGTCCTGACACTATGGCACTGAGAAAGCCCCAAGGACTTAAGGAAAGTAACAGTTCTGATGTCTACCAGAAAATCTTCAACCTGTTGTAAATAGCATGAATGGGGCTGGACTGAAATTGTGCAACCTCACATAAAGGGGATGAGGACTATTACTCAAATACTAATTCCCCATGGAAATTTAATACTTCAGTGGCTTATTCAGAAAGATGATACTTAAAAATTCTTCTAAACCAGTTCAGTTAATTAGAAAGAGATGAGGTATTCTGAATTATGTCTCCGTGCAGGCAACACACACACACACACACACACACACACACACAGAGAGAGAGAGAGAGAGAGAGAGATGAAAAAAATTCAGTTGAAATAAGGGCAGCTTTGAGACAGCAATTTCTTTAGTAAAATAGTTCCAGGATAGAAGAGTTTGCAGGACAATCTAGGAGGAGATTCAAAATCAATCTAAACTGCAAATATCCTTTATCTAATTCATAAATGATTTAATGAAAACTGCAGTGTTCTGTATCATTTCAGGTCATCTTGCTCCATCATTCAAGAACTCTTATTAGCTGCCCCAGTCAAAAGAAAAGCAGTGTCTAAAGAGTTATGGATGGAAAGAGTTATTTTATTTTACTTTATTAGTCCAGTGGGCAAACTTTGGTCAGATACCTAGGCAATGCCTCCTAAACCCCAAATTACAAAATAATTCCCTAAGTGCCAGTTTCTTCAAGTATTGGCAGACTCTGAGCCTTTCTACCCAGCTGCTTCATGTGTTTATTTTATTTTGGCAGGCAGAGTGTTGGCTATCGAAGCAAGAGTGGGTTTTCTGAGGTGATACAAAACAAAAGCAAAGGAAACTTTTCTGGACAATGCAGAAACTGAACTCATTGTGCTAAGTTCAGAAAGACCAACATTATTATTTGGTCTCGTTCCAATGTCTACCAAGGAGGACAGGCAGAAAAGTTTATACAGGAATGAAAAAACAAAACCACAGATACCCAGGACACTGCTTGTTGATCTGTTATACAAAATATCTGTGGATTCTTCTATCAAATGCAATCATCTACTGTATATGGTTACATTAATTTTTAAAAAGTTACCTTGCTAAGGAAGATTACCATATATACTTGAGTATAAGCCTAGTTTTTCAGCACATTTTTTTGTGCTGAAAAAGCTGCCCTCGGCTTATACTCGAGTGAGGCGGGTGGTGGGGGTGGCGAGAAAGAAGCCCTTTCTCTCCGCTCGTGCCGCCACCCGCTCTCCCCAGTCAACCATTCCTTAAGAAGTGTACAAGAACGGCGGTTCTTTACTCTCCCTAGGCAGCTTGTTCCATTCCTGAACTGCTCGCATAAATGCAAACTTGGCAAAGGAAGAAGAGGAAGGAGCAGCCCAAAGGGTTGCTTTCGGGCTGCTCGTTCCTCCTCCTCCTCCACAGCGGCAAAGGTGAACCGGCTTATACTCGAGTCAATAAGCTTTCCCAGGTTTTTTGTAGGAAAATTAGGTGCCTCGGTTTATATTCGGGTCGGCTTATACTCGGGTATATACGGTAGCTCAGATAGACCTCATGTAAAACGTATGTTACATTACCTCACAGTGACTGAAGGTGCAAGCATTAGTGAAGATTAAATATATTATGATATATTATTTGCACATTCTTAATGGTTAAAGTCAAGAAATTGAACTATTAAAAGCCAATTATAAATTCCAATTTATTGTTAACGTGATTTTGGTAACAAGGGAACATTTTTCCACTTATGAAGGGAATGCCCTCTGGCATCCATATTCTGGTGGGATGTTTCTGAAGACACACACACACACAGAGAGAGAGAGAGAGAGAGAGAGAGAGAGAGAGAGAGAGAGAGAGAGAGAGAGAAGAGAGATTGCCCTATTCAAGCCTCCCCACAACTTGCCATTTTGAACTAGTGGAATGACCAAACAGCAATTTTCTGATCTAAGGAATGTGGATGCTGGCTGCAGCAATAAATTATTTGGCCCAGAAATGAAAGATGGTACACGACTTAAAACTTCTCATTGTGGTACAAGAATATGCAGACTCTGGCTATTGCAGAGAAAATAACATTTCTAAGCTGTTTGGTGGGGTTTCATTTCTTATATGTCACATTCATAAAAGCTTAACATGTATCACAGGTTTTGGAGGAAAGTGTAAGTAAACCAACTGGCTGAAAATAAAGGCTGGTGTAGAAGCAGATGATATAGTTGTCTGCCTCATTATGGTGTCCAGGAATAAGATTCCTGTGGGGCTTGTTACAAATAGGCTGCGTGTGCTTGCAGGTTTTCCAGTTTATAAAAGAAATAAAGAATGTTCCTGTTCCATTAGAATAGAAGGGTAGAATACAGTCCACCCACAGCATTTGACTGGCTTCCAGTGCTGGCCTATGCAGGAAGGCCTACAACAATACAGAGGCAAAATGCCAGCAATATAGAAACAAAAACAAAAATGTTCCTTTACAAATCTTAGATCTCTTTCTTGTATGTGGCAAAAGCTACTAATGGGCAGAACTTCTAATCCCCAACCTGCTCTCCTGTTTCCCTAAAGCAACTGCTGGAATTCCACTGAATTAGAGAAAAAATAATAAAGGGTTATCCTGAGTGCAGGACAGCTGTCTCCCACTCTTGAATAGCCCAGCCTGTCTCCAGAGACAACAGGTTTCTTAGCCAGTATGAGCCTCTTTATTGGTTATTTTAGAAACTGACCACTGGCCAAGGGACACGTTAGATCACTTAAATGCCAGATACTGGCATTTAAGGGAAGAAATATACAAAATCTCTAGGCAGCTGACAGTTCTGAACAAAAATATATAAATGGGTTCTTTTCTCTTGAAACCGACAAAGGAAAAAAATATTTTTTCCAGTCTTAGTTCCACATATGAGATGAAGGATGCTAGGAATCTAAAAACAAACCACATATTTCATTAGCCCTTATATTTCTAACATCTACAACCAATGAAACGAAAGTGTTTGATTACACTTCACTATAACAAAATAAGTCTGCACATTGCTTTGATGTTAGCTCCTAGGGTATTTATATAATACAATACAATTTCACCTTGGCACACTTGGTCATTTAAAAAATGCAGAGCTGCTGAAGGTCAATGGCCCAAACTTTCCATTACAATATGGAACAGGGAACTAAGCTGATTGTGCAGGTCACAGAATATCATTTACAAACTCTGAATAGATACAGCAATTTTCTTATATGAATGCAATTATAGATCTTGTGTTTATGTTGGACATAAGCCAAGAGTCAAGCACATTTAGCCAAAGCCAGAACATAATGGCACGGCATAACAAGCTTTCATTGAAATTCAGGGGCGCAGCAAGGGGGGGCATAGGGGGTGGCCCGCCCCATGTTCCATAATGGAGGGGGTGACAAATTATCAAGGAACAATTACTGCCCTACTAGGGCGGTTCATTTAAAAAAAAACTTTTTTTAAAAAAAAATGCCTGCTCCAAAGGTCTTATCTTACTATACTAGGAATTATATAAGCTATATATGAAATTTCATGCATATCGGTTAATATCTTGACCCTCCTCCACCAAAATAGCTGTTTACTTGGCTGTTTTCCTATGTCGTGAAGGCTGAAATTTCAGTTCAGTGGAGCACTTACTGTTCCCAACCCTAAGCCTGTGGAAAGCCACCTAATTAGACTTAAATTTGATTTTGACATGTTTTTAGGAGGTAATTTAATTATTGTTTGATTTTATACCAATGTTATGTATCTGATGTTAGCCACCCTGAGCCCGAATTCAGCCGGGGAGGGTGGGATTTAAATAAAATAATAATATTTCAGATGGCATACAATTCCTCAGTTAGGATGTAAATGGGATCACTGCTGCCAAAAATGTTAATGTTAACATTTCTCTCTTTATTCTGTTGCTGCCAGAAAGTTGTGAACACTCATCATGTACAGTCAGACAAAGGAGGAAGAACTTCAAAATACAGTGTTCCTTAATCCAAACAGGAACAGAGATTAAGGATCATTGACTGTCCTAGTGATCTAATTTACTGTGGCCAGCAGCTGAGACAAACACATGACGCCACACGCCACATAGTTTTTCCCCTTTCAAAGGTTTTCAGCACGTACACACAATTCAGGATACATACTAGAAAGTGGGGTACACACTCCTTGGCCTACCAGAATCCAAGAGATCAAGGAACCAGTATTCCAACCTGCCAGTCTCTCATACATACCCACAGAGAGGATGGGAGGACTTGTGAAGTAGAAGAATAAGCTACTGAATGTATCTGTTGAAAGAATTGCTCTGGCTGCATATTAGCTATCGGGCCAAATTCAATGTACTGGTTTTGGTGTACAAGGCTGTATACAGCTTGGGGCAAAGATACATGAAACATAATACCAATCCTTACATGCTCAACTGATCACTGTGCTCTGCAGATGAGGGCTTCCTGCAGAGACCATCTTATCAGGAGGTCTGTTCTACACAATGTAGGAATTGGGCCTTTGGTGTTGTGTCACCCACCCTTTGGAATTTCCTCCCCTTGAATATCAGACAAGTGCTATCTCTGTTGTCTTATTGGCACCTATTGAAGACCTTCTCTCAGCATGCCTTTTAAATTGGGATCTTTCCCAGTCAATTACGTATATTGTATATTGTTTTAAATGTGTTATCATTGTTTTAGTATTTGTTGTTTGCCACCCTGGGCTCATTATGTGAAATTTATGCCAAAACAAAAACAATGAAATCTGTGGCCCCTATCAGTTGCTTTCCACATTCTGGCCCTGCTCCTGTGTCTGACATGAAAGCATGTAGCAGGGGAAACTTTTCCTACTACTTATCTCCTTATCAGGAAAAAAAAATCCCCAGCCAAATGCCTGTCTTCAAAAGAGTACAAGAGCAGGACTTGTAAAAACAGTGGCAACCCTATTCCTAAAAGAATGGGAGAAAGAAAATAAATGCATAAAGCCCACACTTCCAAAATCAGAAAAGCAGGTTAACCCCAAAAGATGACTGTTTTTAGAAGAGGGATTGATGGCCTACAGATTTACAGATTGACTCTACCTTGTAGTATGCACTCAATGCATATTTAATTTTTTAACCATTTGTAAATGTAAAGCACAGTATTAAACAAAATCTGCAGACTATACTTTCCTCAGTTGTGAACAATAAAGACTAGCATTGAAGGAAAAGTCTGCATTATGCAGGGGAGGGGGATTATTTTACACACAATTTCAGCTTTATATACTTTATCATCCAATATTTCATAATCCTTATTGCACCAGTGGGGTTCACTTTGAATATAAAGCAGCACATGAACTCTACTTGCTGCAAATAACATTTACCAATGGTTTCAAGTTTCTGTACAAGGCAGGCAGTGCTTGAAGTCTAAACTTCAAATGTTTATTCAGCTATTTTTATAAAGTGAAGGTTTGGATGAAAACTTACTGTAATGTTCCAGTTGATCTGTGGTATTCTTGCATGGAGATTTAGACTGAACATAAGCAACAAAACTCCAGTAACTACCGATGCACTACAGCTGACAAATTCAAAGAAATAAAGGCCTTCACAAGGGGAGCATACCATGATGGTTTCTATGCAGATGAAGGAAATCAATGCCAAAACCTACAGGGAGAAAAAGTGGTAAAATATAAATAGTTCTGTAACATTCTGAAGACGGCCACAAATTATCCTGAAATGTTCATTGGGAATTTGATACTCAAGAATGTGCAATGAAACTTCAGTAAGATTCACGGTTTAAAAGAAGAAATCAACACAAGATGCTTGTCTCACTCATATACCAAAGCATATTTTAGTACTAAAATAGCAATCCTGTGCACACTTACTTGAAAGTCCTACAGAACTCAGTGGGTCTTGCTTTCAAGTAAACATGCATATGATAAGGACCAGTTCAGTGATCCTGTGGCCATCCACATGTTGTGGGGACTCCACCATCAGCCCCAATCAACTAGGCCATTAATGATAGTAGTTGGAGTTTACCATCATCATCTGGAGGGCCACAGGATCCCCATCCCTAGATTAGGCTGTAAATCGATCAAAGTAGTATTGGTACTGGTCCATTTCTACTACTATGAAGAACATGCTTTTCATTCTGGCTTTTAAAAGCATTTGGGGGATCATAATAATTAGCAACTGAACTTTACTGAGTAATACTATGAAGGCCTATTTCAATTCGGCAAAACTATACACAAACAAGACTAGGAAGAAACTAAAGAATTCAGGTATATATTTGGAAGTCTGTGAAATTCATATAAAAGAGATGCAAGGAGATAGAGCTAAAGAATGCACTGTGTCTCTTATTCTCATTTTCTTATTCTTAAAGGGGGGCAGGGGTATAACAATCTCTCTCACCTCGTTGATATGAAAGTGATCATACCTGGCTTTACCCAAGAGAAGTTGAATGTAATTGAAAGATAACAAATAAAGCTATAACTAGGAATACCTTCCTCGTTACTAAAGATGTAAGAAGACAACCTCACGCATGGGACAAACTTTCATCTGATACACTACTATATTTATTAAATTGTATTTTTAAAGCAAACTAAAATATGTACTGAACTCCAAAGATACAGCCAACAGACAGTTGCCAGTGGCAACAATGCCAGCTATTTATCTATATTTCTAGCTTGCACTGAGGTCAGTATGTAGTCAAAATGTTACAGGCGTTAATTTAGATTTCACTCCTACTCCTTTCCCCGTCCCCAATTCCAAATTAGTATCACTATAATCAACACATGTCAGATCTCTCAACTGCTCTCTCTCACAACTTTCTAATGCTCATCAGAGCTATAGAAGTAAAATTTGTTTTGAGTTCCACCAGATCACATCAAACTAAGAGACCCTTAATTTCAACATGTGTGGCAATTGTTTAAGACAGTCCTACTGGGCTGGGCCAGAGGCAAGGAGAGGCAGTAACAGTGTAAAAGGGTCACTTGATACATCTTGACAACAAGGTGTGGTTGCTAAACCTCATAAACTCACTCAAGGGGCAGTTAGCAGGAAACAGGGATATCTTCTATTCTTGGCCCTTCTTCCTCTTTCTAGGCCAGGAGGTGGGACGCCTGTGGCCCTCCAGCTGTTTTTGGACCCAGACTTGGCCAGAATGGCCCATGGTCAGAGATGGTGGGAGTCCAGTAGTATCTAGGGGACCACTGGTTCCCTATCGCTGCTCTAGGCCTTTACTTCTAGAAGATTCCATGACTCGGTGTTTCAGAGTGTACTTGGACCAACAGTACTAGTGGTTCGGGCCCAGAATATCTAAATGAGGGATGTGTCTCCTCTTAAGTCCGCTAGCAGTAGGCCTGAGAATGCCCCCCTCTTCCTCATTCCCATTTAATCAGAATTTGGCTCAGTGAGGTCATCTGCTCTTTTCATATTTTGCTGCCATGTTACCAGAGCAACAGAGTGACTAGAATCAGAGGTACAGTAAGGAAAGTTGTGGGATTCTGACAACATAAGATCCTCACATATCTTCTTTGCATACCAGTGGGAAAAGATGTGGGCTTCTACTGGACCGACAAAGGTTGCTCTAAATGTGCACACCTGGATTTCCAGCATTAACTTTCCTCACTTGCATTATTCACATGTTCATGTCTCCCCTGACACCTGAAAATCAATGTTCCTTTTCAATCAAGACAGTTCATGAGATCAGTTGCAAATCTTTGAGTAATGTACATGCAGGTCCCATTATCTGAAATTTCAGTTATCTGAACGCAAATAATTATACCCAAACACTGATTCAGATATCCGAACAGCCACTTCCACAGAAAACCATGGAGGGATCACAGATTAGAAATGTTCCCATGGAAAATAATGGAAATCATCAGCTCACAAATGATCTTCTGGAAATGCATTGTGTTCAGCTAGTCAGATCTGCATGTGTGAGTAAACAATATGCTCTTTACTGGAGTTTGGGAGTGTCCCAGCATGCTATAAGATAGATGAACACATCTCTGTCATTGCTCCCTATTTCCCAGTAACAATTTCACTTTTTTGTCACCTGATAAATCATGGCCCTGGTTTTGTCTGTATTTTTGCCTTTTCACAGAATCACAGGGCTGGAAGGGACAACAGAGGTCTTCTAGCCCAACCAATGCAGGAGGTTCATTGCTATAGGCAGTCATCCAGCATTGATTAAACATCTCAAATGAAGGAAATTCTCCCACCTTCCATCTGTTCTACTGTGAATGTTCTTGTGTACCACTAGGAATTTCTCCGTAATGTTTGGCTGAAATTCCCTTTTCTGGTTATTTGAACCTGTAGGTTTGGGTCCTACTCCATCATTCAATCTCATTCCATCAGGCTGCCTTAGTGGGGGGGGGCATTGCTTATTCCACCAGCTTTGCCAAAAGACCAGCTCCATCAGGCACCTCCTATCCCTGAACTCTTTCTTGCCAGTTGGTCATTATAAGAGCTACTATTTAAGGAACGATTTCTGAGTTTGTTTTCTTCTTCTTCCCTTGTGTGTAGTGGTTTTTAGATTGCAAGCTTGTGGGCAGGGAATGCTTTGTTTTAATAAATTGTAAGTAAGCCACTCTGGGAGCCTTTTTGGCTAATGAGTGGAGTACAAATGCTGTAAATAAATACGCAAGTGATCCCAGGACTTTCTCCTACATAAGTGATATGCCAAATACAAGATTGTTGAACAGTATCCCATCTTAATCTACTCCACTAAATTCTACCCCAAAGAAACCAGACCCAGGGCAGAGCACCTGCACACATTAAAGGAGAGAGAGGGAAGATAATGCAGAATTATTTCTTTCCAGATAGCAAGCACACTATTTTTGCTTATTCCGACCATAATAGAAATGATCAGCAGACCTTGCAGTTCAGGTTCACATGAACATAGTAAAGCTGAGAAATTTGCATCATGTTACTGCCAATATATGCTCCTGAAACATGGATGTAGTATAAGTTGCAAAACACCACCCCACATTTCTCCAAATCCCTTCAAAGTACTGCAGCCAAAATAGTTTTGCCCTAATATTTTGTCATACTGCAAAACAATGTTGCAGAACAAGTTTCTGCATTTAAAATGATAATGTAATCTTATTTAAAAAGGGGAAATCAACTAATGAAAGCTTCAATCCTATGCACACTCATTCAATTCAATAGGTTTTTTCCCAGTAAACATGAAAAGGAACAGACTGGAAATGAATTGTAGCTGCACAAGATCTTCTTGGCAAATTGTCTATACTAATTATGACTGTCAGCATTCAAGAAAAATGAAGAGAATGCATTGCAATATGTATTCAACCTCAACAGAAGACTTCATAAGAAAGAAAATTGCTACCACTACATTTTCTCTATTAAATATCAAATTTGCTGTGTTTTATTTTTTGATAAATCAAGCAACATAAGCACTAAAAATGGTTCCCTCAAGATTTTTTTTAAAAAAGAAAATAGCTTTCCTGTTTATCTGAAGAGGCCCACAAAAAGACTTATTGTGTGGTTCAATCACATAATTACTTATGATTTCACAAAAACCACTGAATAGTGAACATTTTTCCTGCTTAAGAATACCCACAATATTTTTGTAAGAATATTACACTACCAGGATTTATTACTTAAACTAGTGGTGCAGCATAAGTAGTCATAGACAGCATAGATATAGGTAAAATGCTTTTACACCTCCTCAAAATACACCCAAAGACATTTTTAAAAACCTCACACATTCAAATTTAGACTTATTGCTTTCATTTAACTTGGCCAATTCAATAGTCTAAATCTAAGTGGGCCTCATTCCTTGTAAAGCGGATGCATTTCCCACATCTAACACAGCTGGCATAAATACAAATATTTCAGAAATATGGCTTCAGTGCATCCCTGCCTCTCCAAGAGGAAACTATCTTTCGTCACAGCAAAAATAGGATTAATTTTCCACCTGGCATCACTAGGGCTGGATTTGCACATGTCCGTAGGTGCACTTTTTTATTCTACCCATGGGAGTCCTCTGTCATGTACACAGGAATGCAAGAAAATGAGTCAATCCAATTAGTTGCTGTAATACATCAACAGATTCCACACCCCTGACAAAAAGCACCTACATGTGTTACGGAGAATTCCTTCTTACAACAAAAAACATGGCACAGTCCCATTTACCTTCAGTGGAAGCCTCACAACTGTTTTGTGATGCAATTGCAACATGTGAAATTGTACCATCCAAAGAAAAAATGCTAAATATCTTTAGTGAGGCAAGCAAAACAAAGTCCAAGCCCATTGTTTGATAGTGGGGAGGGGGAGGGACTAAATTAGTTACATGGGCATTGTTGTTGTTTTATTCTGACGAGTATGCTTCTTCACTCTTTTGACTTTTAAGTTAAGATTTCTTAATGGTTCAGTCATAAGTTGTCATACTTGATGCACCATCCTTTGAAAAAAGTATACAACTAGTGCAAATATTAACCAACTGTTGCTTAGCAGCTGCTTTTAAGTTTGGCTATCTGGCTTGTGATGAATTCTGACGTCACCCTGTGGTAAATAAGTCAGCATCCCCATGGTGAAATTTTTTCTTTCAACTAAACCAAAATTAGCAACCATTTAAAAAGTATTGTTGTCATATTGCTGATGAAGAGACTACATATATAATTATGCAAGAATATTACCTCTTAGAAAATTATATTTAAAATAGGATTGCATTTGTAAAGTGCTATTACTAAATTTTTATATAATTTTATTTGCATTTATTGTTTCTAATTAACAGTACATTGTGGAATCAGAGGCATAAGTATGCAGAGAAATACTGTTCACATGTTCTTGGATATTATGATAGTCCATGTCACCAGGGCCATTGCCCAATCTGATGATAATGAATATGATGATTCTGTTATTTGCATTTGAAACAAACATGTGTTCTTCATTATAAAGTTTGTCCAAAGCATAAGGTATGCTGATGAATGCAGTTAACTACATGTAAAGTCTAAGTATGAATTTTTATTTTCACCACAACCCCTCCCCTACACTTTGAACAGCAACCCCTGAAACAACTTTCACTGAGGATAAAGTGAGGTAACTCATAACTCCTTGTAAGCCATCTTTGTTGGATCTGTGGTAGGCTCTGCATCAGCAGTGAATGTATACTGTATTTTGCAGTGGCTCTATAAGCTTATGAATGTGAGCACAAGACCTTTCCCCCCCATAGCCACTTTTGATACAACAGGTTTTATTCTGAAGTCCCCCCCCCCCTTAACGAATGATATTTTAAGCAGAGAAGGCTTTCAGTGTTCCAGTTTGTATGTACAGCAATGGAGGCAACTGAGCTGAAATATTAAAAGGACTTCATACTTTTTCTTAGCTTTAAAACCCACTGATGTAATGATGAACAAAAATTTATTGCTGCATGCATAAGCTTTGGATTCGTGTGTTTTCTCCTCCAGTATGGCTATAAGGAGATCAGAAGCTTTCAATTTCAATTAACTGCACTTCAGCATTATGCCCAGAACTGAACGAATTGTAATTATACCCAACTGTGGTTTGTCTGAAGCTGACCTGTTTTAACTAACTATAGTTAAAACTAACCACATTTTGTCTAGATTTGGACATAAAGCTTAACTAATTATTCAAAAATGGAAAAGAGACCTTTCAAACTATTCCTCCTGGTCACTGGAGGGGGAGTACATGAGTCCAAAGTTCACTGTGGCTAGTTCCTTTAATGATAAAGCCATAGTTTATTGTTACATCAGAAGGAAGCCATAGACTAAAAAAGAAACTCAGCTATGTCCTTAGATTAAGAACTCTTAACTTTATACAGGAGTCTTATTTTAAGATTTTTCTTAAGTAAATAACAAATATTCAAATTACATTGCCAGAGAAGGAAAAGCATTTTAATGAGAAAATAATCAGGAGCATAGTGTGACCTGAAAGGACCCCATTATACAAGAATTTTAACAGCTCAGATAAAAGTATTCACAATCCTAAGAATCCAGAGTTGTAATCTGATGGCCCCCTCAGATGCCATGCCTTAAAAGGCAAACTTTTCTAGGCATACCAGAAAAACAAACTTACAACAAAAGCAAAAAAGATTTTAAAAAAATACTGGCCACAATACTAAGAGCACTCTCAGTTATACCAAAAATGCTGAATAGTTTCAAGCTTGCCCTGCCATTTCCTGTGCCAGCCCCAAACTCTGTTAAAAGCACTATGCTAAATAAATTAATAATAATAATTTGGCCAAAAGGTAAAACAGAAATTATCAGACTTACTAGAGGTTTTGCTTTCTCCTGTTAAACCTTGTGGAAAGGCACACATATCAAGTGGATATCAAGTTTCAATGACAATTTTTGTATCTAATACAAAGTCAAACAATGCTTTCTAATTATAGGTATAAATGTGGATCAGGGCCAGGAAGTCCCTAAAACAATGAGGAGCCATTTCTAAAACTCAATACTGTCTTTGCATATTTAATAAATGCACCAGCACTTTGAATGAAATACAATACACAAAACTGCAACAATCAATTTTTGCACTCAGTAATACTGAACTTAAGTAAATACCAGAATTACTGTTTTAAATAAATTTAATTTGAAATAATAACTGATCAAGATACGACTCCATACATGTTCCAGGAACATTTGTTTACAAATAAAGTAAGTGCACTAGAAACAATAAGTCTAAAAATAAAACAAAAATGTTTTTTGGACACAGTGTGTTATCTCTTAAGAGATAAAAACTTGTAAACACACAAAAAACAACAACTGATAGTCCAGATTCCAAATGATTCAGCCTCAAGATGAACTGAGAGACACCTCTGAGGTCCTTCTGGGTTTCGATCGTTCGGGAGCCAAAACGTTCGAGAACTAGGCTGTTCGAAGACCAAGGTACGACTGTAATTGCACCCAGTAGTTTTGGAATGCCCTCCCAGCAGATGTCAAAGAGCTAAACAACTATGTAACCTTTTGTAGACATCTGAAGGCAGCCCTGTTTTGGGAAGCTTTTATGCTTCCCCCTCCTGTATTTTTGTTGGAAGCCACCCAGAATGGCTGGGGCAACCCAATCAGATGGGTGTGGTATAATGAATAAATCATCATCAGTTATGGGGCATTACTTTCAGTTAAATGTGCCTGATAAGACTGTCAACATTATAGCCTGATCCTTTGAATTCTTCTTTGGGAGTAAGTTTTCATGAGTTCAACCATGAATGGGGCTTAACGCTTAAGTAAGTATGCACAGGATTCCAACTTTAATATTTCAATGCAATATTTTAGAATGAAAAGTAGTTTGATTTTGTTGCTTTTTAAAACAAATTGTAAAATGGCAAGACTTTTCAGACTAAAGGAAACACTTCTTGCTTTTGAACTACAGTACAACTATGTGTTACTTCAGCATAGCAGAATCTGAGAAGTTTCTTCAAACTTACCGGTAATCATCCAAAAATGTGGCAACAAAAAACAGCTTCTGCCTATATTAGGTTATGTGGGTGATGAATCTCTCCCTGTTCATTTTGATTTTAGAAAAGTTGACATTAGCAGGGGTCAAGTATACAGAGAAGTGAATTAAGGTGGCAGAAGGTGATAAAAGGAAGAAAGTGCACAAAATAAGTGAAAAATTAACAACTAAAAGTGCTCAAAAGTTTGACCAACAATACATGAAATATTGGTTCACTTGTATTAAAAAAAATAGTATACCAACACCTCAATGAGCAATATATAGTGAGACACAAGCACTATTCAGTAAAATATCAAAAGTGAAAATGCAGTGGATCCCAAGTACCTGCTTGGGGGTCTACATTGGGTCTGAAGTGTGAAGACTGCTGCTGTATGGGATGACCAAACACGATCATTTATGAGTCAGGAATAACAAAACAAAACAAAATTATTTTCTCTCTTAGTTAGCTAGAAAGCTATTGTATCTTTTAATTTCAAACTGAAGGAAGCCTTGTAAAAAGTTGTCTGCCTGGTTGACTGTGGCAAGTAAAACACAATTAGAGGTGACAAGGCAAGGGATTTTTTTTCAAGGTTGAATTAAATTTGGAGAGCTTATCTGCACAGCTAATCATTTTACTAGGAGTGACTGTTTTTCCATTTTTGACAACTGAGCTCCAGCAAATACACTATCAAGCTAAGGCTAAGATCTAGCTTAAAATATTCTCCACCAAAAAGTTACAGAAATGCCTGATTCTGCAGCTGTATCCAAGAGTCTGTTTCAGAAGTGGGGGGGAGGGGAAATCAGTTTGAGGGTCGTATTCCCTTCTGTGTAACCCAGTGGTCCCCAACCTTGGGCCTCCAGCTGTTTTTGGACTACAGCTCCCATCATCCGTAGCTAGCAAGGCCAGTGGTCAGGGATGATGGGAGTTGTAGGCCAAAAACAGCTGGAGGCCCAAGGTTGGGGAACACTGGTGTAACCTTTTGGGGGGCTACATACCACTTCTAGATGGGACCAGAAGGTAAATTAGGTGGATCAATGAATGTAAATGTTACCTTTGTAGCATAATAGTTTCTACACACACACACCCTCTTATCCTCCCCCCCCCCCCGCAAGCATGAGTTGTTCAAGTTCAAGGACACATTCCAGAAATGCAAATACTCTCAAGAAGGCATGAAGAGGGCCAAGTGAAGGGTGTGGCCTAGGGCTGGGGAGGGCGGGGTACAAATTTAGGGCCTAATGTTCCCTACACCAGTCTATAACCAAAAAAAGAAAATATGTGAAAAGTATTTACCGTATTTTTCGCTCCATGAGACGCACTTTTTTCCTCCTAAAAAGTAAGGGGAAATATCTGTGTGTCTTATGGAGTGAATGGGGGTCCCTGGAGCCGAATTGCCCAGGGGCCAAAAGCAGATCGTGCTTTTTTTTTTTTACAAAGAGAAAAGAGGGTGCTGAAAGGACCCCACTCACCAGCTGATCAGCAAGAGATCGGGAGAGAGATAAGAGTCCCTGGCTCCCTTTCGCCACCCCCTTGCCCAGGCCTCCATTGTTGAGTGTGCTGCAGAGGAAGGTTGTATGTGACATGTGACTGGCTGATTAGATTATCTGTCTGGAAACTGTAGAAACGGCTCCCTTTCCTTCAGAAGCTGCAGAAATGTGAGTTGAACCCCATAAAACGGGGCTTGTCCTCTTTGCTTTTCCTCCTTTGCAAAAGAAGCTTTGCTTTTCCCCCTTTGCAAAAAGCTGCACAAATCTGAGCCAAAAAACAGGGCTTTTCCCTTTGCAAAAAAGCTGCAAAACTGAGCTGATCCTCAAAAAACAGGGCTTTTCCTTTTGCAAAAAAAAGCTGCACAAATTTGAGCTGATCCTAAAAAAAACAGGGCTTTTAGATGAGGAAAACCAGAAAAATATTTTTCCCCTTGTTTCCTCCTCTAAAAACGAGGTGCACCCTATGGTCCAGTGCGCCCTATGGAGCGAAAAATACGGTAGTTCATATCCTTTACTCAGATCTCTTCTGTGAAGCCCAAATTCTTAGCATTATATCCTATATCTTTCAGGACCTTTTCTGCTTTTATTATAGCAAAATACACTTACCGGTACATTTTTGTAGCACATACCCTCAATCCCATGTTGTACTTAATTGAGATCAAAAGGACACTTTTTCTTCCTGAAGGTTCTCAAAGTAATTAATTCTAGTAAGTTGTAAACATGTCCAAGAGGCACTACAGGATAATGTGCTATAATTTGAAGATTCAGGTACTTAATTGCATAGTTACCAATCTACAGAAGCATCAAGTCTCAAAAGCCAAAGCAACAAATATCCACATAAAGCTCAGTTCAACTGCTGACTGCACAGTCTCATTCAAGTACTGTACAGGGCGAAAAACAATTAAAGGACAATTAAGTAGGCTACAAAATTCCCTAAGTATGGCAAAAGTATGGCTAAGTATTGGGGGATAGCAAAATAATAGAAGAAACTGCACTAGGGCTACATGAAAGAAGTTAAATAAAGTAGACTTTGTTTAGATTATCTGAATAGATGCTTAAACCTTTTTCCTCTTTCATATTATATTCCATTTGTTTTGGTGTTACCTTACACTAACTTTTTATCTGTAATAGAATGAATAGGAATCATGGGAATAGAATTAATAGAAACCAAGTGAAAAAGCTGCTGTTTGTGGAAATTGAGTGACATAGTGGAAGCTAAGTGCTTGGGATGAAGATGCAACATCAGGACTCCAAAGAGGTTACTGGGATGAGGAAAGCAGCTTAAGATCTTGTGGATTTCAGCCATATGAAGATATCTCCTTAAGAACTTTAGATGCAGACATTCCAAAGCAGGAAGGGGAAACTGTAGCCCTCCAGATATTGTCAGACTCCAATTCCTATACACCTCGGTCCTCCCAGCCATCATAGTTAATGGTAATTTGTGATGGGAACTTTACTCTAGTAGTATCTGGTGGGTCAGTCTGTTACTAAAACACAAACTCAGATTGCAGAGAAAGTGTATTGAAACTACTTATATTCTTTCTTGACTCTCACCCATTCCTTTCCCAAATGTCTCACTCATTAAAAGGTAAAGGTAAAGGGACCCCTGACCATTAGGTCCAGTCGTGGACGACTCTGTGGTTGCAGTGCTCATCTCGCTTTACAGGCCGAGGGAGGCAGCGTACAGCTTCCGGGTCATGTGGCCAGCATGACTAAGCCACTTCTGGCGAACCAGAGCAGCGCACGGAAACACTGTTTACCTTTCCACCGGAGGCAAGCCCTAGACTCTGTGGTTTAACCCACAACGCCACCTGCATTTCATTCATTAGAGAGAGCATGAGAAATACTCATTTGACTCAATTGCACAGATCTCAGGTCAAACTAAGAACTCAACCTGAAGTGGTCCTGTGCCGGCAACATCTAAACATCTACTTTAACCCTTTGCTTACTGCAATATTGAACCATAAATAAATAAATCCAAATACCACAGTCATAATTGTATACTATGTCCCTTTCCCTAGTTTTAAGGAGCACGAGTTCCCTTTAAGAAACAGAGTCTAGGCTTGTGGAATGCAAACTTTAAAATCAAATCAATAAGAGGCTGAGAGGACTCCACCTATTTGAGGTTTAGAGATTGTCATTAAATTTGCACAACGAAAATACCTTGCCAGCCAAAATGCCTGGCTGCATGGCCTACACACATACAAAAGCAAAAAGTAGGGCAGAGAAAGAGAAAGCTTTGTGGCAAATTACTTCAACATGTTCAATATACCAGCAACAGTATTTTCTACCAGATAACCTGTAGCTAACAATTCAAAACAGGCACTCAGTGCTACAATCTATAGAACATGACATGCTTCAGGGAAGTAAGGCACTACAGGAGATATTGATGAGTGCATTAAAATCCTGAACTGCTCAAATAATAGCTCTTGACTGTGGTTTGGACACACTCAGAACACTTCAGCAGCTTTTTCAAAGGACTTTTGAAAAACTACCTTTTACCCTTGGCTGAAACAAAGCCACACAAATGTGTTTCAAATTATGTCCCAAAAGTACACCCTTCCACTGTCTGGTGTGTGTGTGTGTGTGTGTGTGTGTATAATATTCCCTACAGTTTTGAAGCTTCCCACCATAATGTTTAATCCATCTGCCAATAACATGTCAGAAGACCTCCAAAGCTGTAACAGTACTAGCTATATCATATTTTTTCTTTGGGGTGAGGAGGCCTCTAGCAGATCTTTTCCAAAAAGATCACAAATGTCTAACAAAATGAAGGTATGAAAGATACAAATTTCCACTTGTAATTTCTTTAGCCACCCAAAACAAGTCCAAATGAATCCTAGAGAACACAAAAAACACTGATGACCAAGGCATGCACAACTTGTTGAGAACCCCTGCAACTAGAATATCTGCTAAACTTCCAGTATCAATCTTTTCATGTGCCTGGTA
Source organism: Lacerta agilis (assembly GCF_009819535.1). Classification (NCBI taxonomy): domain Eukaryota; kingdom Metazoa; phylum Chordata; class Lepidosauria; order Squamata; family Lacertidae; genus Lacerta; species Lacerta agilis. Next base: position 41,433,629 of record NC_046319.1, on the reverse strand, counting down.
ATCTTAAATCAAATGGTGTCAGTGAAGCCCAGTTAACACCCTGGGTTTGCCCAGGATTAAGATACTAGACTGCAATTTAGCAGAAGATGCAGTTTTAATTTTAACCAGAACAAGGCAGCTTGCATGTCAATTTTGACAACCAATAATTTGTTTCTGACACATTTGGAGATCACAGTAAGGGTCCCATTCTGCTCTAAAAATAATCTTGGATTCTTCAGTCACAAACCTTGAATTTCACTGCTCCAAAAGCAAGCAACAGTCACACATTTCACACAATTTGCATAGCTTCACAATGTGGAAAGATGTGCACAATGCACATCTTTCTGTGTTGTGAAGGGATAAGAAAAACAGGAGTTGGATTCATGGAAAAATGTTGAACTCAAGGAAATGGGTCATATGAACAGTCAGTGAGACACTGACGGAAAGCTATTACATGAGGAATGATTCTCAACTGAGCCCTGGAAACCCCTATCTGATGGAATATTCAAAGATCATTTCTATTTTCAACCACCAACTTGGTATGAAAAATAACATTATCTAACTGTCCCAGTTTGCACACAACATTAAGCCAAACCATGGCTAAATATCATTGTGTGAGCGTGCAGGAAGAGAAAACTGCAGATGCTTCACTCTTCACCTTGTCCCACAACTGCTGCACTTCCCAAAGCTATCATTACATCCCAACACCAGCTTGTAGTTTATCTCCTGTAGATAAACCATTAACGGTAAATCAAGAAGCTTTTTCTGGATCAAGACAAATCATGACCCCGGGTTCTGACAGAATTATTTATTATTATTATTAGTAATAATAATAATACCTTGCCCATCCGGCTGGGTTTCCCCAGCCACTCTGGGCAGCTTACAACACACATATAAAACATAGTAAAATATCAAACATTAAAAACTTCCTGATATAGGGCTGATAAGCCAACCATGAAGCTCTCAATAACATAGCAGCAGCAGAAACAGGGGAGGAGCAAGGTGGCCATGATTTTTCCTGTGGGTATCTGTATGCTCATGTGTTTATGTCTGCTCTGTTCCCTGATATAAATAAATATTTGGTATGAAGAGGCATATTATGTAGAAAGGCAAGTTAAGGGTTACAGAATTAACCAAGTCCTGAATTGCTACTCAAAATTCTCCTCAGATAACTGCACTCCATGGTCACAGTAAACTCTGAATGACGTCTCTATCAGTACCCATTTAAAAACATATATTTTTGTAGCATGCTCACACAATAGTTCCAGCAATCCCAATCAGTATTACCAGTAATCTCACCTTTTGTTTGTGAACTCTCTGCTGCTGGTCTGATGTTAAGACATTTGTTTCACTGCCTTTGAAAACAGTTCAAAAACTGCAGCTCATACCAAATTTGGCAGCCAGTTTATTAACTGGGACCATGCTGTCTGAGCAGATAAACACTGGTCAATTCTAGCTCAACAACACTTGCTGCCAATTTGTTTCTGAGCCCAATTCAAAGTGCTGATTGGTGTGGTGCGCAATGGAAAGAGGGAGTACACAAACCCAAAGTTCCTGTATGATTATGCATGCAACACAAAACTATGGTTTACTGTCAGAACATTTTTGTGTGCTCCTTTGATCTGTACTTCTGAGCTTGAAATGTCATTTAAAAAATAGCCTGTATTCCAGCAGCACATTGTTTAAACACACCGATAAGAACAGTGGCACCTAAGCAAAGTACACAAAGGCAAGCAACACTAAGCCAGTCTAAATACCCTCTCTCACACACATATCCTTTTGCCAATTACAACATTTACATCAAGAGAAACATGGAAGATAGAATATGGACACAATGTTAGGATATAAATCTGAGGTGCCACTAAAAGCAAAACACAAAATGGCACCAAGCCAGGAAAACAGAAGCAAATGTTCACAAGAATAAACAGTACTATAGTATAGCAGACTCAATACACAATATTTTATTTTAAATATTTTATATCACTATTTTAAAAAATCAAAGCAGTTCACAACAGAAAAACATACACTAAAACCATTTTTTTAAATTAAAATATCAGAATTACTTTGTAAAAAGTCAGTAGAATTCAGTGTTAATGATTAGGAAACAAGAAAGAGGTGCATTTTCAGGAAATGTCTGAAGCATGCTACTGTCTTTGGTCCCAGATAATTTGGGGGGAGCATCCCAGAGGAAAGGCACCACCACAGAGAAGGCCTGTTTCTGACAGGTGGGAATCTGCAGTTCATGGCACAGCTAACAAGGTGTCCCATGAAGATGTAATTGGTCTATACATGAGAAGGCAGTCCTGTATGTAACCAGTAACATTAATCACATTCTGTACTTTTCACGTTTAATAATCATATGCCACAACTATTTTTATGACTCCTAACTTATACTATCATCTTTTATGCCAGAAAACAATGAGGGCCATCATAGCTGATTCCAGCCACAGAAACATTTTGAAGTCACACTGCACTTGATCCACATGGCTTGTGATCGTGCAGATAGATCAACATTTGTCTGATCACAGGAAAGTACAAGTCGGCAACCTTGATTTCAACCCTTGCTAAATCAGCTGATCTTATCAATGCTATGATCTATCAGAACAAGGATATTGAGGCTTTTTATCACAAAGAGCCTACAATATGTCAGCTTGTGCTTTTTTTAAAAAATAGTTTCTCAAGAACATGTTTAGTATGTAGAAGGCACTACACTTTTCCTCTTTAGGTGACAAGCTTCTTTTGAACACCTTCATATGAATCACCTGACCAGTATCTGGCAATGGTATTTAAAGGCAGAATTTTAAGCAAAGAAATATTCTACAGGTGTTTGCAAAATGTTTGTAAATGGAAGTCAAATTAAATTCCCCTCCTAGCAGCTGTAGCCATAAATGAAAATTTCCTGGTACTTCTATCTCCTCCAAATCAAAGGGCCACAGAAACATGAAGATACAAGTATTTTAATGGTGCAGTTCTGTGCAACTTACATCAGAGTTTTACTGAACTGGTACCAGGTACTTAATTCTGAGTAAGCAAACATAAGACATAATGTGGCACAAGCCTTTATAGATAAAAATACTACTAAGTAGATTAAATGTAAAGGGACCCCTGACCATTAGGTCCAGTCATGTCCGACTCTGGGGTTGCGGTGCTCATCTCACATTACTGGCCGAGGGAGCCGGCGTACAGCTTCCGGGTCATGTGGCCAGCATGACAAAGCCACTTCTGGTAGCAGTTGACAAAAGCCTTAAGGAGCACCTTAAAGACGAAGTGATTTTATGTGTCAGAAGCTTTTGGGAACTAGCATTATCCTTAGTTGCCAGAGAGACACCAGCTGTTGAGGAATGTAAGCAGTTTATCTAAAATAAAATACATGAACTGCACCTTATGCATTTCATGGTCTTTTGCTCCATTGTTTTACAGGGTCTTCTATGCTCCCCCTCCCCCAGGTATGTGTGTATTTGCATCTCTCTGCCAACTGGATAACACGTCATGCATCTGAAAAAAAGTGTGCTAGTCTATGAAAGCTTCTGCCACAATGAATCTGTTACATCTTTTAAAATGTTCTATCTATAATCTGCCTGTTCAAACAGAAATCCCACCGAGTTCAATGCAGTTCAATCCTGGGAAACTGGATATAAGATTGCAGCCTTAAGGTACCTCAAGACTCTCTCCTTTTTTTGTTGGCATCTGCTTAATATATTATTCATTTCAGCTATTTTTATCCCCCATCCTCCAGCAACAAATATGGCTAACAAGTTCAGCTAAGAAACCCAAAGAGTGTCCACCACCTTAAAAAAAAAAAAGATTTTAACAACAACCTTAGGAGGTAGATCAAGCTGACTGGTCCCAAGGTCACTGGAGGCTAAACCTGTGGGATTTGGCTGGAGAGGTAACAGCACACCTGGAGCCTCCAAGCCCCATTCTCTAAATATGGGAATCTGCCAGAGTCTCTTTGAATCTTTTGGATTGAAAAAACAAGCCATTTGCACTGGCGGGGGTGGGAATAGCAATCACCATGCTATTTGGCCATGGCTCAAAAAAGAAGAAGGGCGACCCACACAGGAGGGCGATATTAAACCCAAACACTCGTGTGTGTACACACGCGCACGTTAACCGCCGTGACGATAATCAGAAACAGCGATAAGGCGAGCCCCCCCCCCCCACACATTGCAAACGACCCCCCTCCCGCCGCCGCCGCTCGGTACCCACCACCTGGGCGATCTTGAGCCTTCCGAAGGTGCCCCTCAGGTAATCGGGGTCGCAGCGGAGGCCTCGCAACCCGTGGCCGTGACTGACGGGCTCGGTGGTGGGCTGGTAGGGGCTGCTGGCGCCCGAGATCATGGAGGTGCTCGACGCTTCTCCGTCGAAGCCCTCCAAGTCCTCGGCGCGCCTCATGTCTAGGTTGCTGCTGCCGCCGCCGCCGCCGCCCTCCTCCTCCTGCGCCTGGGGTGGGGTCGGGGCCGCCTGGGAACTTCGGCTGGCAGAGGAGAAGAGGAAGGGGAAGGTCTCCTCCTCGCTTCAGGCGGCGGGCGGGGAGGGCGAGGACAACAACAACAACGGTGGTGGCGACGGCGGCGGCGGCAACGCCGAGGAAGCGGGAGGCATGTTGGGTCGCCGCCGCCGAGGCTGCCGAAGCGAAGAGGACCGCCCTGCCCTGCCCGCTTCGATCCCGTCCTACGCGGGCGTCTCCCCTCCCCTCAGGCCGGCCTTCCGCCTCGGGAGCCCCACAGCGGGAGGCGTCGCCTGGGTCTTCGCTTCCCGCCTCTCTCACGAGGTGAAGCTGCAGCTGCGGCCACCAGAGACGCCGCCGCCGTTCCCGCTGCCTGCCTGCCTGCCTGCCTCTCTCCCTCCGGGACTTGCCGTTGCTCCTCGTCGGCGGAAAGGGAGGGAAGAGGAAGAGGGAAAGCCCGCCCTGAAGCGGAGTCAAGAAGGGGCTCGGCTGAGGAGGCGGCAGCCGCCGAGGGTTCTGCCCCCTCAGGGAAGGTCCTGAGCTGGACTCGGGCCCGGATCCTGTGGGGAAAGCGAGGGCTGCGCAGAGAAAGGTCGCCGCCTCCGCCTCGCCATTTCCTCCCTCCCTGCCAACCGCGAACGCGAGGTAAACAGAGGGAGAGAAATAGGTAATGACACACAAATATATATAATTATGCACAAATACACATACACAGAGAGATTTTTATATACTCTCCTCCCCCCCCCCATATTCAACAGTTAAAGATTATTTGGGGCGTCGGGCTTCACCTGTTGAATTCTTAGGCACCAGATGGAGGAGAACCATAACGTATCAGTCAGCTGCGTCCTGTCTCCATGAACAGTGCAAGATTCCAGTGGTCCAGGCACTAACCCCAAGGTTTACCGGTATATTTCATTTGAAAAGAAAGCGCAGCAGAGATGTCTTTATGATATTTGGCTAATACACCTGGAGAGGCAGGCAGCGTTAACACTCCAAGAGGTTCTTGCCTCTCCCATGGCCAGTTTTGGATGCCACCAGAAATCAACCGTGGCTGTCAGCTCAGCTTGCTGCATTTTACGGGCTGCCACTTTTCTCTCCAGTTTGCCTCCAAGCCAGCTGTAACCCTAAATCACAACTCTCCCTCCAACTCTGGCCCTTGCCCTGCTAACTAACCCAGAGCTGACCCCATTGATGACTGGCAGAGAGACTTTGCCTTTTTAATGGCTCATCACCTTGCATTTTGTTCTCCATGATGGCTCTTCTCCCAAGTGATTTCCTCAGCACAGAAAAACTGGTTTGGCATAGATTTTGATACTGCTAAATTCAGTGTCTGGCAGCCTCTCTTAATACGCCAAGATTTGATTAAACTCCAACACCCACTAGAACCAGAAAATTATGGAAGAATCTGGCACCCAGGAATTTAAAGGAGTCAAAGCACCCACCCACTAACGCTTAACAATATGAGCCAGTTATTCCTGGTTTTTCGTTGTCTTTATCCAAAGGGAAACCTGCTTTCCTCTGCAGCCTTTGAAGATGTCCATTCATGTGTTTTAAGGCCTTTCTGTGCTCAGTAAGCTTTCACACCTGCAGATTAGAACGCACATCTTATTGGAGGAACAAGTACTAGCCTACTTGGTTGATTTTCTATCTCATATCTGTAGTGAAAACTACTGCCAAGGTGGGTTTTTAGTTTCCATGTTAAAAGGGAACCTTGCATGAATCAAATACAACACGAGCAGTTTTAAAGTATTAACACCCTGGTTCTAAGCACCTTTACCCAGAAGTAAGTCCCACTACATTAAATAGAATTTACTCTTAGGTGCATGGGATTGAAGGTTCAGTATTTCCTATCTATCCAAGAATGTATAACCTGTAAAGTATTCTGGGATCTGCACATTTGCAGCAAATAGCAGAATAACCTTAAAGTGACCTTTCTGCTCTTAAATATGATCTTAAACACATGAATGCAGCTGGAATGTGTAAAGTGTAACCCAGCCGTTTTATAGAACTGTGACACCAAAACACTGTTTTGGTTTATTAAGGCTGCATATTTTAATGTTATTTTATATTATGGTACATTGCTGCAGTAACTTCTGGCTGTGAAGCAGTTTATAAATCTACATCTTAACCAAAAGGCCAAGAAGCAATAAATCTGCAAAATTAATTCAAATAAGTTGGGATTTTTTTTAACACAAGAAGGAATTTAAATCATTAAGGTTTAAATGGACATAAAATAGAACCTTGCATTAGATACCTGAAACTGGGGGGGGGGGGTCACTTACAGTAATCAATCTTAAGACAGAGAAATTCTGGAACAAATTTCTGAAACATGCCTTTGTTATCCTTCCTTATAATTACAGGAATTTAAGGTGACGTGTGTGAGAGAAAGACAGATATAGAGATATGAAACATTTTTAAAAAACTGTAAAATTAACATTGGCAGTAAAAGTTAAAAAAAAAACTCAGAAAAAAACCAGAACTGTCACAGCACTAGATTATACATTAAAGTCTGAACAAATAAAAAGGTCCATGGTTACTCTATAAAGCTGTTTTTAAAAAGAGATTAGACAAATTCATGGTGGTAAATGCTATCAATGGCTGCTAACTATGATGGCTGTGCTCTGCCTCCACTGTCAGAGAATTATGCTTCTGAAAACCACAGGTGAATGCACTTGTGCTCTTGTTTTGCTTGCAGGCTTCCTACAAGTTGGCCACTATGAAAACAGGATGCTGAACTAGATGGGCCATTGACCTGATCCAGCAAGGTCTTCTAATGTTCTTACCTAAGTTATGTAAATCTGCTTCAAGTTCCTTATATCCAAGATCCCATCAGTTTATATACCAAGTTCATTGTAAAGGACTGGAGACAGCTTTTCCTTTTTCACTGCATTTTTTTAAAATCAAGCATAAGGAAAGAATAAAAGGCTACTTGAGCTGCTGGCAAAATAGCTTATTTATTTCCGGGGGGGGGGGGTTATTGAAAGCAAGATATTTTTTGCAAGCTATAATCTCTAGTTCCCTCAGTTGGAAACAATTGAGCATACAGGACACACTCATCATCGGAAAAAAAGCACATTTAATAATAATTTTTTAAACCCTTATTCCGAGTATATACAGTTTTATCACATCTGATCATGAATGAATCCAAATATATATTGCCTAGTTTAAAATCTGGGTGTAAAAATCCATAGTTAATAGGTTTATAAATATTGGGAAAAGGTTTGTTTGTTGCTTTAAAAAAAAGTTCTAAAGCCTGGATGCCAACAGAGATGAAAGCAAAAGAGTCACACCAAAGTGATGCAAAGCTGAGATGGGTGCTGCTGTCATTTAGGAACGATCAAAGGCTGCCTGATCTAAAGGAACTTTCACTTTTCTCCTGGGCACATTGCATATTTATGAAGGCTTTTCGTATTAAGTTGCAGAGGACATTTGTTATTTCTACTGCCCTGGCGTTTAAAACTACACAGGCAATAAACTCCAAAACACCAGTTTCTTCATTTCTTGTAACTCTTGGTGGTTTAGCTCAGGACACCAGCAAGCAAAAGGTTAGGAGCAAGATTAGTTTGCCAGCACATCATGATCTGCTTTGTACCCTGAAGGTCTGATGGTCAATTCCTCCAACATCTGGAGGGCCACAGAGCTCTTCTCTGCAATCAGTCTATAGTCCAATGAAGTATAGTGCAAATAGGATAAAGAAAGGTACAGGTGTAGCAAAACAAAAAAAATATGAAATCTGTTTTGGAACAAATGATATGAAGAACCACCTTCCCCCAGATGAATCTGCTCACACAGTGCTCCAAATCAGAGTTCTTCCTCCATGTCCCCTTGCTATCAGAAGTTTAGTTGAATGGGACATGACATATAACCTTTATAGGCACCCAATTTGTGACATTTCATTTCCCGGCAAGCCCAATTGACTCCTTCCTTAATAGTTTGCCAATGAATTGTAAATAATATTTTATTTGGCCAAGCCTTCATTTATTGTATTTTGTTTTTGAAATCGTATGCCACCTTGGAAACTTATTTGGGCCAAAAGACAAAGTAAAAACAACTAGATAAAAAAATGGGTGATGTTTGAGAAACTAGTTCAGAGGTAGCCAATGTAGTCCAAAACATCTGGAGTGTACCACAACCCCCCTGAAGCCCAGTGGTTAGGGAGGATGGGAATTATAGTCCATAACATCTGGAGGGCTCCATGTTGGCTAACCCTGGGGTAGTTCATTCTGTTGCACTGGTGTGATGTCCTGAATAACTGAACCAGCACTACATAATGGGCCCATGTTTATTTGCCCTCTGTTCAAAAAGCAATAGACACAATAAACTTCTGAGTGGTTTCTCTCCCCACTCTCATTACGGTATATCTAGCTTCACAACGTGAGACATACTAATCAGCAAATCAATCACCAATTCAGTCTACTCGTCTTTCCATCCTTCAGACACATTAATTTTTTTTCTTGAATGCTGCATGCATGTATCTTAAATGTGATTTCAGCCATCAGTTTGTTTTAAAAAGAACAACTTCAAAATACAATATTCTGCTCTGGGGAAAGGGAGTGGTTTGTGATGTCTCAGTTCCTGCCACTGTAGCAGGAACCAGCTGTGCATAAATGCAAGGAACCAACTCCTTAAACACTATCCGAGAGGCAGAGTACATTTGAATAAATGCTATGAATGTGCTTCCATAAGTAGAAGAAATAGGATTACAGCAAAAATCCCCCAACAAGCTGATGTCAAAGCACCAAAAAGGGCTTAATAAAAATGTAAATGTATACAGGAAAAGTTACCTATATGAAAACCACAGTACTTTATATTTTGTATCTAAACAGTAAACAGAGACCCTTTATATGTGATCTTGTATAAATGCACATGGTCCATCATTATGTATGTTAGGGCTAAGGCTTCTTTTGAAATGCACATCTTTTAGACTGAACAAACTGATTCTCTCCTCACTTCATCAGGGTTTCAAAGAAAACTGCATTGTAATGCTTCTGATTTGTTGTGAGTGCTGCTACAGTCCTGTTTACTAACAGCATTTCAAGCTACAAAGCTTAACACTCACCGCCCAAACTACTGTTATGTCATTATCCCCACCCTTTTTGTCACCACCATCAAAATTGTTTGGGTCTTGGGGGGCATATACCAGTATTAGGCCCCAGGCTGGTGGTTACCCCCCCCCCATCCCAGCTTAGTAAGAAGCAGTGAATTAGCTCATAGAACAAAGTGGCAGATTGTCACAATGGCTCAGCCATTAGTCCGCTTCAAAATGGCAGTTATTGTGCACTGCAAGGCAGCCATACAAACAAATTATTGTATATGAAGGTCAAAACATCCTTTGCCTCAAACCACAATTTGAGAACTGCCCTGCTTAGTAAAAAAAAAAAAAAGCAATTCAACACTGGTAAAGCAGTCTTGGTTGGTGTTTATTGAAGCCATTAATTAAAGAACATGTCCTCATTTTTGCCAGCACTAGAAAGCAAGATTCCACATGACTGCACCTGGTTAAAGCCATACAACTGGACTAAGGGTTGTGTTGGATACATCTGCAGTCCTCATTGGAAGTTAAAAACATCAATAAACTTAGTCATATAGGAGAGTGAACTTTCATTTACAGCATGGATATGGTTAAGTTCAGTCACTTTCAATGTAGTTAAATTAAATAAAATACAACAAGTTCTGTTCAGTTTAAACAAGTTTTAAAATGCCAATAAAAAGTGCAAACTTTTAAAAAAATCAAGCAGCATAAACATAGCATTTTGATGGAGGGCCAATCCTTAATCCTTTATATTTGCCTTCTCTCTTCAAGTTGAATAGATTATTACTTTAAGTTTTAAACATGAACAGTAGATGCAATCAATATACCGTATATAAATATAGCCATGTAATAATTTTAACAGTCTACCATACAAGTGTATCCTGAAAAATAAAGTTAATTGTATTTTTTAAATGTAAAGGCTTTTGCAGTTTGGCCTTTGGTTCCAATGCTTGAGAACACCAGAAAAGACAACTGTGCAGCTTTCCAAAGTTGCTAGACTTTGGCAACCAAAAAACACTACATTACTTACAGCTTTCTTCCTTTGAGAAACTAGGAGCATTCACTTGCAGAGTTTCCTTAAGCACTATCCGAGTAGAGGTGGGAAATCAACTTCTGTTTGGATCCAAGCACTCTTTTGCACAACTGGAAAGTGGTATGTTACTGGCTTTTGCTCATTTGCAGCACTTCTAACATTCATTTTATGAAAATGAAGAAACAAAAACAAACAAAAAACCCAGTAGCCACTTGTACACATTATCTGCATAAATGACAATCTGCATAAATGATAATTGTGAATTATCTGCATAAATGACAAAAACATTAACAGAAAGAGGCAGTTGTGTACTGAAGGCTTGCATTGGAACCGCATACCATCACAACACACTTGCTCGTCCAACATACTTGTTTCCAATATGTTATGCCTTATCTCTAGGCAGCCAAAATCAGCTCTAGACTGGCCAGCCAATCATAAGGCTGGTTCTATGCCTTTTGCACGTGTGGCAAGGAGATGGGAGACAGTGGTAAAGTTCCCTCTGCTAGAACCCAGCATGAACTTAACCATCCCAACATGCCATGCACTTATGCATGGCATAAAATGTGCAGCTGCCTAACAGTATAATAAAGCTGCATGCCACGAGTTCAGGATGCAAGTCACATCTGCTAGAGTGGCCACAGTTTTCTTTAACATGCATCTGGCAAATCATATGCCAGCAGAACCACACACCAAATTGCCCCAACCACAACTCGTCAATTTAAGATACAGGCAACTGTGGATGTAACTGAGGTTCTGAAATTATAAAAATGTAAAAAAAAGGAAAGGAAAACAACAACACATAACTGGCACAAGTAAACATGCTTTTAAGTTAATGCAAGTAAATACTCTTAGCTTTCTAGATAGTGTTAGACAGACTTACAAAAACAAAGAGACGGCCTCTTGATGTAACACAGGGTTTGCAATCACATCCAGTACTGTGTTAGTGGTCAATTCATTCTGTATATTTAACAATATATATATGTATGTATTTATAAATATTAGGGGTGTTCTATTCAGAAACAAGATTCAGCATAACACACAAATCCTTATCAATAAAAAGTAAACTCTGCATAATTCATACGGTGGTTTTTTCCCTTCTGTGTGTTGATTACAAAGATGTTTAGTACTATAACGCAAGGTAGTGTTTCTCTTTCAAATATATCGTACAGAAACTCAAAAGTGCCATTTCAGTTAACTGTGGGAGTCTTTCATAGCTCAAGCTGGCCATGAGTAATTATTTGAGTAGCAATGAGGGACAATTGTAAGATTTCTTTCCACATTTAAAAGGCTACACTAAAGGGCTATAATGAAGTCATTAGTTTCTATGTTTTAACAATGTAAACCTACAAACACTAGTAATTTACTGCAAAGTGGAACAAAATTTTTGGGAGCCTATAAGAAAATTATTACAGGTTTCACAAACCTTAAGGCAGGACTATGTTTTCAGCTACTAAAAGAAAGATTTGTATTTCATAACACATTTCATCATGGGAAAGTGATATGTCACTCATTGCTCTTAACAGGCCATGTGATTGGCATTTAGAAAAGGAAAAAAAACCCAAGGCAGAAGCTATGAGAAAACAGGATTCAAAATTAAACATTACTATAAAAAGTTACTGAGTTATTCAAAGTAAAGTCAAACAAACAAAGACTGTTTGTACTACAGTGCACAAGAGGTTCAAGCACCTTCCAAAAGACATTAGTCACTGTGCCAGGCACTTGGTCTAATCAAGCTTCTCCGTGTCAGCTGTGACAAAAAGGGTACCCACCACATTTCATGTAGCTTCTTGTTTTAAAAAAAATGCAATTTATAACAAGCAAAATTCCCATGATACTCAGCATATAAGCTTTAGACACTTTCCAATTGTAAAGGCTTTTGTTTTCAAAACATGATTATCTGATCTATATTCAACACAGGATGTATTAACACTGCTTTTCTCCAGTCTGTCCAACATACTTTTCACTTCTGAGCCAGATCTTGCACTTATTTTAAATGCAGCATCTTACACTCTCTTCATCTAACCATCACTCTACTACACCAGATTCTCTCCAAGTATAAATATGTTTTGAATGGCCAACTCCAGTATGCTTGGAAAAGGGGACTTCATTCATCCTTAGTGCCAGCAGCCACTGGTGGCTTTTCAACAGGAATCCCGCATCTCACTTCTCTGTGCTCTTCCCTAGGAATTGCAGCTGCACCTTGTTTGCCACCCAAATCAAGAGAATTGCCCTATTTATATTCTAAAATGGTTATCTTAAAACAGAGGAATTTTATATGCAAATCTTCCTGAATGTGCACTTGATACTGGGACAAGCCAATGAAGGTTAAATTTCATTTCCCCCTGCCCCAAGAAAAACTTATAGCATCTGCCATAGCAGAGAACTCCTGGTCTTATCAGATCAATGTACATAGTTATTTGGTCATTTACATATGCAGGTTCAAGCATTAATCAAGCTTCGTTCTCTGTTGGAGAGGAGTTGGTCGTTACCATAGAGTCTGGTTTGCGAGTCATTCTATCCAGTTCTTCTTGGACATTCGTCAAAACCGTTTTTTGCCCTAAAGAAAACGAGGTTACTATTTTAGCCAAAGCACTCAAATAATAAAACAGTTGCAAACATGCTTTCTGTGTCATCATGGAAGATTCTAGAATCACAAGAATAAACAGAAACCAAGGTGTGGATAACGTAGACTGGGAACAGCTTAATTCTCTGTGAGACACAACTCCAGGAGCATTTATTTATTAAAATATTTGGCTGTGACATTAGCTAACCATCCATGGATTTCAGTATGGTCTATGCAGAGTAAGTTAATATGAAAAAATATTAATGCTTTTAGAAGCATAGGAAGCTTCCTTATACTCAACAATCTAGCTGAGTATTGTCTACACTGACTCACAGCAGCCCTTCAGGGTTTCAGACAGGTGACATTCCCAGCCCTACCTGAAGATGCTGGAGATTGAACATGGGATCTTCTGCATGCAAAGCAGATGTTCTAACACTGAGCTAGGGCCCCTCCACTGCTGCATTAGCCTCCAGACAGTACCTGATTTTTTGGCTGTGGTCTGCACTCCTCCAGCACCAGGACTCCCAGGAGAGCCAGTCTTTTTACTCAAGAGACTGTTGAAGAAGCTGGCTAGCACACCTTCACTTGCAGCATTATCTAATTAAAAGGTGAGAAAAGTTTAAAACACCCAGGACTATGGCAGATTAACAATGCTTTATGTTCAAAATATATGAAAGGCATAAAATGATGGGTGGGAGGGAAACGAATGTTACAAAGAGGTCTATACAAAAAAATTAAACATATTTAAATATATTGTCTTATATTTTATTCATGCTTTCCAATTTACTGGCTCTTCTAGCAAAACTGGTCATCACTTCCATTCAGAAATAAAACTGTCTTCCTTGTTGGGTCCGAAATTGTGGCAAGAATATATCTATTAAATCCCATGACTTCAATAGTCAACAAAATCTGATTTTTTTCTGCTATAATTATATTATTATTATAGCAGATTATTATAGTTATATTATTAAACTATGGATACAAATATTATTCATAATTCTCTCCATCCCTGATAACTTAAAAAACATTTTTAAGCCCCAACAGCTGCCCACTGAGTATGCCACACGAATATTTGATTTTATCACTACATTAGTATCTGCCTTTCATTGAACAAGCTCAGTGTTCCAAGAAAATATTACAAACAAAATAGGTTGTTTAAGTTGCAGTGCATACTTTTAATTGTTGGATCTGGCTTCTTAACAGATGCTATTGGCGAGGCACTGGGGACAGTGACAGGGCCTGCCCTGCCCTGGGGTCTTGGTGATCCGGAAGGCCCTCGTGCAGGAGATTCCTGGACAATCACAAATTGCAACAATGCAATTAACAATAAAGAACAAAAGGGGGGGAAATGCAACTGCTAAAGTGTACTCAAGCACCACTTTGCTCAGAGATTCCCAAATTACACCAGTGAACTTCTCCAGATTAAAGAGAATTGAGGAAGGAACAGCAATTTTGTAAAAAAGAAAAGAAAAGAAAAGAAAAGAAAAGAAAAGAAGTAGCAGCTCTCTGCAATTTAAAAGTAAAATTTCAATTGCAAATCTAATTGCATAAATTATTTTATGTTTGGGTTTAGTGAAATATAAGGAAAGCTTCCACTATTTTTGAGTGATACTGGCTGCATTCAGACATAATGTTAATCCACAGTGTGGTTTGTTTAAAATATGACTAGTTTACCTGTGCATGCAGTTCGAGCACCCCCACTCTGCTCCTCCCTTCCTCTGCTTCCTGATCATGGCTAGTTTGGAGAGAAATAAACCACGAGCACTGCCTCACACATAACACTAAGCCTGCTGTTTCATAGTTTGCTTCCCCACTCAACTAAGGGTGAAGTGGGAGAGCTTTAACTGCACACACCAACACACAGCTCATGCACAATTAAACAAAGCATTCTTAAAATGAACTGGACTCCAGAGCTTACTGTTACATCCCAATGCAGCCTAAGTTCTCAGAATGGGTTCCCCCTGCAGTGTGTTTTCTTTCTTTCGTGCCTTTCTCTTTTTAAATGTTCAACCTCTTTACACATACACAGCAGACGTCGTTCTCCTCCCACTTTATTTAGTAGCTTGTGCTTCCCTAGTCAATTGCCCATATATCATTTTGAGAACTCGAGTTTGCTGTAGAAGTTGCATGTTTTCAATGATACCCCATTTATCACTGTAAAAAGTTTGTCAATTTCAAGTATCAATTTTTGGGTATATCTCAGGCACAGATTTGTAAATACATTCAACTGGTAAAATGATCTATTCACATAGTGTAACAGAATAGCAAAACACCTTCAGTTGCGTGGGATACTTTTTTAACTGTTATGCATAAACTGCATGCAATATTCCAAAAAGATACTAAGCAAGCATTGTAGTAAGGTTTGATAATTTCTATCATTCAGGCTATGGGGCTCAGGCTTACATTTTAAACTACAAATTACTTTCCTACAAACACATACTTACAGAAGCTCTTGTAGGTGTGGCTGGCTGCTTGGCAAGGTGAGACTGAAAAAGAACAAAGAGCTCTTAAATATACTAGGGGGAAATGTCCCAAAATTTAAAAACGTGTGGCAATGATGCTATCTTGTGAACTTGAAAGCTCATACCTAGAACAAACTTAGTTGGTCTCTAAGGTGCTATTGGAAGGAATTTTTTTTATTTTTTATTTTGTTTTGTCAATGTGACTGACACTTTTACAAAGTTATTCCCAAATGATATCACTAGAAGGCACCAGAATTAAACAGGAAAAGAGGTAGGATTCTGCAGTACAGTTGCATCGCATCCTAAGTTCCAAGAGTCATGTTTATGCAAAAATGAAACTGTTGATATATGCTTCTCAAGATGCTATGGAATTCCTCATGCTGTTGTTAAATGCTTCATGTGATAACGTTGAGTCGCATGATATACACATTTAACATGCAAATTCAGCTCAGCTGCAGTCCATTTCAGCCTTTTTCTTCTGCCAGCATCTCCCTCTGCCTTCCTCCTCCTCTCTTCTGCTGGCTTCTGCCAGTCACTTCTGTGCAGGAGTGAGGGGAGGCAGTGGAGACATAGGAGAGGCCTTACCAAGGGATTTCCTCCCCACTTGCGAGCAAAGGAAATGTAATTTTGGCTATATGTGATTTTCTTACCTGCTGCTTCATAAGAAACACTTGTTCATCTTCCGCTGCAAGTTCTTTATCATGAACTAACTGATGAGAAGAGGAATAAAATACAGAAAACTTCATTATAAACCAAAAATGGCTGCACAAATTATAAGGGGGGCATTACCATGAAAAGTTGTCTATACAGTAAATTATCCCTTCA
The DNA here is from genome assembly GCF_009819535.1 of Lacerta agilis. NCBI lineage: Eukaryota > Metazoa > Chordata > Lepidosauria > Squamata > Lacertidae > Lacerta > Lacerta agilis. Next base: position 41,417,285 of record NC_046319.1, on the reverse strand, counting down.
GTGTCCTAATAATCTGGGATAATTCCTAAACTATGATGTCTGTCACAAGTTATGTAGTAAACTCTCTCTCTCTGTGTGTGTGTGTGTGTGTGTGAGTTTACGTGCATGCAACTCCAGTGAGAGAATCCTGCAGCAGGCACAGCCTGAGAGATTATCTTCCTAGCAGCAAAGATTTAGTATCACAGCTGCTATCCCAACATTCCCACAATGTTTTGTGACCCCAGTTCCCATCAGCCCTAGCTGACATGGTCAATGATCAGTTGGTGGGAGCTGTAGTCTGAAAGATCTGGAAAGCACCATGTTGGAGAAGGCTGTACTGTGCTAGCCATGGAAGCTACAGGAAGGCAGGGAGCATGTGGAAGCTTCTGGCCATAACTACTCCTTGCACTTCTTTCTGACTCCTTTATTACGTGGCTCGTTTCAGAAGGAGGGGCAAGAAGCTCTGCTCAATTAGTACCCCAATTAGTATTCAATTCTTGTTGGATTAGTACCCCAAATCCATTAGGTCCTTAAACACATAGCAGCAGTAGCAGGCTCTTTGCTTGCGTTGAGTGTCTGCTTGCTGGTTAAAGAGAGGATTTCCAACTTGGAGGGCTTGAAGACAGATTCAGTTTAGAAGTGTCCCCGACCCCAAGTTCCCCCCAAAATACAAGACACCTTATCCATAGACTCAATAGGAATTTAACAGATACGCTTTCAAGAATTTTTCAGAACAAAAACTTTTATATGCAAAGTCACAAATATATATATAGTCTGTGACCTGGCCTCCTCTTGTGCATCATTATTTAGTTATTATATGTATATCAATAACATTTCCTAGGCAGCTTACAAAATTTAAAAGTTAGTGTGGTATTCAACTAACTCATCCTCAGAACAGACCCCCTGTAAACTGTGGACTTTGAAGTCAATTAATTTAAATGAAGCTACTCCAAGTATGACCAACATATTTTAAAATATGTTGATTTAAACATCTATATTAATAAAAATCCAGGACCAGCTGTTTTGCCAGCAACTCCATTATGATTTAGACAGAACTGATCTACCGGAGAGATTGAACCTATGTATGGGGGGGTCCGGACTACAGGTCACATGCTAAAGTCCCTATCATCCTGATTCAATTTCACATATTGTAACACAGCCCCAAATACACTACATACATACACCAAATACACAGCAAGAAGTGTACACCTAAAGCTTGCACCAGGATATTTAGAACTACATTAATCAATTTTTTTCTACTCATAGATCATTGGATCCAAGCCACCATTCTTTTGTCTCTTCCCATATAGAAATGCAATGTACTACATTTTGTCAGGGATTGAGAGCTGTGTTTTGTTTGCTTTTGAAACCCTCTGCATTAGTCCAAACAGACTTCAGTACACCTGCCTCACAGCAGTCCCCAAAAGGTTACAAATGTAAAAGGAATACTGTAGGCTAGACAAATAAATAAATAAATAAGGGTGGTGGTTTATAAAGTCAAATTAATGGCTTAGCATTCTTACCATGGCTCAGGATACTGAATTCACTGTAGTGGTTACTTACAGCCCTGCACACTCGATAAAGTAATGTATAAATCAATGGTGCTTACCTTTCTTACAGGAGGTTTTACAATGAAGTCTTCATATGGATCTTCTGGTTTCACTGTTGTGAAGTTTTCATGTAGAATTGAAATTTTCTTTTCATTGTCCCAGCCAGCAGGTCTAGCAAGAGAAAGGATTCATGTCAGCACATCAGCACATCCTTTTTTCAGAAGTACAGCATAATGGTGATTGGCACAGGTACATTTTGAAAATATTTGTTTAGCTTGCCTTTTCACCACGTTTGAGAAAAATACAGAAAAGTGTTATTACACTGTTGTACATTAAACAGGACATTCTTCATTCTCCCACAAAGCACAACTGTCCTCAATGAAGTAAGAAGTATAATGCTAATTCACATTACTTTGAAATGCAGGAACCAAAAGAGACCAAGACACCAATTCCCTGGATCACCTTACAGTCAACTGCAGGCACTACAGCACAACTGGGTGCACTGGCAAGCACACACTCAGCAGGAAGATGGAGTCAATCCTGGCTCTAAGTGTACCTGCGTTGATCACATTTATACTTTTAAAACTGTGCAGTGTCAAGTGACCTTACAACTGAAGATGAATTTGGTGCAACCTGCCACAAAACCATCACCCCTTTCCTTATGATCAGTTGTAATCAGATGGGCCCTCAACTCCTTGGGAAGTAAGGAGACAGAAATATAACACACAAACGAACAAATGGTTTGTGTTGGCACTGGCCTTTATATGGGCCAAATATCCCAAAGAGAATGTTATGTGAAGTCACATAAGTTAATTTTGCCCCCACCTGAGCAGCACTACTATCCTTGCATGACACAACTGTGGCAAAAGACATTCAGGGATGGAGAAGCACCAGAGCAGCTTCTTCCACTTCACGGTGGCAATGGGAAGGGGAGATACTTGTCTCCTTGCAGAAACAATAGCAACTCCACATCAGATAATATAACCTGGTGCTTCAAAAAAGCAGTTCTAAAGTTCAGGCAGTAAGTATGCAATCGTGAGTGTTCTTACTGGAAAGGAACTTCCATTAAATCAACAGAGACTGACTTCTGGCTAGCATGATTAAGAGTTGTATATATATTCTGCTATCTTATTTATGTTTAATCTACAACAGTGTCTCCTTTCCATCCATCAGCCCCCCCCAATCAAAATCTTATTCTCAAATTAAAGGGGATTTTCAAGTCTTAGTGTAAATGTGTAAGAAATTGCTCTTCAACTTACATGAAAACTGCATCCTTTTCTACCACTAAGGCAGGTGTGATAAAATGAAAGCCATATGTTTTATGTACAATGTACTTATACAACAAATCAAGATTCTTTTCCTCTTTAACTGATGAATAGATCAAGGCTGCACCATCTATTAATTTGCATTAAGGAAAACTTTGAAAATGTTATTAAGATCAATTGATATTAATCTGCTAAATTTGCACTTTATGTTTTTTAAACAGAGCAAAGTTTCCAGAAATGAAATACTGTAATGGGACAGGCCCTATGTGCAATTACTTAACATGAAATGGGCTGTACATTTCAGTGTCTAATGAAATACAAAGGGAACAGAGAACTTGAAAGTAAAAAAATTAAGGTGGCAACATGACTAAAAGCAATTTGCTATTTTAAAACAGAAAGTTCCATTACTAAGCAATCCACAGTTTTTACTAATACACATATAATATGTCTATTAATTCCTACTTATAATAAACTAATTGTACTTGCAGTACAATTCTATGCATGTCTACTCAAAACCAAGACCCACCATGCTTAATGTAAATATGTAAATATGGAGCAAGCATGGACATAGTGGGATTTATTTCTGAATCAACATGCAGATTGCAGTTAGTTGTACATTTAAAAGAAATCTAAGATTGAGCAAATTTATCAGTCCTTAAAGGCTGCCAGGCTACTAGTGAAAAAATAAAGCGTGGAGATAAAGTGTTTGTCTTTACGCATGCAGTACAAAAAATGAAATATACAGGAAACATTTTTTTTCAATAGTGGGAAAGAAATAGCAGACTCAGACCATACATTTGGGTTGAGATGATGGCATACTGAGCTTTATGTAAAGTGACAGCGCTCAATATGGCACTGTTTTTATTCTACTACTTATGCTCAAGTAAGAAAAAGATACATTGTAAGCAGAATCTACGAATGTGCGACTGAATAAAGTCAAAATGTTCTTCTCTGTAGTCAAGTTCCTTTTCTAATACACTCATTGCATCACACTGAAAAAGAAACACAAAGAAAAGTCTTAAGAATTCTAAAAGCCCGAAGTGGAAAATGTGTGCAGAACATACACACTTTTGCATAAATTAGTGTTCAAAGCAAGCTTGGTTTGGGGTCATTAAGCAAAGTACTTCAAAACTCATCAGATATTGTATACCATCAAGTTTGGACAGAAAAAATATATTTTATTAAAATATCACAAAAGCACACATTTAAACTTCATAGACATCACATTCTTTAAGACACCTTACTCCTCAGCTTTGAAGCAAATTCAGAAAGGTATTTTAATTTGCATATTAATGCTTCAGAAGATAAACGTTTACAACTATTGATCAAACTTTAAAGTTTGGGGCTTTTCTGTAGTGTGTGTATAAGATCAGAAACTGATCTTCCATTCTCCAAATTTAACTGAGAGACATTTTACAGATTTGAAAATAAGGGTAATAACTAATAGAACAAAGAATCCTGAAGAAAGAAAATGGAATGCGCTCAATGCTCTTCCCAGACATACTTTTTAAAAATCCAAATGTTTTTATATAAACACACAAATACTGACAATTACACTCTTTTAAATGGGCAATAGCAAACACTCACAATGTATATCAGGATCACAAGAAACGCAATAAAACATATCATTAGCAATAACCAAAATACTTGTTGCCAGTAAATGAGAGCTCAAACTTACCTTTGTACAAACTACTATCACAGGGATGCCGAGGTTGTGAGTCAGAACATTATCTCCAAGTGGTAGAATTACATTTTCATCATCTTGTCCTGATGGGCCTCTTCTCTGCGGTGACCCCTGATACCCGTCTTCAGGTTCTACATATTCCTGAAAAGCCTTCACAACTATGATAAAAAAGAATGTTTTTACATACAATTATAAAATACTTTGGGTGATATATAGCACTGGGTGAGGGTAATTTCTCATTCTTGCCCCTTCCACTTTGGAGGGTCCCTCAACCTTTTGAAACCTATCTGGTGGGCACACAGAGCCTGGAGATGAGGGGAGAGAAGAGGGAATTCTCTTTGTGCAAGAGGAAGTCAATTCTACTTGCTGTCAAGCACCACTTGATAATCACTCTTTAAAGTTATGCAAAGGGGAATATGTTTCGAGGTTAAGCAAAATGTGGAGGTTCAGTAGAACTATTTATTGTTTTTTAAGCTACCCTTCATCCTTCTGGATACCAGGGCAGTTTGCAAAATAATCAAACAAAAATACAGGAGTTATTAAAAGATTAAAATGTCTAAAAGAAATTACACTCATAAACAAAATCAATACAAAAGAAGCAACATATCAGTTGTGAGATTCCAAACAATGTTCACCTCTCAGAGGAGAAGATGAGACTTCAATTGACCAGCTAACTGACCAGGAAGGACTAGTTAACGACATGCAAAAAACCCGGGATCCTGGTTTATGGTTCCCGAAGAAACCAAGGTGCTTTTTAAAAGGTCTGAAGTTAGCATACAAATCCTGACTTGTTTGGGAGCAACAAACCAGGATTCCTCCCAGGTTCCCACATCACAACAGGCTAGCAGTTCCTGGTTAGTTTTACCCACCTGCACAAAGGGTGGGGGAAGTGAACCAGCTGGATGCACCAGCATGCTGGTCACTCACAGTAAGCCAGGATAAGCCAGAAATCCTGGCTTATTGTGAAATGCAAATGCAGCCTTTAACTTGCAAGTTTTCTTTTTATCATAAAGCAACACTCTCTCCCTGCATAAATTATTAGTCATTAATGAGTTTAAATTCAGCATTCAGAGACCATTTGTGTACATTTTGGTTTGAAACTTCAGCACTGCACCATTTCAGAAAAAACTTAACAGAAACTTTGAAATGGTATTCCATTAAACATGTTATCACTAATTAGTAGATGAACCTTGGCAACTCATCCAACAGGCCCCACAAGCAGAAGTGAGGCAGGCATGTGCTGGAATGCCTTGTGAAACTGACACTGCTGCTGCTCTCCTTCCTTAACCCACAGGGGAGGAAGAAGAAGAAGAAGAAGAGTTTGGATTTGATATCCCGCTTTTCACTACCCGAAGGAGTCTCAAAGCGGCTAACATTCTCCTTTCCCTTCCTCCCCCACAACAAACACTCTGTGAGGTGAGTGGGGCTGAGAGACTTCAGAGAAGTGTGACTAGCCCAACGTCACCCAGCAGCTGCATGTGGAGGAGTGTAGACACGAACCCGGTTCCCCAGATTACGAGTCTACCGCTCTTAACCACTACACCACACTGGCTCTCAGGGGAGGCAAACAGAGCAGGTAACAGTTAAAATCGTGGGCCAAGGTTAAGCAACATTTGCATTCCACTGCTGTGGAAAACCAGGGAAGCCTGGTAGTGTGGATTGGGAGGGAGCGAGGCCTCTCGGGACAAGAATTATCCACTGGCAGCAGAGATGCATGTTAGAAACAAGGTGAGTGCCTTAGTCAAGGAAGGGCTGCAGCAATAAGGATCCTTAGGCTGCCCTTAGTTGCTGCTTTAGGTACAATGAATCCTTCTATGGGGGAAAAGCACAGAATCAGCAATGCTCTGGCCTCTGCATTTTTCAACAGTTTACTTGGCAGCTTCCATTTCAGCAGAGGAATGAACACCACAAAAACTGCATGAAATGTGACAATGGGGAGACACAGAAATGGCCATTTATTTTGCTGAAGCTAAGAAGCAGGCATTGACTTTGGTCACAATAGGCATCATTGGCACATGACTTGCCTCATGAGACAGATATGGAGTGACGTAATCCCCAATACAAAATGTACTTCTTGGAGGGAAGAAAGGGATTACGGTATTTTACCCACTGAATTTGATAGGATCCTCTTGGTTTGAAAAGCTGCACAATACAGCTTTGACAGCCACCTTTTACATTGTCCCACTAGTTTAAAATGAGTGCACAGTTAATGGTGCAAGTCTGCAAAAGCAATGGGGAATTCTTGTCAGATTGCATTTCTTTACAAAGGAGCAGAGCGTCAGAAAACTTTGGGACAGACAGTGAGAAACCATTTCTTTCAATCAAACTTGCTATACTATGAATGAACTATATTTTCAGGAACATTACGGCATGGTGCAGAGAGGTTCTCCAGGTTCCAGTAATAAGTCCAACCCTGTGCAGTGGAAGAACATTCCGGTACTGTACCCCTTAACAAGGGAATGTGCAATTAGATACCACTGTCTCCTGTCCTGAACTATCATCTATTTAAATGACATTTCTATTGTGCACAAATTCTGCATAGGTATTTCCGTGAGCACACTTTCCACCTCGTTGCATTAATACCGGTATATAAATGCAGATTCAAGTTTTTAACATAGCAACCAACTATGCATACCTGAGGGCTCACACAATGAAGAATACTAAGTAGCAACTGTGGTTCTCCTTACAGTCTTTTTATGAACGGGGTATTATAACCTTGAAATTGATGCTATCAGTGACAGGAAAGCCAATACTACAGGATGTTTATTGGTTTCACAGTTGACTATCTTTAAATTATGTCTGTTTCTGGAATTCAGCAAAGCAAACTGCCACTGTGCAGAAATGTTCCGTACCTCACTCTGACTGTCCTCAAAACTTACGGGATTCCTGCATGCATTAACAGATGACCCATGATTACTCATATGTAAAAACCTCAAGTCATATTCTCTTAACTGCACTTCTCCCACCTCACAGGGGTCTACCTTTGTTGACCAAGCATGACTGAAGCTGTACAACCTGAATATATTTTAGTAGAGCCTGCACAGATAGACCATCAAAGTCTTCTAGATGTGGAGATACTTTAAGAACCAGACAAGTTCTATTATTTGCTATTAATACCCCACCCCCATGTATGGGTGCATATGTGCACATTGCTCTGTATAGTCATTATTACTTACTAGTTTATTGCTCTTAGGTACTCTCTTAAATTTTGCAATGGATTTTATTATCATTGTAAGCTGTTCTGATAGCCAGTTTTGGCTGGGAAATGGAGTAAAATAATAAACAATCCCCATGCTAACCAATCTTCTTGCCAGAGATTTCTAAAAAATATTTAGCAACATAAGCTCTTGAAGATTTTTGCAAGTCATGAAGTCAGTTTCTTAAGCAGCCTTCAGTGTGTCTTACTCCCCAAATATGTGTTTTATCTACATTATTCCAAAGTCTCCACACCTTGTTCTGCAAGGATATGGAAAAGAAACTGTATTTGATTTTTTTACAAATCTCAGAGTTCTCACAATTCCCAACTCTGTACAGTGGTACCTCTGGAGGCGAACGGGATCCATCCGGAGCCCTGTTTGCATCATGAGCAGTCCGCAACCCACAGTGCCGCTTCTGCGCACGCGGTCGTGATTCGTTGCTTCTGCGCATGGCGTCACTTGACGCGTCTGCACATGCGCAAACCACCGAACCCGGAAGTAACCCGTTCCAGTACTTTCGGGTTCGGCGTGTTCGTAACCCGTGCCATTCGCAACACGAGGTACGACTGTACTAAAAATGAGATTTTACAAATCACTTGTGCATCAAACAAGTCCAGAACATATGCCCACAGCCACAATGCTCACCGAACTATCTATATTGTTTCAATTCATGTACAAAGCCTAGCTGAAAGGAAGACTCCCAAACATGAACTGCTGGCATGGAGAATAAAGACAATGCTAGACTACATGACCATTGGTGGGTCACAATAAGGCAACTGCATATGAATTTAAAAGCAATCATTCCAGAAAGCTGTAGGGATACAAAATAAACTTTCAGTCTCACATTACTTACATTGCTGTTCCATATCTCTCATCTCTTCAGGGGGGATTTTCAGCTTATCAATATGTTCACGCAATACACTTGCCCATTTCTGTAAGGATTCCATAACAGTCCATGGTCTAGACATATCTGCCACAAAAATGACAAGGGTCTCTTGCAGCGATTCTGCTGAAACAGCAAATTTCAAGAGCCCTTTATGGTACAAGTCCCCATCAAGAATCCAGACGTTACAACGGGTCTGATCTGAAATGAAGGAGAGATGTTCTCATTAAGAAATCATTTCCCACAGTTAGTATTAGCATCACCACCTATATACTTGGCATTTTACAAAGAATGAGAAGACAAATCCTTAATCCCACGGGGACACCTATCTCAAATTTGACACAAGTGAGACAGAAAAGGAAGAAGAAGGAACTGGAACCAGGATCAAGCAAATAATAGTATATGTGTGTATTGCAGTCACACACTTTGGCTTAGCTACAATGGATATTAGGACTAGGGGTTACTCCACAGCAGTGATGGGAAGCCTATGGCCCTTGAGATGCTGCTAGATTACAACTCCCATCTTCCTTGATCACTGGCCACACAAGCACTGGCTGATGGGAATTAAGAGTCCAACAACATCTAGAGGCTCATGTGTTCCCCACAACTGTTCCAAAGGCTTCAAAGAAAAAGTGGTTTTTTAAAGGAGGGATTTGAAAATAGAGGAAGGACATCTCTAAGCAGAAAGAGAGGAAGATCAAGGTCATTTCAGGGAGCAGAAAACCTGATGGTGTTGGAGCTGACTGAGAAACAGTCACAAATATGAGTATGCCAAGATATTAAGAGCAGAGAGATAAGAAGTGGATAGCCATGGAGGATTTTCAAGTGAGGACAAAAGTATTGTGTAGTATCCAGGAGGGGATAAGTGTGGGGATTTAATGAGGGGTATCACATGGTTAAAGCAACAACAGAGGTGAATCATTTTGGGAGCATTTCTCAACATATTAAGAACAAATGGATTAAATTACAGCTGCAATTATTATTCTGGGTAGTGGTGCCCACCCTGTGGAATGCCCTTCCATCAGATTTTAAGGAGATGAGTAATTATATAACATTTAGAAAACACCTGAAGGCAGCCCTGTATAGGGAAGCTTTTTAAGGTTTAATGTTTTACTGTGTTTTTATATATGCTGGAAGCCACCTAGAGTGGCTGGGTACAAATAATAAATTATTATTATTATTACTACTACTACTACTACTACTACATATATTCACATGGGACTAAGCTCTGTTGAACACTGTTGATACTTCATTCCATGTGAACATGCATAGTCAGAGGCTTTGAGAAGGCAGTAGAAAAATCACCTGCCCTTTAGAAGAGGCCAGCCTCCGACTTTAAGCACAAGACATGCAAGTAAGACAAATACATTACCATCTCTGTCTTCATCATGGATATTTAGGTACAGGTATTCCAGGCCTCTTCCCTTCTTCCCATGCTCTGCTCCTTGGATTTTAGTCATTAGTGTTGTTTTGCCTGAGCCATCATCACCTGCCAATAGGTTTAGAGGGCAGAAAACAAACATCAAGAAGCTCATCTCTTCCAGGAAATGATCAAGCCTCTGAGCTAAGAATCTAGTGGGTGCTGGAGAATCAACTCATTTGTTCTGTTATAGGGTAGCAAAACAGCCCCATTACAGGAAAGAGAGACTTTCTTGGTTTCAGCATCACAATTCACATTCATAAGGTGAACTTACTCTACAAAAAGGTCACATTTGCATCTTTAATATTTTGAATCTAAGGCAATAACATGCACCACAAGCTCTTTTGTCAATACATTAGATCTAAGATACTGTACTTCATCAGCACAAAACAGATACAAGATCAACTTTAGCCTGGCTAATATTTTATTACATGCCTCCAAATAGGCTGTGTACTAAATTAAACAGTTCATTTTGTTCTTTCAGTTAAATCTGTCTTTTAAAAGTAATCCAGTGTCAGAATTCCCACAAGAGCCTCCCACTATTACTCACTGATACTTACCAAAGACAAGAATATTTTTGCCTGTGGGTAATTTAGACCTGGATCGTGTGGCAACTTCACTCAGTATTGAGTGCCTGCATAAAACAAGTTCACTTATTAGTTTGTCTGAGACATAACACAAATCAAATGAAACAAAATAATTGTCAGAGGGCATTTCTGTGCAGGAAAGGTATTCCAGGGGTGAAGAACCTCAGGCTCAGGGGTCAAATGCAGCCCTCCAGAGGCCCCTCTCTCTTGCCCTTAGAACTCTCTCCAGGTCTGCCACTATCCCCAAGCCACACTGTCACCAGTCCTGTTCAGCGCCCTCCTCAATTGCCTTTGCCTGGCTGAAACATGTCATTGAACTGTGATAATACCTCTTGCTTGCCAGGATAGAACATGGAGACAGTCATGGGTTGGATGTGCAAGTGTAGAAACCTCTGGCTTTTGCATGGCTGGAATTTAGCCTCTTGTACAAATGTAAGAACTGTGTCCATTAGTTTACCCACTTTTGCCTCTAGCCCTGCCCTGACACACAGACCTCAGAAGGTTCTCCACAAGGGAATTTAGATGGGCCAAAAGAGGATCCAGAAGACACCAACCTATCTCTCACCAGGATCATCTGCTTTAAAAATGCAATATATTTTATACCCTGCAAGTTCCTGAATTTGCAAAGTGTTAAGTTTTTAAGCTTAATAGTTATGACTCTACTAATCAAACAAGGAGGATATTTATTTTTTATCTCACAAACAATATGCTGTTTTTTCATAAGAAAGTGTTCTGTCGAGTAGCTAGCAGCTTTTCTGGAAAGTTCTACACATTGCATTAAATATGTTGGCATCCATCTGTCTCGAGGGACAATGGAATTTACTGTGAATGAACAGCATGTTGGTGTATGCAACTCAGAAGTTTTCACTTCACTCCTGCCATGCAGGGAGGAACAAATTGCAAACCTTGGCTTGCTGTGTCATCCAAACCTGGATCATGGTTTGTTTCCTACCAACTAACCTTGGCTTCTGCTTTTGATTTGGAGAGAATCAAATCACAATCACAGGTTCAGATGACATAAGCTCACTGAAATTCAACCACATTAAACATTAACTATGGTTTCATGTAAAGTATGAACCAAGCCTTAGTCGCCAATTAAGTCAGGAAGAATAAGAAACCTGTTTCAGTCGAAGGGCCCAAATCCCTCATGAGCAACTTTCCAGGTGCCATATTCCAGCAGTGGATGGGGAAAGAAGCAAAAGTGGACAAAGCAAGAGATGTAACTATTACCTTTGTACAGTAGGCTATATTCCAGCCATGCAAAAGTCAGAGGTTTCTGTTCACACAGAGACACCACTTATCCATCTTCCATCCAGGCAAGGAAACAGTATTATCACAGTTCAATAATACATTCCAGCTAGGCAAAAGTACTTGCAGAAGGTATGCTGCAGAGCCAGTGAAGGGTGTGGCCTGGAAGAGGGCAGGGCAGCCAGGAAAGAGTCCTGAGGGCCTGGAGGGGTTGCATTTCCCTTACTATGTGAGCTTGCTTAGTGTTCCTGCATTTGTAGGAAATCCACTGATTTGACAATCCAGCTCCCACAGCCATCCCTACACAGATATAGTTGTGTAGTACAAAAGGCAGGTGGGTGACATGGCCAGAGGTTTTGGATTATGTTCTCAGATTGTATAAAGGCTCTATGTTGTTGCCATCCTTTTTTTTAAATAGAGCAACCATTAGGTATGCATACTTGTTCAGGAAATGTACAATGTACAAGGAAACTTTATTTAAATCAATTATCTTATATGATTTTATGTAAGTTGTCTTTACTTAAAATTATGTATTATTTATTTCAATACTGCTCTTCATCAGAAAGATCAATCCACCAGTTTTGGCCTCCTATGTTTAGGAGAACAACAATGATTGCAACACTAAGTGTAATGAGTATGTGCTGCTCTTGTCTATGCAGCACTACAATGACATTCAGTAGCAAAGGTGTTTTTGGAAACCTGACCTCTCATGAAATTCTGCTACTCTGAAGACAGCCAATTTACTGCTGATTGCTCAAATGATAGTATTACCGTATTTTAAGTCCACTAGTCTCAATAGTTTTGCTTAATAAAGTAACTTTTTTAAAAGCAAACAATATACAACTTGTTTAAGTTTCCAGTTTCACTTTTAGTTACTGTAGATGAAATTTCTGGTTTCTATGTTTTAAACAGATCTACATATATATATCTTCAAGAAAAACAGAACTCACTGATAATGCTGTCTAATTCCACTATGGGGGGAGGCGGCTATGCTACTACTGTCAGATTCTTGATTATTATTACAACTAATGCTTCCCTTCATATTGAAACTTAGTAAAAATATATATTTCCAAAAAAAGAGGGGGGAGAGAAACAGTACTACTGAGCACCATTCTGAAGGGAACCTGTCTCCACCAGAATGCAAACACAGACACTCATGGGTAACAGATGCTCAAATCCCTAGCCACTTAAACCTCATTAGCAAGGTGCACATTAGCCTTTCCTTTATCCTCACTTTAAATTCTACTGAGTGGCTTTGCTCAAATTCTAGATCTTCTCCTAGATCACAGAAGTGGAGCTGGAAGAGACATTTTAGGCCAGACTGCCAGGTTTGGCCAACTTCTACAAAGCATCTAGGGTTCCAATAGCAGCTGAAAAACAAGAGTAAGAATCTGTCCAAATAAATAAGACCATGTCACACTAAATCACTCAGACTGCACATATAAAATATTAGTATTTGTTTGTATAGATCTGATATACTCTCTCTTGCATCAAGTTATAATGCTACCTCCTTCACAATAGTAAAATTCCCCCAAGAGATAAATCAGTGGCACTGCTTTCAGATGCTCTCCACTGCAAGAGGCAAAATCATAACCCATAATGCTTCAGTAGTCACAGAGCATATCTGATGCTGGAAACAGCCTCTCTGTGTATCACAATGTAACTATTACTACCTATTCCTATAAACTCCCAAGAGGAGTTACATACTACTGTTAATATTATGTATATGCCAACACCTTAGCATTAACAAGAATAAAGGGAGCTCCCAAGCGGAGCATGAATTTCTGTAGTGCTTGCTGAGGGTCAATTCTGCAACTTGATTTTGCAGTCCAACAAACATACACATTTATTTATAAAACTATTTATAGACCACGCCTCACACAAAATTCCAGAGCAGGTTACAACAAAATATACAAAAGAGTTAAGATACAACCAAAAACAATGCAAAATAATCCTAGAAATGAAGACTGGGTGCAAAAGGTGCTGCACAAGAGAGAAGGTGTGAAAAAAATAGTTGATCAATATACCGTAGGTATGTATATATATGTGTGTGTGTGTGTGTGTGTGTGTATATATATATATATATATATAAAGCTATTTTACAATGGGGCTACAGAATCTTAAATATATTCACAGAAAAAAATGATTTCATAATTTAGTTTAGTATTTGCACCTTTCTTTTCTATTAAAATAAAAGTCAAAGCTGCTTACAAGAAAAGATAATGCCATAATTGATTTCTCCAAGTTAAGAGCACTATGTCCAGTTCTGGGCACTACACCTTTAAGAAGGATACTGACAAACTAGCATGAAGAGGATGACAACCTGGATGGTGAGAGGTCTGGAAACCAAGCTCTGTTTAGAATGGTAGAAAGAGCTAGTTTGAAGAAGAGAAGGGGAAGTATAATACCAATCTCCAAATAGCTAAAGAGTTGTCGCATAACAGATGGAGCTCTATTGCTCAAGAGAACAGGACCAGAATCAATGGAGGGGAAATGCAGGGAACAAAGATTTTGTCTAAATGTTAGGGTAATTTTCATATTGGCAATAGACAGTGGAACCGAATGTCACATGAGGAAGCGGGCTTTCCTAAGCAAGGCATATATAAGAAACTGGACAGTCAATATCAGGGTTGCTGTAGTTGCAAGATCCTGCACTGAGTGGGGAGGGCTCCTAGGTCTCTTCCAACTCTATAATTCAAAGGATTTTTATTCTTAATTTGACTGGCACTGCATTTTCAATCTACTCCACCTTCTAAAGCCACCAAGATTTTATAACCCAGCCTATGAAGCAGGTGCCTGTGGCCAGTTCTGCAGCATTTGAAGAGTCCTTTGTCAGAATGCTGTAGTAGATTCTGCATTAAGCAGGTGTTTGGGCTAGATATCCTCCAAGGTCCCTTCCAATTCTATAGATCTACAATTGAAAAGAAAGACCAGCACTAGATGCTTCAGAGTTCAGCCTGGCACAATATTCCTGGACAAAAGCTGTCAGGATAGAACCACATATTGGTTTAGATATTCTTCTCCATTTAAATAGATGGGTCTGAGTGTAGGAATGTTGTTCTTTTTAAATATATCAAGAAAGTAGGCTGGGTGGAAATACAAAGTGCATCTACTGCTCATCTAAACCACCATCACATGCACACTTGAGAAGTCAGCCCTACTACGGCTTGGGTTTCTGCTGCATTCACACTGAATGTAGTCATCAACAAAGCAATCCAGAGCCTGTCATTTTATCTCATTAGCTTTTTCAACAACCATAGCTGCTAGGTAGGTCAAGATTAGGGCTGCTGGCATCACATTTTAAGTGGGCACAAGAAGATACGCTGCATTTTTGCTCTTGGGCCTCCATGGGGGGGGGGGGTCCCTGCTGCATAATCCTTCGATGGAAAGCGGTGGTGGGAGGGAAGAGAGAAGAGATAATCCTACTTGAAAAGGGATGCTCTGGACCCCACCGACAAGTAGCTTCTTGGCGTCGGTGCCTACAGGGCTCACATCTATGCAACTACGTAATTGCACAGCGAAAAGGAGACAGGGAGGGAGAAGCGACCCTTCCTACCCCAACCAGCCCTTCTTCCTCAAGGCTCATAACTGCACGAGGCGCCCCCCCCAACTCTAGGCAGAGCCGGGCTTGAGCTGTTAAAGAGCCACTGGCGGGATCCTGGGGCCTCCAGGCGCTCTTTGGCCCGCAGACCCGGCGGAGCCCCGGCAACGGCTGCTCCCAGAGGCACGGAGGCTCCGAGCCCACCGCTGAAGCCCAGTTCCCGTCAGGACTGTGGAAAGCAGACAGAGCAACCACTGCCCCTCCCTGGCCAATGCCAGCCCGGCAGCCAGGAGCCGCCAGGAGCCCAGCCCAGCCTAGCGCGGTTCCTCACCAAAGGCTCTGCCCTTCGTCCTCCTCGCTGGCGAACTCGGCGACCACGGGCCCGTCCGGCCCCAGTAGCTTCTTCTCCGCCAGCACCGGCGCCATCTTGCCAACGGCAGCCACCACAAAGAGTGACCTCATCCGCCCAGGCCCCGCCGAGAGGACCCCGCCTTTCCCACGCGCAGCGCCGAGGACCCCGCCCGTTCTGCCCGGTGCCGGGTCGCCGCCCACGTCTCGGGGCCCTTTCTCGGCGCCCGACTCTCGTGAGCACGCTTGGCGCTTCCAGCAGCGGTTTCTCAGTGGGGCCAAGCGGCAGCTTCACGGCGGCGATCCTGCCCGACGAGGGGACGGGCGCTTCGTTCTAGTCAGGCAGCGTCCTGGACTCCTAAGGAGCGGTACCATATTCTGGACGATGAGTTCAAGCTTTTTGGGGCCGCCGCCCAGTGTTTGTGCGGAACAGGGACCCCTAGCAGAGACGGAGAGCGGCGCAGACTCTGCCGGCTACGCCCAGGCTTCGTAAAAGAACGCGGCACAATTGTCGAGGCAAAATTGATTGGAAAGCTTGCATGTTCACAAATTGTGTATCGCTTCTACACTCATAAGTGGAGTATAGGGAGGGATACGGTCACAGATAATGAGGGGTTGCCCCCAAAGGTGCTGAAAACACCAGTTTCTGGGGGGACAAGCGTGGGAGGGTGCTTCTGCGCTCGTGCTGATGTTTGCAGGCTTTCCTTAGGCATCTGGTTGACACAGTGAGAGAAGGCTGCAGGGCAAATCTTAGGTGAACATGCAGTGTAGGAACAGTCGCATCATGTCATAATAGATAGTGAGGTCCGAATTCAAGCCTGCGTTGAGTTTGTAAACTATACAGTACAGGAAAAGTTCTCAAAGCAGCTGTCAATTTTTTTAATGCACCTGATTTGCAAATTCGCCCATTTGATGTAATGATTTAGAACTCAGGTGACAACTTCTCCTTTTGACTGGGCGCAATACCAGCACACATCACAACTGTTCCCATAGGCAGGTTTGTCAGGACTATCCTTGTATGCAGCAGGGCATATTAGGACTGACACCCATAAATGGCAGCTTCTGGCCTGGCTGGCAAAGTTCCAAATCTTGGATCATAAAGCCAAAGCCCACCACAGGTAGCAGAGCACCACCAGCAGGACAACCCAGGGGGGTTTGTGTCACTTCCTTCAGGTCACCCTGCAGGGCTAACTGTAGGTAAAGAGGTGACCACTAAATGAGAGTTAAGGATTGTCACCAGGGTTAGAGGCTGACCTCTGGATAAATGCCACATGAAACTGGCCTTACTAACCCTGTGCAAGAAACAGGTGGTGCTGTATACTTACTGCAGGGAGCAGGGAAAGGGACCAAGTTCTAATATTGTGGCAATTCTTCTGTTCTTAGAGATTATTATCTTGCATTACTACTGCACTTTATTATAATTGCACCTGAACCTTTGGAAACTTAGACTGGGCACTCAGCTACATTGGCAAAGAAAAAACGCTTTACAGGTATATGCACTGTTTATGCATTTTAACACTGTGACATCAGATGGCATTGTGAAGTTCTGTTTTTGCTAACCCGATTTCTCATACAAAGTTTGCAGCAAATTTAACTGAAACGCTTCTTTGATGTGCCTACTTCCAGCCTTGCACTTTTTTCTTGTTCATTCCGTAGCAAAATATTTCTCAGAGTGGCTGCGGACTTGAATTTGAGAGAATGGGGAGATATTGGTTGTACAATATATATTTGAGTGAAAAAGAGGAGAGACAGGAAATGGGGGTGCCTATGGTTATACTGTAGCATAGTCTCAGGGGGACAGGGCACTGGAGGTTGGACATAGCAGATAAGGAAAAGATGGGATAGATAGGTGACAGATCTATCTTCTGATTCTTCTCCCAACCTATAGGATCTATGTTGCTCCATCAACCATCTGTTTAGAGATTTTTTTAAATATCAAGCAGTAAAATTAATGCTTTTAAATAAATAAACCATTCAGCCTGATCAAGTCTGCAACCACTCACAGTTTAATCTTAGATGAGGGAACTGACCTAGTATGTACTGTATTACAGAAACCTGGGTGGAAAAGTTGGGGTGCGATCGCTCTTACCCAATTCTGTTCACCTGAGTATTTGGTTCAGAACCAGCATAGACTGATAGGGTGGGAGTTGCCATGATCCACACAGATTGCATCTCCTTCACCAGGAGGGCCCATGTGTTTGGAGAACAGATTTCAAGATATTGGATCAGAAACACAAAACTGGGATGCTACTGTTATACTATGCACCCCGCTGCCCAAAATTATCCCTGCCCAAGCTAGCAAAGTTGGTTTCTGGGGTGGTACAGGAGAACCCCAGCACTGTTGTTTTGGGGTATTTAAACATTCAAATGGGGACCACCTTATGTAGAGCTGTTTGGGACTTCATGGCCACAACCATGGGGTTGTCCCCATACATCACTGTCCCAATGTAAGTGGCAGGACATGTCCTATGTCTAGTCTTTGTGACAGGGGATTTGGGAATGGTGTTAAGAACCCTTCCCTGATATTCAAATGGTCCACACATGAAGACTGAATCCCTAAATGCTATGGAGGATTTTCTGGCTGATAGATGGTGATTCTGTTGGGGCTCAGGTTTCACTATGAAATGGCAGGATGGAAAGGGTAATAGTAGCAATGGTAGGAAAGGATAAAAAGGGGAACACCAGTTATACCTTAAATGCTTTTATCCATTGAGAAGGTGAAATGCCCTAATAAACGCAAAATGCATATTTAAAGTATAATGATAAGCTTTAGCAATAAACTTGTTTTTTCATTTGTGTAGCATTTTCATATTTGTTTTTAAAGAGCATTTATATCCAAAGCAAGTAAAAATATTGTAAGATAGAATAGGTACCAAACAAACAAAAAAGAGCCAACTTGTTTGATGATCCTGTTTCCTTGACAGAATGCACATAACTGTCATATGTTTTTCTTGTTTTTATTTTTCTGTGAGAGAGAAGAGAAAAAAGGAAACTAGACAAGGCAAATGTCAGTGCATTGGCACAGACAAATATTTGTTATCCAGTTGTGATTCATATGGGTATACAGGCTGGACATATCAGGTGAAAGGAAGGTGTGTGAGAGAATATGGCTTTTTTAGAGCTCCAGTTCTACCAGTATATACTTTATGTTGTGTTAGCAGTCAGAGTCAACATTTGCTTACCTGACAATTTATGTGACCCTGATAAGGGCGGTTTCTGCCATATGTTAGCTGCATGACCAACTGAGCAGAAAGCCAGAACCAGTTGCACAGAAAAACAGAGCTGCTGGGCTAGTTTTGGCAAGGGACATCTTCAACTGACAGCCCAGCAGACTCTCTTGTATGGAGAAGAAAATGTAAGCTGGGTGCAGAGGACAGGGAAGAGCTCCCAGGCTAGTTCTGGGAAGGAGGCATCCCAGGCTTGGAGCATTCAATTGTCAGGTGGCAATAATAGTTTTGTCTACAGAATTTCACAGGATGCCACAGTGCTGCTTTACATCTTGGATAACTTCCATCATCAAATGAGAAAGGAACACTGGGCATAATTCTATTAAATGGGTGGAGCTAATCCTGGCCCACTCAACAGTTGTCTCATTGCTACAGTACAGATCAGGTGTCTCTGACTCCTAGTCAGTAACACTCTCCCTGCTAAAATACAAAAGGTTCCATTGGTATTGGCGTTTCATCAACTCTTGAAGAAACATTTGGACAAACATTTCCCTGCTATCCTGATTTGATTGCTGCTTTAACTGTTTTAGCTATTGTGCTGTTCTGATGGGCTTGCTTAGGTATATAGTTTAATTATGGATGTTTTAATGTAGTTGTGCTAATTATTTTAATTACATGTCGCTGTATTTTTATAATTGGCTTTAGTCTTCTTATTCTGTTGTTGGCTTTTATTCACTTGAGAATGGCTGCTTACCCGGTCACAGGGTGGGTGGCTGTTGCAGCCTGTCGCACCAGGCTCCTCCCCCTTGGGAGCAACAACGGGACTAGGCAGTTGGCTGTGGGGGAATTCCCAGGCCAGCTGCTGAAATTGGTGGGCTTTCCCACCATAGGCTATTTGAGCTGGGTTTAGAGCCAATACACCCGACCCCAGGACAAATAAATGAAACATTTATTTGCTTGAGAACGGCCTTGGTCTTTCTTCTTGAAATGAAATGTACTATCTAAATGCTTTTTATTGTAATGGCCATTGGCTATAAACAATAAAATTGATTGAAGTACAATCAATTAATAATTATGCAAAATACTTTTGAGTGTCAGGGATGATATTTGAGTTTAATATAACCTTACTTTCATAGTTTACACTTCCAGAAGTAAATGGCTACTTGGATTCAATTTCTGGTTTTTACTCATTGTCGTTACATCCTGGAAGCCACCCCCATTGAAGGGGCAAGTGCCATTATTTGCTTGGCCTGCTTCCAACACTAATGGATAACCACCATCCACAGAAAGCATTTCCAAAGCCAACCCAATGGTTCTTTCCTTTCCTTTCATCCTATCCCAAAGGTGTAAAATACTAGAACAAAATTGATTTGAAATATTACCTGTAAGTGGCAGTATTTCTTAGCAAGGTCAACATTTGTCCTTCCCTTCTGAAACGGGTAAGTCCATAAAATTAAATTCCAATGATGGCCCATTTTCTTTACACCATCCAAAAGAAATCTTATTTCTTCTGATGTAAAATTTTTCCTAGTTCTCCGTTTGCTTTTTTCAAAAGCTGATGCAGGTATAACTGGCAGATGAATATCAGTTTTCTGCATCATTAATGAAAACAGTACACATTTAGCAGGTGTGCCAGAGCTCAATGGTAACATGCATACAAGGAAATAAAGAAGGTCCTATGTTCAGTCCCAAGTCCAACACAAGCATTGTACAGGTATGTATTTCCCCAAAGAGGAGCTACCAGAGCTTTGGTTAGGCTATTTCTTTGTTTGTTTATTAGCAATAACTTGTGGTTTACAGATATCCTTTCACCAGTTATGAATAATATTTATCAGTGTGCTGAGGCTGGGTCTCAGTTTGGGCATTAACACTTATTAGAAATAACACTGTCATATGTACTAGAACATATACACAAATGTTAACATTCAGAACATTTGCCATTTAAGTGTACATACCCCATCTTTAAATGAGAAAGTATGATCTTCATTCAGATCCTGGTCTTTAAGCCTGTGTTTCTGTTGGATTATTTGTTTCTTTGAATATGCATCCTGTTTTGTTTGAAGATCTGCTGTTTGAAACAAAACATTTGCTTATTTAAAATTACTGAAAGTTATGGAAGACAAAGGCCAGAACTAGATTTTATGAGAGAAATGCAGGGCTCCCCAAATCCTGTGTTTTCCATCACAGCTATGGGGAACTTTTGGCTTTTCATATGTTGCTGATCTATGGCACTGGCTGTGCTTGTGGGGGCTGGTGGAAGTTGTAGTTCAGCAACATCTGGAGGGCCAAAGGTTCCACATACCTGCTTTATCATGGTGCTAATGCTGGCATAGGCAGCCTTTGTAGGGCAGATTTCGTGGGCAGGTGTAACCCTTTTCCCAGTTGCCGAGTCACCCCTGCAAAGGTATCCCTGGACATGTTATTTTACTGCCCCTCCCCCCAGGTTTCATGACTAGTAGAAGCCTGGCTGCAATGAAAAATGAACCAGGGAGGGCTCTGTGAGGAGGAAAATCAGCTAACTTGGGGGATCTATGGTTGAAGTCAGGAGATGACACATCCATTGAATTGAATTGAATTGAATTGAATATCGACATATTTGCATTCTAATTGCTTCTTTTATTTCTTACATTGTATTATAATTTAAATTATATAAAATAAAATACAGTATATAAAAAATTAAATTGGCAATAAAAATATAATTAAACATCCAGCATTTTACAATTGCTGCAACAGGCAGAAAAATCATTAAGTGGTCTGCCAAGACCCTCAGCAATTTTCAACTGGTTATGGGGGGGAGTTTGGAAACCACTGGGCTAGAGTATGCTCCACATGAAATCTTATGAAAAATGATTACTATTACCATTATAGTCTGTAGAAGTATTCCTGCTAGAGATAATAGATCTTTTTATCTTCCTTTTATATTTCAGTTCAGTTTCTAGAGTAACTTTGTGTTGTTCACATAGATATTGACAAGACCGCAAAATCTTGCTAAAATTTCGGCTGTTTAAGGGAATTCCTACTGTTATGCAACCTGAAACAGATACTGAATATTACTAAAATAGCATGTGACTCTTTAGAAAAGGCATTTTAAAAAGGATTTCAGGCTGAATTTTTCATATCTGCTTTTAGTAAATTGTGATTTATATATTCTGGTCCTTCCAGGTTTAACATCAGTAAATGTAGCAAGTACTTTTTGGGAATTCATTGGTAAACCTAATATTGAACCAGTAAATAGAATCATAGAATTGTGGAGTTGGAAGTGGCCTTGTTATTGCTCAAATATTCAAAATTGTGGAGTGGGATCCTTCTTTGCTTAGATTTCCAAAACAAAATTGCTAATTTTTAAAGACACAATACAAAGTGATTGCATCTTTAATGTAAAAAAAATTATCTGGCATTTTAAAGAAAAGAACTATCTGTTAGTGTCTAGATAAATCAACAAAAACCACCTGTGCACTGCAACTCTGCTATTTTTGAAGCAGTCAGGTTACCGTTTATCCTCCTGCTTGTTATTCTTGAACATAATGGATCTATAAAAGAGAAATGTTATTGGATTAATATGAAACATATGGTTAAGAATTTAGATACATTATGTACTTTATGTAGTTATAGACCATAATAACACAAAATTAAGATAAAAAAGAAGTTGCTAAACTAACTTATTTAGCCAGCATACCAGATGAAATTTCTAAGGCATTAATTTGGTCAGTTGACACTGTGATGCAGGAGCATGGGGTCCAAGTCCATAGCGTCTAACATTGTTTCCAGAACTTCAACATTTTATTACAATGTGTTGGAGGGACACACAAGTACCCCTTTAGTTAAGGTGGGTAGCCAACAAAAAAGTCCAACATTATGTCTCAAAATTCTATTTATAAAAATGACACCTGTTAGGGTAAGTCCATTATAGCCTCAGCCTTAGCATCCAATTTCCAGCCTTGTGGAGCTTGAGTTACTATGACAGCCTTAACTCTGGTCTTAAAATACAGTGGTACCTCGGTTTATGAACTTAATCGGTTCCAGAAGTCCGTTCTTAAACCGAAACCATCCTTAAACCGAGGCACGCTTTCCCTAATGAGGCCTCCTGCCGCGCGGTGCCCTTCCACTGTTCGGATTCCATTCTTAGGCCGAGGTAAAGTTCTCAAACCAAGACACTATTTCCAGTTTTGCAGAGTTTGTAAACCAAATTGTTCTTAAACCGGACTGTTCTTAAACCAAGGTACCACTGTAATTGAATACAACTGTGCTTATATTTTAAATGCAACAGACATTTATATCCTGAATAGTTTTAACAATAAAAAGTCATACTAGATTGTGAAATTTAAGACAAATTCATAACTGAATATGTGATGGAGTAATATTATTCCACGCGGGCAAATATGTAGCATGCTTGGACAACATATAATGAACAATATGCATATAACGTATTGGCTTTGTTTAGATGTCATGCTAAACCATAGTTTAGCACAACATGCATTTTAGCACAACATGCATAAGCTATAGTATACCTTGGTCTCACATACCACCTTCATTTTCCCATGCAGCCAAGGATGAGTTTTTATGCTTTTGCTTCTGCTTTCAGTTAAACAGTTTGCTATCTGAAGAAGTGTGCATGCACACGAAAGCTCATACCAAGAACAAACTTAGTTGGTCTCTAAGGTGCTACTGGAAGGATTTTTTTTATTTTTTATTTTGTTTTGACTATGGCAGACCAACATGGCTACCTACCTGTAACAGTTTGCTATGTCACCCATACCTGGAATTGTGGTCAACACTAACTATGTTGCTTAGTTTCCAACAAGCCAGCATCATGACCTGTGGTCTGAAGTTGGCTTGTTTGATTTATGTAAGGCTTTTGACAAAGCCCCTCATGATATTATTGGGGAGAAGCTTGTAAAATGCAGGCTGGATGAAGTTACTGTTAGGTGAATTTTGTTGCTGGTTGACTGAGCAAACAAAGAGTGCTCACTAATTGTTCCTCATCATCCTTGAAAACTGTGACAAGAGGGATGCCACAGGGTTCTGTCCTAGGCCCATTGTTGTTCAACATCTTTATAAATAACTTGTGTGACGGTACTGAGGAGATGCTCATCAAATTTGCAGACACACTGAACTGGGAGGAGTAACCAACACTGCAGAAGACAGAATCGGAATTCAAGATGACTGTAACAGATTGGAGAACTGGGCCAAAACTAACAAAATGAATTTCAATAGAGACAAATGTAGGGTTCTAAGAACCAGACGCACAAATATAAGATGGACACCTGTGAAAAGAATCTAAGGGTTTTAATAGACCACATGATTGACATGTGTGGTGCATGATCAACAGTGTGATGCAGCAGCAAAAAAAGCTAGTGTCCAGATCAAGGGAAGCAATAGTGCCTCTCTATTCTCTCTAAACTACCAACTTGAGTCTGACCAAACTGCGGGAGGCAGTGAAAGACAGGAGTGCCTGGTGTGCTCTGGTCCATGGGATCATGAAGAGTCAGACACGACTGAACGACTAAACAACAACTATTCTGCCTTGGTCAGACAACAACTGGAGTGCTGTTTCCAGTTCTGGGCACCACAATTTAAGAAGGAAGTTGAGGGAACTGAGTATGTTTAGTCTGCATAAGAGGAGATATGATAGCCATCTTCAAATATCAAAATGGCTGTCACATGGAGGACAGAGCAAGCTTGAAGTCCTGAACCAATGTCTTCAAGTTAGAAGAAATGAGATTCTGACTAAACACCAGGAAGAACTTTCTGACAGTAAGAGCTGTTCAACACTGGAATGGACTCCCTTGGGAGGTTGTGGACTCTGTTGGAGCTTTTAAGCAGAGGTTGGATGGCCATCTGTCATGGTTGCTTTAAGTTGAGCTTCCTGCATTGCAGGGATGAGGGTAGATAATTAGATGACCCTCAGGATGCCTTCTGACTCTATAGTTTCAAGAACCACAGTGTGTTGCTCCAACCAACACAACAAACCACTTTTAACCAAATGTAAAAGCAAAAGGTTTTGACTGCTTTTTTTTGGCTATGCAGGAGAGGAGAGAAGGGACCAAGTGCACAAGCCCAAGGCTTAGCATGATGTGCAAATGCACCCACTAAGTATGGTATATGGTGAAGATATATATGTGCTTATTTTCATCCAATTTAAAACTAATTTCTAACAAGGATCAACTTAGTAAAATGTCAAAAATTGAACACTTTTGATTATCAGTACCTACCTGTATTTTGTACCAGTTGAGTTCTTCTTTTACCAGCAATATCTGTCTGTTTACACAATAATTCACTAAAAGGATAAGAAAGACATTCTTAAAACTTTACCTAATATATATTCTTTGTGTTCTATCATGCTTCTCAACCCCCACAATTTCCCACATTGCACTGCAGTGAATAATGCTAGCCAGGGGAAGGGAGGCATGTTTCATATGCACATTGAAGCTTGGGATAATTTTATTTATTGCCTGTATTTATTTGATACAAATCTTTTTCATATACTGTGCTTCAAATAAAAATTCTCAGGGTAGCTTCCACACATGAGGCTACTCAGTAGGCATGAAGAAGTTCAAAAGCTGAAAGTAAAAGGTTTCATTTTGAAAGAGGTCTACAGCTCCCTATATATTCCAGATAGTATTCCAGTCCATTTAGAGTTCATGGCAAAGTTTAATAATATTAAATGCACTTTGCTAATTCGATTCACAATCAGGATTTAGAAGTATCAATTTAAAATTGTATGTAGGATCCTAGATACAGTACCTTACTTGTACTTCAGACTTGCTAGATTCACAAACAGTGTTTTTATCTGTAATATGTTTATGTTGATGGGTTATGTTGGGTGTCCTCATTTTATCCGCTGCATGAAGATTAAGTTCATTTCGACTGACTGAGGCTTCAGTTGGATTCCTATTGGCAGACTTTAGTAATTCATTCTTTGAATAGTCTTTTACAAATTTAGTAGCAATCGGTTTAGCAGACATAGAATCTAGCAATTGTTGGTTCACTTCTGTATATGTTATTTCACTTGAATTTGGCTTGCTACCATTTTCTTTAAGATACATAGGGGTAGTCTGCAGGATCACGTCTTTGGGAATATCATCAATTAATATTTGTCTTCTCACTTTTTTCTGCATTTAAAAAAATAGCAATTGAAGGTCATACAAAACACATCCAGTGGGGGAAGGTGGAAAACCATGACTACATATATTGAAGGTTCAAGGCAGGGATGATCAACTTGGAGAGTTGACTTGACCTAGTTTCACACCTAGTCGTAAAAGCCAAACTTTGTGGATTAGAATGAAAACATCATTCACACACCCCATTACTTCTTTCATAATCTTATTTAACATTTCAGGTATGTATTTTTCCTGGGTCGTTTTCCTTTAAGTTGAAGTCAATTTTAATTTGCTGAACTCAATATTTCTTTTGCCAACTGCATTTTGGTTCCACAATGTTAATATTACTGTCTATTTACTTTGAAGCAAGAAGTATTTGTCAAATTCAGGTCAAATGGTTGTTGTGGTGGTTTTTTCATGCTTAAGTCCCTTCAAAATAGCAGCTTAAAATACTGCAATTAAATTACTGAGGGAAAGCATGTGATCACACAAGTTCATGTTGAATCACCATGACTATGTGGCTGAATATGGGGGAGCAACAATTTTACAGGTGAGTAGGATATTTTCCCCTTCATGGATCACTGCCTTGTCATGGCGAAGGGACTTGAAGCTATGAGCTATGCTGTACAGGGCCACCCAAGACGGACAGGTTATAACCGAGGGTTTAGACTAAATGTTATCCACCTGGAGAAGGAACTGGCAAAGCACTCCAGTATTTTGCCAAGAAAACTCCATGGATATAAAAAAGGAGAAGCTTTGAGAAGAAAGTGAGAGTTTCCAAGGCATGCTCTGGTTCATGGGGTCATGGAGAGTCGAACACGACTAAGATGACTAAACAACAACAAAAGGATATTTTATCTGAAGTACCGTATATACTCGAGTATAAGTCGACCCAAATATAAGCCGAGGCACCTAATTTCCCTACAAAAATGTGGGAAAGCTTATTGACTCAAGTATAAGCCGGTTCACCTTTGCCACTGTGGTAGAGGAGGAACGAGCAGCCCAAAGCAGCCCTTTGGGCTGCTCCTTCCTCTTCCTCCTTTGCTGCTGTGGAGCTCACCCTGTCGCAGGGTTTCGAACCGCCATTCTTCTGATCAGCAAGCCCTAGGGCTCTGTGGTTTAACTCACAGCGCAATGTTCCCTTGTGTTATACAGAGAAGGCTGGGATCCTGTCCTGTTTAAGCAGGAGCCAGGGAAAGTGAGCACCTGTGGGGTTTTAATACTTCCTTAACTGATAGGCTTTCTGCCTTCTGGGGTCTGAAGTTTGCATTTATGTGAGCAGTTCAGGAATGGAACAAGCTGCCTGGGGAGAGTAAAGAACCGCCGTTCTTGTACACTTCTTAAGGAATGGTTGACTTGAGTATAAGCCGAGGGCAGCTTTTAAAGCACAAAAAGTGTGCTGAAAAACTAGGCTTATACTCAAGTATATACGGTACTATAAGTAGCTGAAATGTGTTTGTTAGCATAACAAAGAATGGTCATATTCGTGCATTTACACAGGCTAGGAATACAAGAATAGAAACAAACATCTTTAGCTAAAAAGGGAAGCCAAGGCAGGATGGAAGCTTGAAACAGGTGCTATTCCCCACAGAAGACATACTGTAAACCTGTTTTCGCTAGCCCTACCTTCTGGACTGACTGGGAGAAATAACCCAGATGATGATGTCCTCCTTCCACCACAGGAAAATAGGAAAAAAAACATTTTTTAAAAAACTTATCAGGCTTATGCTTCCCTTTTTATAATAATTCACTGACACCATTTTCTTGCACAGAACTATTGCTCTGATTTTAACATACTGACTCCGCTCTTATTTAAAAAACAATAACAATAACAAACCAAAAAACGAAGAACCACCTGTTGTTGGTCATTTTCAAGTCCTTCAATTCTATATAAAATTTCTTTGGCTTTGTCCCAGTAGTCTTCAAGGATCATCTCTCTGTTCTGCCAATCAACCTTCAGTTGTTCTGCATCATCCAGTTTTAATGAATGTTTTCCTAACTTTGGTGACAACTTCTCAGCTTTAGAAAAAGTTAGAATAAGGCAAGGTAAGCTGGCTTTATAAAAACAGAATTATATTTCATGCTACATGCCAAAGTCTTAAAATATTTCTTCCCAATAAGAGTGACACAAGTTATTTAAGATGTGATTTATTTAGCTTTTTACATCTTTCTGCAGTATCTAAAGGACCTTATACGAATACAGCCCCAGACGTGCTCCCCTCATTAATATTTCTGCTTCATCAAGGGAAGATGGAAGCAAGAAGAGATCAAATTAACAAGTAGAAGAAAGGGGGTAGGGAAGCATAGAAGTTGATGATCTCTAATCTGGGTGAAACAGGAAATTTTGCAGACAAAGCAAATGGGCTAATGGGCAAGAAGATATTCACAAATCTGCCCTGTAAGTTTTTTAAAATAGTAATGAAAATAATGATAATCTTACTGATTTGTTTGCAATTTTGCAGCACAAAGGTGGCAGCCTTATTTAGTTCTTCATCCTGCGATTCAGTTAGTGCCTGAATCATAAGTGGAAGGCCATTGTTCTTGACCAGAGCAAATTGATTTTCCTCTAAAAAAAAAATACCATTAGTTTCTTGGAACATATTTGTCCAAACTGTACAGTTGTAACAGTACCTCTTAACATATTTGGAAGAATAAGCAATAAAATTACAATGGTTATATTGAATTCAGTTATATTGAATTTTCAGCCCAAATTCAGTTAATCATATCTAGCCTATTTGCATATATGCTCAGTAACATGCTGTAGTGTGACTTCATTTACATGAATCTGTCCTATTAGTTTTAATGGAAATAGTGCATAGTGCCTTTTTGGGACTTCAATGTTAAAGCATAAATTTATACTTAGCTACCACTAATAACTCTAACTTGGCTTTGACAGTTGATTATCAGGATTTTGTAGAAGTTCCTAGATTCTGCACTAGAAATAACCACTAATGAAAAAGATGCCTATCATAATCCTATTTATAGTACAAACCTAACCATGTTTACTTAAAAGTAAGTTTCACTGAGTTCAATGGGTTTTAGTCCCAGGTAAGTGGATATAAGATTGCAGCCTAAATGTAGTAAGTTTCAAAGTGATGAATTATTTCTTATTTTATTTAAATGAGGGATAAAGCAGCTTATTAAAACCAACCATGCATTACTCTAGCAACATCAGGTTTGGTATCTTCATAGGTTATTATTGACTACAGTAATTGTTCTAATGCAAACTGCATTTGAAGCAACATCTAACATGTTCAGTTTAAGAAAGACAGAACCAGTATCCTACCGCAGCCATCTGTACAATGTCCAAGGGTAAGTATAATACTATTTTTTTCTCCCGGATCCAGATGTTTGTAAGAAAGCAGTGTTAGGAGATTTGGCACAATATTATACCTTGGCAGGTTAATTCCAACTGCAGCTATTGGTACAAAATAAATTTAAAAGGAAAAAACACCCATTAAACTCAACATGCAGCAAAGAGACATACTGTACTTTTATAGAGCACCTGTTCCATCTTTTCTTCCAGTTATCTCAAGCCTTCATCCAATACCAGGTACAACACCAACTACAAGATTTGTGAGGACTGGAGATTAGAAGAATTTGCAACTCCCTTCCCCTCCTTGCAGTATCCTTAACTTATTTTAATGATATTTAATGTTTGTCATGTTAATAAATAAAGTCAGAAACCAAGGCAGATTCTAGAAATATAAGTAATGAATTATCTGAGAGTACCTAATCCTATAGGGAGGCATGGACCTAACTAGAGCCTGGATGTACCCTTACAGAATACAAGCTTCACTTTCTGTTAAGATATTTATATAAAAAGATATTTCAGTCTGTTCACTCACGGTTATCGGCAATACAGGCATCAATCGTTTTTGTCACCACTACGGCAAGTTTTGTGCTTGCAACTGAATTGTGTCTCAATTTCACAAGAAGCTCATCCAAAACAGCTAATCCACCAACAGAAACAAAAAATTGCTGCATTCTTGCTTGAAGAAACAAAAACAAACCATAACAATTACCAGCCATGCTTCTCTCATAGTTTGCTTTAAGCTAACGTTTTCCAGGCTTTCTGTCAGATGCAGAAGGTCTCAAGTTCAATCCCAAGTATCTCCAGGTAGGGCTGGGAAGGACCCCTGTCTGAAATCCTGGAGACACTCCAATGCAATGTAGATGATACTGAGCTAGACAGATCAGTGCTCTGACTCAATGTAAGAAAACTTTTGCAAATTAATTTTGAGAGAAATTATTCACAAAAATGTCTTCTATCATGATCTCAATTCATTCCTTCCTGAATTTGTTTACTGCAGCAACCATTCCATCTGGTTATTACAAACCCTCCAGCATTTCTCAGATGAAAATAGGGACATCCTATTCCATAATAATAATTTTACTATTTACACCCCACCCATCTGACTAGGTTGCCCCAGCCACTCTAGGTGGTTTCCAACATATATAAAAACATAATAAAACATTAAACATTTTAAAACTTCCCTATACAGTGTTGCCTTCAGGTGGCTCGGGGGTCGGATAATTCCATGCCCTCCAACATTTCTCTGATAAAAATAGAGATATCCTAAGGAAAAGCAGGGCATTCTGCCGGCCTCTGTAAATCCAGCATTGTCTCTGGAAATTAAGAACACTTGGAAGGTCTGTTATTATATAACACTATGAAACAGCTGGTACCTGAATGTACTGTTTTTCCTCTGAGTTCTCTGTTTTGTATCAAGACTGAAAGCCATTATTTTAAACTCTAAACTGCCCTGAATGCTTTGGTCGAAAGGCAACATTCTATATTTACTATTTTAACAAATGAATACTGTATATATAGTGATTTCTAGAAAATTCAATACAAGCTAGAGGGGATATGTGTCAACTCACTGTGCCATGGAAAAGCCCTCCCCTTCTCTCTTTAAAGTAGTACCTGGTTCCACTGTAAGTTTTAGAATTTGAAGATGATAATATCACAAAAGTAGTTTCCCTATTTCTGTGCAGAAGATGCATGAAATTAAGCACTAGAAATGGCAAAAGAAATCCCAGCAGGCTTTTCACTGAAAAATACCGGTAATGTGCTGGTACAATAGTTAGATACTTACAATTATTTGCAACTGTGAGCCCAATGAATGAACATACTGGACGAACTATCTCAGGCTTTATAGTACTTTGCAGCCAGTCTTTTGCATGAGGAAAAACCAAACTGCTAAATTTCTGATTCTCTTCTGTTGGTGACAAAACAATGGCACACTTAGATCTGCCTTGAAAGATACTTGTATTTTTCCTCACTGTCATCAAACAAATAATGAAAGGAAATGTTTAACAAAAAAAAATACTACCATTCTGGGGATTATTTACACTTGCACAGAGAGCACTGCAAATTGAAGACCACAGATGATATTCGTTAATTTTTTGATCCAAAAGGTTCACATCACATACTGAAAGACTTGTTCTGTTAGGAAATTAAAACAAAAACATAACAAATAGCAATTAAAGCTTGGGGAAGGAATTTTCAGTTTAGTACACCATTCTTGCTTTATTACTTACCTGAATAATTGAAGCAGAGCATTAAGGCAACCAGACTCTTTCGCACACATCTGCCCACGCTCTATAAAGTGATCACATTTTGGCATGTAAATATTTAAAGTAAAATATACGAAGTATTTCAAATATCAAGCAATCAATAATTCAGTGAAATCTTAGAACTGTTTCACATATTATTGTTGTATGAAACATCCTTGTCACTGAGGGCCTCTTTAGACACTTTTTATTGTGCATTCATGACAATTTGTGCTCATGATGCTAGCAGGGTGGTCATAAGTGATCTTACTTTGTGAGGGGTAAACTACAGTACCCAGAATTCTTTGTGGGGGAAAGGTATAGTGTGTACACAGCATGGTAGCATTGGGGAAGCATCTCAGAAAAAAACTAAAGCAGAATAAATCAACCAGTAATGCACTTTATTGTGTCAAGGATATGTTGCTGAAGAAACAAAAACACCTACAATCAACCACTTGTCTGCAGGGGCCCCGAGTATACACCCTGCAGGGAATAGCAGCTAAACTTAAAATGTACTGGTAATATATAAAACATAGACCATAGTGATTTGTGCACTGTTAAAGCTGAGCATATACTTAGAAAATATAGTAGTTAAACTTGCTTAAGTACCTGTGAATAGCAGTAGGATTTATAAGCACATATCTGTGTATGTAAGTCTAATTGACCTAATTGCAGTTAATATTCATTTGGAGGCTACTCGTCATAATTTAAATTGTGTTTGCGCTTGTGTAACTGCGATTTCCTTACATGCAGCAGGGGGACTTACTGTTATTTGAAACCAGTGCTATTAAGAAATAAACAGACATTCTTTTCAAATTCACACTGGAATCATTATTAGTTAGGTGTCTGTGAATGTCTTCAAATGATCCAGAAGTGCATAACGTTTGTTGGCAGAATACTGAAACAAAATAGATATTCCTCTGAGAACTTTATGTGTTATATTACATTAAATTTAATAAAGCAAACAGAATCAAACTTTCTTATACACTGTACAATAATTGTAGGTATCTGTATCAGTCTGTTGGGGGGAGGAATTCAAATAATAGTAGCCCTTGGAGATTAAAAAATCTCAAGGTTTCCATTTTAATGTCAGAGTTGTGTCAATTTCTTCTTTTGTATAGACATGGACCTATTTCTACTGACCGCCAAAATATTTTTTGGCTACAATCTGGGTGAAGCTCAGAGCAGGGGACACTTAAGGAACATACGTAACAGTGGATATACACGAGTTGTCCCAGTGATGTTCAAAATCTAAATGAACCCACTGGAAGTGGTTATTTGTAGTACACTGATGACACCCACCTCTGTTTCTCTATATTATCTGAATGTACAAGCCGCTAACTGATGTTTGGATGTGGTGGTGTGATATTGAAGACTGAATCCTGATAAGACGGAGACACTATGGACAGAGGTGTGCTGCCTGGTGGGACAGAGCCTCAGTGCTAGCTTCCTGCCAAGAGTGCTACCACCGCTTACCAAGAGGGGGCAAGGTGGCAGGGAGGTCAAAATGATGCAGGCACACTGGCGGAACTAATCCCAAACTTCCACTCACGAACGAAAGAAAATAAGCAGAGTCTGCTGTGCCAGGCCAATGACCCACCTAGTCCAGCATGTTGTTTTCATAGTGGCCAACCAGATACCTAAGAAAAACCAGCAAGCAAGACCTGAGTACACGAGCACTTTGCCTTCCTGTAGGAAGCATTATTGCCATAGCCTTGTCTGCTGTTTGAAGTTTTGTTTCTCAAACCAACTTCCTGCTGTTTAGAGTCCTTAAGATGTTCCCAATTCATCGCTAACCAGGGTGTGAACACTTTAGCAAAATAAGGTAAAGAATCCTTGCACCATCAACACATAAATGAATGAAGCTGCACTGATGTGAACAGTTAGTGGGAAAAGAGTTGTGAAATGCATGGGAAATGGGGAAGAACTTCAATGAATGTGGCAATGTGAACACAGCCTAAGAGTGTTTTTTACCAGCTTTGGCTGGTGCACCTGTTCCTGAATAAGCATAGATTGACCACAGTAAGCTATATATTCGTAACCTCAGTATTGGATTACTGCAATGTGCTCTATGTGGGGCTGCTCTTAATATTGCTTCAGAAGCTGCAGCTAGTTCAGAATGCCATGGGTAGGTTGAAAGGGGAGCATGTAATGTATCTATTGAAGAAGCTGCACTGGCTGCCATTTTGCTACAGAGTCAAATTTAAGCTTTTGTTGTTAAGTATATGTAGTTGAAAACTATAGTCTTTTAAATGAAGCAAAACACAAAAACTTTTTATCTTCAAATGTGATAATATAATGATATGAAAAGAATACAATTGTGCATTACCATTATTCTCAGCTAGACCTCCTAATGTAAATAAGGCAGCTTCCTTTACCATGCTGTGCACACTTGACTTTGCAAGGCTATATACAAACATCAAGCCACCTATTTCTCGAAAATAATCACTTGCATCACCTAGCAAAGACAGAAACAGTGGGGAAAGTGTCAACTTTCAAAGGAATGTATTTTAATAATCCAAAGCAATAAGACATGGAGCAATGCAACTAGAACTCAACATCTTACTGTTTTGTTGACAGGCTGAATAAATAGTAACCAATGCCTCTTTCTGAGTAGTAGGATGATCCATTTGATATTTTAGACATTCAAGTAGTAAATTCAGATCAGTTTTCATGTCTATAAGGATAAAGCAAATAGTTTTTCAAATTATTTTACATAAATTTAATTTTCATACAAAATTAAAACTGCTGATTAATTAACAGCCAGAATCCCTTGGCAATCCCAACAGAGCTGCCCCAGAGTCCAGTAGATTATGTGCTAGCCCAGCCCAGCCCCCTTTCCCAGCCCCCAAAACCACATTTTGGGAATTTCCTCTGACTACCACCAGTTAGGTGAGCACATTGGGCACTCCTCAATGATGGGGTTTCTCAGTGACAGATGTCAGTGGAGTCTGGCAGTGCTAGGCAGAAGGCTGCGTGCAACCACGCAAAAGGCGCCCCCCCCCCCACAATTGACGTGGGGAGCAGTCATTGTGGATCAGGTGCTTGGATCTCTACAAAAGGCTATGTCTTTTTCCTACTTCCATTTGAAGATTAGCCTGGCAGACTGCTAAAATAATGAAAAGTAACATGAATATAAAATAATTTTTGGCAAATTTACCACATGGCATTTTCTGATCCTTTCCATTTTCCATTTTGACTGTATTATTTTACTTAGCCTTTAACTGCAAAACAAATAGAGGGGGTTGTCTCTGTTATCAAAGCACGATTTTGGATTTTTAAAAAGAAAATTAAGGAAAGTAAATTCAGTTTAATAAAAATCTAACATTTGTATTAATGTTGATTACCACTTCTATAGGAGCACAACATACTCAAGATCACCTCAAAACAAAATATAAAATTAAAAAATCCTTCCAGTAGCACCTTAGAGACCAACTAAGTTCGAACAAACTTAGTTGGTCTCTAAGGTGCTACTGGAAGGATTTTTTAATTTTATATTTTGTTTTGACTATGGCAGACCAACATGGTTACCTACCTGTATCAAGATCACCTAACATACATGCATAATATACAAAGAGATGCAAAGTAAATAATTTTTATTCACCCTTCAAATGGTGTGGCGGATCTAGTTTATCAGTGTTTAGAACCAAACTGAGGAATTACTCCAAATTAATTAGCATATACTGCAAATAGATCATTTTTTAAAATTAAAATTATATCCCACCCTTCTGCCTATATGAGCCTAGAGTGGCATTAAATCTACTAATATAGAAACAAATTTGAGATTATTAGCATCTTTAGTGAGTGTTTTAAGAGAAACAAATAGTTTCTAAAAGTTTCTGTTAAACATCTGGAACTAGTTTCTTTGCCCAGCCCACTGGCAAGTAAAGTTGTAATTATTTTGAAGACAACAACAAGAGCTGGCAAAAATAACACACTTTAATCTCCTGAGTTTGTACAGCATATTACCTCCACAATATTAAATATAAATAAAGTCTGCAACATATTTTGCAGGGACAGTAACCATTTCGTTGAATGGGGGGGGGGGAGTGTCCATCAGTCACCAAGAAAAAGAACAACAGAGGGTTTGTTTTCATTATGATATAAGTGTTTGTAGAGCAGAGGCTACTTCCATATTATTGAGGTTTAAATAATAACTTTTACAATAAATAAACAATCAGACTCTTCTTTGTTACTCTATTTAGTCTGGCTGGATTCGTGTACCATCTTGGGAATGTTCTCAAATTAAGCTCTTGTGTTCCTGAACTTAATGACTTTAAGATCTATAACTGATTGGCCAGGAAGTTGATTTACTGATTCTTCACTCATGTATCTGAGAGAAGCCTGTCGTCTCTCAGCCTGACCTACTTCAGAGGCTTGTTCTGAAGTGAGGCAACCCATATACACGTTGCCTTGTGTGTGGTGGGTGGGGTCAAGACAAATAAGTGAATATTCCTGCATTGCAGGGGGTTGGAGTAGATGACCCTTGGGGGTCCCTCCCAACCCTACAATTCTCTGAAACACAAAAATAATAAAAACATGTTCGGAAGGGTAGCCATGAAAAGTCCTTTGCAGCAAAACAACAACAACCACAACAAAACCAGTCATGTCTTCTGGCACCTTAAGGACTAACAGATTTATCATGATTCACATAATAATGTTGTATGGAATAACGTGGAATTGTAATTCTTTTATATTTATTCGTGGAGCTTTTAAATGCGAGGAAATAAATAAACGAATACATAGCAGGGAAGGAACAGGAAAGTGCCAGCGACTTTCTCCCTTTCCCCCTTTCTGACAGGAACCTGCACATGAGCGTGGTCAGTATTTAGGGGGGAGGGGCAGAACCGAGTTAACTGCCACGCAATTGGTGAATTGCCAAGTATATCTATCTATTTACTTACTTGATTTAGGGGTCCCCCTAAATGTAAGCCCATGAACCTGCCGTTACGCTGAAAAGGCATCCCAGGCTGAGGGGGGCGGGGAAGACGTGCCCTGACTGACACATCATTATCTTAGCACTGGGGGGCGCCCCTCTAAGCAGAAGAGGCTTCTCCTTTCGCAGCCTGGCGACGACACTCCGCTCAGTAAAAGGGGATACTCACTACCTGGAAATCCTCGCAACCCCCCACCCCCGGTCCCGCGAGCGCCTAAACCTGAAAACTCACCGGCCGAGTTTTTCCCGCCTAAATGAAACTCCGATTGCGAAGGAGCCACTCAGCCCGAGCGAGCGCCTCATTTATTACCCCCTTCACCCGGCACGGTTTGCCTCAGCTGCGGCTGCGAGCCTTGGCTTCATTGCTTCCTTTGGAGCTGAGCGCTCCCACCTGGGCCAAGCGGGCTTCACCCTCTCTAGCTGGTGGGCAGCCTCCGATTAGGGAAATAAAAACACTTGTCATAACCAAATCATGAACTGGATATTAAACTGAGGCTGCAATTCGAAACATGCTTTACTGGAGGGGGGGGGGGAAACCGCACAAACCTATATATAGCCTGTGACTTAAGGCTTCAAAAGTCTGATGTGTACTTTGCGTGTAGGATGGAATGACCTATCATATAAAATATAAAACTGTTTTTCCTTTCCGAGATCTTAAAAGGTGTGGAACACCCTCCATCCCAAAATGCACTTTATCTCTATTCCTTCTTCTGTATTACTTTTCTGGTGGTTTTCTCATCTCTTGAGAATGCCACCAGAAAAGTCAGCACTCTCAACTAGATTAATATATATATATATATATTTAAATTGGGAGATTGGGAATGCTCTGAGAAGTTAATGGGTACAAATCAAAATCACGTTAGTACAAAATATGTGTAGTACACACACTAACAAGAGACCAAAAAAAGTCTGAAGTGAAACATTACAACCTCCTTGAGCCCACAGGACAGAGCTACCGGTAGTTTTTCTTCTTCCTAAACCTGCCACACATCTAATCACACCCCTACCATTGTCACGAAGTAGGTCACATTTCAGAAGCACCAGCATAGAATTAGCTCGATTCAATTTTAATCCTACATTTAGTCCAAAAAACTCAAGAGTAATGTCTTACTCCATATTTAATGTATTGGGGGATAAAAGTCCCAGGCTAGTTCTCATCCTTCCTCTGCACTCTCACTGAAAGTGCCCCTGAAGCTTAACTTTCAATGCTGAGGTTTAGGATCAAGGTGTCAGAATGTAAATTGTTCATTTTACTTGCTAGCCTGTGCCATTTTTTTTAAGTTGTGCTCCCTCCCCATCAGTAACATTTACCATAAGTTTCATGCCCTACTATTGAGCTTCAAGAGGCATGGAGTGGTGCAGTTTTAGAATGCAGACACAGCTCTGGATCTAAGCCAGCAAAATCAACACCTGCTTTCCAGTATTTTAAAACCACCAAGTCACCCCACACATTTTTTTCAGGAAGGGGGTCACTTCAGAGGTGTGTCTTAGATATGGGAATTTCACCTCAGATCAGACTTCCAGGTCTACTAGTTTTTGAGGAAGTTATTAACATATTAGCCTAGTTTGTCCATGAAAAATAAGGTGTACAAGTAATGCATGTTCGTGCACAAAGGTGCCTAATTCACATGAACACAGATCACACATGAAAATGCCTCCACTGAAAAGCAGGGTGAAGCAATCCACAAGCTTTGATCTTTACTGGGTTGTTTTCACACATTTATTTTAAACACCAAGTGATAAAAATCCGTATGTGAACACAAAGGAGCCACCTCTGCAACAGTGATAAGTTCAATTCACACAAAGCACTGGAACTGCAAGCAGATGGTAAATATTAAAACCTCATAAAAACCTGCTCACCAAATAAAACGTTTCATTTTACCTACTTAGTATTCATTTTGCTTTAACAGAGCCAGTACAGCACACTATTAGCTACTGTTGTCATGTCCAGCATGCCACAGCACCAAATCACTGTTTGGCTTACATGCATGAGCCCCTTCCTAGAATGCGGTTTCAAAATTGACATTAAACCCATGGAAGGGATTACCCCAAATCATATACTTCCTTGTTTTTGCCTGCCTGTAAATTGGGGAGTGAATAATATAGGTGAAACTCAAAAAATTAGATTATCGTGGAAAGGTTCATTTCTTTCAGTAATTCAACTTAAAAGGTGAAACTAATATATGAGATAGACTCATGCCATGCAAAGCGAGATATGCCAAGCCTTTATTTGTTATAATTGTGATGATTATGGCGTACAGCTGATGGGAACCCCCAATTAACTATTTCAACTTCAGGGTTTTCATCAGCTGTACGCCATTATCATCACAATTATAACAAACAAAGGCTTGACATATCTCGCTTTGAATGGCATGAGTCTATCTCATATATTAACCACTAGCTAATGAAAACAATTGCTTACATAAATGGACTTTTCCACGATATTCTAATTTTTCGAGTTTCACTTGTATGTAACTTTCCATCACACTAGATCAGGCTTCCTCAACCTCGGCCCTCCAGATGTTTTTGGCCTACAACTCCCATGATCCCTAGCTAGCAGGAGCACTGGTCAGGGATGCTGGGAATTGTAGTCTCAAAACATCTGGAGGGCCGAGGCTGAGGAAGCCTGCATTAGAACTAAAATCCATGTCAATTGATTTATAATTCTTTTAAACTTGACTTTGATCCCATGGAGCCTCAGAGCAGTTTAGAACAATCTTCAACTAGGGCAACTCCTCTTGTACAAAGTAACACCAATGTACCTACCAAGTATGATTCCCCACCACCAATAAATCCTGTTCTTGAGCAGTCTCCTCTAATTCACTGGAATTAATGCTAACATGATCATGTATGTTTGTACAAACAATTTTCAAGTCCAAGCCTTTCAACTAATCCCAGGGAAAATTTAATCCTTTCCCCAGCAACATTACAGATACTAATAACTGAACTATTCTTATAAGTAAAGGAGCAGAAATAGTCAAACAAATATATTGGGAAGACCAAGAACAGCAGTTTCTAAAATTGCTATTACTACACATTATCTTCCAGAATGCTTTAAATCTTCTTCATAGATTTAAGAGCCAGTGTGGTGTAGTGGTTAAGAGTGGTAGACGTAATCTGGTGAACCAGGTTTGCGTCTCCACTCCTCCACATGCAGCTGCTGGGTGACCTTGGGCTAGTCACACTTCTCTGAAGTCTCTCAGCCCCACTCACCTCACAGAGTGTTTGTTGTGGGGGAGGAAGGGAAAGGAGAATGTTAGCCGCTTTGAGACTCCTTTGGGTAGTGAAAAGCGGGATATCAAATCCAAACTCCTCCTCTTCTTCTTCATAGTTTAATATTCAAAGGTGTATTGTGCGTTAGTGTATACACTTTTTTTTTTTATTAAAAAAACCCTTTCTGCACAAAAGCAGCTTACATTGAAAACAACACTCCATATTATTTGCTGTACATTTGCTTCAAAGAGGTATTTATTTAACACATAGGTTAAGAAACACTTTTCGGAGTGATATGAGCAGGCTAATAGCAATGGTCGGTATTGGGTCCCACTCCCAATACCACAGAAGAAAAAAGCTGCTTACTTCTAAAATAATAGGATGTTGATAGTGATGACAGTCAACCTATTCCAGTGCCTCTTATTAAAATACAAGATAAAAATATTTATTACAATTCAGAAGAACATTTAATTATCAGGGGAAATTACAAAGAAGTGAACTTGGCAGCAAATACAGCAGCAATCCTTTACAGAACAAACTG
The DNA here is from genome assembly GCF_009819535.1 of Lacerta agilis. Taxonomy (NCBI): domain Eukaryota; kingdom Metazoa; phylum Chordata; class Lepidosauria; order Squamata; family Lacertidae; genus Lacerta; species Lacerta agilis. Next base: position 41,377,070 of record NC_046319.1, on the reverse strand, counting down.
CAAATTAAATGCAACCACAGTTTTAAACAATGTACTGTGTTTAGGCTATAACTTGAATGTTGCAGATGTCTGTGACATGCCATTGTAAATGTAGGTGTTATTAAAAATTACAAATTGTTTTGTAATTATTTTCACAGCCTCTTGAGCAGCAGCTCCTGTAAAACAGCAGGGGAATTGGAAGAGGAAGGAACAAAGTTAGAACTTCATAACTCAATTGATGCAATACAAAATTGTTTTTTTTTTCAAATGCCACTTTATGCCAGTGAACTGAAAATAGAGCATAACAATTCCCACAACCAACTTCACTCAGTAGTAGAGAGCAAACAACTTATTAATTTTAGGACATTTTTATACTGCTTTATATATAGACTCTTCAAAGCAGCATACAGCAAAACCCATGAACCTTGTTAAATAGTATCTGTAGTCACATTAAAGCAGAGACTACAACATGTTTCTTACCTTGAACAATGTGTACACATTAGAAATATTTGTTTTAGAAATGATGTATTTTTGTTTTTATAATGGCTGAGTCAAATACACTACTATCTCATTATCTCGAATTCTACATAGCATGTATTCCAAATACTATATATTCCAGAGACATTTTAATTTTGACAAGCTTTTCTAGCTGGATAAAATGGTATTGGCCTTAGGTTTAAAAACAATTCAAAATGAACATCTTTCATTGTGCACCTTCCATCTCTACAAATCTATGATTCTATTATTCTTGCATCATTTTAAAAACTATTTTATTGTTTTATGGTATGTTTGTAAGTTGTCTTGAGATGGATGTAAAAGGAGAGTCATAAATTAATTAATAAGACGAGTGAAAAAACTTACACTAGTGTTAAAAAAGAGACTATAAAACTAATATTTTTTTCACGTGCTAATAAGTGTACACCTTGTGAAGAACTAGTGAAAATTATAGTATTTCTTACCTCCCAAAAATGCTGCAATCATATGTGGCTCAGCAGCTCCATAGCGGCAACTACACAGGAAAAACAACAATGCAAAATTTGTAATACCAAAGCAAAACCCAGGAAAACTTTTTATTTTATTTTATATAGTACTTACAATTCATGAACATAATCATCCTTCACTGTTACAGGTAATCCATATTCCTGAAGAAAACTATTGAGGCAAGATTTCAATTTTCCAATGTCATCTTCCACTTGATAATTATAAGCACCTGGAAATGATTTTTAAAAATTATATATATAATTTTTGTAAGAGAAGATAATTTTTTAAAAATCAAGTGATTTAATAAATCTCTGTAATTTAATTTGCAAAATATATATATAAGTATAATAATGCTATATGCCTTGACCATACAATTAATCTATACATCTATGAACATGGAATATTATTAAGGTTATACCAAAGGGTCACTTGAGGAAATTTTCAATCTATTCAATTTATCCATTGTACTAAACATATATTTTGCTAATTGTGTTGCAAACTGGGCAATATTAAAATCAAATTTACCTGGATATCTCCCATGGTGTTTAAAGAATCTATCCACAGCTCGTAACATTAAGTACAGCACCATCTCACTATCGGGGTTATCCATATGGGAAACTTTAAGGGAAAAAATAGTGTTAATTGTGTACCAATAAGCTGAAGAAGAGTGTTGCATTGCTTTTATAAAAAATCCTAAAATCACCTGAACTGATTCATTTTTACGAAAAACTGGTTACACAAACATCTCTGTATGATTTGTGAATTACAGTCAACAGACATAAATGTGTTTGACCAACACCGGCCTTTGGGGACTCAAATGCTGTGATAGGTACTGCCTAGTCGCTAAGGTCTATGTTCTGGAAAAGGTGCTCAAGAGGGTGGTTGCCACCGAACTTCAGCTCTTGGATGAAGAAGATTATCTAGACCCATTCTTGGGTTCCAGCCCAGTTTCATAACCAAAATAGTCTTGGGCCTCTTAGATGCACATCCTCTGTTAGGAGAAAAGGAAGAATGAAACTCAGTGACATCCCTTGGATTCCTCAGCAGTTTTTGATATAATTAACCATGGTATTTCACTAGAACAACTCTGTGGGTTAGGTGTCAGAAGACACAGTGGTTCCACTCCAACTTGCAGGGTGGAGTTCAGGCAGGTAGTCTTGAGGAAGAGCTGCTGGGTCTCTGTGAGATTTCCCAACATACAGTCATGTCTCTCATGCTATATAACATCTGTATGAAACTGGTGAGGCCATCAGGGGATTGAGGGCAGGGTGCCACCAATACACTGATGACACCCAGCTTTGTTCTCCTTGACATCTGACTCACGTGTAGTCTGCAAGTTATTGATTGGGCTTGGATACAATGGTGGGCTGAATAAGGCCCAGTAAGCTGAGAATGAACTCCAACAAGGAGTGCCTGTTACAGCTTTGGCTGATTTGTTGGCTACAGTCATTCCTGGACACGGATAGCCATGCCACAGTGACTCATGCACTGGAGGCCTCCCAGATAGATAAATGACTGTAATGTGCTCTGCATGGGCTGCCCTTGGAGCTGGTCTGGAAGCTGCAGCTTATGCAGAATGCAGCCACCTTATTACTGAGTAGACTGGCATACCAGGATGATGTTAACACTGGTCCTGAAGGAGCAACAATGGCTACCCATGTGCTACCAAGCAAGATGCTTGTATAAATTTATAAAGCCCTAAAAAGCTTGAGAGCTAAATATGCACCTTCTCTCCTGTTGGTGAATTAAAATCTGTGGGGGGGGGGGGAGCCCTGTTAATGTTTCCACTTAGGTATGCTATCTGCTATGCAGCAACCCATTTAACAGCCTCCACTGTAGAGCCCCAATTGTGGAATATTCTCCCTCTTAAAATTCATTATAGGCTGTTTTGTTTTGTTTTCTGCTCTGCATGTATTTATATCACTATGCTGCTGTTACATTGTATTTTAGTTCTGTTGTGTTATATCTCACCCTGGGCTTGTTGCGATGAGAGGATTAAAATGTTTTAAAATAAACAAAGGGAAGGACTAATCATGTGCCTAGCATTTGAGGTCTTCCCCTGAAAATTTTCCCTGCTATGTCAGCATAAATGGTTCGTGTATGTCTACAGATCTAACAAAATAATTTCTGAAATTTGTTTTCACCAAGAAATAGCAAAAGCAAGCTGCACTTTCACTCTCATCACTGCTGTAACCATTAGCATATCCCATCTATAATAGGGTACAAAGATCAAAGCTACTTTGGGGCTCACACATTTTCACGTAACTAAGATCCCAATTCCATTTCCCATGTTACAGCAGAAACAAAGGAAACAGCAGCATGACACAATCCCTTTCAGGTCATTATTTCCACATCACTGTCTGCAGATGAAAACACAATAAAAGAAGACTGTAGATCAGGCACCCCCAAACTTGGCCCTCCAGCTGTTTTGGGACTACAACTCCCATCATCCCTAGCTAACAGTGGTCAGGGATGATGGGAATTGTAGTCCCAAAACAGCTGGAGGGCCGAGTTTGGGGATACCTACTGTAGATAATAAACTCATGTCCTTACTGATCTCATCTTTGTTTGAAGTATTCAATCCATACTCTTCAGAAAGAGATCTACACCGCACTACTTGAAGAAATGCTGAATTAGTGCCTAAACAGAGTTGGGGAGGAAGATAAAAGGAAGGAAGAGAAAATTTTGTGTAATGAAGGGATAGCATTTTAAAAAACAAACAAAAACAACTAGCCCTTGAAACATAATCATTTAAACAAAAATAAGTATAAACCTGGCATTTATATAAAATTCACTCAGTTATTTTCTAGTGGCTTTGTAAAAATTAGAACAAGGATGTGGGTTAAACCGCAGAGTCTAGGGCTTGCTGATCAGAAGGTCGGCGGTTCGAATCCCTGCCATGGGGTGAGCTCCCATTGCTTGGTCCCTGCCCACCTAGCAGTTCGAAAGCACGTCAGAATGCAAGTAGATAAATAGGGACCGCTCCAGCGGGAAGGTAAATGGTGTTTCCGTGCGCTGCTCTGGTTCACCAGAAGCGGCTTTGTCATGCTGGCCACATGACCCGGAAGCTGTCTGCGGACAAACGCCAGCTCCCTTGGCCTATAGAGCGAGATGAGCGCCGCAACCCCAGAGTCGGACACGACTGGACCTGATGGTCAGGGGTCCCTTTACCTTTACCTAGATTTTCTCCAGCTACAATAATGACACCAAAAACTCTTATCAGTGCAAACAGCTGTCCTCAGCAGTGCAGAGGCACAAGTCCTTATGCATATACAGTCATGTGAAAAAGAAAGTACACCTCTATGAATTCTGTGGTTTTACATATTAGGACATAGTAACAATCATCTGTTCCTTGGCAGATCTTAAAATTAGGTAAATGCAACCTCAGATGAACAACAACGTATGACATATTACACTGTGTCATGATTTATTTAACTAAAATAAAGCCAAAATGGAGAAGCCATGTTGTGAAAAATGAAGTACACAGTAACAAAGACAATGTAATATAAGCTGAGAACAAACCATGAATACTTACAAAGTAGTTTCAGTTCTTTCTGAGAAATAGATTCTGGTGCCTATGAAATAAAGTATTGTGTTAACATGCCAATTCTCTTAACACAATTGTTTTTAAAATACTCATTAGATGACTGAAGTCACATTTATTTAAGTAGAATAATCTTACTAAGCAGCCACTTTCTCCTAATTCTGCATTGTCATAAGAATAAGTAGCAAATAAGGCAAGAAAATTGAGGAATATTGCCCTGATTCAGTAAGACAGACAGTGTTCAAGAAAGTGTATGCTAAATGTAAATTTACTGCTTTAGTGTAAACTGCTTTGTTTTTTAAAAAATAAAATTAAAAATAGTATTATCATGTGGTAATGATTTTCTAATGGTGAAATTTCTGCTGTTGGATGAGCTGCTCCAACGTCACAAAAGGAAAAAAAGGTCATAGGGAAATGAATACATTGGTCTCTATTCCCACTGGATGCCAGCAAGAGAAAAAAGGCAGGAAAGCAAAGGGTGGGGGAAGAGTTTGAGTTTATTTTTTAATAAGAAAAAATAGGCAGAAAAAATAGGAAGAATCAAAGAACTGGCAAGGTAAGAATTAAAAAAAAACCCTGAAGGAGTGAGGAGCAGTTTAAACATATTCTGTTCCAAGGTAAGGAAGGAAAGGAACTGGAGTGGAGGCAAAGAATCAGGAACTAGCTGATGTGACCCTGTCTTAGGACAGTGAGTATGTTAGCCCACACTTTACTGGACGCCTCCATCACACAATTCCTAGGAATTAGAATCTTCCATGAATTTTCATGGCTGTAACATTCATCCCAGTCACAATGAAACAGGGAAAGTCACATGAACAGTGGTGTCTTTTATTAAAGGCTCCACCCCAACACAATATGTTGATTTATCAATTTAAAAAAAAATCTACTCGCAATTATCAACAGTTCTGTCGATCAAGTACAAATCTGAGTACAGGTCATTATATAGGAGCCGCTTTCCATGTTAAGATAGAGGAGGAAGATTAAAGAGAAGGAAGATTCAAAACATAACTTTCATTAGCTCACCTTGCCTAATGACTGGAGCAGTTTGGCAGCATAGTTAGCCACAGCTTCAGCGTCTTTCTTAGCTTTGTCACGATATCTTTTTTATAAAGGGCAAAAATGTAAAGCTTCAGTAAGACAAATTCCAGAAATCTGCAGGCTTCATCTACGTTAATATTCATTCTCATGTTAAAGATTGTCAAAGACAAATGAAAAGACAGAGACTGCACCAGCTTCCTAAGATCTATTTGTATCAAAATTGATACTTAGTAGGTTATTATTACTTTATATGTTTTTGTACCAAAACAGGAATCTCTGCACAAAACTGGCATGTGAGAAACAGCCACTGAAAACTATCAATATTGTCATCTGCTTGAATTCACTTATCAGGAACATGAACACAGTTAAGGGAACAAATATCTTTATGGCTAAGTAGTTAGTGGAATGAGCAGCATCCTAAAGATTGTAGTCCCATGGAAGAGTGGAACTTACTTCTGAGAACTGCCCTGTAAGTGAACTACAGGTAATGGTGCGTTGGCAATTCGTTTGTGGCTGAAAAAAATACTATGGGGAAAAAAATACACATTTGGTTCCCTTTTATTGTGCTCTGAAGGAAGAAATGCTAGAGATCATGGAACAACAACAAAAATCATTCAAATCTACATGTGCTTCTATACAGCTGCTATACCCTGTCTTACACAGTTGTTTCACCCATGCCGATATTGCTAGTCCAATTGGATCACAGTCCCTTAGAAGGTGGTGGACACTCCTTCCCTGGAGGTTTTTAAACAGAGGTTGGATGGCCATCTGCCATAGATGCTTTAGTTGATATTCCTTCATTGCAGTGGGTTGAACTAGATGACCCTTGGGATCCCTTCCACGTCTACAATTCTATGATTCGGGTGTGTGTGTTATTATTCAATATTTAATATAATATAAAGTGAAAAACAGACAATACTTACATATTTTGCAGCTTGATAAATTTACTAGAATCTGCTATCATATCTGGAATTGTGCCCCGGACAGGTAAATTTCCTCGACCCTCCTTTGCCACAAATTCCTTTACAGCTCGAACCAAGATCCAAAAGTGTGGACTCTTAAGGGTAAACAAAAATATCACACTAACTTTTTCTATTTAGATAAGCAGAATATAGAAGCAAGCTGTTTGTGTTTATTACCTGCTTTGAAAGAGTGATACAACGATCGTCACTGAAAATGTCTTCAATACAACCTGGTATCTAAAGGAGTGTAGGGGTAGAACAAATTTAAGCAAATTTTCCAACAAAGGATTCAGTAATTATGTGGCTAGAATACAGTGGTACCTCTGGTTGCAACATAATCCGTTCTGGGGTGCTGTTCGCACCCTGAAAAGTCCGCAACCAGAGCGGCACTTCTGCGCATGTGCAAAGCATGATAGAGAGCTTCTGCGCATGCGCACAGGGCAAAACCTGGAAGTAAACACTTCTGGGTTTGCTGCGGACTTAACCTGAAAAAACGCAACATGAAGTGTTCGCAAGAAGAGGTATGACTGTACTGTGGAGGAATCTTATTATACCTTAGTAACAGCTACAGCTGTGTTTACGTTTTTAATAGCTTCTTCAAAGTTTTCTTCATCTTCTAGGCCTCCATTTTCATTTTTTAAGATTCCTAATAAATAAAGAACAGAAAAAGCAGGACTTTAAACATAGATGATCTTCATTATTCTTTAGCTCCTTAAAATTCAAGTGAATTTGTCAGGTTCTCTTAAAAGTTGATATTTCTGACATTTTTATGTAAATTGCCCTGAGCTAGTGGCTTATAAGATTAATACATTACTGATGGTGATGATAAAAAATAGTAATACCATTTATAAATATTTTACATGTATTCTTAAAGTACAACAGAGCTCAAGATAAAACTGCAACGCTAAACCATGGTTTAGTTCTACATAGATGAACCTCCAAAGTGAAGCCCCTGCTCACACACCTCACACACACACACACCCATATGGCTGGGAGGAAGATTTCTGCTTAGTTTTGTAGTGCTGTGTACAATCTAGGGATCCTGATTTAAAACAAAAAATGGTTATTTAAACAAGACAGCTTTATAAACTGTATTTTGAAGTTGGTGTCCTTTAGAAACTAAGCACTGTTAGCTTTAAATAAGGACCCCTGGCTTGCAAGCAATGCTAAGCAGAGATTCTTTGAAAGTGAAACTTAATTCAGCAGCAGGATGAAAGGGGACAGAATGTGAGAGCCTGATGCTTCACTCAGACTTGTGAAGGCTCATTCATATAGTGCTAAGCCCTGAGTTACGGTAACTCATGAGCACCCCGACTCTCTTGATGCTACAATTTTCATGATCCCTGACCAGTGGCTATGTTGGCTGGGGCTGATGAGACCTATCTGGAGGCCATAGGTTAGCCCCACCCCCCTGCCCATGTTGATATATAAAAATGTATTTTAAAATCCTGAACCTTTGGTATATTGCTAATAAGCTCTTGCTTGACATTACCTTGCCTAATCATCTCTCGGAAGGCTTCCTTTTCTTTGTAGTTCTTAGGCATCTGTCCACTGTTCTAAATAGAAAAGATATATATGTGAACTATGAAAAAACAGAGCGGCCAACCAGCAAGGGAGTATTGAGTATGCATCTGTGTTCCAGCAAATAGTCGAAATTGTTCTTTGGGGCACTATTTTCCATATTTCCAACTATGTCTGACCAGAGGTAAGCTATCCAGGCATCAATGCTTTTTTAAAATTTCTATAAAGTGAAATCTTTACTTGTTTTAACATTTACATTAAAAGCAATCATCAATATTTAGCAAAAGCAGCAGCAGGATCTCATGCTTAAGCAAAGATGATAAATCAAGTGCCTGATACAGTTGTGTACTGGTGCAGCACCCAGGTACAGAATCATACAAGGTTCAGTTGAGCCTATCTCCCACCCACCCCACTCCCCAGAATACAGGCACAACCTGGAGCACAAGTAACTTGTCAGGCAGAAAATGGGGTCTGAATATGGGAAGTGCATACAGACCTTCAATTGCCTGAAACAACTGCCTGCCCATGAACTTACATGCTGAAATTGGTGGGTGAGGGATAAAAGAGAACACAAGGGAATAGGATATTACTGAATCTGGGGGGTGGGATTCCCATGCAGGTACTTTGCCTATATGCAACCATATTTTTAAAAATGTTTTTGTTCCAAATAAATATCTCTGGAGAGCACTCAGCAGGTTTGCTTTTTAGCTGCATTTCTACACACAATCTGGCTGTTTAATTTCAGCTGGTCAGTAGGATTTAAGCAGCCAGACTGCAGCCTCTGTCCTAAAACATATAATAGCACTTAAACTTCTTTGGGGAGCTTAATTTCCAGAGTGCTGACAACAAAGCACCAATATGTTAGAATATTACCATGGTGTCTACATACTTCATTATGCCATTTTTCTAGATACTTGGATATGATCACAATCCATGGAATGTGGCTGTGTTCCTGCAAATGCAAAATTATACTTGTTTTAAACAGATGAATACAGCAACCCTGAAGCATGGAAGCTGTTGAACTAAGTACAGGTTCAAAGCACCACAAAAATTCAAAATTCAACAAAAACAGATAAATTAACTGAACTGCTTTCAATAAACAGGTGCCATTATAATTCTTCCAATTTGTGCAACAGATCTGAAGAACCCACACAACTTCCTCAGCTTTATGAGTTTGCATGTGATTTTGCAAGTTGCCCATTAGTGAAGACACAGAAGTTTCCTCTGGTTTAAAATCCCAACAGCATTCAGGTGTGGCCATAAAGGCTTAAATAATAATCTAATGATTTAGTTATTTTGAGCTATTAAATGCTTCTTGGGCTAGTTGCTGTGGTTTTACAATAAGCTTATGTTGGAAGTGTATGGAGAAGCAAACCTGTGATGAAGGATCTGGTTCAAAAAGGTATCTGAAGAAGTGTGCATGCACACGAAAGCTCATACCAAGAACAAACTTAGTTGGTCTCTAAGGTGCTACTGGAAGGAATTTTTTATTTTATTTTGTTTTGACTATGGCAGACCAACACGACTACCTACCTGTAACTGGTTCAAAAAGTATGCTTAGCAATTTTTTCTTCAAACAGGTCTCACACTGCTTATCTCATGGAATTCTACTGCAGCATTAAATTCTTCAAAATAAAACCAGAAACTACAATAGGTGAATTCACTGAAAGTTTCAAACTCAAAGCACTATTTTTAAAAAGAGTCTTTTGTAGGCATTAGTTACAGCCTGAAAGCCACTTCTGTTAAAATGATTGTGTGGATTGTCTCTAAAGCCTGCACCCATATTGCTAGACAGAACACAGAGCTTATACTAACCTTTTTCTCCATATGATCCAAATCATAAGACTGAATGTGCTCCTTCAGTTCTGGAAAAGGATTGTCCAGTCTCAAATCATCCAATGCATTGTCTGGGTGAGATTCCACAACTATTAAAATATTGAAGAAGATTTTGATTTGAAAGAAAAGTTGATGATAACATATACAACTTCACATGCTATTTGACAGGCAATGTTTTCTAGGATTTGAGACAGGGTTTTCTTCCAGACCTACCTGGAAATGCCAGAGATTGCACCTAGAACCTTCCACATACAATATGGATGCTACCATTGAGCAATGCCCCTTCCCCTCTGGAAAAACCTACTATTTGCTGGAGAAATGGCATACAATAAAAAGTAGAAGTAGTCAGATCTACAGATTGGGACTGGATTTTACATCTAATTTTGCTACCAACAAGATGAACTACATGATCATAATCCATTTCTAGATTATTATTATTTAGTATGTTTACTCAGTATGAAACACACTGAAGTGTCTCAAAAAATCTGTCATGTTACGATTCAATAATAATAACATTTTAAAAGATGGGCATGTATAAGCTATAAGGCAGAAGTAGCCAGCATGGTATCTTTCTGATGTTGTTGGACTACAACTCCCATCATTTCTGCCCACTGCCCACAATGGCTTGGCCAATACAAGTTGGAAACAAACAATAATTGTAAGGCACCATGTTGACTACCCCAACATAGGAGAAGCTCTTAATTATTAAATGAATCTCTTACCTGGGTGTTCTTTAATAATGATTCTCATATATCCTATTAATCCATAAGTCCTACAAACTAATAGCGGAATGTTATAATTCCAAAGGACTTCGGCAAGCCTGAGTAAAGTACTGAAAAATATTAAGATATGGAGTTTTTGCTCTATTGCAAAAAAGAATTCTTTTCTTTAATAGCGGTCAACAGCCTATATTTCTGTTGAACATAAAGTTAAACAATCACAAAAGTTACTTTAACTAGCACCTCAAGATATAATGTATCTTAAATAATTCAAATTTATTGTTTTAAGTATATTATGACAACATAATATGTAGCAACAGGCAATGTTTTCTAGGATTTGATATGTAGCAACCTTTTCTGAATCTTTATCAGAGTATTACCACAGCAGATCGCCTTAGGGCCAATCAAAGCATTTAGAAAGAAATGCAGCACTGGGAAATCAGACTGTTGTTTCTCTGCTACAAAGCAAAGGGCAGTAATAATTTATGCACTTTCCCTTTGCAACCCCCCACTTCGTTCCCAGACACACATTTTCTGGGTTGGTTATGGACAAAACATCTAGGGAGAAAGGTTGCAAGGACACAATTTCCACTCCTACTCCTTTGCAATACCTAGGGAACTCAGGTTTCTAGAACATCTAGTTTGGCCCTTATCTAGTGAATTTCCCAGCCAAGTGTGTAATTTTTTTGTTTCAATGGAATGGCAATAGCAAGAGGAAAACACAACTTAACTAAATGGAATTGTGCTCAAACATAATGGAAATCAATTGGATGTACGGTAAGCATTAAAAACAAAGATGACACACTAGCTTTCTCATGTAATTTACATATTCACTGAAAAAGCCTGAAGAATATTTGCATTTTACATGATAATGTTAATTTGATTCTTCCTTACCTCTCTGGGAGTTGAGTTGCAATCACTATATTAAACCGGCAGAAAAATGAAGGATCATTGTCCAGGAGTTTATCTGGATTCTTAAGAAAATGCATTAGACACATACATATTAGATCATAAAGCAATTACACATAGAAATATTAAACATTAGTTTCACTTATTGGGCTAAGTGCATGAATTGCAAACTTACTTTTAATATGCACATATATGTAGTACTAAGGTTAACTTAATTCCCCCCCCCCCCCAATTTTTTTTAGGATTTTCCTAAATCCTATAGATATGAACAAATCAACCCCCCGAATTCTCTGTGCCTCACATTCAAGCATCAATCAAGGCATCAACCACATAAACACAGCAGTTACTTCATTCACCCTGCACAGAACAGTGATGACTGTATGGCACAATTTGGCCAAGGTTCACTGTCACATGCACACTCTTTAAAGCTGCATTAACAACTGCCAAGTTCACCCAACTTTTGGAGTAAATCTATGCTCCGCTATAAAATCAATTCACACAACATGAACAGGATTTGCTATTTAAATTGTGGCTGATGATGCCTTTTCACACCAGACCTTTCCAGAGTGTGATGCGGTGATGACAAAGGGTGCTGTGGGGGAGGCAGGATGCTACCCAACTCAGCTGGATTGGCTACCATTTTGCTTCACTTGTAATTCTCTAGTTGCATACCACGGCTATAGGTGGCATGCACATGCAACCTTCTCTTTTATACATTTCCAATTGCCAACACTCCAGTATACACAAGGATGTTTGCTACAAACCTCTTCCACGAAATTTCCTGAGACATCATTATTCAATTCTTGTAATAGTTCTGTGGTGCACTGGGCTCGATTCTGTTTAAAAATAATAACTGGAAATATTAGACTGTTATGACTACAATCCTATGCATGCTTACATACTTCTCTCACAAGCCGCTCTCACAAGCATGTTTGGTGGGGACGCTGAGAGGGATGTTCCCTCTCCTTGCTGGCTATCTCCTTGTCGTTCTTCTGCCAGTAGGTGAAGACTTTCTTGTTTCAAAAGGTTTTTAGGAACTGACTGCTTTTAATGAAATGGCTACACTGTGCTGTTTTTATTGCAGTTATTTGTATATATATAGTTTTGATCCTTTATCAACATTTAATTGCTTTTAATGACTGTTTCCCTGCCCCATATTTTTAGCTGTTCTTATTTTTATCTCTAAGCTGCACTGAGTCCCTGTCAGGGGAAAAGGTGGCGTATCGATACTACTACTACTACTACTACTGATTATGATGGAATTTACATTTAAATCAACATACAAAGAACTAGATCCAAGGCCAGCCCCACATGGAACACATTACAGTAACCTAATCTCAAGGTTTCCAACAAATGCACTGCAGTGGTCAAATTATGCATTGCTGATGAAAAGTGGCACAGAGAAGAGAGGACAATGGAATTTGATGTCAGCTCTACTTCCTCACAGGCACTAGCATAGCTAGAAGGGGAAATGACCAAAGTTCTGTTTGGGCATGCAAGCAGGTGGCTAAGAAGTCTTAATTTTGAGTGAACTAATTAGAACAAGTCCTTCCTAGCATTTGTAAGGGTTTCGATTTGCTCTTACATAATTTGCAATCTGTTTATCTGTATTCTGGCCATATTATTTAGTTATGTGCTGCAATTCTGTTCTCTCCTGCCTGGAAGTAAATCCCTTTGAACTCATTGGGAGTTACTTTTGAGTAGACATGTATGAGATTGTACAGTTAATCTATTATGAAAGAGAAAGTAAAATATATTTCACCAGGTGGGTCCGATGTACTGATAGTTATTGTTAATCACTTTCCACGAACATGTTTCAAGGCAATGTACAAAACACAATAAAAACAGCTTAAAATAGATAAATGTAACACATAAAACAACAACAGATAAATTTTAAAACAATTCAAAGTGGGCAGGGACCAATTCATTCACCTGGGAAAGCACGTCAAAACAAAAATGTATTCAACTGTTTCCGGAAAGTGCAAATAGTTGGCAATTGTCATATCTTGTTGCCATACTGAAATCCCTGCTCCAAGTTACTGTGGAGTGGGCTTCTGAGATCTTTGGAACTTCAGGAGAAGTTATCCTGTAGACTACAGTGACCTACTGCATAGGTAAGAAATAAGGTGATCTCTCAAATACAACAGCGTCACTTTCCTAATACAGCACATTTAATATTTTCTTACCTGGCCAATGCTGCTTCTTTGCAGGAAAAAACTAAAAAAAGCAGAAAAAGCAATCACACATTTTAGAGTTTTCAACTTGATGGAACATTTCTGGAAAAATATATCACTTTATGGAAAGTACCCCCAAGGAAACAGCCCAACCACATTTCCTCTCTCCAATAGGAATGCTCTTGTTGGAATTAATATTTTGGATTTTTGTAATTCAAGTGATTATGGCCCTATCAACAACAAGAACATTGAGACAGTGGAAGAATGCAGGAACAGGACCCAGTCAGTCCCAGTAGGGCTTACTCTAAGCACCAATTAATTTATCAGTGCTTATAACAAGTCTCACTTGCCCAAGACCAACCAAGAGCATATTCCCAGTTGTTTCTGCATAGTCACATCTTTACTTGCCCCACATTCTACACCACTGTGCTCCTCAAGAGCCCCACTGAATTCTTCCCATGTATTTTAAATGGTAATTTTGAAATAGGCCTGGTACAGACAGAACATTGCCCAACCTTCCAATAATATAGTTTAGAGATCAGCAGTGTCCCTATGGGTTTGCAAGCACCTCACCTCCTACACCTAAACTCACTCCTTCATTTTCAGAACTATGGTGCACACATTACCTATTTCCAACATCTTCACCGGTGACTTGATTCCCATCAACAATTGTAAACGATCCAACACCTTGAAGACACAAATAAACATGGTGCTTACACCAAATTACAACTTTTCTACTCAATGAAAGTTGCACATTTGTTTTTATTTATACCTGGCAGAACTAAGTTTTTGAGGATCTCAGTTCCTGTGGCCGTTGCATTTATCACACAAACGTGTGCAGATTCTAAAGCTTCTTGTCCGTGGTCACCCCATAATCTGCAACACAAAACACAGGCATCGTCAACATTCCTAATTCAAATTTTGAGAGAGGATACATTCAAGAAATTGATGCACTGCTGAAGGATGGTTCAGAACATCACTGTGAAGTGTTGCTTCTTTAGATAAGCATGGAACTGAGTATCTTTTTTAAAAAAACTAACAGATAAAACAAAGGTGGCTAGTCTTGAAAATGGAACAGGACAGAAACTTTCATATAATAATTATAGTGTTAGACCAAGATTGGGGAACAAATAGCTATCCTGATGTTGTTGGATTCTCGATTCCCAGAAGCCCATCAGCATGGCCAATAATCGGGGATAATGGGGTGTATTATGGAGGACTACAGGTGTTAAGACTTTGACTAGAAAGATCCTGGTTCAAAATCCCATAAAACTTACTAGGTGGTCTTGGACTATTCACCATCTCTCAGCCTCAACCACCTAATAGAAATACTATGATGATGCGGCCCTGAACTCCTCAGAGGAAGAGCACAATACAAATCTGTCAGGAGTGATAGAACAATTGGCTAAAAGAAGAAGAAAGCTTGATTTCTAACAGACTCAAGTTAGAAAATATCTGTAATATCTGTATGGTTTTTGAGCACTTTAAGGAAGTTTGTAAGCATTATTTGTAATATTTATACAGTGCTTAAAGCTCCAAGGAACTCAGGCTGATGTGAACATAGGTCTTCCCCTTCCATCATCATAACAAGCCAGTGAAGTAGGGTACACAGAGAGCTTTAAACCTGCATACACAGCAAAGTGCTCCTTTGGGTCAGAGGGTCTTTGGGTCAGAGGCTCTAGTGTATAAAAGATACACTAGAACTTGCTAGGGAAGAAGAGGCATCTGTTAAAAGTGAAGCGAGTCCCTGAGATGTATATCTGGCATACGAAGGAGAGAGATCTCTGCTGGGGGTGGGGTGCACCTGTCCAGCATAAGAAGCCCCGATCACCCACTGAGCTCCATGGCCAATGGGAAATTTGAATCGGGGTCTTCCCAGTCCTGAACAACCGCTGTAACCACTAGACCCACACTGCCTTTGTAAAACAATTTAAGAGAGCTTTTCGCTTTTGTTTGAAAGCTTTAGGCTTAGCCAACAGAGAGAGGCCTTGGGTGGGAGGGGATGGAGGGAGTCCTGGGCCCTGGGCCGCCGAGGAAAGTCCCCCGAGCGGCGGCTGGAGAATCCTCGGGGCGCCCCTAGGAACCAGCCAAGGAAGGATTCTGCCCTGGCAGAGCCTCGCCAAGCCCCCTGCCCAACCCGCCTCCCTACAAGCGGCAAGTCGAGGCGGGCCGTCCCCCCTGCGCTGCCCCCAACCAGCCCTCCTTCTCCTCGCCCTCCAGGCCGACCTGAGCTGCCGGTCGTAGCGCTGCTCCTTCAGGCTGACTCTGCCCTGCTGCTGCTGCTGCACCGTCGCCGCCATGACGCCCGCTCGCCGAACCGAGGACGGACCTCTTCGCCGCACTTGCTTAAGCCTTCCTGAAGGGGCGCGAGAATTCCCAGCGTCCGCGAATGCGCTTGCGCAGCCGGCAAGCTTCTCCGGCAATTCGCTGCTTTTGCTTGATGGGCAGGGACGCTCGTCCCGCCTCCTCCCGCGGAGCGTCGTTTTTGCTGGATGGTGGTGCACTGCAGGCTGCAGCGATCAGCATCCGTCGCTGTTTATTGTGGGATCGGCGTGGCTTATGCGCGTAGGTTCCCCCGCACACCTTCCTTGGCATCCAAAGCCATCCTCCTCCCAAATAAATGCGACAGTAAGATGCGATTGAATCCCACTGGAGAACAGTGGCAGCCTGGGAGCGCCCTTTCTGATAAGGAAAGCGGTGAGGATGGCTAAATGCACCGGAGAATGAGAGAATACATGCTTTTATGCAGGGCGCTTCCAGACTCTCGCTGGACCAGTGATCTGATGGATTGACGTATAAGCTAAACAAGCTATAGACTATGGGCCCCACTCTCCTGTGGGCCCCCCAAAAAAACTAAAGGGGAAAAATACTGGATGTACATTTACAAAATATAAGATAAACAAACAAATAAAATAAAACCTACATACAGCAACAGTGTTTTGTGCTGTGTAGGCTCCTATGATGTAAGTCATGGGCCCTGCCTGCTATCCTGCTCCCTAAAATATCACCTGTTTGCTCATTTTTATATATAGGGTGCCCACATTCTGCATGCACTGGTTGCATGGCAACATGTGCAAATTTCTTTAAATACCTATTAGGTCCATAAATTACCATATAGCATATATTCAACACAAAAAACAGCCACAATTTGTTGTTGACAAAGGACAGCTGGACATATAAAGTGCCCCATTACCTTCAGTAGCTTAGGGCCTCATCAAACCTAAATCCAGCCCTGCATTGGACCATGCTGTCAGGGTAGACAATACAGACCAACAGTCTGACTCATATAAGGCAGCTTCCTATGCTCCTATGTGTAAGGTTCACATCAAGTGTCATCCCATCTTTTATTATGTATTTTGTGTTCTCATTTTGTATTATGTGGTGAACAGCCCTGTGCTCTTTGGATGAAGGGCGGAATACAAATTTAATAAATACTAATAATTTCCTGGTGTACACCCCCCCAATCATTTATTGCAAAAAAGATGGCGGGGGAGGGGAGAGAGCAGGTTTGTTGCGCAAGAACTCCAAATTGTACAACTTGAGTTTGCTGACATGTGACTAAATCCCACCTGAAAGTAGCAACAATTTGGAAACACCCAAAATTCAGTTGGGTTACTCCTAGACCTAGTGCTAAATAGGTGTGAATGGTATGTTCACCATACAGAGCAGTCCTATGTAAACCTGTTCAGAAGTAATGAGCTCCGTGGGGATTCCTCTCTGCAACTTTAATGTTATAATGGAGAGATGATTTACTGCAAGAGAATGTTTCCTGTTTCCCAGCTTTCTTATCTCACATTATGGTTTTCTCAGGCTTTGTATTTGCTGTGTCAATACATTCTGGGATTGCTGTGTCAATCCATTCTGGGATTGTAGCAACGGTTAAATATTTGACATTCTTCTTATTGAAATAAAATGGCAACATTTTAAGATTTGTTGTCTTCTGTGACTACCCTATTGTAGATAGTCTGGAAATGGATCACTGTTTCATAATTCATATCAAAAGAACACTGGTACAGAAAGGTAAAAATATTGGACATAATCCCCATTTAATGCAGTAGCTGAATTTTCTGCTGCAAATACCTCTCCCCAAGGACACACTTTTTCACATACATATATTTGTATTCCCCCTCATTCCACCCCCAACTCTGTATCACTTTTTGTTTATTACAATGCAAATCTATATATGTCTATTCACCAGTAAGTCCCACTAAATTCAGTTGGGTTTACTCCCAGCTAAATGGGCATAGAATTACAGCCTTCCTTTCTTTTCTCATTCGGCAACATACATTTAAAGTTGCAGTCCTGTTCTATTTATCTTCATACTTGCAGCTGCAGTTCTCCTTGTAGCTCTTGAGAATGTCAGTAATTCCATTGTAACCTAAGGGGAGATATGCTGTACAAGGATAAGATACTATTTCAGAAATGCGAGTGGGGAGAATTCTTGAGTAGAGAATATTTAGCACAACCAGTGGGTGTTCTGTTCAAGACACACTAAAACAAATGGAGGTTGAATGTGTAAGACAGCTACAGTTATTGGGAAGTAGAAGAAGAAGAAGAGTTTGGATTTGATATCCCGCTTTTCACTACCCGAAGGAGTCTCAAAGTGGCTAACATTCTCCTTTCCCTTCCTCCCCTACAACAAACACTCTGTGAGGTGAGTGGGGCTGAGAGACTTCAGAGAAGTGTGACTAGCCCAAGGTCACCCAGCAGCTGCATGTGGAGGAGTGCAGACATGAACCCGGTTCCCCAGATTACGAGTCTACCACTCTTAACCACTACACCAAACTTTTAAAAGTGGTTCTGGAGCAATTTGACAGATTAATAGGGAGCATACTCCAATGAGATTCTGTTCTGCACAAGCGACATTGAAATGTATGCTATTCCAGCCCCTTGGTCATTTTAGTAGCACTTTTCTGCACTTTTCCCAGCTCTACAATGCCCTTTTTGAGATGCAGTGGCCAGGATTGTACACAGTATTCAGATATGGGGTTTACTGAGCTAGTTTGAGGGGGCATAATGCTAGGACTTCTGACCTTATTTCCAATGCTCCTTTTACGCTGCAGTACCTATTGTGTGACGCAAATGTGGCTATAATGCAGGAGATAACTATATATCCCAGGTTTGTTCATGTGAGCAGCAATGACATGATCATGAATACCGTGGGGAAATTACCATGTAAAACTCTAGCGATTTGCAAAGTTAATGGAATTGTGAACTGATTTTTTCTGGAAACATAGAAATGAGCACTTAACGTCTTTTGGAATCCACTTCTAGATTTCCATAAGTAGCTTTTGCATCATGTGAAAGATGACATAAAATGCAAAAAATTAAATGGTAAAGGGAGGATGGAATAAAATGCCTGAATGCAACCTAGGTATGGTTGTAACATATATTTGTATAAAGGCATAACGATACCCTCAGTTTTGTTTCTGATTCCTTTCCTAATAATAAGCTATGGAATTCACTAGATGTAGTGATGGCTGCCAACCTCGACAGCTTTAAAATATTAGACAAAAACCATGGAGAACAAGGCTATCAATGGCTAGTGGTTATGATTATAGGTATAATCTTCCCTGCTGTATTGCACTTCATATCTGCTTCCTCACATATTTCAGAGGTTCCAGGCTGAATGCTGTTTCTCATTAACTTTTTCGGTTATAGTGACTTATTTTATCATATGTCACATAAGAGATAACAAATATAGAAGGAACTAACGTCTCATTACCAAGTTAAATTGCCCCTCCAAGGACAGGCCCCAAAGTGGGGGACATGAATCAAAGTTCTCCCTTTTACTGCGCAATTGTACATGTAAGCCCCATTGAGTTCTGTGGGCCTTACTCCCTAGTAAATGAGTATAGGTACAGCCTTCTACTTGCAGGATGCAAATGACTGATGGAGCATTTTCTCTGTTTTCAGCTATGCTGGTGGGCATGGAAATGCTTCACATGTGTCCCGGCAAAGCTGTCAATTTTGGTTTCTTTCAGTTTCTAATTTTTCCATGTCAGTTCATGATGATGATGATGATGATGATTAAGATAAATGAGGGGGGGGCTCTAGGTGGTTCCATCTCCCTAAAAATTTGGGTGGAGGCGGGGGTCCTGGGAGAAATCATTCTCTTTCGGTGACTGATGATGTATCTCTTTACTCTGGCCTTTGCCACCTGAAATGTGTGTTTTCAAGGCCCACCCTATTCCTGTGAATGTAATATGTTTTAACTCTTTTTAAGAGGCACTGACTAGAAGATGCACTGAATCAACCTATGTTGCACACAATCATTGTTGCATCAATAGCCCTTATGGAAGACCAGCAATATTAAAGGAGCTGTGTGTGTGGCATTATCTATTAACAGCAGCAGCAGCAGCAACAACAACATTTATATCCTGTTCTTCCTCCCAAAGGAGCCCAGGGTGGCAAACACACAAGCGATAACAAATTAAAACATATAAAACAATTTTAATACAGATGCAGATCCAGGAATATCTCTACTTAAAAGGCTCGTTGGGAGAGGAATATATTCTTTAGGTGCTGAAAAGACAATAGAGAGAGCACCTGTCTAATATTTGCCACGAGTGAATTCAAAAGGGTATGTGTAGAATTCCAAATCCCCCATCACAAACCCCCATCTAACTAGGTATCTCTTTTTTCTTGGATCATGTTTTAAACAGTCCTAGTTGTACACAGTGGACTCAGGAGCAGGAACTGCTGCTGCCTCTTTAAGAGACTGACACTGTCCCACAAGTGAGCTATTATAAAGGCAGGTAAGCTGCAGCAGCTCGGATTAAAAGAGCTGGCAGCAAAGCAGAACGAATCAGCCTACATAATGACTGGTCATAACTGCTGGGGATATGGGCAGAAAGATGGTAGGTTATATGCAGACCCTTCCCCTTCTGCTTTGAATCCATCCCATCCTTTCCCCTCTCTTCTGCTTATTACACTTATTGCTGTACTCCTTGCAGGTGCCGACTGCATGCCATCTTTCTTAGCAAATAGGCAAAGTGCAACAGGCACTTAAGTGGTTAACCAATAAGCAACTGTTCGATTATTGCTCGGAAGAGCCACAAGATTCATTGCCTTTCTGCATGCTGGGTCAAAGCATGACTTGCCTTTGCAGCATCTTCTTGTAAGTTTACTCTTCATTAGAGAAGTGCAAAGACGCCAGGTCTACTGACCTTTGTTCATGACCTGTGCCCCTTTTAAGGGCCTTTCCTGATATCCTACTAGTCAGCAATATGTACCTGCAAGCCAATCAAACATTAGTCGGCATGCAAATGAAAAATGGGGTAGCCTTTTCGTGGGAGGAAAACTGGAGAGAAAATGCATGCTCTAGCATTGATCAGGGAAAAGTGCACAGCATTAAAGGAAATCTATAGAAAATAAGTCCTCACAAAATGACTGAGTGGGGGCAGGGAGCATAGCAATTCTGGTGTTTACCATTATTTAAAAGGGCTACATGGCTACTTCTGTCATCAGATTGTCATCAGGAGTGTGAATGATGATGGTAGCCCAAAATGGCATTTTCACGGGCCAATGGGGGAACACATTAGAAGTTTGCATACAGAAGGTCTCAGGGCGAATCCTTGGCTTCTCATGTGAAAGGTTTCCTAGTAACAGGCCTGGGGAAGATGTTTGCATTGGAGAGCCTCTCCCATAAAGCATATATGTGGTGAACTAGATGGTCCAGATACCTCAGTGTGAAACAGCTTCATGTGTGTTCACTGTTCAAAAAACCACAACAGTTCACAGAAAAACTGCGGGCGTTAGAGAATAATGCTAGGAAAACGCAACACAGCTGCACATGGAAGAAGCCATATCTCCAAGTCAGAGCAGCACATAATACTTTGCATATGTAAGATTCCAAGATCCATTCCCTGGCATCTCTGGGGCACCAGGTGGTAGGGAAGACCTCAGTTTGTCAGTCAATGTAGACAATACATTGGAGAAGGAGCAATTGTCCTGTTGCAAGCACTGGCCTCAGCAGTAGGACAGGCAAAACTAATCTGCCTTGTGTGCAGGGTTCAAGCTGACTGTGCTAGCAAAGCAGACATCCAGTATCACTTGAGGAACCCTTAATCCGAGACTGAGCCCTACATACGAACAAGAGTTTTCTGCTTTCAGTTAAAGGGCCTCAGCTCCGAGGGAGTGGCAAAGACTCTGGTTCTACTGGAGCTTCTGCAATTGAGTCCTCTGAGTCAGTGTAATATCCTCAAGTCGTAGAAGCACTGGCCCCACTGGCTTGTCTTGCATGGAAGTGTTGCTGCTGGGACTGCATGCAATTCCCCATCTCACTCAGAATCCTCAACCTCATCTCCTGAACAGAGCTTGCATGCTGACAGTGGGCTGTTGCTCAAGGGAAGGGGTGCAGAACAGATGTCTCCCAAACCATGCCCACCAGCTACACAGAAACTGGGGCGGTGTTTGTGCACATGCCACACAAATGAAAATATTGAGGCTCCATTCCAGTTCTTTCACAAAAGTCAGGGGTTTTGTGGTTATATACACACATTATTCCAGAATACTAGCTGAATATTGGTGATGTCATGCAGCAACATGCCAAAGATTCTGGAAAAAATACACAGCAACTATGCCACTAGAAATGGTGTGTTCAGAAAAGTCCCTAGCTGCTGCATTCTGGAATTGTGCTCCAGAAGCAACACCTGGAGGGCTACAGTCCCCCACCCTGGTGTAGGCAACACTGAGCAAGATATACCAATGGTTCTAATGCCCTTTGGCGGCCATATTTCACTAAAGATCCTAGTCAGTAAAATAATATTCTACTAGTCTGATTAGTTTGGGGTTTCCCATATAAGTCTTACTGAGACAAGCTTTAGTTTGCCCCCTGTAAATGATGGAAGACAGTACCCCAAATCCTTCTGAGGATAAAGAAATAAAAAGCCACCTCACAATGTCTGAAGGTAAGAATGATGTGACAGTCTTTCCCTTCCCCCCCCCTTTTTTCTTCTCAAAGGACCTCCTGAGTGGTACAAGTCCTACCCCATTGCCCAAGGAAATCATCAGTCTCCAATTGATATAATCCCCACACAAGCCATTTATGACCCCTGCCTGAAGCCCCTTAGTGTTTCGTATGAATCGTGCTCATCTATCGACATCTCCAACAATGGGCATTCAGTCATGGTAGACTTTAAGGATGTTGATGACAAAACAGGTAAGTGGTGCATGTTATGTCCAGTGAGTGTGGGGCGGAGGGAGGTGTCAACTAAGTTCACATTTAAAGCTGAATCTGTCAATAGGCACTTTCCAAAATAATATGAGAACTGAAATACAGCCATTGTTCAAAATTCATACTTTTTCAGAAATGCATGTATTATGCATAAAATGAATAAATTAGTGAAAATAACATCGGAAAATGCATTATGCTAGGATTGCAAAAATGTGTGCAGTAGTCAAAACTGTACACAAAAATGTGCTTCTTAGGAGAGATTTGCATGAAAAGGAGAGGAAGGAACGATGTTTACTTTCCTCTAAGCCCCCTTGGTAGAGAAATGATATTAACATGTAACAAACAATTCCCTCTATTTTCAAAGTGCAGAGGTGAGTGTGGATCATTCAGGGGCCAAAATGGCACCATCCATGCAAAAGGAGGGAGGTATCAGCGAGCTTGGAGGAACTATAAAGTTTGCAGAAGTACCAAACATTATTTACAAAAAGAAAGCGTGAATGGGAAGGTAAGAGCAAAAACAGTCCAATGGGGACACCATACACTTAAAGCCTATTGCTTCCCCCAGAGAATCCCGGGAACAGTAGCTTACCCCTCGCAGAGCTACAGTTCCCAACAACCTTCACAAACTACAGTTCCCAAGATTCTTTGGGGAAGCCATGTATGGCTGTAGGTGTGACCACATGCTCAGTGGCTGCAGAACACAGGCTGGTTACTAGAGAACAAAATGGAAAACCAAGTGGGATGGAGAATGGAACGGAATACCCACACCACAGCATTTTACTGCAGGCTGCACCTGAAAGGATTGTCTTGATTGGTGATTTTCTTTGGGAAAACAGCATAAGGAGAAAGAGTTAATCCTTCCCTTCCCTTCCACCATCACACCCATAATCAACTCTCTCTATACTTGGGGCAAAGCTGGAATTAGAAGAAAGAAAGAAAAAAGCCAGATCAATCAGATATGTGGGACAGAGAAGAACTGCTGGGGGAACTTTGCTGGCCCATTGAATTTGTGTCTGCGGGGAGCAGAAGTGCCCCACACTTCTTTTGTCTGTGCCTACACACTGGTATGGTGCTGTTCCATGTTTTTTCCAGCCAGAAAATATGCCTTAAAAGCTACAGTTACAGAGCAGCTGAGTCTCCAGTGACAGGTGAGGAACGTCCATGGTGCCATTTATCAAGTACAGTATTAAGTTGCAGCCTTTGGAATACGTAAGACTTAACTTGTGAAGAACAGTTGTTGTTGTTCAGTCGTTCAGTCGTGTCCGACTCTTCGTGACCCCATGGACCAGAGCACGCCAGGCACGCCTATCCTCCACTGCCTCCCGCAGTCTGGCCAAACTCATGCCAGTAGCTTCGAGAATACTGTCCAACCATCTCATCCTTTGTCGTCCCCTTCTCCTTGTGCCCTCCATCTTTCCCAACATCAGGGTCTTTTCCAGGGAGTCTTCTGAAGAACAGTAGTAGATGCCATTCAGCGAATTCTTCATTTACAGTGGTATTTAGTGACAATGAATGGGGCTGTAATGAATCCATTCCCACTTAAGCTTAGGAAGGGTGCTTCTGTGCTGCAATAATGCATGAGGTCGAATCCTTGGCTCAATATATGCTAGCTTGTGCATTATATGGCATGGGTGGGCAACCAGTAGCCCTCTTGATGTTGAGCTCCTCTATCTGCCCCAGCCAGCATGGTCGGGGGTCAGGGACATGGGAGTAGCGGGGGGGGGGGCAGGGAGGGGCAGCAGCTTCTCCTAAATCAATAAAAATACATAGCAAACTGAAGTTCTGCCCCCCTAACAAAAGGCCTGCCACCCCCTAACAAAAATCCTGACTACGCCCATTGTCAGGGATGATGGGAGTTGTAGTCCAACAACATCTTGAACAGGAATAGGCAAACTCCGGCCCTCCAGATGTTTGGGACTACAATTCCCATCATCCCTAGCTAACAGGACCAGTGGTCAGGGATGATGGAAATTGTAGTCCCAAACATCTGGACAGCCGGGGTTTGCCTATGCCTGATCTTGAAGACCTGAGGTTGGGGAAGTCTGGTCTGCGATATCACAAGTTTCTCTAGTGCACACTATCAGTTTTCAGTGGGTTGTCATCACCCAGGCTTGGCTCCAGGTGTGCCTTCTTGGCAGGGTGGGGGTGTTGCCAACACAGAGGCATAGCTGGGGGTGGGTGGGGCGCACTGGGTGCCACACTGCGGGGGGGCGGCGGCACTTACCGCAGTGCCTGCAGTGCGCCCGCTGCCACCAACATCTTGTAGGAAGCACTGCAGCCCAGTAGCAGAGCACAAGCTTGACATGCAAAGGGTCCCAAATTCAATCCCTAACCGGGAAAGACTCTGGCCTGAAATCCAGGAAAGTATAGACCAGGCATGCCAAAAGTCCGTTTCGTAAAAGAAGCTCAACAACCTCAATCCTAAAAAAAAGGTCAACAACTTTGGGCAGCCCTCACGCATGTTCACTTCATTAAATCTAGCCCTCTTTGAAAAAAGTTTGGGCACCCCTGGTATAGACAGTACTGAGCCAGAGGTTGATATTTAGGAATCTCTCTCTAGCTTTTGGGGTTGAATTTCTTTGTGGATTTATTTAGTTCATTGTTTAGTTCAAACAGTAGATGGCACTGTGCTTAGCTATATCTGGATGGAGTCTGGCATTTTCTTTTACTGCTCTGTTCTTACTGAAGAGAGACTGTTTCTCTTCTCCTTTTTTTGTAAGCAGCTTATAAGAACCTTGCAATGTCAAGAATATGCTGCCTGGGTTTGCTTGTTTTCCTCCTCCCTCCCTGTACATTTCCTTTTCCTTTTCATGCTGTGTCTTTTTAAACTGTAAGCCTGAGGAGCAGGGACTGTGCTTATAAATCTGTAAGCAATTCCTGGAGCCCTTCTGGCAATGTGAATACTATCTGTAAATAAAGCAGATACAGTATTGCAAAGATGTCTTATCACTTATCAAAAGGAAACCAAGCCTTGTTTTGCTGCATTTGGGACATTTCCCTATTAGAGCTATTGAGGTGGGTGGAGGGATGTTTAACATGGTCAGCTTCATGGAAGCCAGTTGCCAGTTTTCTGTCTGTCTTCTTGGTTGCAGCGGTCAATGGAGGGCCACTGGAAGATCCTTACAGGCTGAAACAATTCCATTTTCATTGGGGTGCAAGCCAAGACTCCGGATCAGAGCACACCATCGATGGCAACCCTTTTCCTTGCGAGGCGAGTCATAAATCTTGGATGTCTTTTAAACCCCCCTTTTTTAATACATAAACTTGTGCTGGGGTTGCAGAGAAAAATCACAGGATGTCAGATTTCTGTGGTCTCCAGAAATCACACCAGCGATTGAGAAGCAGGGCCAGCATCAGTGCTGATTTCGGGCGAGATCTCTCCCAAAATTGGCACAATTTCACTTGAAATCAGCACTGATGGAGCTGCCACTTCTCCATCAGCAACTGATGTGGTGCAGGCAGCGGTGGCAGGTATGACGGCCGTGGTGGCAGCGGGAGTGACGTCAGGGCAGGGCAGCACTTTCTGTTTGGCCTCAAGTGACGGAACGGGGTGTGCTGCCCCTGAGTACTGATGTTTGACTTATCTCCCCAGCTCCATTTAGTTCACTGGAATGCCAAGAAATATGTGACCTTTGAAGAGGCAGCGGCGGCCCCAGATGGCTTAGCAGTGATTGGTGTTTTCTTAGAGGTAAGAGCCACAAAAGTTGTTGCACTTAGAAACATAGAAGTGTAGGGTTGGAAGGGGCCGCAAAGATCATCTTGCTCATCCACCTGCAGTGCAGGAATCACAGCTGAAGAATCCCTGACTGGTGACCACCCAATCTCTGTTTAAAAACCTCCCATGAAGGTTTTTATTCCTTTAGTTGTTGCTTTTTTACTTTTTATTATATGTGTGGCACCACCAACGTGCATGACACTGAATAAGAAGACCAGTCTTTGCCATGAGGAGCTTAGTCTAAAATTCAGCACAAGGGAGAGTATAGAGGGACGGTAAAAAGAGAGTAAGATGCATTCAGCTAAATTGAACACAGCGGTGATGGCTGCGTAAATACTGTACCATACTTTTAATGCACATTTAAAGTACATGGCTTCCCTGAAAGAAGCCTGGGAGTTATAATTTGCTAAGGAAACTGACGGTTGTAGGTCTGTAGGAGTAAACTACAGTTCCCAGGATTATTTCAGGGAGCTCATGTGGTTCAAATGTATGTTGTGTACACAGCCTAAGTTTCAGCAAGGGATGAGGTTTAAGGCAGGGGTGTAATGTGGCCCTTGGCTTAATTTCTGTACAGTAGCTATCTGTTCAGAGCTCTGACAAGTGTGACCTGTCCAGGCTGTCCTTCCCCCAGCAGCCCAGGAAGGGAGAAAGGAAGTGGCCCCAGCCCCACCCACTGCTGGCAGGCAGCCCCAGAGAAGATGCAGTCCCCAACAGAAAAAAGGTTGTCCATCCATGACCTAAGAGGTTGTAGCACAGGAAAAAAGAGGCTTTGAGGAAGGATTTGAGAGAAGGAAGAGAGGGGGCATCATGCAGGTGTTTTGGAAGGCAGGAAGGGCAGGAAAGGAGAAAGAGTAGAGTTGTCCAAGACATCGGGGAACCTCAAAAGACTCTTCCTTTTTTCCTGGTAACATTTTCCAGAGTTTAAGAACCAAGGTGCTTGTTTAAGTGTTTGAGGGGAAAATTAAATGCTGAAAAACAAATCGGTGATCGAGATTGGCAGCTCCTGGTTTGTTGAAACTCTTACCAGGGCCGTCTTAAGGAGATCGGCCGCCCTGGTGCAGCGATCCCTCCGGCGCCCCTGACGTGCTGCCTCTCCGCTGCCCCCCCTCCCATGCTTGCCGCCCCTCAGGAGGGGGGTGGGCGAGCGGGGGATGAGGGGCGTAGCGCTGGAGCGGCGCGGGGCTCTGCGTGCCCTTCCAGTGCTTCCGGGATGGGAGGCGAGGGCGGGCGGCTCGCGCTCCCGCGCTCCACTGGGTAACCGGAGGGTGCGGCGCGGCTGGCCAGCTCGCGCTCCGCTGGGCAGCCGGCGGGCGCTGCTGGCGGGCGCTGCCAGCGGGTCTGGAGGGTTGGAGGGCGGGGCTGGACCGCGCCACCAGAGTAAATGGATGAGACGGCCCTGACTCTTACTCCCCCCCCCCAAATCCACATTCTTAGGCATCTCTCTCGTTTTAAACTCTTAGATTGGAGAAGAACATGCCAGTATGAACAGACTGACAGATGCCTTGTACATGGTCAAATTTAAAGTAAGTTTAAAATACAAATGCAAAGTTCGTTTGTCATGGAAGACTGTTCAGAAACTCAAATTGGTGTAGAATGTGGCAGCCATGATGCCAGTGGGAGTGGGTTGGGGGGCACGCAGGGGAGAGCCTTCTCAGTGGCTGCTCCCAGACTTTGGAACTCCCTTCCTAAGGAGGCCAGACTGGCTCCCTCCTCCTCGTCCTTCTGTCAGCAGGTGAAGTCTGTTTTATTCTAGCAGGCTTTGGTGAACTGACTGTTTTTAAAGGAAAGGCCTTTTAATAGCGCTGTGCTGCTTTTACGATCTGTATTTTAATAGATTTGTTTTTATATTGTTTTAATTCTATTATTGTTTAATTGCTTTTGGACTATTTTTTAAAAACGTTTTGTATTTTATCTATGTGGTTACAATTTGTGTAAGTCACCTTGAGTCCCAGTCTGTGGAAAAGGCGGGATATAAATAAATATCATTATCACCATCCCATTACACCTATCCTGTACCCATTTCATTGGTAACCAGTTCATTTCTGTGCTTAGGGTACTTCAGACTGTTGCTGTTTTTGGGTGGGATTCAACTATACTCCAACAAATTCAGCTTGTGCAACAAATCTGCTTCCCCGAAAGATAAATCTTGATCAACACTGATGTAATTAAATGACCACTGAAATTAATAAGACACAATGCTTCCCATAAATTTCCCCCCACCTGGGATTTTGTGAAATCCTAGTCTAACATGTTAACCACTACACCATGATGACACGTCATGTATTCCCCCCCCCCAGTTTCCTTCTCCTTTTTAGCTAAGTCCAATATTTGATCAGCCATTGGACAAGAACAATAGCTTTGCTTTGCTTTTGCAGCTTCCAGAAGGTTTTGTAAAAACAATTTAGTTTGTACCTTTAATTTCTATTTTTAATTTTCTAATCCATGCCCATGGTTTTCTCAGGGAACCAAAGCCCAGTTCAAGTCCTTTGACCCCAGCAGCCTCCTGCCCTCTTGTCTAGATTACTGGACATATCCTGGATCCTTGACAACGCCTCCCCTTAACGAGAGTGTGACCTGGATAGTGCTAAAGGAAGCCATCAGAATATCTGACAAACAGGTAAATCGGGGGGGGGGGAGGCTGTCCTCCTTTTTTTGCACAAAAGTGCCCATGCTGTCTCCTCTTAAAATCCTTGACACACCCACCCACCCCACAAAAAAATGCTATTTTATTTAGGAACATATACAAAAAAAAATCCCAAGAAGGGATAGAGGCAGCCTTGAAGTTTCCCATCAGTCATTAGCACCTGGACAGCAGACTGTCATGTCACCTGGTCACAGTCTCCCTCTACAGTGAGATGGATTGCATTTCTTTGTTAATTAATTTATTTCTATATTTTCAGCTATCAATTAGGATATGCAAATACCATGCAAATCTGTGTCCTCTTTGGTCCGCTTTTTGGGCAACATGTAAATTGCCATCCTAAATCCATTTGCGCTTTCCTTTCTCTGGCGCGACTGATTTTCCTAAGCGAGTAATATCAAGCCCCCTGAATTTACAGATGGAGAAATTCCGTACCCTCCTCTTCACCACAGAAGAAGATGAAAGAATCCAGATGGTGAATAACTTTCGTCCCGCTCAGCCTCTTAAGGGAAGAGTGGTCCGTGCTTCATTCAAGGCTTAAGGAGGTGTGTAGGAGAAATAACAACTGAACCTCAAAACATGCAAAGGGCTTCAATATCAGCAAACAAAACAAAATGGATAATAGACCTGCAGCTTAGGAAACCATCTCAGTGGAACTCTTGGACATCCAAAGTAATGGATCTGAGCATGGATTAAATGAAAATATAATGTACCGTGCTCGTGCTAATCTGGGCTTCCTTCCTTAAGTACTGAAAGTTACTTTCTGTTATTATTTTTCAAAATGATACCTGGGACAGTCCTTATTTCGTAGTTAGGTCTCTTGGAGCAAACTCCTCAATCTGTTATTATCTTCTAATGAGAAAAATGCTGGGGATGTTGTGTAAGGTGTCCTGGGAACCTTTTTTTTTAAAGGCTGGGATCATAAATAGGCTTTGGAGGACAGGGGGTGGGCGTGGTCCTTACAGTAAGAATAGTCTTATTGTATCAAAGTTGTATCTCAGGGTTTTATGAGTGTCTCTATTTTCATCTGTTTGAGGGACACAACTACAAAATAAGTTTCTCGCCTTCAAGGTAGCAGAAAACAGCGTATTGAGGGCACAGCTGAGGACTCAGAAAGCAAAAGGCACTCACAGCATGGCGTTCTGCTCCCTATAAAGCTACTTAGAGCAGTCCAATTAAAACTTTTGCAAACTCTGGATTCTGGGAGAAGCCAAAGAATTGCAGCTGGAAGAAACTGTTCAGATAAAGCATAAAAATCTGGCTGTTCTGATAAGGGGCAACAGATCATTTACTCGCTGAATTTAGGTGACTAGGTGTTTCAGATTGATTGTAATTCTACTGAACATTCTGTTTTATTCATAGTATAAGTAAAGGGCCTGGCTGGAACAAAATGTTGCATTGCGGAGCTCTCCTGTTCACTGCACCTGTCAGCCAGCCAGCCAGCCAGCCAGCCAGCCAGCCATGCCCTCCTCCACAACACTCCATTCCACTTCCCCTCCCACCCAGTTTTCTGGTCCATTCCACTTCCAGCAGTAAGTCAGCATTCTGTGCCCACTCAGCATGCTCAGTCCTCATGGGGATTTCTTTGTGTTTTCCTCCACCCAGCAAGCAGCAACACCTACGGCTAGGGATGGAGGAGAAATTTAATTCAGTGTGCATTTAAAGCTGAATCTATAAAATTTGCACTTTCCTAAACAATATGCAAATTGAAGCACAGCTATCCTTTGAAATTCACACTTTTCCAGATGTTCTGATGCAGTTCTCCAACCAATAAAAAAATGCATATATTACAGGAAAGTGTACCTGAATGTGAAAATAACATACAATGTGAAAATAACATACAAAAAAAGTATTATATTATGGAAATTGCTTGACAAAATGTGTATGCTGGTCAAAACTGCATATAAAAGTGTATGTTTTTAGGAGACATTCACACTAGAATGCTGATGAATTTTAATGACCAAGGAAAAAAGTATAAAATATTCAGCCGTGACTAATCCCTAAAACGAGGTAAAGGTATAATAAAGATATAACCCAAACTTGACTGAACACAACTCCAAAAAATGGGGTGAGGGCCCCAAAACAACTAAGTGGAATTAGACAAATATATATATATACTACTCAAATGAAAACCCTCATAACTGAAACCCTAACGAGATGCCAGCTGTTCCTCATTTCACTGGATAAGAAGTCAGTTTCCTCAGAGGGAAATCAGAAAGTTACTAAGATTAAACCAAAAGAATAACGAGCAGTAGGGGGAGAATCCTCCCAAACTATTTCATGTTATTTAAACTCAGGCTAGCTAACCTAAATAATTCTGATAACAAAACTCATTGTTTTGAAGACGAAGCCGCACGGGCTCCTATGACAGATCCTTCCATCCCTCCTTAAAGCCTCAACATCAGAAATAGAAGGAATGATGAATGCAGGCAGATTCAGATGTGGAAGAAGGGACTCGCCAATGAGCAATTGAACTGGCATAGCAGACACTACACTGGCACAAAGTTGTGCCAAACTAGGACAAAGGGATTAATGTCTCCTGATCAGTTGACTGTCATAGTCCAAAGATAAAGTAGCAGGAAAACTTGGGAAATTACAATGAAAAGTCTTGCAGTTTTTCTGATTAGAATTAACAGGACATCAGGGACAATATTTTTTTAAATAATCATAGACATTTAATAGTCGTGCTCTTAGGTATTCTTATAGCAGTGAGGCCTATAAAAAGCAGAAGGAAGTTTTGCTTGACTGAAATTATGGGTTGCTTTGTTGCTCTTGACTGAACTCCATTGCCCTTCATGGCACATATACTTTTGTTCCAATCGATCCTCTTCAAAGTTGTACCTAATGTAATATAAACCTGACTCAGCACAATAAAATAAAAAAAGGTTCAACCAAATTGTAATCTACCCTCACTCATTTTCCTGGTGATCTACAATGTTGATGCTGTGATATAATTCCAAAGCTGCCGTCTCTTCATCAAAATAAATGAGAAATGGGGGAGGGATTCAAGCACATACCATAAATTAAGGTTTGTGCAATTAAAGCAGATTAAAGTGTTCTGCTGCTCTAGCACAACAAATTCACTTTAAAAAATAATCTTTTTGCTGTGGGGATAACCAACTTCTGGGATAACCAGTAATCCTGGAGAGCCTGCTCCCACTGGTTATGATGGGTCCGCTGGTTATGAGGTTTTACTGAAGGTCGTGAGATGTTTTCTGGAGTTCTGAAGGTTGTTACGAAGGTTTCTGAAGGTTCCGAAGAGGAAAGGATAGGCAGCGAAAATAATAGCAAAAGGTGTGGTCAAAAGTAGGAA
The DNA here is from genome assembly GCF_009819535.1 of Lacerta agilis. Classification (NCBI taxonomy): domain Eukaryota; kingdom Metazoa; phylum Chordata; class Lepidosauria; order Squamata; family Lacertidae; genus Lacerta; species Lacerta agilis. The sequence continues at coordinate 41,344,560 of NC_046319.1, read as the reverse complement.
AACGGCCAAATAAAAAATAAGAAATAAAGAGACTGCAGTCAATGGTTGGGGTGCGCTCTCCCAACTACTCTCTGTGCGTGTCCTTTGCTTAGTTTCTCTTTCGCTTTCTCTCTGTGCTTGTCTCGCATTACTTGTTCTCTCTTTGCTTGTCTTGCGCACTCTACACACCGCTACAGAGAGCAGGGGCCATTTATTGATAAACTGAACAGCGTCATAGAATTTGCATAAACCAATCATAACATTGCATTAACCTGTGTTTCCGGGCAGGAAACAGCTTTCGGCCGTTACTGAGAAGCTTCCTGGCGCGCTTTCTAGCAGGCGCGGTGGGATCCAGGCAGCAGTTACCAGCCGGATCTCATTTTCTTCCGTGCATTGCGCGGAAGGTTTTTGTGAGGCGGCAAAGCACAGGAAAGTCCCAAAAACGTATTCCCACATTTTGCCATTTGTAAACAGGCAAGAAAACGCATTGAAAGGTGTAGGCCAGGCTTCCTCAACCTCAGCCCTCCAGATGTTTTTGGCCTACAACTCCCATGATCCCTAGCTAGCAGGACCAGTGGTCAGGGATGATGGGAATTGTTGTCTCAAAACATCTGGAGGGCCGAGGTTGAGGAAGCCTGGTGTAGGATGAACAAATAACTAACAAGAAGATGCAGAAACACCTGCAAGCAAATCAGGAAGAATAAATAGTCCTGCTGGGTCTACCTGACAAGCTGTGGAAACAGAAAACACAATAGCACCTGCTTAACATTTCCCTAAACCATGGGAAGGCAAACAAAGGCCCGGGGGCTGGATCCGGCCCAATCGCCTTCTAAATCTGGCCCGCGGACGGTCCTGGAATCAGCATGTTTTTACATGAGTAGAATGTGTCCTTTTATTTAAAATGCATCTCTGGGTTATTTGTGGGGCATAGGAATTCATTCTTTTTTCCCCTCTCCAAAATATAGTCCGGCACCCCACAAGGTCTGAGGGACAGTGGACCGGCCCCCTGCTGAAAAAGTTTGCTGACCCCTGCAAGGGACATGGGGAGACACAAAACTGAAGGCAGACTTTCAGGCTGTGCCCACACCAGACATTAAACACATTTCGCCAAAGAATCTTGGGAGCCGTAGTTTGTGAAGGGTGCTGGATATTGTAGTTCTCACAGTAAACTACATTTCCTCATATTCTTTGGGAGGGGTGTATGCTTTAAATATGTAAGCAGCTGTAGTTTATATTTCTGACAATAATGTTCATCTCATAAAGAACCCTCTTAATTAAAGTTCTGAAGAACTGCAGGGCTCCCGAGTTAGAAAACCTCAGCTCTGTCTCAAACTGTTTTACAGGCCAGATCTCCCCCACCTCCCATCACAATGTGAGAAGATGCCTTATACTGATTCAGTCCATTGGTCCATCTTGATCAGCATTGTCTCACAGCCTTTCTCAACCTTGTGTTCCCAGATGTTGCTAGCCTACAACTCCCATCATCTCTGACCACTGGTCCCTGCTAGCTAGGAATGATGGGAGTTGTAGTCCAACCACAGCTGGGAACCCAAGGTTGAGAAAGGCTGGTCACTCTGTGCTGACTGGCAGTGGCTCTTCTGAGTGTCAGACAGGGTCCTTTCTCATCTCCACCTGGAGATGCCGGGGATTGAAGCTGGGGTCTTCTGGGTGTAAAGCACATGCTGTGCTACTGACCCATGTCCTTTCCTACCATGATCTTTTAACTCTTGTTCCCCTAGGCTCCAGGCGGTCAGCCACTGTTTCTGCTATACAGGTGACTTCTGAATACTAGAGGTATACAGCAAGTACTCACTACTGTAATAGAAATGGATAATGAAAAAGCTAGTTTGCAAATGCCATCTAGTGGCCTTGATTGACCTAGACAGCAACTTTATGCCCTTACAGTGGTACCTCTGGTTATGAACTTAATTCGTTCCGGAGAACCGTTCTTGAGCTGAAACCGTTCTTTTCCAGAGGCACGCTTTCGCTAATGGGGCTTCCCGCTGTGCGCATGCCTCTGGTATGCGATTTCCGTTCGCATCCTGGGGCAAAGTTTGCAACCAGGAGCAGCTACGTCCGGGTTAGCGGAGCTCATAACCTGAAGCGTTCATAACCAGAGGTACCACTGTATTTGAGAGTATGCAATATATTTAAAACAGTATCATGCCACTTTAAACAATCATGGCTCCCCCTCCAAGAATCCTGGGAACTGTAGAGTGCCCTTTGACCATGCTGGTTGGGGCTGATGGGAGCTGGGAGTCCTACAAAACCTAGGGGGCCACAGGTTCCCCACTCCTGCTTTTTGAGGATAGAGATCAATCCAAATTGGGGTTGTCTGAGAACCTCCTTTGTTCATGAGAATTCACAGCTGACAATTCAGCTAGCTGTACACTTGTAACACTTGAGACAATATTGAAAGTTGCTTTTGAATCCTTTCATGTGCCGAGAGTTCAAGGAGGTGTTGCTAGACATGCCGTCCCTCTTGCGGCACAACAGGCGATCATGTGGGGTGCATTCCAGGTGTGACTGATCAGGAAATGGGTGCAAGTGACAAAGTACAGCAAGGCGACTTGCACCGGTGGGGTTTCAAAGTTGCACAAAGGTTGAGGAGATAGAGACAACATGAAAGCAACCCAGAGGCTGCATGGTAAGGCCATATGATAAGTCTCTTATCGCATAGCTCCTTGGGTCCCCAGGCTTTCAGCAACACCCTTCTTCACTTCTGAAGGTATTTCAGGTCATTCCAGATAATAGTAAAAAATACTGTGCTATGCCATAGGCAACATTTGCACTTTTAAGTTCCCAACATACCTGCTGGGAAATGAGCACTGTTGAAATCTTTGAGGGTTCTCTTTCAGTAGGGATGGCGTAGAAATTCAATTCACATTTAAATGTGAACTTACCTACCGGTAACTCACACTTTCTGAAGCAAAATGTGAAGCAAAACACAAGCATCCTTGAAAATTCGAAAAGGTTTCCAAATTTTGCAGTGCAGTTGTCCTACAAAGTAATGTGTTTGAAAATGCATATACTAGGATAAAGTGTGCATTAAAAAGCTTACATTAATATACACTGTATATTGCATTGTATGAGGGAAATTTGCTTTGGAAAAATATGTCTTTTAGGTAGAATTACATGCAAAAGCGTGTGTACTAGGAGAAGAAATCAGCACTGGTTTCATGAAGACTTTTTGAAAATAAATAAATTGCATACGGATGTGGAAATGTGGAGAACTGAACCTAACATTGTAAAAATGTAACATTGCAAGACTGATCGCACTCATCCACACCTTTAAGTGGAAGTAACAGAAACTGGGCACTGCATCATTATTACCAGGGTTGAGGTGACCCTCAGCTATGCCACATAGTGAGTTGTGAATCGGCAGTGACAGCAAGAGATATTGGGTTTGTGGTGGATAGCTCAATGAATATGTTGGATCAGTGTGCAAGTAGCTCTATAAAAGGTGAATTCCATGTTAGGCATCATTAGGAAAGGAATTGAAAATAAAAGTACCAATATCATAATGCTGTTATGGAGCCAGTTTTGGCTGGACTGTGTATCAAGCTAGAAAAAGAAGGTTATGGGAATAGCTGCCACTATGTCAGGCTGTATGTGAAGTGTGAAGGTAAATAAGTTACTGTAATACCAGAAGGGTAGCTTGTGCATATGCATGGAAGGACAGGGAATTAAATTTACGGGACTGAAACTAAAATTAAAGGGCCACTGCTCAGTAGTGAAGGAAAATAAAGTTGTATTTTGACCACTGGCACTTAGATGCAATATCTTGTCCCTTCTGTATTTACTCTGCTTGAAATTTGTTTGCATTTCTGGGACCGCAGGATTTGCTCTCTGTTTTTTATTCTAAAGGTTCAAAGGTAGATTCTGCTCTATTAAAGGTGGAGAGTGTTTTGCTGTGACTTATGGCTGACATGTTGAGCCAGCCTGTCTGGGTTGCCCATTCTCTTTTGTGAAAAAATAGGCATTGTGCATTTATTAAAATACCAATCTATCAGTAACTGAGTGTGACTGCAGATTTACAGCTAGAAGTGGTACTGGACATAGGGAGTGTGTGGTGCTGTGGTCTAAACCACTGAGCCTCTTGGGCTTGCTGATCGGAAGGTCAGCGGTTCAAATTTGCTGACGGAGTGAGCTCCTGTTGCTCTGTCCCAGCTCCTGCCAACCTAGCAGTTCGAAAGCACACTAGTGCCAGTAGATAAATAGGTACCACTGTGGTGGGAAGGTAAACGGTGTTTCCATGCACTCTGGCTTCCTTCACGGTGTTCCATTGTGTGGTTTGGTCATGCTGGCCACAGGACCCGGAAAGCTGTCTGTGGACAAACGCTGGCTCCCTCTGCCTGAAACGAGATGAGCGCTGAACCCCATAGTCACCTTTGACTGGACTAAACCGTCCAGGAGTCATTTACCTTTACCTTTACTGCCTGCAGTAGGGTATAGAAATGTGGTGATAAATGACTGCTGAAAACTGTTCCTCCTGTTTAAATTTAAAATTTAAATTTAACATTTATCCTGATTTACTTGCACAAAACGTATGCAGAAGTTAGACTACATCAAAGCTATTCTGAGCATTTGTGATTATTTGTTTGGGGGAGGTTATACAAACCTGTCTAATTTGCACTGTCTGAAATAATAAACAAACAAGAACACAGCCATCCTTCAAATCTTGTACTTCTTTGGATTTTACAATGCAGTTCTCCAACCAAAAGATTTATATAAAAATGTGAATGCTAGAGTAAAGTGTATGTGTGTGTGTATATATGTGTGTGTGTGTGACAAAATTATTTATTGAAATACATTAATGTCATTACAAATTTAACTTCACACATACACATACAGCACATACGAAAATATATTCTTAAATTAATTTAACATAAAATGTTAATTTAACCTTCTAATTCTACTTAGATATCCGCTAAGCTAAAATCATATAATGTTACATAAAATAAAATAAAAACAACAACAAACTAAAGAAAAATAAATATAGACTTCACCGCATATATCGGTGAAAATAAAATGCATTCTTTTAGCAAAAACTATGCACAAAATATATGTATATTGGGATAAATGCACACTGAAAGGCTGATGAATTTTCATGGGGACATTTAAAAAATATTGCAAATGTGGAAATGATGAGAACTGGACTGAAGATTGCAAAAATGAGAAGCGGAGATAAACCAAAATGGACAGATTTGCCCATTCTTAATCCCTATTTTCATTCAGGGTTTTTATATACATGTTTGAGTTCACCATTTCTTCCTCCATCACTTGCATAACCGCCAAAAAAACCCCACCTGTTTTGTTTTTGTTTGTTTGTTAATTTAGATTTGTTGTGTTAGGGCAACAGAGCATGTTAATCTGCTTTAATTGTGCAAACCTAAATCTACTCTGTGTGCACAAATCCTTTCTGCAAAATATTGACAGTCTGGAGGCATGTGTCAATATAGCTGTTGGCTGTCCAGATGCCAAAGAGGGCAGGGCTCCTGCACTTTCAGCAGCTGTGTAGAAATTTGAGCCTGTGTAGTTTGTCGTAAGCTGCACCCATTGAATTTTCCTTTTCTCCACAGCTATTAAAAGTGCATGAGCTCTGTCCTCTTTGGCTTCTGCTTGCCTCCAAAGTAGCAGTAATTCAGGCTGCAATCCTATACAAACTTCTAGGTAAGTAAATTCCATTGAACTCACTGGGATTTACTTGTGAGAAGACATGTATAAGATTGCATTTTTAGAATTGCATCTCCCCTCCACCCTCTGGCACTGCCTTTGAAATTGTTAAATGAGAAAGTTAGGGTGTGTGACTTAGGGTGGAGTAGAGTGTAACTAGTTTTGAATTGGGCAGAAATATTTCAATATTTCTTTCAATGGCAGCATCCTCCCTGTCCTCTTTTTTAATGCATAGTTTGATATTTTTCAAAACAACTGTACAAATAATGCAGATGACATGTTTATATTTTTATTGAGGATAATCTGGGAATATTTTGTTGTTGTTTAGTCGTTTAGTCATGTCTGACTCTTCGTAACCCCATGGACCAGAGCACGTCAGGCACTCCTGTCTTCCACTGCCTCCTGCAGTTTGGTCAGACTCATGTTGGTAGCTTTGAGAATATTGTCCAACCATCTCGTCCTCTGTCATCCCCTTCTCCTTATGCCCTCCATCTTTCCCAACATCAGGGTCTTTTCCAGGGAGTCTTCTCTTCTCATGAGGTGGCCAAAGTACTGGAGCCTCAACTTCAGGATCTGTCCTTCCAGTGAGCATTCAGGCCTGATTTCCTTAAGAATGGATAGGTTTGATCTTCTTGCAGTCCATGGGACTCTCAAGAGTCTCCTCCAGCACCATAATTCAAAATGTGGGAATATTTGCAAAAGGTAAGTACAAACAGATCCTTATTAAATAATTATGGCTGAGTACAAACATCAACAATTTTTCTTGTCTAGCAGAATGCTTATTTTTTACATTGGGCTTGGTGGATATCTTCTTTTATGAACTACACGACCCCCCTGCCACAAAAGTTTATTTACTACGGTATTGCCATTAGCTCCCGAATTGCCTTTTGTGTTTTCCCAAATATGATTTATTACATATTCATGGAAACGGGAAGGGGCCTTTTGAGATGAGTAAGTTGTTTCTTTCCAACAAGCTCCTGGTTGTTTGCTGTTTTGTTTACCTTGCTCAATTTGTAGTTGAAAAGACATGACCCTAATGAGAAATTAGTAAGTTATCTGTATGTTTCCTGAACGCTGAGTTTACTTTTAGAGGAAGATTTTATTGTCTCTGCAGAACCCCTGCAGGTGATATTAGACTTTGCTCATAACCCAGAATTAGTGTGCTGATCTTTACATTAAGAATTAAGAAGTTAGAATATTTATTCATCCCTTTCAGGATACATCTAAGATAACAACCAGCACCAGGATCAATATAGTTCATTGAAGGGTATATTTTATATCAGGTTATGCCCCTTGGTGGGGCCCCTGCCAGCTTAGCCCTCCGAAGCCTGGGGGAAGTGTACCCGGCTGCCTCCTGCTCTTCACAGTCCTGGTTTAATGTCAGATCATTGCCCTTACCAAATTTACCATCCTGCTCCATATTTAAATATGAGTGTCTAAAAATCGTGACTACGCAGGAAAACATTATGTGCCCAGCTTCAGTGGAATGAACATCAGATCTCTGAAGATGTCAGCATTTCTGTGCACTGTGGACCGTGTCAGTACAAAATTTATCTTAAGTGTCAAATATGGATATTGGTAGTTTTATGTAACTCAAGGTCGTGGACCAAGAGAAGACTGCGGATGCTATTGCCAATTTGGTGCAGTTTAGGGCTGCCAGATCCTGAAGTTGAGGCTCCAGTAGCCTACTTTGGCCACCTCATAAGAAGAGAAGGCTCCCTAGAAAAGACCCTGATGTTGGGAAAGATGGAGGGCACAAGGAGAAGGGGACGACAGAGGATGAGATGGTTGGACAGTGTTCTTGAAGCAACTAGCATGAGTTTGGCCAAACTGCAGGAGGCAGTGAAGGATAGGTATGTGAAAGATACTCGGAGTCCAGTGTGACTTTCATGCTCTTTATTCAGCTCATAGTAGTGAGGAATGTAGTTTCCCCAAAACGTTTGCTTTATATACACTATTTACACAATGGGCCCCACGTGATTGGCTAATTCCGGGATACTCCTGTATGCCAATCAGAGTGCGGATTCACTTCCACCTGGAGCTGGATTGGGTGGCTCCTGCAGATCAATCAGACTGCTGCAATCTCAATCCTATTGTTCTGGGACCAATCAAGACTGCTGCAGTTTGGATCCTATTCAACTCAGTACATAACAGTATGCCTGGCGTGCTCTGGTCCATGGGGTCACGAAGAGTCGGACACGACTGAACGACTGAACAACAACAAGGGCTGCCATACGCCCAGATTTTCCAAGATTTCCAAGATGGAATTGACGTCTGGGGGGAATTTCTGAAAGGCAGCGCTTTGTCCTGGATCTTAGACAGGGTTTTTACATTTTGAAATACGGCAACCCTAGTTGTGCTTGGAAAGTTTGTCTTAAAAAGGGATTTGTTCCAGTTCCAATACCTTTCTCATGAGGTCAACCTGACAAGGCTTGCTGGGGTGGGTTATTGAAGAAACAAAAGGCCTGGTTTATTTGATAATGGCAAGCCATGACAGTGCAGCCTCTGTAGCTTTTGGGGTAGGATTACTGTTGGCCTGATGTAAACAATAGAAAAATGTGCCTTTTGCAGTGAGCTTGAGAAACGGAGGTTGCCAGGGTGATGGCGGGCAGGGGCGGGATACTGGAAGCTGAAGGGGAGGAGTTGTTTGCTGCAAGTGCTTCTGGGAAGGAGGGAGAACAGAACTCGATGTGGGGACTGAAGGGCAGCAGCCATGCTGGCTGGCTGAAGCAGGCTGTCACAAGGAGACATGGGGATGGCACTTAGGATGCCTCTGAACCCAATGCTGAGCTGCTAGGAAGGACAAGTCCTTCAGGATGTGAATGCTCTGCAATCCCTCCATCTAGGTGCAGGTTGTATATATGTGTAAACAGGTCATATATCATAAAAACACTACAGTCTTTGTTTTGCCTCATTGCCCCCAAAGGGAACACAGACCCTGGCAAGCATGCCTGATATCCTTGGAATCTCACACTGCTAATGGATATGGGGTGGCAAGTAATTGCTCCATTTTAACTTCCGTGTGCAGACAGCCCTGAAATCTCCCCTCCGGCTACCTTTCCCCTCCAGTTCCTGCCTACAAATCTTTTTTGGAATGATGTGTGCTTTTTATAGAATTGCCCTGCTATTAATTGAGGTTAATCACAGAGACTTATCTATTTTCAGACAGTTCAATTCCAGTAAACTATTTAAGGGAGTAATCTGGATTAACAACATAATATGAATGAACACTTTCGTGGAAATCAGTTAGGTAATAACCTGGCAGGTAAGAGTATGAGCTGTGAGCAGGGAAGATTTTGCTTCAAAATTTTGCTTTAGTCATGAACTATTTCTCAGGTTCAACCCCCTATCTTCAATATGGAGATAATAAGGCCTGCTCTGCAAGGGTGTTATAAGGGTTACTAAATAGGTGTTTGCATTGCATTCAGGAGTAATACCTGTAGCTCTCCAGATGTTGCTAAACTACAACTCCCATAACTAATCCATTTATTTATTTTTAATTGTACTGCAATTTCATTTAAAAATATCAAAGTAATTTACAACCATTATATCTATACAATAAAAACCACATAAAGTGTGAAACTCACATTATGATCAGCTAAGTATTACAGATGATGCTTTCATTATTAATTAAGTTATCTAATTATTATTAATTATTAATTAAGTTAGGGACGTGGGTGGTGCTGTGGTCTAAACCACTGAGTCTAGGGCTTGCCGATCGGAAGGTCGATGGTTCGAATCCCCATGACGGGGTGAGCTCCTGTTGCTTGGTCCCTACTCCTCCTGCCAACCTAGCAATTTGAAAGCACGTCAAAGTGCAAATAGATAAATAAGTACCGCTCCGGTGGGAAGATGTGCACAGCGTTTCCATGTGCTGCTCTGGTTTCACCAGAAGCGGCTTAGTCATGCTGGCCACGTGACCCAGAAAAACTGTCTGCGGACAAACGTCGGCTTCTTCAGCCAGTAAAGCGAGATGAGCACCGCAACCCCAGAGTCGTTCGCAACTGGACTTACCGGTAACTGTCAGGGGTCCTTTACCTTTAAGTTAGCTATATTCAGAGTTGCAGCCTTGGTTGAGAATTCATTGGTCAGTAAACCTTTGCTCACTTCTTGCTGATAGAAATCTGGTTGTGCATAGGCACAAATGATTTCAGTATGGAAAGCAGGGAGATGGCATATATGATAGTGGAGAAAGTGAACTGGGGGATTTTCTCTCTCTTTCTCCCCCTCTCATAACAGTGACGGGGATTCATCCAGAGAAATTGGCAAGAGAAAGTACCGGGTACTTCTTCACACAACACCTAATTAACTTGGGGAATTTGCAGAGACAGGATGTGGTCAACTGGCTTAGAAGGCTTTAACGGGCTTAGACAAATTCAAGGAGGATAGAGCAATCAGTGGTTATTTTCCACAATAGCTAAATGGAAATATCCCAAAGTAGCAAAGGTTACTGGGGGAGGGGGAGGATGTAGGAGAGCTTTGGCCCCCTCACCCTGCTTATGGTGCTTCCTAGAGCCACCTGATCAGTCACTGTTAGAACAGGATGCTGGACAGAGACTTTGTACACCACCACCACCACCATCATCATCACCATTATTCACAATTTATTTATTCTTTTAGCAATTATCAGTTCTCAACAAAACTAAATTAAAAAAATCACCTATCATGTCATGCAAATAAATGTAAATTAACATAAAACTGAAATATTTCTTCTAAAAAAATCAAAACCTACATGAATTTGCTTTTGCAGGACATATTTCCTTGACTATATTGTATAAAAGCCAGCCAGTTTTCCTAGAATGTGTTTCTGTAACCACTTGCCATTTTTTGCTCTGAAACAATGTTATTTTTGCCATTATAGCCAAATCCCAAACATTATTAAGCCATTCTTCCTAGCGAGGGAGTAATATAACTTTCCAGTTTTGTGCCAATAACATCTTTGCAGCTGTTAATAAATAGGAAATTTCCTTTTAAAAAAATGACATATAGTTCAGCAATATCAATACAGGATCTAAGAGTATTTCATATATCAATATTTTTAATCACCTTCCAATATCTTTCTGCATAACTACATGGCCACCACATATGTCCCATTCTCCATTTTGCACCTCCAACATATTGTTCGGAGTTTGGTGGAGGTTGAAGAACTGGTCAGGCAAGTTTCTTTGAAGAAAAAGAGCAGCTGGCCAATTTAGTGCCTGGATGAGAACTTCAAAGGGATGAGCTGTATCTACATGAGCTATGATAACTGTTGTTACTTAAAGTTTTCAGCGGTTGTCCCCCACTTGTGGAATGCTCTCCCTAGGGAGACACACCTGGCACCATCTTTTGTTAAAGGCACCAAAGACCTTTCTCTTTGCCACGGCTTTCATTCCATAATCTGAAGGGTTTAGTGGGATGGGATCTGTCATCTATCTGTATAGATGTGTTTTTAAGGCCTTTATGAATTAAGTTTAACTGGATTTTAATGTAAGTTGCCTTGAGTCACTTTTGTGAGAAAAGTTTTTAACAGATATAAACAACAACATCATCAAGTGTTTGCCGATAAGAGGACAACATATTCATGCTCGTCACCAGACATTCAGCATTATCTGAGATCAATCTGTGGGTAAAAAAAACTTCCAGCATTTATTAGACTTGGTCTGTCCTCCAGGTGACTTTCACACAGTACACTTTGTTCATATCTATTGTCTGTCTGCTTGGGGCAGACAGCTATTGGAATGATACAGGTCAACAAGCAGGCACTGTGTGGAAGAACTTTTCATTGGAGCTGGAGATTTTACAGTGATATTTGGGTATGTTTCTGCCTTATGCACCTTTAAAAGAAATGAAGGTTGTTGTTCCTATATGTGCTGTGGCTTTATGTGACAATCTCATGCTGTGCTTTTTAAAGGAATGAATATAGGAAGCTGCCTTATACTCAACTGGAACATTTGATCCATCTTGCTCAGTAATAGCAGTGGGAATCCAGGGTTTCAGGCAGGTGTCTGTTCAACCTGTCACAGAGCGAATCACTTTTGGAAACTGGGGTTATTAGGCTGTGTTATCGAAAGTGTTATAATTGTGTGTGGCTTGATCTCATGCTGGATCAGCACAGCAGTATTTCTGGAAATAAACACAAACTGGACTGCAGTCAGCACTAATGAATTTCTCTGCACACGAAAAGGAAAAAAAAAACACTTTGCACTTTTTGACTGATTAAATTTTTAATGTAACTGTATCTTACATCAAAAGTGGTTTGTTAAATGACAAATGGAAGAAAACTGAGTGCACACATCCTAATATGCAATAACAATGAAGTGTTTTGTTTGGCATAAGCTTTTGTGGATGACAGTCTACTTCATAAGTTGTGTGATCCTATTACAACAACAGTATTTTATTATCTGGTGATCTGTTACTCATACATTATTGGTTGTATGCAACTCTGAGTAGACCCATTGAAATTAATACATGACTAACTTAGGTCAATTCTTTTCTATGGGTCTACTCTGAGAAGAACTTAGTTGGAATGACTCCAGTTAGTTTTGATGTGGCTCCTGAGTGTCCATTGCAATTTTCAGGCAGTTCCATGTTGCACTGCAAAGAGGAGGTTAAAGAAATATATAAAATGCACAGGCCAGAAGCAAACAGGACCATAGTACAGGATCAATGCTATTCTTCCAGTTGGATTTGTATGCTTTTATAATTTTATTATAAAAAGTAAACTATTCTCAAATGGATAATATAAATTATTTTATGACTTTTGCCTGTTATCTTTACAGATAGTAAATAGACTTGGCCAGGAAGTGCTCCTGTCCTTGAGGAATGAGCTGAACACTTACTGGTAACTGTCACCACCAACATTTTATATATGTGTAGACAGTTAGTTACTGTTTAACTCTGTAGTATCTTACGTTTGCTTCTGATTACCAATACTGTGATGTAAGTTCATCACAAGAACTTCAGCCCTGGCTACGTGCAGTAACTACCATTTGCAACCCCAGCCCTTTTACTATCTAAACCTGATGATTGTTTAGCAACTCATGTTGTGTGGGGTAGGAGTGAAAACACCTTTCCACATGGTTGTACCACATTGTCAGCTTTTAAGCAGCTACTGTATGACTACCACTTATCACTGAATACACCCACAGAGGATGTAGAATATGTGGGTAGAAGGCGCTTCATGCTGGAATGATATCTCTTTTTAGAAAAACTAAAATTAAAATGCACACACTTATAGTTAAAACGAAAACAAATAAGCAAGAAGGGTAAACCAAAGATTAGTATACTATCAATATAAGGTTTACCCACTGTACAATGTTTACTGATGACATCTTTAAGTTACATTAAAGGGTCAAAAGTCATGAGGCCAAAACTTTTCTTTATGCTAAATTTTATGCAAAAAGGCACCACAGACATTTATAAATGGATGTCATGGAAAAAAACATGTTGCAATTTGCAATATTTGCAACTGCCGTCTGTAATAAAGTTCAGTCTGGGGTTTTTCCATCATAACCACCAACATCCTTTTCCTCTCCCTTCTTCCTCACTGCCTTTACTGAACTTTTGAATTCCATGTCCATAACCTGTTTATCTTCACGCCACCAGCACTCATTCTTTCTGAGGATAATACTTCATGATGTGTCAGAAAGTATATATGCCATACAAAATTTGTTATGTACCGGTATTTATTACACTTAAAGCCCACCCGTCCTTCAAGGAGCTCAGGGGTGCATAAGTGGTTCTTTTCTTCATTTTCTCCTTACAGCAACCCTGTGAGGTAGGCCAGAAGCAAAGTTAAAGAATGGCTGGGTGGGCATTTGAACCCCTCTCCCAATCTTCTCTAACCACATCACGCTGCCTTGGTTAGTGAATACTCATCACTTATCCAACCTGAAGAAAAGCTCTGGCGAGTTTGAAAGTTTACTCTCTCCTTTGTGACCTTTGAGATAACACCCAGAAAGAGGCCTTGAAGACACTGCAGTCTTTAAGGTTAAGACTTTCCTGTGTGCTCTGGCATTTTAATGGCGTTACATTTGTCTTCTGTTTGACGTTTGGTTTTTAGCCACTGTCTTTTGGGATTTTGTTTAACCATTTAGTGTTTTGCTCTTATTGTATTTTCGTTTTTCTGTACACAACAGAAGAGGAGCCTGCTGGATCTGACCAGTCACACATCTAGTTCAGGATCCTGTTATCACAATGGCCACCTAGATGGCTCCCTGGGAAGCCCACCAGCAAGCAGGTCCTGGGCTCAACAGATCTGACTTCTGCATTTTCCAGCACCTCTGACAAAGGGATGGCAGACCACAGCCACCAGAGGTTTAGTAGCTTAATGGGATCTGGTTTGGACGAAGGGTGGGTGGCTCCAACATGTCCTTAAATATATCATTAGGGGGAGAACAAGCCAGGCACGTGGTGGAGATAAGGCGGCCACCGTCCTAACTACAATTTTCCTTGCCCTCCTCTTTGCTCCCGAGTCCTAATGTTATCATTAAGCCTCTTAAGAGAGAAAAGCAGGCCTTTCTTTGGCAAGGCAGAACAGAACATCCGCTAAAACACACACCCCAGGCCGGGCGAGAAGCATGCAACAGGCCGCTTGTGACCCGTATCCTTCAGAGCCGTGGGAAGGAAGCGGGGCGCACGCCAAGCCCCTGGGGCAGAGTCGCTCGAGGCCGAGGTGAGGCGAGGACAGCGGAGGCAGCAGCGTCAAGGCAGAGAGCACGGGCGGCGGATCACCTCGCGGCAAGCAGGCGAACAAGGCGCAGCGACGGACTGTGGGAGGGGCGGGGAAGGCGTAGGGCGACCATGGACTGACGGGGCGACTGGCGTGAACGGCGGCGGCCCCGATCCCTGCCTCTGCCAAGCCAAGCGGGTAAGGGGTGCTTGGTGTCCTGTGGGAGCGGAGGAAGGAGACGAGCTGGGTTTGGCTGCGGGAGGGGAGGGGCCGAGCCTCCAGCGTCGGAAGCAGCGGCCGCCTTTGCCTGCACGCTTTCCTGCTGCGAGGAAGCTCCGTTGAGGAAGGTCGCTGGGGCTTACTTTGGAGCAGACGGGCGTCGGGTGGTAGGAGACAAAAACCCGCAGTCTTAGGTATAATAAGCACACGGCCACAGCCGCCCACACCCTTCAAGGGGGCTCCCATCCGAGGAGAAGGAGAAATGGCCAGGATTGTGCAGGGCTGGTAAGAACGCGGTTTGTCTACCCAAAAGGAAGCCCCGTTGAGGCTTACAACCGGTGCCAGCGCACAAACCTCAAAAAAGCTAGCGGGGTTTACTCCCGAGTAAGCGTGCATAGGACTCGCCCCCCTCCTTGCCCCAGCCGTGGAAGGGGAAACTGGCAGCTGCACGTGTTTTAAAGGCTGCGATCCGGTGGACGCTTAAGCCAATGGGACCTGTTCCTTAACTTCGCACGTTCTCATTCTAAAGGCATTCAGGGAGCAGGTTTCCGCGCCGTGCACTTATTGCGCCCGCGCGCCCCGCTTTTCGGCAGAGCAGCATGGCTGGGCGGGGACGGTCAGCGCCGAACACCCGCCACTTGGCTCCGCCATAGTCTCCTCACGCCCCTCTCTGCAGCCAATCGCTGAGCCCTCTGGGGGAGGAGCCGAGCTGGTCCTCCCTAGACTAGAGTCGTCAGCTTGGCTATAGTGTGTTACGGGCTGAATTGTCCTGCTTGTTCTCCGTGTAGCGGGAGGGGAGAGCTGCCAAGTGGCTAGGAGGGGGGAAACTCCAAAGCCAAATGAAATCTATCGGCGCAGCTCGGTCTTGTCTCTGTCAGAGGTTTCACTGATGTGTAAGAAGTCAGCAGGTAAAACGAAACGCTATTTGCAATTCTTATCTGTGATACATTTCAGGATCTGATTTTCTAACTTTGCCACCTGTTAATTGCTGCCGTAGATCAAACGACTGTAAAAGGAACCGTTTTGAAAGCTGGCAACCCGATTCCAAAACTTTCCAAAATTTTCTAGATTGTCAAGCCGTATTCTTCGGAGCTCTCTTAACATATGATTTCCCCCCTTTTAATTTGACTGCAAGCACAGTCCCTGGCTGGCAAAGAAGCGAAGAGAAATACCGAAATTCTCAGGAGCCAAAGTTTTGGGGTGATCCTCTACTGTTTAGAAATTCAAAGAGGTAGGTTTATACTGTTGCTGTACTTCTCCCAGCTCTGGCCCATATAGCAGTGGATTTAGGAAATGTTCATTTATTCTGTTTTCAGGCTTTAATCTTAATGGAGGGACAACGTCTGTGTTTTATTTGTTTGGATTAGTATAAATGTGAATATATAAAGCTGCTATCCTAACCTGGGCAAAAACCCAACTGGATTCAATAGGACTTTATTTTGAGTAGCCACAATTAGGATTGTGAATGGCTGCTCTGTCCTTGCTTAATTTGTTCCTCCTTAATTTTCTTTAAAAACAAACAAACTTTTGTTGGAATTCTTTTTTTACTTTGTTGAACTTGCTGATAGCTCTTTGGCAACATGAGGAAAAAGTAAACAGACGCCATTGCAACTAAATTACAACCAAGAAGAGAACCACTTTGATCAAGTTCCAATGTAATATTACCTTGGCCGATCTATTATGCAAACAATGTGAAGTTTATGGTGATAACAACAGTATTCTGGCAACGTGCAATGTTGGTCTTGATATTAAATAAATTTGCAGCATAATCCCATTAATGTTTATGCAGAAGTAAGCCCTATTAAATTCAGTGGTAAGTGTGGATAGGATTGAAATCTTAAATGCTGTTCATTTTTTGAGTATTAGCATCGAGGGTATTTGATTCATTGGGAATCCAAGAGGACTTACAGTGTGCTAATCTTCCCTTCTCCCCTTGTTAGGGGTGGAGAGACACAGATCAGGGAAGGTTGATGGTAGCATAGCATAGGTGGTTGTCAGACTGCCCCCCCCCCAACTACACACGAGCTCTGAAACTAGGACGTCCAACTCCCAATAGACTGTGATCTACTCACAATATAAAAAACTGGCAGTGATCTACCCATTGTCGTTTGATGGATCAAAGTTGTTGAGGTTTTTTTTTTTTTTAGGAAGCAAATGAATGAATGGAACTGAATCAGCATTACGATATACACAGAACGTAATAAAAAGTTGATTATATAAAACACACAGTTGAGGGTCCTGAATCCGCAGTCAAATAGAGGACCTTAATCTGATGGTCCACCTTTTTTTGCTAGGAAGCAAAAGTTGCTGAGCTTTTTTTGGAAAGGAAAAGTTGTTCAGCTTTTCTTAGGAAGCCAGAGTGGTTCAGCTTTTTCATTCTTTTATTTTTTTATTTTTGGGGGAAGGAGATCCCTGAGGGACCAGAGATCTACCAGGAACACTCCGTGATCTACCAGTAGATCGGGATCTACCTGTTGGACGTGCCTGCGGTAGCTCTACAGAGAAGTGAAGTTTCAGAGGTGACTGTGTAATTAAGCCCCATTCTGAGCAGTGCAGCAAGGGAAATGGGATTGTCTCTTTCTTCATGCTGTTTTGGATGGTTCCTTTTCTATTGTTGAAGATTGGGAAAGGGGGTAGAATTTGCCTCTAGGGCCAATTTCTGCTCCACCCCTATTGCCTTCATTAAACAAAACTGTTTTTATATACAGTATGTAGCTGTTTTATATATGCTTATCACTTTGGGTTGCCTCATAAGTGAAATAAAAATAATCTGTCTCGCTCTCCTCTCCCTTGTTACAAAGTAATGTTTTTATGCATACCTGGGGAGTTGACTGCCAATGCAGAAATCATTAGCTGTAGGTAGCTTCGTTTAACTGATATACTGATTGGCATGCGACCACTAAGTTTGCTGTTAGAGGGAATAAGAGCTTCTGTTCTGAAAGCAGTTATAAATTATTTTGCATCTTTCTTTTTCAATCCCCTTATTTATTTTGATTTTCAGCAGGTTTAGAAGCGGGACGTTACTTATGCTCAGAAATATAGCTGAGACGTGTATTATTAACAAGGTAAATAAATGCCAGATGTTTTGTATCTCCATTCTCTTTGGTTATATAAACAGAAGGAAACCATATTGATTGTACAGTAGTTGGGAGAAAGGGAAAGTGACAGAAGGAATAAGGAAGTGGGGGAACTAAAATAGTAAAAAAACAAAAAAAAAAACACACACATCTTGAAAATACACAGGAGGAAAGTCAAGAAGAATTGCTGTTCTTGTGAAAAGGGAAGTGTGGCGATCACACAGGGTCCCCGGACATTTCACCATCTATTGATCCCTGTGCCACCAC
This sequence comes from Lacerta agilis, assembly GCF_009819535.1. Taxonomy (NCBI): domain Eukaryota; kingdom Metazoa; phylum Chordata; class Lepidosauria; order Squamata; family Lacertidae; genus Lacerta; species Lacerta agilis. The sequence continues at coordinate 41,326,689 of NC_046319.1, read as the reverse complement.
GCTCTCGCTCCGCTGCCACCAACCAGGCCCCCACCTGGTAAAATACTGAGTCCAGCCAGGGCTTAATTGAAACATGAAACTTATGTTTATTTAGTGCAGTTTAACAATCGTGTGGTTTCAAAACGTTCACAGTCATATATATAACTTCTTTATTTCACAGATCTTCAAAAAAGACCATTCTTGGGAAATGCCCAGCTGTTACCCAGGATAGGACAGTCTCTCGATTGTAAGTGCATATCTGGGTTTTTTTTTTTTAAATCATACATGTAGAAGTTTTCTGTCCTGAGAATACCCTTTTACAAGCAATAGGACCCCAAACAAAGTCAGTACCTTTAGCATGCACATTTGTAGCCTGCAAAGCCAAACTCCGCTTCAACGACTATGTATGTGGATCACCAGAAGTTTAATGAAACCTTTTTTTCTGAATACATGATAGTATAGACATGGAGTCACCAGGCACCTTATGTAGTTCTTCATATGTAGTTGGTAGGCTGTGTTTAGCTTGATGTGTTTGGCAGAGGTGTGTCTGGCACCTTAACTGTACAACTTCCAGTGATTGCTGAATACACAACTCTTTACCCAGACTTTTGACACTTGAGGTGTATATTTTTAGGAACCACTTCATTTTGGTGATTGTAAGTTGCTTTAAGGGACGCTTAAACCACAGAGCCTAGGGCTTGCCGATCAGAAGGTCGGCGGTTCAAATCCCCGCGACGGGGTGAGCTCCAGTTGCTCGGTCCCTGCTCCTGCCAACCTAGCAGTTCAAAAGCACGTCAAAATGCAAGTAGATAAATAGGTACTGCTCTGGTGGGAAGGTAAACGGCGTTTCCGTGCGCTGCTCTGGTTCGCTAGAAGCGGCTTAGTCATGCTTGCCACATGACCCGGAAGCTGTACGCCGGCTCCCTCGGCCAGTAAAGCGAGATGAGCGCCGCAACCCCAGAGTCATCCGTGACTGGACCTAATGGTCAGGGGTCCCTTTACCTTTAAGTTGCTTTAAACTATTTTTGATTCTGTGTTTTAATGTTGTAACCTGTTCTGGGGCCTATGAGTGAAGGGCAGGTAATTATTAATAATAACAGTGTGTCATGAGCTATGTAGGCTTGCTTAAACTCTTAGGACTGGAAGGACAATAACCTTATTTGATTTTTTCATGTCAAGAGAGGGAGAGAGAGAGTAGAGAGGGGAGGGAAATTACATGCCAGTTTCTGACGCTTCTGTTCTAAGTACAGCCAGACATATAACTACAGCTGCATTCTAGATTCATAAAGCAAAACTCTGGATGCTAGATATATTGAGTAAAACGAAAAAAATAAAAATAACGGAAGAACATTTTAATAGATTCAATGTAGCTGCCTGCTAAGCCAGTAAAGCTCAGCGTTTTGTCTGTTTACCTAGAAAGGGAAGTTTGCATTCATTCTCTAAAGCAAGAGGTGTTTAACGTGCCAGACAGTTTTTGGATGGTGAGCAATGACCAGTAGCAATTCCAGTTATGTCAACGGTGTTGCATGTTGGTCAGAGGAGTAGAACAGAGTGTAACAGAGAACTGATTATTTTTTTTTATTTTTTTTATTTTTTTTGCAACTTTAAAACAAAACAAAAGAAAAACATAACACAAATACACTATTGTCATTCTATATGGTTTACATATTAGCATAAACTCCGCCGAGTTTTTTGACTTCCCTCCATCACTACATTAGTTTTACAAGATACATCATTCATCCGCTTTTTCTTAATTTTACCTGATCATATCTATCAAAGTATTTCCTCTAAATTTTTTCTTTTTCCTTCTGTTGCTTTGCAAGAGTTTCGTCACACCTGTAAGTGAATTACACATTTCTACTATCTTTTAAATACTCTAAGAATTTACTCCAATCCACATCTATCTGCTGATCTCTCTGATTTCTTATTCTACTTGTTAATCTCGCCAATTCTAAATATTCCAAGAGCTTCCTTCTCCACTCTCCCACCGTTGGTAAATTTGGTGTTTTCCAATTTTGGGCTAGCAAAATTCTTGCTGCTGTGGTGGTGTATAAGAAGAATCTTTGGTCTCTCTTTTTGATCTCATTTCCCACCATCCCCAGCAAGAAAGCTTCAGGTCTTTTTGGAAATGTGTATTGCAATATTTTTTTCAATTCATTATATATGATCTCCCAAAATATTTTGACTTTGTCACATGTCCACCACATATGGTAGAATCAGAGAACTGATTAAGATTACAGCAACCTTAACGGCTCTGTTCCTGAAGAAAGCCAGTTTGAGTGATTGTTTCCAGGGCTACTGGCATTCTTTTCCACCAATAAGCTAAGCAAAACCCCTTTACTGCCACCTTGACACTACTTGCTCCCTTGAAAGAGTTAGAGACAGTCATTGGGCTCTGTAAGCAGGTGCTATTCCAAGGTTTATAAACTCAAGACAATGCTTTTGTACTATGCAGATTGAGCATATACTTTCATTAGGCTAAAAACTCATGATTGTTTCCAAAACTTGCATACCTGCTTATGCTGACAATGACCTCAAACATATTGACTCTGAAAAATGCCCCATTGGTTTTTAGTGAGATTTTACTTAGTCCAAAGTAGGTGTGCAAAGTGGGTGTGCATAGGGTGTGCTAGAGAGAAGCTAGTGCAATAGAAGGCATTACTTCGCTTAGTTATTTTACATATTTCATGCTAGCAATAGGATTAAGCAGAACTTCTGATCCTTCTTGGAATAATTCCACGAGGTATTACAAAATAGGTGTCATGTCTGGGGTTAGTTCGGTACAAGTCCTCTCAACCTGAATGTACTTCAGTTCATTCAGAGCCATTGAGAGCAGATTCAGATTGGAGGATAGCATATTTCACATATGAAACAACTCTGCAAAGGGTTGGACAATGCGGAATATATTTTTGGCATATAGCCTATCCCTTAGAAATAAACACTGAAAACAATCCTGAGTGTGTTGGCATTTGAAAATGTAGGGTTATTTCTAAGTAAATGTGCTTTTAACATTAGCATGCCAGGGTGCATTCCACCAACATCTGAAGTTGCCAGTTTCAGAATCTGCTTAACTTGCTACTAAATTCTAAGTTTATAAAATGCACAAATTATTTATAAATTTATAATTAAGTTACAAAACAAAGTATTTATTTATTCTCAATGGCCTCCTGGTATAAATCACAGCATGGATGTTAACATGAAGCATTGTTGCCTTAAAAAAATATATTAATAGCTTTATTTTTACCTGTAGGCTTTTCAAATTGTCCTGCTTTAAAACAGAACCAGTTCTTAAGATGTCAAGTACTATGACCTCCTGGAGTATAATCTCGGCAAGAAACATTATCTCCACTTTGCATGGAAAAGGACGTTTGTATTCCAGGTGCTTTTCGAGCCAGAACAAAGTAGCATGGAGGGGTTTGCTTGCCAAAGACTCCTTTTCTTCTTTCCTGTCAAGTTGCAGTTGTGGCGTGGACAGCATCTTCACTGTGAGAAAAGCTTTCAGACACACCTCCACAGAAGAAGAAGACTTCTCCTTCCACCTGACACCATCACAGATAAATGAAATATTAAGGGCTAATGAGTTGTCCTATACAGTTCCTGAATTTGATGGGAAAAACCCGAGCTCAGTGTTGAAATTTGAGAGTAACCACTTGGCTGCCAACGCCCCGAGTGAAGACCGTAGAAGTGCTGCTACATGTTTGCAGACCAGAGGGATGATGTTTGGAGTCTTTGATGGCCATGCAGGCTATGCCTGTGCACAGTCGGTCAGCGAGAGGCTGTTTTTTTACATTGCTGTTTCTCTTCTGTCTCAACAAACGCTGCAAGAAATCGAGTCTGCCATGGAGTCCATGAAACCAGTTCTGCCTATTCTGCAGTGGCACAAACACCCCAACGACAGGTTCTTTCACGAGGTCGCCCCAATGTATTTGGAGCAGCTCAGAGTTTATTGGCAAGACTTGCTGAACCTGGACATGGAGCCATGCCTTACTAAGAAGGATGCATTGATCTATGCATTTAAAAGGCTGGATTCAGATTTCTCTTTGGAAGTCCAGGCTCCCACAGAAAATGAATTGGTAAGGAACATAGCTCTTCAGGTGGCTTTCTCGGGCACAACAGCATGTGTGGCTCACATCGACAGTGTTAATTTGCATGTTGCAAATACTGGTGACTGTAGAGCAATTCTAGGGGTTCAAAATAAAGATGGGATGTGGTCCGCCCTCCCTCTTACTCAAGACCACAATGCCTTCAACAAGTTGGAAGCTTTAAGGTTAAAAAGTAAACACCCAGCCTCTGAAGAGGACACTCTCATTGTGAACAACAGGTTGTTGGGAGTTCTTATGCCCACTAGAGCTTTTGGAGATGTCAGATTTAAGTGGAGCCAGGAACTTCAGCAGAGTGTGCTAGGAAATGGTTGCAACACGGAGGCTTTAAACATTTATGAGTATGCACCGCCAAACTATCATACGCCTCCTTATTTAACTGCAGAACCCGAAGTCACGTACCACAAAATTAGAAAGCAGGATAAATTTTTAGTGATTGCTTCAGATGGGCTGTGGGACATGTTGAGTAATGAAGAGGTGGTCAAGCTTGTTGCCACACATCTGCTTGAAGACAATGCCCAGAAAACACCACTTGCTTTTAAGAAACCAGCCAACCTAGGTTACATGCAAAACTTCCTTCTTCAGAGGAAGGGCAGGCACATCCGCACCTATGACCACAATGTGGCTACCCACCTCATTCGAAATGCCATTGGCAATAATGAATATGGAGAGGTTGATCCAGAGAGGCTCATGGCAATGCTGACTCTTCCTGATGATGTAGCACGGCTGTATAGGGATGACATCACGGTTACTGTGATATATTTTAATTCGGATATAATTGAAGGTTACTACAGAGATAACAAATAATGGACTTGTCCTTATGAACCGTACATGTTCTGTGGACCACTAGGGTTTTTTTTTAAAAAAAATTAAATCCCTAGCAATACCGTTGTACAGAAACTCCCCCTATCTTGTGTTCAGAAGTCTTAAAGTGGCTCTTTTAATGAAGAATTCATGTGAAAATTCTAATAGCCTGCTTTGATTAAAACAGCTACCCCCAACTATCTAGACGTTTTGGGACTACCAACTTCCACCATCCCCAGCCAGCAAAGACCTGCTGGATGGGGCTGATGTGAATTACAGTCCCGGGTGGGGGGACAGGTGGGTTAAAGCAGTGCGAAATTATTTATTTTAGTAGAACAAAGATTGTAAGACATCCTGGGCAGAAAGGGCATCATCCTTGTGCCAAGGTGGAGGAGAGTGAAATATGCCGCTTGTTAATAAAAGCCATAAACTCAAGTGGCCGAATATCATTGCCATTGAAATTCATGGCAAATTTCTCTGTGAACTGAGAGCACTTTGCACTGAACGATATTAGAAAAATACGCTAGAATGGTGACAGCACTTTTCCTTTGAAGGCCAAGTTGCAAGATATAGCCATGAATGCAAATACTGTATGGCAGGTGAGGAGGGGCTTGGTCTAGGTTTGCTCCCAGGACTGATTGTTTCCACAGGAAAGCCTGCTAGGTACTATTATGGTACAAGATGTGTTGAAATGCATAGTAACAGAACAAAAGGGGCACATATTAGAAAACTGTCTCAGGAAATCGTGCACAATATTTCACTGAGACTCACTTCCAAACTAGCATGATAAATCCTTTGCATTTATTCCTGCAGGGAACATTTGTTTCACAAAGCAGTGCAGCCATTTAAAATAAAATGTCAGTTTGATTGGCTCTCCTACTCAGCTTCCTGCAGTGCCCTATTTAAAATCTGAAAACTAGCTTTCTTCTTGCTCTGACTGTGAGATTGTTTATGCACTAGACTAATTGCTGCTTGAACGCATTTATACTGCACTACAGGGATTCAGATCTCTTGCTGACTGCTGCTGCTGCCATAGTACCAATTGTATCTGTGCCTCAGAGCTTCTCAAGCCTATGGAAATGTTGTCCTTTTTAAAATACCTCAGAAGCAATTACTACTTTTAGTTATGTTGCACCCTTGCAAAGCATATGGCTGAATACTTCTAGTTTTCAGAAAGTATCCTTTCTAATACCTTTTGACATGTTGGGGCATCTGGATCTGCTATCGGTGCAACTCATGTCTTTTGAAATAAATCATTACCAGTGGAAGCTAACTATTTTTGGCTCATTGGGGAACGTATTCTTTTAGTAGCTTAAAATTATACAGTGATCTTTTTCGTTTTTGTTTTAAGAAAAGCTGGCTCAAGTTTTGTTTGTAGGCTATATGGAAATGCAGTCTTGAATCTGCATACAGTGCTAGTTGCTTTATGCGTATTGAATCTTCGTGAAGAATGCTTCCTAAAGAGCCTTTATTTAGTGTTCTGTATAGTTTGAATCCTGCTTTCAGATTACACCTTACCTAACCAACTGCTCACTTGAAATCCAATTCATAGTTAACAGTTGCATCCTTCATTCAAAACCATCAGATAAAGGCACATTTAATACACTTCAGTCTACCGCTTAAAGAATACAGTGGCTTTGTACTGGGCAATGAACAATCACACAGGTGGAATTTTCCACTCTGTGAGTCAAAATTGGGACTTGTTTGGAGGCCACATCTGACAGTACAAATTTCAGGAGTAAAGCCCAAGGAATTAAAATCTTAAATGCCATGCTCTGTACAAAGAAATGTGGACAGTTTGGGGGAATGGCATGAGCTACAATTCATGACTTAGTTTTGATGTGGATTAGAAATAAGTTTTGTCTCTTTCCAAGTGTTATAACTTGAGGCTTGCAGGAATGCCTTAACTGAAAGCAGAAGAAAGTGAGTAAGAAGAGAACTAGGAAGGAAGGAAGGAAGTGGGCGCCATTCACAACCTGTATTCAGTTCTGTAGAATTTTAACACTTCTTATTTGGGAATCAATTTCTAAAAAAGTATATTATAATTCAAAAGTTTGCTTTTTCTGCTAGCACTTTAAAACCAAATTACTGTGCCTGGTTTTGCACACAGACAAGACTTAAATCATAAAATATTGCTGGATCTGAATGCATGTCTAGGTATTACTTAGCAACAGACCTGAGTATTGTGTAAGATTTCCATCAAAGGTGAGGAGTCATATCCTTTTAGTAGATGCAGATTCTAGCTTCAAGTGCAATCTCTAATACCTGATTAGAAGGGTTTTCTTATCTTTTTAGTCAATTGTGCATAAGTAAGGTAGCTATGAATGAGGCTCTTTCATGTCAGCTTCAAAAGAAATGGTGTGCATTACTTAAACACAATAACCTTTTAAAAAAATGTTAACAAAAGATTGTGTTGAACTGTACTTGTTAACTGGCAATTACTGTTTAAGAGACCACATTTGTGGGGGTTTTCCTGTAAAAACAGACTTAGCATGTATTTAATTTAGAGTGTTTTAAATTAGAGTGTGAAAATTAATATTTAGAAAGTGTTTAACAAATATGCAAATTATGCAGTTGGCTGCACATTCTACTCTTTCTGTAGCTGCAGCAATACAGTTGATTGCCATTAACTACTGTGCTTCTGAGGCAACTTCTGAATTTCCTCAGGCTGCTGTTGCTTTTCAGGAGCATGTGACTAATAGCTTTCCCAATTGTCAATATGACACTTCATTCCACGTTTTTGCTTCTGATCTAAACACAACTCCTTGCTGGCTTACCCTCCTGGTATATCTGACCCATTGAATCAGTTCAAAGCACCTCTGCTAAATAAATTTAAGTTTCTGTTCCATCAATTTGGATCATGTCCAGTCCCACCTGAAGTCCTTTGCCTCTTATTTGATTCTCTGCCTGTTATTTCTTTTTCACTTGCCCATAACTCTGTCACTGACAATATCCTACCCATTAAATTTCCTTGCTTGGTCCATCTATTCTGTAATAGCTCCTCTGTGACCAAGCCCCTGTCCTTCTTGTGCTCCTGTTTCTATGACTTCTGTCATGCTATCACCTGTCAACAGTATAAAACCATGTCTTGATTCACACCTAATGCTAAACCATGGTTTATTAAGCTAGAGTTTATTAAAACATGGCTTAGCATGTGTTAATCCTGGCCAGTGGCTTAACTATGGTGTTTCTACTACCAACAAACTACAATCTTAAACCATGCTTTATTGTTGGCTTATGAACCTTGCTTTGTTTTAACTATGGCTTGCCATTCTACAGCAGCCTTAACTATGGTTTGTTTGACCACCATACACCCCCAAACACTAGTCAAACTACAAAGGCATAAGGCAAGAGCAACATTGGAGAAACAAACCAGTTTCTTTGATCATGTGTGGGACAAACCATTGTAAACTTGCAGTTTGTGCAACAAACCATGGCTTAAACTAATTATGGCTTAGTGTTATGTGTTAACCAGGCCAATGACCTCCTTGTTTGACAAGCCTACTTCCTGTCTCCTAAAGCCTTCCTCAAAACTAGTTTTACCAAACAATTTCAAACAACATAAGCTGTTGCCCAGTGTTGTCTGCTCCATTAATGGTTTTTTAGGGTTTTCCCCAGCCCTCTTTTGAGAGCACTTTTAACAGAAGAGATGCTGGGGATTGAACCCAAAACCTTATACATGCAAAGCATATACTGTACCACTGAGCTATGGACTTTTCACCTCTATTGTCTTGCTCTTCCCCACCTCATTTACTGCTTTTCTTGGTCAATTCGTTATCTTTTCTCCATTTCTGTATACTGTAGTGTCTTTATTGCACAGTATAAATTCTATGCAAGGCATAGCTGTCAACCTTTCCCTTTTTTGCGGGAAATTCCCTTATTATAGCATTGGGAAACAGCAGGGGGGGGGGTTGACAGCTATGATGCAAGGAAGTCATTTTTGTGCTGTATATACCTAAATATTTAGTAATGCAAGCAGATATAGCATAAGAAAATAAGAGCAGCCCTGCTGCATCAAACCAAAGGCCCATCTAGCACAAACAGGGTCAAACCAGGTACGTCTGGGAAGTTTGCAAACAAGAAGAGCGCAATTGTCATATCTTGTGTTGTGCCTGGTATTCAGAGCCATGCTGTGTCTGATACTGGAGATAATATACAGCCATTATAACCAGTAACCATTGATAGCCTTGTCATCCATGAACCCTGTCTAATTCTTTTTTAAACGCTGCCTTAAGTTGATGCTCATTGCTTCATCTTGCGGCAATGAATCCCAGAGTTTAACTGTGTGCTATGGGAAGAAGTACTTTTTTGTGGGTCTCAAATCTTCCAACATTCAGCTTCATTGGATGACGCAAGGTTCTAATATTATGAGAGAAGGAAAAAAAACTCCACTTTCTCTATACTATTCATACTTTTAACGCACCTGTCATGGCCTCATTCACCTTTATTTTCTAAACTAAAAGCACCAGATGCTGTAACCTTTCCTTAGCTGCATACAAATCATACATTTAAAGCACCTGACTTTTCCCAAAGATCCCTGGGAACTGAAGTTTTTACCCCTTACTTCAGTTCCTAGCACCCTTAACAAACTACAGTTTCCAGGATTCCTTTATATGTTCTTTATAATGTATGGTGTGTACACAGCCCTCATAAAGGAGTCGTTCCAGACCCCTGATAATTTTGGTTGTCTTTTTCTGTATCCTTTTTTCCCATTGTACAATATCTTTTTTGAGATGCAGTGACCAAAACTGTACATTGAATTCTAAGTGCAGTTGAACCCTAGATCTTTATAAAGGCATTGAGATAACGGCAATTTTATTTTCAGTTCCTCAGAGGCAGGTTTAGAGGAGCGTGACTGGTTCAGTCGCACTGGGTGCAGAGCCTAGAGGGCGCCACAACTATTATTTAGAATGGAGCATGAGAGGCAGGGGACAAATTTTGGCGTTGCACAGGGTGCCGCTGAAATTTGTGACCCCAAGGTTCACCACTGAATCCCTTTCCTAATGATCCCTAGCGTAGAATTCAGTTCACCTTTTCTTCACACCTGCTGCATATTGGCTCAATGTATTTATTGAGCTATGCATTACAATGTTACAATCGCTTTCCTTGTTAGTCACAACTGGTTCAGACTCCGATTCTGCAGGGAACAGGAGTTGCACAATTAAGTGGATTCGCACATGAAATGTTTCCAGTATATTCTGCTCTCAGAATCCATTGTTGCTTAAAGTCAACTAGGAGAAAAGGTTATATTTTCAACAACATTATGTAGCAAAGAACAACAATTCAAGTGCAGAATTCAGCATTTATCAACTTGATTGCAATACTGCTAATGTGCCTGTTGAAAGGGGAAATATATTTTATGTAAATTTCTATTTAAAAATGTTGGGTATTATACAGGTAGTGTTAAGCTAAAATGTTAGTGCTCTGGTTTGTGAAGCTGAAGAGAAAACATGATTAAATGTGCATACTTAATATATTTACATACTTTTCTAAATTGTAAATATTGTACATTTGGGAATAAAGGTATATAATTGGGACACAATGTGTTAAGAAATGTATTTGACTACTTTGTTCAGTGTTTTGTGCCATATGCTGATGGTGTTGAAATGAAAATCAGTATAATATACTTTCTGATTAATGGTTCTGAATTGAATGGATATGAATCATCCTCATAGCCTGCCTCATTTACAAACCACTTTAAAAAAAATGTAATGACTTGAAAGCCAAATCAGGTGGAGAATGAGATCTTTGGCCTTTCTTGAATTAGATTACCACAGGGCGGGGGGGGGGGAGATTCTCAAGAGATGATAAACACTCAAAATCACAAAAAACCCAAAAGCAATCAAAAGAAGGGAACAACTAGTTGAAGCTATGCTGCAACCCAGAATAGGAACAGCTAATGTCAGGGAGAGTGGAACTCGTTCTGTTATTGGGATCTCAGTTTATATGCTTGCTTTGCACAACAAAGTCTGAATGTCATTTCAAAAGTAACTGTACTAGCCTCTTGACAATTTTATCTACAGGTGTCCTTCAATTTTCATCATGCAAAAGAATTGCAGCATCTTAAACCCCGGTGCTTGATCCTAACAGTACAAGCCCGGGCTGTGCTTTCTTGGCAGTTATTCAGCATTACTTCACATGTTCCAAAATTCAGTTCACTGATACTGAAAAGAGATTCTGGGGCTGTTGCATGGTATAAGGCTGCTTTGGCCCCAGCTTTTCACACCTCCCTAACTGAGAGTTTGCTGCAGGAAAGTCCTGCATCCATAAACACACTTCAGTACACATATGCATGGGCATTTCAGTGCAGCCCTGCTGCTCGGTGTCACTATAATATGGTAGAGGGCCTTGCCATCCTATTGTGCTAAGGTAAGAGAGACCATTTTGTTGTTGTTTGCATAACATGCTAGTTGATGGTGGAGTTGAACCTACATGCTTAACCTGCATGGTGAGAGCAGAAACAAGCAGTTTGTGCTGTCTGAATTTGGTAAGGCAGAGCTAGTTAATGAAATGCAGTAGGAAAAGGGTGAGAAAGGTGTTAGGAGCAGCCAGATGCAGCAGCCCCATGTGGTGCATCACTGAATTGCCAGATGTAGTTTCTCGGTAAAGGTAAAGGGACCCCTGACCGTTAGGTCCAGTTATGGACGACTGGGGTTGCGGTACTCATCTCACTTTATTGGCCGAGGGAGCCGGCATACAACTTCCTGGTCATGTGTCCAGCATGACTAAGCTGCTTCTGGCAAACCAGAGCAGCGCACAGAAATGCCGTTTACCTTCCCGACGGAGCGGTACCTATTTATCTACTTGCACTTTGACGTGCTTTCAAACTGCTAGGTTGGCAGGAGCTGGGACCAAGCAATGGGAGGTAGGCGGAGACCTCCAGGTATCAAGCCTGGGGAGGAAGAGGCCAGTCCAAACTACCAGGAGCCGCAATGGGATCTAGGGGGCTGCACGTGACCATGCAAAAGTCGTCCCCCATTTGATGTGGGGAGCAGTCATTGCATAGGGCTTTCAAGTATCAAAAGGGCTTCACATATATTATCTAATTGCATTCCAAGTTAGTATTACCGTGTTTCTCCTAAAATAAGACACCGTCTTATATTATTTTTTGCTCAAAAAAACACAGTATGGCTTATTTTCAGGGGATGTCTTATTTTAACTGTGTCGCATCGGTACGCTGCATAGCCACGCCTCCCCAAGCTGTTTTAATGGGAGGTACCACGTCACTATGGCTTATTTTCGGGGTATGTCTTATTTTTGGGGAACGGCTTATATTTCACAAATGCATAGAAATCCTGCTATGGCTTATTTTATGGCTATGTCTTATTTTAGGAGAAACAGGGTACTATCCCCCATAATTAAACTTGAGAACGGAGGGTGAAATGGGCTGGCTTAAGGGCACCCCCCCCCCACCTTTGGCGTTTGATGTTGAGTACGTGTGATGTTAGCCATAAACCATAGATCCTCCAGCTTCTTGAGAACTATCCCTGTTGGATGTGCTTTCCTTCAGACCAGCTTTTGAAGATAGAAAGTTATGGTGAAGCTGAGTTGTGTACATTTCAGGTAGCCATCGCACATGCACAGATGACAGAGTTAATGAATTGGAGTTCTCTGCAGAGAAACAAATCGGGTAATGGGCATTGGGTGAAGACATCCCTGCCCACACTTTGTGAGTTGAAACGCAGCAGGGGGGAATGACCTCCCTTCATTTCAAGCCACTACTATGTGCAAAGCCTAGACTAGCCCTATGGCATTTGCATGATATAGCAGTGGTGTGGGATGAACCTACATACCAGTAAATGTAGATGCTGTGTATCTCATGGCCATTTCAACAGGGCCTTATAGTTGCAGACTCTGGCATGTTTTATGGTGTTCACTTGCTCATTAGTATCTTCTGGGAAGATGGCATAGCAAGGACTAGCCACAAGGTGTCAGCATTTAATTTGGCATGGGAGAGGTTCACAGAGAATGGGCAAAGTAACCTTTCATATGGCGCTGCTAGAGGCCAATTCACACTTCACTTTCAATTCAAGTACAAAATGTACCTGTTTCAAAATGTCCAAAAAACACCCATGCTGCAGTGGGAAATGAAAAAGAAAAAAAAGCATGCATGTGTTGCAGTGAATAGGTAGACTTGCAATAAACAGGGGAGGAGAACCCGGTTTTCCTTCTTTCCATATTCAGCTGGTGCCTGTATTGCCATCACCAAAAAGGCACCCTATTTGGCTGTCACGTTTCTTACTTTTGATAGTGGGATCACTTAAAGAAGTGTCTCCATTTTAGACCTTTGCACATGGGCAGATTGATGTAGGAGAAGATGGGTCTGGCAATCAAGTATGGTCTGTTCTGGACCATTAGTGGGACGCGGGTGGCGCTGTGGTCTAAACCACTGAGCCTTTTTGGCTTGCCAATCAGAAGGTCGCTAGTTCGAATCTGCTGATGGGTTGAGCTCCTGTTGCTCGGTCCCAGCTTCTGCCAACCTAGCAGTTTGAAAGCACACCAGTGCAAGTAGATAAATAGGCAGCAGGAAGGTAAACAGCATTTCTGTGTGCTCTGGCTTCAGTCACAGTGTCTCATTGCACCAGAAGCGGTATAGTCATGCTGGCCACATGACCCCGAAAGTTGTCTGTGGACAAACGCTGGCTCCCTCAGCCTGAAAGCGAGATGAGCGCCACACCACATAGTCACCTTTGACTGGACTTAACCGTCCAGGGGTCCTTTGCCTTTACCTTTACCTAGATAGACCATTAGTCTGATCCAACAGGGCTCTGCTTATGTTTACTGATGTGTGTTCACTATATAATGACATAATCTGGTGTCTGCTGCATAATTTCACAACTTGTAAAATGTCTATCTCTTTTAAAAATGGGGGTGGGATTCTCCTGGCTGTGCAAGAAAGCTTGAAAATGTGTAGACAGCAAGGGGAGGCTAGTGACTTGCAAGAATACCAAGCATTAGGGATGGTCCTATGGCACCCTGACAATTTCCTGTCCTTTTCCTGGGGCTGGATTAGCTGTTAGGCTAAATATTCTTACACAGGGGGTAGGCAACAGAAGGCCAGCTTTAGAAGCAAAATGTTCTCTGCACACAGAGTTTTAAAATATTTGTTTTATTTTGGTCCACAGCCTTCAGATTTTGTTTCATTTTATTTGTGTGCTTATTTTAATCCACCCAGAAAGGAGCTTTTTTACTGTTATTCCTGAACCGCAACTCCCCAATGCTACACCCTAACATGATTTCTTAAACACAGGGGAGTTTTTAAGCTGCTTGCTATATGGGATTGGATGTCTGGAGTCTGTAGTTTGGGAACGAGACATCCTGCACACATTGGTCACATCCACGCCATGCATTTAAAACACACAACACCCCACAAAGAATCATGGGAACTGTAGTTTGTTGTGGGTGCTGCAAAGTGCAGCTCTGCAAGGGGTGAACTATAGCTCCCTGGATTCTTTGGGGAATGACACGTGCTTTAAATATGGGTGAAACATGTGCAGATTAAGTCCCATCAGAGCTAATGGTACTGAACCAAACAAACTCTGTCTAGGTGGCCACTTACCTTTCACCCAAAAGGAGGAATTCTTTTGACCCATCGCTTCCAAAAAGACCAACATTTCCATATGCTAATTTATATATAAATATACATACACATTAAGAAGTAATGGAAACATCTCTCCATAGTTGGGGGGCTGTGACAAGGTGACCTGTGTGTCTGCTCAGTCCACTGTCATGGTGCAGATCCTCCAACATCTCAGGAGGGAAAAATTGGGACACCCCCAACCCCACACCATGTTGCCTACTCCGCCACTGCCGCCTCACCTTGTGGCACGCTAACCTGAGGCATCCTTAGAAAGCCCGCGCTATGGCAGCCGCAGGAGGGCATCCTGGGTGGGGGTGCAAGCAACACCCCCCACCTCTCTCCCCAGGGCTGATGGGTGTTGTAGAGAAGAAGGGTGCCGTGTTGGTGTGGAAGTGAAGAAGCTCTTCTGCCTCCTTCCCACTGCCGCTGCATAAGCTGCTTCCACAGCTCCTGTCCGCAGGCTGCATGAAATCGGGGCACCCCAGGGCAAAGATAGAGCCTGGGGTTGCCTTCAAAGGAACCATGAGCACCCCACTTAAAGTGGGGCACTTGGAAGGTATGCTGGTGTTAACTGTCGCTGGGCAGCGGCAAGGGCAGAAATTCCAAGTGGAAGCCCAAGCATCTACATGTGAGTAAGGGTCAGGGGTTTCATGATGAAGTGTCATATAAAAATCCTGTCAAATAAAAGCTCCCTCTGGCTCTGTGTATTTATAAATCCTGCACTAAATGTCCTGCTCATGCTCCCTGCCTGGGATCGCAAGCACTGCCATCCAGCACCTGGCAAGCTACAGTTACCTGGCAAGTTAGTGTTAGTGTTGATGAGTCACTCAGCAGCTGTGTGGTTCCAGGCTAAACTTGTGGTGCTTTTGTTCCTTATGTAAAAGAGGATGGGCCTGTTCTGCCTTTCGCTCCATTTTCAATATGGTGCCATCTCTTATTTAGCCCAAAGAGCGCCACCCATACACAAAAGGGAAGTATCAGCAGACTCAGGGGAACCCCAGCATTTTCAGACATATTTTTTTTTAATGTAGAAAACTCTGAGGAGGTAGACCCCAAGCACAGCCCACTGTGAACGTGGCGGGGAGGGGGAGAGGATGGAATGAAGTACACTGCTACCTTGGTTCTCAAATTTAATCCATTCTGGGAGTCGGTTTGGCTCCCGAAACCGTTCGAAAACCAAGACGCGGCTTCCAGTTGGCTGCAGGAGCTTCCTGCACTCAAGCAGAAGGCACGTCGGTCGTTCGGCTTCCAAAAAACGTTCGCAAACCGGAACACTTACTTCTGGGTTTGCGACGTTTGGGAGCCGATTTGTTTGGGAGCCAAGCCGTTTGAGTACCAAGGTTCCACTGTATCCTAGAAGACAGCCAGGCTGACTGGCTTGAAGAATGAACCATACTGCAAAATTTTGTTGCAGGTGCCACTTGTAATAGCCTTAATATTGAGCTGGAAGGAATCCTTTTAGTTACTTTCATTTCCTTTTTTAGACGGGATGGTATAATATGATAATTTTTTAAGTCGTTTCTCTGCACAGGCTTTTAGAAACACTCTCCTGCCATTTTCATTGCCTGCTAGTAATAAATACTTAAGAGGGCTCCACTTGTCAATTCATGTTTTATTCATCCTGCTCACAAAGAGAAACAGAAGAAAAATAATGTTTCAAAGAAAGAGGTAAAAATAATAATGTGTTATTTCAAGATTAACAACTTTAGTTTCCAGCCTGTTTAACAATTTCCTGCTATTTAAATTTGGGGCAGGGGTTTCTAAGGTGCTGAAATGTCACATCAAAAAGTTTCTTTATATTTCATGTAAAGAGAATTCCAGATATGGTTGGAAATGCCAAGGAACTGGCTGTTTTAATACCTGCTGTAGAGTTTAAGCTCAGAACTTTGGTGATAATTTTGTATTATGGGAAGGGATAGACTAATCTATTGAGTTTGGTCTCTCTCAGTTTCTCATTTTTTCCAGTCTTAAATCCAGTTCTCTACATTTTTCATCAGGTTTTTTTTTAAAGTTCTCATAAAAATAAAAAAAGTCTTTTAGTGCAAATTTCACCTAAAATGCACATTTTTGCAATAATTTCCCCCTCTTATAATGTATTTTATATGTCACTTCACTCATATATAAATGTTTATGCATACCTTGCTCTAATTTACACATTTCTGCACAAATTATTAGGTGGAGAAATGGGTCACACATTTTGGAGAAGTGCAATTTGGAGAAGTACAGCTACTCTTTTTGTTTCCACGGAACAGAACCAACCAAAATGTCACAAAAATGTGACATGTTGTTAAGTTCTCCAGAACTCTTCATCCGTGGGAAATATGTCCTGTAATAAATAAATGAATACAAACCATGCCTATTGTTCCACCATATTCAATCACCCGCTGCCTGGAGCATGATTCAGCCACAGTTATGTACCAATATCTTCTCCCTGGGAAGGAATGACATTTTAAAATTTGTCTGAATTGTTCCCGAAACACTTTCTTATGAAATATTATGCTCATTTACACATCACGTATGTAATTCTCTAAAAAGGAAAAAAATCCAAACCAGACCACACAAATAATGCAAAGCACCGTCATTCAACATTCTTTCCTTAGTTTCCCTTAGGAATGAAATTAACTAGACCAAAAGCTGCATGCAATATGGTCTAATCGATTTCACCACTCCATTAGATTGTATGGGAGACACCGCTGCAACTGGGATGGGAAGGCTCCCACTGTCTCCCACTATATTAATCAAGTCATCAAGCAAATGGAACAACGTCCTTAAACTGGCACGTGCCAATTTGTGTCATGCCAGCATAATTTCTAGACTTCATTATTCCTTCTCCTGTTTACAAGTTTGTGGGTAAGCAGGCCTATTTCCAGGCTTCCCATTTAAAGAGTAATTGGATAAATTATGGATGGAAGCAAAGCTTACATTTCTGCTTTGCTATGAGCTCAAAGGAATAGTTTTTTCTTTCAGCCTTTGCAAGCTGCCATTTCCATTTTAACAATTTGGTCATAAATCATAAATGAGCCAGAAATATTCATTTCCCTCTTTCAGCACTACTATCATCTCATATTTCCTGACAGAACTCCATAATTTATTTTGGTGCACAAAAGATCTTGTTTTCTGCATTCTGCAGTGAGTAGTTTCTGGCTGTGTGTGTTTCTATAGATAGAACCAAAAAGAAATTCCAGTTCATGATAGAAGAATATTGTTGTTTTATCTGCAAAAGCTTGTCATTCATAAATTCCATTGCAACACTAGTTTTTAAGGGGCTTCAGTTTAGGAGTTCACCTTGAGTGAAGGAACCTTTGGCAGATCTCAAAACTGATCAGAATGCATAAAGTGAACCTATGCGTGTTAACTCAGAGGTAAGTCCCATTGAACTTGAGGAGGCTTCAACACGCTTAGGACAGCAGCCTTGCCATGGTTTTTCTGTGACAACACTCTGAAAGTGTGGCCGGATTAAAATTGCTTTCTTTCCAAGACTTTTGTTTTAGCTCACATCTCAAGCTGCAGAAGTCAGTGTCACAGCCACCTCTTCCCACCCTAAAGGTAGTGTGTGAGCCGACTACCGGGGAAGCCAAAGTGATCTGCTCTAGAGAATTATGATCCACTGTTCCAGGCCAAGTTACGCCAATTCTAAAGAGAGGCTTCAAATGACAGCAACATTATTCCCTTGAGCCGCCTACAGATGTACCTGTAGACAGGAGCGGCTGTCTGGTTTTCAAGTTCAAACTCTGCACCCTTGTCTTCACTTCTGTCATGGCACATATACAGCTTCCCGGTCTTACATTGTCCCATACTTGATTGAAGCACTTTTCATGTTTGTCTCATCAAACTTTTCTTTTTAACACATTGAAGCCAGCTGCAAGAAAAGGGAGAGGTTGTGTCTTCAAGACGGACGTGAAGACCCACCAATTAGTGCGGTGCACAATCTCGCTTGAGGAGGGAATGTGGTTTTGTGATGGACACAGGGTCTCTGCTCTGTGCAAAGCTGGCTTCTGCTGCAAAACTCAAGAGCAGGCTTCTCTTAAACTTGGTTTGGGGGATAGGGTGGCATCCATAATAGGCTCGGCAGTGGAACAATGTATATAACCCTACAACACTCTTTATGTGGCCTTACAGCAGGGGTGGGGAACCTTTGGCCCTCCAGATGTTGCTGAACTGCAACTCCCATCAGCCTCAGTAAACATGGTGAATGGTACGGGCTGATGGGAATTGACGTTCAGAAACATCTGGATGGCTACAGATCCCCCACCCCTAGAGCTTCCTTATGGCTGCTCACTTAATCAGCAACGGTCAAAGAAAGAAACATGAAGTCAGGACTTCCAGGCAGAGGGCACATTCCTATAATCTTTATAGCACATGGGACACTGTTTGCCCCCCCCCTTCTTTCTGGCAGCAGAGGTGTCAGCCCTGATCTGTTTCCCAATTCCCTGTGTGCCAATGAGTTTATTGTAAAAGTACTTGGAAAGTAGGAAAGCATTGCAAAATTGTTAACAGTAACACTATTACACGAAGCCAGCTGTTCTTGCTCCCAGGATGACCTGGTATGTTTGACACAGTGCTAACATTAGCAGCAATGTTCTGTTGTCTGTGAAGATGGGAACAGATATGTGTGTGTGTGTGTGTGTGTGTGTGTGTGTGTTAAACATACTGTTATGATGATGTATTTTACCAAAAAGCACTTGAAACTACTCAATAAATGAGGATACAGTTTGCTACAAAAACAGTTAGTGCTTCTTGCCCTGGTTCTTTTGACTTCAAAGATATCTTCAAACATATTTTTCCTTTGAGCCATACTTTTGAAATTCAGATTATTCAGAAAGTATTAAGAATACAGGCAAACCAAGAATGACTTGGTGTCTGTTAAATGTAGTGAGCAAAAGGAGCATGCTTGTAAGTGGAATGTCCTGGTAATCTGATACATAATAGCTCTGCTAAGAGATCTATTTATGCTGGTAATTGGAAAGAGAACTGGGGATTCCCCTTCGTGCAATAAGTAAGGGGGAAGCCATGTGCTTTTGCTTGCTAGAGATTTTCCAGAAAACTCTGCAACAGCTGACCAGTGTCCATATTATACCTATGTCTAAAACTCATCAGTTTGAATTAGGGGTGGGTGAATCTGTCAGTTTCAGAGAACAAGGAGCCAGAGATCTTCTTGTTTCCAGCAACCAGAAGGCTCAGGAAGGTTGTCTTACATACTTTGAGCTCCTAGTCTAACCAAAACTGCTGGTAGTGATGGATTTGTCTTCATGTTACTGTTGTGAGAGAGACATAAAAAGAAACAGCCATAACAAACATTGTGGTGTTTCATTTTTCACATTGAATGCTCCCAAGAGTGGGGCCTTTGGACCTTGCCACTCCTACTGAGAGGGTGCCCTGTGTGCCTGGAAAGGTTGTAGGCTGCTGGGCTAGAGTAAATGCATTCTTGACCACAGTTAACTTTGACAGTCCCGAGCGATATGTGTGAAAGTGGTCACAGGCCAACGATCACGAAAGTCTCCTGGGCTCTTTGCACCAAAAATAGCTCACTGTTTTTATATCTGAAATCAAAGGGTTGCTATTAAAAGCCTTCCCCGCTAAGCCAGAAGAGTCTCTATCCCGTTTCGTTAGTCAGGACAGTTTATTTTGGTTGGGAGTGTTGACACCACCACTTCGCAGGGAGGCAGATAGAAAGGCAATCAGCAGCCTGCAAACACCAAAGATAAACAGTACAAAGGACACAGTGACTTCCACGTGAGTCCCTGAAGCTGTCCTGATTCTTCATAGTATTAATGTCTTTCAAATGACACAACATTCATCCCTCTTACTTTGCACACTTTGGTGCCAGTTTGTTTACCTGGATGAGAGGAGAGGTGTGCAAAAAAAAAAAAAAAGGCTTGGAAGCAGCCTAGCATCTGTTAGCCAATCAGTAAAAGTCTCCTGCTTAATTTCCTGTGGGAATGGCAAGATGGCTGCCTGGCTGCACTTTCTAGGCAACCACTACGTGCTTTGAGCAAATCTATACATCCATGACAGAGGATGAGATGGTTGGACAGTGTTCTCGAAGCTACTAACATGAGTTTGGCCAAACTGAGAGAGGCAGTGAAGGATAGGCGTGCCTGGCGTGCTCTGGTCCATGGGGTCACGAAGAGTCGGACACGACTGAATGACTGAACAACAACAAAAAAATACATCCATGGGGGGCGGGCAACCCTGCTTATTTCTTGATGTGTATGTCTCAGCCTCCTATAAAGCAGAGGAGCCAGATCAAGGGTGGGGAAACTTGGGTCCCAGAAAGCATGGCCAATGGCCTACAGGATGATCTGGAGCATCATAGGTTCCCTACTCCTGGACTAGATCAGAAGAGATATATGGGCAAGAGAGGCTAAACCCTCCTCACCGAGTTTTCCCATGCCCCATTGCTTCAGGCATTTTTATCTCCCACCTTCCAATATCAGATGCACCCTGGAGTGCATGGATGAAGGGAAGGGGTTAGTTGGACGTGATGGCAGCAGAGGTGAGGGCCCAGGGGTGCAGCTCTGCTCTTCTGCACCCTACGATTCAAGCCATGTGGTATAGAAGAAGTGAAGAAGGGAAGGAAGGAAGCTGTCTACATCAGGGATCAATGCTGGGGAGAGGGAACCTAGTGGGGTGGTGATGGCGGCAAAGAGCATTAGTAGGGAGGAAAATGTTAATTCAGGGCTTGGGATCCTGTGCCCCTCCATATGTTGTTGGTCTACAATTCTCACCATCCTTTATCTGACATCAGCAGGATGGCCACAGGCTCCCCAGCCACGATTTAATCCATGCTATATAGGACTAAAAGCTGAAGGACTCAATGGGCTAGAGGGAACTATTTTTGGATAAGCTAGCTCACACTAGCTCACACTAGCTTCCTGGCTACTGTTGCTTACAAGGAGGCAGAGACAGGGAGAAGCAAGGCATGGGAATGCAGGGTGGGTTGGTGTGGTGCAGTGCAAACACTCCAGTAGGAGTGCTGAACTGGCTCCGTTGGTGCAAATGAACTGTGTCAACCTTCTCAGCATCTCACCCCACCCATTAAGCAACAGCTCCCTTGGAGTCGTTCCTGGTCTGAAGGTTCAGCTCCCCTCATCTGCACTCCCCTTGATGTAGAAAATTAGGCATTCAACCCCATCTTTATATTCGAACAAGGCAGATACATGAAAAAGAAGCATGGCTGCCTGATTGCATCTGTTTTGCCCCTGCAAGTTACCCAAGTTCTCAGCCTCTGTTACTTTTGCCCTAGACTCTCTCTTTCTCCACGCCTTTTCCTCCTTCAAAATTTGTGATGCTAAAATAACTCTACTGATGTTGATTATGTTGTAGACATGCAAAAGAAGTTTGACTGCACCATACACTTTATTCGCCTGTGGGCATTTTACTTGGGATGCTACTTTCCCCCTTTTTCTTTTGCTGGCTTTTAAAGGCAGGCTGACATGCATGAAATAAGTAGGCGAACCCTTTCCTGGAACAGAGAAAAGTAATGGGGAAAGCTTTCCCTGCTAAATTATCCACATATCAGGCTGCCGTCGAAGGCACAAGAGCAGGGCTCATTTAAAAGGTTGCAAATCTACAGGTTAACATATAGTTCTCGATCAGCTTTTCATTAATCTGCTCTTTTAAAAACTGCATTTATCAGAATTCACTGAGTAGAAGCGTCGGTGGCGGGGGGGGGGGGGAACACCCATAATAAAGCAAAGGAAGCCTAACAACGGTAACCAACACTACACTGCAGAGGTCTTTTCAAAGTGGAGCTCCTGCCAAGTTTCCAGGGAATGTGTTTGATAAGGGCTAGCCAACCCTGTGACCTTACTAAATATTAGCCTAGTGTGGGAATAGATGACACATGGTGCTGATTCTGAGTAAGAATAGTAACAATGCTTACTTTACAGTAGATAGCTAAAAATGGGCTTGCTTCGCGCCTTGGGTAATTAGGCCAATGCATACTTAAAAAATGAATCTGTGAACCAGGAAACAGGATTCAAAAATAAGGCGGAAATTTCTTTCTTTCTTTCTTTCTTTCTTTCTTTTTTTGGCTGAGTCTAAAATGAGATTCATTGGACGGCACCATTAAGCCATCTGGTCTAAACCTCTTCCACAAAGTGGGCCTAAACCTAGTCACTAGTTCTCCACAACTCTTCCAAAACATACCAGACTGATCAGGCAATTTGGGAAATAGCTGCCTCTGAAAATTCAAATTCTAAACAATCCATAGAGAGTATTATACCCCACTGAGATTGGGAACATTGTACCCAGAATGTGCATCAAACTGTTGTGGAGGGGATTTCACAAAACAAGACATTTATATCCCTCTAGGGTGGGAGCGCCTATAGGTAGTGAACTTTGGGGAACCAAACACCAAAACTGGGCAAAAACAACAACAAATGCTTTTTTTTTTTTTGCAACATGGATTAATTTTATTTTTCATACCAATTAGACTGACAATACCAGCTCAATATGCAACAGGTGTTTTTTTTTGGGGGGGGGACACCTAATGATTTAAGTGAGAAATTTTTGATCAATGTTGTTTATGATCCCTGAAGTCCCTCTGACTGATTAATATAAGAACATTATTTGTCGTCTTCTTCCCATAATACAAAATAATACTATGTTAGCTCAGCTGTCATGCCGTCACAGTTGGCAGCCCTGGTTTTGTATTTGTTTATTGGTATTTCTGTTTGATACACATAAATCGTTGTAGATATCAATAAAACAAAATGAACTCAGATATGTATTAATTTACATGTATCTGTCTTACATGTATCTGTCATCATAGAAATCCCATCACAGAACTCAAGGCCGTAGGCAGTAGGGATGGAATAGAAATTTGATTTAAAGGTGAACCTACCTGATGTGCACTTTCTGAAACAACAAATGAACTGAAACACAGCCATCCTTTGAAATTTGCACTTCTGTGAATTTTGCAGTTCAGCTCTTCAGCCAAGCAACATGAACTAAGCTGCAATTGCTAGGATAAAATAAATTGCACATGTTGCTGAAGATAACATACAAAAATGCATCACATGAGGGGAAATCGCTTTGCAAAAATGTGTGTGTTAGGCGAAATTGTGTTTAAAATGTATCTGTTAGGCGAAATGTGCACAAAATTGTTGATAAATTTTCAAAAGGCCTTAAACAATTGAAAACTGAAAACTGGAGAACTAATTGGAAAAATGAGAAATGAGAAAAACCAATACAGACAGCTTTATTCACCCACCTCAAGTCTAGAAGGGTTTTGGAAGGCTTGTGCATCTTGAGTAAGGGGGCATTCAACCCACCTATTTCTTGGCTGGTGACAGGGAAAAAGCCCCCCATGGATCTTGGCTCTCCCTGGAATGTTGCATTCTCCATTATCAGAATTCTGTGTCCCACATGAAGGGGCTTCCAGGGGATTCCTGGCAAGTTTCCAGTGAGCTGAAGCTGTGTTGATAAACTCAGTCCTTCATTGATTATCCGTTTCTGGGCTCGCCCTGCAAATCTGTTTGATTCTCTCTCTGCCTGGTTCTCTTGGCAACAGGAGTTAACCATTGTGAGTGAACTGTGACGTTATATTACAGAAGTACAATCTGTTCTAGTGGTTATATAATGGCTGGTCAAATGGTATGGGCTGCATCTGAGACTATTCAGATTCGTCTTCTCAACAGCCCCACATTTTATCATCAGATGAATCTAGACATTTACAGAATTATTCATACATGATTGCAAACAGCATAAGTTTGTACCGGATTAATCCTTCATTCCCTATTCAGTTTTACATCCCTCCACAATAACAACACTGATGATTTGGGGGGGGGGGGGAGACGACACACACCTAAAGATGACCAACTGTGATTTTACAATTAAAAGTTCCATTAATTATTCATCAAATTTGCATCCTGCCCTTCTCTAAAAATTGCTCAGGGCAACACATGCAGAATCATGGTGCAATCCTAATCATGCTTATTTTGAAATACCCTCTTTTGAATTCAGTGTTGCTTACTCTCAGGGAAGCGGGGTTAAGAATGCAACCTTAGCCATTTTAATTCTCACAACAATCTTGTAAAGCAGGTGTGGGAAAACCTCTTGCCCTCTAGAGCAAGTGTGGTGTAGTGGTTAAGAGCGGTAGACTCGTTATCTGGGGAACCAAGTTCGCATCTCCACTCCTCCACATGCAGCTGCTGGGTGACCTTGGGCTAGTCACACTTCTCTGAAGTCTCTCAGCCCCACTCACCTCACAGAGTGTTTGTTGTGGGGGAGGAAGGGAAAGGAGAATGTTAGCCGCTTTGAGACTCCTTCGGGTAGTGAAAAGCGGGATATCAAATCCAAACTCCACTTCTTCTTCTTCTTCTTCTTCTTCTTCTTCTTCTTCTTCTTCTTCTTCTTCTCTTAGATGTTGCTGAATTCCAGGTTGCTGAATTCCAAATCCCATCAGCCCCAGCAAGGATGGCCAATGGACAGGGATGGTATGAGTTGTAGGTCAGTAACATCTGGAGGGCCAAAGGTTCTCCACACTTGCTATAAAGTGATTTACTCCACAGCCAATCAGAGAACTTCACAGTAAAGCACTGAGGAGGGCTTAACCCTCCCCCGCCAAACATACCATTTTCCTTATTAAAATCCAATGCTGAAATCAGGGGGCATGGGATGTGTGGATAAATATATGGATGCCAATTTTCCCTAGCTGCAGAAATAGAAGCATCAGTGAGGTGATTTCAAATAAGGAATATGTTGGGGGGCAGAGGAGAAGGGTTAACCCCCTCTCCCTGGTCTCTAGAGTCATGGTCCTGATTCAAACACTTCCCCACACTCGGTGGTGGAGGAACCCTCTCTGGCACCCGGGGCGCGACGCCGAGGGGCAGGGCAAACCGCCCGGTGATGCACACATGACGTCCGTACAGACTGCGCATGTGTGGCATCCCATATGGACTGCACATGTATGGCATCCTGTATAGACTGCGCATGTGTGACATCCCATACGGAGTGTGCATGCATGGCAGCCTGTACGGATGCCCATATGAATGACGCGTGAGAGCAGCAGCCTTGGCCGCTCTACAGCTGGGGGGAGGCAGGGGCCATCTTGTCACTCCCCCCCCCGAGTGGCACCCAGGGCGTCCTGCCCCTTCCACCCCCCACTTCGTACGCCCCTGCCCACACCCCTTGTAGCTGTTGTTAACTGTTCACAGACCTCATGTGTTCCACCAGTTAAAACTGTTCTGTTTGTAACAGCAAAACATGGATCCTTTCTTATTTTTAAAAATTGTGTTGCAGCTGTCAGAACTTTGGGGTGTACCTGGTTTATAAAAGCAAATAATTACCAGCTCATTATGGTAATGTATTTTGCATGCACTTATTTTGGTGTTATCTTGTTTTTTTATTTTATTGTGTGCATGTGTCTGATCTGATGTGTCAATGAGCAATAAATTTGCATTTGGAAATCAAATAACTTTGGAGCTTACTGGGTTGGAGGGGGGGACCTCTATAGTGAGGCTCCTTCCTTTTGCTACAGGGGGTGGCGCTTGCCTCTTCAGAAGACATGATGAAGAGGCCCAGTCACGACTCTCTTCCTCCCCTCAACGTTTAGTCCAAAGTTTCACCACTCGGGGGGAATGTGTCATTCATTAAAGTCCTAGAACATTGCCACTGCTGCTAGGCTTCTATTAAGAATGAGCATTTCCTTATCTAATTTGTATGGATGTTGGTGTACTATGCGTGGGGTTTTTTCCATTTCCTTTTTCCTTCTAAGCAGAGATTTCCAAGGCCTTTCCCCCCCCCCCAGGCTTGGACTATGCATTTATTGCTGTCATAATTCAGATACACTCCCCCCACCCCCGCTTCATTTTCAATCCTTTAAACAGAGGATCATAGAAGCAAGGCTAGCCGGGGTTGGCCAGCCCAACGCTGAGATGAAATGAGGCAACTATTTCTTGGGGAGCGGCAAATGGCACCCTCTGGCATCCTGCTCACCTCCTTCCTGTGTGGGCTAGCCAACCAATCATCTCCCCACCCAGCAAGTGAGGCCAGGGCTCAGCTTTCTGCTTCTATGTCTTCCTGCCTGCCTAATCCTTGCCCTGGGAAAATGCCAAGGGGCTCCTTTCTTGGAGTGAGGCATTCTGGGTGAGTTGGCCTGGAGGGTGCCTGTGCCTCTGCCGTGGTTGGCTGCAGTGGCCAGAAAGGATGCTTAAACTTAGAATTAGAAGTAAATTAAAGTTGCAAGTAACTTTAAAAAATAAAAAACTAAGCCTGTGAAACTTTTACAGCTAGTGTAGCAGTCAGCATCAACCCACGCTAAATCAACAGCAATCATTTATTTGTTTGTTTGTTTTTAAGTGAGGAAAAAGAATAGGGGGCAAAGCAGAGGATGCCACTGCTACCACCACAAAGGGGACAAGGTGGCAGGCAGTGGTGGAAGCAGGAAAAAAGTGGGGCGGCAGGTGAGACTGAATCAGGTGCAGCATTCTAATAAACCAAGATAAGCCAGCAAACCTGGCTTATTGTGAAAGCTGAGTTTAATTGCTATTATCTATTTTACTACATTTGGCATGCCTAGTTGAGTCTAACCCAGATCTGAAGGCAAAATCCCTCCGTTCCTTTCTGTTTAAGTTGTACACTGATTTGTTCAGTTTTGTCCCTTCTGGAGTGTACCACACTGGTTATTTCTGTTGCCAAACCAGGCAAACTGTGAAGCTTACTAGCTGTTCTGGATCCCCGAACGGGTTACTTTCCTGGTAAGTAAGACACCTCGCTGCATGGCAACATGCCTTTTACTTACAACTGGGCCACAGTGTTTCACATGCTTTGAGTCATTGTCTGAAAGATGCTTAGTAAGTGCTGTGCCAAAGCATTTGCTTTTCTCACTCCCCTCCACTTCCATTCGCACTCATTTGCCAAGTGCCCACGACTGAACTCCTCATTAATTGCATTGTGCTTCCAAATTACCAGCTGCGAACACTGACGGAAGCCTTCAAATGGCTTTCCAACAGCTCAGGATAAACAGATTCTCTCAATGGGACACAATGAGGTAAATCCAGCCCAAGCCTGGCCCACTGCATTCAGTGATGCCAAAAATTAAACTCGTGGACATATGCTTTGATCTCACTGCATCGGGATGGATGGATTTAAATCAAGGCAATTTAAATAACCCAGAAGCGAAAATAAGTCGCTGCAAGTCATTGATCTGAATTTTTTTTAAAAAATCCACTTGTACCGGTACTTTAGATACCTATTAAATAGAAGTGCATACTGAAAGTGCACACTAATTGCGTGCTATAGCTGTTAGAGACAAATGGATTGATAATGCAAGTACAGAGAATAAGCCAATCTGATGAAATCAGATAACACCTACGCATAAAGTAAAGGTCACCCACATGGACCAGGGCAGAGCATGCATTGGGAACCTCAGGCTCCGAGTATCTCTCTCCAGTCCTCGGGACTCACCTCAGACCACACTCCTCCCCAGCCCTGCTTCGTGTTCTCCTTCAGCATTTTTGCCTAGCTGGAATATGCCCTTGAACTCTGTCCATGCTTCTTGCTTGCCTGGATGGAGAATATGGAAGTGGGGGTGAGTGGGTGTAGAAACAAGCTTCCTGTACTAAGGTGAAATGAACATTTATTGCTCCGCCCACTTTTAACTTTGGCTGGCATGTGGCCTGCAGCCTGCTTACACACACAACTCTGGGCTTTGTCCTTCTCATTAACAGCCAGGTAAAGAAGGGGACCCACCCATTTGCCCTCTGGCACAGAGCCACTTCCTTTCTTACCTTAACAACCCATTCTTAGGGCCATTACCAAGAAACTGGCCAGGCTATTCTGGCAATTGAAGCTTTGCTGGATCCAGGAATTAGAAGGGACTCGGGCATACAGCCTAACCACCACCCCAACTCACAACAATATAGACGCAGGCTTGCATGCACAAAGCTAAAACTGTATGTATACATGTATATCCTTAGTTCACAAGGAACTCTTTCCAGTAGCACCTTAGAGACCATCTAAGTTTGTTCTTGGTATGAGCTTTCGTGTGCATGCATGTGCATGCACACGAAAGCTCATACCAAGAACAAACTTAGTTGGTCTCTAAGGTGCTACTGGAAAGAATTTTTTTTATTTTGTTTTGACTATGGCAGACCAACACGGCTACCCACCTGTAACTCACAAGGAACTCTCACTGAAGTCTTTGGCGTGCCTGTAAGGTCTCTGCTTGTATATTATCTTCAACTGGTATGTATACATTTATATCCTTATGTAGGTTGGACATATATGTTAGATTATTGACCTCATGTTTCTTATATTATTTAGGATTTATTCTGCTGATGAAGCCAAATGGTGAAACAGGGATAATAATCCGGATATCCTTGTCCTTCTGTTTGCTCCGATTCTTCGTGGGAACATCACGTTTATACTTTGGATTGTTATGATACTATATACATCATCGCCAGATTATGCTTTATCATCCTTTGGAACTATCATTTGATTTGTGTAGACAGCACCAGACTTGTTGTATCCTCACTTGTACCTCCATACATGAACCTTCGCATATATTATGGAGTTTTAGCATGGACGTATTGCATGTACATTGATTTATCATACATCTGATTTGGTCAATCTGCATGTTTTTTGTGATTAGCATTTATAAAATTATGTGATATTGGAATTATCATTTATCAGCCGGTTACGTTGGTTTGTATGTTCATGCATAGCTGAAACTTTGCATGCCTTTTTGTTACAGTAGTTCTCACTGTGAAAGAGACAAGCCACTGATCAGTTATAAAATGGTTTGTCTCTTTGGCCATGGAAGCTGATGCTGTCAGCATAGCAAGCAAAGTTCTAGCTACATGAATGGTGCTCTCCCACACGCCCAGTGAACTGGGATTCATTATATCCCAGTTATAATATACACACATCACCATCTCCATTTATATAGTGCAATTTCATAGTGGTATCTAGCAATAATTTATGCAAAAGGCCTTAGTATATTTACCTGTATTGAGGATCATTCTTACAATGCACTTTGACAGATGCTCCAGAAAGGGATACTGGGTTTGTTGGGTAAGCAGCTTCAGACTTTGCATAGTAGAACTGAGCAGGGATTGCTCATTTTGACAAGCACTGCAGGTAGGAGAAATTCAGGCAGCACAACAGTATGCAACCAACCTGTTCTGAGCTGCTCATCTAAAGATCTCCCACTGATAAATAAGAGTGGTGGAGGTGTCAACTAGATAAGCCAAAACAGTTCAGCAGAGGATGCTTAGTAGGCATGTTATGACATAACATGCCCTCCAGTGTTTCAGAAATGCCTCCCTCATAGCAGAAAACCCTTTCTATTTGCTTTTCTGCTTTCATACTCTTGTGCCATTGCCTCACTCACAGCTAGCTTGCTCAGCACTGTGGGGAATTAAGCAAGGATCATGCTTTGGCAGGGGTGGTAGTGCAGGACCTCATGAGGCCTTGGGGGGGTCAATGGCTTACTTCCAGCCCACTTTGAAAGCCTTGGGACCTGTCACACATCCTTTGCTGGTCAAAGCCAATGGCAGAGGTGGCTTTGAGTGGCCAGGTATCCTACTGGACAAAAGGCAATCTATTTCAGGGGTTGGGAGTCTGTGCTCACTCAGCTGTGCTGGACTACAACTTTCATCAGCCCCAGCAAGATGACCTAAAGCCAGTAGTTTAGCACATCTGGATGAACACAGGTTCCCAACGCTTGAAATGTAATGTATATTTGTTAATACACAGCCTTAAGCATGTTCATTTATATAATATGGAAACTCCGAACTTGCCCAAAAGCTTGCTGAATTCCTTCCTAAAACATATACCTATCAAGTCTGGGAACAGACAAACAAGACGTCGACTTGTGTGGGCAAAGGCAGAGACGAAACTTTGTTCATAAATCTGAAGGATCTTGCTAAAACTTGTAAACTTTTACATGTTGAGAAGGCAGTCCAGAAAAAATATTTGCCTTATTTAAGGTGTTACAATAAATCTGAGGATGGAAAAAGTTTAAAAATACACACTGTGCTTATATATCTTCTCCATTAATGGTTGTTCTTTTCAACTCTCGGTTAGGTTCATTTGTTTAACTGCTAATTGCTATTTTAGCAAAATAGATGGAAAACATTTCTCATTCAGGCCCTAATCTCTACAGTAGGGGAAGCAGGTTTTGGTTTGTTTTTTAAAAGCTTATTGGATTCCCCCAAGAAAGTGTAAATTGTTATTAAATAGGGAAAACATGGTTAACATTTTTGTGACAATGTTGTGTAGATGCCACAAACCTGCAGCCCTCCAGATGTTGTTGGACTCCGACTCCCATCAGCACCAGCTAGCATGGCCAATGGTCAGTGGGGTGGAAAGTCCAACAACATCTGGAGGATGTAGGACTTAAAAGTGGCTGCTTAGAGTTTCCACCTCTTCTTGGGCTTACTCTCATGTGTTTAACAGCAGCAGACTTAACGCACAAAGGATGTCCATCTGCTCTGCCAGCTGCACCATTACTTTATTTTCATGCTATAAAAAGCTTCACTGAATAATTTCCACAATCTCCTGCACAAGAGCCAAATCAGAATATTAAAGGTGCCAATTCTATACTCACTCAGAATGACAAGATTTAAAACTATTAAACCATTTATGTACATATATTACATTTCTATACGACTCTTCATCACAGGGCAGTTTACAACACAACTAGTTCTTCCTCTCTGAATAACTGGGGGACTTCCAAACGGGGACTTAATATTGTAAATATGTCAGTGAGGTATCCTGAATGGGTCACTGGGAGCAGGTTTGGGTTTGTTTTTTAAAAGCTTATTGGATTCCCCCAAGAAAGTGTAAATTGTTATTAAATAGGGGAATTAAATAGGGGTATCTGAAGAAGTGTGCATGCACACGAAAGCTCATACCAAGAACATACTTAGTTGGTCTCTAAGGTCCTACTGGAAGGAATTTTTTATTTTGTTTTGTTTTGACTATGGCAGACCAACACGGCTACCTACCTGTAAGGGGAAACGTGGTTAGCATTTTTGCGACAATGTTGTGTAGATGCCACTAAACACTTGATTGCATGTGAAGCACCTTTGTTTGGAAGTTGCCCTGAGCTGCAACTGCAGTGGGTTGTAATGTAAAGAGGATCTTTTGGTACCTGTTCACAGAAAGCGACTATAAGGGAAGCTGCATTTCCTTACTTAGCTCCTACCTTCAGGGAATTCTTTCCATACTGATTTGCCTGCCAAGGAACCACTGCAAAATGGAGAGAATTGTGCAGCATGTTCAATCTAGGCAGCCCCATGGACAGTTCACAGTAGGCAGGGAAAAACAGCTGTTTTTTTGGCACTGAGGCGAATTGGAACTGTGTTGTGGGAAAGGATGGGTCAACTCTATCTCGTTATTGCTGCGGTTTTTAAATTAGCAATTTTCTATTGCTCCTTTTAGTTGCTTAAAGTAACGTTATACAAATGTGGTACTGAACTCCTAATGTCTTTTTAATACCATCGTATATTATTGGAATTATGCTTTTCTTTTTATTGTAAGCCACCTTGAGAGGGCTGGGTCCAAGAAAGCATATTTTAAACAATTAAAATAAACAAACTATAAGAACCTCCAGTACCATGTCCCCTCCAAAAATACCTCCTCCCCATAATTGGAGGGTAAAGGGTTAACACTCACTACATCAATCACACTCCCAATCCATGTAAGAGTCCCATGCAGCAGTTTTTTTGTGGGGAGCGAGAGTTGCCCATTCTTGTTTCATTAAACAAGAAACTCTGCTAAATGTAAGAACAAACAGCATCAAGATGGCCGTCTGAATAATCTGTCAGGAGACAGGTGCTGAGATTTTGAAAGCAGCTTCCATTCAACTGTATTTGCTTTCTTACTTTTTGTAACTATGGTGTTTTGCTGCAAAACAACTCCCCAAGCCTTTAATATTCTTAGTTGGATTGCCTGCAGCCCGAAGATGTGACTTGGTGGCTTTTCTTGACTTCTAAGGTGGGGAAAGGCTGGTATGAAATCACAACAGTTGAAAATGGCTTTGAATGTGACTCTTAATAGCCTGTCACTATTAAATGGGACTGCAATTGGGCTGTAAAAGGACAGTTTTGCTCCTAATCAGATGTAAGCAGTTTATGCAGAATGGTAAACCTGCGTCCTGGTCAGGCCTGCGTCCTGGCCCTAGTTTGGAGTGAGGCATCACTTATTTTTAGTTTTGGACTGCTCTTCTGTGCAAACATGCTAGATCACGAAAGGTGTAGGTGCACATGTAAACAAATACCCATGGACATCAGGTTTCTTGGCTTGGAGCAACACACACACACGGCTGCTGTTTTGTGCAAATCTGGTAGATTGAGAAACTTGTATTGGGGGGGGGGATATTAAAGGTGTGTGCTTACAGGTAAACAGATACCAATGTGCATATTCGAACAATGACAATCCCATCTCAGTATTTTATATACTGCACTTTTTATAAGTGATGTTGGAAAGAGCAGTAAACAAATGTCATTATGTTTCTAATGCTAGTTAATAACAACCACAATAACTACTTTGGCAAGCAAACATTTTCACTGCAGGGGTTTGGCCATCCACAAGTGATTGGCAGAAATAGACATTTCCCCCATAATAGTAACCATTTAGTTCTGTTTTTTCTGAGCCACGCCATACTAGCCTGAGTCTGCCTTGAAATGATGCCTTTGAGATTAAAATCTTTCCTAAAACTGTGAGTGAGAGGGTCCCATTGAAGTTACTGCTGTATATGTATTGAGGGAACGGTGCTTTGCATATGCTCAGAGCTGCTGTTTCCTTAGTATAGCATTATATTGCTTTCCAGTCCCTCTTTTCCACAAATCAGAGATATTTAGATTTCTTTGAGACTTGACAGAGGTACTGGAAAGGATTGATTTAGAAGTCAAAATAAAGTTTGATATTATAGGAAGGTGATCTATTTTATTGATGCAGAGCAGGTTGGAAGCAGGATACTGGGTTACATGGACATCTGTCGCATCCAGCAAAGCTCTTCTGTTGTTGTTGTTGTTGTTGTTGTTGTTGTTGTTGTTGTTGTTGTTGTCAACTATATTTGTATACCGCCCTATACCTGCAGTTACAACATAAAATCACAATATAAAAATACAAAACACATAATAAAACAAAAAAACAACCCAATTAAAAACCCCTCCCTCATTATGTTCTTATATCTCTATACATTTGTTTTGCAAATTCTGTTGCAGTGGCTACCTTAAAATCAGAGACCCTTGTCCTGGCTTAAACCTTTGTTATATGGGTGGGAAATGACATCATCGGCAATAGATCGGCTATTTCCAAGGAACGGAGCAGCGCAGCATCAGGCACATTAGCAGGTTAGATCACAACAATTTATTCCCATAAACGCTCCAGTGATTCATCCTCCCGTGACGTCACCGTCGGACGCGCTCCAGCTAATTCAGACTGGAACATTCTCCCTTTTCAGCCCCTGTCTGATTCACACCTGTGTCTGACACAGGGTTTACTATTGTCGCTGTCAAAAGAAGCACAGCAGGGGAAAAATGGGGGCAATTTGCAATAAATTGCTTGTATCATATCAAGCCTCAGTCATTCGGCTGGCAGCGCGTGCCTGGATGGAACACTTGGCTTTTGCATTTTCTGAAGCCGGCGTTGCTCCCTATGGATGGGCAATCTGGAAGAGGCTATAAGATGATGGTGATGACACACCTTGAGAGTGGACTGTCTTGGGCGCAGGTGGGTAGCAGCTTGGCTGGGCGATATAATGAGTCATTCTGTGATTTAATCAAAAAGGTTAGTATGTACCCAGTGCTGGGTTAATTGGAACAAGGAGGAAGGAGGGAACCGATGCCTCACAGCAGAAATGGTGCACTACGAAGGCGGGGAACCTTCTTTATCCCAAGGGCCACATCCTCTTCTGGACAAACTTCTGGGGGGCCCACATGACAGTGGTGGGTGGGGCCAGAGGCAAAAGTGGGCAGAGCAACTAATGTAAACTTCGTACAATAGGCTAGTTTCCACATGTGTTCACACACCCTTCTCTCTCTCATCCACCCAGGCAAGCAAGGTGCATAATCAGAGTCAAGGAGACATTTTAGTAAGGCAAAAATGCTAGAGAAGCGTGTGAAGGAAGGCCAGTGATGGGTGTAGCCTAAGGAGGAGGGATGTGACTGTGGAGGAGGTATGAACTCAGAAGAGTCACCAGGGCCAGCCAGAGAGACCTGGAGTAGGGCTGGGTGATGTATTGATCATAGAATCATAGAATCATAGAGTTGGAAGAGACCACAAGGGCCATCCAGTCCAACCCCCTGCCAAGCAGGAAACACCATCAAAGCATTCCCGACAGATGGCTGTCAAGCCTCCGCTTAAAGACCTCCAAAGAAGGAGACTCCACCACACTCTTTGGTAGCAAATTCCACTGTCGAACAGCTCTCACTGTCAGGAAGTTCTTCCTAATGTTTAGGTGGAATCTTTTTTCTTGTGGTTTGAATCCATTGCCCCGTGTCTGCTTCTCTGGAGCAGCAGAAAACAACCTTTCTCCCTCCTCTATATGACATCCTTTTATATATTTGAACATGGTTATCATATCACCCCTTAACCTTCTCTTCTCCAGGCTAAACACACCCCAAACTGGTTTCATAGTTTTTGACCTGGCAATATATTGCAAATCATGATATATGTGTGTGTGCTATGCAAAAAATCACAATGTGGGAAAAACTGGGAAGCCAGCCAATGCCCCTACATAGCTCCATGCTTATTTCAGACATTGTTATATATCAGTATGTTGTGATGTTTAGCTGTTGATATATCACAATGTTGAAAACCAGGTATCGCCCAGCCCGAGCCTGGAGGTCTGCTGTAAATTCTCCATCCTCGATGTGCTAAAATCTAACCCAGAGATCGGGGGCCAAACTTCAGAGTACATAGAAGAGCTGTGATTTCATGAGAATTTGTTTGTTATAAAACAGTTGCAGGTGTGCTCTGATTTTGATTAGAACAAAGGTGCTGGTGGAGGAGTTGTTGAATGCTTTCCCTCTACATTTCCTGATCCAAATTGCCCCTGTCCCAAGCTATTTATTAGGAATAAAATGCAGGACCACTGCTGCTTCTCTGATTCCCACCCCCACAACACACACACTGTTTTAAGGGCAGGGGGAGGAATCAGGAGACCCAACTGTGGATTGCCCACTTCATGCTTGGTTTGATCCTGTTATGGAATGAATACTTACTCATCTTACTCTCCTCGTCCCTCACTTCCTATAAAAGCATTCATCCTATTAAGGATGTAAGAGAAGGAATGTGTGTGATGGTACATTATTGATCAGCAGAAAATGATTAGCCCTGGACCGTGCAACATTAGGGAAAAGAGGACAAAAGGAAGATGGTTGAATAGGCCTGCCCAACTTATAACAAAGGACAGCAAAGAATTTTGGTTTAGTTCTAACTTTGATGACAACTTACCTAATTCACACTTTCTGAAACAATAGATGAACCGAAGAACAGTTATCCTTTGAAATTCTCCCTTCTCTGAATTTTGTAATGCGGTTCTCCAACCAAATAATGTGTACAAAAATGCATACAGTATATTAATGAAAACAACATGCAAAGGTGCATTATATTAATGACATTTGCTTGCAAAAATCTGTGTTGGGCAAAATTGTGTTCAAGTAAATATATATTAGTATACTAAAACGCTAACAAATTTTCACAATAACTTTTAAAAAATAATTTGCAAACTGAACCAGAAATGTGCACTTCAGACTGAGAAACTGAAACAGGAATTGATAATTTCACCTATCCCTGCTTTTTGCCTGTTAGAAGTTCTCCAAAGTCTCCTATCTCTCTGGCTTTTTAGAGTTTGTGGAGAATGTCAGTATGTTTACTTGATCTTTCAAAAAGCTTTTGACAAAGTCCCTCACTCAGTGGTGGCTGGTGCCCACTTGAACTGGTAGGGCAGATGGGAAAGAAGCCAAGGGTAAGTGGAGCCAGAACCAACAATAGGCAGAGCCTACCATAGCCTTCCCCAACCTGGTGCCCTCCGGATGTCATTGGACTACAGATCCCATCAATCCCAATATGCATGTCCAATGGTCACGGTTGAAGTAGCCCAGCAAAATCTGGAGGGTACCAGGTTGGAGAAGGCTGGCTTTCCACCTTAGTAACAGCCAAGCCAAAAACTCAAGGTCTTTCAATGACATTGCTTAACACAGTAGGCCCACAACAAGCATAAGCAGTTCTTTGCAAAGCAATGTGCCATGAGATTATGGTATGCATTGGCATAAGATGTGTCAATGAGTGCTTACCTCAATGGCTTTACAGAAAGAATTCATCAAATTCCTGGAAAACAGATCTACCCGAGGCTACCAGCCAGGGAGGGCTGAAGGGAACATTCATGACCAGAAGCTGCATATCTCCAGTCACCAGGTCCTTGCGGCAGATGACAGAGGATGGCTCATGAGCTTCTTAGGGGAATCTGGTTGGCAACAGAGCCAATCTGATCCAGCAAAGTAAGCCTTACATTAGCACCACGTCCTTGATGGCATAGAGCTGAGCCTGTTCAGTGCATTCCCAGGACAAGTGGCTATTTTTGCTGCTTTGATTCACATTGCTATATGTGTCAATATATTTTCAAGGAAGGACTGTTATGTTTATCTGGCTGCAGCTACCAGACTTGTGCCAGGAACTAAAACAAAACAAAACAAAATACACTCTTCTCTCTCTTTTTTTTTTAAGCAGCAGAACTGTAAAGCAGTTCACAGTCTTGCTTTTCTATTTATTTCACCTTCTTCTTTCTTTATTTAACTGTATTTTTATCTAGTTTCACCCAGTGAAATGTGGGCATGCTTAAGGGGGTGAATGTAGCATAGGAGAGGCTTAGCTCCCTCTGCACTATAAATTTAAAGAAGAAGAAGAAGAAGAATTTAGATTTGATATCCCGCTTTATCACTACCCTAAGGAGTCTCAAAGCGGCTAACAAGCTCCTTTTCCCCGTCCTACCCCACAACAAACACTCTGTGAGGTGAGTGAGTCTGAGAGACTTCAGAGAAGTGTGACTAGCCCAAGGTCACCCAGCAGCTGCATGTGGAGGAGCGGGGAAGTGAACCCGGTTCACCAGATTACGAGTTCACCGCTCTTAACCACTACACCATGATACAACATTAAACAAAGAATCATGGGAACTCTAGTTTATTAAGGGTGCCGAGGGTTTGTTGGAGAACCCCCCCCCCAATTCCCCTCACAATTCCCTGAGTTCCTCAGGAAGTGGGACTGATTCTTCAACCACTCTAAGAATTGTACCCTGGACCTAAGTTGCTCAGGGCTTTATATGTTTGTTTGTTTGTTTGTTTGTTTGTTTGTTTGTTTGTTTGTTTTAAAATAATTTTATTAAAGATTTCTTAGTTTACAAAAGTACATGCATTGTCTCTTTTTTTCAGCTTGTGTTTTCTACAGATCAGTTTCATTTGTTGTGAGACATTAGTGTTGCCTGCAGTATAAGGTTGGGAAGAAAAGAGGGGAAAGAGGGTGGGTCGGCGTGGCAAAGCTTCTATTCATCTACTTAGTGTATCTGTGGGGTTTTGTGTCAGCATCTCAGGGCTTTATAAAAGAACACATGGACTTTGGACATTGTCCTACAGTGAGCCTTGCATGACTTGGATCTGCTCCCATTAACAAACTAACGCCTTTTCATTGGCTCTCTTACCTGTGTATGCACCATCATAATCAAGAACACTAAAATTACTTTTGCTGGCATGCCAAGCAGACCATTTATTGCTGGAACCTCAGGGTAATTGTTCCCATCTCTGTAAAACAGAAGAGGATTATTTCCATAAATAACTGTCAGGCTTCAGGGAAGCCTATCACTCCCATGGTGGCAGCCAGGAAGCAGATAAACAAGAAGAGTTCTTACCGAAGTAGTTTATTTGCTATTCACAGAGAGAGACACGAAGGAATGTGGTCTCCCTTTGATAATGGCATTGCTCCAAGTCCCACCTCCTCAGTCTCTTCTATTCTACATCACCCCTGCAATGGCTGACCTGTGCTTTCTGCCTCTGAGCTTTCTGTTCTACTACTCTCAATGCCTGATCCTAGGACAGAGGGGGTCAGGAATGCTTTCTAGAGACACTGAGTTGTCAGCTGTCTCTCCCCAGCTGCTGCTCCTGCTGCTGCTTCCTGCTGCTCTCCCAATATTTCCCAGCTTCTCCTCTCTGCAGCCTCTGAACCATGACCTTCTGCAAACCACTGTTATAAATCTATACTGTGCAGGAAGAGGGTGGGGGTGGTTCCCCCCGTTCCTCCTCAGTCCAGGCCCTGACAATAACCATGGATGTCCAACTAGCTATTCCCTCAATGCTTAGCAGAATTTGATGGTGTGCATAAAAATGTAAAGGCCTCCCATTCTTCTCTATCCAAATCATCCTTCCAGTGTCTTCATGGTAACCATCCACATTCCAAGCAAATCCTATGTAGATTGGGCACCATGTTTTCACAGTGCCAACTGCCCACTTCCTTAGCTTTGCACATGGGGATTCAGAGTTTGGAGTTACTTATGGAAGAGCTGCTCATGCTTTCAGCAAATGTATTTTAAAATGGAAAGTGGGTGATGATTCACAGCCCCAAGTGATAACACTTAGGTGCCATGATTAGTGCCTCATGAGGGATGGAAGCATATTACAGTATTTGCAGTTTGAAATTTAGAGTAACTTCAGGGTCTTAGGCTGAATCAGTAGGCAATACTTAATCCCCATTCCTTCAGCAACTCATTAGAATGATATAGTCTTGTTGGCTTCTCTCATGGGGAGGATGCTGCTTTATACTGATTCAAGCCACTGGCCCATCAAGCTCAGTGTTGTCTACACTGATTGGCAGTGGCTCTCCAGGTTTCAGAGAGATGAGCTGACTGGAGATGCCAGGAATTGAACATGGGAAATGGTGTGGTGTTTTTGCAATAGTTATGCCCTGATTGAAATGAGTAGCAGGTTCTTCACTGACTTACTTGGACGTCAGAGGCCAATAATGAGAGCTTGGGGAAAATCCACCCTTGATCCTGATTATATTTGTCTGCATATGAGAGCAATTGAACTCCAGGATAACTTTTGCAATGTACTGTCAGCTTGCCAAGTGCAAAACTGCGAGATGTCAGCACCCTTGTAGCAGAGCTCCCTGTGAAAGCAGAGATTCTTGGCCTGGTTGATAATCTTCACATTCTGTCCACAAGCACTGCACCTTCTGTACTAAGGGGGACCACAGTGTGTGAGTCCAGAGATGACAATGCACAGCGGGTTGTGGGGAATCATGGTCATGTATATATGGAATTATTCAGGAAGCTGAAATGCTGTTCCAAAATAAGGTTGAGGGCCACTAGCAAACTTTTCAGGAGATAGTGCTGGATGCAGGTCCTTGGGCAAGATTGCCTTCATGGCCCCATCTCCCTTGCTGCCATTCAGAAGGGGCACACTGAGTGAGGCAGATCTGCTACACTAGTTTCCTAGCAAGTGGGTCATTTCTGCTGGGAGAGTTGGAGGGGGAGAGGCAGCAGGACGTTTGGTGTGGTGCAAACACACCCATGGGGCCAGTCCAGTGCTCTTGCACTGCACCAGCCTCCTTCTGCTGCCTTGCCCCTCTCCCTCCCATTAAGCAGCAGTGACCCACCTGTCGGGTAGCTAGCTCTGCCCCATCTGGGGAGCAACTTCTGTTGCCATTATCACCACCTCCTCTTTCTCGTTGCTATTACTCCTTGACTGCCTGGCAGAGAACCATTGAGCAAGCAAGCAGCGGCACAGTTACTTCTCCTTCTCACCACCACTGTGGGCTGAGCCAGAGGCATGTGAACAGGCAAGTTGCAGTGGTGAAGAAGGGTACCAGGGAGATTATTGTCAATTTGCTTTGCTGGTTTGGTGGCCCTCAACAGATGCCCAGCCATGCTGAGTCTTGATGCCAGCCTAGTCAAAAACATATAGCTGACTACTGCTGAGAACAGGGCCATCCCACTTATGAGGCAAGCTGAGCAAATGCCTCAGGTGGCAGGATCCACAGGGGCAGCACATCCACAAAGAGATTTTATTCCTGATGTAGATCTTGACTCACCCCTTCTTCCCTGGTGGGGAACGGGTGGGGGACATTTTGTGGGCCGCTCCTGACTAGGAATAAAAATGCTAGATTAGCTGGGCCATTGACTCTATCTAGCAGGGCTGCTCTTATGTCCTTTAGAGGACCTATCTGCACAGTACATTTTAAGCAGGATCACACCACTTTAAACAGTCATGGCTTCCCGTAAAGAATCCTAGGAACTGTAATTTGTTAAGGGTGCTGAGAGAATCACCCCATTCCCATCACAGGACTGCAGTTCCCAGAGTGGTTTAACAATCAATCCCTCTTCCCTGGAAACTCTGGGAATTGTAGCTCTGTGAGGGGACTAGGGGTGTCCTAACAACTCTCAGCAACCTCAACAAATGACAGCTCCTTGGATTCTTTGTGGGGCGGGGGAAGCCAGGTTCGATACCACTTTAAATGTGTAGTCCGGATAGGGTCATAGCTATACTTAGACAGACCTCTTTTCCATCCACTCTAGTTCTCTCTATTCCGAATAGAAGCAACTCTTTAAGGTCTCACAATTGCTCTGAGCATTGCAAGCTGAGGTCCTCTTAATGGAGATGCATTGGCGAAGAATGGTATAGTGTGTAGATGAGGGAAGGAAGAACCTTACACAAATAGCTCCCAGTGCAGAGCTAATGTGTGATGTAATGTGAGACACATGGAAAGATTCTGCAAGGCAGACTTCCCATTCCTTTAAACCAGAGCTTTCCAAATGTTTCATATTGGTGACACGCTTTTTAGACATGCATCATTTCGCAGCACAGTAATTCAGTTTTACTAGCAAACTGGAGGTTAACCTAACCTCTTTCCAGCCCCCAGGAGGAGTGTGGGGAGCATTTGCACAAACACGCCTACACTGTAGCTGACACACTAACATATCGCAACACACAGCTTGGAAAGCTCTGTTTTAAACAAAGGGTGTTTATTGAATTGCATGGTACTTTATAATTCTTACCCGTCAACTTTGTACCTTGGACAAATCTGCACCATACCTTTAGAGCACATTCAATGCACATTTAAAGTGCATGACTTCCCCTGAAGAATCCTGGGAATTTTAGTTTTCCCCTCACAGTGCTACACTTTCCAGCACCCTTGACAAACTACCATTCCTAGGATGCTTTGGGGAAAGCTATGGGCTTTAAATGTGCGTGGAATTTGCATAAATATATGGTGTGGGGCTGTGTGCGGTCTTTTTTTGTATTGTTTTAAAATTTATCTGCTCTTATTTTCTGTGTTGCTTTTCTCTGTTTTTAAGCTGTTTTGTTGTACATCACCTTGAAATGTGTGTGTAAGACAGCATCACCATAATTTTTACCTCTTTGGTGGTACCTGTGTTGTATGGGGAAGTGATAGCCTTTGCTTACTGTTCAGTACAATTTACAACTCCTTCGCTTCCAAGGGGTGTACAGGACATTTCAAATTAGAGAGTCTGGCGTTTTGATGAAGGCCACATTGTGTGGACACTGCAAAAAAAATGTACATATATGAGTAGCACTAGGGCCACAATAAGCTGCTGTGTGGAAGTGCCGTTTGAAAACAACAGGACCTAAATATGCTTAACATTGACAGGTCCATGTCCAGCAATTGTTTTGCTCCATTGCTAAGAATAATTAGAATTAATCCAAAATGCCAAGGCTGGTTTCCTTTTCGGGGGGCTGCATGGAATATTCTTGATGCCCACACAGGCAAAGAAAACAATATCAAATCAGAAGCAGCATTTTGCCTGGCATCCATTTAGCAGACAAAAAGCCAAATCATTTTTGCAGATTGATTTAAATCCCAAATGGAATAACAGCAAGCTAAATATACCAGCAGTGTGAAAAAGGAGAGACCATAAGCAATGAGATAGCATGAGAGACGATGAATCAGGCCAAGAATAAACTGCTTTATTATTTATTTATTTAATGACAAAGCAAGCTACAAACAGCTCTTGTTTTTTCAGCTGCAACCCCCTGACACTTGACTAGGCAGAAATAAGTCATTTCATCTCTGGGTTTCCAAAGGAGTGCATAACAAGGCCAGCCCTTCCATTGGGCACCGTGAAGCAATCAGCTCAGGTGACAGATCCTGGGGAGTAAACAGTAGGAATGGGAAAATTTGTCCATTTCAGCTTCTCTCTTTTTTTCAGTCTTAAGTTCAGTTTTACACATTTCTATGATAGATTGCAGGTTTTGTTTTTAAGTCATTGCGAAAATTCATCAGGATTTTTGTGCATATTTCTCTTCCTATATTCATTTTTGTTTGCAGGTTTGCCTACCGTACACATTTTTAAAAAGCAATTTCCTCAAATATGCATTATGTATGCTATTTTCACTAATATATGCATTTGTAGGCACGCTTTACCCTAGTACATGCATTTGTGTAAACATTATCTTGCAAAATTCGAAGAAGTGCAAATTTCAAAGAATGGTTGCATTTTAATTCATGCATTGTTTTGGAAAGCGAAAATTTAGCTAGTCCGCTGCCACAACTGTGAAGATAGACCCTGCCCAATCACTAGCTTCGAAGTAAGATTGAATGTCTGTCTGCCAGCATTTGACTTCAAATGAGGGGCCACCATCTTATCCTTCACCTCAGGAAGCAAAATGCTGTGGGCCAAACCCTGGGAGAAAGTCGGATGCCAGCTGTCCCTAACAGCACCTCATTTATACAAATTCAGAATGACAGAAACCTTGCCTCAGTCTGAGGCTCCCTCTGCACCATACATATAGAAAGCTATCATACAACTGTAACACTCACTCTGGGATTTGTAGTTCTGTGAGGCATCTGCCAACAACTCTTGCCACCCTTAACAAACCACAGTTCCCATGATTCTTTGGGGGAAGCCATAACTGTTTAAAGTGGTATCAGACATAGCGCTTTGAATGTATAGTGCTGATGTGGCCTAATTTA
Source organism: Lacerta agilis (assembly GCF_009819535.1). Taxonomy (NCBI): domain Eukaryota; kingdom Metazoa; phylum Chordata; class Lepidosauria; order Squamata; family Lacertidae; genus Lacerta; species Lacerta agilis. The sequence goes on along the minus strand of NC_046319.1, from coordinate 41,283,288 downwards.
AACATTGATACATATTTTTTTTATGACCACTAATGTATGTCTTGGGTGCCTTTGTTTAAATGGAGTGCCTTTTACTGGGTGACTGTATTCCAAAACTATGCCGATGTACTCGTGTTCCCTTCTTGGGATGGTGCCTTTCTTCTGCCAGTGGAACGAGCAGAGAACGCAATCTGAAAGAGATGTTTAAAATAAGAAATTTATTTTGAGTAATCACCCATTACCCCCTCCCATTCTCGTTCCTAAGTATTCTCATTCCTAAGGGAATCCCTTCGGAGTTCTAGTAAACAGAAACAACCTTCAGACGCTGCCTGTGTAAACTGTCCTGTGATGGATGGAAACTGAAGAGCTTTACAGGCAGCATTTGCTAAAGCGACAGGAATGTTGAAGCAATGGCGGTCGAGAGATTACTGTGCTGAAGCGCCTTTACAGACACAAAGCCCATCGCACTCTAAAAACAGCAGTGACGGGATATGCATAGAACAGCTGTGTGGCACTGAGAACTTCCTTCATCGAGGAAAGAGATTGAACATAAAATCTGAACTCTTCCCAATCGACGGATGGTCTGCAATGTGCTCTGCAATGTTTGTGTGCTTCCAGAGGCCAGTTCCTGGCCTGTTGGGGTCTTGATTTCCAGCTTACCAGGGCCTGCAGCCAGTGGCTTAATGACCTGATATGCCACCCAACCACATTATGGCTCAGGCCCTCCTGGGTAAAATGCCCTCTGCCTCCCTCACCCATTGGTGGGTCCTACTGGAGGTGACAGGCAGCAGTGCTACAAACAGTGCTGGGCTGCTTCCATTCTTATTTTCCACAATGCCCCAGACAAATTAAAATGGTGCCTAGTTCAATCAGCCTAGTGTTACTCAGAGATCTGGGAAGTGGGGGGGATCTGAAAGGGGCCCCAAGGCAGGCAACAAAAGTAGTGGGTCATGCCAGTGTGCTGCGGCCCTGGCAGCTGCCCAAGAATGCTGGCTGCAGACGCCAGCCCTAGTGCTTCCCACTTAAGTGGTAGGAAATTCCAGGACAGTTTTTTTAATAGGGTCACCTTCCATGGGATGAGAGAGAACACCAGAAATCTGTAGCGTTTTGCAACATCTGCAGGTCGACAAATGTGCATCAAGAGCATGAGGCAGCAGCATAGAGGCAGACCATGATGGTTTAAAAAATGTTTGCTTAAAAACATTTTTAAAATGTTTGTTTGTATTTTTTTCTTTATTCTTAAATTTCTATCCTCCTCTTAGAATCATAGAATCATAGAGTTGGAAGAGACCACAAGGGCCATCCAGTCCAACTCCCTCCCAAGCAGGAAACACTATCAAAGCATTCCTGACAGATGGCTGTCAAGCCTCTGCTTAAAGACCTCCAAAGAAGGAGACTCCACCACACTCCTTGGTAGCAAATTCTACTGCCGAACAGCTCTCACTGCCAGGAAGTTTAGGTGGAATCTTCTTTCTTGTAGTTTGAATCCATTGCTCCGTGTCCGCTTCTCTGGAGCAGCAGAAAACAACCTTTCCCCCTCCTCTATATGACATCCTTTTATATACAGTATTTGAACATGGCTATCATATCACCCCTTAACCTTCTCTTCTCCAGGCTAAACATATCCAGCTCCCTAAGCCGTTCCTCATAAGGCATCGTTTCCAGGCCTTTGACCATTTTGGTTGCCCTCTTCTTCCCAAAGGAGTCCTGGGCAGCAAACAACAAGAGATAGAATAATAAAAACATAAGAGCTCCACTTAAAAGGCTTATGAAAAGAGGAAGGCTTTTGGTAGGCACCAAAATGACAACAGAGATAAAGAGACACCACCATGCCCCCCCCACAGCTCATTGAAGAACACGAATGGAAGCACCTGTAAATTTCTGTTCTCTTGGTTTCTCATTTTTCTAATAATAAATTCAGTTCTCCAGATTTCTGCAACAATTTGCACAGTTCACCAGCATTTTAGCACACATTTCTCCTCCATCGCTAATGAAGATAGCATTCTTAGTGGCTGTGGAATGCTGACCAACTGGTGGAAGCGGTCAGCAGAGGGATGATAAACATGAACAGTTCATTGCTGGTCCCATTTGTTCATGAATATTAAGTGGGACCTTCATATTAAGAAGCAGAATTCCTCTGAATACCAGATGTTGGAGGAGTGAGAGAAACTGGGAGCAGCTGTTGCTGTCAGAGCCCTGCTTGTGGCCTTCCTGGAGACATTTGTGAAGGTCAGGATGCTGGCCTACAGGATGGCTGTTCGGTGTGCTCCAGCTTTGCTCTTCTTACGATTAAGGCCACTCCATTATTTGCAGTCCGGCTTTCTTGTTCTTTGCTTTTGAGCTCATATGTGACAAATGTCCTTTTCAGCACCCCTTTAATGAAAGCTGAATGACGGCGGTGGGATTTTTCAGAATACTTTTTCCAATATTCTGACCACAACAATAACCCTTTCATAAGAAGGAGGTGTAAGCTCACAATCCCTTTTCTTAAGTGGTTGTCTCTCCCGTTGAGTTCAGTAGGCACATTTTCCCCTCCAGAAATTATGCAACAATAACTTAATTAAGTTATTAAGCGTTGAGTCATTTGGAAATTTCAAGTCAAACAATACTCTTTTTAATTCCCACGGTATTATTCCCATTGTGGTCCTCCAATCTTAGGACCTAAGTCAAACTGTTTTATTGATGGATAATATAAATGTATACATTTGATCTAGATGCCTCTGAGTCTGCTTCCATGCTTTTAGTCTGAATCCTGAGGAAAGTAAGAAAAGATGTCAGAGACTTTGGTGGCATCAGGTGCATAGAATAACCATAAAACAGGACTGGCCCTACTGACCTCACAGAGCTACAATTTCCAGCACCCTTAACAAAATACAGTTTCTAGGGTTCTCCATGACAGTTAAAGTGGTATAAAAGCACTTTAAATGTATGGTATGGATGTGACCTAAGATTCCAATCCAGCCACTTCTGTATGTGGAATGGGGATGGGCACCATTTTGTCTTTCGCCACAGCTAAATGTATTGGCCCAGCACATTAAAAATGTATAAGCATCATTATTATGAATTTTAACTAAGAGAACCTTAGGCCGTCCTCTGCCACAGCTAGTTTTGACGAGCTGGCTCATGGCAAAGTCTGCAGTTCCTTATCTGCAGAATTCTAGAAGGTGCTAGTACACATTCACTATTGTAGTCAGCAGCTACTTAATTACAACAAACAGGGAACAGAAACATATGCCTAGCGGTGGGAAATGGAGGACAGAACTGTTCTTATTTAGGTGCCCTTGGATCATTTGTAGAGTTCACGGAAACTGTACAGCCCACCATATAGCAACTATAGCCTAAATTTCAGAAATCAGAGGGGAAACATACTTGAATGTTCCTCACATTCAGAATTCTTCTGTAGCGATGTGGGGTAACTTTGGTTCCATTCACATTTAAAGGCGGACTTGTTGAATCCACAATTTCTGAAACAATATATAAACTGAAACACAGCCATCCTTCAAAATTCAGACTTCCCCAAATTTTGAAGTGTAGTTCTCCAGCCAAGAAATGTGTACTAAAATGCATATACTAGGGTAAAGTGTGAATAAAGATGCATATCTTAGTGAAAATAATACACAAAAAAATCATTATATTAGGGAAAATGCCTTTTGTACAAATGTGTGAATTAGGAAAAAACGCATGCAAAAATGATGTATATCAGGCAAAAAAACTGGTGAATTTTCACAAGGGCTTCTTTAAAAAAACCCACAAACAATGTGGAAATGTGGAGAACTCAGTTGGGTTGCATTATGCTGATAGAAGTTGTAGTCCAACATCAGGAAGCACCACTTTGGCTACCACTGATATAAAACCACCTCTCTAACACACAAGGTTTCTGTGTGTGTAAAGATGGGTGAATCTGCCATCCATTTTGATTACTCCCAGTTTCTGATTTTTTCAGTCTTGACAGATTGACCTACCAATGGAAATGTGTGTTAGGGAGAAGGCCAATAACAATGGTAGCCAACACAGTGTTCTTCTTGTGTTGTTGGACTACAACTCCCATCAGCCTCAGCCGGCATTGTCAATGGTTAAAGATGATGGGAGCTTTATTTGACTCCAGCAGCATCTGAAAGGCATTGTGCTTGCTACCCCAGCCTATATTCTGGTCTTTTCCTATGGAGGACCTGAGATATCAATGAAATATATGAGTCTCATATGCATTCTAAAATGCTACTGCCCTGCAAAGGCTGTACCACATTATTTTTCTGGAAGTAGCCCTCATTTCCTAAATTAGCTACCTATTACCTAGAAAGCATCCCCTGTTTACGTTGTTTCCTACTACTTTTATAGACATAAATGAATGCCAGAAATACAGAACAGCCTGAAATCTACTGGAGTAACACTGAATTCAAGTGGGTTCTCTGATAGGCTCTCTGATGTGTAGCTGACGTACATTTCTTTCCTTCTTTTTTCCTTACATCAAGCAAAACACTGGCTAACGTACCATTTGAAATGTGAATTAGACATAGGCAACTATGCAGATTGCAGAGTCCCACTCTCTAATTTTCACGGTGAGGTGGTGGAGGAAGAAGGACACTTCCTCATCGAAACAAGCAAAGCAAGAACCCTCAGCAAACATATTGTAATTCAGTACCATGGTTCAGATTTACAAATCCGCTCACGGAGGCAGTTAAACAAATGCCCTGAAACTACTCTAGCCCCAGTTTGTTATTAAAAGCTAAAAACTTTTGATGTTTAAAAATATACTGTGAAGTTTATCTGTCAAACTAATGATAGAACAGAGCAGCTTGAGAGCAAGAGAGAAACCTTCTTTTAGCCTGCTTATCTTCTGCCTGACATTTCGCCACCAAACATCAGTAAGCCAGAACCGACCGAACCGCCATCTACAGCAATGGAACAATCTGTCACATGGTTTCTATATTTTCCTCTCTTGTTTACTGCCCAGATCTCATCTAACAGCCAGTTAAAAAGCAAGGTGCTAATCCCAGAGAACAAGGCACTCAACTTCTCACATCCACACGTACTGTTCTGCATGGGAAGGGAAGGGGGGAAGAAAGGCTCAGGGAGCGCCATTGTGTACTATGTATTTGCTGGTAGGGTCCCAATTCCATTCTGTCTGCAGTTGATTCCTCCCCTGCCTGCCCCCCATTCCACCCAGGCAAAAGGTAATCTCTTAAGTTCCTGCTTCTTATGCAAACACAGTATCATTTGTATTTAAGCAAAGTCCTTAAAGAGCTGGGGAGATGAGAGGGAGGGAGAGAAAGTGTTGCATAAAAAGTGCATGCCTTTCAAGCTTTCAAGTTCCTGGACTGGATGGCAGGGATTGCCAGTGCGACAGCACCCCATTCCCAGGGAACCAAAGGATGGCCAGTGTCCCATTACCTCAGGCTCATGGTAAAGGTTGGAGACAACCAGCCTGGTAGGGCATGGAGTTCCTCTCTCTGGCAATCTGATATCAGATGGCTGATCCGCTGCCTGGTAGGAATGCATACACTGCTTGCCTCTACTTATGTTCTACTACAGCTTTATTTGTAAATAAAAACAGAGGTCACCAACCTTTTTGGGCCAGTGGACACATTAGGAGTTTTCAGGAAGGGCTGTGGGCACCAGTCACAAAATGGCTGCCGTGGAGTATGCGGACAATTAAAAATGCCTGCTATAGTACATGACATAACACAAAATGGCTTCCACATCTTCAAACAGAGCAGACCAAGAGACAAGGAAAACAAAATGGTGTGTCTTTGCCTGTCCCCAAGGGGAAAAGGCCCCTACATGAGCTACCACCACACTCACAAAGGAAAGCTCTTTGCACATCTTTGGTCTGCACTGAAGGGACGATGGGTGTCCATGTACAGTTTATTTTTGAAGGAACAATTACTGAGGCTTTTTGTGGACCCCACTGGAGGCATTGGTGGGTGCACTGACACCTGTGGGCTCCAGGTTGGCAAAATCCTACCCTTGGAACTTCCATCTACTTGGGAGGAGCTCCTGACCTTACCATTTTTTGGTTGGTTGTATTTGATTGTGAATGGCCTTGGGCTAGTTTTAATAAAGGATTATAGAATATAAATTGCAATAAACAATTAAATATGTGATTTTATTGCCTCTATGGCCACAGCTCAGTGATAGATAGGAATAGACAAATCTGTTTTGGTTTTGAGTTTTTCTCAGTTTCTCATTTTCCTAATCTTAAGTTTCTGTGTTGAATAATAATAATAATAATAATAATAATAATAATAATAATAATAATAATAATAATATTTTAAAAGTCCCAATCAGAATTCATCAACATTTTAGTGCACCTTTGTCCCAATATACACATGCTTACATACAATTTTGCCTGATGTTTGCATGGTATGTTATTTGCACTAATACATGTGCATGCCTTAGTTCCTCTAACATATGCATTTGTATATGTATTTTTTGTCTGGAGAACTACCGGTACATCTGGAAATTTTGATACATAGCTGTGTTTCAGTTCAGATAGTTTCAGAAAGTTCAGATTAGGTTAGGTTCACATTAAAATCCTAACAAAGCCAAATTTCTCCCCATCCCTAGTGGTAGAGTACCTGATTAGATGCTGAAAGCCCCAGGTTCCTTTCCTGGCTTTTCCAGGTTGTGATGGGAAAGACTCCTGCCAGAAACCCTGGAGATATGCCGCCTGCCATTGCTTGCCCTTCATTCACATGTCACCATATGCCAACGTTAATGGTTAACAATAGCCTGCCAGCATAAAACATCTCTGCTCAGAGACCTGCACTGGGAGCCCATTAGCATCTTGAGACCAGCTAATGTGTGGGATTGCATTACCCCATTGTCACAGGTGCCACATAATAATATTTTAGGGTGGCAGCACCTATGGAACTCCCTGCCTATTGACATCAGGCAGACCCCTTCACTGTCATCTCTTCCGCTCTTGATTAAAACGTTCTAATTTAGGCAAGCCCATCCAGACATGCAGAAATTATATGTGTCTTATTTCTTTTTACCTGGTGTTGATTTTAAGCGTCTTTTGATATTATGTATACACACACACACACACACACACACACACATATATATATATATATATATATATATATATATATATATATATATATAGGCTATATATCAGTTTTCACCTCTTTTATGAGTCAATCAATTTAATGTTTTATTTTATATTTTGGTAAACTGCTTAGCAGTTTTCTTGCAATCAAGTGGCATATCAATGTCGTTAAATAAAATTAAAATAAAGGAGGGAATTTTGATGTGGCCATGATAGACTTAAGCTGTCAAACTATCCGAAATGTGCTCCATGTTGCAGCTGTGGGTTAAAAGTGGGTCTGAAAATGCTGAAGATAGTGGTTTCAACTGGTAGGTGTTCTCAAAGGGGGAATGGGGCATTTAAGAAAAGAAAAGAAAAGAAAACCCATCTTGAAGAGAACAGCTACATGCAGCAGTTAATTAAAGCACCAGTATACCAGCACTGGAAACAGCCAATACTTCACTATCAGTCTTCTTTTATCTTTACAGCTGTCTGTATTGACGTTATAAAAGCCTAGTTAGTTACAGGGGTGGGGGTGCCAGAGAGAGAATGGAAGCCATATAATGGCAATGTTCTAAGCCCATGTTGGAAATTGACTCATGAGTCACAAAAAAATACTTATTAAGTAACAGATGGCAACTGCAACTGCCAATGGGGGAAAATATTTGTCATTTTAACGGAAAACAATGAAGTCTATGTGGTTATTAGGAACTGAATTCATTAAAAAAAAATTTTTTTTACCAGGAGTGTGCCTTATGCAATATACTCTCTAGGCAGGGAACAGAATATTTTAAACATTTATTTGTTTATTATTTCTTCTAAGTGCTGCATACCAGCAAGATTTCTCTGTAGCTATTCAGAATACAATCACAGGACCTGCCCTACCATTAGGCAAAGTGAGTTGAGGCGGCAGATTCTGGAGAAACAGGGGGCGATAGCTTCTCCCTGCCCTCGGTTATTCCTCCTGAGCCTGTACCCTCTGGATGAGAGCTGGCAGAACCTGAGACCTTTTGCATGGAGAGCGCATGCTCAACACATGAGCTACAGCCATTCCCCCCAAAGTCCCCATGGTGATCTGCCACAAGCTCCTCCATGCAGTGGCGTATAAGAAGCTACTGGTACCTTATATACTGAGTTAGACCAATGGTCAGGTTAGCTCAGTATTGTCCACACTGAGTGGCAGCACTGAGTGGCAACAGCTCTCTAGGGTTTCAAGTTGGGGTCTCTCTCAAGCCCTACCTAGAGATGTCATGGACTGAACTTGGGATCTTCTGCATGCAAAGCAGATGCTCCGCTACTGAGCTACAACCTTCTCCCAGGATTAAGCAAAGATCTTTTTTAATGAGCAGCATCTCGTTGAAAACATCTCGTTGAAAACTGAATCAAAACCACAAGAAGCACTGAAGGTGATTCACAGAAGAACAACATTTGCCGTACACACAACAAAAGCCACTCATTTAGGTTGTTAACTAATGGGAGGCAAAGAAGAAGTGACATAAGTACGGTAGTTGCAATGTCTGTTGTTGAAACAAAGGTTTTAATCATTATAGCCTGTGAGCAAACACACACACACACACACACACACACGCCCCTCTAAGTGGGTCAATGGAATACAATAGTGATTTAATGACTGTTCTTTCACTGGGGAGGAAGGAGTGAGAGTTCTGACTGTGTGTACCTGTGCTATCATCGGAGAGCCCTGCATGTGTCAACGCGTGTAGGCTGGTGTTTTTTAAGAGTGTTCAAGTGTTCCTGGGTGGGTGTATGTGGGAGAAAGATCCCACCCCCACAATATACACTTCATAAGCTTGTAATCAATAACTTGCTACTGAGTTACCTGCTTGCTTTTTCATTTTTACTTGGAAAGGGATTTTACTGTATATCAATATTGTTGTATTTCTATCTGCCAGGGCTATGGTTTTGGCCCTGAGGCTTTGGGGTCATTTTCAGGGGCCCCAGGAGACATCATATTGGCTTCCCCTAAGGGCACAGATGTGCTAGACCAGCAGTGTCACATGCCTACCTGTCACACATGGAACTTGCACGTGCAGCACCAACAGTGATATAAATAAGTTGTGTTTGGGAACAGGAGAGTGCTCTGGCCTCATTGTTGCAGACTGGCTGGACAGAGCAGCACACGGAGCCTGGAGATGTGCTTTGAACATGCCTTTGAAGACATTTTTGTTGAAGAAGGCTTTCCCTGAATAACTGACAACGACAATGACAATATAATAATGGCATAACTCACAGAAGCCAACTCCAGGGAGCCATGGGTGTTTTGGCACCCACAATAATATAATTGTGGGGACTGGGCATCCACAAAGTCCATGAAAAAAGCCAACGGGTGGCAGCAGCACTGCCTCCAAGAAAGAAGAAGTTCAGCTCCACCCTCCACAGCCAGCAGGGGAGGCACCCTGGCCGGGGTAGGGGCTTGGATGTGGAGGCGTAGTCTCTCTGCCTCAAGTCCAAACCCCTCCCACAGAAAAGGGTGCCTCACTGGCTGCGGAGATGAGGAAGAGGAGCCGCTGCCGGCCGTTGTAACACAGACATGCGACGTCACACGTACACGCCTGCATGAGGTGCGTGTGACATCCCACGCACTACATACAGGTGTGTGCATGTGATGTTGCATGTCTGCGTTGTGGCGGCAGGCACCCACCATCCTGAGAATGAGATGGCACCCCTGGCATAACATTATTTTATTTAATTCACTGTGTTTGTACTCCTTTCAGTTTTATCTTACCTTATTGCACCCCACTTCTGTAACTTTTTTTTTCCCCCACAAAGGAGATTGTGAATCTGCATACAAGAAGAGGTCTTCAATTTTCTGCCCCAGAAAAGGAAAAAGAAAGCAATGGAGGAGGAAGAAACTTGGTTGTCTTTATCCTATTTCCCAAATGAAATTTCCCTATATAAATTACCCTGAATTCTTATTTTTAATTATAAGTGTGGTGCCAACCACTGTACAATACTGTGTGTAATCAGCCTGTTTTTTTAAATATTTTACTTAATTATTACTGAAGTGTTGTGAAGCTATAGCTTGCCTTTGACTCTAGCTCCCCTCTTTTTGCTGTATTCAGTAACATTAATCTACCCTGTCATATATTTGTACTGTCTTTGTTTTGCTGCCTGAATTTGAGAAAATGTCTTAGCTGAGTCATTATGACAAATTTCCATAATTTGTCAGCCCATTCTTGAATAGATGGCATTGTAGACAGTATCCACTTTCTTGCAAAAAAAAAAAAAAAAAGTTCTGGCAGCAGCAACTTAGTATGACAAGCTGACTAGATATAAACAAGCTTTCCTGAATCTGACATGCTATAAAGTGCCATATACAGTGATAGCCGTATACTGTATAAACAACAACACAGGGTGGCATTCAGATAAGTAGAAATGAATGGACATAACTTAATCATGTTCATTAATTTCAGTAATTCTACTCTGAGAAATACTATCCAGAGCAGGGCAACAAAAATGGTGAGGAACCTAGAGGAGATGGTCCCGACAGGAAATGTTGAAGGTTGGCAGATTTCTTTGCCTGGAGAGGAGACGATGAAGAGATGACATGATAGCAATCTTCCAGTATTTGAAGGGCTGTCTCGTAATTGATGAAACAAATTTGTTTTCTGCCACTCCAGAAGGTAGGAGCTGAAGAAAGGGGATTTCAACTACCCCTTTTGATTTAGCAAGAACTTTGAGGGTCAAACAGATTGTCTTGGAAGGTGGTGAGTCGTCGTCCTTCATTAGAGATTCCTAAGCGGAGGGAGAATGGCCACCTATCAGGGCTGGTGTGGAAGCAGCAGGTCTCCTGCACTGGCAGAGGATTAGACTGGATGGTTTTGGGGGTTCCTTCCAATCCTATGATTCTATAATCAGTTGTAAAGTACTTTGACCACCTGAAAGGTGCAACCTAAACACTTGTATTGTTTGATTTCCATAGGAATATTTAGCTGGTGACAGCCTCTGTTACTGACAAATATTTTCAGCTCAAAAGAGTTTTCCAAGAGGCCTATCCATAAAAACCGAGTGTGATTTACAATGAGATGTATTCATGAGTGCAGCCATTAACTGTGTCCTTGAGGAGGTCCTGCAGTCACACTTGCCCTGCTGCGTTACTGCAACTGACGCATCATAATATATTGCACCATGAGAACAGCTGAGCTTTAAATAGTGGCTTTGCAGCATATGCTGCCTTATACTTATTTTTAAAAAGCATTTTCAACTTATCGCTTTGGAGGCGGTGGGAGCAGCTGGAACTGGCTGTGTCTCCGAGAAGAACATAATCATGGCCTCCCCATTTGGCTCCCGAAAGTTTAACGGGAACGTAAAAGAGAGAGGGTTATAGCATCTGAAACTTTATTTTCTAATCCTACCAATAGCTGAAATGAAAGAACAGGTTGAAATTGTGCGTAACAAATAAGAGTGACTGTCCAAAAAATGTGCAGTCCATTGAGAGTCTCTGCTACGTGGATGAGTTGGGCTAACTTGTTCCTTTTGCCTGAATTCATCTGAACCTCAACAATGGCCATTAGGCTACCTGTGTAGGGCTAAATTCAGAAGGCCTCTGTACCATTCTTGTATTTTACAGAGACGTTCTATACATGCCAAGTCAGAAGTAAGCCCCATAACTGGACTAGAATTGTAAATGGAGGCTGCATACACACTGACCTGTTTGGATAACAAAAAGGTAGTTTCCCCTCCACCTGGAATTATTCGTGTTCACCCTCAACATGCTGCTTTCAATCTAGATTGATTCTAGTTCTTGCTGCTTGCAGGGGTGGGTGTGGTTACTTGGAAAACCTTTAGAAACCCTCACTTAGTTTGGGTTAGGTTAGGTTAGGTTAGAGAAAAGGCAAGTAAAAAAAAATATTCTGCATGATATGGAGAAAATGGATAGAGAAAAGCATTTCTCCTTCTCTCATAATGCTAGAGCTCATGGACACCCATTGAAGCCGAGTGTTGGAAGATTCAGGGCAGGGGAAAGAAAGGACTTCTTCATGCAGCACATGGTGAAAATATGGAACTCGTTCCCACTGGAGGATTAGACAAATTCATGGAGGAGAGGGCTATCAACTGGCTACTGGCCATGATGGCTGTGCTCTGCCTCCAGTCAGAGGCTTCTGAATACCACTTGCTGGAAACCACAGAAGGAGAGGGTGCTCTTGGGCTTGAATCCCGCTTACAGCTTTCCCACAGGCATCTGGCTGGCCTCTGTTGACCAGATGCTGGACTAGATGGACCATTGGTCTGATCCAGCAGGATCTTATGTTGATATGTAATCCACGCTTCTCCCACCCTGTACATGCCCCAGGTGAATGAAGAAGGAAGTGGTGGTTGTGATCTTGGTATGTGATCTTGGATGCCCCCTACATCACCAGGATCACTTAGGTCCGTTTGCAAATGGACACGTTGCAGGATAACACAGACTCAATCTGCAATGAGTTTTCATTTTCAGAATGAAACTACTTTCTCAAGATGCGCTTTTCATGGCCAAAAAATATATATGCAATAGATCTTCTTTGTGAACTACATGGGGAAAAACCAGTACTACTCTATTTCTACTCAGCCCTGGTTTAAAGAGGAAAGCATCCTTAGGAAGCTGCAGTTTTGAACTGAAGAGTGGGAGAGAGAAATGAGAGTGCAACCCATGCCTTGCCAACTTGCTGTTAACTTTCAGACTCTTCCCTTGCTACCTCAGAGTTCCAAAGCTTGAGTATTGAATATCAGGCCCAACATCACCATGGAGCATCTGAGGCTCAGGCACCACAGCAGGTTCCACTACTGTGCTGGTGCCTGCCCACTCAAACTTGGAGTCAGCCCTGTTTGCAATCATAGATATATATCCATAGCCCTATTATAGGAGGAAGGCAGCTTGGGAAACCAATGGAGTATGAAGACAATCAGCAGGGAAAGAGTGCAATGTATATACATGCACACGCACATAGAGAGAGAGAGAGAGAGATCCTCTGTTCAAAATAGCAACTTATCAAGGTGTGCTTCATTTAAAATCAACAATAATCCCTCTGTGGCTTACATGTATTTGCATACAACTGTGAGATTTAGGGGGCAAGCTACTGTATAAAAATTTGGACTCGCTTGGTCTGCCATTCTCTGTTTGGTTATTAATAAAAAATAAAAATCTGCAAACTTCAAACGCTATGATATGCTTTTTGGACACTTTTAAAATACCACTAGCTCTCCCAATGCCTTTACTATAAGAAAAAAGAAACGTGATAACAGATTATAATCAGAAATACTTTATTATAAAATCTGCATGTAAACAATTTAACAAATTAAACAGTTAATGAAAGTGCAAATTAAAACTTCAAAAAACTATATTTATTCTGCATTTTTTTCCTTTCACTCATCCAAATGCACTTTGAATGGCCTTATACCAGCCCATGTTTAGTTTTTAAAAGATCATTGCTTTTTAATATATTTACCAAAGAGAAGAGTGTACGAGCCTGCGTACATGTATTCAAGTTTTGCTCTGCAAAGGAGACAAGTTGATGGTGATACATTTTGCATTTTGTGTGTGTGTACCATTGTCCATTCTTATCTTTGCATCCCTGATGTCCACAGGACAGCTGGCAAATATACACAGTGAGAATGCAGGCATACAAAGCCGCTGAATGAAAATTAGTTCAGTAGCTTGCACACACTGAAGCTTATAAACCGTTTTACCCATGAAGACACAGTAATCTTACTTCCAAGTCTTGCTTCGGAACTGTAAGGCATCAAGGAGCATATTTTTCCTCCCAACTGTGCAGCTTTGTGTTTTCAAAGTCCTTTCCCCCACACACACTTTCAACAGTCAAAGGCATGTTCACAACCCACGCTAAACACACACAGCATCTGGTCCTGCTGAAAGCCATTTTTTTAAAGGACTGACAAGTCGTGGCAGGATTTGGATTTGGCCTTGAATGCCATCTTCTTGTTATTCTTGGCTACAATTCTCCCAAGGAATCGCTTGGCCTTCTTGCTGATGCTCTCCCGCCTTTTGGTGTTAGCCATCCGCCTGGCATTGTCTTCTTTGCTGTCTTTGCGTAGCCGGATTTGCCGGATGATCCCCTCAAACAGGTCCTTGACATTGTGATGCAAAGCAGCTGAAGTCTCGATGAATTTGCAGTCAAACACAACAGCGCAGGCACGTCCCTCTGGAGGGCAGAAGGAGGACACCGAATTATTTAAAACTATGATGTGCCAGCAAAGCGCATGCTCTCTTCCCAAATATTGGTGGAAAGAGATTATACAAGGGTTGAAAATCATAGGGTAGGAGATTATAATTATTGAATTTATTACCCACCAGTAGCAGGTTATGGCAAATTAAAATTCAATATTAAAAACAGTTAAAACAAATTACAGTCACTCACAGGAATAAGATACTAGAAACACTTATCTCAAGTGTCAAATATTGGTTCAAGTGTGGAAGCATACATGCATCGGAAACTGCCTTATACTGAATCAGACAATTTAGCCATCTAGCCAGAGCCGTCTTAAGGGGATCTGCCGCCCTGGCGCGGCTATCCCTCCGGCGCCCCCGCCATGCCGCCTCTCCGCCACCTCCCTCCCGCGCTTGCCGCCCCTTGGGAGGGGGGTGGGCGAGCGGGGGATGAGGGGCGTGGCGCTGGAGCGGCGCGGGGCTCTGCGCGCCCTTCCAGCGCTTCCGGGACGGGAGGCGAGGGCGGCCGGCTCGCGCTCCCGCGCGCATCCGGATGGCACGGCGCAGCCGGGCGGCGCGGCTGGGCAGCTTGTGCTCCATCGGGTGGGCGGCCGGCTGCGCGCGGAGCGCGAGCTGCCCGGCTGCGTCGCGCCACCCGGCTGCGCGCGGGAGCGCGAGCCGGCCGCCCTCGCTTCCCGTCCCGGAAGCGCTGGAAGGGCGCGCAGAGCTGTGCTCCTGTGCTCTGCTGGGCAGCCAGAAGGCGTGGCGTGGCCGGCCAGCTCCCTTGCCGGGAGTCAGAGGGCGCTGCCGGCAGGCGCTTCCAGCGGGGCTGGAGGACGGAGGCGCCCTCCAGGCCATTGCGCCCTGGCGCGCCGCGCCACCAGCCCCAATGGATGAGACGGCTCTGCATCTAGCTCAATATTGGTAAACATGTCTTGTAGTGTTTCAGAAATCTGCTTGGTTAGATACATGGGTATGGTATGTAGCTTAGTGATAGAGCATTTGCTTTGCATGTAGAAGGTCCCAAAAGGTTCAGCCCTTGGCATCTCCATATAGGGCTGGGAATGTCCCCCATCTGAAATCTTGAGAGCCTCTGCCACTCAGTGTAGACTGTACTGTGCTAGATGGACCAATGGACTGAGTCAGTATAAGGCATTTTCCTATGTTCAAACTTGTAGCCAACCTCTATAGGGTCAGGCTGCCAGGATTACAGTGCCTAGGTTTAGACAACTTATTTCAGTGACAAATGGCTGGTTCACACACAAACACAAGCATCATTTGACTTCTTTACACTGGATTGGCACCAGAGTATGTGAACCGGCTCCATTTCCTATATATATATATTGCTATATTTGCTATATATTACCGTACAGTGGTGCCCCGCTAGGCGAAAATAATTCGTTCTGCGAGTATTTTCGTCTAGCGGGTTTTTCGTCTAGCGAAGCAGCAATGCAAACCATGGGGCAGCCTTCCGCTAGACGAATGCCTTCGTCTAGCAAGTTTTTCGTCTAGCGAGGCATTCATCTAGCGGGGCACCACTGTACTATGTTTTCAGGGATCCTGCTTGGGATTAGATCTACAGTGGTCCATTGGCACATGGAAGTCATCATTTGTATCTTGCAATCAAGCAGTAAACATGCATATGTGAAACCAGCCCCCACAAATGCAGTGTTGGGGTTTTTCACGTCTCCTGCATTCTGCCCCTCCACCTTTCTGCAGCAGTGCAGGTTGAATTCTTGGTGAGCTTATTGATTTAGGAAACTCTTCCCAAGAATCACTGTTAGAACCCCACCAACACCAACAGCAAAGTGCCCAACACTTGAGTTTATATTAGGAGAAGGTAACTTACCATCTACGGAAACTTCCCGTGATCGGACCAGGTCACTTTTGTTTCCTACAAGAATTATCGGAATGTCCTCCGTTTGTCTCGCTCTTCGTAGCTGAATTCTCAGCTCAGAGGCCTTCTCAAAGCTAACTTTGTCCGTCACTGAGTAGACGATAATGTAAGCGTCCCCCATTTTCATACAGTGGTTCTGGAGCCATTGACTATCATCCTACAGTTAAAAATAGCAATAGAGAGGTTTGTACTGAACAAAGTAAACATTACGTTAGACATTTTTTACTTGGTAACTATTTTAGGAACTTGAGTTGGGGGGAAATCACCCTACTGTGGGTCGAATATTTAAAGTAAGCCACTAAACCTCATGGCCAGGGAAATGGATGTTGTACAATCAAAACACTTTTAAAAAATTAAACTTCTTCCAGCAAATCCCCACAAAAGGGCAGTCCTATACCTGCCTGGTGTATATAAGCCTGGGCCAAACCAAGGTGGCTATATGCCAGGGGTA
Organism: Lacerta agilis; assembly: GCF_009819535.1. Classification (NCBI taxonomy): domain Eukaryota; kingdom Metazoa; phylum Chordata; class Lepidosauria; order Squamata; family Lacertidae; genus Lacerta; species Lacerta agilis. The sequence goes on along the minus strand of NC_046319.1, from coordinate 41,266,769 downwards.
GACAACCTAAGGCCCGGGGTCCGGATGCGGCCCAATCGCCTTCTCAATCCGGCCCACAGACAGTCCAGGAATCAGCATGCTTTTACATGAGTAGAATATGTGCTTTTATTTAAAATGCATCTCTGAGTTATTTGTGGGGCATAGGAATTTGTTCATATATTTTTTTTCAAAATATAGTCCGGCCCACCACATGGTCTGAGGGACGGTGGACCATTCCACGGCTGAAAAAGGTTGCCAACCCCTGAGATATGCTATCATGTTAAAGCTCTAAGTAAGAATGGTTACTTGGATTCAAAGAACAAGCCAGCAGAATATGGGGGAAGAGTTTTTGGCCCTCCATATGTTGCTGAACTACAACTCCCATCAGCCCCTGCAAGCATAGCCAATGGTGATGGTGTTGTAGTTCAGCAATAGGCAGCAGCTCAAAGATTCCCCAGAGTCCAGACCTGCGCTGGAGGCAAGATATGGAAGGGACCAGGAAGGGGTAAGAAGGCACAACAATGCAAGCGTTTATAGTAATGTAGTATGGCTGGGTACACACTGTGCATTCAAAACATATTGCCTCCCCAAATAATTCTTGGCACTCTAGTTTGCTTTGAGTTGCTGGGAATTGTAACTCTGAGGGATAAACTACAGTGCCCATAATTTGTTGAGAGAAAGTGTGTTTTGAATGTGCTTTAAGGATACAGTGTACACACAGACTTAAGTTTGCTACATCCAGATCTTTGTGCTTTACAGCTTTATGAACTGGTTATCTGTTTAAAGATATTACTAATTTACACAGAATGCTGCTTAACTTGTTGCAAGCAAGCACTAGAACACATGAAAATAATTTGGGCCACAAAATGGGATACAAATCTATGCAGTGCTTTTTTTTCTTTAAAAATGTTTAGGGTACTCTCATTTTCCTACTCATATTGAAATACTGCCCCTCAATGAGGCCAAACTTAGATTCACAAAATGTTTAGGGGTATGCGTCCCCCTAGGGAAAAAAGCACTCTATCTATGTAACATTTAAAGTAAATAATGCCTTACCTGCTCCCAAATGTCAAACACCACCAGAGAAGCTTCCTCACCATCAACTATGATAGATCTGTCATATGTGTTGCCTATAAAGGAAATTAAAAAGACATTAGGATAACATAATCCCCACCCCCCAAGATTCATAGAATTGCAGAGTTGGAAGGGACCACAAAATGTTTATTGTAAGATGTTTGTTGCATTAAGAGCACCAGAGAGTCAGATCCAAAATCCAGTTAAGACAACTCCACGGGACTGTAACTCTTAACATGCTTTTCAGTACACATGCTTAATATTACATCTAGTGCAACATTAAGCATGTTTACTGCAAAGTAAGACTACCAGGAGAGTGGCCATAGGGTGGTAGGATTTGGGAATCTAGCTCCATTTGAAAATCCTGGGACTCCAGTCAAAGCAGATGTGTTTTAAGACTGAGGTGCCAAATCAGTTGAAATATAAAACAGCAGCTTAACAGTGTGCAGTTAAGCTTAAGCACCTGAACAAACTAGATGGTGATACAACTCCTTATCTGGTGCATAAACAAAGCAGCCTCTGCCATCCTTGTGCTGCTTCCAATTATTATCCCTTCTAAATTTATTGTTGTACAAACAGTTCCAGCACAGCACCTGATAGGAAAAGGACTTGGAATGAATGCAATGCAAGCCATGCTTTAACATTTATTTTGCCTTATTCAGGTTTGAATGAGAAGAAGTGGTGGAGGTGGGGGTTCAACTATTCAAGCAACAACAACCAAAGTATGGAAGATAAAACACACACAAGGCATATTTTTCAAATAACAAAATGCAGCAGGCAAAATTTGAGCTTCCTTTGATCCTCTTTTTTCAGTCAAACAACAGACACATCTGCCATATCCACAGGTGTGATTTTTTTATTTAAAAAATCTGACTATATACTTATGGTATTAATTAAAAAAAACAACCTCTGGAATTTAGTTGTTGCAGAACAAAAATAACACTCAAGGGACAGGAAGAGCCAGATCATTTCTCTTCAGTATAGTGGGATTTTATTTCATATTTTCAGGTTTACAAGCATCTCTGCCCATGACATTCAGAGAAATATGGTAGTCATTATTTTAGACTGGGTGTTGTTAGTTAATATGCTTAGGCCTTGTATGTTTTGTCTTCAGTTGGATACAGTATTTTTATTTGTTTGGTCACTTATCTCTGTGGTTCCATAATAATTTGAAAACTAATAAAAAATAAATTTCTAAAAGGCAACAATTTCAATACAAAACTTTCTAAGCAATTCCAAGTTACTTTCCAAGTAATTATACATTAATCCGACCCCCTGAATATTATCCAACAAGTTCCCCCTCCCCACCAAAGAATCATTTTAACTTATTCTACGGCATGAAAACCCTGGACAGCTGCTGTCAGTCACTGTGGACAATATAAAGCCAGTAGGTGGACCTATGGTCAGGCTCAGTATAAAGCAGCTTCCTGTGTTCCTTGATTTGTGGACAGGCAGTGGTGGACGGATCCAGCCAGCCCTACATTATTCAGGCATACAGCCCTCTGCAGATCTATTTCCCCAGCAGATCACCAAGGGCATGACCTGTTACCTTTTGAATTTATTTGTTATTAATACATTTCTATCCTGCCTTTCCGCCAAGGAGCTGGAGGTGGCACACAGGGTTCGCCTCTCATTTTTTATTTTGTCATCACAACAACCCTGTGAGGTAGGTGAGGCTGGCCCAAGATGACCCGGGGAGCTCCGTGGCTGAGTGGGGATTTGAACCCTGCTCTCCTGGGTCCTAGTCCAACACACTCTAACCATTGCGCAATGCTGTCCCCCGTCTGCGCCCCACCCCCGGAATCTGCCCCTTTCCGCCTCACTCACCAGCCTCCTCGGCATCCGGGCAGTCCTCCACGCCTCCGAAGATCCTGGCCAGGCTGGTCTTGCCCACGCCGTGCTCGCCCAGCAGGATGACTTTGTAGAGGTTGCTGTCCGAGTCGCTGCCGGAGGAGATGACGGAGTCGGACGAGTCGGACGCCCAGCCCTGGCGGTGCGCCTCGTCGTCCGCGGCGCTGTAGGAGGTGCAGCGCATCAGCTGCGACAGCTCGCCTCGAGGGGACGGCGGTAGCGATGCCTGCAGCTCCCGCTCGTCCACGGGCATGCTGCGTCGGTGCAAGTGCTGTTGCAGGTGGTGCGCCGCGAAAGGCGTGCTGCCCCGGCGCTTGTCCAGGTACCTCAGCTTGTCGCCGCGGTTCAGGGTCATGGGGGCGCCTAGGGAGAGGGCGGAGGGGGGGGAGAGACGTTTCAGGGCGCTTACACGGCACTTTCACTAATCCGGAATAAGCGCGCGCGCGCACGCCCACACCCCTTCCTGACTACGGTGCGCCTCCCTTCCACACTGGGTGAGAGACACGCTTTTAACAGGAAAGAGGCAGGGGCGGACATCACAGCAACACTCTCTCTAGCTCCGAACTCAATCCGGAGTAAGCGAGACACTCCAAATCCACACTGACAGTCGCTAACAATGCGTTGAGAGAGAGTGAAAGAAGCAACTTCTCCCTCTCCCTCCCAAAGGATATCAACGGCTACTACTAGTCACGACGGCTATGTTCCGCCTCCCCATCGGTGGCCCGAGGCGATGCCTCTGAATGCTGGAAAGGGGCGAAAGAACGGCTGCGCTCCTGCCCTCCTTGCGGGCTTCCCAGAGGCATCTGGCTGGCCACTTTGAGATCAGGATGCTGGACAAGATGGGCCACGTTAGCCTGATCCAGCAAGCGCTCCTTATCCACAGGAGAACGAATGCCCCTTCCTGCTCCTGATCAAGCAATTCCTCGCGGAGTTCCATCCCTAATCCGGAGCAGAGTTACCGATCCAGGCATGACAGAGATGCAGAGCAAAGAAACGAGGAGAAAGAAGCTCTTCCACGACTCTCTCAACTGCATGGTGTGCTCGTCTCTCGAACGCACAACTTGGGTGGGTGTCTGCCATGTCCAGCTTGGGACAGAGGCAGCAACGCGGATTCCGCCCCCACTAAGTCCTCGCTCGACCCCTTCCGAAAGATCCTGGTGAGCCTGATCGCGGGATGCCCCCTCCCCACGATCCTCTGCCCAACTGCAGCGGGACTCTGCCGTCGAACAACCGCCTCCCGATTCCCCCCCCCCCCCCAACGCCAAAAGCTACTCCGCCTTAACAGCCACGCATCAAAGGCAGTCGACTTACCTTGGAAGTGATGTGCCTAAGGGAACTGGGTCCGGAAAAGCGCCTTTCTCTCGTGCTCCCTGTCCCCACTTTCCGCTGCGTCCCCTCAGTCCTTTCCAGCACTGAGCTACACTCCGCTTCTGTTCCCTTTCGGGGCTTCTTGGCGCCCATTTATGCAGCTCCCGAGAGCTCGGCCCCGCCCCGCCTGGTGACGTCTCCACGAGCTAGAACCCAACCACGTTCTGAATTAGAATTCCAGCGTGGCGTCTCCTTCCCGCTCCGCCCCCCACGGCCCGAGGGGGCGCGCAGAGGTGCCAGACGGGAGCTGGGTGAGTCACCGCCTTTTTTACCCCTAGCGGAATTGGGGATCTTCCCTGCTATTTTTAAAAAAATGGATCGAAAGAAGCATATGCCCAACCATAAGCCGGAAGCAAGCAGCAACAAATTGTTGTTGCTGTTGTTGAATATACAAGCTTTCTGAGTTATACAGGTTGCTTGGCAGACAGAGGAGGACCCTTGCAACACTGTAATTCTTTGTTGCTATATTTAACTGCACAGAGCCCATTGGCAAGAGATATAAATGACACTATTTTTTAGTTTTTTAAATTGGAAAACAAGTATAAAATCTAAAGATGCAACAAAGTGTGTCGAATTCCATGACAAACAGCTTCTAAACAACATGTTAGGAATTCTACCACTTAACCATTCATACCAGATAATATTTCCGATATTCCCTTAAATTCATTATAATTACAATAACTGAGAATGTGGTAGCTTTAAAAAGCTGATGAAATCATAAGTCTTAATCACCATTTCATATTTATAAGGTGACTAGAAGTCTTTAGTCAGCATAGTAGACAGATCACAAGATGCAAACCAGGTTAAGAATATATAACTCATCAGCCGGTAGAGGAGACTGCTTCATCCTGGTGCCCAGCAACTGCTTAGGACTCCAACTCCCATCAGTCCTAGCAAGCATTGGGGTTGATGGTAGTTGTAGTCCATAGCAGCTGGGGGGCACTCAATTTGGGGGAGGCTGCAGGAGAGGAAGGAAGGCTGGCCTTTGATTTGTACCTGTCCTGCTGCTGCAGATTGACCCCAGAATGAGAGAATACAAGTTGCCTCGCACACACACAGAGTCGTGTTTCTCAGCTGCCAGTGTAATCCCCTGCATGTTTACTCAGAAGTAAGTCCCACTGTGACCAAGCAAGGGGAGTCTGTGCTTCGGATGGCAGCCTGAGCCTTTACAGCTCAATTTTTCTCCCCCGCTCATAATACTCAAACTCAGCTGAATTTTGGAAGATTCAGGACAGACAATAAGGTACTTCTTCACATACAGTGCACAGTTAAACTATGGAATTTGCTCCCACAAGATGTAGTGACGGAAACCAACTTGGATGACTTTAAAAGAGGAACAGAGGAGCAAAGGATGGTATTTTATACTGAGCCAGAGCATTGGTCCATCTATCTCAATATTGTCTACCCTGTTGGCAGTGGCTCTCCAGAATTACAAACAGGATTCTCTCCTAGCTGTGCCCCCCTCCCCTGCAAAAAAAGTTGAGGATTGGGTCTGGGACTGGCATGCTCTGCCACTGAGCAATGGCCCTTCCCAATTGGGATGATACACATTCAATGAGATTAAGGCTATCAGTGGCTGCTAGTCGTGTCGGTGATGTTCTCCCTCCACTGTGGAAGGCAGTGTTGAAGGGCTTCTGAATATCATTTGCTGGGAATCATGTAGAGAAAGTGCCATTGTACACAAGTCCTGCTTGTGGCCTTCCCAAATGCACCTGGTTTCCCAGTGTGAGAGCAGGACGCTGGACTGGATGGGCCTTTGGCCTTGACCCAGCAGAGCTCTTCACATACGGGGCATGACTTGAGCTTCAGAGTTATTTTGTAATCATCGTAGGTTACTTTTGAATTGATTAGGAGAGTCAGTCTTACTCCCATCTCAATGCAGGGTAAGAGCTAGAGACTTGGTCAGGGACATAGAAAGAATCTGATGGAGCAGTTTACCTTTAAAGAAACTCTAGGAAAAAGCGTTCCGATTTCCTTGACAGCTTGCAACGTCACCATCTTTTTGCAACTTGACAGCTAGCTGCTGTTGCTGAAGTCATTGACTCATCCCTGGTGCTGTTGATTCCAGAATGCATCAGGCTGGAGCTGTTGTTGGGGACGTTGCTCAGGGGCACAGCATCTGCTTGGCTTGCAGTCGCAGAAGGAACCAGGTTCAATCCCCGGCATTTCCAGGTACGCCTGGGAGAGACTTCCTCTCTGAAACCCTGGAAAGCCACTGCCAGCCGGCATGGACAGTACTGAGGAAGATGGACCAATAGGCTTCACTCCATATAAGGCACCTTCCTATGTCCCTATGTCAGGGCTTTGCAATCAGCTGGTTGTTGGCATTTGTAGGTGCCACCCGTAAGATGATAAACAGTGCTTGCATAGTACCACCCCCTTTGGCCTGACTGCATCCGAACTTGCCCCTGATGTCAGGTGCAGGACAGGTGGGTGCAGTTTGGCCAAAATGGCCTTGTGGGCCAAATAGGGAGGCCTGCGGGCCAAAGGTTCCCGACCCCTGCATTAGGACAAAGCATCCCTGTGCCAATCCAAATGCTGGCACTCCACTGCTCTTAGACACAGAGTGGAACTAGGATAGCAGCAATAGGACAGGTGGGTGATTTTAGTCTCTGGACTTAATGTTTCATAGGGAGATAGGGACTCTTTCATGCACTTCCTTCATGCACTTCATGCACAGCCCTGCTGTGTTTGGGAGCCCTGATGGCACCTCTAGTTTCCACAGCCTTAAAAGAATGACTAGATCTGGATCCAAACCTATATGCTCACATGTTTACAGTATGGTATCTTCTAGCTATAACTGGAGTGGAGGACTAGACCTGGATAACCTTCCACAAGCCCCTGGCTGCAAGCAAGTTCACTCTCAATTCCTGGCCCAGCCCACCCATGAGGCAGGGTGAAGCTGCCGCCTTGGTCAGCAGAAGCCCTGAAGCAGCTTCATGCCCACCTCTGATGCCTCTGCTGGTGGCAGAGATGGTGCAGTGGGATGGCACTTTGTTGCGCCTCAAGCAGGGAAATGTGATGCACCGACCCTGCCCGATTCTTTCTTCACAGCAGCTGCGGCAGAAACAGGCATGGGAAAGGTGGGCATGGCTCACAAAAATAGCCTGGTGGGCCAACCTTCTAGGCCTGTGGGCTGGAGATTCCTCACCACAGATCTATAATAAGATCCCAGCTGCTTGAGAGACTGTCTGATTGCCCAGTGTCTTTACTGGCATGGAAGGGAGAGACCGTCTGAAAGCTGCATGTACATTAACATATGCAATTTTTTACGCAAATGCACACCCCCTTTGTTCTCCTTGCTGGCAATGCATTTCCACTTGTTTGGCAGTGCACAAGTAGCCATCTTGCCACAGCTACTGTCTGGGGAAACAGCTGAGCGCTGGACTACAAGCGCAAGGACACACTCTGCCAGGCCTGGGGCAGACGGACGCTTCTCATTTTTCAAGGACTCACCCACCTCTAGGCTACCTTTTCACCATTTGGTGGGCATGTTGCTATTTACTAGTATTTATTGCTTTGCTCCTTAGCTGCCTTATCACAAACACTCCTACGAGGAGATTATAAATTGGCCCAGTGTGCCACGGTGGGATCATTTCAGTCCCGTTCGCCTGACTGATTATGGCGAGGAGTGTTAATGTGACAAGGAAAGGTCACAGGCTGCTCTCGGCAAGAGCCCCTCGGCCTATCTCTCAACAAAGAGATGGTCTTGTCAGTTAGAATTAGTCGGAGCCACTGGTAAAGTAGGTGAAGACGGCATTCGCTCCACTGAATCAACCAGGGATGTCACCCTGCCAAGCTGTTCACTTTTAACGGGCAGGGTGAATTTCGCATGAACCAGCATACCTCCCCATGTGCTTCTAAACATGCCCAGGATTCCCAGTTGGCTGCCAAGCGCGATTCAAGGTGCTGGATTGGTGGAGGGAGTGGGGCTTAGGTTTCTTAGGCAATGCCTGTTACCAAAGAACCATCCTGCCTCATGAGATCACCAGTTACAAATTCAAGTATAGCTTTGTGGGCAGCAAGTTCAGGACAGCAAATGTATGGAAGAAGTGGGACTTGCAAGAAAATATGGCAACGTTTCTTGTTTCTTGTTTACAGTGCCTGTCATGCCCTCCATTAAGCTACTCTGTTACATTCTTCCACCTTCCTGTTTTTCTGTTTTTACTCTTAACAATTAGCATTTATTCCTGGGCCCACTGAGCATGCTTATTCCGAATTGGGCTGCCTTACAGATGTTCCCCTCCCACTCCATTAGGGTCATTTATCCCCACCTTTTTTTTGGGGGGGTACTTCTGCAAACTCCAGGCCTAGCTGATTCTTACATGCAGGCGATGCAGTTTCTCTATATAAACATCAGAACTTATGAGTCAGCACCAGAAATCTATCATAACATGCAGCACTGAGGGTTCAAATCCCCCCCTCCCGCCGCAGTTGATTAAGCAACTACAGCTTGTAGGTGGATGTTTTTTAAAAAGTAATTTTTAAAATGGCATTAAATTAGGAGGTTACCATTTGTGGGGGAGGGGAAACTGTACCAAGGCAAGAGCTGAAATAATAAAGGCTGGAATTATTGGTAAAATGGGGAACATGAAAACAGAAAAGCATAAATTAGCCTTTCTTTTTAGCAATTACTGCTTTTGATTATTAAATTGTATTTTTGAATGTCTCCTAAAAGGCACATTTGTTACATTTTTACGAATGTGCAAATTTATTACATTTAGTCACTGACTTATACCTTCAGTTAAAAATAAGTGAATGAGTCAACCAACAAGAACTCAATAATTGGTTCCTGGTTTTTCAAATTCCATATGTTCTACATTAAAAAAGACACATGAAGTTCAATCGCATGCACCTTTATTCAGAAGTAAATCACATTCAGGTTGCATAAAAATATACATGCAAACAAATCAGGATTTGCTGAAGATCTTTCTCCGATGAATTAAAATTAGCTTCCCCCTGAATTTGCAATACATTTAGCAGACTAATAAGTGAATCAAACTGATTTGCTTACCAGTGAATCAAACATTCATTCAGTAGTCTATGTTGCTCGTTGCACATGAAGCATGCAGGTTATCCAGTTTTTTGTTTTTTTAAATGATTCATGTATGTTTCTTCAACTAAATGTGCAACTTAACATCTCATCTTAAAAGATGTTGAATTGCTGCTTTGGAGAAAAAGGGGGGAGTGCAAGTTAGTGGCAGCATCACTTCAAGCAAATCAGTGCTGTGCACAACCATCGTCTGCTATAAATATGCCGTTTTAGGCAGCGGAGAAACTGTATATCTAAACTTAA